>NC_063264.1:4461712-5819212 GCF_019578655.1 Ricinus communis | reverse complement strand
TTTTAATTAATTGTAATAGTGGGTCAATGAATACAAAGTATATTGAATAGCACTACAGATTACGGTGCTGGTGATGATGAGAAAATTTGTATATCAGATAAATAGTTTTACTTGATGCAGTTAAAAAGAAGAATTATATTTTAAAAGAGAAGGTGGGTAAGGCCGCAGTGAATCATTTCTAATCAGTTCCGATCTTACTTTTCCCACCTGTCATTCTTCTTCTAGCGTTTACCGATCCAAAAATATTATAATTTCCCAAGAAAAATCACATACATTTTCCCAAGAAAATAAAAACCCGAAAGCCGAACGCACACCCTGACCTGAGCCAATGATCTCCCATTCCTAATTTCTCGTCTTAATAATACGATGAGGTCATGGCATGACCTCTTCTTGAACCAAAATATTGAATTCTTGATTTCAGATATTAATGGAAGAAGAGAAAAAGGCAACTCTTTCTTTAGAACCAAGAAAAACCAGCGAATCGGAGAAAGTGAAGTTGATCCAATGGGAAGATTACGAACAAGAAGCTGCAAGATTGTGGAGTCTCTCTTCTGCTCTAAAAGAAGCTGAGGAGAAGAAATTAAATCTCAAGCAAAAGCTCAATTCTTTTATTCAAGTAGGTCTTTTTTCTTTTAAATTTCTGATGTTTATGTTGTCTATTAAGTTGGGCTTTGCTTGATTGCTGTGATGTTAGGAGGGAAAGAAATTATGATTGTTGAAGATTTTGAATTTTCTTGAATTAGGGTTTTTTTGGTTACTATTGTATGTGCAATGTATGTTCTTAATGGGCTGCTATCGAGGATTAACCTTTGTTTCTTTCTATGATTAAAGAATGATAAATTGATGGAAGCATTGTATAAATACAGCTCTTATCTAAAAATGAAAGATGGCGAAGCTTAAGTTGAATGATAAGTGAAAATATTTAGCTTCCGACTCTAATTCAAAGATTAAATATAGAGGTTATGATTTCTATGGTTTTCTGCAAATATCTTGGATGTCTTACCTGGTTTTTCTTCTGGTATCTTCTTTTATGAATTTGTTGGACCTTAATTGATTAGCCCGCGGGTTAGCGGGCGGCAACATGGTGGGCAGGTCAAAGCTGAGTCATTAAGTCGATTGAATGAGCTTGAAGAGATGCGTCAGAAATTGGAGGCTAAAGAGTTGGCAATAGAAAGCATTTCGGCACGTACTAAGGTTGCAGCGGAGAATGCTAAAAAGGAAGAGAATAGGCTTAGTATGGAAGTTAGATCGTTGTTGGTTGCTGGTACTGCTCTTTCTGTATCTAGCAAGCAACTTCAGGTATTCTTATTTAGTCTCAATTAAAAAATATTACAAATTTATGGAAATTTAACTTGATTGTTAAGAAAATTGGGCATAGTTTGGGCATAAACAGTTGTTGAAAGTTTTTACTTACTTTTCTTTCTTTTCCTTTCTCTTTTTGAGAACATAGGCATAAAAATGATTGTTCACTGTTCATATTTACTATTTGTATCAATGTGTAGGCTGAATGGGATCCATCATGTGTAGATAAAATTTTAGTGCATGGGAAAATAAGATGAAAATACCTTGTCTCCTAGGGACAATCATATTTGGTCCCTTGCTGTGAAGTGAAAATGCCCCTGAAACGATTTAAGCTTAAATGGTGCTTGCAAGAAATTATAAGTCAAACAGCATATTTACCTGATAAATAGACTATTAAGTTTTCATCTTCATTCGATTTCCCTGTTTAAGTTTGGAGAGAAATATATATCCCTTGGGTAATTCTGTCATGCGGTCAACTGTTGACACTTGACGCTCTTTATGGTTTAATATTGGTTCTCAAAAGTTTTGAAGTATAAAAGTGCGAGTGTTTTTGTGTCTTGTTAGTTCTTTCTTCATTCTTCTTTTGACCCAGAATACATTTTGCTGGTGCTTTCTTTTTGTGGTTATTTATGTGGCATGTTTATCATCTATAACAAGTGCTTGCGTATTTTAGATTCTTTTTCTTTGTTGTTTATTGGCTGGATTTGGATTGCATCATATATTGAGCAGGTTTTGTTTGTTATTTCTTAATAGTTATCAAATATAGAATTTATAAGGCATGCTGTTGTTATCAGGACCTACTGTTACTGTGTGAGACACTTTCAAATGTCTTTGTCTTCTAATTCATTCCTAATGCATCAGCCTTGATAGTTTGTTTAAGTTGTATGCCCAAGGCATCTATCCTAAAGTCTTGTTTTAATGTGTATTTTACAACAGGATCCTTATTATGGATTGATTTTATCTTATGTAGTACAAGATTCATGTGAGCTCATGTCCATATGTTTAGTGCTATCAATTTTATTTAATATTTCCCTGAGTAATTTTTAATAAGTCTTAAAATACATGTTGGTAAAATTGAAAGCTTGATGATGCTGATGTTACAGGAATCAAAGAGGTCAGTTTCTGGAGAGAGGGGTTATGGTCGTCTCAGAAACTTGCAAAAGATGCTAAGAATAAGGCAACAATATACGATTTCACAAGTTTCATTGCTTTTTCCTGTAAAGATATCAGCTGGACCTTCAGAGGAGCAAGAACTTGAATCATTTCCAAACACTAGTAAATCAGGTAATATAATAGTGGGTTATAATTGCATGGAAGGTCGATACCTCAAAGTTTCAAGCTAACATACAAAGAGATGTTTATAATCCTGGCAATATTTAGAATTCCTTATTTGGATTTCCTGAATTAATGCCTTGTTAGTTGTTTCAAGCATTTACCCATGTTTTAAATTGTTTGAACTTTGGATATCTTGTAGATATACGCACTTGGATCTGCTCTTAGCTGTCATGCTCACGGTTTTCAGAATAAGTTCCCATTTGCTGTGTTAAGTTAAATGTTCTAAGGCTAGCCAACCATTTTGTCATTTATATGCTCTTCTATATTGTCATATTGACAAGTGTCTATGCTTTTCTTAAGAATCAAAATTGCATTTTGGAGCTCCTTTTACCTTCCTTGAAACTCCAACTTTAACTGTTTATTTGTGCCTCAGAATGACTACAAATAAATTGTTTAAAATAGAATCGTCTTCCCATGCATTATTCTTAGTGTAGCCTCTATCTTGGGCATGTGCAAGGAATTCCTTTCAGCTTTGCGGTTATTACTAGCAAAGCCCATCTTTTGGTAGACCTTGTGTTCCTAACTATCTATTAGACCTTGTGCTCATAATCATCTATTAACTTATGCTTCTCTTCCCTATGAATTTTTGTAGTTTTGCTCCATACCATGTTTATGGGATGTGCGTTTAGTTGAACAGTTATGTGCCTTGGCAATCATTTCCTAATTTCCTTTTCCTTTTATCTACCAGGCAACTACACTGGATCTAAACCCGTCAATCAAGGATCTTTGACAATTTTAGGACTGCATTTAACCATGCTTCCTTTCACAAAGATTAGTTTTTTTACTGATAAGAAGGAGATTCAGAAGTCTGCAACTGCCCTCGGATATGTTGCCCATGTGTGTGTTCTTCTATTTCCTCGAATATACTTATTATCAGTTCACACATCCTTGCCAATCGTGTTCTGTTGCATGCACCATTAGATCATTTGTCCTCTAAGACACTATCATTAATGAATTCCTGTTCTTAAGATCTTTTTTGAAAATAGTAATGTGTTTATTGTCCCTTCTATTTTTATAAAAGATATCTAGTTGCTAAATTTAGCTAGTTCCCTAATTTAATTCATACTTTTCTCTTTCCTCCATCTGCAGGCTGTTTCACTCATTGCTTCATATTTAGAAGTTCCTTTGCGATACCCCGTGCGTTTAGGTGGCTCTAGATCATATATTAATGATTATGCACCTTCAGCAGAGCCTACATTGCCGGAATTATCGTTGAGTGCATCATCCTCCACTAATGTGAAGCCTGTTGAGTTTCCTCTCTTTCTGGAAGGTCAAGATACAACTCGAGCAGCTTATGCTGTATTTCTGTTAAACAAGGTAACTTGCTTTCCTCTGCCCTTCTCTTTATCTTCTTTAGGTCTGTATTTCATGGAGTGCATCATACATTATTTTAGTTTACTTAATTTTCAATGTTGCTTTGTATCAAGGCTGCTTTCTTTTATATGTTTCTGGTTTCCTGTTGAAATCTTTTGTGGAGAGCTGGATTTTGGGGGCAGGGGCCGAGGAGAAGGATTGTTAGCTTACCCTGTGAGCCTGTTATGTTATTACGTATTTAAATGTGACCTTGCTGATTTGTTCTGTTGATTGATTACTTGGATGGCTCAGTATAACATTATTTTGTGATGGGCGTTCTCTTTGTTAGTTTTATCCTCACGGCTTGTCCTGAATGACTGTTAATTTTGTCCCCATGGTTGCAGGATTTGGAGCAGCTTTTGAATTATATTGGTATTAAGAGTTTAGGACCCCGCCATGTACTGGCTAATCTGAAGGAGCTTATAAGGACAATTCAATCTGCAGAATTTTTAGATACGTGATCTGATCTTCCTGTCACCACTTTTAAGTAGGGATTTAGCAACTTCTTTGTAAATGAATTACTTGAATTCATACAGAGGTGCAATTTTTTTTTAATGCAGCACCTTTCTGTAGATACTAAATTCTTACATTTGATCGATAGAAGCCATAGTTTATATGGATATATATATATTGTTTGTAAATTTTAGTATTTCATGAAGTACTAGAGACCAGTAGTTCAGCCTTTGAAGCTATTGGCGATCCTGATCCTAATTATAATGTATTAGAAGTTTATGAGAATCGAATGCGAGACATAAATGCAGAGACTAAAAGTAAATGAAAATATAGGAATAATAAGCTCTCACAATTCTAAAGTTAAGGTTAAGGCTGTTTTGACAAAAAAATCTCAGTTTACGATAGTTTTGAAAGTCAAAACCAAAAAAAAAAAAAAAAAGAATTTTAGTTCTGTCTGCTTGTAGTATTTAGGTGTAGCTGTAGTTCAAATGCATGCAACACTAGCTGAAACCTATTTAACCAAAAAAAAACTTTTAAAAATTGGAAATATATGTAACTTCTTGTATCATCTTTTTTCTTTTTCTTTTTAAATTTCTTTCTCCATAATTTTTTCTTTTTTTCATTTCTTTCTTTTTGTTCTAGTAAGAATATATTTTTCTAGTGGAATTGAAATTTCTTTTATATATTTTTTACTTTAGAAAGACAATAATTGTAAGTATATATTTTTATAAATATTTATTTTTTTATTTTAAAATTTTAATCAGTTATTTTAAATTTTTTCTAACATATGAATGATTGTAAAAAAATTTATGGGATATGAAATTGTTATCTTAATTTTTGTAATAATTAATTTTAATTAAATAGTTATCTATAATATTTAACAATATCGTGTAATAATTTATTTTAAATATATTTTCTTTTTTTTTTAGATTTATATCTTCCTTCCGTATAAATAATTTTAATTTAATTACGTATTCTCTATTAAAATTAAATTATTAGTACGTATCCGCCAGTGAAATTGATAGACATTTTTTTTATTATTTAAAATCTATTTGCCACTTCAATTGATAGACAATTTTTTTTTTTTTTAATTTGGAATCTATTCGCCACTTCAATTGAGGAACAAGGTTTTCTTTTTATTTTTTTATTGTTTGGAACCTACCGTCAGTTTAATTGAAAGACAATTCTCAATAGTGGACAGTGTCCACATATGCTAAATTCCACATTGAGAATTACTTCACAAATTACTTTAGAAACAAAGTTTTCTTCACTTTTATTCTAAACTGTAAATATATTTTTTTTTTGTAAATACCAAAATTAAAGAAAAAGGCCCAAGTGTTCGGTTGAGTTGGTAATGGGTGTCTCTCCTCCAACTCGCAGGCATTTGGCTCTTTTATAAAAGAAATTCAAAGGATACTCTCCAATGAGATTGGAGAGTGGATATTAAACATATTTTTAGAAAAGCAAACCGATGTGCTGATCATTTGGCTAACTCTGTTTTTTGATTGTGATCTTGGTTGTCACATTCGTGCTTGGTTCTTCGAGATTTACTGCACCAAGATCTAGAGTTGGAGTGTCCTTTCCCAAATTTTGTGTTGTTGAGTTCGTTTTCTTGGGCTATTTAGCTTACCCTGGATTTTAAAAAAATATATGATTGATTTTTTATTTTTTTTGCCATACTTGTGATGACAAAAGGTTTTCGTCAAAATTAATTAATTACTTTATAATAATATTATTAATTATAAAAGTTAATTTCTTTTTAAAATATAAGTAATTTCTACCCGATGGTAAATCGAACTAAAAGTAAAATTAAATCAAGAGTTCTTGATACTAAATTTTAAAGAGTGTTTGTTATTGTTTTGTTTCATGTTTTTTATTTATCTTTTTAAATAAAAAAAAATTATGTTTGTTAAAATTATTTTTTTTCTCTTTTAAAAAAAATTCTATTTTCAATAAATCACTACGTATTGTTTTTATAATTTTTATTTTTTATTTTTTCTCTTTACATTTTTCTTTTCTATTTTTTCTCTACTTTTCTCTTCCACAACTTATCTCTTTTATACTCTTTTTCTCTTATTATATTTTTACATAAAATTAAATAAAAAAACCATTTTAAAAAAAACAACCAAAATGCATTAAATATTTTTTATTTATTTTTTATAAATAAAAATAAAAAAACAGAAAACCCTAAAATTTCGATTTTGATTTCTGTATAAGAATTAAAAGATTTTGACTCCATTCAATTTCGGATTGATTGATTTTTTGTCATAAAGAAATTTAAAAAAGATATGTAATACTAGCAGGCTGGCTCTAGCTGTTAAGGTTCAAACTGGAACCAGATTGTCCCCCTTATCCCCCCAATCAACCGGACAGAAACCCTATTTCGGTCCCATTTTCGACTAGTCCAGACTGGCTTAGGTCCAGTTCACAAAAGGGTTGCTGCAAAATGATTCTGACATAAGATTGGATAAAATTTTGCAGGCCGGTTGCATAGCCTACAGTCAATGGCGTGCTTTGCTGCCTGATATATATTCAACAAAAACAGAAACTGACTGCGTCATGATCAGGGCCAATTCTACAAAATGGAATACGTTATAATATAATATTCATCCTTTTATCATTCCATGTCCTTGCCTTCCTCTAATAAAATGGCTGTATACAACCCTGATTGCATCCATCATGTATGCGATGCATCAAAGAATCTGAAGTTGGGTGTCACTGTGGGCATTCTGGTGGGGGTGTAGGGAACCTTTTCCCGTCGGTGCAGTAGTCATATGTCGTGTACTTGCTTTTAATAGTTTGATATGTTCTTTGTTGGCTTGGATTTAATTGCCAGTACTGTTGCCTGTTCCACCAGAACTTAATAGAGTAGCAATGCTTCATGTTGGAACCATAGGCAGGACACCCATTGATGCCGAAGCTCCGAAAACCTGCTATAAATGGTGCATAAGTCCAGTTAATCTTAGTCAGGCCACCATCTGTTGCCCAGTTATCTCCATTCCATATGCTTGATTCTATCTGCAGAGGCTGTGATGGAAATCCGACTCCTAGTTTTCGTTTGTTCTTGAAAACTCGAATCGGATAATTATCAATATAAAACCTGTAAAGCACCCACGAATTTTGGATAGCAAATATGCGTGACATGGTCTGGAAAAATAGTTTTATGCCAAGAAGTATTTGTCTTACACAATCTGAAACCGATTCCAAAGAATTTTATAACTATGATATTTTGATGTAGGATCAAACCATAGTCGAATCCTTTGCTCTCTGTCTCCTTTACCATTTGCAATTACATTAGTCTGGAGGTATATAGGTTTCCCGTCATTGTTACCCAGGAACTCAAAATCCAACTCGTCATGGTGATTTGGTGACACTGAAGATAACTGGAAGAAATTCCAAGCAAGTAATTTATATTTATTAACCTTCGATATGGAATTTTCTTGGAAAGAAACCAATTTAAAATCTCACATAGAAAGCTGTAACAACTCCACCAGAATTACTTCCAGGTAGTTTCATGTTGAGATGAAAGAAACCTGAGCCATATGTCTGCTTGGATTGAAAAGCTGCCCCTGTTTTTTTTTTTTTTTTTAACCAGAAACACAAAATATTACTACTTGATGCATAAGATTGTTATTCTGACATGAATATATACCCAGGAGAAGAAGAAAAAAAAGAAATTACCAGATGACTGGTCAAGAGAGATTTGAACATCTCTGCCCTGGCTTTTGGACCAAGCGTGATCATACCCATACGAAATTTTGTAGTTGTCATAAAAGCTTGGACCTTTAGGCCTGCTGCAAATAACGGCATGACTTTGGTCAAGTAAAAGCAACACTGGCACTATCAATCTCAGTTGATTAAAGTCCATCTTCTTAAACTTTTCTTCAATCCAATCTCCCCTTGTCTTCTCCTCTCTCTTTCTTCACGTTAATATAGCAGCTTGGGTCTCAAGAAAATTAAGACATGCAATGTGTGACTCCTAAATTGTTTCCTACACACTTGGACAGTCTGTGTTTTGCAATGTTTCGTGTTGGAAAGAAAGACATACAAACATATAGATATGCTAAGCCAATGCTATTTGCATTCAGAGCATTAATTATACACTATAACTATATACTTATGTTAGTACCGATTCATTTAGATTTCTTCAGCAATTTCTGATCCGGGTTTAATATTTGTGATCATCTTCTAAGATGTAAGTCTTGAATAAATAAGTTCTGAGACTCGTATAATCATGAAATAATAAATCATTCCAAATGTTTGTAAATTGGTGCACCTATGCCATATACTATACTCAAAAATTCTTAGGGAGATTTAGTTTATCACGCCATATACTACACCGAAAAATTCTTAGACATTCATAGATAAATTAGATTAAATATTGATATATTATAAATTGAGTCATATGTCATTATACAATTGATTTTGTCTACAAATAACGTAGTAGCCTGAATCTACTTAAGAATTTTTCATGCTATAAGAGGTTATAGCTAAATAGAAAAGAAAAAATCAAAGGTAAAAAGAAGGAACTTGTATTTTTTGCAGGTTCATGCAGATTTTTACACATCTCAAAGTTGTATTGTCAATGTCATATATTTGTTTTGTAGGAAAGAAATGCCGTTATGCAATCGGTAATATAACTTTAATTTTGACATAATAATTCAAATAACTTCTGTAAATTAATTAAACTTCCATGGAAAACTATAGATTAAAATTTAATTCTACATGAAACCAAAATTAAGATGCTTATAAAAACAATCCCCAAATTAAGAAAATGTGACTAACTAATAAAGTTGTAACTAAATAGTTGAAGAAATAATTTTCTTTTAAAAATATATGTCTACTGAGAATATATTCCTAGAAAATACTAAATAATACCCTTACTAATAGAAACTGAAATAATATATTTATGCTTAGACCTATTCAAATCATGGATTAAAGTTTAGATTCGAGCTCCATCCAATCCAACTACTGTAAAATTTAAAATTTTAATCAAACTTGTCCATGATTATTTATATATAATTTCTTAAATATACCTCAAAGAAATAATATTTTCAAGAACTTGTAATTTAAATTACACAGGGAATAGTCAAATTATATACAAATTTGTCAGGAATCAAATTCCTCCACTTGTTTTCAATATCCATTATCTCTTGTCAAACCAAACCCGGATTCAACCAACTAAATAAACTATAATCCCTCTATAAGTGCACACGTAAACTGAAAGCTTGCATCTAAAAAAGCAAAACCTGAACGTTTGCACCAAAATCATAAGAGATGAAAAAATAATGAAAGAAAAAGGATGATGGAAGATATATGGGAAGTTTTGCCGGTTGAACTGTTAGCAAGCATTCTTGGAAGAGTAGGGATGGAGTCATTGCTATTAAATGTTCCTTTTGTATGCAAATCATGGTACAAAGCTAGCCTTCATCCTTTATGTTGGGAACATCTTATTTTTCCTGAACTTGCTTCTAGTTCAGGATACGATTCTCTATATGAGTGGAAATCGTGGCTCAAACTCACCCTGAATCCTTCCTTTTTCGAGTCTCTTGTTTTTCCAAGAGTTTCAAGGATTTCATATCATGGAACTCAAGATCATCAAGTTTTTTTCTTGGACAGATTCAAGGCTACGTACAGAATCAATGAGTGTTCAGCTGTTGCACTCATAAAATTTGTTGTGCATCGAAGCCAAGGAAAATGCACTTTGCTTCTTCTTCCATTTTGCAATACGGAGATTTTGATCTTTATCGCACAAGAGTAAGTCATTTTATTTGTTCTTCATCTCATATATCATCTTAACTACGTGTATTTGAATTCATCATATATTGTATTATTCATTCTTGAATTTCACATTAAGAATTTTCCAGGAAATGTTTAGAGATCTTCATGCACAAATAAAAGAAAGTTTGAATTCTTAATAGAATGAGTAATAAGTGTTGTCCGGGAAAACAAAAATTGCAAACTTTTTTTTTTTCTTATGGAAAATTTGTTTGCAGGTGTCCCCTCCTGAAAACCTTATCACTAGATACTCATTATTTTTGGCAGAGAGCATACATGCTTAAAGAAGTCATAGGAAACTGGAAATGTTAGGAAAACTTAGCACTCGGAAATTTCTTCAATTTGAAGGACATAATGCCTAAGATCAGCCCCAAGTACTGCAAGAACTTGGTGAATTTTAACTCTACAGGAGAGAGCATTACCGAACACGACGCATCAGCCATTGTCACCAATCTTCCCAATGTAAAATACCTGTATTTAACGAGGGCAAGATTCCAGCAACATGAGAAGGACCCAATGACAATCATCTTGAAAGGTTGCAAAGAGCTTTTACATTTAGATGTGAGTTTTAGCTCTGGCTTGAGGGTTGATTCAAACATGCTAAAATCAGCTGAGAATATTAGGACATTCAACTATTCAAGTCCTGGTTTAATATATGTAGTTCCAGATGCTTATGATCATTCTTATCTTTAATCTGAATATATATTCAAACTAAATGGTGTCATGTTTTAACTCCTATACATTCTGATTCGGCTAAAAATATGAAGGTTTGATTCTTCCGAATATCAAGTGCTTGTTTCCAAGCGAAGCAAGCAATGATCAGGAGAATCTGGTAATTAAATTGCAAATTCTTGTGCATTTCGATGTGGGAAACTGCAAGATATATATCAAGCATCAATTACATGATATACTTAAATTCTTTTTTCTTTCCCCATCTCCTTTATATATAATTTATCTTCCAATACTTAGAAATGTGATTTATTCTTTATAGTAAGAGATTAGTTCTAACTTCATGCAAGGACATTCTGAGCCTATTACAATCCTGGGCACTTACATTGTCCTAGTAAATCTAAGATTAATGGTATGGCAATTACATACTAAGTCAAATTTTAAATAAGTTCTCTACATGTGTTTAACATATTCTTATAATATATGGCTATTTTACTGATGTATCATAAAACTACTTTTCGTTTATATAAAAAATAAATTTAATTAATTCTAATAAATAGCTTAAAATTTAGTTGTATATAAAATATAGAACATTATTATTTATATGTAGAATACTCCACTCTATTTTTTTTAAAAATAATGTAATTATATTCAATTACTATTGCTCTTTATTACTTGAAATCTTAAAAGTCGCATATATGATCTTCTTCTATATATCATGACTGTACTGCTATATATCTTATTTGTAGAAAATTGAAATGATGAATTGGTTGAGTTTGACATTAGTTTCCATTGGAGTGGACGTAGGCTTAGCTCCTAGTTTCCCTGTTTCTTTTAAGAGGTCGAGCACATACTTTCTCTGAGATAGAAATAGACCTTTTTATGATTTGGCTATTTCTATTCCAAGGAAGTATGAAAGCTGGCCAAGGTCCTTGATGTCGAATTCCCTTTTTAATTTTCTCTTAACATTTTTAATTTTTTCGTTATTGTTATCGGTTATGATGATATCATCAACATATACTAAGATAATGATGGTGCATAAGTGATTGTGTTTGATAAACATTGAGGAATCTGAAGTACATTTACTGAAATTAATATTAAGAAGGAACAAGCTCAGCTTGACATACCATGCTCTTGGAGACTGCTTTAGACCATAAATTGCTTTGTTTAGCTTACATACCAATAACGAGTCTGATGTGGACTTGTGACCTGGGGGGAGAGTCATGTAGACTTCCTCTTTTAAATTTCCTTGGAGGAAGGCATTCTTTACGTCCATTTGAAATAGACTCCAACCTGAGTTAGTGGTAATAGATAATAAAATACGAACAATGTTCATTTTTGCTATAGGAGCAAAGGTTTCCTGGTAATCGACACCATAGGTTTGAGTAAACCCTTTGGCTACTAATCTGGCTTTATATTGCTCGATTGATCCGTCACAGTTAAATTTTATCTTATAAACCCATTTACATCCTACAGGTTTTTTATTTGAAGGTAAAGGGACAATTTTCCAAGTGTTATTTTTTTCTAAGGCAGATAGTTCTTCCTCCATGGCCTTACACCATTTTAGGTTAGTGTTGGCATCATAGAATGAGGTGGGTTCTGTATGTGCCGTAAGATTTCCTAGATAGGCTTGATAGTTACGAGACATGTGATCATAAGTGATGAAGTTGCAAATAGGATATGATACCTTATGGGATACGTAATCCCTTAATCTCACAGTTGGTCTAGTTATTCGAGTAGATCGTCTTAAGACAATCTCTTCTTGTGGAGGTGCAATATCCTCGCTTCTGGCAATAGTTTCTCCCCCTGAAGGGATTGTCCTTAAGTCGAGAGGAGGCTCCCCCCCCGGATGAGGGTCCTGACTGGAACTGCTGAGATTTGAAAAAGAAAAATTGTGCGGAAATAATGTGGATGGCCCATGAGAGTGTTGAGGTCGAGTACTGTAAATATCATGAGGTTTGTAATATGGTTCGTGTTCCAAAAAAGTGACATCCCTGGAAACATAGATTTTGTAAGTGAGGGGATCATAACATTTGTATCCCTTCTTGCCTATGGAGTATCCTAAAAAGATGGTTTTGGCAGAGCTTTTTTCAAATTTGTGAAGACGCTTAATGTGAATAAAAGTAGTGCAACCAAAAACACGAATGTGCCTTAGCTCAATTTTTCAGTTTTTGAGAATTTCTAAAGGGCTGAGATTGTGGAGTCTGACACTTGGAAGACGATTAATAAGATAGGTAGCAGTAAGGAGAGCATCGGACCAAAAAATAGAGGGAACGTTATTTTGAAAGAGCAGAGTGCGAGTGACATTAAGCAGATGCCTATTTTTCCTTTCAGAGACCCCATTCTGTTCAAGGGTATTGATGCATGTAGTCTGATGAAGGCTGCCTTCCTTTTTAAAGAAGTTTTGAAGGTGGTGATTTATATATTTTGTACCATTGTCAGAACGAAAAGTTTTAATACCGTCGGTGTATTGAGTTTTAATAAAGTGAAAGAATTCTTGAAAACATGAGAAAACTTCATTTTTTTCTTTTAATAAATAGACCCAAGTTGTGTGAGTGAAGTCATCAATGAAGGTGACAAAATACCTAAAATGATTGTAAGAAGTAACAGGGGCCGGGCCCCAAACGTCAGAGTGAATTAATCCAAATCGTTTTTCAGAGGTACGAGATGAGAGAGGAAAATGGAGACGAGTGTGTTTGAAAAATTTACAAGTCTCACAGTGACTGGAATTTAAATTATAATAGAATAATGTATTTAAGACAGAGTCGGACGGATGTCCAAAACGTAAATGCATTAACATGCCCTGATCGGCTGTTTTAGCAGACACAAAATATTGATTGGTGGAGTTCTTAAGATAGTAGAGACCATTGGCATAGTATCCTTCACCAATCATCGTCCTTGTAGTGCGATCCTGAAACATAACAGAAGAAGGTGAAAAAATAACATTGCAGTTGAATTCATTAGTGATTCGCCCAATGGATAATAGATTAGAGTTAAAATCAGGGATAAATAAGACATTTTATTTAGATGTTGGTTGAGTAATGTAGTGTTACCACTACCTTGGATTGGAGTTTTATACCCGTTAGCGACTGTCACATGTTGAAAATTTTTTTCGGGAGAGAAATTTTGCAATTTCATGAAATTCCATGTCATGTGATCAGAGGCACCGGAGTCAATAATCCAATCAGTAGAGCAAGGTGTTAATTTTATTGGAACATAATTAAATGATTTAGATATCGAACCTGACCCACTGGGTTGTTGATTTTGAACCAGAGCTTGGATTTAAGACAGTAGTTGATTGAGTTGAAAAGGGACTGTCGGGTCAGATCCATGGCTGAGACGGGTCGGGTCGGGTAAGAATTGAGGGCAGCGGAAAGGCGGGTCGGGTCGGGTTGCTCACTGTCGGGTCGGGTCATGGAGTCAGGTTGGGTTTGCTTTTCTAGCCCGGTATATACACCCGACTCTCTTAACCCTATTTCATAACCACCCGACTCTCTTAACCCTATTTCATAACCACTCCCGCTCCCACTTTCGACATGTAATCCTTCTCTTTCTCTTCTGCCACCACTCCGTTTCTCTCCTCTACCCCCTCTCCTTACTCCCCCAGGGCCTTCCCACCCCCGAGATGGCCGCAGATGTGGGTAGAGGAGCCAACAACCATCGCGGGAGTGACCCTGCCTTTGGCAGTGGTCACAGCGCGCGATGGCGCTCGATCCTCTCCTCGCTCGGGCTGGTTCTCGACGGGTGTTGAAGGCTTGGCTGTCAGTGATGTTGGGGACAGGGTTCATAGTGCTTCTTCGAGTCTCCTCGCACTGTATGTTTGCTATTACAGCGTCGATTTTGGGGAGTTCCGCTCCGAGGAGGATCTGTGATCTCAAGCCTTCGTAGCTTGAGTACAAACCTCCCAGGTAGGTATATACGAGATTCTGTTCCGCTCGTCTCTGTATCTCCTCTGGGTCGTTTGATGGCGGAAGGTAATTCTGCAACTCTTCCCATCTTGTAAGTATTTCTGTTGCATATTAAGATGAGCTTTTGGTCCCCTGTGTGATTTGTGATAACTCTTGCTTGAGTCTGAATATGCGTGCGAAGTTGTGTTAGTGGCCGTATAGGCTCTGCATTTTGTCCCATATTGATTTTGATGACTCCATTAAAATACAGAGTCTGAAAATTTGGGTTTCCATAGTGTTTGTAAGCATTGACATGACCAAATGGTCAGTCGTTTGCCATTCTTCCATTCTGTCTAGTTCTTCCTCTGTTGGGGCCTCTAGCCTTTCTGGCTACGGCTGTTGCTTGGTCCCAGTGATGAACCCCGGCTTTCTTCTACCGCTGATGCCAATGTACACTGATTTCGACCATTCAAAATAGTTGGAATTTCCTTTAAGTGTTATGTTGGTTAGTTTGTCATTTTGAGACATGGCTGGAAAGAAAAAATTGGTAGATGATGGGTACAGGTTAAACCTGCTCTGATACTATATAGAAAATTGAAATGATAAATTGGTTGTTTATATGATTTTGATCTTTTTACAATTAATTGTGTTGGTATTTATATACACATATACAACGGTACCCTATTTTATTTGGTTGCCTTGGTATCTCTGTCCAACGTCCCTTTCTTTTCTGGAAAAAGTTGGAGCGGCCTTCCCCTGTCACACAGGGATGGTTGCTCCCTTTCTTTAGGGCCTGTGATGAGCAATCTTACATAGGTTTTTCTGCCTGTGCAGTGTCTGAGGCCATACCTACTTAATTTCTGCTTTCAACATTATTTAACTATAGAAATGAAAAGAGTAAGAAAGTGGGAGAATTTACCGGAAGATTGTTTAGCCAATATTTTTGGAAGGGTAGGGATTGAGTCGCTGCTTCTGGATGTGCCCTTTGTTTGCAAATCTTGGTGTAGGGCATCGCTTTAACGAGATTGACTCTGCTACCGTTGGTGGCTATTTATTTGATACTCTTGTCAATGATGGGATTACAATAGCTGATAGATTCATGCTTCAGTATAAAATTAAAAAGTTTTCTGTCCATTCATTCGTAAAGTTCATCGTCAATCGTAGCTAAGGGAAATGCTCTGTGCTTTTGATTCCTATAATGAGTTGCACAGAAGAGATGTTGAATTATGTTGCTGACAAGTAAGTCTTCCAACTTTCCATCACTTTTCTTTTTTCTGCTATGTGACCATCAGGATGTGATTCCTGACAAGGCTGTTTTGTTTTATCAGGTGTCCGAATTCGACGTATTTTTCATTGCCAAATTGTGTATTCCTGGATGAAGCGGGCGTTATTTTAGAGCTGATAGAGAAGTTGAAAGAGTTGCAATTGTTTGGCATTGCACCATCTCCTTGTCTAATAGAAGTTACAGCCAAAATCAGTAGTGACTGCAAACACTTCGAGGGGTTATCTACTCCTTCAGGTTATATTGGTGATGAGGAAGCTTCTGCCATTGTCACAAATCTTCCTAGAATTAGGAGTCTTACTTTAACCAAGTCATATATCGAGAGGGTTAATGTGGTCAGAATACTGCAGAGCTGCAAATTTCTTTATGAGTTTGTCGTGAGTAGGTGCAGAGGTTCGTGATTGATAGGGAGATACTAAAGATGGCTTCACATATCAAAATATTCAACTACAAGGGTTTATCTCTCGAAGATGAAGAACAGTGATCATTGTATTACATTATTTTTCTTTTCTGATGAAGATCAAGAGGCTTATCTCTGTACCTAATCTACTGTTCTGTTGACTTAGTATTAATTAGCTTGTTCTCCATCTTATACTTCGACTTAGTACTTGTTAATTGCTCGAAGCATTCTGCTACGTGCTTTTTCCTCAAAAAAAAAATAAAAAATGCAATGTCTGGTTACTTGAAGAATCTTCACAAATGAATTTGATTATAATGCTACAGCTTCTTTATCTTTTGTTTTTCCCATTGCCTCCTTTAATTGTCCATTCAATCTTCCATTATACTTCCAATTGTAAATCAAGTGGGTCACCGGCTGCAAAGGCATTGCACATTTTGATGCAAGGAACTGCATCGCATTTTTACAGGCGGATGCGTCTATGGTGCTGGTTTCTCTTATTTCTAAGTTGTTCTTATTACTCTTGCGTTGAATATTTATATGTATGGGTCCTTCCTCCCAAGCATTTCGACACAGTTGTAGTACTGTGATAATTATCTAATTTGCCTGAGATGGATGAGCAAGCAATCTGTTTTCTTTATCACTCTACAGCTTCGTGCTTCTTCGTATTGTAGAGTTTTCATGTCCCAAAAAATATCCTGATGGAAAACAGAAGACGAGAAATATCCTGATCTGGGATTCATTGATCTGTAATTTCTCGGGCACTATTCATCAAGAATTCAGGATTGCAGCTTATGGGATCTAGCTCAAACTAGTTGGTAGTATTTGTATTATACCCTAAAAAATCACAGAATTACTGCATCTTTTTTGTTTGGGACTCAGAATTGCTTCAGGTAACTACAAATAATGTGGGGCAGGGATCAGACCTGTGGTATTTAGATCATATTCAGCTTAACATGATTTGGTATTGGATCACCATTACAAGTCTAAAATGTGAGCTGTGTACCGCATTTAAGGTTTATTAATTACTAGCGTGGTTTATTAGATCTTCAACTACCCACTAATCTTCGAAAAGATTTACAAGAAGAAATTGTTGGTATAATCGAGACTTGAAAAAAAAGAAACATAGCCTCGATTTTGTTAAAATCATTGAATAACAACTTGGAAACAGCTAGAAAAGAGTATAATTCGCAATACTATATTGGAAATTTGAGAGAATAATTACTGTTCTTCACGCCTGACAATGTTAAACGTTTTGTTTTCTCAAAGGTTCTTGTTTATAAATACACAGACTTAGCATCCTGTGCCTGTAATCACATCGTACAGTTAAAACATTAAAAAAATATGTGGTCTATTCGAGAACTGAAAAAGAAAAAAAAAAGCCTCCGATTTTGTTAATCTCCAACCTTCACTGGAAATGAGAGAAGATAACTCTTTAATATCTAGAATTTTAAACGTTTTGTTTCAAACTCTTTAATGACATATTAGTCTATAGTAAGACAATAGAGAAACACTTGCAGCATTTAGATATCACTTTGCAGTTGTTACAGCAACACAAGTTGTATGCTAAATTTTCAAAGTGAATTTTTACTTAGCAACAGATTGAATATTTAGGGCATGTCATCTCTGGGAATGGAGTTAGCACAAATGATTCTAAGGTTTTTGTTATGAAGTCTTAGCCTAGACCTTTGAATTTGAAGGGGTTAAAGGGACTTTTGGGATTGACAGGTTATTATAGAAAATTTATTAAGGGATATGGAGTAATCAGTAGGCTCTTAACTAACTTGCTCAGAAAAGACTCATTTCATTGGAATAAGGAAGCAGAGGCTGCATTTGTGAAACTGAATGAGGTAATGTGCAATTCTCTAGTGTTGGTACTTCTAGATTTCTCATAATCATTCATTTTATAAACTGATGCATGTAGCAAGGGAATAAGGGTTGTGCTTATGCAAAATTATAGACCCCTGGCTTTTATAAGTAAATCATTAAGCCTCAAAAATCAAGACCTGTCAATATATGAGAAGGAATTCTTAGCAATACTCCTTGCTGTTAGTAAGCGGAGGCATTACTTGGAGAATGCTCACTTCACTATTAAGATAGATCATGAGAATAACTACTTATGTTCAAAAGAAAGGGTTGACAAAGTTGTTGGGTCTTGACTACAATATACTATACAGAAAAGGGTTGAGAACAAGGTGGCAGATGCTTTATCAAGAAGGGTGTAGAATTTTGCAGACCAAAGTAACTTGTATAGTATAGCTTCTTCTGTGCTGCCATTGTAGATGCAGGGATAGCTATAACAAGGATAGTGGAGCTCAACAAATTATTCAGGCTCTCGCCATTCAGCCAAATGCTAAACCTATTTTTACTTATCTCCAAAGTATACTGAGATACAAGGATAGACTGTTTATTGGAGACAGTTGGGAGTTAAAGGAGAAAATCATGCAAGCTGCATAAGATTCTTCCCTAGATGGGCATTCTAGTATTATTGGTTCTTATAACAGATTGAAGGCACATTTCTTCTGGTATGGGATGAAGAAGGATGTCTACCAGTGGGTAGTTCAGTGTGAGTTTTGTCAAAGGTGTAAGGGAGAGAATGTGCCTTATCCTGGGTTACTTCAGCCCTTACTTGTGCCAAATACTTCTTGGAATCCATTTCCATGGATTTCATAGAGAAGTGGCATTGTTCTGAAGGCAAAGATACAATTATGGTAGTAGATGATAGATTAACAAAATATGCATATTTCATTCCTATAGCACACCGTTTTACTGCCTCCAAGATTGCTAAGTTATTTCTGAATAGCATCTATAAATTTCATAGATTTCCAAAGGACATTGTCTCAAACAAAGACAAGATTTTCACTAGCATCTTTTGGCAAGAAATATTGTTCAAATTGACAAGGGTTAAGCTTAACTTGAGTACAACATATCACCCCTAATCTGATGGTCAGACAGAAAGGGTGAATATGTGCCTCGAAAACTATCTGAGGTGTATGTGTTTTCAAAGGCCAGGAACTTGGTGTAAATGGCTGTCGTTAGCTGAGTGGTGGCACAACACCAACTTCCATTCCAGCTTGAAAATGATACCCTTCCGAGCTCTCTATGGAAAAGTTCCTATTCAGTTTCCAATCCTGTCTACCTTCAACACCTCAGTAGCAGCTGTGGAGAGTTTACTCCATGAAAGAGAACAAATGGTTCAGTTGCTAAGAAATCAATTAGTTTTAGCACAGAATTGACAAAAACAAATTACAGATGAAAGAAGAACTGAAAGGAGTTTTGAGGTGGGAGATTTAGTGTTCTTGAGATTGTAACCTTATAAACAAGGTTCCCTTGCCATCAGAAAGTGTATGAAATTGGTTGCCAAGTATTTTGGACCTTTCAAGATATTATCCAAGGTGGGATCGGTAGCTTACAAGTCGGAATTGCCTGCTAATTCTCAGGCGCACCCTGTATTTCACGTTTCTCTCTTAAAGAAACATATGGAAAATAACGTGCCCGTCACTACTACCTTACACTCCCAACCAACAATTCTGGGAAATTTAAGATCGAACCAGTAGCCATTTTGCAGACTAGAAAAATTCAAAGGAGAAGACATAAGGTTGTGCAGGTATTGATTCAATGGTTGAACATGAGTAAGGAAGAAGCTACTTGGAAAGATATGTGTTATATGAAATCACAGTTTCCTTCTTTTTTCCTTGAGGACAAGGAAAAGGTCCAAGGGAAGAGTATTGTCATGATCTAAGGGAATGCAACTACTGCCCATGATAAGGAATCTGTGCCAATCATAGAAGAATGTAGCAGTAATGGAAATTCTAGAAGCTGAAGGAATATTAGAGCTAGCAGAAAGTTGTTATTTGTCATTTGTCTTTATTTGTTATTGTCATTTTGTATTAGCTGTCATTCTAGCTATTATTTTGTGTTTCTGCTTTACTAGTAACAGAATGATGTTTATTTGCCTATCATTGGCATATATAGGCAAGATTCTGTGTAGAAAGCTTATCAATAAATTAATACAATTTCCAATTTTCTTCTCATCTATATTCTCTGCTCAACTTCTTTCTTCTTTCCTCTTCTCCTTCTTCTTCCTTCCTCCTTCCTTCTTCTCTCTTCTTTCCTACATTCTTCTTTTGTGATTCTATTCTCTGATAAGCTTACAGCCTACCATTCTATTTATTTCCATTTATGCACAGTATTAACACTATCCATGAGCTTGGTACATGACACGGATGCAAATCCTAGTATAAAGCAAGCCTTGATCCTTTATGCTAGGAACGCCTTGTTTTTCCTTAACATCGATCTTATGCCCGTTTAACAAGCAGATTTATGGATGTGTATGGAATGAAATCATTACTTGTTACAGCTTTCATTAAGTTCATTATAAATCCTAGCCATAAAAATGCTACTCTGCTTAGCCTCCCAAACATGTCCACAGAAGAGGAGTTGAAATATGTTGCAAAAGAGTAAGTCATTTAACCTGCTTAGAAACTCATTTCCTATACCTTTTATATATACAATTGGCATTAAATAAAACTTGGTATTCCTTTCAGGTGTCCTGAATTGACTACTTTGGCTCTAAACTCTGACATATTGTATCAGCAATAACAATTAAGAATCATTCCAGAGTTTATAGGGAAGTGGAAGTATTTAAAGGGAATTCGACTCGGAAGCTCCATTAATTTGACAAAAATCCTGCTTGAAATCAGCCGCAATTGCAAGAGCTTTGAGGGCTTATTTATTGTTCGAGCCAGCATTGATGAAGATGTGGCAGTGGCAATAAACAACAATCTTCCTGACATAAAATACCTCTTTCTAAAAGGAGCACACCTTCGTCGCGGCAATCTTGTAAAAAATCCTGCAAGACTGCAAAGAACTCGTGCTTCTAGATGTTCGTGATTGTATTGGTTTCGAGGCTGATGATTAGATAATGGATCTTGCTTCGCATATCAAGCTATTTAAGCATGAGGGTTCTAAACTTGAATATTGGGATGATGATGATTATGATAATGATCCAACAAGTTTTTACCATTTCGACGATTCCTGTTCTGATTAGGTGACGCCGTACTTGGAAGCTGGAACTGCTATATTAATTATTTACTGGTTCCTGTGTGGTCATCATCCCTTAGTTCTGCTTTCTTCAACTTACATGTGATACGTTTCCTATTTTCTGCGTGCTAATTCGATCAAACTGGTGTGCTTCTTGTGCTATACTTCAAGTTGTTCTTTCTTAAAACAGAAAAAATCCTGAGCACATGAACACTAAGATTCAACATAATATATATTTGCCGATAATTTTTCAAGAATGTGAATTTGAACCATGATCTTCGTTGCAATTAGTTTATATAATAAGAATCGTATTTACTATTATGGATACAAATCATATTTTATTAGGGCAAGACAAGAAGCACCTAAACAACCCCAACTACCCAAGGCAATGGCTATTAAGTGAGAGACAATAGAGAATTAAAAATTTAAACCTTTGGCTTTGGTTGTATTGTTGTATTAATTCTTCCAAGAAAATATTTGTTACCCAGGAAGTAAACATTGAAATTGACGACATCACCCAGCTGTTTGAAGTCAGACTCAACTTTTCAACCGGTGGTGGGTCCTTTTGCTGAAAGCGACAGCTTGTCCTTTTAGCAAATCTTGAAAATAAGAGACTTTGCAGGTTGAAATCAGTACAGGCATCATTGAATGCATTTATAGAAACAAATAAGACTCAGTAATTGTTAGAACAGAGAATCTCTGACCTGACTTCCTCTTTCAATTGAATTTAATGGAGTTCTTTAGGGACTCATTTTTGTTTTTTAACACACTCACATTTTCTTTTTGTTTTCACTTTTCCTTCTTTCTTTTAGTTTTGTTACTCTCCTCTTTCTCCTTTCTCCCTCCCCTCTCTCTCTCTTTCTCTCCGTCTCTGTCTCTCTTATATTGATTTCAGGCAAGCTTTAGCTTTACCATGGAATCATTTAAAACCATTACTGTCAGAGTTAGGAGCCAGGTTTTGCAATTTTTTCCCCCTTCCTTTTGCTTTTGGGCTTGTTCTCATTTTCGTTTGTATATTATTTTACTTTCTTTTAGACTCTTTTTGGGTTAGTTTCTGAATAATGGTTTGACTAGAGGTGGATGCTTTTGTTTTCTTCCTTTTTAATTTTTTTATGCGTATTAATTCTTTTTGTTAGATACTGAAATTTTAGACTCTTTTAGTTATGTGGGGGCTGATTATTTTATACATTTCTTCAGTTGTTGTACCCGTATGTATGTATATGCCTACCGCAACCCCATTGTTTGTTACTGTTTTCATGGTAAAAATCAGTGTTTGACAGAAAAAGGTTAGAACTTGGAGTATGGCTTGTACCTTTTTATGTGCTAGAATTCTACAGAATAAAGCTCCTTTGATAGGTGAAAAACTGAATACCTTATAATGTTTTGCTGTCGATCCAGAGATTTGTATATCTTTTGTGTTGCATGTGTTGGATGAGTGATCTATGCTATATTCATATAAATTCTTTGTATTTCAAAGATGCCTCTCGAGCTTGACCCATAGGGCAGGGGTCGGAGAGCCATTTTGATGATTGAGATCCTTGCCTTTATTTGTTTGTTTATCTTTTTTGCAACGGTTTGGTGAGATTTTATCCATCCCAAAAATTTGCAATAAGGTAACTAACTTGCAGATATTTGCAATAAAGTAACTTACTTGCTATGGCTTTGAATATTATACAAGCATTATAAACTGACAGCTTGTATCAGTTTGTATGTTGTTGTCCCAAGTTCTTATAACCAAATTAGTTTAGCATTGGGAATATTCATAACATGTATGTAACTTTTTGTTCAGCTACTAATGTATGTGATTACATCAAACCTGTTTGCTGCCAATTTTAATGAAATTCATAGATCCCATGAAAAAATTTAATACTAGAGGATCTGTTCTCATCTTAGAACATAATGTTGTGATATGCTCTGTTCTCTCTCCTTGTGTTTCAACCTTTTGTTTATACCTACATTTTTTAATATTTGTAGGATGGACGCGAAAAGGTTTTCCGGATCAAGATGGATACACAGATGTCGAAGCTTATAGCTCGATATTGTGAGGATAGGCAGTGGGAACCTCACACTGCAGAATTTCTACTTAATGGACTTCGTTTTCCAAGAGACAAAACACCAGCACAGGTAAGTTATTTTTGTGTGCAAGCCTCTCAAAGAACAATTTAATATTGCCAGAAGTTTCAAAGTTGAGATTTGCGTGTTTGAGGTGCTACATCTTATTATTGTCATGGCTATAGACCAATTGCTATTCTGCCTGGATTGCAAAATTGTTAACCTTTTCTTCCTTATTTTATTTTATTTCCATTTGATGATATTCCCTTTTAAAGTTTAGATTTTCCACGATTTGTAGCTCAATCTGAAGGATAATGTTCTAATTGAAGCCATGATGCACCAGAATGGAGGTGGTTCCAAAGCCTTTTCAATGCATGCTCTATACCTTTAGTAACGAAAGTCTGTAGTTGTAGTACTTTTATGATGTCAAATCTGTGCCGAGTCTCTACCTGTATTAGGTTAACCTTAAATATTTTCATAATTGGATAGATTTGTTAAACTTGGATTATGCTATGGCCTGTTTTACAGGTTGATGTATGTTTAAATGTTTTATGGGAACAAATTAGTTGCCTTTTGGCATATAATAGCATTGCACAATTGCATTAAGACTGTATGCTTCCTCTATTGCGGTTCTAATGGGGAAATTGACCTCATGGAGAACTTCGTATCAGTAGATAAATTAACAAACAGATGATGCCATGGCCTGACTTAATTACTCTGAACTAGAGAGTTTGAACAATTACCTCATCTGTAGATTCAGAAAGTGATAAAAAGAGTAGATAAGGTAGAGCAACTAATAATACCACATGCGATCATGGATCCAAAAGAGACTGGGAGATGGTAGCTGAGAACTCACATGAATTAGCAATTTTGACATCCTTGGTTTTAGGCTAGGCCATGAGACATGAATTTCTTATAGTTTGGCAATTTGTTGCCATTTTTTACTAGACTGGAGTTCGAGTTAGCATGAAGCATAAAAATTGGCTGGTAAGAACTCCTGATGACAAGAAAAACAAAACAGGAAAAAAGAATATTACCATGGTCGTGTGTGATAAAAGTTAGATGAAAATGCCCTTCTAGCAGGGATTATCAGGTGCATTATTCAAAGTTAATTCAGTCAACTAAAACTCAAGTAGTGCGAATACATTGTGTCTTGAGATGCTAACCAATCAAAGGCTATGAGGACTGGCGTTGCTGTTCCAAAATGGGACACCTGGTGATGATCAGTTCCTCCAGTGGCAGCAAATGGAGGTATTCTGGTACTGCCTTTAGCTTGGGGCAATCATAAAGAGATAAAGAGCGCAGGCATGGCATTGCTCTTCTTGTTACTGCACTGACATTACTGCTGCTACAACTTGAACTACCAGCAACAGCAGAAGAGGTGGTTATTTCCTCCCAATTTTCCCACTCAACCATAAAGCGAAAAGTGAGCTCATTCAACTTTGGGAATGCAACAAATGATTCTTTGCAATAAACATCTGTAACAGGATCTATACCAAGCAACTCAGCACTCACAGATTTCAAACTATTGAAGTGCCCTATTAAGAGTTTTTCCAAAGATGGTAGTTTTCCTAATGGAGGCAACTGTAGACAGTTTATACAACTCAAGAGTCTCAAATGTTTCAGCTTTGTTAGCAAGGTTATCCAATTAGGAAAAATTGATCCACCATAGTCATAAACCTGCAAAGCTTCTAGCTCTGGATGTGGTTGCAAAACTTCAATTACATTTTCCATTGCCTCTTTGACCCCAAATGAAAATACCAGATCCAAACTCTGAAGGTGCTTATTCGTCAAGTCTGCCTCTTTCGCTTTATCTGTATCCACAACCTTCTCTAACCTGCTTATTTCAAGGTGCCCTCTTAGATACTTGAGGTTTTTCAGTTCTGCAATATTACATCCTTCCTTATTCTCACTCACAACAAACTTGGTTAACATGCGAAGGTTGCTTAACCTCTCAATGCCTTGTGGGAAGATATTCAGGCAGTCAGTCTCTCTAAGATTAAGGTGTCTCAGGTTTTTCAGTTTTCCCAATCCTCCAGGTAGTCTCTGAAGCCGTTTACAACGATCAAGGTTCAAAGTCTGCAAATTATATAAATTAGACAGTGTATTGGGCAGCTCCTCCAAGTCCAATTTAGACAAATTAAGCCATCTTAAATGCAAAAGTTTGCCAATCTCACTTGGAAGTCTTGTAATCAGAGTATGACTCAAATCCAAACCCCTAAGAGATGTCAGGCAGTTAAATAAATCACCCGGTATGGATCTTATTCTGAATAAATCACCTGGAACTGTTAACATTTCCTTCTGTAAGACCAGCAATGTTCGTAGATTTCTGAAATTATAAACAGAAGGATGGAAGTATTCCATTGGACCAATTAAGGTCAGGTGACGCGTTCTTGTATGCAACATATCTAACCCCGAAATATGTCTCTCATCAACATCAATAATTAAGCATTCATTCTTTGTAAGGAACTGAGCAAAGTCATGCACGATTTCATGCATCTTGCAAGTGATCTTTCTAGGATCATCCATGTCTCTTTCCAAATCTTGGAAAAATGAACGCATTGCTAAGTTGTCAAAATACTCGGCACCTTTTTGCTCCATGTCCATGCTTCCTGAAGGAACAAGAAAACCCTGAGCCATCCAATGGTGTATCAAAGTTTCCTTATCCATCTTGTAATCTTTTGGAAATATGGCACAATAGGTAAAACAGCGTTTCATGGGAGATGGCAAGTCATAATAACTCAACAGCAGAGGTGTGAAAATTCCCCTTTCAACCTCTTCTATTTCCCACAGTTCACTATCAAGGATATCCTCCCAGGCTTGCTTTGTTTCCTTGAAACGCATTAGACTCCCTAAAGTTTTTAAAGCCAGAGGCAACCCTTTGCACCTATCTGCAATTTTTCTACCAGTTGCTTCCAAATTACAGCGATCCTCTCTACTCTTTCCATAAAATGCAAATCTGCTAAACAATAACCAAGAATCGACAGGTGACAACTTCCCTAGAGAGAGCCTATAGCAGGCTTCCATCATCATTGAAGCTCTCTCATTCCTTGTAGTAACTAAAATTCTGCTTCCTAATGCTGCAGATCCAAGAGGAACTTTTAATGGTTCCCAAATCTGGAAGTCATCAATCCTCACATCATCCAGCACAAGAAGTATCTTCTTTCCATTGACAGAGTTTTGTAGTTGCCTCTGCAATTCAGGCCAAAACAGATATGGACGGTGTATTTCGGTAGCTTCAATGATCATTTTTGCTATCAGTGTCTTATCAAAAGATTCAGAAACACAAACCCATATTTTATGTTCAAAATGGGTATTAACCGTTTCATCATTAAAGGCCAACTGAGCTAGAGTTGTCTTTCCCATCCCTCCCATACCAACTATAGACACAACACCAGGACCATTAGGGCTAATTTCTTCTAAACTATCATCACACAATTTGCTTATCAAAGTATCCTTATCCAATTCCCTACCACGCACCTCTGAAACATCAATTAAAGGTGTAGTTTCTAATCTCTCTGGTTCTTCACTCCTCCCTTCTAAGGAAAAATGGTATCTTTCTTTCTCAATTGCAATCAAATCTAATCTTTCTTTAATACCCTTCATTTTAATGCCCATATCATGATGCACAACAGTTTGATTGAAACAAAATAGTGGAGAAAGGTACGGAGAGAAGCATACCATTTTCTTGGAAAATAAAGATTTGTCTTTTCTAATCCTCTCAATTTTGGGTCTATATATCTTGGTGTTCCATTCATCTAACAAGTCATCTAAGTCATAAGATATGGCTTTGAGCCCTTCTAACCAAACCTGCACACTACTTTCTTTCACTTGCTTTTTTTCTGCATCATTAAGCACAGCCCTTATTGCAGTGAGTGCAGTAGTAAGCTTTTGAACCTCTTCTGGCCCTCCAAACAATAATCTTGCTTCTTGTTGAATCTCTGCTTGCAGAATAGAAGTCAATTGTTGCAATACTACTGATACAAGTGCATCTGCCATGATTGAAGCAGAAATATGCAGAGAATTATGGAGTCAAAGAAAGATATTGCTGGAGAGATCAAAATTAAAAATCACAAACAATCAAACGCTATTGCAAAAGTGATTTCCATTTGGATAAATCTATTAGCATGTGACATGTGGAATCTATATGGACCTACTTTCTTTCTCTTTTCCTTTTGTTGACTTTATTGTCTGCTTGTTCAACATAAAGTATCAAATAAAAAGGCAATTGTGTAACACTTCTCTGCAGAGAGAACCAAGAGAAAAATTTACTATACTTAATATTTGTATATCTTACTGTCAAAAATAACTTTTTTTTTACTATACAGATTATAGTTTTATGCAAATATTTTTTTTTTTTTTATAATTTGATAAATAATCTAATTTTGATTTGAATTCATCAAATCAATTTATGCTACATTAAATTTTTAAACTAGTAAAATATGAAAATAATTTAATGGACTCAACTCCATAGTTCAGAAGCCAACACAAGCTAGCCAAATCTCTTGCTGGGCTCGGTTGGATTATAGCGGTATAAATAATCATTCACAGGACATGGAATTTGTGATATATTAGAGAGGAGTTTGAAGAATTCTGTTATGAAGGCGATTACTGCAATTGGGTTTCAGCAATTATTCACAAAACAAAAGAAAAAACATCGAATTTTACAATATCATAAACTTAGCTATAAGGTTTCTGGTACATGTAATTAGTCTGAAATTAAAACTTTTCATAGATATATGTATCAGTGAACACATATTCTATATTCATTTGGCTTAAAAAACTGCAGATTTAGTGAATTTCAACAGGTTAACTGAAATTTATAATAAGATTCCTGTAAAGAAACCAGGTTCAACTTTTAATTCCATTAAGATTATGTATGTAAAGTGAAACTACAGGATTGACATTCAAGTTTAAAACATAACATGAAATCATTCTAACGCATTTGAGCCCAAATCTCCTGCAGCTCTGCACGAAATACTGTCAACTCCTTTATTTTCTGGTTCAAGCGAGGCAATACGACAGCCAATGTAGGGCTTTGATTTTTCTGAAACATTTCTAATACATCATCACAATCATCGGCATATAATTGTTGAATGCACCTCTTGAAATGAATCTTGGATAATCCATCGAGTTCTTCTTCTTTAGCACCTTCAGATAATTTTGTTGCATATTCAGCAGCAGATCTTAACCAGCTCAATTGCATGTCTGCCTCATACCTATCCTCTTCACGTTTCAGCTCGATTTCTTCCTTCTGAATTCGATGTGTTTCTTCTTTATGTGGTTTATCATTTTCTGACTGTGAACTCACACAAACCCATCTGTCATTCAGTAATTCTGACAGTTCATGTTGTGCTCTTTTTGAATGATGATCATCTTTCCCGGCTAACCGATAACTTGGACTGCAGTACTCTTTGCCCATTTCAAGTTCTTCATCTGTGTCTTTGCTCTCTGCACTTCCTGACCAAAACCAATCACCATTCTCACAGTTCTTGAGGAAAAGCTTGAACTCAGCTTTAAGTTGAGGAAACTCATCTAACATACCATTAATTCTTTTCTCTAAGGCATCTTTATTGATCTTTCCACTGCTGTAACTGCAAAAGCACCCCAAGAATAACAAATAGCTCTTCTCAGATAGTTTCTGTTGAACTTTCTTGAAATAACCAAATCCCTGTTTTGCCAATTCTCTTTCTTTCTCACGGTTCAAGCCATGCAAAGCTACATCGTCCTTCTTCTCACAGACGATGAGAGCGTTCTCCATTGATGATGACGGCGGTAATGATTGATTGTCGGAAGAATCAACCACCATGGTTTTAAGGAACTCATTCTTCAAATCTTGATGGTCTACTAACAATGCCAAAACATCAATGTGAAAATGAAAATCTCTGGCTTCTCTAACTCTAATTCCGTAATAATGCAAAACTTTCAAGAAGGCTATGTAAAGATTCTCATCACGTTCCTGTAACTTGTTGATAAGATCTTTAAGCGGTTGATAAAAAACATTACATCTTAAATCCTCTTCCCGGCAATCATCAGGAACACTTGCATCAGGGTTCCTTGGACTCTGGATCTCCATGTTTGTGTTTTAATACTTTGTTTTTCAGTTGCTATAGAAGAGAAAAAGTGGAACGGTTGAAAGTAGATTTTATTTATACACGAAGACACATCCTGATACTATAAGGACTGTCGGATAAGAAATTCCAATCCTATAAGAAATAAGAAAAATCTATATATTATGAAGACATAGGATAATCTTTTACACATGGGATTAGATTTTGACATGTGTCTCAGGAATTAGGGAAGAATATACATCCTAAAACATTTAAGTTTTAACATATTTGAATGTGTGGACATTATTCTTGGGTGTAATTTTTATATTTTTTTAATTAATATTTTTTATTTGAATAATTATATTAGATAATAATTCTAATTCTTAAAAAATTGCATCCATTAATTTTTTTTTCTATTTAACAATTATTTTTAATCCTTAAAAAATATTAATGACATTTTTAATAATAATTTTATATAATTAATATATCAGTAATAAAGAATCAAATATTTTTAATCCACTACTGTAACTGCGAAAACACGTTAAGAAAAACGAATAGCTCTCTTCTCAGACAGTTTTTCTTGGAACTTTCTTGAAATAAGCAAATCCCTGTTTTTCCAATTCTCTTGTTTTCTCACAGTTCAGGCCATGGAAAGCTTTACTGTCCTTCTTTTCACAGACGGTGGGAGCGTTCTCCATTGATGGTAACGATGATGATGGTAACGGTGGATTGTAAGAAGAATCAAACATCACTACTTTAAGGAACTCATTCTTCAGTTCTTGAACAATTCCGAAACCTCATCAATGTGACCACGAACATCACTGCCTTCTCTATTTCTAATTTCGTCAGAATGCAAAACTTGCAAGAAAGCTTTCTCATCACGTTCCTTTAACTTGTTCATAGAATCTTTAACCCGTTGATGTAAGACATTACATCTTAAATCCTCTTCTTGGCAATCTGGAACACTTACATCATCGTTTCTTGGACTCTTGATGTCCATGTTTGTCTTTTAATACTTTGTTGTTTAGTCGCTATAGAAGGGAGAAAGTTGGCGATGAATACATAATAATGGTTGAAAATCGATTATATTTAGAAAAAACCCATTATTAAGCCTTGAACTATTCTGTTCTATTTTATTTGAGCACTTGGCCCTTGCATTTTTATTTTGATTTTATTAATTACTTCTTATATATATTTTATAAGACTTTTATTTATTCAATTAAAATCTTGTATTTTTATTTTAATTAATATTTTTATTTAAATTATTATATTAATTATTTTTAATTAGATAATAATTTTAATTCTAAAAAAGTAGCATCTAATAATGATTCTTAAACTTAAAACATATTAATGACATTTTCAATGATAATTTTGTATAACTAATATATCAATTAATAAATTAACGAATTTTTTTTTATTCTTATACGATATATTATCAATTATATTTTTCTTTGAATTGTTATAATATATATTTATAATTTAATATTAAATGATTTCATACATATAAATAATTTCTTTAAAAAATTCAACTTAAATTTTAGAATAGAAATAATTATAATAAAAATAATAGCAATAGTTATAAAATGCACAAAGATAATTAGTTCTTTATTATTCAAAAAGTCTAAATTAGTTCGCTGAATTGTAGTAAATATTTTTTTTATATAATTACATTGGAATTACTTTTAAGAAACCTATTTATTTTAAATTTCAATAAAACTGGTTATTCTTATAAAAAAAAAATCAAATGAATTACTTGCAAAAGATTAAAATTCTGGAATTTCAATAAAACAATTTAAATCAGACTTAAAATCTCCCACTTCCATTTATGGGCGACTTTTGAGATGTGCTTCTTCTTAGATTTATAATAATTGGTATCAGAACATATCCAATCCTAAGGTGTTTTCTTTTTTCCTTTTCTCTCTTCATTCTCTTCCTATTCTCTACCAATTCTCCTTGGATTATTGAGAGAGATATGTTTATTTAATAATTAAAGTTACTTGATTAGTTTCTTGACCTGACGTTCTTGCTAAATTCTATTTGCATCGCCAATTTGCTTCTGCTGTATCACAGTATAATGTTATAGACACTACCAATGTGTCTCTAATGAATGTATGTCCATTCAGCTTATCCAGAAGTTACAACTTAGAACACAAAAATATTTTTAATAGATTGATATCATTGGGTGTACTTCTCACACTAATTTCATTCTATTAATACACACTGCAATTTCTGAAGGCAACAGTTTTAATCAAATTGGTTTAAATTCATCAGATTGCTTACATGTATGCTGTATTTGGGTTGGAAACCCCACTTGAGAAAATGGAAAAACTTTTGTAGCTTAACTAATCATATCAAAGCAAACCCAGAAACGCACGGATTCGCCTAACTTCCAGACTCAAGCCGGTAAGTGGAGCTTTACATTGTTCTTCCAGCTGCAGCCCGAACCATAAATGGTTTCATCACCTTGTGCAAATATAAGTTCAAGCCTATTGATTTAAAATGGTTCAAGCAATTACCTTTGGAAGTAATAGTAGAAGAAATCAGCATACAGCAAAGTCTGAACGAGTCCTGATATCCATGCTGCAAGAAAACGACAATTATGATAATGTGAAGCCTCAAACTGCATGTGTCTATAAAAGCAAATATGTGTGCACAGTGGAGGAAGAGAGGAAAGTGGGGGAAGTGGGAGGCAAGGAGACAGTCATACTTATCCAATGCACATAGTGTGGCTCCGTAAAGTAGCGATATACCCAATTTAATATGTACAATGCTCTATATGCCCTGCATCAGGAGAAGTACAGAGGATAAGTACACTAATTTCATTTAAACATTCAGACAATTCCATATATCTTCCTTCCCTCTCATGTCAGCTTAACATCGTCCGAAAATGTTCTTCTCAATGAAAAATTCCTATTTCCAACAGGAAATTCAGTTTGTTTTAATGAAAGATAAAATATTTCTTCAAGCAACATAGGGCAAGTACATGCAAGCACCACTGAGAGACAGAATCCTTGCCATAAAATTAATTAGATAAAGAATACATAATAGCAATATACCCCAGGAGAAAGACATATTGTCCAGTCAAGTTGTCGATATTTCTTGTTCTCTGCAACAATACAAGCTGAGGAAGTATAGCAACAGCTTCCAGATACAAGGAGAATGTCCACATTACCTGCTCAAGCATAATTTTGGTCATATAAGCGTGAAAAAAGTATGACAAAAAAAATAATACTGACCAGATTAACTTCTCAATAGAGATGTGTTGATCAACAAAAATTATAAATTACCTTTTCAATAAACAAAAAGATTAAATTATAGAATCATAAGTACATGTAAGCCATATGAGCCTCACAGATGGAGCCTATGCCTCTGTAGATTTATATTTTTGTACACTTATAGGATACGTACTTGCAGAATAAGAATCCTTGAGAAAATTATTATATACAGAAGACTGCAGAAGAATCAAAGAGAAAACAAGATGGAAAAGCATTCTTACCTCTTTGAAGGTAAACCTTTCATGTATAAGAAGGGCAAAAATTAGGCAGGGCGCCACAAGAAAAAAATGGCGAAATGTGTCTTGCTCCTTATCATAAGATCTACGAACCAGCTTGTGCCTTCGTATGTACCAAACAATAGATAAAGAGCTTCCAAGGAATATCAACTTCATCATAGTATTATAAAATGATATGAAACTGGTGAATATATCCAAGTAGCGAGTTGCAAATACGAGGGCGTACAGTTCCTGAGTCTTTAAAGAAACACCTATAAATGACATGGGAGTGAAAAATATAAGACAGACAACTGAACAGAATAAAGCAGCTAGTCACAGTCATCACTACATGCATGAGGATAACAAAGTTCAATTGCTTTTACCGATCACTCTTCACAAGACAGTGTCAGATGGACTCGAAAACCAACAAGTTATAACCTTAAACAAGGATAAAATGATATTTCATGCAAGAATGGGGAGTGAAAGAAGTACTTTAATAACTAAACAAAGGGATATGAAAATGGAATCTAAAAGAGGGTTCGTCAACATAAAAAAATGAAAATGATATCCCATCTTTATAAAATCATTCCACCATGATACATGCTTTTAGATATTTTTGTAATGCAAAATGATACTTCCTAAAATGTAAGATTATAACAAAATTCTTCGTTTTTCATATGGCCATAACATAACTACTTGCACCTTTTTTTACTTTCTAACATGTGCATATCATTTTTGAAATGTTAGTTTTTCTCTAAGATTAAGCTTAAAGGACGAGTGCTACAATTTCATGAAGGAGCATAGAACAAATAGAGTATTACCAACTTATGGCATTATGTCTATCGACAATTGTGAGAATCATATTCATCTCATTTGTAGTTTCAAATAGAGTTTGTTTAGTAACTGAAGAGCACGCCAGATCTTCTTTCAGAGATGGCAGAAAAGAGGAGGAGAACAGTCATCACAAATATACTTTCTTTCTACAGTTAACAATCCATTTGTTTCTCACCTATTTTCAGACTGACTGCTGATCTATGCTCCTATATTACAAAGCATAATTGAGAAACCCTAATAGACCTGATTTAAGGCCTATTATGCTCCTACATTGCAAATTACCATACTCCAATTATCTTAATAAAGGAACTGCAGCACAGGTGCAACAAATTTAAATCAAGTATACGAAATATTGGATAAAATCTTAAATACTGTCATAAAGATCATGGCTTTACATGTTCCCCACAGAAATATAAAAGGTATTGTGTTAAGGCACATAGCATACACACCATTACAGTCACAAAACTGTGTTGTTCATCCAAACACGTGAAGACAAAAAGAAGCTGTACAAGTTTAGAACATAACTACACCAGCATAAGAATCACAATCATTTCACCTCAATTAACCATAAACACGATTACCAAAATCTTAAACAAAAGCAATTTTTTTTCCAAAATTCCATGAATTCTTTTTTTTTTTTTTTGTCTCCCAGTTTTGTTCTTTCCGAGAATAACCCATCAGCATACAAAGCTATATGCATTGAAACAACAACTTTTACCACCTTCATACATTAACACACACAGCTCAAATTAAACACAAATCATTTACTCAATTCAGCTATTTCAGTAAACCACATTGTTTCAAGATTTTTAAAAACCCAATTATCAATAACAAAAAGAACATATAGAGAATTGAAACAAAAAAAAAACAAAAAAAAAAAACATGAACATGTATAACCAAAATAATGTAGGCTCGTACCAGCACAAGATTTGATGGTATGGATCTTCAGAAGCAAAACAAGAACACTAGCCAAATGGGTCATGTCCCCAGCTAACCTGAATATATTCATCCTCTTCCTTCTTCTGTATATATTTACAGAATAGAAGCTTATGTTATGTAAAAAGGGTTTTTGGTTTGGTACTTGGATCAACCGGAAACTGTTTTGCCAAAAGGATCTGGTTCAATTTCCCCAGATCTCCAATTGACCCAATAATTTTTAAAAAATAAATTTCAGGCTTTCTTTTGTCTTCGCCGGGAATATATGAGAGAAATAAAAAGGAAAGTTAACGGCTACCGGAATTTATTTTTAAGCTTCAAGAATTGTAGAAATTGGATAATTCCGCTTCTGTTAATGGGCTTAGCCCAATCTCTGTTTCAGGATATTCGTTTTAGCCTAATAAGTTAATATAGATTTCCAGAGATAAACTTACTACCCCAAAAATCTTCTTATTACTATTAAGTATAAACTTGACTTATATTTCTATCATTTCTTATTATCCTATAATACATATTAATGGAACAATTAAAAATAATATAATTTTTTTTTATTTTTGTGAAAGTAATATTAATATGAAAGAATATTTACTTCTTTTTTAATTTATTCATAAGAAGCTCTATAAAAATAAATATTCATCTTTTAAAAATAAAAATTTAAATTCAAAACTTTTCACTTTCTATGAACAAAATCTCAAGATATAACTTTTACTTTTTAGTATTAGTTATAATTCTGAACTAAATGATCTCCTAACACATTTATACATATAACTAGAAGTAGATAAAAACATAACTTAAGAAATGATTTCCTTTACCATAAAGAAAAATATTAATTAAGAAAATTTTAAAGATAAGACTATTAATTTTTTTTTTTTAGCATAAGTTGCATGAAAACATAAATGAAAAATACCACAATATAATATATTTATATATAAAATTAATATTAATAACTCAATATAAAAGTTTTATTAAATAAAATAAAATATCTAATAAATAAAATACTTATATCATGATAATATTTTTTAATAGAATTTAAATAAACAATAATCACTTACAAAAAAATAAAAATATGAAGGTGATAAATGGTTAGTTTAAATTTCGTTATCCTTTTTTTACTAAATTTTTATTATGTTTGTTATCATCAATATTATTATCAGCAAAAAGTAGATATAAAATAGTTCATATATATTAATAACTAAATGAAATATAATTATATAATTAATATATTTGGTCATAATAGCATACAGTAAATATTATTATAAAAATTTATTTTTTGATTTACACACTAAAATGCTAATTAATATTTTTTAGATTTAAAAAAAATGTTATTTATTATAGACTAAGAGAAGAACATCATTCTTTTAAATGTAAAATAATAACAAATATATATTAATAGTAAAGATTAAAAATCATAATATAAAAAATCAAATAAATAGGAAAAATTTAAATATCTTTCTCAAAATAGTAAATCTAATTAAATAGAAAAAAGAGTAAATAGAGAAAAAATAAAAGCAATTTTAAAATAAAAAAAGTTCTCAGAATCTTTCATAATATTTTAAAACAAAAAAATCTAAAATAATAAAAATTATTTTAAAAAATTTCAACAAAATTTGAATGTATAAAATATAACCAAACACATTTTAAAATTTCCTTACAAGGTAGAAGAATAGCTAATCAAATCTGATCCGAACAGACAAAACGAAAGTACTCCAACGTTAGATCCAGTGGCGTGTAAATATTCTTAAAAAGCGTGAGGCGTGGAATTCGAAGTCAGACACAGTGATTAATCAAAAGTATACTCAACTTTCAGTTAACAAACGGTTAAAAACACCCAAAAAAGGAAAAAAAAAAAAGAAGAAGAAAAAGAATTTTCTGCGGTGACAGTGACAGTGACAGTGACATAACAACAGCAGCAGCAGCAGCACTCGGAAAAAAGTCTTACAGATTACATCATGAGCCCATACCATATAATATATATATAAACCCTTTCTTAACTTGCACATGTGAAATGCACCACCACCTTTTACACTCCAACTCCAAAACTAACCAGATTCCCTCCCTCTTCTAATGAATCCTCTCTTTCTCGATTCTTGTTCCTTCATGCAAGGTCTTCAATACAATAGATGTAATATGGGGTTGCTGTCAGTGCCTGTTTTTGCACTGTCTTTTTATGTTCTATTGAGCTCAGCAACTCTCGCTGCAGCTCATGGCCATATTCCCACAACTCTTGAAGGACCCTTTAAGCCCAGAACTGTCCCTCTTGATCAGAGCTTCCGCGGACATGCAATTGACTTGCCCGATTCTGATCCTCGTGTACAGAGGACTGTTCGAGATTTTGAGCCTGAGCAGATTTCTGTTTCCCTGTCTTCGACCCATGACTCTGTTTGGATTTCTTGGATTACAGGTTCTCTTCATATTTTTTTATCTTTTATCTTTTCATTGTTGTTGTTTTCGGTTGATTTGATAATTAAGATTTCCTTTTCTTTCCTGTGGAAGATAAGGTAAGTGTATCAGTTGATTTAGCTTTCCTTTCTTTGGTGTTTGCTTATGCAATAGAAAGTGCCAAGATTAGTAAATATATTCAAGAGTTTCTGTCAATAAGTTGGTGACATAGTTGTTGTTGTCATTTCAGAAGATTATGCTTCCTTGCTTTTTCTTGCACCAAATTAGAACATGTTGAAGGATGGTGCAAATGAGTGAATTTTTCAGTAAAATCCAACCTCAGTTGACAAGTTTTGATTTTCGAGATTTTGAAACTGGATTGATATTGCACTTGTGAATTTCAAATAGCTCCCAAAAGGTCATTATCCAGTTATAGTCCTCAAGCATTGATGTGCATTATTTGCAATTATTTTTGTGCACTTCTTGTCGATGAATATTAATGGAGGAGTTATCTAGTGGCATGAAATGAATTATGGGTTTCACCAACTTTAAAAAACTAATTCTTTATAACGTTGAATTAGTATTTTCTAAGAGCTTAACTCGTTGAATTCATTTACTATATTTGCATTTGAATGAATGAGAAAATTGATTGTTGCAAATTCATGAAGAACAGGTAGTTATTCGTCTGGATTGGACTGTTAATGAATGTCGCTTGGGTTCAATTTACAGGTGATTATCAAATTGGGGACAATATAAAACCTTTAAATCCTAGTGCTACGGCCAGTGTTGTTCGATATGGAAGATCAATATTTCCATTAACTCATCAAGCTACTGGTTATTCTCTTGTCTACAATCAACTGTATCCTTTTGAAGGCCTCAAAAACTACACTTCTGGCGTCATACACCATGTTCGACTCACGGGTATAATTTCATAAATTTCATTGCAGTATTATCTCCATTTCTCTGTTATTTGCACTACTTTTGGTTATTTGTTCTGATAGCAATAAAGTTATACGAAATTAAGCACTTGAATTTCCCAAGTCATGCCTGGCCTTCTAATGTTTCTGCCTTTACTTGGACTTATTGCGTTGCGAAATGTCTTTCTGCAGGGTTGAAACCTAATACAACATATTTTTACCAGTGTGGAGATCCTTCTATACCAGCAATGAGTGATATTTATCACTTCAGGACTATGCCGGCTTCAGGTCCGAAGAGTTTCCCCGGCAAAATAGCAATAGTTGGAGACTTGGGACTCACATACAATACAACTTCAACAGTTGATCACTTGATTAGCAATAATCCTGATCTAATTTTATTGGTTGGAGATGCTACATATGCTAACTTGTATCTCACCAATGGAACTGGGGCGGATTGCTACAAATGTGCTTTTCCACAAACTCCCATTCACGAAACCTATCAGCCTCGGTGGGACTATTGGGGAAGGTAAAATTGCAGCTTCTTATAGTTCAAAATTACAAGTTCTTTTTCTTTTTGTAAGTCGGTGGTTTTGTCAGTAATCTATCCATAGCAGCAGTTGATATAGCTATAATTGCTGTCAATCAGGGAAGATAGATTGTTAAGTCCTGTCAATCTAAAGTAAAAAAAACCTGGTAAAACTGGAAAATTAAGCTTAAAGAAAATAGAGTAGTACTGCTGGTCCTTCTTGTTGTTGCTCATTATTTGCTGGTCAATATTAGTAGCAATCTGGATCATGCCTCATATATTAACTGAAGAATATATTTTATCAGGTACATGCAGCCTTTGATTTCTAGAATTCCCATTATGGTGGTAGAAGGAAACCATGAGATAGAACAGCAAGCTCAGAATCAAACATTTGCGGCTTATAGTTCTCGATTTGCATTCCCATCAAAAGAGAGTGGATCACCATCCACATTCTATTATTCTTTTAATGCAGGAGGGATACATTTTGTAATGCTGGGTGCCTACATTTCCTATAACAAATCAGGTGAAATTTGAGCTCAAGCCAGTTTCTTTTGTTCTTTCCAAGAAGTTGGTGCTCCCAAAATCATTTTGGTCCATGTATATTTTACCTCAGTTGGCAAACTATGTAAAACAACAGAAAGCATTTTCATGTTTCTAAATAAATTGCATTTTTCATTTTTTTTTTTAATTACAGGGGATCAGTACAAGTGGCTGGAGAGAGATCTAGCTAATGTTGACAGAGAAGTTACACCATGGCTGGTGGCTACATGGCATCCTCCCTGGTATAGCACTTATAAGGCACATTACAGAGAAGCAGAATGTATGAGGGTAGCAATGGAAGAACTGCTTTATAAATATGGCGTGGATATGGTCTTCAATGGACATGTTAGTGCCATTCTGCTGTTTTTGCTGACATTTTTTTTTTGCCTTTCTTTCCTGATAAAGTTTGTATTGGCATCATCTAATAATTGGTGGACTAATACGTGAAGAAAAGAAAGAAGATAAAATTATACTCTTTGTAGCTTAGTTAATGCTTTAATGAAGGCATTTAATTTTCTTTTTCCAATGATCAACAGGTACATGCCTATGAAAGGTCTAACCGAGTGTACAACTACACTTTGGATCCTTGTGGCCCTGTCCATATCATAGTTGGCGATGGTGGAAATCGAGAGAAGATGGCAATAACACATGCTGATGAACCTGGTAACTGTCCGGATCCATCTACCACGCCGGATGAATTCATGGGCGGTTTCTGTGCATTCAATTTTACATCAGGACCAGCAGCAGGAAAATTCTGCTGGGATAGGCAACCAGATTATAGTGCATATAGAGAAAGTAGCTTTGGTCATGGGATTTTGGAGGTATGTATATCTCGGTATTCCTCTCAGCATATTATGCCCACACTCCTAATTAACATGAGGAATGGCTATTTCTTAATGATTCTGTCAGGAACTTGTCTGTATTTCACAGTCACAATATTAAATCCTTTAGTTGTCAAGACCTTATAAATTAGTTACTAAGGTACTAAAGGTGTTATAGTCATTCTTCATGTTCATTAACACTTCAATGCAAGAGAATTGAGTCAAGTGGAAGGGCAACATTGACCGTAGACAAACACATGTACTGCAACTCATAAACTAATGGCGAAAAGCAACATTGCAGGTGAAAAATGAGACTCATGCCCTGTGGACTTGGCACCGGAACCAGGACTTATATAGCTCTGCTGGAGATCAGATTTACATAGTAAGGCAGCAGGAAAGGTGTCCTGTTAAACCAAAGGTAACTAAGCTGTTAGACAGTAGGCATATGATGCGAATTATAAATAGCATAATTTGATCTGTTACCGAACAATATTCAATATTCTTTATCGAACTATATACCCAACAATATAAGCCAAAAAACCAAGTATTTAATTTTCCTTGTTTTCTAATATAATTTAGTTTTCAACCATTTTGTCATTTTCTTGCAACTAGGGGGCAATTAATGTCCTAGTAGCTTAGTTTTCAAGAACTGAATTTGCATCTTTCTGTGTGTTGCCTTCGTTAGAAGGTCTTTCCATGAATTCTGAGATCAGATGTAAGAGGCAGAAGGCGAGTCTTGAAGATTGCGAAGCAAAAGCAAGGAATTTTCAAGATTCTTGAACAGAATACCCTGAAAAAGTTCAGATATACATGTTATGGAATAACAATAATAATAAATAAATAAATAATAACAATATCAAGTTATGGAATAATAATATCTGCATACCTTTTTCTGTCTTTGTTGCTAAAAAGAAATTGCGATTATACAAAATGGGTTTGAAGTCAGCAACCACTCGACCAATGTGCAGGAAAACTGTGAAAGGCGTAATTATTAGTTTAAAGCAACAAATACAAGAAGGATTCAACAAGAAGGAAAACAAAAGAACCCAAAAGAAAATAAAAGTGCAATCCGTAATCACTTGAAGGTCAAGTAACAGGGAAATTTAATCCTTGCTGCAAAATTGTTGAATAATTATGGAAATATCAATTTGAGGTACCATTTATTGGAAACCCATGTCAACTTTTTCCTTAACAGTTATTGGAATAATGGCGAATATAGTCATGTATGTTGTATAAGTGCAGATTAAATAGCCATTTATCAGCTATCATGCACATTTGAGAATTTCACAAATTTGAATATATACACAGTACAAGAAACATGCTCTCAACAGTACTTGGACACGGTCTGTCCCAGTTGAGTATTAAACCCGCCTAGCGAGCACTGAATATCTTGTATATCTGTCAGTGTCGGAAGATCCTGGAGAAAAAGAATAAGAGACCAATTGTCCTATGCAGGCACGACATAAATTTATTCGTAGGAACTAATTAACCCAAGTTATATAGAAAACATATTATCAAACATGCAATGCACAAAGCACAACCTAGAAAATCTCTAAGCTATAAGATTAGGATGTTCAGATAAAGACATGTACAACAATGTCAATACTCCTGTTTCTCAAATCATATGTGAAAAAAGGCTTAGATCTGGCCATCTAGTTCTAAACAAAGAAATTGATTTGGTAGAAAATTAGACTGAAGCTGATTAATAATTATAGAACCCATGGAAAAGACCGACAAAACGTTGATAAAAGTAGATTCCTTGGAGAGCAATCTCAAAGATCTCCAAACTCAAATTAACCATAATCCTTTATCCTTTTCATGGAGTCGAAAAACTGGTCTTGATAACCAGCAATATGGCTAAATAATGAAGTCAAGGGCAGTGGTTTCCGCCAATCCAGTACAAAGATAATTGCCGTGCCAAAGTGTGAATTTGATCGGTAACCACAAAAGCACGGATCCTTCCCTCAGCTGGAACAACTAATGCAGCATCTCAGGCCTGCAAAAGAGCATAATGAAAACTCTCTATTGTGGTTGAACCACTAAATAAGTCCCTTCCAGATCTTTATTTTTAGAAATGCAAGGAAAAATGTGAAGGCCATCCCCCCCCCCCCCCAAAAAAAAAAAAAAAAGAAAACAAAAAACAAAAGAATAATAAGCATCTCTGGCAACCCTTACCATATCATGCCATACATACCAGCAGGGAAGAGCTATATTCAAGTAGCAAAGCCAAACTGCATTTCAAGCTGGCTTGAGGGACCAGCTGCTACACACCAGTCTTGAAAGACAATACTAAAAGACCTGTAAAATTCGCCATGAGAGGAAAAGGAAGGGGGTGCAGAAGTGGGGGAGAAACAAAAAAAATATTTTCTCCTGATATATTTCCCAATGTACATAGAGCTCATTACATGTCAAAAAATTGGTATGAATGTATGGTAATTGTTGTTGTACACTCACCTTCTCAATTCAATGCCTCTCTCTCTCTCTCTCTCTCTCTCTCTCTCTCTCTCTCTTGGGGTTGCTGATTGACCCCACACTATCTCAAAGAAGAATCACATGTATTTGAAAAACAAATGGATATTAAGATATCAGATTTTTTCGTAAAATAAGATGTAGGCCTCACATCGAAGAACTTCTTCCAAGGAAACCTCACGCACATAGGCATCGCTGGCATGATACCAAACAGAACTCCCACTTTCATTCTCTGCCTTGCCTTTACTCTTCTGACCTCCTCTCACATAAGCAACGTAATGACCTCCTCTCATTGTTCCCAAATGCTCCACTACCCCAAGCAGACGATATACATATTTCTCCCTGTCTGTACACCTGCAATACCCAAAAATCTGGCATATTATAATTAATTGAAAATCTGCCAATTAGATATTGCATAGCATTTGCGCAAAAAGAAAAATGAACTCGTTTCTCTTATTTAATTAGTCGATTACCATTTCAACCAACACAACTTCATTTCCATCATTCTTCCATGAAGTATGAATCAGAATACAAATCAAGGAGCAAGAACTGAAAGGAGTGCTTATAGAGATGTAGCTGGGGCACAGGAAAGTCATGAGTGTGCTAATGTATAGGATCACAGGATCCATAATACTATGTTTCTTCCATGTACAAAATCTTTTTTAGGTAAAATTTAGGTTATAGAAAGGAGTCTTGTTAAACTTGATATGCATAGTCAAAAATCCCACAGTATGCATGATTTTGTTATGATTCAATGTTCCAAGATCTCTAATACTTTTGGTATGTTCCAAACTATAATTATCTTCACTATATTGAACCGGAAAATTTTTTTCAATGCTTGTGATATTAACTCTTATCTTTCCACCAATTCTCTCAAATAAATATATGCAATTTCTGCAAAAGTAAAGCATAGCTACTGCTATAAATGCATCAAACAATTAGGTCTCAAGAATCTAAATTCTAAAGTCAATAAGGAAACAAAAGGCAGTCATCTTCGCCACTAGTATTTTTAGATTTAAGACTGCACAGCCTTTTACAAAAGTAAGGTATAAAACTAGTAATGCAAAAGGAATAAGATTAATAAAGCAACAAAGCTATAATACTAAGTAATTCATAATGACCTCTAAAAGAGCATTGAGTACCTTGGATCCATATAAGGCCTAAGATCAAGTACATCTCCAAAATTGACATGGCCATTCAATTTACTTAAACGACCACGGGCATCTTGGCTGAACCTCTTTAGATGAATAGTCAAAATAGGTGGGGCTTTATCAACTAGGACTCTCTTAGTTGCATCCCTCTTCACTTTCACTTTTCTAGAAGTTCCTTCTTCATCTTCCTTTGCTCCACAATTTCCTGAGAACTGGGAGTCACCCATCTGATCTTTAGCAGTTGCATATCCGGTGCTACTTGGCTCGCCAACACTAGAGGAACCAACAACTGGACAACTAAAACTTTCTTGACTGCATGATTTATAAGTAGAAGAAGAAAGGGATTGCTCCATAAGAGCAACAGTCATCTCACCCTTCTGTTCATCACCTTGAGTTTCAATTGGGTTTAGTTCATCTGTTTGACCACTTTCAGTTTTTATGTAATTCTGATTAGTCCTATCAATGTTTTCATCATCAGAAACCAAGCTTGCACCTGAGGAGTTGAAACAAGTATCCGTGTTAATACCCCCATTATGGTCTTTGACTTCTATAGAACATAAGTTGTCCTTGTCTAAACTTGAAGGACTTTGGATTTGAGCCTTACCGCCAATTATCATTGTTTCTACTGTGGTTTTAGCTTTCTTCTTGGCTTCTAATCTTTGGCGTTGTAGGGTTTTTGAACAATTCTCGCATTCCCAGGCATTATCATTAGAGAGTAGTTCTGGCTTTATAAAATGAGCCAAACAACTCTCAACTGACACCGGAGAATCACTATTATCAACCTCATCTGGATCAGATTCACTGTTGTTTGCTGCAATAAAACCAGTTTCTGCAGTACCATTGGCTAAGGAGGGCCCTGAAACAGGTCCTGAAGAAACTTCAGGCTCATTGAATAAATCACCAAAGCCATCAAAATCCGCTTCGTCTTGTCCACATCCCACAACAGATGAGGCTTCAGCTTGTCCTTTCATTACATCACCATCCATAACACTCTCCTCTTTGTATGGAAGCAATAGAACTTCAGAGCTTTTAACCTGTGCTAGGACCTCTTCTTCCCAAGGATTCACTGAAGATTCCAGTTTCAGATTTGGCTCTCCATCAACAGGAGACACTTGACTACTCTCCATTATGTCATCATTTGGAATGATATTTTCAGAAAACTGACTTGTCGAAACATCTTTATTTTGCAAAGTCAAATCATGCTCATCCGTAACAGTTTCTTGACCAAGATAATCCATCCATGAGAAGTCATCAAATGAATTTGTTGTCTGCTCCACTGTACCCTCAGTAACTTGCTCATTCTCAGTGTCTGGAATAGTTGAGAAATTTTGGGAGGCTAAACCACTTTTATCAGCTACAGTAGTTAAACAAACAGACTCTAATCCTACAACATCACCTGAAGAAGCCATTGAGTTTTCTGCATGAGGTATGATTGACAGGGTTTGACATGGAGACTCGCTGCTAACTGAGGGGTTTGAACTGCTTTGTGCTGGCACTGCATCTGTATCTTTATTAGCTTTTGCTCGAACCCTTCCCCCTCTCTTTAGTGGCAACTTTGTTTTCTTTGATCTAGAAGCTGGTTGGGCTTTTTTTGTGGCAGGTTTCTTGGTTGGAACTGGTAGTGAAAGATCCAAAAATGGCTCATACACAGTGGAAGAGTACTCACATTCAATACAAGAAACAGTACTACAAATTCGGCCCCCAAATAGAACATCCACAAAGGTAGGGCCATGTTTTGAAGAAATCCCATTTTCCTTAGAAGCATTCACTTGTTTTCTCACAGCCAACTCTTCGGAAGACAAACCATCAAGCAAATAACGCAACAATTCGTGGCTATCTTGCTGCTGGTATCCCCTAAACTGAGGAGCCTTGGAACAGATAGATCCAAAAAAGGATCTTGGACTGATCACATTCTTTATACCAGTCTCTTGTTTTGTTTCAGTAAAGAGCTTCTTCAAAGCAATGGTTAGAGGGCCAAACGATATATCTTGATTGAAGAAGAAATCCCGCAACTTATCTATGGCTAATAGATTTTGCATTACTGAATTGAAGAAGCAAGTGTTCCCCAGATTAACCAGGCCTCTTACGGTGTAACCACTTTTTCCCTCTGTGCTGCTCAATATTGTGCCTTCTGCTTTGATTTCACTTGCAACGCTACCACCTCCAAACCAAACATCCTCAACATCCACCAATGACCTCTGCGATGATCGTGTCTTGATCAAATTTACAACATCCAGTAGTGCATCTTTCTTTTCACCATTTTCCTCTGTCATCTCAACTGGGATTAATGTATTACATGGGAAGCACCAACGTAGATGTGGATTTTCCCATTGGATTATCAACGGGTGGCGGGTTTGTCTAGCATGCCGAACAACATGGCTCTGGGGTGTTGTTGGCAAACCAACTCCACCACAAGCAAAATGCCCACATTCTAAACAAACCCAAATGGCTTTCGATTCAGATTTTGAATCAACTGATCCTTTCTTTTTTCCATGTTTACCCTTTCCCTTTGCCCCTCTCCTATCAGCAACACCTTCACGACAGTCCTCACACTTTAAAGGATCTGAAGACCCAAGTTTCACAGTTAAATTATTCAAATTAAACCCCTTGCCAAGGTGTACACATTGTTTTCTCTCTTTCACCACTGCAACTGTAATTCTCTCATTAACATCAACACTAGGAGTGGTCTGTTGAGGAGCAACTTTAGGAGAATGTGTTGAAACCCTCTTCTCCTTCTGCAGTGAACGACTCTTTTTCTTCACCCTTTTCCCCATTTGTCCCTAAACATCCACCAAAAACCATTAAAAAACAATATCAAAACAAAAACCAACATATGCACCAATAGAAGCCCAATAATCAATCAGCACCAAGAACACTACTACATAGCTAAAACCAATATCCGATATAGAAAAAATATAAACAGCATAATCACGAATCCAAAACTCACTAAGGACATGGTTGGTTTCGAGGTCCATCATGATTGGTTTCAAGTCAATCAATCATAGACATTTAAAATCATATGTATTATAACATCATTGCTATGACAAGAAAATCTGTTAACTTTTATATTAGATAGGCCCCCGTCTAATTTTTTTACCTTTAATAGCAAGCTTTAACTGTTAAATTAACTCATAATACAATATAATATAATACAAAATTGGTAAAATTTTAGAACTTGATACTCAACCCTAAAATGATACCATCTTTATCACTATACAAAACCAGATTAAGCATTAAAGATTACTGGGTTCCACATACAAGGTTAGACTGAGAGTGGGTTGTGCAAAAGGCAAGATAATCACTAATATAAAGTGGAAGAAGATGGATTTAAAGGCTTAAAGATGGCCTATGATAGTCTTTTGAAGGATAATGGACCAAAAGTTGCTTCAGCGTGGATGCCAAAGATCAAGAAAGGCTTTGAATTGAATCACTCCATCATGCCTTTTTAAGCTTAAGGCTTAAAGAAGACAGAAATCTGGAGTAGTGAAAATGCTCTTCTCACCATTCCAGACAGTTTGTGGGCAGAACCATCTCGATACAGAGAAGAATATCTAATAATTATATTTTCTTGTTATCTAATTACAGAAAAAAAACAGTGACAATCTAGTAGGAAGTATAGCCATCACAAAGATCGCTTTGTTGCTTCTTGTAGGCCTGAGTATAATATCTCAGACCTATAGGATTATAAACAACTGTTTGCAAAAGCAACAGCAAACTCAAGACAAACGTAATGGTCACAGATAAAACAACTACACAAGAAAGAGAGACTATTATTAAAGATTTCGGTTTCAGTGAAAAGCAATCATATCTAATAAACATTTCAATGCAATCTTAAAAACACTACAATTGACAACAATATTCTGAATAAAAACCTGAGAATCAATGTTTCCTATGAAATCTGATTTAGTGTAGCAACTAATACTTACTGGCACAAAAAAAAAGATCATAAGTTATCGGCTTCAATGATTTAATAAATCAGAATGGGAGAGTAACCAACCCGAGATTTTCCTAATCGAGAGTCGAGGTCTACCAGATAATCTCTACACTTTAAGGGCTTCCTTTGCACTGGGGGACTTTTTGCTGCAAAAAGAAATTAATGCCACATGCACTCCTTAATCAAAAAATAAATAAAAAAAAAAAACAAGCAAAGGTAGCTGCTAGATAAGTGCAAGTTGAGTATCTTGTGAACTTACATAATTGGAAGGACAATGGTCTGAAGGACTTGAATTAACAAATGGTCTGAAGAACTCAAGTCTCCGCAGCTAAATTAATTCAATTTGGCCAAAGATAGCTTAATTGGAATTTAGAATTTGCAAGGTCAGATTTGGGGGTTTTAGTTCCAGATATTATTTGAAGTCCAAATCTGCAGACATTCACCCTTAGATTGAAGGATGCAAAAGAATATTTAGCATAAGAACTCCAAAATCACCATCAGTGGCATTGGCAGGGGAAGAGTTTCGGCTGCAATCTCATGCTTTCAGCCCTTTCTCCAGCTTGTGTGCCCTACCCTATGCACTTTCTTTTCATTTTCTCATTTCCTAAAAATATCACATTTCTTATCAATTAATTAATAGTGTCAGCAAATTTCCATTTCTAGTTTTTCACAGTTTTAGGAAAATTATATTTGGCTATTACAAGGTTTATATTATGTATATCAATTTTTTTAAATAGCATTTAACTATTGATTTATATCACATTTTATAATATAATATTAAATTTATTTAAATTAATATTTTTTATAATTTTAAAAATATTTAAATATAATTATTCTTTTTGTGTTGCTTTATTAACTTTGAATAAATTTGAGTGTCAATAAAATAATTATTTAGTTTCATATGTTTAATGTAATTAAATAATTTGATTAATTTTAAAGTTAATATAAGAAATAATTGTGTTTATAAATTCATAAATTAATATTTTATTATTTTTATTTTATTTTTTGTAAGATCTTTATTAAACTTTTTATTTTTATAATTATAATTTATGAATTAGTGTAAAGTTACGATACATATTAGAATTGAATTAAAATGAAATTAATTATTTATAGAATTACGGATTTATTAGTAAGAATCATAACTTTTTTTAAGATTAACTAATAATTCTGAAAATTCTCCTATATTTGCATTTTTATATGTATTATAAATTTAAATGGGTAATGATATTAAGTGTTTTTTTTCTTTAGATAATTTTCAGTAGTAAGCTATTTAAATATTTTGAGTAAAAGATTAAAAAAAGTAGTTACTTGATTTTTTATGCAGAAAAAGTTTTATAATAAATTTAATTACAACAGCGAAACTAGGATTCAACACATGAGTACAAAATCAAAATATTTTGTGAAAATTTTAAGTGAATTATATTTACTTTATAGAATTATAAATCTTCATTATAATTATGAGTCATAATATATTTTTATTGTGTTATTTTTAATTAGTTAATATATAAATATTCAATTTAAATTGACAGATATAATTTTATGTGGCAAATAAAATTGGCTTAAGAATTTGTTTAATAAATTTTTTTAAATTATAAATTTTTATTATAAAATTATAAAATTATTCAACTCATGAGTAATTTAAATTCAGTTTATAAATGATTTATTTATTATATTAAACAAACGAAATTCAATTTCAACTCATTATAGTAAACAATATTCGAGCTCAAACTCGAGTCCATTAAGTATTTTTAATATTAAATATTAATATTATCGTATAAAATATTATAAATATATATCATATAATAAAATATAGATTTATAATAATATATATTAGTATTATATTATATATATAAATAATATAAATTTAAAACTAAAATTAATTTGAATTGAAATTTAAATTAATAAATAAGCCTGTAAATAAATTTTTTTAAAAGTCTATTTATAGGCGAGATTACAAATTTATTTATGAACCTTTTAGAAAAACAAAGCTTAAATCAATAAATAAGTACACTTCCAAGCTAATCAACTAAACAAATTCTACCAAATTCGAGGTCTAATGGACAAAATTATCAAGCTTGAAACTAATTTAAGACTCGACTCGATCAATTTAATAAATAATATTTTTCAAATCCGGCTTGAAGTAATTCACAGTATGTTTAGTTTGTTTACAGCACTCAGTAGGAGTAGGAGGTGAGTGTCAGAGATTGCGAACAAGGAAGGAAGTTTTGAATATTCTTGAAGAGGATACCTTGAATTAAGTTTGATATGCATGGAATAACAATCTCAGTTTTCTATCCAATTAGCCGCATGCAAAATTTGAACGGCTTCCTATGCCTTTGTCGCTGACAAACATTATATGAGGTGGATCTGGAGTAGCACCATGAATGTGCAGGTAAATTTTCAAGAAAATAAAGTCTTACTGCACTTGAGATTGAAGAATTTCAAATGTCGACCTGGACATATTCAATCTTCCCGCTACTTGTCAAGTTTAACAATTTTAACCCTGTGTTTGGAAGGAAAGAAAATAAGGCCGGAGAAAATTATGAAAGTATTTTCTCTTCTTTTCCGAGTAAAAGAATAAGATTATAGTTACAGCCCTTATGAGTTGTGATAGTTTTTGCTATAATTAAAATATTAGGATAAAATTGTCTGTTTACAGTTCATAGACAGAAAAAGGAATCTTTTTTCCTTTCATTCCCAACAATTGGAAGAAAAACTTTATTATTTTCTAACCTAATTTTCTTTGTTTCCTCTTTTATCACTTCCACTGTTTAGAAAATAGTGATTAGATAACAAGAAAAGTGTTATTTATTAGAGGAGCACTTTATTCTTTAATCCGCCTTTAAAATCTAAACTTTATTTATTTATTACCTGTGATTTTCATTTCTTCTGTCAAATAGGATAAGCAGCAAAAAGGAAATGTACATTTAATTTTTAGAATTAAAACCTCTAAAAGTTGAAAAATGAAACAAAAGTATCATGCATTGGAAACAAAATTTTCCTTAAAAAATACCAATTAATATGAAGTTTGATAAAACAAAAGAGAATGCCAATAATAGGTAATGAATCCCCAAAAGTCTCAATTGGTGGTGGCATGTGAAACAACATAAGCACATTCAATATTATATATAGAGAGGAAAATTCTGGGTGCCCAAATCCGTGAACTTTCTCTCTCTGTAGTAGCCACTAGCTAGTGACTTCACTTTCTTCGGTTAGTTGCAGAAACAAAACCCAAGAAAAAGAAAATGGGTTTTGTCGCAAAAATGGTCATAGTTCCTCTATTCTTGCTACCTTTGTTGAGCTCATGCATTGTTAATGCTAATTTCTCAACAACACTTCAAGGTCCCTTTAGTCCTGTGACTGTTCCCCTTGACAACAAGACCAACCATGGCAATGCCATAGACTTGCCTGATACTTATCCTCAACTTCAAAACAATGTTAATGGTTATGACCCTCAACAAATTTCAGTCTCCCTCTCTTATAATTACGACTCTGTTTGGATCTCTTGGGTTACAGGTTTCTTTACTGCTCTTTAGTTAATGTTCTTGTTTCTCTTTTTCTTGAATATGCAGTTTCTTTTCTGTTAAAACATTGTATAAGAAGTTGGTACTTTGCTTTAAGACTTTTAGCAGGAAAAAAAGTTTCCTTGTCTTCTTTTTCAATTTGTAATTTTTTTGTTTTGGAGCATGAAGTTAGTTGGAACTTCATGGGAAAATGTTCTGTTTTGGCAAATTAATGGATTTGATGCCCTTATCAAAGAATGGACTTTCCTTGCAGATGCATGCAATCAAATAACAAGATTGAAATTTTACATGAATTTCTTTGTTTTTATGGTAGATATAGGAACTGAAGCCTTTAAGAACATTTGCATAAATTTATGCCTGCTTACTAAAATTGAGTCGGTGCATTTATCACAGATAAGTCTGATATTCATTGAAATGAGTGGAAAACAAGAATGACAAGACATGTGGAATCATGTTAAGAACAAGAATGGTGAATCGTGTAAAAGAAATTTTTAGGTTGTTGGATTATTTTACTTCTTGAGTAGGCTGAATAGACATATTTGCTTGAATTCGTTTACAGGGGATTTCCAAATTGGCGATGACATAACACCATTAGATCCTTCATCAGTTTCTAGTGTTGTTCAATATGGGATCTTGGGCTCACCAATTAGTTATGAAGCAATAGGCTATTCACTTGTCTATGATCAAATTTATCCTTTTGAAGGCCTTCAAAATTACACCTCTGGCATCATACACCACGTTCGCCTTACAGGTATTATTTACACTCAGTCTGTTCAAGAACTTCACTTGTGCTCGTAAGGAGTTTGTTTCATATTTTATCAATAGGTAGTCTTTTGATAAAAGAGTCAATTATTTGGTTTATTTTGCTTTTAGAGAAAAGGAGAAAACTGAATTGTTAACTGGCTTGTCACACATTATTCCTCAATCTAATACCTTTAGTTGTTGTTGAACAACGAAACCATCAGAAAAGACTTCCTGAAACTTTTTGTTGTTAGCATCATATTCTTTATTATGTATGTATGCAGGACTGGAACCTGGTGCACTGTATCAATATCAATGTGGAGATCCTTCTATACCAGCAACAAGCGCTATCTTTTATTTTAGAACTATGCCAGTCTCCAGTCCCACGAATTATCCTAGCAGAATAGCAGTGGTGGGAGACCTAGGTCTTACTTACAATACCAGTTCAACACTCAATTACTTGCTCAGTAATCATCCTGATCTTTTTGTTTTGGTTGGGGGTGTAAGTTATGCTGACACGTATCTCTCCAATGGAACTGGTTCTGATTGTTACTCTTGCTCATTTCCACAAACTCCCATCCACGAAACTTATCAGCCGCGTTGGGATTATTGGGAAAGGTCAAACTCCAACATCTTACAAACTCAAACTTGTTCTGCTAAACTCCATCCTAATCCTCAAAATCACCCACTTTAGAATGTTTTGAGTTATAGATTTGCAGTTCTTGCTGTAAGAGTTGGTTTAGAAAGATAGGAAGGTTGATGAAGCTCAAACCTAAAACAGAAATAGTAATTCATGTCATGATAGAAGTTTATTTATTAGTGCTCTAATGGCTGTTTTTGGTTATGGACTAAAGATTTCTACTTCTAACTGCCATTAGCAATTTAATATGGAGGCTCATGCACAATGATCTTAGGTGCATGACTTTAGCTGCAAAAAGAAATTGAAGTCGTTTTATAAGACTAGACAAATAACAAAGACAATTTTTGGAAACAGCCTGCTTTAAGGAGTAGACAGGCATGCCAGCAATAACATCTGCAGGAAAGTGTTTTGATCATCATGAGAAATTGTTAAACTACATTCTGATCAACATTAGTAATGGCTCTATAATGTACTGTTAGCAGGTTCATGCAACCTCTGGTGGCTAATGTTCCAACAATGGTGGTAGGAGGGAAACATGAATTAGAGCGACAGGCTGAAGATGAAGTTTTTGTTGCTTATAGTTCTCGATTTGCATTCCCATCTGAAGAAAGTGGGTCATCATCCATGTTATACTATTCCTTCAATGCAGGGGGTATACATTTTGTGGTGCTCAGTGCTTACATCTCCTATGATAGATCATGTAAACCCCTCGAACTCATCCTATTTTTGTTTTCTAATCTGTATTTAGTTATATGTGTATAATCACTTCAATGCATTGGCTCAGACAACTTCCTTTGAACATCAATATCCCCTTTTTTCTCTGTTAACTAGCATTAAAATGGATTCCTTTTTTTGGTGCCGGTCGTAAAATGCATTTGATTTCTTAATCACAGCTGATCAGTACGCATGGTTGGAAAGGGACCTTTATAATGTTGACAGGAGTGTGACTCCTTGGTTGGTGGCTACTTGGTACCCTCCTTGGTACAGCACCTTCAGGGCGCATTATAGAGAAGCAGAATGTATGAGAGTAGAAATGGAGGACCTGCTTTATATGTATGGTGTTGACATAGTTTTCAATGGACGTGTAAGAGTACTTCTCTCTTCTGTGTCCTTCATTGCTGGTTTTTGCTTCCTGTACTTCTGCCTCGGCAACCATCCCACCCCGAAATATAAATAAGAAGCAGCCTTAGTTTTAAATCTGTAAGTATTCTGGAATAAGAGTGTTTATTCCAGGAGGTGATGATTTGTACATGTTAAAACAATTTACAGGTTCATGCATATGAGAGGTCAAACCGGGTATACAAATACTCTTTGGATCAATGCGGTCCAGTTTATATTACAGTGGGTACTGGTGGTTGTCGAGAGTCACTGGCAATTGCTCATGCTGATGACCCTGATAATTGTCCAGAGCCATATGCTACACCAGACGAAGAAATTGGTGGCTTCTGTGCGTTCAATTTTACATCAGGCCCTGCTGCTGGTAACTTTTGCTGGGATCAGCAGCCTGAGTACAGCGCATTCAGAGAAAGCAGCTTTGGCCATGGTACACTAGAGGTGTCTCTCTCTCTCTCTCTCTCTCTCTCTCTCTGATACAGCAACAAATTGTTAAAATCCTTCAAATAGACATAAGTTTCCAGTTTTTGCCTAGTTTCCAAAATGAGAGAAAAACTGAACTGAATTTTATGTGAAGCACTTTCCATACTAACTAGCTCTACCTGCACAAAGAGGGGCAACTTATTTTCAAAATAAAAACAACTTGCAAAATATTCAATGAGAATGAAACAAAAGAAAAGAAGAAAGCTGCAAACTAACAAAACATATAGCAAGGCTAATCAAGCACTGCACTGCCTTCTTTCGCTCTCTGTCTCACCTCAAATCAGTTAAAGATGAATGCCCTCCTGAGCTAAGCCTCCAAAGATCAATAAGTAATCTAATATTGCAGAGTCTCATGCACTGCAAGATAATGCCTGGGAAGTAGTTCTGTTTAGTAGCAACACAGAACAAGATAACCCTTGTCAATTGTCATTGTGCTTTAAGCTGTGGTAGTGTATACATGCATGAAAATCTCAGCACAAGTGTACTTTGGTCTCCTGCAAATTTATTCTTGGTTCGGATGACAACTAACTACTAAAGGGGCATGCATCTTGCGTCCTTTTGTTTACAATACAGGTGAAAAATGAGACTCATGCTTTATGGAGTTGGCACCGCAATCAAGACATCTATCAAGTCGCTGGCGATATCATTTATATAGTAAGGGAACCTGAGAGGTGCCTTATTAATCCAAGGTGATTAAAGACGTTCCTCGAAGGTTAGCGGTTTCTGATATTGGGTCCCCTTGTACAGGCAACACAGAACATTAACTAAACTGTAAGTTCTGGTACCCTTAATGAATTAGCAAGCATTTTTTTGCTTCTTTCTTCCCATCCCTATATTTTGTCAGCCCTTCCAATTTGTTAAATATGTCTTATATGGAAATACATCTGCGTTACCATTTATTTAAAGCTTATCTCAATTCCCTTTTGTTTACTGGTCTGCTGGCAACTGTGGATGTGGTTAAGTGCAGTTTAGATAGCCATTCATCAGCTGAGAATTTTCACAAAATTTACCTCAAGAGAGGGTCATGGCTAACCACCTGCCTCATAATTTTAACTAATAATAGAGTTTAAAAGAATCAGTTCTCAACATTTAAATTGAATTTTCGGACCTACAAAGATTGGATTACAACACAGAGGCAGCTACTGCAACTTCTTGCCTACTAAATGATAACAACCAAGTCTTCTACCATTCAATTTGTCATTAACAGCTTCCACATAAAAGACAGGCTAAAGACCAAATACTACACAAAGCTAGATGGTAGCAACAGATAGGGCACCCACTTTCTAACAAAACTGTATAAGCCTCTTCCTTTCGGTGAGGGAAATGTATCTAGCTTTAAGAGACTGACATGAATCATAAAGTAAAGGAGAGAACTAACAGAAGGGAGATAGACATTAAGATTGTTCCTGCCATAAACCCAAAAGAAGCTTTGGAACTATCCGGGGGTAGAGGTGGAGTCACTCCTGGATTCAGTCCAGCAGGAGTGGCTGGTGTAGTAGGCATTGGCGTTGTTGGCGAATTTGGATTGTTGTTTGTGGTCGTTGGCGTTGTGCTTGTAGTTGTCCCTCCAGCAGTGCTGGAAATTGCCATGTTTCAAGTATCATAATTAAACATCCGAAATTGAATACGAACATACAGAGTACAAAAACATGTTCTTAACAATACATACACAAAACACAATCAGGAAAATGGGTACGCAATAAGACAGGATATTCAGGCAAATACATGTATAACAATGTTAAAAGTTATGTTTCTCAGTCACGTGAAAAAAGAATTACACGGCATGTGTCTAGTTTTAAATGGAGAAATTGATTTGGTAGAAAATTAGGTTAAAACTGATTATTAATGTTAGAACCCATGTGAAAAGGCCAGCAAAATGGTCCTAAAAGCAGATTCTTTAGAGAGCAATCTAAAAGCATCCTGGGATATTTTCCGTTAACCACATCTCCACTTTTTCCTTGGAACAGGTTCTCAGAGAATGGTATATTTCTTCATCTTTTTGGTGGAGTCAAAGAAAACTGGCCTTGATAATCAGCATATGGCTGAATAGTGAAATGTAGTCAAAAGAACTGCAGTCCCCAAAAGTGATTTGATGGGTTAATGCAGCTGCAAATAGCATTATAAAACTTTCTATTTATGGTTTAACCGCTAAACAAATCCCTTTCTAGATTCTTTATTTTCAAAAATGCAAATGAAGAGCATCATCCAAAGAAAAAGCGATAAGCATCTTTGCCAACCATTACTATTGCATGCCATAATAATATCAGTAGGGAAAGGCTCTATTCAGGTAGCAAAGGCAAAGTTGCATTCGAGTTGGCTTGAAGGACCACCTGCTAGCAACATAATACTATCAAGCATCCTTACAGCTCACCTTTAGCAGTGATCTAGCATGTATGTGGTTTTTGATCTACAATTAGATGTCAAGTAGAGAACTTTCTTAATTACTAGTATCTAAATTATTGCACCTTCAACATTCCTTTTGTCAGACCAGAACTAAAGATTGAACTCATAAATGAAAGCAATCTATTGAGTTTCAACCTCCCTCAAGCTAAACCTGGTAACTAGCTCATTCTTCGGGTCTTCAATAGTATCAATATGAATCTACAGGACGAGCAAATGCATTGCCTAGGACCCATTACAATGTCAAAGTGAACAGAAACTAGCAACATGGGCAGATAATGGCATCACTTCAGTGGCTTCCCCCATAGTTTTTTTTTTCTTTTTCTCTTTTTTTTGTTTTCTCAAGTGGACAGTGCAAGGGAGACAATAACACAATGACAAATGATTAATCATACCCTAAAAATTCCAAAGTTTAAAAGGGTGAAGCATTATATGCTTTATTGTGGGCATCTCAAGATGAACCTAGAATACAAAAGCATGCACTGCTTTTCAAATAATGGCTCCATAAAATGCTCTAGAAATATAATAAAATGATTAAAGTTGCACTTTTAACAATATTTGAAAAAACATAAACAAAGAAACACTAATCCAGCACCATTCCAGTGAATTCTACACCCCATTTCATGATCAATGCTAAGGCACTAAAGAGCTCATTGTAAGTAAAGGTTCATACAAATTCCATTGTTTGGATTTCATATTCCGGTCCAACTCAATAACTTTATGTTATCTCATATTTTTGAATTAACATTCATATGTTAGTATTGTATGAGGGGCCAAAAGGTGAAACTTAGGTATGGTCCACACTCCTTTGCAGATAAAGCAAAATCATTATTCATCGACCATAGTTCAGACTCCAGACAAGATTTTACCCACAACCAGAAGCAGTCACTTTAACCCTGCTGCTAGTGATTGACTCCTATTTCTAGGATCCTGTCCATTGCATTGAACTTGTAGAGGGTAATCCAACGGTCTAGAACTAAAGAGGGATCTTGTCCAAATATAGACAGAAACTAAACAGTAAGCACGTAGCGAGGAACCCAATACATTGAAAAAGGGAAAACAGACTGATATTCTTGTGATATGACACGCGAATTGAAACAAGTGCCAGGAAATATGAGAACCGTTGGATGCAAGCTTACATGCAAACAAGACACCTTTGATAGATCCACCACAAAGCACAGGATTTTACTAAAGAGGAAGGGGGTGAATAAGAAAGTTAATTACCAATAAAACACTAGTTAAGCATAAATAAAGCACACTGAACACCCATTTTCTTGAAGATGAAGAAACTATTATATTCTAAGCAACTTTCAAAAGTATCTTAAAAAAGCTAATGACCCAAATCCCGGTTAAAGAGCTGTGGCAAAAACAAAGTAAGAAATCGGTGATATCTCAACAAACATACCTTAAAGAAGATGGATACACACAAGATCCATAGCCTAAATAACAAAAACAAAGACAAAAAATTAGCAAAAAAATAATAAGAAAGCTAATGATATTTATTTAAGCTCAAAGAGTTGAGAAATGAAAGAAAAGAAAAAACAAAAAAGAAAAGACAGTAACTGGGATCAGTTTTAGCAATAGTGGCAGTGCCCGAAAAGTCACATGAGCCAGGGGCCATGCCCTTGCGCTGAAAGTAGTTATTAAAGGCATAAGAAGCATGAGCTTGAATGGTATTAGGAAGGAAGCATAAGCCACTAGAGAGAATGGGGCTACAATCAGCACCAGCGCCACAAGCATAGTCAAGAGCTGTTTGTAATGCTTGGTTGCTTGCGTCACTTCTTGCTACGCACCAGGTAGCTCCTGTAACTGCTGGAACATTAATGACACTGAAGATGAAAGTGACGAAGAAGAACGAGAGTGATGTAGCCATGGAAGAGAAGAGAGTGAGTGTGTGTTATAGGGTGGCGAGTTTAGTGTGGTGTATGTGATGATGTGTGTAGTTGGCAAAAGCAAGAGAAAGAGAGATTGATTCTTTAATCCTTTATTTCTTTTTCTTCTTTCTTTTTCTCTTTTTGTTGGCTGTATTCGCTTCTTCTGTTTTTTTTTTTTTTTTTTTTTCCCCTTTTTAAATTCGTTTTCTTCGTTAAAGAAGTCTAGGTAAAAAATTTAGGAAAAAAAAAAAAAAAAGAAGCCGTCGCCTGAGAGATTCGAACTCTCGCGGGGAAACCCCATGTACTTAGCAGGCACACGCCTTAACCACTCGGCCAAAGCGACTTCTGTTGTCATGTATTAATTAAAATTATTAAACTGCCAAAAAACAATGTTTTGACTTAACTTGGTGTGAATTTGAGTTTGAATTTGAAATACTGTTGATAAATTATCTCTTAAATAGATTTATAAATTTATGAATATATAAACGGAATAATTTACAAGCTAATAAACAGAGTATTATCAAATTTGTACTTGATTTATTAATACCGATAAACTTTTATTTACGAGATTGAATGAGCTTTTATCAAGCCAAGTTTAATTCACAACAGGTTTAATTTATTTACTGCCATGCTTTGTAAATCATCATCCATAGCTCTCAGTTTGGATGTACTATTGTGGGATGTGAAGCTTGGACTCTGAAGTGCAAATTTAGCTATTGAAAATGCTAGCTCAAAAATCACCCTAAATATAGATGCATTGGTTTGTCAAAATTTGGTCACATCTTATGAGATTACAACAACAATACATCTTGTGAAAGAGCAACATTTTCTTATTCTAAAATTAGGTCTAATTATAGATGATTTAAGGACTTTATCTGCCACATCTCATGTTTAAGTCTTTTTGTGGCTATTACGAGATCTATAAATGGTGTGCTTGCCTGACTCATTAGCTAAACATGCACCAAAGTATTGATGAAAAATATTTTTGGTTTATGAGCCTAATTAGCTTTCTGATCTTATTTTATCTTACTTATAACACTACTTTGTCAGGTATTTAATGCATATCTTATTTATTTATATATTGTTAGAGCTGATTCAGTCAAAATTGAGTTTGAGTTTAAGTTCCTATTTTGTAGGAACCACTTCGTATAAGTTGTTTCAATTTATTTCCTTCTGCTGCGCAACTAACTCTGATTGTGGAGATATCAACATTGCTTTTAGATTATATTTTATGGCTATTTAAAGGCCTAGTCTGTTCAATAAAGTTATCAAAGTATTTTTCAACAATTACTTTAGAACAATAAAACTGGTATCAGAGCCTTCAAGAAGCCTGATCAAAGAAAAGATGGCAGAAGGGAACAATTTTGCGATACCTAGCATTCCAAAGTTTGATGGAGATTATGATCACTGGTGTCTTATTATGGAGAATATTTTAAGATCGAAGGAGTATTGGAGTGTTGTCCAAAATGGTTTCGTTGTACCAGAATCTGAAGAAGCCTTAACCGCTGCTGAAAAGAAAATGCTTGATGAAGCAAGATTGAAGGATCTCAAAGCCAAGAACTATTTATTCAACTCAATTGACAAAACCATTCTGAAAACAATCACTCAGAAGAAAACGTCCAAACAGCTATGGGACTCCATGAAAACAAAGTATCAAGGCAATGCTAGGGTACAGCGTGCACAATTACAGACCCTAAGGAGAAACTTTGAATTGTTGGACATGAAGATAGGAGAATCGGTTACAGACTATCTTGCTAGAGTGATGGTGGTGGCCAACGGTATGAGGAATTATGGAGAAAACATGCCGGATGTAAAGATAGTGGAGAAGATTCTAAGAACTCTCACTGAGAACTTCAATTATATTGTATGTTCTATTGAGGAATCCAAGGATATAGATACTCTTACTGTTGATGCCTTGCAAATTTCTTTACTTGTGCATGAGCAAAAATTCAGGAAGAATACTACTGGAGTAGAAGAGCAGGTGCTGAAAGTTTCACACGATGAAAGAGGAAGTAGAGGCCGAGGAAGTGCTGCTCGAAGAAGAGGAAGAGATCGAGGAAGAACCATCAACAAAGCTATGATTGAGTGTTATCATTGTCACCAGTTGGGATATTTTCAATATAAATGTCCTAACTGGGATAAGAAAGCAAATTATGTAGAGCTTGACGATGAATATGATATGATATTGATGGCATTTGTTGAAACAAATAATGCTAAAAGGGATGAGATATGGTTCTTGGATTCTGGTTATAACAATCATATGTGTAGAGAGAAGGCTTGGTTCAATGATCTTGACGAAACTTACAAGCAAATTGTGAAGCTCGGAAACAATTGGCGTATGCAGGTTATGGGAAAAGGAAGTATACGACTATCAATTGATTGTGTGATTCATACTGTGGCTGATGTTTACCTTGTACCAGAATTGAGAAGCAATTTGCTCAGTATTGGTCAACTACAAGAACGTGGATTCTCTATTCTCATTTAGCATAGAGTCTACAAAGTATTTCATACAGAAAGGGGTCTAACTTTACAAAGTTGGATGAGTGCAAATAGAATGTTTGCTTTACTAGCCAAGCCTGTAAGAAGTCTAGTCAATCAATCAAAATGTATGCAAGCATCAATTGAAGAACAAACACAGCTGTGGCATTAAAGGTATGGACACCTGAATTATAAAGGGTTGAGAACTCTAAAATTCAGGAATATGGTGAAAGGGCTGCCAGTATGGAATGAAGTATTAGAAACATGCACAAGTTGTCTAATAGGGAAGCAACACAGGAAGCCTTTTCCAAAGAAGAGTCAATGGCGTGCCTCGAAGAGATTACAGCTGATACACTCTGACTTATGCGGACCAATCTCTCCAAATTCAAATAGCAACAAGAAATATATCTTGACCTTCATTGATGACTACAACAGAAAGGTTTGGATATATTTTCTGCAAGCCAAGTCGGAGGCATTCTCACACTTCATCCAATTTAAGAATCAAGTAGAGAAGGAGACTGGCTCTGTCATATCCTGCCTACGTACAGACAAAGGGGGAGAATTTAATTCAGATGAATTCAATTCATTCTGTAGTGAAGTGGGAATCACTAGACAACTTACTGCAGCCTACACTCCACAACAAAATGGAGTGGTAGAAAGGAAAAATCTAACAATAATGAATATAGTACAGAAGGTTCTAAAGAAATTCTGGCCAGAAGCTGCAAGGTGGACAGTTCATCTCCTAAATAGAAGTCCAGTTTCAGTCGACAAAGAAAGAACACCTGAAGAGATGTGGAGTGAAGTAAAACCCAATGTTAACTATTTTAGAGTTTTTGGGTGTTTAGCTCATGTGCATGTCCCAAACCAAAGGCAAAAAAGTTGGATGATAAAAGCATGTCTTGTGTACTTCTTGGTGTCAGTGAACAATCCAAGGCATACAAGTTATACAATCCTGTAACTCAAAAAATAATAATCAGCCGTGATGGTGGTGTTTGAGGAAGAAAAAGGTTGGGAATGGGAGAATGAAAAAACTCATGAAGATAAACTTATGTGGGTAGACTATGAAAATAAGTCAACTCAAGGAAGAGAGAATGAAGAAGATCAGACTTCAAGAGAAGCAGAGGCTGAGGTTGAAGAGTCTAACGAAACAGAAACACCTCAACGAGTTCGAAGGCGACATGTCCACTTACAAGATTATGTGTCAGGAGAAGGACTCTCGGATGAATAAGTTCACTTTGCAATGTTTACTATGTCTGAGGATCCAACTTTATTTGAAGAGGCGATAAAGGATGAGAAATGGAAGAAGGCGATGGATTGTGAAATGGAAGCCATTACGAAGAATAAAACTTGGTACTTGACAACTCTACCAGCAGGGGCAAAGAAAATTGGCATAAAATGGGTATTCAAGACCAAGTTTAATGAAAATGAGAAGGTGGACAAGTATAAAGCACGTTTGGTGGCCAAGGGATATGCGCAGGAACATGGTGTTGATTACAATGAAGTTCTTGCTCCGGTGGCTAGATGGGATACCATTAGAACACTTCTTGCAGTAGCAGCACAAAAAGGTTGGTATGTCTTCCAGTTAGATGTGAAGAGTGCATTTTTGCACGGAGAGTTGAAAGAAGATGTATATGTAGATCAACCTCAAGGATATGTCAAAGCAGGAGAATAAAACAAAGTATATAAGCTGCATAAGGCACTTTACGGTCTAAAACAAGCACCACGTGCTTGGTACATCAAAATAGAGGCTTACTTCATCAAGGAAGGATTTCTGAAATGCAACTACGAACACACTCTTTTTATTAAAACAGAAGGAGATAATCAACTTTTAATTGTCAGTCTTTATGTAGATGATCTTATTTATACTGGAAATAATTCTGACATGATTGTAAAGTTTAAAGCTTCCATGAAAAAAGAATTTGATATGACTAATTTGGGAAAGATGAAATATTTTTTGGGAATGGAAGTAAGTCAAAAGGAAGAAGGGATCTTTATTACGCAAAAGAAATATGCAGGGGAGCTGCTTGAAAGATTCAAGCTTCATGAAGGTAATTGTGTCAAAAATCCTATAGTTCCTGGTGTTAAGCTATCGAAGAATGATGGAGAAGTCAAAGTGGATGGAACATTATATAAGCAGCTCATCGGGAGTCTTATGTATATAACTGTCACGAGACCAGATCTCATGTATGTTGTATGCCTATTAAGCAGATTCATGGCAAATCCTTCGGAGCAGCATATGCGTGCAGGGTCATGCATTATTTGAAGGGAACTCACTCTTTTGGTCTGTTCTACAAGAGATGAGGTGAGGATGAGTTAATTGCATATACGGACAGCGATTACGCTGGTGATACAGATGATAGAAGAAGCATAAGTGGCTGTGTTCTTTTTGAATGGAGGGGCAGTCTCATGGGCATCAAAAGAGCAGCTTGTGGTGACATTCTCTACCACAGAAGCTGAATTTATTGTTGCAGCATATTGTGTATGCCAGAGTGTGTGGATGAAGAGGATCCTGGAGCAATTTGGAGTTGTACAACCTCAATGTACAAAAATTTTATGTGACAACAGTTCAGCCATCAAGTTGTCTAAACATCCAATTTTTCATGGAATGAGTAAACATATTGATGTAAAGTTTCACTTTCTCAAAGTATTTTTCAACAATTACTTTAAAACAACATATATATTCTATTTTTTTTATATATCGAGATTTTATTTTTTCTGATAAAATTCTTTTTATCAGATAAATTTATATGTAATTAGGCTGTTTTTATTTTATTTAGATTTTTTAAAATTGTTAAAAATAAAGAAAATAAATTGTTTTTCTTTACTAAAAGAAATTCTTCTAAAAATTCTTCATCAATTTGCTTCTCAAAAACTTTTCTTATTTATTAGCCAAATCCTTCTATTTATTGGTAACATTAGACAAATAAAGATATTTTTTAGGGTTTTCTATGATAAATTGGAAGATCTCTTACATTCTGATAAATTTAAGATATTTTGAATTGATGCAATTCCCCTTTTCTTTTTTTTTTTTTTAAAGAAAAAATCTAAAATCTCTGCATGTAAATTATGTCGCTTAGAAGATTAAAATATAAATTACTTAAGAACATAAATTGATACAAGCAAAACCCTAAAGTAAAACTACATCCCAGTTCCAATTTGTCACCAGAATTCAAATCCCACCAATCTTATAAATAAATAAAACAATTCTTGAAAAAACCAAAACACCAAATTAAACAAGATTTTATAGCTCTTAAATGGGAAATATAATTAGCACTAACAAATTAAATTAGAGAACCCACATGAAGGAATATTATCACCAGATACTCCAGCATCTTCCATTCTGCATGAGATTAAGTTTGTTTCTAAAATAGAATTAACCCTGCAATCATTTGCTAGTTATTACCATTAAAGATACAAAAATTTCCCAATAAAGCCATTACTTACCATATTAGTCTCAGGCAAAACAATTCATGTTTAGCCTTAACCCAAACTATTTTATCTTTCTGGCACTATATATAAGATGCAAATATGCTCTTAATCTCATGCATTAATCCACTGTTCTTAAGCTTAATTTGGCACTTCTCAAAAAACTTTGTTTTTGTAAAAAAAAAAAAAGAATTTAGAGAAAAAAAGAAACCAGAGAGATTAAATTACTATGGCTAAATCATCTTCATTGCTTTTCTCTGCTTTCTTCTTCTTCTTCTTCCTCCTGTTTGCCATGGCCTTTGTCATCGACATCTCACATGTTAGTACATTTTCTTTCACCGCCACTTTCATTATTTTTTTTTCTTTTTATTTATGGAGAGAAATAATGGGTGTAATCACATTAATTTTAAAAAAAGATTTGAAAGTTCAATTATATATTAGGTAGAATATGATATAGTTTTATTCTTCAATTTCTTTACATGCACAATAACATAAATTGAATAATATATTTTCCTACAGGCTGGCGGAGAGGGGTCACTTACTAAAGAACGTATGTTAGTTCTATTTTATTTTTTTTATTTTTTTATTTTTATCAGTATCACAATAACATAATTCTTCATTGTTCTTGACAATCTTTGGGCATATATTTTATTTATTTATTATTATTTTGTTTTTCAGAATGTCCAAAGGCATGCGATTTTAGGTGTTCAGCAACCCACCATCGGGGCAACTGCATAGATCTTTGCAACAAGTGCTGTGAAAAATGTCTGTGTGTTCCAAGTGGCACATATGGCCACAAGGAAGAGTGTCCATGCTATAACAATTGGAAAACCAAGGAGGGAACCCCCAAATGCCCTTGACCATTTACCTAAAATTATTTTTACGTAATTTCTTTGTATCTTTCACTTGTTTTTTATGGGAAATTAGAAAGAAAAAAAACAAAAAGCTTTTTTGGGTATGGTTACATTTTTATTATTAAATTGTCTTATGATTGCCCTCTTTCTTTCATTTTGAAATAGTTGAGGTCTTCTTATGGTAAATTGATATGGGGTTATTCTTTTGGCTTATATAATCCTCTATTTTGTTTCCTTCATTTCTATAATATAAAGTCTGAGACAGAAAAATGTGGGCTTTATGCCATTGAGCTTATCAGAATTGTGACATTACCATTACAATCTTTACTTTAGAAAATCAGTATTATATTCAGAACTGGTTGAGATTTAGCCAAAGTTTATTATTGAGGAAAACCAAAAAAAGGGAGTATCTTATTAGATTCTTAATTGTGAGATTTGATAATTGGAGATGGAAATTTATATTTGATGAGATTTGAAAAGAAAATGTCTCGAGCATACCAAAATGTTGAGTAAGATTCGCCAAAGCCAATTAACCAAAAATAGTTAATTGATATGTTTAAAAGGGATTTGCACACACAAATAATATAATTTAAAATCAAATTAAACAAAGTACAAAATTCTAATAAAAGAACCAAAATAGAATAAAACATACTTCCAAGTCTCAAACCATTAATAAAAGGGAAATCAAATCACCAAAAACTGGCTAATTCGGCCCAGGAAATGCAGATATGGGCCTGTTAGGCCCGGATTACAGCCTCAATCAGATTGGAATTTATACTACTAGATATATAAATAAGCCACCAGCCAAACACGACCTTGAAAAAGTCTCAAACCTCTGGTCCTTTTTCTCTCTCCATCTGCAAATTTTTGACTTTATTTGTCGTCTTTTTTTCCACCTTTAGCAACAAATTACAAATCTCTCTCTCCTCGAGCTTTTCTTCGACGTCAAAGAATGACTCATATCCTTTATTATATGCTTAATTTCATATATTGTAATGCCCCCCCGTTTTTTTTTTGGGGGTTTTGAGATTTTAGTTCAATTGCGTTTCCTATTTAATTATTTTGTGAAACTGTTGTATTTTTGTTATTTTGTTTTCCTTAACTTAATTCTTCTTCACGCGGAAACCAAAGGGAACGTGATCGTGAAAGAGCCCAGGCTCGCACCGGCGGCAAGGGCAGTAAAGGCAAAGACGATGGATTAACCCCTGAGCAGCGTCGGGAAAGGTATTAATTGTTTTCTTTCTTTTTTTCTTTTTAAAGTTTGATTTGAAGATTCAGTAAAGTTTCAATTTTGCATCTTTATAATAATTTGTTGATTAAGTCTTGATCTTTGGGTTAAAATGGAATTGGGTATTGAGAAAGTCAAAAGCACTGCGTTTTTGTATCTCTTTTCACTTTTTTGGGGGTAAAGTTTTGATTTTTTGGTTAATTTGGTTTTGTAGGGACGCAAAAGCTTTGCAAGAGAAAACAGCGAAGAAGGCAGCTCAGGCTGCAGGAGGGGAATCATCAGGAGGTAAAGGAAAAAATGATAAGAAGTAAAACGAGAAGTTGGTTATATTGATTGGCGGTGTCTTTTTAATTTTGTTGTAATGTACCCTTTTTTGTAATTGTAATTGTTGTGTTAATTTTAGGGTTTATTTGCTGCTAATTACTGTTAAATGATTTAAGATTATTTGATTTGTCTTGGCCGAAATATTGGTAAGGTTGGAGTTCAGATAACAGTTGATGTGTTATTTAATAATCTATACTGGTTTTTATTTTGATTGTTTTTCTTGAGTTGTTGTTAACTGCCTTAGATGTGAAATTTAAATTATATATTGTCCATTTGGGCTTGATTCATTGTTCAGCATGCCAAGTTGGATCCTATCGTAATTTAGGTGATTAGATCTTTGATTAATTGTATAGAAGAGATGCTTACATAAATAACATGCATGAAGCACTTGTATGTAGGGACTTATTCATTTTTGGCGTTGGATGAGTTAAAGGCTTTCAATGGCTTGTTATCAGTCAATTTGGAGATGATGATGCCTTTTCTTTTCCCAACCGTTTAGAAAAGCTTGTCCTCATGGGCTTACTTATATAGTGGTTATTAATTTCATAGCATTATCTGCATCTCTAAGTGCATGTCATACATCTTGTTTGTACATTTAGTACTTCCTCTAATTTGACATCTGCTAGAATTGGAGAATGAACATGTGGCAGACTGGCTGAGTTGAAGAATGAAACTTGGGTATTATTGTGCTGAATGGGCATTGACTTCTCAGAAGATTTAAAAAGTGACTTGATAGAGAAGGGACTGATTTACTAGTTGAGGCAAGCATTTGAGTCTACTAGTTTGGATATTGTGACTGCATAGTCTACTTGCTCCTGAACCCCAACACTCTGGTTGCTCAGATATGCTTGTCTTTTAGAACAATAATGGGTGAGAACCTCACTATGTTTAGAGTTGGTGGATATGTGACGCATCCTTTTGTCTTTCCTTAGATGGCACGCACATATAGTGTGTTATAAGCCATTCGTCACTTTACAAAAAGAGGCTGTTATAATCCAGCCGCCACTTTAAAACAGCTGCATGCCTGTACAAGGTGCCTCTGGTGGCACTCTCGGTCTTTGCACTTTGCGCGTAGTGATTTCTGTAGATGACATGATGGTGGCATTGTTAACACGCATTGCAGTGCTCATTGTTTCTGAAAGGTTCTTAACAGTATCTTCTAGGAGCTGCCATTATGAAGAAGAGTATCTAAAAGCAAAATTATGAAGCAAGTGAAGGGTTATTTGAATTGGTAGTAGACAGGATTTGTAGGTTAGGTATGTTTGTGGAATATCTTATGCATGTTTGACATATGGAATATCTAGGCATGATTTTCTGTTAGAAGTTCGATAGCTAATAGCAATGGGCATTTAGGCATTATAAATCCATATAGCTCTGATGTGAGGTCTGTATTAAACTCCAGTGTTGGCTTTGATGTTGTTGGAAATGAATGAAGGGAATTATTGGGCATCAGACTCGGAGGTTGGGTATACCACAACCATCTATCACGGTGCCTCAGCTTCTATTCACACCAGTTGATTTTAGCCTAAGGCACTGCATCCCTGCTATTTGCTTGTCCTATGAGATCTACAGATTCAGAATCCATCTCAACTTAGGGATGAACTATTGTTGAAAACCGTAATGCCTTAAAAGAAATTCGACACTTGAGGCTGAGTTTGAGTGGAGAAGTCTTTGCATTCAAATCCTCTTGTCTACATTAGGTGAGCCCGTCACTTGCTAACTCTTATAGCAAGGCAAGATTGCCTTCTATTATATATCAAGGTGGAGGTATTTCAATGTATATGCCGTTGACTAAAACTATGGGGAACAATCTCATATTCCTTTGACCTGAAAATTTTTATTGCTCCAAGGGCATGAAGTAGATCCCTGCATTAAGAAATGATCTGGGGAGACATGGAGATTTAATTATCTGACTATTGGCAATTACACTTCCTTTTTCTTTTCATTTCATCCCGTATAGCAAAAGTAGCACATTCCTTTCGTAGTTGTAGAGTTAATATCTGAATAGGGGCTTGTTAAAAAAAAAAAAGAAAAAAAGAAAAGCCAAATCCGTTTGTACGTAATCCATGCAATTGTTGGTGGTCTCATAGTTAACTCGTACTTGTTCCAACTGCCAAGGAGTTCTCATCTCCTAACAAAGAGCAAAGGAGGATCTCTTAAAAGGGACACATCTTAATAGTCATTAGTAGGCTTCGGAATTTGAATCATAGACGCTGTCACATCACATGTATTTGCAATATGAATCAGATAGACTATAGGGATCGTTTGAAAAACACCAACTTAAGGAAGCTAACTACTCACTTCAATTAACCTTTGGGTCTTTAGCGGGAGTTCTAAGGAGCTCGGGCAGAGGTTGAAACCTCCATTTCACACTCTCCCATAGTAATAATAACAATAACGAAGCTATTTGCTTCATTTATATTTTATTATTCAGGCTTGGGGAGGGTTAAAGGATTGTGCAAATATGTTACTTCATGACATAAAAGAATGCATATGCATGCTTAGGTTAAATTGGAGCATTCGCAGCCCCCACAATCTGAGGATGAATTTCAGTTTAGTCACTACTTAAAACTTATCTTAAGCTTACTTTTGAATGATTCAATGGATTGATCAATTTGGAATTCATTTAGCCCTTTTTCCAACTTGTTAGTTTTTTTTTTCCTTCTCTTAAAAATATTATATGCTTATTGTTGTTGTTATTATTATTATATAAGAACGTAGGTACGATGTGCATATTCTTGCATAATAATAATAATAATTTAGAATTGACGATAGGTAGATAAGTTGTTAAAAAAAATTATTTTGGTCGAGTCAATTTTAGAGATTCATACCAATCGTATAGTTAATATTATACTGCTACCCTAATGAACAAGAAATACATAATAATCAATACATGTACATTTTACGGAGATAAGCCTTTTTTCTTTTCAAAAGAGTGTTTTTAACTTTTTTTTTAAAAAAAATTAAGAGTATCAATTTATTTATTTTTCTTTAGCAATAGTTTCCAAAACTAAAATTTAAAAAAAAAAAACGTTTGTTTTAAACCGCAACTCTAAATAGAATAATTCACTTATATATATTCATAAATTTATGTATGTATTGATAGATACCTTTTTTTATTTTTACTTTGTTCTTTTCGAAAATACTGTTCCATACGTTAATAATTGGGTATTTGTATATCACATTCAAAATAATGATTCATTGCTAATAGAATTCAACCTAAAAACCTCTTAATTTTTAAAAAATCAAGCTTTGTTAAGGAAAGTAAAGTCAACCATTACATCAAATCAGGATATTTCTCTAATTAGCACAATTAACAGTTGTCAAATCTGTATTTATTTGTTTCTATTTGTATGGGACTCTAAATAGGAATTAACCGTATATGTTTTGATTTAGGAGCTATTTTAGTCATTGTAGTATATATATATACGTTCTCTTTTTGCTGTCAATAATATAAGAAAAGTTTTTTCACTTATTCTTTTCAAGCTTAAATTCTTATCCATTTCATTTTATATATTAATAAACAACAATTTTCTTATTGGTCCATAACTAGAGTATTTGACATTGAGAAATCCATGGCAATCGACGTATGAACTCATACGCAGGTCTGTCTATTCACAGAAGGATATAGCGAAAGTATAAATATTATTTTTAGGACAGTGAAGGGGAAACACAAATATTAAACAATGTGGGACTTTGATGAATTTTAACGTGCCATCCACGCCACTTATAAAGCATATATACATTCAGTAAAAATATATATATATATATATATATATATATATATATATATATATATATATATATATATATATGATGCCATGCCTCTCCACGCTCCCCCCCCCCCCCCCCCCCACTCTATTTTCTGTGCCATTTCTTCATGTACTCTACCCACCACCTTCCATCCTCGACAGATATGGAACTATGATAACAAAGCTAGATGATGATACAGTTTTCAGATTGACCACAATAACATTATTATAAATTAATGTTTTTGTCATATTTATAGTGTTCATATTAAGGAGGTTGTTCAATATTATTCAACATGGTATTTATGTATTTCAGAGGGGAAAGCATTCTACACGACATGAGATTATTTATTCAACATTCAAAAAAGCTTTTAATAAGAAATGGATCGTTAGGGTTTATTAAATTTCTGACATCCTGAACTAATACTATCAATGGAGTTTCATATTAGAGAATCATTATTTTTCGATTTAATGTTCTTAAAATTCCGACTTACGCTTAATCATATGAATATTAACTCTCTATGATCTTAACTACCCTTATGCTGTGAATAGTTGAGATCCGTTAAATTCTCTTTTTCCATTTGAGAGAAAAATATGATGCTGTGTTTGGTTGAAATTTATAAAAATATTTATTTCATTTGAGAAAAAGACATGAAAGAGAAAATAAAATAGAAATGATAAAGTTGAAAGTGATATTTGAAATGCATTAACTTACCGATGCGGAATTCATTTAGAAATTCTATTTATTTTGCTAGAACTTAATTTAACTATAACTAATTCTAAACAAAATTTGATAATGTAGAATACTAAATTAATTTTCGCTCCATTGAAAACATATAAATTTTAGATTCGCAAATAAATTTTATAAATTTTATAAATGTCAACTATACACTATATAATAGAGAAAGTAAATTAAAATGATAAAGTGGAAATAAATATTTTGATGTTATGGAATATATTGACTTACTAATGTGGAATTCGTTCGGAAATTCTATCTATTTTATTATAATTTAGTTTAGCTATAACTAATTTCACACGAATTTAATTATGTAGAATCTTAAATTAACTTTTACTTCATTCAAAGTCCATAAAATGTAAATTTATAAATAAATTCTATAAATTTTATAAATGTCAACTGAACACGATATTAAGAAACATGCTGCAGAAAAGCTTTGAAATAATTAGCATATAAATGATATTAATTATAAAGTTACATTCAAATATATATGTATAATATATAGGCGATCCACTAGATTAATTAATGGCTATTTGTCTTGTGTGGTCACCTCTACAAAAGAACAAATAAAAAAGAAAATAAAAGTAGGTTAAAAAAAACAAGTCAATTATATAAAGAAGAGAAACTGCTTAGAACATAGTTGCTGCGATGGAGTTGTTGGGGTTGCTATTGCATTATGAAAGATTATAATAAATGATGACTTTGTCTTTTGGAGAAAAATAAACTAACTTATCCTTAGATTGCACATGCCACCGGGGAAATGAATGTGCCCACATAAAAACAGCTCTAATCCATCCAAACTAAACCTCCCCACCTATTATTTATTCATTATACATACATATATAATTAAATCCGATTTGGGTCGTACATACTTACATTTTACATGTTTATATACTAAATTTATAAATAATTAATATATATTTTTATTTTAAATAATATGATATGCGTCGACCATTCAATACTAAAATTCATTACTGGGTTGCTTACCAAATAAACACAATAAAAAAAAAACATTTTATTCCAATTAATTAAAAAGTATGTTAGATTAGATGGTACCAAAAAAGGAGTTCTTGATAAGAGAATACTATAGCTTTCTATTATTGTTTTTATTTCATAGTATGAGAAAAAAGAGAACAAAAATCCAAATTAACATAGCATCTAAAATTAATCCACCCTTTAGCATTTATCTCCTTAAAGTTAAGCTAATTAAAATTTTCATTATTTCCAACTGCAATTAATTAGGATTAATTAGTGGTCAGGAATGGACGGCCGCAAACATTTCGACACATGTCGCTGCCCGACTGGCTGGTCTCTTGCTGAGTACATGCGTTTCTTTCGTCCACCTAACCGTTGTCTTAGATTCCGGTGACTTTGTTTGACAACACAATTATGTGTATGTTATTTTCTTTTTTCTAATCAGAGGATAATGATAAGGTAATGACATTGATAATCATGTTTTTTTAGTGTTTATTAGCTTACAATAATCAAAAAGTGCAATTAGGTCCTAAAATTTTAATTTGAAAGAAATTATTTGTTACTTGTGTTGGTGGAAGTCATGATGATACTCATGAGGGGGATAGGTAAGTACAACTTAGTTTTCCAAGGATAGGGATAGGATAAGATTTTTTAATCTATCTTCCTAAAAGGTTTGCTGGATGCCTACGTATATCCATTTCTCAGTGGTTTGCTTATAGTAAAAGAGTGATCCAATTTATATATATATGCTTGTTATATTCTTACATGGGTCACCAACTAATATTGAATGTCAATGGAGAGCAAGTTCTTCCTTCTTTCGCTTTTAATTTTTATTTGTAATCAATTAGATGAATGATACTAGTTAATAAATGGATCCAATGGTTAAGAATTCGCAAAAACTTTTAAATGATGAGAGTTTGATCCATATAAAATTATACTCTCAGTATAGAATCAACAATTAGCGTGCGGTTGTTAAGAATATAAAACTATAATTGAAATTTTATTTAATAGTTTAACCATTTAGATGTAATATCTTTTTTATTATAATTTTTCATAGCTTCTAAAGATATAAAATTTATCTGATTATTTTTATATAATTAATTAAGAATTTCGATATTCAAATATAAAAATTGATACAGACTTATTCATATTTCAAATTGCGATAAAGTGCTAAAAACATAAAGAAAAAGTTAAATTTTTAGAACTTTATCTAAAAAATTAAATTTATGGGCAAAATGGTTCATTAACACAGCTGCATATTTATCCTCAATTGTCCAAAAATTAAGAAAAGGTGATCAATTATATATAAACCATTAGTAATTCTTGTAATTGTCTTTCAAATTGTGGGACAAAGGAGGATTGGAAATGTATGTTATAGGTTTTTGTTTGTAAAGAAAAAAGCATATGTGTTGCATGATGGTGATGAGAAATGAGGATTGAATTGATGGATTCCCTTCGTAGAGAAGCTCCTGTATTAAAGATAGAAAGAGTAAAAGTGGGGGTAAAAGAAGGGAGAGAATAATTTGTACAAGAAGGATTCCACTTTTGATGCAGTTGTTCATCTTTTACACTTAAATTCTTTTTTGTGTTTTTCTCGTCTAACTTTATGCATGTGGGTCACCTTTGGAATAACATTACGTATCTCTGTGGGCTGTTTTAGCTGAATTCCATACAAGATAACCTAAAACAGCTTCCATCAAAGGGATGATATATACATACACACATATATATATATATATATAGTCTAGGTGAATATTGTTTATCAGTTTTACTTGTAGTTTGATTACTTTATTGGCTGGGATAAATTTAATGATATATATATATATATAAATTTATTCCTGCACTATTATTATCCTATTATGGAAAACAAACAGTCTGATTTATTTCGGAATATAACATTTAACTGGGTAATACGTAATTTAAAATTTTCTTTTAAATATATTTCAAAATTTTATAATAAGAATCGTGAATATACTTAGATACTATTCTATCTAACATATCTCTTTGTTATCCAAGAATGAATTTAATTTCATAAGTAAGGAAAAGAAAGAAGAATTTTAAGAAACCCTAGAAAAGGAGTAGTAGAAATTAAGGATAAAGACATAGGGGAAGAAGGTATACAGTCAAATGCCAGGAAAGTAGTTGCACCAGACAGAAAACATGTTATATTTAATGGTTTGATAGGCAGCTAAAGTACCTAAAAGAACAATTTGTTTATTGTTAAATGTCATTATATAGCCTTCACCCACAAGGCTTTCAGGGTAGTTGTCAAGTTTAATTTAATATAGAGGCCAACATCTGTGAAACTAAGGACAATACTCTCTCTCTCTTACACACACACACATCTCAGACCCATGTAGAATATTCATGAAATTGTACAAAAAGGAAAGTAGATCTGCTTGATTGTGCAATGAACATTACAGTTGTTTATGTATCTATGTACAGTAAGATTATTTTATCTAGTAGGTATGTTTATTTGTCTCCATAGCTCCAGCTTTAAAGAAAAAAAACTAAGAATACTACTTTGAGTTGGCAATTCTTGCCAGATTTTCAGCCACTACAAAACTTTCATTTCTTATTCTCCTCTCTCTCTACGGCTGATCAGAAAAGTGGGATAGAGGTGGAATCAAAATAAAAAATGATAACCAGATTTGTTTTTTATTTTGTCATTTCTAATTTCATTTTCATAACTAACATTCCATAATTTCTAAATTTACTTATATCAAATGTGAAAAGTACAAATTTAGACTAGAAACTATCATAATGCATATATATGTATACATACCTCATCAAACATCATATAATTGTTTAAAAACAGAAAAAGGAATTACAAATTTAGAACATCCTGATCAAAATTAGGTATTCAAAGACTACAAGCTTGATTTGTCATCCACTGGTTGGTCATGTCTGATCCACATGCTCATTCTTTTTCTTTTAAAACCAAAAGGTGTAGTAGTGATGTGTGCAAAGATGCATGCCTCAGTTCTGTTTTTGTTTTATTGTTTGAAGCCCAAAATAGAGGAATGGAATAAAGAACCCTCTGGGAGAGAGAGAGAGAGAGAGAGAGAGGCAGAAGAAAAGAAAGAAAGGAAAATGGAATAAAGAACCCTCTGGGAGAGAGAGAGAGAGAGAGAGAGAGAGAGAGGCTAAAGAAAAGAAAGAAAAAAACAAAGGCAAAAGCAACATTGGAGAAACATGGCCTCATGACTCTTAGCTAATCTTAATTACTGATCACCAGATAAAACAATATAGGTTTGCTTAGCCAGGACCATGTGCAACCTCTATATAATATAACAATGACAAACAACTGCACTACTGGGAGAGGTTTGCTCATTATAATAGTTTAATCATAACAGCCAAAAAGTGAAAATTATAAGCTTCTTTGGAATCTGTGTCTCTAATTGCTATTTCCTTTTTCCTTTCTTAGAATTGTTACTACATATATATGTGTCCTTGACTAGAGGAGGTAGCTTGAGATGACTGCAAACTAACACCACTCAGTAGGGATTCTAATCATTTGAGGCACACAAATTTTGGAGGAGGTGGACATGGTCCATAGCTGTATTATTGGCCTTAATTTTTACCTTTTTTTCTCTATTTCATACCCAAAAAACAAATGGTTCTTTCTTAATTAATCCATGTAGTGCTTTATGCATAAGTGGCTTTAAACACATTCCAACAGACAGGTGGCTGATGCTCAAAGAAAAGCCAAAAAATAAGGCATGCATGTGTTTTATAGGTTTTTCCAATTTGTTTAGTATTTTATCAAGTCTATAAAAGACACCCATGATTTCCTCATTATAATTCGTTTAATTTAGAATCAAGGCCCATTCAAACCCTAATGATGTATTGATGATAATATTTGATAATGAGCCTTAATTAGCTTATTTCATTAATATGAGTTTTTCATATACTATGATCATAATATATTTTTGTACCAACCATTTGAACTAGATACAAATGAACTGGGGTGTTATCTATCTCAAATTAACCATATGAGGCAGATAAATATGCACATCTTCATTTAATCAAAAGTATTGGTAATCTTACAAAAAGATCTCATCTTTACTGAGAAAATCAACCCAAGTAAGTGAAAGTGAAAGTGAAAGAGAAAGAATATAACATGTGGGTGTTTGAGAAAATCACATGACCATTTATGAAAAAGATACACTACCTAATTGTAAACTGCCATGAAATTGAAAACTAAAGGCTTTGAGGTTCTTTAAGTCACTTTCATGGAAGAATATCCAACTCCTAACGTGAACCCTAGATGACAGGTAAGCCAAAGAAGTCTGAGCTGTCAGCTTTTGATTGGCTTTACATCGACAAAAACATCTGTGAATGGACTGCACGAAATGGGGAGATGATGAGATTATGTTGTTTGAACTTGTAGATCTGACTCAGACGATAGCTTTCCTTTATTAAAAACATAAAGCAATTAATATATTTTCTATAATAAGGTTTAACAAAAAACTCTAGTTTAGTCTCACATGATGGGATGCTTTTAGGGTAAATATATATAGGAACAGTCCCTTCATATATGCATCATTATTTCTATCTCCACATCTTTGTGTGTATATATATATATATATTTTCCCTAACAAAAATTTCTACTATGAAAGAAGATCAGTTTCCAAAAATGGAAAACTTCATGCACAAGGAATTGCCATGTTATAGTTTTCATAGAATGCCAATAGGATCAAAGTATTTTGATGATCCAATCATTTGGGAAACAGCAACTGATCATGGTGACACTAGTCGCGAAAATTGCATGAAATCATCATCAACATCACCATCATCTCCTGAAAGATTGTTTTCGAGTTCAGATTCTTGTTCTTCAGCTGAAGAAGCTTCAGGTACTAATAATTTGATTGGTAATATTCCTGGGTTTGTTGAACAGGATGTTTCTGAACAAAACCATGCAAGTTCATTTCTTTCAGGATTGAATTCTATCAACCCTTCACTACTATCTGAAATCAAAGAAAGTTCCAATATTCCTGTAAATTTCTTGGAATCTTTTCCCAAACTAAATCAAACTCAAGTATCTGATCATCAACCCTCTTCTCCATCGAAATTCCCGAATTTGACTTTGTTTTTACAGGAACCTAGCTTATTATTAGATCCATCATCAAAACAAAAGATTGACTCGCTTAGTCATGAGAATCGAACAATGTTTGAGCCTATGTTAAGGTTTCCAAGCTCTTCTGTTTCCGTGTCTCAGCTTGAGCAAATTTATGGCCAAACGAGCCAAGACCAATGGCTCAAAATCAATCAAACCTTGACATACTACCCCACAAAAGGTTTTAATGACTATTGGCTTGGCACTACCAAGACACAGCCAATGAAACACACAGGTAGAAGGGTTCAGAATCATCAGCAAAAGTCGCCTTTACCATCAATGGCCGCAGCAGTATCATCATCATCATCATCATCACAAGGAAAGCTGTTTAGAGGAGTGAGGCAAAGGCATTGGGGAAAATGGGTTGCAGAGATTAGATTACCAAGAAACAGAACAAGGGTTTGGTTAGGGACATTTGATACAGCAGAAGAAGCTGCTATGGCTTATGATACAGCTGCCTACATGTTACGTGGGGATTACGCACATTTAAATTTTCCCGATCTTAAGCATGAATTGAAGGCAAATTCTTTGAACGGAACAACTGCAGCACTTCTTGAAGCAAAGTTACAAGCAATATCACAAGGCATTTCGTCAGGTCAGAATAATAAGAAGCACAATGTCAACATTGATCCGTCAATATCAACAACATCATCAACGAACAAGATTGTCTATGATGAGAAGAATAACAGCAGTTCAAAGATGGTCAAAACTAATTTAGGCCAAAACCCACCAAGAAAAGAGTGGCAATTTGAGTTGGAAAGCAAAGTTAATGGAGGTGAAGTAGTGATTGAGAACAAGAAGGGTAATCATCATCATCAAGAAGTTGTCGTAGCATCTGATATAGATGCTGTTCAGTTAAGTAGAATGCCTTCTTTGGATATGGACATGATCTGGGATGCTTTATTAGTCTCTGATTCATGACTGTTTTATATATATATATATATATATATATATATATATATATATATATGTCAATTTTCACATTTTCGATCCAATTGAGTACAATGTTTAAATTGTTCCTAGATTTATATACATATTCGTGTTGTTGTTTTTTCTCTTCTCTTTAACTGCCTTGAATAGCATAGAGTAATATTGTTTGAATTTTTATTTAGTAGTCTCATTTACTGATTATTCTCTGAATTTGGGTTTCATTTTGAATTTTTCTCAGTCTTAGTATTTGATCAAACGGTGTCCCCCATTCTTTCTTTACTGTATTTTTTTTTCAAAGTATATTTTCTTCAGTTATATATTATATAGAATTAATAGATCAGTGATGATGCGTACAGAATAATTATAAAATTTAAAAATAAATAACTATTCAATTATTTAAATATAAAATATTATTAAGATATATATCACCTATCTAAGCATTGGGTGTAAATTGCCATCCACATTCTTTAAAAATATAACTTTAAGCATTGGCTGTTTGTTATCATTTTTGTTTCATATATTTATTTATTTATATTTTCAAATAAAAAAATAAAATCTATTTGTTAAAAGTGTTTTACTTATTGTTTAAAAAACAAAACCTCTTTCTAGAAAACTACTATTAGTTGCTTTTGTGATTTTTCTCCCCCATATCTTCTTTTTATTTTATTTTAATTATTTTCCTCTATTTCTCTTCCCATATTTTATTTCTTTATTTACATTTTTTATCATAAGATTTTAATTTGAAATTGAGTAAAAGAAAAACTAATTTATCAAAACAATAAATGAGAAATATAAACAGTTGTTAGTCTTTTGTAAATAAAAACTAAAAAATAACACAAAATGTTACTAAACTAAATTTTATTTAATTTTTTTTTTGTTTTTGACTTTTTATTTTATTTTAATTTTATATAACCACCTAGCAGCCATTGCTAAATTTAAAACCCAAGTGGAAGATACTTTGGGTCATTTTCCTTTATCTAAAGTCAAAAGGCCAAGCCCCTCCCCCAACTAAAGGAACTTGGGTTGCTGTGAGCCAAGAGATTGATAATGTTAAAAATATTGGTATGGTCGGGCGTTAATACATGAAGAAAGGTTCTATCTGATAATGAAGTTTACTATTCCATTTATAATATTGTTTTTTTTTTTTTTTTTTGTTAATAAAAGAAGATTTGAATGGATGAACATTTTTCCATTAGTTTCAAGTCTAACTGATGTTACCACCAGCCTCCATTTTTCCATGATTGGTACAAGATGGATTTTTTTTTTTTTTTTAAATTATAAAAAATTGTCTGAAATTAAATATACTAATATTATATTTGATTGGAATCTATTAAAAAATTGATTTGATCTAAGAAAAGAATACGAGAAAAAAATAAATGAAAAATAATAAAATTAAAAGAGCTATTTTAGTCTTATGAAATATGTTGACTTACTAATGTGAAATTCATTTGAAAATTCTATTTATTTTATTAGAATTTAGTTTAGTTATAACCAATCTCATACAAATTTAATTATTTAAAATTCTAATTAATTTTTATTTAAAACACATCAACTTAGAAATTTTATAACATTTTTCTTAGTAGAATCACCTCTTTGTTGGCATTGGCTATCATGATCCCTAGTACTATCATTATTACTGTTATTATTAATTTAGTGAATCTGAAAAATAATTTATTTTACTACTGAATTATGACATCAGATATTATCATGAGTTTTATTAGTAAAGGTAGTAAGAATATAGTCCCAGAGAGAAACATGGTTTCAAGTATTAGAAATTTCTTTTTGGAAACAAATTATTTTCCAGTAACAAATGGGCCTAAGATGTGCATCTTTAGATTAGGATACCAATTGAAAAGCCCAACCTCACATCAGCATATTACCAGCCTTTGGCCCAATGCTTTTATTTTTCCTTTGCACATTTTTCTTAAAGGATTAATGTATCTTGCAGTATGCATCATAATAGAACATTCACTTCAGGAATTGTAGGCACCTGTTTGCTTTTGTTATGTAAAACTAATCAGAATTTGTTTTTGTGTATGATCTTAATAAGATGTATGAATTTTTATTATATAACTAAGTCGAATTTCATCGAATTAAATTTTCCGTTACTTATAAACAAAAAATATTTAGGAAAGAGTGCTTCTTCCAATACAATAATATGCTATAAAATTTGTTCTTACATCTACTGCATTTGCAATTAGTACATACAAATTTATATATCTTGAAATTGTCAAACATACTCTTAATTAAGAGGAGAGATTATATATCCTAATTCAGTTCAAGCCATCGCATACTTGATGGTCCATTCTCTTGCTTTCTTGTTGTAAGATTTCCTGTCAGCCAAATAGAGTTTGCAAATGGGGTTTTGAAACTTGACATTTGGATCTGGCAACAGCGAGCAAATTGATAGCAGCAATTTCTCAATGCCTAATGCAGGGGACCATTGCCTTCCCAGGATGTCGACATGTATGCTCCCATCATGGCTGATGTTTGGATGGAAAACCTACCACCAAACATGACATTTCCTTGATTCAGTTTGTATACTTATACTGATCAAGAAATACAAATTATTACGTACAAGAATTGCTTGATAAATTAACAGGGAAGAAGAGAAGAGAGGATGGAGAGGGTGTGTGCAGTAGTACCTTGGTTAGGAACTTGACCTTGGGAGGATTGAAAGGGTAATCATCTGTGAATTCAATGGAGAGAAAGAAGACACCACCCTCGTACGGTGTGTCAGGAGGGCCCATAATGGCAGCTTGCCATTTGAAGACATCACCAGCCATTACTCCATAACTACAATGAGTTGGAGGATTATTCTTTGCGTGTTGAAGCTCGTTTTGAATCCTAAGCTTTGCATTACTTCTTGAACTCGTGCCCATGGCTAAGCAAGATTTGAGCTTTCTTGGAAGCGTTAGTGTTGGCTTACATTTTGATGAAATGTGAGGTGTTTTCTGACAAGAGAAATTTCCCATTTGAGAATAAGAGTGAATATTATGATCGGGCAGGTGTTGAGTTCCGGACCTCTTATAATGCGAGCAGACGGGCGCTTAGTGATCTAATGGACTATAATGTAGGATTAGCCATTGATTTCTACAAATGGCAAGTGAAAATGGCATTGTTAAAACCACTAGCTAGAGGCTAATATAATATTCTTCCACAGACAAAAAGTTTAAAGAAATGAAGATTGAAAGCGAAAGATTTTCTCCAGCTGTAGACAATTATTATGATCCTCCATAAATATACAGATTCATTCTCTTTAAAACATCAGGAGTGCTTGTGACTGTGTCCTTTATATGGAGCAGAGACCTACATATATAACAAAGTTGTCCTGTTCTGCACTCACCCAAAAATGCCAATGAAGCCCACCAATGGCCTTACTCCTTAGTGTTTAAGGGACAGAAGGAAATGGTTTAGGTTGCTGATTATAGTGGTAATTGACTCAATTCCTCCTTTTAGTTATCTATTAAGTTGTAGCTTTTAGGGGTAAACACATCTGGTTAATATTAAGAGAAGTTCTGCATGTTTATCAGTCGTTGGATTAGCATGAATTTTCTTAGTTTAACTCCAAAAATATGAGTGGATATCAAGAAATAAGAAAAGACAAAGCTTGACTAAATTCATGAGAAAGTATAAGCATACATCCAAACTGAGTTGGGGATGGAATCCAACTAACACTAAAAGCATTTTCTTCTAATGCTTAAAAGTGATTAAAGGGGATTAACCTTTTTCATTAGTTGAACTCCTTCTTTTCTTTTCTTTTCTTTTTTCAAGGCCATGATCATTTTGAGAATAAGCTAAATCCCTAATTTTAAAAGCATCATACGCTAAATTAAAAAAAAAAAAAAAACAATATGACAAAAGCATATCTTTCTTAAAAGTATAAATCTTTGATTCAATTTCTTTTCTCTACAGTTGTTATTTTTATAGCAAATATAGAAAAATAGCTACTTTTTAATCACTGCGTTAAACTTTAAAAATTAAAATCAAAGAACCATGATATATAAATATAATAAATGGGCCTTTATTAATTAATTTCTTATTAATAATGCCAGTAAGGAAAAATATCTATAAACATTTCATAGTTTCATCTTATGGCACAACCAAGTATTAAACATCTTGAGTGGAGAAAAGCAATGAGATAGATAAAATTTTACAAGGCAGCCATACAAGGAAAGAGTGCTAGCATGCATGTATGTTCTTTACTTGATAAAAATGAAAAGGAAATGTTTGAAGGGTGCTTATATAAAAGAATATGCAATTTGTTGTCTAAATTTGTATGGTTGTTGAATGGGATATCTTACTAGTTTATGCAATGGATACTTGCACAATCTTCTTTCCATCTTAAATCATAAGCCAAAAGACCACTTATCCAATTATCTAAAAGCATTAGTGGAATTTTAATACGCCAAAACATGGTTTTTAAATTACTTGTTCTAATAAAATCACCTTTCCAAGTTTTTTTTTTTCTTTTTTTCTTTTTGAGTCAATTCTTTGGCACCTTAGGCTACACATATGAAGGTATATAAGCTCAGAGTTTTCTTTAGTGTCAGGGGCATGATACACCGCCAAATTGTAAGTTTTTTTGTGATTGGTAGTGAAGAAATTACTAATCCATGGCATGGTTTATTTCCCTCATGTTGTTATCATTTTTTGTATCAATGCCACAACCTGAAACTGCCCTATTCAGCTTTCCAGTTAGTTTTCATGGTGGCTTTGGGTTCTTTGGCAAAAGGGTGTTTTCTGTGGGAATATTTAATGTCAAATCGAGTCGGGCTCGTCTTACCCAAATATATTCTTTGGCAAAAGGGCGTGCAATCAATTATGCGAGGAGTCAGAATTTAAGAGTACAAAAACTTGGACCAAATACCTTTTCTTTTCTTTTTTTTGTTTTCTTTGGCTTTTCGCATTCAGGGGAGAAAAGGAAAGTCTTGAGTTGTTACTTGGAACATTCAGGAGTATCTGTATTTCCAGTTTTTGGGTCTGAATCCATAGTCTCTTCTCGTAATATTCAAATTTTTTATATATTTAATAATGAGTTTCTATTTAAATTAATTTTAGTTTTATTTTTATTTGCTTTAATTTGAAATAATCTAATGAAAATTTTAATATTAGTCAATTGAATAGGTTATTTTTCTATACTTAATTAGTTTGAAATTTTAAGATATTAATTAAGTAAATTATTTGAAGGGTATATTATATTTTTGGTTATTCTAATTTTTCTCCAATGTATATGTATATGTATAAATAAAATTAAATATTAAAAAAATTATGGTAGAAATTGTAAGGGATGTTTTTATAAAAGAATTTTGAGAAAATTGGTATTTTAATTGATTAGTGTTATTAAATTTTAAGTTGAAAAATAATTAGTAAATTGGTTATTTAATTTAATTGTGTGTTAGGACTAAATTGGAAATTTATTTTGGAATAAAAATTAAAAGTATAATTTCATTAATATTAATATGGAGTTTTAATGGAAATTTGTATGTTTGTATTTTTGTAAATAATTGTGTCGGCAGGGGTATTTTTGTAATTGTGTATTTTTCATAATTCTAATTTGGCCCAAATTAATTATTTAGAGGCTTAATTGAAAGGTTAAAGAAAAGTTTGGGGATTATTTGAAAATTCTGCAGGATGAAATTGTAAGTAATTAAGAAAGTTCAGGGACCAAATTGTAATAAGAAAAAGTTCAGGGGTCAAATGTCGATATAGAAGAAAGGAAGAGGAGAGAATTGTCGGGGAGAGAGAGTGAGGCGTCGGAAGAGAGAGAAAGGGCGCAGAGCTTTGGTGGCGGGTGCAGGCGAGCGCATGGTGGCGGCGGGGAGCGCCAAGAGGCAGGCTTGGCAGCCGAGTCCGGTGGCAATCGGCTCCTCTCGGCGAGGGCTCTCTTTCTGCGGCAATGGCGACGCCTGTGGTGGCCGGAATTGAGAGATCTGGCAAAGTGAAGTTTGGGGGGCAACCGGCATTTTTGGATTTTTCCGGCGAGCTATGGATGCTCGGAGGACATATCCCGACTCTCCTCAGCTCAAGCTTCGCAAAGGCACCGGTTTCGTGGCGATCGGACTTCGTTTGCAAATCGACGGTCGAGATCGTCCGCAAATCTCTCCGGATGATCGGGTGTCGGATCGGAAAATCGGAAGCAGAGATCGTCATCAGCGCGTCGTTGTGAGTCCGATATTGTGTTCGGAGCGTCGATCGGACTCCGACGGCAGGAGGCAAGTTGATCTTGGAAATCCTTTGATTTAGAATTGTGCTTATTGTTTTGTGTTGTGTATTTAATATTTGTGAGTCAAAAATAATTGTCTGTCAGTTTGCCTGCCTCGTATTTTATGTTGTGTGGCGGAGTTGGGAAATAGTGAAGTTTGGGGACCCGATTCCCGTTGTTTGAATTGTTGAATATTTGAAGTGTTTTTCTGGCAGGTCCTAGACCCGTTTTTACAGGGGGTAATGTCTGTGTTATAGGGGAGGTTCTGCCGAATTTTCGGTTGAATTCTCCCGAGTCGAGATTCTTAGACAGTCAGTCCTAGGAGTCTAGACCTAGGATTAATGATCGATTGTTTCAGCGTTTTGATAAATTATTTTCCGTGACTAGATAGTTCGTTTGTTTGGCTCGCTCCAACCGAGGCACCGAAGCAGAGTTAGGAGGTTGCCAAATCTGTGAGTTAAAATCATAAATCGCTTATGCACGTGTCATGCATAAAATTTGATTTGTTACTGTGATTATTCATTTGCAATTTCAATTTTTATTTTATTATTATTATTATTTGCATGATGCTTTTAAGTACTATTAAAATATGTTTTTCCTTTATCACCAATTTTAATATTGCATGATGACTCAGGATGGGACGGCAGCAGAACATAGGTGTTAGATGAATGTTCTAATATAAATCTGAGAGAGATAGGGAAGGGTAAATAGGTAAAATTTTAAGAAATAAGGATTAGGATTTGCCTTAGTCGAGCATCGCTCTCTAGGCTTAGTTGAGTGTGGTTGCCGGAGTAAAGGTCCCTGGTCGAGCATTGCTCTCTGGACGCCGGCTTATTTGAAAATTTAAGTGACCAGACTGGAGGTAAGATCCCTGGTCGAGCTATGCTCTCTGGGCGCCAGTCTTATTGGATAAGAGAGCCGAAAGGCTAAGGCTGAGAGTTAAGTGACCGAACTGGAGGTAAGATCCCTAGTCGAGCTTTGCTCTCTAGGCGCCAGTCCTGTTGGAATGAGAGGTTTGAGATGTTAGAGTTGAGGTTAGTCGAGACATAAGTGTTGAATTTAAATCGAGATGTTAGAGTTGGGATTAGAATTCTATTGAAGTACTCAGTCCCGTTGCATGTAGAATTATTTTTGTATAAGCATAGCATGACACGTATGGTTAGCATGATTTATTAATTATTTTTAAAATTAAATAATGTGATATTGAGATGTTTGAAACTGTTTTAGATATATGATTTTAGCTCACTCTCGAGACAGACAGTCTCCATTTACTGTTTTTCAGATTCGTGACTATTAGTCTTCCCGCGACTCTTATTCAGTAACCCGACTCCTTCATTATCGGGTGGTGTTTGATTTGGTATGTAAATTGGTAAATCTTAGATTCTCCGCAGTAGTAATAGTAGAGATATCAGTGGTAATTTTCTGTAGTTTCGGGTCTCGCCTAATTCTTCGGGCAGACCGATTTAATTGTGTAAAATTTAATGTTACTGTAAATTGTGGTATTAATAATAGTAAAATTTGAATTGAGGTTGGTTTGAGTTAGTAAGTGTCAGGTTTACTACGGGATTCGGTGGCCTTACGCCTACCCATTCTCTAGTGCCGGTCACGGGCCCACGGAAGGGATCGTGATAAAAGTGATGAGGAAGATCGCTGTGATGATTCGGAATCTGTTTAAAGATTTAGAGGATTGGTGTCTCTCTTGATAATCATATTTGCTGGAATTTCAATTTTCAATAATTTGCAGGGTGAGCAGAGCAGATGATTCAGATTCCAAATATGAACGCCTGAAGGAAGTTCTGCTATAACTGTGGCTTGCTGGGACATTAGATCCAATGTTGACCATAATCCCAACAAACAAGGTGTGATATCTGGCATGGAAAACAGGCTTTGAAGCTGCAATTATATCCGAACTAACTGCAGACTCCGCTCATAATCTGCCTCTTATAGTTCAGTAAAACCAAGAAGCATACAACTCTCAATGGAGATGAATTCAGAATTTGTATTTAAACTTGAAAGCATAGGCTGAGATGCAACAAGAATATTTGTTCAACAAATGCGTCAAAATTTCTCCTTACTACAAAACTGTCAGAAGTCCAACAAAACTTCTGCACCTCCCTAAATCAACTAACCTAATTTTCACAGCATGGAAAGTAATAAAATGCAAGTAGAAGATGAATTGATGGAAAAATATAAGGTAAAAGTACCTGAAGCCGTAATCTAGGAATGCCTATAATGAACATAAACAGTGAAAATCCTACTTTTTGGTGAAAAATAACTTCATTGTCCTTCTCCAGGTACTCTCTCTTTGTCAGTGTCAAATATTGCATCGTCCTTGTGTTGCTCTCCTATATTCCCAACCTTGTCAGCCCCCTGATCTCCAATATTCTCTTCCTTATTAGCCAAACTAGAGGCTGGCGCCTCAGCTGGTGAGTCTATATCCATATGACCCGCGTGAATATTTAGAGATGCTGCCCTATCCAAACTTTCTTTTGCAGTGTCATCTTCATCTGCAGAATCACTTTTGCCAGAACTACTCTCATTTTCTGGAGTCTGAAGAGAGTCCTCTCCTTCAATTTCATCGGTCTTTATATCAGCATCCACCATATCTGAATCATGTTCAGGCAGCCATTGCTGTAATGGAACTGCATCACTAATCACTCGCCCTGTTCTCAATCTTTCCCTGTAATCCTCCATTTCAATTCTGTATCTTTCTTTATCTTTGACTGCTTTCTCCTGATAGACCTGATAAAACCAAGGGATGATGAGAAATGTAAAGGAAAAGAAGTAGCAATATATGGCAAGTTAGCATTTGAAATGTGCTATTTCCCTTACTGCTTTTTCAGTTTCGTTTACATTGCTCCATAATTCACCAATCATCCTGCTGATCTCTCTATCCTTCCCTGGGTAAAGGGGCTTCAGGCGCGCATGCTGCTCAGCAAAGAAGAAATTATAGCCACTTCTGTTGGGCTTTGGATGAGCAGGATCCCTCCTTTTTATCTCATTTTTCTTTCTGCGCCGCCGACGACGTTGCATACCTGATGCAGCACGAGCATCGCCAGTATTGTTCGCAGGAATACTGTAACTCTGTGGCTCTTGGCCTGGATGGTTCTGTGGTGCCTGATAAAGAACACCTTTGAGCTTCTCGGTCCCTATAGTCACAGTAACAAGATATCCGCTCTCAAATTTCCCATCAATCACCCCTATCACTTGAGAACTTCCTGATGATGCTATCCTCGCTGCAAACCATAAAAAAAAATAACACTCAAGGAGAAAAAGGATTGCAAATAAAGCTGCAAATTTGCTGGGAATGTTAGCAACTAGGTAGCATGGAAAGGCCACAAACAAGCAGGTATAATTAAAAGAAAATTTTCTCCACAATTTTCCTTTTTACCCCACTTTCCAGTCAATCCAAAGACCGATAGATATGAAGTTCAAGAGAGGAGGAAAGGCATAAGTTTAGTTACAAATGACAAAAACAAGATTGAGGAAAAAAGAGAGACCTCCATACAGCTCTGCAGTGTTTGTTCTTTGTTGCTGGGCTGTAGCCGCTTGATACTCGGGTGACGGCTGCACAGTTACTTGTGCTGGAAGCCTTGATGCCAATGGGCTCTGCATGGGAACTACAAACATATGCAGTCTATTATATATGAACATCTGCAGACATGACATGAAGTATGTAGAGTGTTCTACTGACGCACCAGATGAGCCAGGAGTCCAACCCCGGGCTTTGAAAAAGTAAAGCTGTTCATAGTGGTGAAGCAAGGAACCATAGTACTTGCGCAGCACAAAAGATGCATTTGTTGCAGTGGAAGGAAAGTTGAAAATGGCAGTTACTTCTTTCCATCTTCTCTCTCTAATAATCTGCAACAAGCAAACAATTGTAGTTACTTGAACATGTCATCATTATTAAATATTTAACTTGTTAGTAGTTTTTGTTTGGAATGTTCAACACATAACATATTACTACTGAGATTTCTGAATATGAAACTTTTAACCTCTTGGTCTAGAAGTACTTCCCTTTATACAAAGACATCTTTCCTTTTGTGATAGGGTACCTCCAACTTGGTTCTCATTACAGTTGAAGAAGAAGAAGAAGACGAGGAAAGAGAGAAATTTAAGACTTGTAAATTGAAGCACAAGCAAATTTGGTGACTATACGAAAGTAACAATATATATAAACAAATAATATAAATCTCAGCACATATCCCTCTGAAATTCTTTGGCCTATAACATCTTCTTTGTCCAATTTATTTTCCACATTAGAAAATAGTAGATAAATCTGCCTCCATTGAGATTTTTGGAAATGTCAAGTGAACTAGAACCATGTGTTAGTTATACCTTAATAACATTTGCATTTAGCAGAAAGTACAGCATGCATGCACTGCCAGGAAAGCATAGAGCAGAAGGCCCCAAAGCTTAGATTAATCGTATGAACATTAAACAGTCCACAATCAATGAAAACCCAAGGACAAATCTCTCAGAGTAGACATATCTTAAATTTCACACTTCATCTATTTTAGGGGTGAACTGTTGGAAAGAAAATATCACACGTGCAGTTTGGCGGTAGAAGGAAACAGAACAGGGAGGAAACATACCATTTTGGCATTGTCCCTGCATCAACATCCTGTTTAAAGAAACAGCGTACTCTAGAAGTCCAGCAGAATTTTTAACAGTAATAACACCTTGAACTTGGAAGTGTCAAAAGAAACAGAAGTATGATTCTCTATCTGAGTAGTAAATAACAGGCCAGGTTCTTTCAATTAGTTAATATAAACATAAATTCCACAAGATCCATTCTAGAGCTCCACTTCATTTACAAAAGTTTGTACAAGATGTCTAAAGTAGGCATTTAATTGTACAATAAATAAATTCCACTTTGCAAGAATGTTAGATCAATCAACAATTCAAAAGGCATCACAGACACACCAATAATTCTAAAAGTGGCACATTCATATAAAGCTTATAACAAGATCTGATCAAGGAACAACTAATGAATATTTTACAATACCTTCTCAAGACCACCACGAGAGGTTACCTCGACAAAGAGCCGATGCAAATCGAGTTCTCTTCCTCCTATAATGGGGATCCTAGAATCAGAATGCATAATAAGTTAGAATGTCGAATATGGGATAGAGAAAACAAAGTTGTCAGCACGAACTTAAGTGATAAAAAAAGAGCAAGTTCTTTGCGAGAACCTCTACTAGAAAAACAAATGGTTTTTCACCCAGACTGTCTAATTTAAAACCAGATATACTGGTCAATCCCGTCTTGAAACAGAACTGGCAAATAACTAAAACTCACAAGGTTAGGTAGGCCACAATCAAAGAGTAAATGAATATTTTGAAACATGCAGATAGAAGAACCAAGTAATAGTTAGCAACCAATGTTGTGCCTATTATCAAGGATCATTTTCTTAAGTTTCATGTTAAGGATCAAGTTCTGCAGCAAGCACACTAAAGACCATGCCAGCAAAACAAGATAAAAGAGACCAAGTTTAGCTGAATCTGCATGCGCAACAAAAGCATGAAAAGACTAGGTATGCCCATTGACCTCGCAGATGTTATCCCGGAAAATTAACGATCCTCATGTAAACATAGTTTCTCCAAAAACATAACTTCCACAAGAAGAATGAAATACATAGAGAACTCTTCAATTAAGAGTGTAGAAAAGAAGGTGCAGTCCTCAAGATGAAAAACCAATTACTTAAAATGAAAAATAATTCTAACAAAGAAAGTGAACGATGAAAAAGTTCACAATTTGCAGTTAGCTAATAAATCATGTTAGATATAGGAATAATCTTGTCAATACTATCAATAGACAATTTAGCCATCTCCAAAACAGCAACAAAAGTGAGTAACAAATCTCAAAAACATTATCAGTTTGTATTACTACGCTGATATGCAATGCTGTTAACACTGAACCATTAACAGCCTCACAAACTTGCCACAGGCAGAGCCATATCTGAAAGATTAGTCAATATGAAGATCCCAAAGTTCCTATTAAATGCTCTGCAACAGTTACTCGTATATTTAACTTACCAACAGAGGTAATTACCTAGAGCTAAATACTAAAAACTTCCAGACAAGATTTTGCCAGTGGCATTGTTAGCATTGGTTAAGAATAAATATTTTAACATTATCTGGAAGACAAGCATGTCAACTGAATTCAAAATGTGGTCAACAAAAGGATGGAAACAGATTGATAGCATACAGCCATAGAAATTTGACCTTAATAGCATAAGCATGGCATCCAAAATTAAAGTTGGGAAACTGGTCACGTTATGATAGAGAATCTACAATATCCTTGTTTCAAAATACCATTGCGTACTCATTGGCAAAGGCATTTTCATGTCTACATATAAGCAATATGCAGACACTATATAATAGAGTGACAGATAGAAATAACCATTTTGGTGTTAAAATCTCAAAATACTGACGTTCAAGAATTTGAAATGGAAAAGTTTATAACCGTGGAGACTTATAATGGGCAGGTCTATAATATTACGAAGCTTACATAAACTTGGTTCCCATAGCAGCATGGAGCGATTCCAAAGTGGACATGAAGAGCTTAGGATCAGATGCAACATCCTCATATCTTGCCTGAGGAGCTGGATATTGAACATAATTCATGACTGGTTGTTTCGCAGGCGCTGGACACTGCTTGGCACAAGAAGTTGATGCCATTGCCTACTACTTTTCACCAACCACACAATCATAAAAACCTACGCAATATTTACTCTTTCGCTGCACTACAGACATATAGTATAGGAAAGCAAGTCAAGATTTTTTTTTTTTTAAAAAAGAAGGGAGAAATGAGTCTGGAATCAGCAAACGAATGAAACTTGCAGATAAGAATAACTGCATGGAAAAAGCACGAGATAGAAACAGGTAAAACCCAACAAAGATAATAAAAGGAACACAACTTAAGAAGCCTTTTCTTTAATGGACAATACAAAAAGTTAATGAAAAGCCAAGTTCACAATTGATACTGACAAACCCCATACAGGAAAAAGGTATAAAATTTATTGAGCAAACCCAAAATGGTTGTAGCTATTAAAATTATAAAACAGATTGCAGTTGAGAACCAAGATTAAAAGAATTACTATCATTATATACATCATTAAAAACTTGATGTTCATGAACAACCTCAATTGATGTAATAAATCCCTGTAACGAGGGAGAGAGATTCCCAAGAAATGGAATACATTAAAGCTGTCATGGAAATGAATTTGTCATTCAGAGTCCTATGGATGTAACAGCCAAAAGGAACCCACCAAAGCCCAATCTCACTGATCAGACCTTTCAAACCCAAAGAAATGACACCTTTTAGACTTTAGCAATAAACACCCAGATGCTAAAAAAGTCTCTTTTTTCTCCCTCTTAAAGTATAGTTTACAGGCCTATATATTGCTATATCTGCAGCAGCTATTTCCCTGTCTACAGTCTAAAGATTTTCTGACATCTATAGGGTCCTCTCCAAGAATGCCAATATTCATACATATCCACATCTAATATTGTAGAATAGTATATAATACATAATCCAAGTCCTGGCCTTTCTTCATTATCTTATGAATATCTGACACTGTTACAGAGTAAAAAGATAGATATGGAAGATACCATGGCGAGTTTTCTTTCTTTCTTTTTTCTTTTTTCTTCTTTTCTTTCTTCTGGGGCAAATGTCCATCAATCAGAAATGGTAAAGCACACGACTTTATATAAATACAAAAATAACCAAAACCCATCTTTTGCCCAAAAGACCCACATTCAGATTTCCAATCAAAATATCCAGGACTTCTCATTTTCTCTCCAATGTTGAAGACAGATTTATATAAAAATTTCCAACAATAGAAAATATGAAACTAAAGCAAGAGTGAAAACTGTTTGATTATTTCGGTTAACATTACCCTCTGTTCACTAATGTGAATAAAAGATGCACTAATATTAATCTTGTTATGATTAATATTTGCTGTTTGTGTAGTATATAAATATAAGATAGAGAAGAGAATAAAGAAAAGAAACCCAGATGCAGAAATGAGAGATACCAGAGCTTAAAATAAGCCAAATAGGTATAAAGAAATATTAATAAAAAGTTAATGAATGATTAAATAAATAAAAAAAGGACTTACCTACAGTGAGTGAGATAGAGAGAATTGAATTGAGCATGCAAAAATGAAAGAAAGGACAATATAGAAGCAGTTTAAGATTAAAACCCCTATTAATGAACAAAAAAAAAAAAACATGGAAGAGAATATTATGTAAGATAAATGTGCATATATATCATTGTTTATTTTGTTTTGATAATTCTTGTATGGTGATGAGAAATAGTGGTGAAAAAAGGTCTCAAAAATACACCTCTGCCCTCATTAGCTTGTGCTTACATGTCTACATCTCAAAATATTGGAGGGTAGATTTGGGAGATTCCAATGAGAAATGGGTGGCTATGTTATCAAAATGGCAAGATGCCCAAATGAAGTGAACTTCAAATGGAAGATGATAAATATGATAATTCAATTTAATTATCACTTAGAAGAAAAAGAAAAAAAACCCACAAATAATAATATATTTTATTATTATGAGATAATAATGAAAAAGAAATAAAGAAATGGTGATTAATTAATGTTAATGGCAGTGGTGGGTACAATTAAGGAAGTAGGTGAAAATGGAGGTTTGAGAGATGTATTTACCCAAATAGGTGGCACAAAGGTGTTTCATTGGCTTCCCCATTGAAACGGCACTTTATTTATTTTATTTTATTTTAACAAAAAAATAGTAACACTTAATAATAATTTGGTAAAAACAATAATAATAATAATAAAAGAAATTGAAAGGGTGAGAAAGTGAGATATAGGTGCCGTAAGAGCAGCTTGCTTATGTTGCAATTAAGGTATATGTTTTAAATACTTTAGAATAAGTCCCACAGAAATCCCATATTTCTCTCTAACTTATTTTTAGTATATTTATTATGCTTAATGAACAAAATAACCCCATACTTAGTTGATATCCAATTAATTAATTAATCATTATCACCACCAACCATTAACTACCCCCTTCTTCTCATTTTTCTAGGACATGGATTTTGGGATTTTTCATGGCTTCCCTATTTTGGTCAAGTATATATGTTTTGGGTCAATTCTCAAAATAGATTAGTTAATTAATTAGGTAATTATGTGGTATGATTTTCTTTTGGGCATTGTTCATGTAAGGTAAGCAATGTGGTAGGTTATATGATTTGGTTATTTTTAGGGTAATTTCAAGCACACTTGTTAAGTGATCAAAAGAAATATTTATATTATAGTATTTTATTTTTGATATTGTTGGTGATTTTTAGTTAACAAAATCACCTTTTTAAAAAAAGATAAGTTTTGGCATTCAAACTCTCTATCCCTTATTAATATTGTGTGTTATGAGATAATAATGAAAAAGAAATGGTGATTAATTAAAGTTAATGGTGGGTGCAATTAAGGAAGTTGGTGAAAATGGAGGCTCGGAGTTTGAGAGATGTATTTACCCAAATAGGTGGCAGAAAGGAAAGGTGTCCCATTGACTTCCCGATTGAAACGGCACTTTCTTTCTTTCTTTATTATTTTACTTTTCTATTTCTTTTACCAAAAAAATACTAATACTTAATAACGATAAGGTAGATAATACTAATAATAATAAAAGAAATTGAAAGGGTGAGAAATAGAGAAAGTGAGATATAGGTGCCCTCAGAGTAGGTTTGCAATTAATATATTTTAGTGATTTATTCCTGCATTTGTTACAGTTATTATTATATAATTATAAGATTAAATTTATTAATATATATTATTTTTAAATAAAAAGATACGTGCTAATTATTTAATATTAAAATATAAAACACTCATTATATTTACCATTATTCGATCAGCTCTGATGTATATAATAAATTTAAATAAAAATTAGTATATTAATAATTATTTAAAAAAAATCTAATCTAAACTTGATCTATAGACTATAACAAATAGAAAAGTGACTATGAGTATTTTACACTTTGATATTAAATAATTTATACATATTTCATTAATTAAAATTAATAAATATGTATTAATCATTTATCTGTTTTGTGTATAAATGGAAACATACACTACGGTGGTAATACAAAGATTTTCTAATATTTTTTCTTTTGGAAAATTATAGTCTAATTTTAATGTAATTTATACCTATGGATCAAAAGTAACAAATAATTGACACATTCATTAATTTTAAATAATAAAATATATCAATCATTTAATATTAAAATGTAATATATATATGTAGGCGACCGGAGTGTGTCAATCTCTTATTATAACATTATTTGTTGTAAAGTAGAGACCAGATTTAAGTTAAAAGGAAGAAAATACAGTTGCAAGTCAGGAAGCATGCACAAGGTTATTCGGAGATCACTTCATTGACAAGAAAAAAGAAGACCACAGTAGCACTACTCCACAAGCAGGTTTTTGTAAAAAGAGCCTTGAAAGAATTGCATAAACATTATCAAGGCACATTTAAAGGCCAAGATAAGAAAATAAATTAAGTAAAAGAACTTGTTTCCTCGACAGCTTGTACTTAATTAGTTCTTTACGTTAATAAAGAAAAGTTTAACTGTAAGAGATATTCCTAACCTGCGAGCAGAGACGATTAAAAGCAGATTCTGTAATATAATGGTTGAATAGTTTTGCCACGACTATAGATACAAATAGCACGTGCGTAACCAAAGCTTTTGCTTTGTTAGATAAACCGAGCATCTAAGTATCATGTGTGTGTATATATATATACATCGATCTGTTTACCCGATTGAATAAGGACGAGGAAACAAAACTTCAGGAAATGGAAGCCAATGGCATATTTGAAAGTGCAATGAATGGCAGGTGGGATCAAGTTGTCGAGGCATACAAGAAGAATCCCAGTCTTGAGGATGGCAGGATAACAAGATCCCGAAACACTGCAGTGCACATAGCAGTATCTGATGGCCGAACGGAGGTGGTGTCCAAACTAGTGGAAATATTTGGAGACAACGCATCAAGAGTCCTACATATAAAGAATGAAAAAGGCAACACACCTCTCCACCTGGCGGCAAAACTTGGGGATGCAAAAATGTGTTATTGCCTAGCCACGAGAGATCGAAGCCTCATTAGAACTCGAAACTCTGAGGGCGAAACCCCACTTTTTCTGTCAGCTCTTCATGGCAAGAAAAATGCTTTTCTTTGCCTTCATTTTCTTTACAGAGAAGCACATAAAGAAAATGACTATTCCTTGTGCAGAAAAAGTAATGGGGACACCATACTCCACTCTGCCATATCAGGAGAATATTTCAGTAAGCGTTGTTTTCTTTTTCTTTCCACAACATTTGAAACTTGTAGCATAGATTGTTAGCTACAATTGAGCATCCGACTTCTGTTGTTGATAGGTTTAGCATTTCAGATAATACATAATTATCCGAACCTTGTCACTTCTGTTAATGAGAGCGGTCTGTCTCCTCTGCATATTTTAGCCAGTAAGCCTAATGCATTCAGAAGTGGCTGTCACCTGCCGCCATTCAGTCGCCTTATCTATTGCTGTAAGAATTTCTACCTCGGCCATCATAATTCAAAATTAGTAAAATAAAAATTGCTCAGTTTATAATATTTAGCCTTTCACATTCAAATCAGCAGCCATTCAGCAGAAAAATCTTGCTCCATCAGATACGACTTTGCCCTTCAGTTCACAAAATTAAAGAACTCAAAGAGAGAAACAGAAAAGACTAAGATGCAACACTGTCCCTTGTAACATTTTCTGCTATTTCGTTCGTGTTATAGGTTTAATTGTACATGAGATTCAGCAGGAAACACATAATCCTGAAGTATGGTTAAGCAATTCAGGAAATGAAACAGGGCCAAAGTATCCACAAAATTATCAAACTTGCATGAGCTTCTTTAGTGCTATCAAGAGGTTCTTCCAAATATTAAGTAAGTTGATCGGGAAACTACAGTGACGTTGTTGACACTCATATATGCAAGTGTTAGAGAGCTGCTCTAACCCTTTTCTCAAACTATTTTTTCTTTTCTCAGCTAGAACAGAGGAAGAGAGTATTTGTCATCAAGTGAGACAATTTCTGCTTCGAGTAAAGGGTGAAAATGACAAGTTGAAGGATGAAGAGAATGCACAGGAAATAAGTGGCTTGTCTTATGGTAATCAATGATCTATAGAAACATTCTGAAGGTAATGCAATCTGTTGTCTACTAATGCATTTTCTGCTCTTCTGCAGATAGGAACCTACAAGAGAAAGAGGAAAAAAGACGTTTTTATCCTCCAAATTATGAAACTTCTATTCAACTCTTCAAGTTTATGGCGAATGCCTTGCTTGTTATTCTTGGATTTGGTAAGCATTTGTTCTACATTTCCTGTATTATTATTATTATTATTATTACTACTACTATTATAATTGCCTTTTCTGTTGAATATGGTTTCGTCTTCAGGCAGTTCAAGGATAAAGAATGTAAGAGCAAAGAAAGAACGACACATATGGGCTACTCAATTATTGAACGAACTGGTACAAAGAGCTTCTTCGTATACATATGAAAATGATGGAAGAAATCCAAGGAATTCTTGGCCTAAAAGGGACGGAGATCCATCTGAATTTCTCGCTGCCCCACATATATCAGAGGTTGACAAGTTAACTCAGAGCAAAGAACATATCGGGTTAAGTTGCCCGACTACAAACCAAGAAATTAGGAGAGAAAATCATGGCAGAGGTAGGCTAATTCATTTCACATTTAAGATTCGTATAATGTAATATGTGTGTATAAATTATAACACAGAGAAGAATGACAAACCCTTACTAATAGCCGCGAAACTTGGAGTGGCTGAAGTGGTGAACGAATCCCTTGACGCATATCCAACTGCAGTCCAAGAGCTGAATACATCTCAGAAAAATCTCGTGCTCCTGGCATTTGAGAAGAAGGAAACTCAAAAGTTTAGGAAAAAGGAGACACCGATACTGGTAGCAGCCAAGGTGGGAATAACTGAAATTGTGGATAAAATCTTGGATACGTATCCTTTAGCTATCCAAGACCTGGACTCTGACGAGAAGAACGCTGTGCTTCTGGCAGTAGAGCATCGGCAAACTGATGTCTATAATCTATTGCTGAAGAGGGCAATGGTTAAAGAGAGTGTGTTCCGACAACTGGATAAACACGGAAACAGTGCATTGCATCTTGCTGCAAAACTTGGAGATTACAGGCCGAAGCTTGTTCCAGGGGCTGCCCTGCAGATGCAATGGGAAATCAAGTGGTACAAGGTATGTTCTGTTTGAGCAGAGTGAACCTAAATGTATAAATACTCAGTTTCATTCTATCCAATAGCAATGGGGGGCCACATAATTAAGTTGTTCTTGTTATGCAGTTTGTCAAAAATTCCATGCCGCCACATTTTTTTGTTAAACACAACAGCAAGGGTCAGACCCCGAAAGAAATCTTCATCGTGACGCACAAAGAACTTGTAGCGAAGGGCAGCGAATGGCTCACAAAAACCTCCGAGTCATGCTCAGTGGTGGCGGCACTCGTTGCGACCGTTGCATTTGCGACTTCAGCAACTATACCAGGAGGTGTTAACCCAGAAAACGGTGCACCAATTCTTGAAAATGAGCCTGCGTTTGAAGTGTTTGCCATTGCATCCCTCGTTGCTCTCTGCTTTTCAGTGACCGCAGTGATCTTTTTTCTTACAATTCTTACCTCTCGGTACCAAGAAAATGACTTTGCAATGGACTTGCCGAGGAAACTTTTTCTGGGTTTAACGTCACTCTTCACATCTATAGCTTCTATTTTGCTCTCATTCTGTGCAGGGCATTTCTTCGTTCTCAAGGAGAGCTTAAGAACTGCAGCTTATCCATTATATGCTGCAACATGCTTGCCAATATCCTTTTTTGCTCTTTCACAACTCCCTCTCTACTTTGACCTTGGAAGGGCTATCCTCCTGGACGAACCTCAGCGTAGCTACAAGCACAAAGTTTCTTAATTTCAGCCATTCTATGCATCATCAACACGTTTCTTAGGCGTTTGGACTGTGCACTGTGCAATAAATTTTCTATCTACTTTTCTTCGTGGAATGCTACAGTAGAGGGATTATTTATATTATTATCCCGGTATTTTTGAGTAACGATAATCCTGCATCGTGGAATTAAGATCAACGGTTGGATTGATCGAATTAATAAAAACCCAATGTATTATATTTTATATAAATTTAATCCGAGTTTTATAAATTTTCTTTATATAAACACATACTAGCATTCAAAGTGATTATAACATCTTAAAATTCACCTATCATTTAATGCCTCAAAAATCATGTCCATCTACTAAAAAGATCATGCTAAGTTTCTTATAGAAAGAGAAAAACAAACTATTTTTTTAATTGTTTAGCACTTTAGTTATAATTCAACTTTCTTAATATTGACAAACTAAAGATTTAAATACCAATCCGGGACTTGCTGGGCTGGTAAGAATTATTACTTTTGGAGGTAGAGATCTCGAGTTTGAGACGTTCCTCCATTTCTTACGGAGTTAATTTTCCATGGAGTGAAAAATTAAAAAAAATGCGGGATTCGTGATGGCTCATTTATAAATTTTATATTCCTTCTAACACTAACAACTAACATATACTAATCATATTTCTGATTAAAAAAATTAAATATCTTATTTTTTAAATTTTATTTTTTACTTGCATACTGTGATATTTAATATTTTTATAAAATTATCTCTCAATTTTAAAATATCAAAAAGTGTGACAGATAAAAATTGGACTATATAGCATTATTCCATATATATAAGAACTTTATACTTTGGTGTTGGATGATCAATACATATTTAATTATTTAAAACTAATAAATATTTATTAATTATTTTAATTTAATATATAGATAAAGACATATAAATGAATTAGACAAAAAAAAATTGTAAATAAGAGAAGAAAAGAAAATGTTATGATCATCGAACGATATTAAGGAAACAATTTTAATTTTATAGGTTAGACTTTTTTTTTCTTCTTGAGCTAAAGCTCATTTAATATTTTTATATTATTTTTTATGTGGGCTCTATGAATATTATATATTTATAAAATAAAAATAAATGGATAACATGATTCATCAAAAAAATAATTATATAATTAATCATTACATAACATTTATAATGCACACACCTTATCATTTCTCAACGGCAGCAACAGTTCCCGTCTTCTCGGACATTTTTCGTTTTTGTAGTCTTTTTGCTGATGTTTATTTTCATTATGTTCCAAGGTCTCTGAATTTTCTGGCCCAAAACTCCTTTTCACCAAAAGAAAATGAACTAATCAAAGTTTGACATTTTAATCAATGAAATCTCTATACGATTAATGGGGTTTTAGAGATTTTACGTCATTAAAAAAAATAAAAAATAAAAATTTATCGGAGTAATTATATGGTTAATTCTAATTATTTTAATTTTAGTGGAACTCAAGTCCAATATATATATTAATTTTGAGATTTTACTGTATACTTATTTTGACATATAAAATTTAAATTTATATGTAACTTTTATAGTTTTTTTAATTTTTTTATTGATTAATAAGTTATATTTTTAATTAAACATTTACTCTAATCCTAAGAAATAATATATTAATAATAAATTAGTTTTCTAATTAGATAATGATTAGTTTTATAATTAGATAATGATTATTCTAAAAAATAGAATATTAATTATATTTTAATATTATATTAATTAATAAATTAGTTTTCTAAATAAATAATTATTCTAATTATAAAAAAATAATATTTTTAAATATTATATTCACTAATAAATTAATTTTTTAATTGTATAATAATTTCTAATTCTAAAAATAGTAATATTAATTATATTGATAATATTAATTTACATAATATTAGAATTAATATATTTTTAAAATAATTTTTATATTACTGGATTAATAAAAAAAATTAAAAAATTAAGAACACAATATAAACTTAATTTTTTTATAACTAAGATAATAATAACGGCCGTGCAACATACATGAATAACAACTAGTTCTAACTCTCTCATTCTTTTTAACTCTATTTTTTTTAATTTTTATCTGTTTGAACTAAGTGGCTTTCCTTGATGTTCAATTAAGGAAAGAGTTGAATCTAGTTCTCAAATTAGAAGAGTTTTTCTTTTTGTTTTTTTCAGAAGTCCAGGGAAGAATGGATTGATTCGGACGATTAGGATACCAAATTTTTCTACCTCTCAACCATCACTTGCAGGAACGAAACTTCTGTGCAAGGGCTAAAAGATGAGAATAAAATGGAGGATTGGAATAAGATAAGCTTACTAAAATGGCACATTATTTTTAAATTTTTATCCGGTGGTGCCTGATTTGCTACCCAATAATCGGCTTCCTTGTGGTTTGTTTCCTAAGCCAGAGGATTATTAGCTTCAGTTTCTTGATGGTCTTTCCACAAAGGAAGATATTAAGATAACTCCATTTGATATGGGTCCCATGAAAGCCCCCGGATGTAGATGATTTTCTTTGTTGGTGCTCATTGCTAAAGTGCCTAATCTAGAGAGCCTCTAACAAATGTCTAACTAGTACCTCCTTTTGGAACTAGTTTAAGGTACCAAAATATCTCCTTCTAGGATTAGTTTTTAGGTTAGAATTGTTTTGTTCACTTTATATGTCTAAACAAGATTTAACAAAAAGGTATTAAATTTGATAAAATAAATAGAAAGGACCGAGTTTGAGTTAAGATAATTTTATTAGGCTCGATAAAAACTTATTTACTCTGGTCGGACACTGGGCCTATATCTAGGTGAATAAAGTTCGAATTTAAAATTTCTGACATTAGTGAGGGAGAGTTTTAAGGTTCTCTGCAATTTACTCTTCTTATTTATTTCGATATTTCAAATAACTATATTACTTTTTCAATAATACACGATCATTGTGGTTCTTTAAATCTCTTAACCAAATAGTAAAACTGCATTTTGTATCCCTAATGTCCACTTGTACTCCACTTACAACAATAATTCACAAAAGTAATTCACAAAAGTAATCCACTCACGACTCATAATTCACTCAACTCACAAAAGTAAGTCCTATGCATAATAGGATAAGATCCTAATAATGCACTCGTCTATAAAGACAAGCAATAATGTAGAAGTAAAAAATAATTAATAAAAATCACACTAATAATATATCGCAGTTCACCATTTGATTTAGTTTATGTCTACAGCAGAAACTCTAAATTCCACTAATAAAATAGCATGAACAATAAATGAGTCTTTTCTAGTTAATTTTCTATCAGCAATATAATAAATAAAGATAAATTTAAAAATAATGACACTCAATATTTTTCAAAATCCCAAATAGTTTTTCCTCAATATTTTAATCACTCCGTTTTTCATGAGACAAGTTTCCCTAAACACTCGCTCTCTCACTCTTACTACACTTAATTCATCAAGGATCTTTTATTCCTTTAGCTTGCTCTTGTACTATCCCAAACATGCAAACTCTTCCCTATCTACAGGCAAAAGTGTGCATGAACTTGCTAAGGAACCAACTTGCGAGCAAGTCGATGAATTTCTCTTATTTTCTTTTAACATTATAAATTTCATGGAACCTCTAATAAGAAGGACCCACTATTAATCATTAGCTTCTGCTGTATTTTCCTTTTTTTTCTTTTCTATTCACCTACCCTCCTCACTATTAAAAATAAATAAAATTATCATCATTACAACTATCATTTTCCATCTAATTCAGAGGTAAAATAAAAAATTATTATTATTTCCTTTTCAACTTCCACTATCTACAATACAAAATCCAAGGAAAACAAGTCAACTCACTCGAGTCAAGTAGCTTGCCAAAGACTTCCTAACTGTTCGCAAAGAAGAAGATCAGCTCTTTAGAAATGGAGGTAGGTAACTTGTTCGAAAGTGTAATGAGAGGCAACTGGAATGAAGTTGCTGTAGCCTATGAGAATCCTGTTGTTCAACAGCAGAAGATAACTGCATCAGAAGAGACAGCCTTGCATATGGCTGTACGGTTTGGCAAAACAAGAGTTGTGCGGGAACTAGTGGGAATGATTGAAGAAAATAATGCATTCCGAGTCCTGGAGTTATCTAATGACAAGGGCAACACGGCTCTACATCTAGCAGCAGCACTTGGGAATGTGCCCATTTGCTATTGCATAGCAACAAAAGATCCCAGTGGCGAACTCATGAAAAAGCAGAATTCCAAGGGTGAGACCCCTCTTTTCTTGGCAGCTCTTCATGGCAAGAAAGAAGCCTTTTCTTGTCTTGACTTTCTTTTCAAAGAAACACATGGAAATGCCATTGCCTATTCTTTGTGTACAAGAATCAACGGTGATACCATACTTCATTCTGCTATTTTTCAAGAACATTTCAGTAAGTGCGATTCTTCTTCTTTAGTTGTTTGTCTTTTCTTAAAAGAAAAAAATTTGTTATCATATAATTCGAATCACTTTCACAGGCTTGGCGTTGCAGATCATAAGACTTTACCCAGATCTTGTGAATTGTGTCAATAAGGGTGGTTTCTCTGCTCTACATATTTTAGCCAGTAAGCCTAATGCATTCGAAAGCTGTAGTCTTCTTGGGCTGCTTGATTGTTTCATCTACAGATGTAAGAAGAATGCTTCCTTTTCTTTTTCTTTTATATATATATAGTTCAAGATATAAACCTTTTAACAGACATTCATTATGCTATTGGACAATCTAACTCCAGTGTATTACCACTTTTGCATCCGACCATAGGGGCATTGCATACTACTATTAAATAATCAGAGAGTATTTGTTAAATCTCATTCAATGTTTAATTGTAAAATATTCAAGATATCTCTCAATGAGACTTGCCTATTTTAATCCTAACAAATCAGTGATGGATATATAATCTTTAATTATTAGGTACCTCCACTTGATATTAATAGATACAATTGGATGTATTGGTGGGAATATTAGTTTTGGAATAGATAAATGCTATTTTTGTCACCTATTTTCTAGAAAACCTTTCTGCCTAATCAAATTCTAATGAATTGCTATATTAATTTTCACATTGAAGTTCAACCCTCTTCCTCTTCATGTAGATATGTTTATCTATGATTACTAATGCATGTCATTTTTAATTTCTTATCATACATTTCTTTTCATTAGCTATACACTTTACCTGTGTTAACTGATTAATCATAATCAAATTATCCCATGTTAAAATTTTATAATTAAGGTATAAGGACAGATCACCTTGTTCGGAAGGAACTACGAGAGAATGTAGTCAACCACGCAGTTCTTTGTACTGTGCTTGGGAGCAGTGACAATCACACAGAAAACTACCGAACATGCTGTCACTTCCGAATAAGATTAAGAGATGAAGAAAATCCCCAGGCGGAAGGTAGTTTATTCCAACACATTAGGAAATAATTAAATTAAGACCTAATGATCTATCAATTGTTAACTACTAATGGTTATTCTATTCATTGGCTCTTTCAGGATGTGGACACATTATCGAGGATTTCCCTGCAGCTATGCGTTCTCTTATGTGTGTTGTGATAGATTTTGTTTGTTTTGCAACTCTGGATACAGTGAACAAGTTGCTGAAGATAGCTAGCTTCGGACTACTAGACATGGGACGTGTAATCTTGCGTGGTTAGCCTTAACTATCTTCACCTTCCCTAGTTTCTTTTGGCTAATCTAAGTAGTCCGGGCGCTCTACTCTGGGCAATAAATGAATAACATGGATCCACTTAGTTACTTACTGCCCTTTATTTGTTAAGAAATTAGTTTACCATTTATCTTTCAGCGGCGTGTAATACTAATATACTTGGAAGGTAAGAATTTGTTTTCTGTTATCATTCTTTTGTTATGATGACTGTCCTCTGGCAATATCTACTCTCCGACTATCATTCAATTGTTTTGCATTCCCAAGTAACCAAGAGAGTTAACAATTATTGGTCGTTGTTAAAAGTTTTCTTTTTTTGTCTTTTTCTTCTTGTCGTATGGGATTTTGTAGGCATCTGGAGGATAGACAGCGTCAAGGAAACCAAGAAGAGACACAAATTGGCGATTTACCTGTTAGACAGACTGGTTACGTGTTCTTGGATGTATAAGTATCATCCTGATGCAGAGAATCTTCTTAATGCAGGAGATGCAGTCTCTGACAAAAGCTCCTTCTCGAGCAGCAACTGGGCATTCGAGAACATAAATCCTCCTAATACAAATGCAGAGAATCCAGTTAATCTTGCTATTGCAAAAGCAGGGGATCCAGTTAATCTCCCTAATACAGCACATAACGAATATCAGGAAAATGATTCAGGCAAGAAAATAATTTTCTTTTAGGGTACAATGAAGTGTAATAGAAAAAAACTGAAGTTTCTGTTTATTATTCCATCATATTTCAATATGCTCCATTACAACTAGCAAACGTTTTGTTTTCATTTTATTGTCAATAAATCTTTACATCCTACAGAAGATGAAGAGAGAAATACCAAGAAGGAAACTCCCATTTTAACTGCAGCAAGAATGGGAGTTCCTGAAGTGGTTAAGAGAATTCTTGAAGCATTTCCTGTGGCTTCTTTGGACTTGGACTCTGACCACAAGAATGTGGTACTGCTAGCAGCTGAGAACAAACGAACTAAAGTTTACAAGCTTTTGCTGGAGCAGAAACATCTAAAGGAGAGTATGTTCCTCCAGCTTGACTACCAAGGGAACAGTGCATTGCACCTTGCTGGGACATTCAATGAGAACCTGATACAAAGTTTTCCGGAGGCTGCAACACAAATGCGGTGGGAATTTGAGTGGTACCAGGTAATTTGACCCTCTCTACGTATCATATCATAATTGGCCACAATGTTACTTCAATTTATGAATTTTAAATAATTTAGGAAAAGGGAATGGCAGAGTTGTTACTAGTAATAAGAAAAAAGGACTAAACGATATAGAAAGTGCTTTCTACTCAGCTAGTGATAGGGGAAAGGTGGGCGCATATGCATGCAGCAAGCCTCCCACCTATGACCTATAGTCATCGAAGAAACAACTGTCCATTTGTTAAGTTTATACGTGTAAATAATTGAATCTGCAATTTTTCTTTGGAACAACAATTGTATATGCAGTTTGTGAAGCACTCCATGCCACCACATTTCTTTACCCTCCACAACAAGAAGGGCAAAAATCCAGACGAAATCTTCACAAATACACACAAAAAGCTCGTCAAAAGTGGTAGTCAATGGCTTGTAAAGACCTCTGAATCATGCTCAGTCGTTGCAGCACTCATTGCAACAGTAGCATTTGCATCATCAGCAACCGTACCTGGCGGTTATGATGAACGGAAGGGTATACCAAACCTTGTTGGGCTTTCCGCATTTAATGTCTTCGCTATCTCATCTCTGCTCGCTCTTTGTTTCTCTCTAACTGCCCTGGTCTACTTTCTGGCAATTAGAACCTCTGGTTTCAAGGAACATGATTTTGCCGTAGACTTACCTAAGAAACTTTTCGTTGGCTTGGCATCACTTTTTGCGTCTATGGCTTCCATATTGGTCTCATTCTGTTCGAGTCATTCTTTAACGGTTGGTGCTAAATTGAAATCCTTGGCACTCCCGATTTATACATTCACAGGCTTGACAGTGATCATTTTGGCTGTTTTTCAGCTCCCCTTTTATTTTAACCTTCTGGTATTTAACTTTTGAGGTTCCTGAAAGTGGGTACTGGTGCTAGCAATGTTCTTTATGTACTTGTTTTATCCTTCCTGAACTTGTTGTTTTGGAATTAACTTTATGCAATGTATTGTCAAAATGCATCATATACCAAGAGCAAGTATTTTTACTATTCAAAGTATTATACAATTAATTGTTTACCAAATCGGAAACAGGGCAATTTTCATGAAGGTAATTTTGTCATCAAACACACATTACCAAGAAGACACTGTTATAACAAACACGAATGAAGGACTAAGAAACACAACAAAAAAGAAAGAATCAACTAAAGAATACATAGAAGTATAATAAAGAGATATTTTAATAGTCTTGTTTGGGATAGGAAAGGCCCTAATAAGATTTCAGACATTCCTTTGGTTGGTTGCTCAAGACAGACTTCCTACAGCATCATTATGCCATAGGCGTTGAGTGATTGGCTCGAACTCTTCTCCCCGTTGCAATAATGGGGAAGAGACTGTAATCCACTCTTTCAGAGATTGTCCCTTTGCTGCAGCAATCTGGTCTTGTTTATTAAGACTTCATTTACTTCTTTTGATTATAATTGGAGGCTTACTTTGGTGTTAATTGTAGGCATATTTGGTTTTGGCGGAATAATTAAATTTTATTTTTAATAATTATCCTGTTATGCCTGATGATCCTATTGTTTGTGTTAAGCATAGGTGTGCAGAGATTTTGGCCAGCGAGGAGAGATGCCGTTCCTTGAGTATGTCTCGCCCTTGGCGTCCCAACATTATGGTCTACCGGTGTCCTCCTGCTGAAGCCTTTGTTAAGATTAATTCGGATGGTGCTCTGAATAGAGAAATAGGATAGCTTCTGCCGGAGGTGTCATCCGCTATTGTGCATGAAATTGGTTGAAAGGTTATGTGCCTTTGATAGGGTCATGCTAATGGTCTTAAATTGACTTGGGATTTGGGCTATAGACAAGTTGAGGTCGAGACAGACTCCTCTGAAGCTTTTGCTGCTATTTCTGGGAATTCTTGCTTAATGGGGAGCTGTCATTCTCTTTTTCTCTCCAAATTCAAGCTCTTTTGGGTCAAGATTGGATTGTGCAATGTTCTAATCTGTATAGGGAAGCCAATTACTGTGCTGACTGGACTGCTCACTCGAGCCCCTTTCATTCTTTAGGCATCAACGTTTATGATCAGCCTCCTTCAGGAATTTTTAGTTGGTTGTTAGCTGATATTCTTGGCCTTGGGCATCTTAAAGATGCTATGACCTGATTTGTCTTTGTTTTGGGCTTTGCCCTTTCTTTTTTACCCTTTCTTTGACCTAATCATTTTTGAGCCATGATAAAGAATAAAGGAAAAAGCAAGCAGCAAGTTCAAATACTTGCTCTTCAGGAACCTTTTTACAGTGAGAATAGTAATATATATTATTTAAGATTGAATAGAAATTAATAGGAAGTACTCTGTGTTAGAACCAAGATATGAAAAAAGAATTTATTTCAAGCCTCTTAATAATATATACTAGTTTCTGTTTCTGCGTGTATACTGAAACCTACCAAAAGAAAAGACAAGGAATCGATTTTTGCTCCACCCAATTATACGACACCTGTTAATTACTTCAAGTTTATGGTTAAACGTTTTCTAAAGCTTCATATATATATATATATATATATATATATATATATATATAATCTAGATGATACAACTGAATATCTCAACTTATGTGCACCTACTATCTGCCAATCAACAACCACATTCTTGTCCTTGACAACTATGTAAATAGAAATGTATCCTACTCCATCCAAAATCAGAATCGAAGATTATAAAACAGAACTACTATAACAACTCAAATTTACATAATCTGAGGAAATAACGTTTCCATACCAGACTCAACTAGTCTCCAGTATTCAAAAGAAAAGAATGTCAACTTATTCATCTTTATTTCAAATGTAATCCAAGAAACAGTTTGTAACAGAAATTTACCTTCTCAAAAGAAACATTTCATGGCAGAAATTTTCTTCTCAGGTGGTACTTCCTTGAACAGTTCCCAAATAGGTACGACTTCTCAAGTGGAACCAACAAGGCTCATAGTTAATAAAGCTGCAAATTTTACAAGAAAATGCACTTGCCCTACTCCAATGCTTGCGTATAATCCTGCCAGCAGCTTTGAACAAGATCCAACATCACTGGTTTAGCTTTCTGCTTGTAGATGTAAGAAGCACAGAGAAGTTGGTAGATCTGCCTTATAATTCCTCTAGCAACTCCCTTATTTTAACACAGCTTCCTTCTCCATAAAGTTCCAAACTAACTCCATGATCATTACTTAAGTGCTTCTATGAACTTCTAAAGAAACACTTCGCCAGCGCCTTTTCTTTGACATAATCTGAAAATATTGGAGTTCTTTTTTTATCAGAACAAAATGACTAAACGAGTAAGTTGCACCACAAGCATCAGCAGCAGCAGCAGCAAGAGAGCATAAAAATGAAAATGAAACAGCTCTGTTGTTATGACTGGATGAACGAACATGCACTAGTAGTGCACACCAGAACAGGAAAAGGATTGTCAAACCAGAAATTCACAAACACCATAGTGGTACTCAAATATTGTTCTTATGTACAATAGACATAATTAAGCATATATCAACACAAAAAATAAATGCAAATTCATTAAACAAGCACCAATTGTAGGAAGAAATGTCCAAAAAGCAGTTGTGAGAAATTTGGGTGCAAAAAATAACCCACAATTATAGCCCCCCCTACAGAATTTAGTCCAGAGTAGAACTCCATGTAGACCTAAATAAAAATTGCTTTAGAACTTCACTTAGACTTCAAAAAGAAATAGGTTTTGTAATCTACTAAACAGAAACATTTCAAGGTCACCACTTTACTGCAGGTGTCTAGAACTGAGTTTATTATGTGCCAAAACAAAACACCATTCAATTACCAAGAGGCACAAGTTAACTACCATACTCTGTTTATAAATGAAAAGATGAAGAAGATGTCACAGTATAATACACACCAGCCAATCATTTAAACTGTATTAAATAAATCATTAAAGACCATACCTTACAGGATGGAGGAGGCAGTGAGACCTGGCGAACAGCATTTCCAGGTTCTGTTAATTGACGAATCTCTTGAAGCTGGCTCACAATATTCTCCAAAAGTAGCAACTGAACATTCTCTTTTTCCCGATGCTCCAAAGAGATATTGAGCTTTTCTCTACCCTCTTGTATGATCCTTAGCCTTTCTCTTAGCCACCCAACTTCGTTGTCAATTTTAAACCTCTCATAGTCAACCGCAGACATGGAATTTCTCCGGAGATCAGAAACCAAGGGTTTTCTTTGCAAGAAACCTCTGGGTGGCAATCCACTAGTTATTTCTGAGCAGCTTCTGCTGATGTGCTGCTCAGTTTGCCTTCTGTTCATTACTGGACTATTGCATGATTTTGGGAAGTCTAAGGAAACAATTTCTGATAATGTTTCCCTTCCATTTCCTCTGACTTCATCACACAAATTTAATTTATCATCAATCACATGAACATCATGCACACATGGACCCGTGTCGGACAGTCCATTGCTTGAATCTTTGTCATACTTCTTTGAATCATCACATCCATATGGAAAAATATTCTTGGTTACATCGCAAGGCTGGATTGAATTTGGTGACCCTTGGCTTGTACTGATGACATCACCTTGTTGCTTTATTTCCCCAACACTGGTGTTAAATCTCTCGCTCGAAGTATACCCTTCTGCGGTAGGCAAGTTAATTTCTGTATGCATCTCTAAACTCTGCATATCTGTTTCCTGAGAAAATGAACTTCTTTCCCATGATAATGATCTGATCTCTTCGAACTTCTCATTGATTTCTCCATTGCCACCTGACAGACAATGATATTTGTTAACACTTGGTTCCCTAGGAATACACCCTTGTTTTGAAGAATCAGCTCCATCCAATTCTGGGATTGGTAACTCTTTCCCAAAGGCAAGAGAATGATCTTGTGATACAATAGAAGTAACTTCACATTCAGAAAATTTGTTTGTATTTTCCACATGTTCTGTCTCATAAAAAGATTCACTAATCTTCTGCAGCATCAGCACTGGATCCTCACTTGAATATAGTAATGAAGAGGCCCTTCTTCCACGTGAGGTTCCTATATCTTGTGCATCAGAATCCAACTGCTCACTCCCAAAAATCATTTGCCTGTAAGTTTCAACTTCCTTCTCCAAGAAGTGTTTTTCCTTTTCCCTTCTTAGTAGGATCTCTTTGAGAATGTTCATCTCTTCAAAATCATAAGCAGACTTTTCTTCTATCATCCTCTGGTACTGCCTAGCTTCCATTTCAATCGATGCCTTCTCCCCTTGTAAACGTAGTATCATTGCCATGGCCTCATCTGCAGCAGTAGCAGCAGCACTCCTCTCTTTATCAAGCTCAAGGTACAATGCAGAATGAGCTGCTTGCTCTTCCTCTAGTGCTTGTTCGAGGACTCTAATTGTATGCTTTTCATCATTGCCATCAGAAAGCTCCCCTTCTACATTAAATTTCAAATCATCAGCATATAATCCATCCTTCTCTGTTGGTTTCTTATCTTTTGTAGGTTCCTTTGATACAGAACCAGGGGACTCTCTTCCCAGCAAACCCAAGTCCATTAAAGAGTCCCTGCCATCTAAAGTCACATAATGGTGTACGTTAGAAGCAGCATTTGAAATACACTTTAGCATGAGCATATGCAAGAATGTAGATACATTCTGGAACATGTTCAAAACATTTTCTTCTTGGGATTAAATGAAGTAAAACACTCAAGAATTATAACTCAAACTTACATGCCATCTTGTAATAATATACAGTCTAGAAAAGATACCAAGTCTTCCTCTTATATTTGAAATTGGAAAATTAGGTAATTATGAAGTTGAGATACACTACTTCAATGTGTCAACATAATTTACAGGTTTCAATCAGTAAACCATACACCTCTATGTTTGGAACTTCTGCAAGCATTGGACTATCATTGGATGGTTCAGTTCTATCATTTGGACCTTCTCATGGACAATGAAAGAGAAATAATAGTAATCATTTTTTGTTAAGTTTAGATATGGAAACAATTTGTCACAATTTAAAAACACAATCTTATGTTGTAGAACCTCTTTACTCTCTTCAATACGATTGTAATTCCATTGCAAAAACCACAAAGTTTTTATCTTCTTAAAGTGGCTTAAATTTTAATGCAAAGATAAATTATGAGAATAATGCTAACAGAACATTATCTGCTATCATGGTACCTTCTTTACTTCCATTCACCATCTTAATAACACTGGCAGGAGACTGAGGAAGTGTTTGTGCATCCGAATGAAAAGTCTCAGATGAAGCAACAGAAGAAGACCTTCCATTCACCATCGCACCTTTCCTCCGACGCCTAAGAGCTTGTCTCACCTTCTGATTCCAAACCCCCTTCCCCTTGATATCAAATTTCTCTTCGTTCACACCACTTGCACACATTACACCACTCCTCTCCTGAACCAAGCTACATGATGCTTCATCATCTAATCTAGCAAATTTATCTTCTAGATTTTTCAGGTTAACACCAGATTCAGGTTTCAACTTTTTGTCCCATATTTTATCAAAAGGGATCTTGCTTCTAACAGAGAACTGCACAGAGGATATATTCTCTGACGGACAATCTACCATCACTCTTTGCCAGCATTTACCACCATTAGGATCACCAAAAAGTCCATTACAAGGGCATGGAAGACATAAACCAAACAAACCCAGAAATTTTGAGACAAAATAAGCAAGAGTTGATGCACAGAGAAGCAGAAAGGCAATTGAAAGATCAAGAAATGCACCCACTAGCCCGATAAAAGTCCATGATTGTATCTCATTACACATCTTTCCAGAAAATAATTCTTCAGTAATCCAATTGACTAAGCATATTAACGAGTATCCTGTTAAAATGAAAGAAAAAAATAAAAAGAGGATAATATGTTAAAATTCAACATTTTCCATTGAACTTATCATTAAATAAAAGAATAGTAAATCCCAAAAATTTAAACAAGGAAAAAAGCGTTTTGTTGGATTGCCAAAAGAAAGCAACAACCTAGAAGAAACGCAACAAGACTACACTAAAGCTAAACCCAATGCAGCTATAAACTTGCTTAGGTGCATAACCCAGATACTCAAATAGCCAAAAGTCCTTTTCCTTTCATTCACAAACTTCATTTTCCTTCAGTTTCTCAGCAACCAAACAAGTAAAAATTCTGTCTTTAAAAGAAGAAGAACCCAAATAACAAACTAAGAAGCTTATAATTATCATGAACTCACCCGAGTTGGTACTGAGTGGACTCAGTCATGTGTTTTGTGGGTGGTTCATTACAAGCCAAAGAGAAACTCTTTCAAGTTCTGAAGTACTGAGAAATGAAGAAGTTTCAAAGACATTGACGCAAACTTGTCTAATGCAAAAATATGGGCTCCATTTCCCGAGATGGATACGACGCCGTTGCAGTCCCCACAGCTCTTGTAAGGATTTGTAAACACACGCGCTGTTTGTCGGTTTTAGATCTTTAATAGACGTGTTTTACAAGCGCTTTGTGAGAGTGGGATTGATTATTGCATGATTGCTTTAATGTGGGCGGGTATTAAATGGAGGCTTAGCTGAGAAATTAGGGTAGTTAATGCCTAATTAAGTGCTATTAACACCCTCATTCTTTACCGTTATCTATTTATATATTTGTGGTATGATTTAGATGTTCAAAAAATTATCCTTTCCATTATGGGAAAGTTTTCGAATTATTTGTTTAAATATTCATAAATTGAAGAATTTTCCCAAAGGCCGAATTTAAATAACGTAATATAATTCATATTATTGTATATTTAAAAATTTGAATTTCCAAACTTTTGATTATAAACGTATATTTGATATTTATTAGAGTGCATCTTAGCCTAGAATTGTCAAAGTTTCTGATGTTTATTTATTTTTTTATTGGTTCTATTTTTGGATTAAATCTCTTGTTATATTAAAATATTGATCAATTTGTTACTGATTATAATATGGATATCTCTTTCTAAAAATATATTATATAAATTGATATATAAATTTTTTTGACATATTTATCTTAGTAATTTTAATATATACACCTACCCTTATGCATAATCATAATATTAATGTGGAGTTTTTATATTATCTTTTAATTAAACAATACTTTTAATTTTAAATATAGCATATAATTTATATGTTAATTAGAAGGAAATTTGATAATTAAAAAAATTATAATTTTAAAATAATTTTTTAACTATTTTAATATTAGTTAATATATTAATAGATTAATTAATTAAATTTTATCATTTTATATGATGTATTATTAATTATATCTTTCACTGAATATTATTATATATATTTGATTTAATTTAACTAAATAAATATAAATATTCTTAAATCAAATATTAAATCTAAATTTTATGTATTAAAAGTATTTATAATTAAAATAATAATAAAAATATTATCGTATAAGAAATAGCTAGTGATAACTAAAAAGAAATAATCATTATGTCCTACATATTTTTTTTGAGAAAAAATGTCCTATATTAACTTTTGAATTGAAAAATAAAAATTATTGCTCAATAAATATATGATTCTTTTAAAGCTATATTTCTCTTTATTATTTATTTGTTTAATCAAAATATATTTTAGATTTGAATTTTAAGTGAATTATCTATATTATTTTTTTATATTTTTTTGTCAGATATTTTCTTTTAAATAGTAATATTATTAAAAAAAATAAAGTGACACTTGACATTTAGCTAACGTGATAAGAATATTAAATTTTTAAAAGTGATAGATTTCATATTTGAATTTTTTATTCTCTATATATGGATTTTGTCTTTTACAATGAGTTTAAGAAATCTGTTCATATTTTCCTTACATATCCTTTTCTTAGTATATAAAAGGCAAATGCTCACTTTTTTTTTAGAAAATCAAAAGACACTTTTTATTGGTAATTATGAAATTGTTATATGATAAATTTGAGTCCATGATTTATTATGCATCCAACATTCAACAAATGTGTGAACTTTCTTTAGGTCTTGTGTTAAATGTCAGAAATTGTTTTACAATATCGGAAAACTATTTTTTTTTTGTTTCTACAATATTCCCTTTCTTTTTTTTTATTATATTATTAATAATTTTCCATTATATTTTTTATTTTTATTTTTTTAATGCATCTTATATTTTTTTATTACAATACTAAATTTATTTAAAAAAAATATATATTATTATTATTATTATAATGAAATATCAAATATTATTATTAATGATTCAATCTTTCTATAAAAATATAAAATTTGACCATATTTTAAGGTATATTATATTTTAGCTCAGAAAATTTAAATTCTAATTATTTTTTTTATTATGAATACGGCTAATGAGAATGGTGCAACATTGGAAGGGAATATAGAGAATGAGGCATAGAGGAACATGGTAAAGGAATCACAAAATCAATAACGGTCTACAGAACGAGTTATTATGAATTATTATGATTGCTAGATGATGGCCTTATCTGTTATAAGATGGTTCTAGTATGGCTAATAGCTGGCCAATTTGGATTGATTTATTCTCTTCAGTATTGTTATTAATAGAGCAGGAACATTCATATGTAAACGATTTGGGGAGTTAGGCTCCAACGACATTGTTGAACAATTTAAAAAGCTTAAGCAGGAAAATGTGGTTTCTGAATATCAAGAGAAGTTCGAGGAGCTCAAATCATTGATGCTCAAGCTGAATCCAAATCTTAGTGAGACCTATTTCGTGTTTAGTTTCATAAGAGCAATCCATTGAGGCTATTATGAAAAAACATGGAACAAGTGCCCTAAGACAAGGAATCTGCCTGATCTTTCTCAATATACTAATCCTCAAAGACCACTTGCACATCAAGGGAGGAGCAATATGGTGAATCCTGGAAGTACTACAGTGGTGGATACAATGGGTAGAGGAAGCAAATCCACGATAAGGGAGGGGCCTAAGCCTAACACATTTACAGAAACATGCAAGTCTAATAATGCTTGTTATAGATGTGGGGAGTGTTATTTTCCAGGACACTAGTGCAAGAACAAACAGTTGTTAGTCATAGGCAGAAAAGAAGCTGACAAAGTGGATGAAAACAACAGCTGGGTGGAAATAGAAGAGATTCCAGGGGTAGAGATGTCAATGGATGCCATTAATGGCAGTGCAGCCACTAACACTCTCAAGATAAAAGGGGGTATTGGAACACGATCCTTGGTGATACTCATAGACAGTGGGAGTACCCACAGCTTTTTAGATTTGAAGGTAGCGAAAGAAGTGGGGGTGTAGATCGGAAGAGCTTCGCCGTTGACATTGACAATAGCCAATGGGTAACAGATGTGGAGTAAAGGCAGGTGCGTTAATCTTCAGTGGGAAATGCAAGGACGTATTTTTTGTTCTGATATTCTGGTTCTTACTCTTGGGGGTCATGATATTGTATTGGGAGTAGATTGGATGCAGATGTACAGTCCCATGACATTTGACTTCTATAATTTGAAATTGTCATTTGAAAAAGATGGGCAATATGTGGAGTTGATTAGAGTCACCAAAGAAGGCTCTTTAAAGGCAATGAGTGGTAAACACTTTAAGAAACCAGTTAACTAGAGGCCATATCACTATCCTCACTTTCAGAAAGATGAGATCGAGAAACAAGTGGCTGAAATATTGAGAACTGGAATTATTTGTCATAGCAAAAGTCTTTATGCTTCGCCGGTGCTTTTTGTCAAAAAAGGGGATTGGTCATGGAGGTTTTGTGTCGATTACAGTAAGCTTAATGACCAAACCATCCAGGATAAGTTTCGTATACCAGTTATTGAAGACTTACTGGATGAGCTAGAAGGTGCAAATTATTTTTCTAAATTGGACCTAAGGGCAGAGTATCACCAAATAAGGATGGAACAGACAGACTCATTCAAGACAACCTTTAGAACTCATCATGGGCATTTCGAGTTCAAGGTTATGTCATTTAGGCTAACCAACTCCCCGACTAACTTTCAAGCTTTAATGAATAGTATTTTTGCATCATATTTGAGAAAATTTATATTAGTATTTTTTATGACATTCTTGTTTACAACAAAAATGCTCAAGAGCATTTGGAGCATTTACAGATCGTATTTCAAATTCTACAACAATAACAGTTATTTGCTAAACAATCGAAGTGCGTTTTTGGACAAGGGCAGGTGGAATACTTGGGCGATATTATCTCGGGGGCAAAGGATGCTCTCTTAGCCCGTTCCAGCTAATTTAAAATCGGTGAGGGGTTGCTTAGGCCTGACTGGTTACTACCGTAAATTTATCTGCAATTATGGGCTAATCAGCAAACGCTTAGCAGATATTTTGAAGAAGGGAAATTTTGGTTGGAATGGAGAGGCTCAAGCAGCTTTGAAAAATTAAAGGACGCCATGGTTACAGCTCAAGTATTAGCCTTGCCCAATTTTTCATTGCCGTTTACATTAGAAACAGATGCTTGTGATAGTGGCCTTGGTGTCGTGTTGATGCAATAGAAAAGAGCTTGAGTCCTAGAAACAGAGCATTGTCAATTTATGAAAAAGAATTGATGGCTATTATACATGTAGTGACTAAATGAAGACACTACTTGGAACATGGTCAGTTCATCATCAAAACTAACCATGAAAGCATCAAGTACTTGCTGGAACAACACCTCCACACCTATGCACAACAAAAAGGAGTCACTAAACTACTTGGACTAAATTATGTGATTTGATATAAGAAGGGGGTGGATAATAGAGCAGCGGACGCCCTCCCTAGAAGAGATTGTTCTATCATGACATCCTTTAGTTGTGCCATAACTGCTATAGTCGTCCCGACATATTTACAAGAGGGTAAAGAACAATTATGCAAATGACTCTATGCTACAGAAGACTTTGACGGCTCTAAATTTAGATGCAGGTGCAAAACCTCCCTATACTCTACACACAAGGGAATTTTACGTTACAAGAGCAGGTTGGTGATTGACAATTACGACTCATTACGGTTGAAATTGATAAGTACAACTCATGATTCTCTAATCGGTAGGCATTCAAGCATTCAAGCTACCTATCAAAGGCTTTGTTGAAGACCAACAGAAGAATGCCTTACCCAGTCCAGAGGTCACAGACCAAAGGATAAGGGGTCTAGAAGCATGGCCTCAGGTCTGTACAGCTTTCAGCTCTACAGACAGATTATCACAGGCCTAGCAGAAAGGAAAAAGGGAGCAACCTTTCTTCCCTAAGGAGGAAAGGTCGCTTCAACCCATCCCAAATCAGAAAGTAAACGTTGACATAGAACATAGGAGCTACACTGGTAGCTAAAGAATTGTTATAAGCTCAACCATGTATATAATAAAGCACACTTATATTGTAAAACTCAGAATTCTTATTACTGTAAAGAATCATCATAGTTGAATAAATTTCACATGGTATCAGAGCAGGTATAACCTGTCATTATCTACCCCAACCAAAACACAAATCCAGCACTCAAAATGGCTCACAACGACACCACAAAAATAACCAATATTATGCTGAAAGGAAGCCAAAATTACTTTGAGTGGTCAAAATCAATTTACATTGGTCTCAGCGGCAGAAAGAAACCGGGATTCATCACAGGAAGTAAACAGAGACCAAAACTAGTAAATCCAAAAATCCAAACAGAGGAAGAATTGGAAAAAATGGAGGAGTGGCAAACGACTGACCATTTGGTCAATGTCAATAATCACCAACACCATGGAAACACAAATTTCCTGATCTGTATTCTAATGGAATCATATCAAGCAATTTGGGAAAAATGAAAGGACTCTACGGGCATTAAAATAATTTTGCTCATATTTTCAGACTCAAACAAGAGCTTTCACAAATCACACAGGGAACCAAAAGTTCCTCAGAATACGCAACAGAGATCTTAACGAGATGGGAAGAATTGCAGAGTTACTTACATCAAACAAACAACCCCGAAGAATTGCAAAGAAGGGAGGAGCAAGACGTTGTTTACACTTACCTGGGGGGCCTAGATTCCAACTACGAAGGTTTGCGATTGCAAATCCTTCTGTCTAACAGTCTACATAGGATCGACGCGGTCATGGCCTATATCCAGCAGGAAGAGACCCAACGCGCAGCCATGAAACCCTGCACATGAAGGGAGCGCCTGTCTCTGTCGAAAGGTGCGACCACTGCCGAAGGCAGGGTCACACCCACGACAGGTGCTGGCACCTTCACCCACACTTGCGGCCGTCTCATGGTCGAGGAGACCGAGGAACGCATGCTAACAGTAGAGATGGAGGCGGAGGAGAAGAGAAAGAAGGGAGAAGAGGTTTGGCAGCGTCTGCCTCGCCAATCCTAAAATTGGAGAGAATAGTGAGGAAGGGTTGCGGGGTGACGTATGTAGCCTCCCTCGCGGGTCGGGTATGTGGCTTGGAGTGGGTAATTTTAAGCAATCCGAGCCCGCGGACTACACTTGACCCGAGCTTAACAATCCGACCCGCCTAGCTGGCCAAATCCGGACCCGACCCGTTTTCCTCAGCAGACCCGACCCGATTCCACAGAAAATTCGCAACTCTCTCAGCTTATTTCCCAGCTCCAATCACTTGTCAATCAACAACAATCCCATAGGTCAGGTTTGGTTTCTCACTCTGGAAGTCACTCTAACATTTTTCACTCTCATGATTGGATTATTGATTCAAGAACAACCGATCACATGACATGGGACTCTGCAAAACTTCACAGTTTTACTCCAATTGTGTCTCAGCATGTGACAGCTGCAAATGGTGGTCAGGCTCTGATTTCTGGCTGTGGCACATCTACTTTACTTCACATAACTATCTTTGATATTTTATTATTACCTCATTTTAAATCCAATTTATTATCTATTGGTAAAATTACTCGTCATTTAAATTGTAATGTCATATCCTCACCTACTTCAATCATGTTTCAGGATCGCATCATAGAGATGATGATTGGTGAGGGATATTGTAAAAATGGCATTTACCACCTTCAAGACTCCATCCCCCAATGTCTTGCATCGACAATCAAGGGATGCTGATGCATCGGCGGTTTGCAAGTTTTAAACAAGCTTTTTCCTTACAAATTAAATTCTAGTTGTTGTGATATCTGCAAGTTTTCAAAACATACTCGATTGCCTTTTCCTTTATCTTCTAGTACCTTTGAAAATTTGTTTGAATTGATTCACTCTGATGTTTGGAGATCGGCCCCTGTCACCTCTTATAATCATTTTCGTTATTTTGTCACATTTATTGATGATTATTCTCGCATTACTTGGCTATATTTATTAATAGGAAAAATGAAGTGTTTAATTGTTTTCAAAATTTCTTCAATTTTATTCACAATCAATATTATGCAAAAATTACAATTTTTCATTCTGACAATGGCACTGAATACATTAACAAAAAATTTCTGAATTTCTTACAACCCAAGGTATTCTCCATCAAACTACCTGTGTTAATACTCCAGAACAAAATAGTGTTTCAGAATGCAAAAATAGGCATCTTCTTGAAGTCACTTGGACTTTACTTTTTCAACATAATGTCCCCAATATTTTTTTGTCGGATGCTCTCCTAACCGCCACTTATCTCATCAATCGCCTACCTAGTGTCAAGTTAAACAATCTTAGTCCTCTCGAAATTCTCAAAGGTCAAAAAATCGATCTTGGCCATCTTCGCGTCTTTGGTTGCACTAGCTTTGTTCACATCAAATGTCAGCATAAACTCGACAAAAGCTCCGCTAAAACTTTGTTCTTAGGGTACTCCTCTGAAAAGAAAGGGTACAAGTGTTATGACCCTATCACTCACAAAACCTATTTTTCTTAGGACGCTTCCTTTGCTGAACATGAACCCTACTATCCCTATGATCCAATCAGCATCACTAACTCTCATCATTTGTTATTTCCGCATACTATTTCCGTTTTTTACAGCTCAGCACAAGACACCTTTTCCGTTGGGGAGTCTGCCCAAAACCCTCAGGCAATTCCTTCAGGGGGAGATATTGAGCCACATGAAGAAATTGCCTTACGCAGATCTACTCGATCCACCAGGCCTCCTATCAGGTTAAGGGACTATGTGTCCCATAAGGTATCGTATCCTATTCAATATTTTATTACTTACCATTCCATATTAAGTCAGTATAAAGCGTACCTAGGAAGTCTCACTAAACATACTGAACCTACCTCTTTTTATGAAGCTAACACCAACTCTAATTGGTGTAAGGCTATAGAGGAGGAACTTCAGGCCCTAGAAAGAAATAACACCTGGGAACTCATTCCCTTGCCACCAAATAAAAAGCCCGTAGGATGTAAGTGGGTATATAAAATAAAATATAGGCATAATGGAATAATATAGAGATATAAGGCTAGATTAGTGGCAAAAGGGTTCACCCAAACCTATGGGGTCGACTACCAAGAAACCTTTGCTCCTGTAGCAAAAATGAGTACAATCCATATTTTGTTATCTGTTGCCACTAATTCAGGATGGAGCCTATTCCAAATGGATGTTAAAAATGCATTTCTTCAAGGACTCTAGAAGAAGAAGTCTACATGACACTTCCTCCTGGTTACAAGGCTACATCAGATCATTCCCTGGTATGTAAGCTGAAAAAGGCAATCTACGGATTGAAACAATCTCCAAGAGCATGGTATGCCAAGCTAAGCCATTTCCTTCTAAAAATTAATTTCCATAAATGCTCTTCTGATTCCTCTATGTTTGTAAAGCACACTCACACAAGCACCATCATTATTCTAGTATATGTAGATGACATCATCATAACCGACAATAACAATAAAGAAATTGAAGAAGTAAAACTGGAATTAAAAAGAGAATTTGATATTAAAGACCTCGGTCAATTGTCTTACTTCCTTGGGATAGAAATAGCAAAATCTCATAAAGGCATATTCCTGTCCCAAAGAAAGTACGTTCTTGACTTGCTAAAGGAAAAGGAAAAATAGGAGCCAAACCTATAAATACCCCCATGGAGGCAAAAATAAAGCTCAACCTAGAAGATGGTGATCCTCTAAGTAACATAAGTTACTATCAATATCTAGTAGGAAAATTGATTCATCTGACTGTTACTAGACCAGATATTACCTACGCAGTAAGCATGGTTAGCCAGTTTATGCATGCTCCTCGTACCTCTCACTTAGATGTTATTGATAGAATCCTCAGATACCTTAAACGCATTCATGGATAAGGTATTTGAACGAAAAATAATAATACTAATGCTATTGTTGGTTTCTCCGATGCAGATTGGGCCAGAAGTTGTGACAGAAAGTCAACTTCAGGATTTTGCACCTTCGTAGGAGGAAATCTAGTAACTTGGAGAAGCAAAAAATAATCTGTGACCACAAGATCCAGCGCAGAAGCAGAATATCGAGCCATGGCTTCAACCACCAGTAAGCTCATTTGGATCAAACAAGTACTAGCCGACATGAAAATAGAAAGCAAAGGACCTATGAAAATGTACTGCGATAATCAGGCAGCTAGACACATCGCATCAAATCCAGTTTTTCATGAACGAACCAAACACATAAAGGTTGACTGTCATTTCATAAGAGAAAAGGTCCAATTCAGAGAAATTGAAACCCCATTTGTCAGAAGCAACGAACAATTAGCTGATATACTCACAAAAGCGCTTGACAAAGTACATCATCAAAATCTTCTTAGCAAGATGGATTCTATCAACTTGTTCGAACCCATCTTGAGGGGGAGTGTTGAAGACCAACAGAAGAATGCCTTACCCAGTCCAGAGGTCGGGGACCAAAGGATAAAGGGTCTAGAAGCATGGCCTCAGATCTGTACAGCTTTCAACTGTACAGACAAATCATCATAGGCCTAGCAGAAAGGAAAAAGGGAGCAACCTTTCTTCCCTAAGGAAGAATGGTCGTTTCAACCCATCCCAAATCAGAAAGTGAATGTTGACATAGAACATAGGAGCTAAACTGGTAGTTAAAAGACCGTTATAAGCTCAACCATATATATAACAATGCACACTTGTATTGTAAAACTCAGAATTCTTATTACTGTAAATAATCATCATAGGTGAATAAATTTCACTGACTTAAATCTCGATTTTTTTAGTTGGGAATAAAGCAGGATGTGATTTCATGGGTGAATGAATGTGAAATGTGTCAGAGGTGTAAATCTGAATCGGTGGCTTATCTCGGACTTCTTCAACCATTGCCCATACCGCAGCAAGCTTGGTCTCACATCTCCATGGATTTCGTGGATCAATTACCAAAATCGAAAGGAAAGGAAATAATTTTGGTAATAGTAGACAGACTCACAAAAATGGCTCACTTTATTGCCTTGACCCACCCTTATACCGCAGCTAAAGTAGCCAAATTATTTATGGATCACATCGTTATACTGCATGGATTACCCAACAGTATGGTATCGAACAGAGATCCCATTTTTACTAGTTTATTTTGGCAAGAGCTTTTTAGGATGGTTGGGACGAAATTACATCCAAGCACGGCCTACCATCCTCAAACGGACGGTCAAACAGGACGGGTGAACTAATGTTTGGAGTCTTACTTGCATTGCATGTGCTTTCTAAAACCCACCAGTTGGCATAAGTGGCTAACACTGGCTAAGTGGTGGTATAACACCACTTTTCATATAAGTCTGGGCATGACTCCATTTCAAGCCCTCTATGGTTTTCCCCCACCACATTTTAGTGAGACTGCTATTTCTGAAACTCTTGTACAAGCTGTGGAAGAACTCTTAGAGAAAAGGCAACAAATGGTGCAACTATTGAGAGAGAAGTTATTGGCTGCCCAAAATTGAATAAAACAACAAGAGGACAAGCATCGTTTGGAGAGGGAATTTGCAGTTGGTGATAAAGTCTATTTGAAGTTGTAGCCTTATAGACAGACGTCTATCGCAGTAAGGAAAAGCCTCAAACTCGCTGCAAAGTTCTATGGACCGTTCGAAGTTATGGCACGTATTAGACTGGTGGTTTATAAGCTTAATTTGCCTGAGGACGCTCGAATTGATCCTGTATTTCACGTGCCTTACTTGAGAAGGCAGTTCAAGCCGATGCGGTAGCCAACCAACAGCTTCCATTATGCATAGAAAAAGGACAAATTTAAGGTTAGCAATATTGGCTCGTTGCACCATCAATCATCGTGGCTAAGATGTTTCTCAAGTATTGATACAGAGGGCTAACTTGACTAAAGATAATGCCACCTGGGAAGACTTCTCTTTTATTTCCAAGCAATTTCCAGATTATTTCCTTGAGGACAAGGAAATCTTTAAGGAATTGAGTATTGTTATGAATAAAGCTAATGAGAATTATGCAACATTGGAAGGCAATATAGAGAATGAGGTATAGAGGCACATGGTAAAGGAATCACAAAATCAATAACGGTCTACAAAGCAAGTTATTATGAATTATTATGATCGCTAGATGATGGCCTTATCTCTTATAGGATGGCTCTAGAATAGCTAATAGCTGTCCAATTTGGATTGGTTTATTCCCTTAAGTATTGTTATTAATAGAGCAGAAATATTCAGATGTAATGATGGAAGAATATACAGTTATTCCTTTCTTCTTTCTTTCTTAATCTTAACTTCAGTATTCTTATGCTTATGAACCCTAGTCATAACATTTTTATCATTGTATAATAATTTTTTAATTTTTAAAATTTAATAATATTATTATTATATTAAAATTAATTATTTTATATTTATAATTATAAATTAAAAACACAATTATAGATTATGAACACATGTTTATTAATAAAAACTATAAATATCAATTATAAAACTGCAGGTTCATAAGGTAACAACAAATTCATAGATTATAAACTAAAAGTTCATCTACATATACTTGAGATTCATATATAATAGCATAGAAATTTTTAGAATAATACAGATCCATAGATTAAAAATGAAAGGTTCATAAATTATATACTATAGATTTATCATACATACACATGAGATTCGTGGATTATAATTTAGAATTTTATAATTTAAAAAATAAAGCATATATTAATTGATGAATTTACAGTTCAAAAATGATGAATTCATACATTATATTTAATAAACTTATAAACAATACTTAATGATTTTGTTATTTATAACTATATTTAATAATAAGCTTTTAATGAACTTACATCGTACTACCAATAAATCTACAATAATTGTTTAATAAATCTATAATATATATTTAATAAACCTACAATTTATCAAATATGAATTAATAAACTACTAATGAATCTATAATTCAAGTTTAATGAACCTACAACTTACCAAATATGGATATGCATGATAATAATAATTCAATTTAATATAAAAAATATAAAATTATCCTTAAAATTTATTTCAAAAAATTACTCATAAAAATGTTAAAATTTATAACTAATGCCAATAAAAATTAATTTTTTTATTTTTATATTAATATTTATGATACTAAAATTATTATTAGAAGATAAATAAATACAAAAACTCAATCATTAATATAATTTTTTTTAGAAAAATTAATATAATTTAATTAAAAGTAAACAAATAAAAAACTCAACAATTAATATAATCTTTAGCTTAAGAAATTTTATATATTTTTAATTATCTTTTAATACTGAAAAATAAAATAAAATAAATATAATTTTAATTGCAAATATTATAAATAAAATAAACCAACAAAAAGATTACGTATAAAACATGCATATCTTATATATCGAAACTTGTTGTTGGATAATGTTGGATATACTTTCAAAATTATAGATAAAACAACAAAATATTCAGATAAAAATAAAAGAAAAAAATCCATGCATGTTGGACCTAGGCACATGATGCATTATGTCTCTGATAATTTATGTATTTATGTCAAACTCAATTTTGTGTTTCATTCTCTTACCCATAAATTTAGAAAATATTGGATATGTTTGGAATTGTCATATGGTATTAGGAAACACGAAATGCATATTTGTCCTACTGAATTTATATCAACTAATTAATTTTTATTTAATTTAATAGGTTTTTTAATTTTATTTTTAATATTTAGATATTTTAATTTTTAATCTAATTTAATATTATATTTTAATATATTTTTAATGATATTTAAATATTTTTATACAATTGGTGTACATGTATAACAAAAGTACATAATGCTAAAATATCATAAAAAGACTAAATATTCATTTAATTATATTAAAAATTAGAGTATTAAACTAAGTATACGGTGAAAGTTTAAAAGCATAAAGATAACTTTCAGTAAAAAAATCATTTAGCCTAAAGAAATAATACGAGCGGCAATATTAACCTTCAATATGATTCTCAAACGACAGAAAATGGTGCAATCTGCAGCAAATCCATGAACCATGCAACACTAATTCTTTCCTTCTCTTCCAATTGTTTCATCCTTTGAATCTATTTTTCTATATAACTTTTGTCAATGTTTCTTTGAGTTTAGTAAAGATTTGAACTCTACATCAACTTTTAAGCTGAGTAAATTTTTACCACGTTTATATTCTCAAAAAAAAAAATTAAAAAAAAAAATATGCAAGGATGTGAACTTGTTAGTTGTTACTCATCATTTACAGGGGAAGTGTATTTAATTCTAAAAAAGAAGAACATAATGCAACAAGAACTGTAATGTATTGTGATTTTCTTTTTCTTTACTTACAGAGCTTGTGGTGGTTTTTTCCTGAAAGATCCATTCTTACGATATATATTATATTTGTAACAAGAAACAGGACTTCCAAGAATTAGGGTATGTCTGTCCACGTATGTTTTGGCCAACAACTCCAAAAATTTACAACCGTCCAAAACTAGGGGTTGTGGTAAGATGACAGAAACTAACTAGGAGATTCACTACCCAAATCCGATCATAATCTACTTTCTTTTTCATTTATTTTCCTGTATTAAATACAACTTTCAAAGGTTTCATTCGATCTGTACATTATTTGGCATGCAATCTTGTAACTCTTTTTCCCACATGAAGTGAAAGAACGTTCTTAAAATTTGATGTTAGCAGCATTTTCTTTGTTTTCCATCGTTTCTTTGATTTATACAATTTCATAAGCAAGAATTAAACAATTTCTCAAGGAAAATGCCGTGCCTTGCCATACGTAGATGGACATTTAGTGGTCTAGTGGGTGCATTTCTTGATCTTTCTATTACCTTCTTTCTCCTATGTGCATCAGCTCTTGCTTATTTCGCTTCCAAGTTTCTAGCCTTTTTCGGATTGAATTTACCATGCCCTTGCAATGGATTTTTTGCAATTCCTGACGCCAGCAATAACTGCTTGCAAAGACAATTTGTTGATTACCCTTTACAGAAAATATCCTCTATTCAATCATCTGTCAAGAGCAAGTTCCCTTTTGATTCGATAGGGAACCGTTCGCAATGGAAATCCAATTTGGAAAATTACAGGAACATTGTTAAAAATGAAGTTGCTGGATCGGAGGGCGAGTCGTCGTGTATCTCATCTTCAGTGACGAGAGCAGAAAATAGTAGAGATGGGGATTTGGCTAAGATGAAAGAAAAGGGTTTTGTGATGGGTGCAATGAACTTGCAGGATGTGAAGGAAAGAAAATTTGATTGCAAATGGAAGGGTCTTCTACGCCACAGATCAAGAAATAACCTCAGACGTCGAAGAAAAGATAACGGGAAGTTATCACAGGTTTCGTCATTTAAATCTTTATGGTCTGATGCAGAAACTCCACAATCTCCTCCTGCCAGAATCAGGAATGAAACATGTAAAGACGGCATGGAGCCTCTTAATTATAGAGGTACAGGTATTTTCTTTGTTGCTTGGAAACTTTTCGCTTGCATTTTCAAATAAGAAGTGTATGCATTCCTGAGTGTTTGCGAGCACCCGCGTCTTTAATATTATGATGCAATCATTTCAGTTATTTATTTGCATGCTTGTGCAGTCTCTGAAGTGAACTGCTATGAGATTTTAGATGGAAAGGAAGGTTCGGTGGTGGACATTGGTTCGAAAAGAAAAATTTCCCAAGGTTTTGAATTGTACGAACCAGTAGATGAGAATGAAACATCGGATCATGAAAATACTTCTGATTTAGATGGAAATGCAAGAAACACAATTAGGCTCCTGGAACTAGCACTGGAAGAAGAGCATGCTGCTCGAGCTGTCCTGTATGTCGAACTAGAGAAAGAGAGAAGTGCTGCTGCTACTGCTGCAGATGAGGCTATGGCTATGATACAGCGTCTACAGAAAGAGAAAGCGTTGATAGAAATGGAAGCAAGGCAATGCCAGAGGATGATAGAAGAGAAATATGCATATGATGCTGAAGAAATGAATATTCTGAAAGAGATACTATTAAGGCGAGAAAGGGAAAAGTATTTCTTGGAGAAGGAAGTTGAGGCCTATAGGCAAGCAATTTGTAATGAGCAATTTGAAGCTGATAACACATCTGGATACTGGTATCCAAGCGATGAAGATTTAGGGTCGATGATGCCGCAGAAGATTGGTGACTCCACTAGCAGGAAGTACAAGGGAGAAAAAGAAACCTTCAAAGAATTACCATCTATAAAACTAAGCGAAGATGATATCTCTTCAATTCATGGTGACATTGCAGGACATTCAAGTCTTTCTGATGAGGAAAGCATACAGCAGAAGGCATGTGCAAGTCCAAAGTTGATTCAGACAACTACTTCTTTAGTACATAAAGCTGTTGATAAAGAAAGCGTTCATGATATTCATGTTATTGAAGATCAATCTAGTATGTCTAAGCAGGTGATAGAAGACAAAAATAAGCAACTATTGGCAAATGCTTCCACCTTAACCCACACTGCAAAAATAGGCAGAACTTCCAGCATTATACCAAGCGGATTACCGCCAATTGGCAGTTCAAGAGGCAGATCAATGCGTTCTGAAATGCGGAGAAAATCCATGTCTGCATTTGATGCTGAAAGGTATAAAATTGACAATGAAATCATTTGGCTGAGGGAAAGACTAAGAAGTGTGCAAGAGGGAAGAGAGAAGCTGAAGTTCTCAAAAGGGAGCAAGGAAGGGGAAAAAACACAGCTACAGATGCTGGAAGATATAACTAATCAGCTTCAAGAGATTCGACAGTTGACAGAGCCTGGAAAGGCTCTCCGCCGCGCTTCATTGCCTCCTCTAACATCTAATGTATGCATATGTAACTAAACTCTTCATTTCTGTATAGTTGCTAGTGAATAGTGAGTGACACAGATTAATTACCACTCCTGATATTCTCAAAGTGTACTAACCAGAAAAGCTTGCTTGAATTTTCAGGTTATGTCAAAGAAAAGGCGTTGGCGAAGTGGTCCTTTGCTACTTGAAGGAAGCATTTAATGGCTAATGCTGATAACGTCATTCTGCTTTATGGATATAAAGAAGACTCAAACTTGTAAATAGTAATGCAATTCGTTGCCATTTTTCCAGGTGCAGGAACCCGTTCTTGAATATCTGAAAGTTAAATGTATGGATAGTTTGCCATTGGCGTGGAGTTTTTGTCTTCACTTTAGGTTAAGTTTTTACTGGGTTAGATTTGGAATGAAATATGTTATGACGGCAATTACAGTGTTGGAATTATTTCAATTTGTTGCAATTTATGTTTATTTATTTTTATGTAGATTAGGCGGTATTATTCGTTATCTATTTATTTTTTTTCATCGCCATCCGTATCGATTTTTTTTTAATTTATATTATTATATTGCGATCAGTAAATGTCAATTTTTAAAATTTTTCTCGTTAATTATTTGAAATCTTTTAACTTTTCCTTTCATAGAATTTTAAAATTTCTTTATGAAAATTGTAATTAATACCATTTTATGAGCTTTAAATTTTGTTTTCTGAATGTATTGGTAGAATTTTGTAGAGTTACAATGTCAATAGCTAAAATTTTTTTATTGATATTCTTACAATCAAACTTATTTAATGACTAAAGAGTAAATATATGGTTTAAAATAGTCACTAAATGGAGTGTGCAGACTGACAATAAAAATTAAAAGAGTTTTATTAACGCAATTGAAAAATATAAGTATAAGTTCTTACTTTATATTTCTTGATTGTAATATTTTTATTCTTTTTATTGATCCAATTATATTTTTTATTTATCAATAAATGGAAATTTCATAATTTTCATAAAAAAAAGGTGTATAATAACTAACAATAATTATATTATATTTAAAGAGGTGATATTTAAGTAATAAATAAAAATATTGAAATGAAAAATTAATTAAATATTAAACAAAATTGAATAAGTGGAAACTCTATATATATATATATATATATATATATATATATATATATATATATAGAGAGAGAGAGAGAGAGAGAGAGTAATATGTGTAAAACTTGATAATTTGGATAGAATATAAGTTGATTATTATATTCGTTTATTCTATCAATTCAATATTACTTTCCCGAATATGAATTTATTAATATTATTATATATTGATAGCTAATTTGAATATTACCCAATTGTAATTTGATAAGAGTTTGAAAAGGGAGAAATTATTAAATACCAATTGCCATGTATTCTAAATTTCTAGGTGGAACAATTTTTAGTCTCTTGAAATAAGCATACATCATGTTAATGATTCTAAAGAAATAACATTAAATTAATAAGAAATTAATTAAATCCTATTAACATCAAATTTCATTTTCATTCTTTTCAGATAAAACCAAATCAAACTTTTACCCTTTCATTTTCATTCCTGTCTTTGAACATCAACTTGGCTGCTATTCACTTATATAATTCCACAAATCCAACCTATGAAAAGTTGAAAAATTAAGAAACAATTTCATATTCAAATAAAACAATTCTTTTATTTTATTTTTAAAAAAAAATAAAAAAGAGAGAAAAGAAAAGGACTGAAAAGAAAGCATACCAACATGTCTTAAAATTCTTATTATTCCACTGTCTGCGGCCAACTAATTTTATATTTTCGGTTCAAGTCCTCATTCAGAGGGCTACCACAATTTTGACAAATTCAACATTTAATTGACGTGATTAATGTTATTAATCACTTTTCTTAATTACCAATTAAATCATATGTAGAAAACTAATAATTAATATTATTTTATTTTTTTTAGTTTTCGTCATTAAAATTGTTTCAGAGTTTTCCTATATTTTTTCCACTTTATTAGTGGTCCTAGAAAGTTTCTGTCCCAGATTGTCCTTACATAACAAATTAATTAACCATGCTGCGACCTTAATGCCCCACGGTCAGTCGGATAGGGATATTAAATAAATAAAAAAATATAACGATAAGATAATAATAGTCTTTTTTAATTTAATTAAAATATTTCTTATTATGTAACTGGTATTGAAATCGTAAGAGCTTAAAATCTCGAGTTAGAACTTTTAGTATTTTAAAACTCTTAATTTTATTACTCGTAAGAGTTTTATATGACACGTTTTATATTAGCTCTAAATATATTATATAAATTTAAAAAAGAGTTCCATAACTCGAAAGTGTTCAAAGGTAGCATTATTCTTTTCTTCAACTTTTAGTTTTAATTTTCTTTCTTTTACTAATTCATTTATGAACCTTTTTTCTCTGTAAGGAACATTCAAATCTCACTAATATATATATATATATATACATATATATATATATATATATATATATATATATATATATATATATAATTTTGGTCATAATTTTATTGAAGCAATTACATGTAATACATCAAGAAAAGGTATATGCACAACACACATTCTGACAGAGTCTTAGCACCATAAATTGGATTAATTTTTGTTAATTACACACTAAAATGATGCAAGCGGTGAAAATTACCAAAAAAAAAAATAATATTATTTTATTAAGTAGTAACGGTCCATTTAAATAGTATGATGCATCTCTTATGTATTAAGAGAAAAAGATTAGTAGTTCACTAAATTAAACAAAGTCTTTGTGATGCACCCAGCAATTCAATAGTCAAATATTTTACCTTAAAGTATGAAGGATCGAGATTTAATAACGGTCCCATTTTTTCTTTCCTAAAGTTCTCGAAATGCCTGGAAATATAAAGAAATTAATTCTCAAGCACTTAGATTTTCAGCATAATTAACCAATCAAATAGAGTTTTATATAACCTAAGTGTCCACCAGAAGTAGAGTAGATGTGTAAGGTAGGAAATCAGGAATGTTTGAAATTATATTCTTGATAGTGTCACCTTCTGAGAGCTTAGGTTTGGTGAAAGTGCAGTGGTTGGAGGTTTTGTAGTTGTTGAAACTGCTTGAGAATTGCAAACTGCAAAAGAATGAAATCATCATTTTGATCTTTGAGTCATCTTTTTTTATTGCTATTATTGGGCTTCAACCACTTTGATTTTTTTATGCATTTTGGTACATTTACCATTGATATTATAAGTAGGTTGAGCAATTTAATTATAGTTTTCATTAGAAAATATTATTAAAGATATAATAAATTATAAAAATATATAATGGAAAAATAGATATCATTTTATACTCGTTATATATGTGAAATTCTAAAAAGGAGAATTTTATGTTCTTAATCTCGAATATTATATTTTAGTTATGTTATTCTTTATTCATTTGTTATTAGCAAAGTCTTAGTATTGTAATCCAGATATTAATGGTTTATCTATTCGTCATTAAAGTTAATGATTGCTTTTTTTTATAAAAGAAGAATAAAATTTATTAATTTTTTTTTTCAGGATAGTTCTTTTTCTTTTAAAAAATAAAAGACTCGATAATATTATATGGAAGTATGACACTTTTTAATTCGAATTAAATTTTTTAAAAAGAGTGTATACACTAAATGCTTATTTATTGCAATTAATTGTAAAAAAGTTCAGAATCTTGGCTCCTACTTTAGGTGGATTAATTCAAACCCCATTGAATATTTCACACATCCTACCAAAATATTTCAATAATAGCACTATTTCTTATTCAATAATAAAGCATGCTTCCTATTAAGAGGCAATTTTATCATTATTATATTTTTTAAAAAAATCTTAAAAGGACTGGCTGACAAGCAACCCAAAATCATTTTCAAATACTGAGAATTCCAAGTGTACTTTGTATCTATAGTAATGAAAGTATATTCAAATTTTAAAACTCATTTAAAGGTTTATCCTAGACATTTATAAGCTCACTATGTCATCATCAATGGTGAATATAATTAAATGATTCCAAAACAATGGAGAAATTATATGTTATGAAGTGGGGATTCCAATTCACAAAACTGAGCTGAAATTATAAATCTGGCATTTGGTTTTAGAGTTTTTTTTACATAAATTAAATGGATGATTTTAGAAAATATCAAATTTTAAAATATAACCTTTATAATCTTACATTTTTCTGTTTATTTTTATTATTCTAACTCACCATAACTACGGTGTAAACAGCTGAAAATAATTGGTCTAATAGTAATCCAATCATCATGCATTACAGCTAACTAAGGAGTTCAAATTTCTGGTTTTCTTTTTTCTATATTCATGAGAAAGAAGAAAAAAGAATTGAAATCTTGCAAATCTAGATATGGTAAAGGACCCAACAATAGCGCAATAAAGAACTTAAACCCACATTGAAAAGAAGATTGCCTCTGAAAACCAAGACCAAATGGGACCATAATAATAAATAAGAAACATAAAGTAGGCAACCCACAACACCCACCTTAGCATTTACCTCTCAATAAACAACAATATCCTTAAATGAAAAACTATATCCCAATACAACAATCCCCTTCTTTAAATTTCCCTTCTTTTCTTTTTGCATGCAAAGCCAAATTGCCCAAATTAAATCAATCAAAGAAAATTGCCCTTTATCTCTTATCACACAAATGTGACAAGAATTGACTTTTGAACAGCACCTATCCTTCACCATTTGGGCCTGCACAGGGGGGGTTCACATAGGTTTTCCTGTAGTGGGTGTTTGATGATTTGATTAGATCAATCACTTTTTTGTTATTTACTAAGAGATTAAGCATCAAGTTTTGGTTTATTATGAAGAAAACATGTCTAATACATGTTTGATTTTCTATGCATGAGTTGTAGAAGGAATCTCTTTTTCCAATTTATTTTCTCTTGGGTGCTCTTATTCAAAACCCTAATTCTCTTTTTACATTTGTGCTCTCTATCAAATCATAAAGCACTAGCTAAGGTGGTGACTAAAAGATGATCCCCTTTTAAGAGTTCCACTCCTACTCACTAGCACCTAGTTCAAGTATTCAATTTATTTGGCATTATTTGAAGAGATTCAGGTTAAATTATGTCTAGATTGGAAAAGAAAATATTCCCCATCAATCAAGTAATGTTAATAGATTATATTAGATAGAGTTGTGCACTAAATTTGAAAATATCAAAATAGTAAATGAACAAATTCAATGGAAAACTGCTTTCCATCTAAGCATGACATCTAATCAAGTATTGAGAGTTTAATTAAAGCAAACTTAAATTTGCTTAGTCCATCTAATTGCAAATTTATATAAATAATATGAAGTTGCTCTCTCAAAGTAGGGGAACAAAAATCTGATTTCTTGTTAAGTGTTATCATAAAATTGATGTCTATTCAACTCTTTTTTTCATCTTCTTCACTACTTGCATCTAATACTCAGTTTCTATTTTTAGAAAAATCTTAGAGCTATGAAGATTTCTAAAATTCCATGTGTTCATATGTAAATATGGAGGTTCATTTTCTTTGCAAATACATTTTCTTGCTTGGATTATCATTAGTTAGATTATTAGACAGAAAAGATAAAATGTTTTATGTCATCTTTTGTTATCAGTCTTCAAGCTAAATTAGAGTGTAATGTGATGACAATTCAGATTTCATTTTAATAAATTTATACCTTTGTATGTTTTATTTTAGTAATTTAGAATATTTACTTTACTTATATTTTTTAATTTTACCAGATTTATATATTTGATGGGTTAATATTTAGCTGTTGTACAAAAAAAAAAAACTCTCATAAAATAATGGTAATTAGAGTTTAAGCTATAGTAGAAATGAAATTCAAATGTTATATGGATACCTGTTTTTATATATAAATTTGCTTATTATAAAAATGAAATTATATTTAATAAAACATTAAGAACATATTAATATAAAGATAGTAAGTTAAAATTCATGACTAATTGATAATATAATCAACCTTAACCTTATTCTTTAGTTGTATTTATTTATACCCAATGTTGATTTGTTGACAATGTTTTTAGTGTCAACCTCTAACCCATTAAGGTGGACTCATAGTCCTTAAACAATTTATTTTTCTAGATAAAATCTAAGGCTTCTTTCCATTATAGAGGTGTCTCTAACCTAATCCTATTAATTGCACTCCAACTGCACTAAATGCAGTCCACCCAACTCATCTCAATTTTCCAACTTCATTTGACACAGAAAGTTTAGCGGTGAAAGTGAAAAAATTACTAAAACAAAATAGCAGATAAAATTTAGCTAGGGTTCATCTACAGATGATATCACAGAATATAAATAATGCCACTGTAAATAAGATTATATGATTAAAGGAAAGGACATGAACCCTGTCAGCAAAGTGATTATTTGTTTTAAAAAGTGTCAGATTCTAACAAGTTGTGTTGAGAGGCTAGTTTCCTGAGTTTTGACCCAGCAAGAAACAAAACAAACTTGGAACATTCAAAAGCTGAAGACTTGTGTTCCTACACGGCTTAAAGGTCTCCGGGCGACTGTGTATGACCAGGAAGCACGCAGGCCTCCATTTGAAAGCCATCCATGAAAATTCAGGTGTGTTCCAGAAAGTACAGAATTAATATAAAAGGGAGTGAAGAAAGTTCAATAGTAGATTACAGTTTATGACTGTTTTGGAATCTCCTTCGGTGATGATGTGTGCGCTAGCTGGGGTAGGTTCCTTGTAATTGGCTGTTTGATAGAAGTACAATTCAACCATGCAACCTAACAAAGTTGAATAAAAAGCACGCATCCTGGAAAAGACCCCCCAGTCCAGGATTTCACATAAATACACGTTCAAGATAATTTGCCTTTCTATTTCTTTTTTTCCTTTCTTATTTCCTTTTCTTTCTCCTTTGCCATCACCTTCTTCATTCAATGCCTTTCTAGTGCTTATCTCAACCCAATTCACGGGCACCCCACCGCCATGAAGCAACTCAACCGCCTTTGCATCATCTTGCCAGAATTGGATGAACTCGCAACCTATGACCACCGGCAACACAAATTAAAACTCCCTCCTTCACCCCTCACGGAAGCGATGAAAACACACCCCAACCGCGGTTGTGGGACTCGAGTACTGGCTTTTGTTGGTGATTCGTTACGAAGATTATATGACTCGAGATGGGTTAGTTGTTATCACCACCGGAGACCAAGAAAACAACAGTCTAGCAATGTGTTTCAGGATCTGGAAGGAATACAGATGTCTGAGAAGGTTGGGGGCGATAATCCAAGGATTTTCAGTTATGCTGAGCTTTATATAGGTTCTAATGGTTTTAGTGAAGATGAAGTTCTTGGGAGTGGAGGTTTCGGCAAAGTTTATAGAGCAGTTTTACCTAGTGATGGTACTGTAGTTGCTGTTAAATGCTTGGCTGAAAAAGGGGAGCAGTTCGAGAAGACTTTTGAAGCTGAATTGCTTGCAGTGGCTAACCTCCGACACAGGAATCTTGTCCGGTTAAGGGGATGGTGTGTTCATGAAGACCAGTTGCTTCTGGTTTATGATTACATGCCTAACCGTAGCCTTGACAGGGTGCTTTTTAGAAGGCCTGAAAACCTGACAGCAGACACTCTTAATTGGGAAAGGAGAAAGAGAATAATTGGTGGCTTGGCAGCTGCATTGCATTATCTCCATGAACAATTGGAGACTCAAATAATTCACCGGGATGTGAAGACGAGCAACGTGATGCTTGATTCCCATTACAATGCCCGCCTTGGTGACTTTGGCCTGGCGCGATGGCTTGAACATGAACTTGAGTACCAAACCAGGACGCCTTCAATTATAAACCACCAGTTTCGCTTGGCAGATTCAACTAGAATTGGTGGGACTATTGGTTATTTGCCACCTGAGAGTTTCCAGAAACGGAGTGTTGCTACTGCAAAATCTGATGTTTTCAGCTTTGGAATTGTTGTGCTGGAGGTGGTGTCCGGAAGGCAGGCAGTGGATCTTACATGCCCAGATGATCAGATCATTTTGCTTGATTGGATCAGAAGGCTATCAGATGATGGGAAGCTTCTACAAGCAGGGGATAATAGGCTCCAAGATGGGTCCTATGCACTCTCTGACATGGAACGGCTGATTCATCTTGGACTTCTTTGCACAGTTAACAATCCACAATTTCGGCCTAGCATGAAATGGATTGTGCAAACACTTCCCGGCAACATTTCAGGCAAACTGCCACCTCTTCCATCATTTCAGTCCCATCCTCGATACATCTCCTTATCCTCCTCATCTAATACTAGCACAAGCAACACCAGCAGGTCCACTACCTCCACGCCTAGCTCCAACACAACAACCACGTCCATCACTTCATCATCAATCTTCGTGACAGCCATAGGAGAAACTATATATGCAACTGCAGAATTCGGGAACAATGATCTTAGTTCTTCTAACAACAGAAGTCATCGGCGAAACACTTACTTGATGGTGGAAACTCCCAGGGAAATTTCCTTCAAAGAAATTATTTCAGCTACAAACAATTTCTCCGACTCACACAGGGTAGCAGAGGTGGACTTTGGAACTGCCTACTATGGCATCCTTGAAGATGGCCACCAAGTCCTGGTAAAGAGGCTTGGCATGACAAAATGCCCTGCAATTCGAACCCGCTTTTCATCTGAACTCCAAAATTTAGCCAGGCTCCGCCATCGAAATCTAGTACAGCTCCGAGGATGGTGCACCGAGCAAGGAGAAATGCTTGTCATCTATGATTATTCAGCTAGTCGACTCTTAAGTCACCTCCTTTTTCATCATGATAAAAGAATCGGTCATTCAATCCTACAATGGCGTCATAGATACAACATTATAAAGTCACTTGCTTCAGCCATTCTTTATCTTCATGAGGAATGGGAAGAACAAGTTATCCACAGAAATATTACCTCTTCATCTGTCATTCTTGATACAGATATGAACCCGAGACTTGGTAACTTTGCCCTTGCAGAATTTTTGACAAGGAATGACCAAGCCCATAAAGCAGCCAACAAGGGAAATAAATCAGTTCGTGGGATTTTTGGTTATATGTCACCAGAATACATAGAGAATGGCGAAGCAACCCCAATGGCTGATGTATATAGTTTTGGTGTAGTATTGCTTGAGGTAGTTACTGGACAGATGGCAGTAGACTTCCGGCGACCTGAGGTGCTATTGGTTAATAGGATTCATGAATTCGAGACACAGAAAAGACCATTGGAGGATTTGGTAGATATAAGGTTGGACTGTGAGTATGATCACAAGGAACTGCTGAGACTTCTCAAACTGGGAATTGCATGCACAAGGTCCAATCCAGAATTAAGACCAAACATGAGGCAGACGGTAAGCATACTCGATGGCAATGATCAATTCTTCATGAAAGCCGAGCAACAGAAGGAAAGCAGAGAAGAATGGAAACACAAGAATGCTTCTTCCCTGTCATTGATAAAGAGAATCCAAGCTCTAGGAATACAATGAGTAACAAGTACACAGCAGTGACAAATAGATAAAAGACTCCAACGTCTTTGAGGCAGTCAAGGGTTCTTTTGTTCTTTTTGTTTCTGTAATATCTGTATACCACCCAATGTAGATGCTTTCTTTTACAATAGATTTTCCTGTTTTCAAATATATCTTTCGTGGAAATGTAGATAAGCTTTAGTTAAGACTCATGAACATGACTTATTTTCATGAATATCTCTGTTATTTTCTTTGAACATAGTCCATGAGCAATTCTTCCAACAAAATTTAGACAGAAGAGGAAGAACAGAATCAAGAAAGGAAAAGAAGAACGTAATAAATTATCAAGATTATCACAGTACTATTGGAACCGTAATAATAGGAATTTTGAAATACATGAACATGACAATGTAGCAGCGATTCTGAATGAGAGACTTGAATTTGTTAGGTATTTACATCAATTTATTATCTGATCGCATGTTAGACTAGACTAGTATCCAGCACCTTTTTCTTTTAACTCCTCTGCACTTGGTTTAGCTTTCCCACTGCACTAGTTTCTTCATCCGCGTCAATCCCGACCCAGTTTACTAAAGCAAATAGGAATTCTCTGAAGCTGACCTTCCCATTTCTGTCCCAGTCCAGTTCTTCTGCATTTATTCACAAGAATCACCAAGAAGATAGTTAAAATAACTTAACCAGTAGCACAAAATCAAAAGTAGAATGAAAGAATGTGAAGGAGATTGATACGGAATCGGGACTTGGTGATATGTGCTGGTGATTTCTCCCAGGGAGAAGCCTCATTCAAGGCTTTGAGCACATCTTTCTTTTTCAGCTTTCCAACACCATTCTTATCAAGAAATAAGAAAGCTTCAACTATGGTATCAAAAGTCGCCTCAAGCTCCGGTGAACCAGTTCTTGATGTCTAAAAAAGTTCCCGGGCCATTAAATATATTGAATGATAATGCAATCAGTAAGATCTTCAATACTAGAAAGATTTGAAAAGATAAGATTGATGCTAACGTGCATACACTATGAGAAAAGGAAGGAGAGTCCACTAGAAGATAAATGAGACACAGAAGAACAATGAACTCATTGAATTGTATCCCCTGGCTTCCATCAATGTCACATGAATGAAACAGATCCTCAACCTCCTGCTCTTTTAGATTGATTTGCAGTTTCTGCAAGCATCGTTTGAGTTCCTCACGGTCAATAGCACCATTTGCATCTTCGTCTACCAGATAGCGCTAAGGAGATTAAATAGGCAGTACATGTACATCATTAAATCTCAGCCACAGAAAGTGAAACCTTACTGAAACTCACCATACTGTTCAAATACTCCTCTGATGTTCTTCAGTCCCTCTTTGAACTGAGGAAATCTCAAGATAATGCTGTCAATAGACTTAAAATTTGTAGGCCCAGATGAACTTCTCTTGAATTCTATCATCTTCTTTTCAAGCTTTGCATCCAACCTCTTGTATTTGTTTTGTGAACCACAATGGCAAAACATCCCTGCTATTTTGGACGAGTAGGACTTCAGCAGGCCAAAAGGAGATGTGCCTTTGAACAGGAAACAAACATGAATCAAATTATAGGTTCAGCAGGCAGAGCCAATGTGGATATATTACATAGTTCTATCACAGGGTAAACGTTATCCATTAACATATGTTAGTTAGACAGAAGGGCACACTACAAAATTTTTGCTTGATCCTACTTTTGTACGCCACACTTATGTGCTTTGGGAAAATTTTATCACTAACTACATTTTTCCATAAAGTAAATCACAAGCATTTCACCACTGCTCCTGCAAAAGAAAAAGAAAAAAAGAAAAAGAAAGTCCCTCATTGAGATCTTTCTTCTTGATGTCACCACAAGTGAGAGGTAACAACAGTCTAAAGTTTTTTAGTAAGAGTTTAAAGGTTTAGTGTTTAAGGGTTATATTAGCATTAGTCCTTACCGGCATCTTAAGTGTGTACTTATATGTATCTAGTCAGTTATTTAGCATGATAGAGGTGGGCTTGAATGTAAAGGTGAATGTTGTTCTGATTTTTTAGGGGTAGTGCCTTGAGGCTATAAGGCGTAATGGATCGCCTTCCTATGAGTTACTGGGCTAGTTCCGAGTTTGCAGGTGTAGGCGCCTCTAGGCGGGTCTCCATTACTTCTCATGCATTTCGAATAGAATAAGTAACTAGTAGAATTCTGAGGTCAATGCTATTGTCTACCCCAGTCTAGCCAATTACAGATGACTGCTAAAGAAAGGTTGAGATAATGATGTATGGGGATATTGGTTTTCAACGGTCTAGCATTGTCACAATGCTCAATTAGGTTTCTTTTGAACTGTTGTCGTCTACCACCACGCAATCAAAGCCATAACCTACTAAATTAGAAGAAATTCTGGAGGCTATTATCAAATAACATTAACATTAAAGAAAATACCATAAGTCTCAGTAATTCCACCATAATCCAAAGGAAACAATTTGAAACAATTACAATATAACTAACAAGAAGGAAATGGCAAGCTAGAAGCAGAGCTGATAAGACTGTACGGGAACCTTAATCTGCCTGGAATTACACAGTAAGTGAGCACTAACTGTAGTTAATTGGATAGCAAACAATGACGTTGAATGATTAACTTTCATACCCAGAAACTTTCTTGCATCTATTGACATTCTGTGTTAAATTTTTAACTTTCCACTGTCGGGTTTTTACAGAAAATGGTTAATTCAACAAAAAAAACAACGAATATGAGAAAAAGAATAAAGACAAAACTAGAAAATGAGACGAGGCAAAGAAAGACATACACAGTGAATCTTTCATAGCTGTTTAGGGAGAGAGAAGCAACAGCTGCTTGTTCCAAGAAAGTAAAAGAAGAAAAAGCCACTCAGGTACATATATATAAAATATAGGAAATGATAAATAGAAGATGATAGTATTTAAATGCCCATAAAACAAAGAGAGGAAAAAGAGAAAAAAGTGCCAACATTCAACCAACAATAAGCAAATTAAGGTTCTCTAAAGTGGAGATGCCATTATGGCTTTTGACAAGATAGCTGTGTTAATCTCTCTCTTCTCTTATTCTACTCAATATTAATTAGTGGAGCTTTTATAATTATTGAAGGCAAAGAATAAACATTTGCTTGTACTGAACTTTAGAATCCAGACACCAAAATTCAAGCCACTTGATTTATTCATATACAGTGAAAATTGGGGGTCCAATTAATCCCCATTATATAAATATATAATGGCGAATGAATAGTATTCAAAACCAGCGCCCTGAGCATTCAGAAATTATCCTAGGAATAACCCTGACTAATAGAGTGAGAAGCAAATTCAATAAAGAATAACCTCCTGATCCACACTCAGCAGCATTCTGCAAGCATCAGTTCTTGATGGGATTCTTTGGCAGAATTTCTTTTACTATTACATGCTTTCATCACTTTTCTAAAGTACTCTTATGCCAACTGTGAACAGTAAACTACATCACCCTAATTCCCTAGGCTTTCTGCAAAATGGGAGAGAAATGCAAGTTATAAAGACAAAAGTTATCCTTTTTAACTCAAAAGATCCAAAACTATACAGACCACCAATGCTACAGTTGATTTAAGGAGACGATGACGTTTAGATCAACTAGAAAAGGAAAGGAAAATCCCCAAAAGAGAAACAATTTAGTTTCTATTTCTAGGATGGAAATGAAACTTCATTGCCAACTATCCTATATTACCCATCATCCACTCCACTTCTTGCCGCATGCTGCCTTCCAGAGGCAATGAATCTCCATTACCAAATATAGGCCTTGGTCTTTTCTTTATTGAAGCAGTGTGTGAACCCACACCCATTGGAGATACTGGACTCCCAGTTGAAGTCAGGCAGCTTTCGACAGAGCAATCACCAATTCGAGCTGGCAAATTCGAAGTACTTTTGCTCTCTAGAGCTACGGCAAGTTCAGACAGTGAAGGCATTTTCATGTTATCAGCTGGGACTATTCCTTGACATTCATTAGAAACCTTGATTGCTAGTTCAGATAATTCTTCCCTGGCAGCTTCAAGCCCAGCAGACACAGCAGCCTGATCATTCAGAGCTTTACAAGCTTTCTCAAGAATTGATTGTAGGTATTTTCCTTGTGCTTCAATACGAAGTTGGAGACGACGTTGCACCTGCTTCAGTAAAAACCCTCAAAAAGGGTATAAAATCATGTTTCAGCTAGTGCATACTTGGATTAAAAAGAAATTGCATACTACAAATGGAGCTGAAAAGAGAGTTTGCACTTGTTTAGGTTGAAAATAAATCATCGGGAGAAAAATTTCCCAGTGAATAAAAAAACAAATGGATTTCATTATATTATGATTCACGAGGATAATGTTCCCCAAAAATCAATTTAAAAAAAAAAAATTGTAGTAATTGACAAACTAAAAACTGTCAGAATCCTAATATTTTGGCTTATCATGGTAACTGCATATTCATGTTTCCCTAAGTAACCCAAATGCATATACGCTCAACTACTGTGATAATTTAGAAGAGTGCAAAAGTCATATGTTGCTGCCCATATCAGATGCAGGTATGAACACTAACCTCCAGCTGCTCGTGTAGTCTTCTTTGTACTTCCATCTGTACACGCAAAGCCTCAGTAACCTGGTAACCACTGTTTGGAAGATGAAAGCAAGAGTCTTAGGAGGGGACAGAAAGATGGGGCATGTTTGACAGAAAAAGGGAAGGGAAAGATGACATACTCATTTACATCTTGTGCAATCATTCTAGACGATGTCGATGTAGATGAACCAGTATCCTGACTTTCTGCAACTGATACTGCAATCCCAATTACACATCAATTACTAAGCATTTCAAACATTTTCAAATTTCTGCAAGAAAACAGTTTACTTTTTGGCCAATCTGTAATGATAGATGATTGAATTGACTTTGTTAATTCCTCTACCTGCCCAACCACACACCCATGACCCATCCCACTCCCACCTACCACCACAACTTCCACGCCCAGACCATTCCTAATCTTAAGTGAGCATTTTCATAATCATCTTAAGCCCCTGGAAAGAACTTTCCATTCTGGAAGAATATATCAAATTCATAAGGTTCGAGAGTGATAGAGACTAATACCATCTTTAGAGTTCTCATTTGATTCTTTGCAAGATTGCCTTCCCAACCTGTATTTCTGCATGTACATACATCATGGAACAGCTATGAAAATCAAAGGAAAATAAACACCTTGAAGATAAAAATAACTGAAGTGATATTTGTTCAACATACCTGTAGATGGGATTTCAAGTGATAGAGAGTGAGGCCCTTTACCCCCATTGTTCGCATAATAGTCTTCGGTGTTGCTTCTGCAGCAAAAATCAAGAACACGACCAGAATAAGTTTGTTCAGCAATCTGCAAGAATTGTCTATTCCAGAATACAAATTCATAGCACTTAAAAGAATATTGGCTAATGTAAATTGGTTTCAGAGTGTCAGATGTCTATGTCCCAGGCTTGGTCTGTAAAGAAACCAGCCAGATGACTTAGGAACATAACTTATATGCCTGTAAATATATAGTTATATTTTCATTTGAAACCGGTTAAAAAACCACAGCCACTAGTAGCAGAACATCACTAAGCATAATGGTCATAGAATAGAAACACTAAATACAAGATCACTACTATTGGATTATTTCAAGCAAGAAAATAACTAAAGGGAGGGGAGGTTCAGGGCTGAATATGGCTTTCAGAAAACGGTTTATTTCAAAAAGCTTCAGCACTTTCTAGCTCCCTAACATTTGGCACTTCTCTGACCATTTTAGAGAAGGGATCACATAAAAAAATTAGGTATTACCAGCAATTGGATGCAAGTGGAGAAAGCAGCTCGGTTGGTTTCCCAGAAGCATGGTGATCAGACTGCTAATAGCAGTAAAGGGACAGCTGCAGCAGCTGGGATTAGAGGAGCCAGCACCAGACTACTGGCAACAGGAAGGTAGTGCTAGTGCAGTGGTGCACAGCACAGAGAAAAAAAATGGCATATCAATCATTTAATTATGGAAATAAGCATAAGAACAATTTTCTCATTCCCTAGCGTATTGGGGAAAAAAGAATCTCCAGCCCTTAGTCAAAGAGTTAAGAATGACTTGAAGTTGAAACCTCGGTGTAAGTTGCCAGTTTGACCCAAAGACTCGGAGCTCTAAGAAAAAAAACAGACAAATAAACAAAAATAACTCTAATATCTTTCTACTTCTCTTAAGTTACACATTCCTGCCCACATCTCAAGTCTATGATAATGCTTACGGAAAGTAATGGTTACCCATTATTTGACCCATATTGACAAGCTGAGATTCTTGGTTTAGCAATGATAAATGGCAAATAGTAAATGTTTACAAAGAAAACAAGTAGGATCAAGTGGCTTACAAAAATAACATTTGCAACCAGAAATACTACACCCACACAGAATCTTGCACAATAAAATTGCAACATTACACTGGCTGCATCCACTTACTACAACATGTCATGTTTCTTAATTACATATTGCTGAAAAATCATCTAGGCAACATATTGCTGAAAAACCATTGAATCTTTTTATGCTTTTGCTTTTATAGCATGTAGTCTTACTATTTTGACATTCCATTCACCAAATACAAGAAACCAAATATAAAACTGATCCGGAAAAGCTCTATAAGCCCTCGAACACTGGAATTACAATGAAATGACCATCCTAGTAAGGTTACTCCAAAAACTTTGCATAATTCGGTCTATGTGCATTACTTGACTTTTTCCTGTATTACTAAGATTGATATTTGCATTAGAAGGAACTCGGAAGTAAATCAATTGGAAACTTTGAGATATATACAAAGATAAAGAGCTTGTATTTATCAGTTATTTTGCTCCTTTCTTTAGACAATCAAAGTGTATAGAGCAAACAACTTGATGTTTACCCTTCCATAAAATATCCATTTAAAACAAAAATCTATTGACAATAGAAATAATAGAAAACATTCTTCCCGGGCAAGGACAAAGTTCAATAGTGCTTTAATTTGTCCCTTTAGTTGTATAGTCCCAGCAGTAAATTAAGTTAAAAATGGCCAATGGACCCACAACAACGACAACCAAATTAAAAGATAAAACAACTACAAGTAACAATAAGCACACAAATTCGAGGATCAGTGGTGAGGCAATTAAGAACAAATGAAAAACGCCGAAGATGATGCTTCTTGTAATGTCAATATCATATCCATCTTAAAAACAAAAGACACTATTAAGAAAAGAATAATCCAAATGAGGTCATCTACGCTAACAAGAGAGAGAGAAGCAATATGAACCATTATAACTCTCAATAACATGATACTTGTGGCAGTGATCAATACTTTTGAAATTAATCCAAAATATTTTTGCAGAAAAAAAAAGTACATGAAAATTATAGAAAAAAAATAAAATTATCGAAACATTTAAAGTCTATACCGTAATCACTCGAGAAACATCATCAAATATTTGTAGTTAGTAACAGGCCAAATCACTAATCACCAAATCTATTACTCTAATCACCCATAAAAAAAAGAAATCACAGTTAATTAAAAGGAAATCGTTGAATACGTAATAAACACGAATTTCTAGGGGAAAAGATAAACAAGAATTTCTAATCCCATGAAATGAACCCAGAAACAGCCATTTTAAGCTCTGCAAATTAATAATCGAAACGCAGATTGAACTCAAAAGCAAAGACTTATAGCTAAAATACCACATTCTAGATTGACTAATACTAGAGCCATAAAACACACAAACACAAAAAGAAAAAGAAGAAAAAAAAAAAGCTCACAAACACAACAAGGAAAAGAAAAATCAACACACCAGACATAGGATATGTGTAAGTATAAGTAGAGAGAGAGAGAGTGCGTGTGTGTAAGTAAAAACGCACTGTCAGGTCCACCCAGTTGAGTAACAGCATCAACAAATCTCTCATGGAGCTCCGCCGTCCACCGGAGTCGGGGCTTCGGATCCGTAGTAAGAACCAAGCACGCGTCCCCAGGCAAGTTAGTCCCATCTAACGAGCCCTGAAAGTCTCCGTGTCCATCCAACGGCAGCGAATGTATTGCTGAGTACATTTTTTCTTTTCTTCCCGTTGATGCAGCACTTGAGAAAAAAAGGCGGCAAAGATCCAATTTGGATAACCGGGTCGGGGCAGAACCCCGAACGAAAGGAAGAGAGGAAGTCGAGGAAGAGAGATGTGTGTATCAGTTAAAAGGGTTATTTGTGTGTAAGAGAGAAAAAGGGAAAAGAGTGTGTTTTAAGACATGCAGAGGTTAAGACAGCGATGGGGCTGATTTATGTGATGTGTTTTGTGTTGTGTCTCTCAGTCTCTGTGTTTTATTTTTTGTTTTTTCATTTTCTTTCTCTGATTGTTTTTTCATTTTATTTTTCTTTTAACTCTGTACTTTGTTTCTTCTTTTCCTTTAATCCAATGTAAGCCTTTTATTTTTCTGAATTCGTAGACAAATGGGAGGGAACTAAAGTCGCCGCCCATAATATAATTTCATGTCTGGTTGGCGCATTGTCCGCGACGGAGCAAGAAGTTTACATGATAGGCAAAGAGAAAAATGCTTTATCAAATTTCTGGACGGTCGATATATAAGGATTTTTTAAAATTAAGGAGGAGAAAAATGAAAATATATATATAATGGATAGGAAAAGATTTAAGGAGTGATTTGGATTAAAAAAATTAGATGAATTTTTTTGTAAAGTCTATGAATTTAGCTTAAATTCATAAGTTTATGAGGTTAAAAGAAATAGTTTAAATCTATAAATTTAAAGAAATTTTTTAATTTTCTAAAATCTCTTGTTTGTAATAATGGCAATAAATTGTGTTTCGCCTTGCATCTTTGTTTTGTCAATGAAGGAGCGAATACAATATAGAAAAATATTTTAAAACGAGACTCAATTCGGATAATAGCAACTATATCTATTTTATATTAAAACTATGTCTTTATTAATTATTAAATATATTTATTTAATATTTTAACTATTATTCAGTATAGTTGAGTCTATATTTAAATAATATTTAATATATTTTAAAATTATATTTATTTATTTATGTCTTATAAATAAAATATATAAATATTTTTATATAGTTCGAAGTGGAAATGAAACGGAATAACTTAAATCTATTTATGCCTTATCACTAATAGCAGAGCGAGTATTACTCGCCCTATTTAAGTCAAGTTACATATTTATTTAGAATATGAGACAAATTATCGTCTCTTTTCAATTTTTAGGGTTTTAGCTTTTCATCTTGAAAGTTAGAAACGTTTTAAAAAAAATAAATTGTTATAAAATATCATTCCTAACAATTTTATTTTATTTTTTAATTTTAAATAAAAACTCATTGTTTCCATATTTAATCGAAACTATAGATTTAAAATCTATAAATTTTAATTCCATAAATTTTAATTAAATCTATAGATTTTAAAATCTCTCTAGATAGCTAAAAGGTTTAGAAGCATAATAAGAGTGATCTTTTATCCGATTAAGTCCAAATTCAAATTACTTAAATTCAATAAACTGAATTATTTATATATTTATGGAAATAAAACCAAATAAGATATTAAATTGAATAAATTAACTTTTTAATGATATAAACTAAACTGAATTGGATTAAATTAAATTAAAAGAAAAATTGGTTGGCTCAATAGTTAGTTAAATTAAGAAAGAAAAAAAAGCAGTCATGATAATGCAAATAGATAGTTAAATTAAGTTCCAATTATAGGTTCACAGCTTATCTATTTATGATTTTGATAATAATAATAATAATAATTAAATGTCATATGGCTGTGACTATGATCTTTAAACTTTTGACTGTACAAATTTCACTTTCTTCAGTCAATTCACACATGGGAAATCATGTGAGTTCCTGTAGTTCGACTCTTCATTTTCTATACACCAAAATTTGTTGCCCCTATGTTATGATATGTTTGTTGTTTAGGTTATTCACATTCCCTTTTCACATCCACTTACCTAAGGTGAACTTTAATAACATAATGTGAGATTTCACTGAAAAATACGGACTTACGATTAATAAGCGAATGACGTATAAATTAAATATTTATGTCATTTCTTAATATATATATATATATGAGAATATTTTTGAAATATGTAAGATATTTCTTTTTATGATAAGTTTTATGGTTCAAAAACTATTAATTTGATATTTATGTAATTTAATTGTAGAAACTAAGTAAAAATCTTTTTACAATATTTTTAGAATTAAAAGTTAAATATTTAATTTGAATATAAATTCATTATTATATATTTATATAATGCAATATGCTTAAAATATGTTAGTCAATCAGCATCTTTTAAATTTTTAACCATATGAATTTAATAAGTTAATATCTTTAGATATTTAATTAATAAATTAATTATAAAAAAATCGACTGTATGAAATACTCTCAAATAATTGATCCACACAATAAATAAATAGAAATGAGGTTATGTAATACATGGAGGTGGGTGGATAAGGGAAGGGACAGAGAAGGCCAGTCCAAGGGCATATTGGAGGCCACCAAAACAAAAGTCGGCCAGTTTTAGACCTCACCTTTTGTACATCTGGCGGTAAATTCTCAATCTCTCCTTCATTCTGCAATTTCTTCTTTATTAAATTAATTTGGCCCGATTTTAAATTATTAATTTATTAATTAACGAATTTTTAAAATATTATTTTTTTATGGTTTATTCAGATTAATTTACTTTAATTTTCTATTTGATTTCCAATTCTGTTAAATTTAAATTTAAGAGATTTTCAATCCAAAATCTCTTATTTTAAGACTTGAATTAAAACTAAAGTATACATATATATATATATATATATATATATATATATATATATCAAATGGAGTACAGACAGGAAATTTCTGCAATAATGGTTGCCACTCGAATGGATATATGAAGATAAATTAGAAACTCAGGACAAGTATATATAAAGAAGGACAAGCTGACAATGAACCTTGAGACAAAATTTGTCTTGCAAATTTCCCAATTTCAGTGAATGTATGTAGTGGGGGGTTTTGCTTCTTCTTGTTGATAAGACCCATTTTCACTCTTTTTTTTTTCTTTCTCTTTTACTACTATTTATTTGGTGCATCTATGACCCAAATATGTAGTAAAGTTGAAAACTAGATTCTTTCATGTGCAGTTATGGGTTAAATCAATAACTGTGATTCTGACCCATCAAATACTGTAATAAGGTGAACCAAGCAAAAGATATGAGATTCTTTGCCTTTGTTGTTTTTGGATTATTGGTTTATGTCTTAATCATCACCTATGGTAGCTCAAATGAGACATACCTTCTCATTCCATTCTCATGCTAAAAGGGTTTGTACTAAATTGACAGTTTATGGGTTTTCATAATTTTGCACCATAAATTATTGCTCCAGATCCACTGTATATGTGTATGCTTTCTTTTTTCTTTTTTCTTTTTTTCCTTTCTGGCCCAATTTTAACATTTTTTTTACTTATGTTTAAGTAAAAAAATAAAATAAATTAAACATAAATATTCTGATAATTATACATAATAAGGTTGAAGTGCATGATGAAACCAAGAAGAGTTGGTTATAATTGTTTAATTAATCACAGATTAGTTAAGCCAATACAATGCAAAAGGAGGGACCAGAAATGAGGCCAAGCCTCCCTCCCTAGTCCCACATCAAGAACCAATATAAATATACTCATGAAATTGAGTATGGTGAAAGAAAGAAAGAAAACATTTGTTGAATGAATTATTTGGATATCCAAAAAAAAAAAAAAAAAAAAAGCTTCCACATTTTTATTATGGATAGCTGTGTAGGTAATATATTGTCCACTCTCCTGTCCTTTCTTATACATAAATTATTTATGTATGCCTTCTGATGTTAAAAGAGTTGACTCATTGCTCTTCAGCTGGTCATGATAAAATATACTTTTATTTTTATTAATATTTAAATACTTTTTATTATATGAATTCACTCAATATGTTATTGTGTATTACTAAAAAAATTTAAATATTTTTCTGATTAAATTAATAATTAAAAGTATTTTAATCAGTTACAAAGATATATTTTAATAGGTTTGTTAAATTAAATTAAAAATTATTAAATAACTAAAATTTAAATACTTAAATATATTCTGCTACAAAAAATATATATCGGCACTTATAAAAGTAGTCAAGGAATAAATAATATCTCAATTTAAAAGAGATTTCAAACTTAAGACTTACAATAATAAATGTGTAATATATTAAATGGGTATGCAAACTAATTAAAAAGCATTTAAACCCACTTGGATTTTTTTATTTAAAGAAATCATAAAATGTATGCGTCAAGAACATGTATTGTAATGATAAATGAGGAAGTTAAGCAATGATTAAGTGGATTAATTACCCTAAACTCATAAAACATTTTGACTTTTGGGTCCCCTCCTCTCTCCACCTAATTGCTAATAAGTAATAGTCTTATAGCACACACATCATTCTCTAAAATAGGTCATTTGTTGATTTTAAAGGGTTGTGAGTAGTGGACAACTTTGCTTGAAACTGAGGAGTGATAGCTCTTCAAGTTTATGTTCAAGAACTCAACTCAGTCTCGTCTCATCAATGGCAAGGACCAACAATATTTGTATTGATTGATTTTAATTATAAATAGTTAATCGTAATAAATAAAATAGTCATTTATAAATAATATAATATTTTATATTTATTTCACTCTTAAAAATAAACACTCGCTAAAGTTTTATTTAAGGCCATTATAATAAAGAAATGAAAAAAAAAAAAAGAAAAATGATTTGCTGGGGAGTGATGAGAGTGCTTAATAGGAGAGATATAATATGAAACATGTGTGTTTTAAAATTGTAAAATCCAGGTGTAATCACATGGCAAAGTTGCTTGTTGAATCAAAATCAACTAATTTATCTAAAGCTCTGATTGATTATCAGAGCAAGAAATAATAAATTAATAATATTACAATTGCTTTAAGCATGCCAATCCAACTACAAACACACCATTTATTCAATATTTAATACTGCTAGTTGAATTAAATAATTTGCAACTGAATTTTGTGAGAATTAAAAATGAAGAACTGCTATAATAATTGGAATCAAATAAAATCTATTAAAAAATTCATATTATTGAAGTAAGAGCAATAATAACAAGGAACATTCTGCAATGTACATTATATAAAAGTAAAACAATTGTTTTTTTTTTAATTAAATTATTATTATTATGTAGCAATTCATATAAAAACAGTATGTTGTACCTTTAATTTAGGAAAGTTGTTGGCAATGGTCCACATTTCCCCTCAAACAATTGTTTTTCCTTCAAGTACCCTACCATAAAATATTAACCTAGATTTTTCAAAATAAAATAATATTAACAAAATAGTGTTTGAATATTATGTAGTGTAAGAGCAACACCCCCTTTTCTTTCTCTTTTGGGTGATCTCTTTATTATTAGGGTCCATATTTAATTCAAAAGCTATGTTAATCATTTAACTAAATAAATAAGTAACATGACATTAATAACATTCAATATGTAATAAAATAATGAGGGGTAAAGTGTATTAGGTAAACTATATTTATTTGGGTATGAATTTATTGATATTATTCCTCCAAATTGATTGAAGCAAGTTCTCTAATTTATTACTTTTTTTTTTCTTTATTCATTAGGCTTTGTTTCTAGAAATCATTATGCAGGATAATATTTTGTGGTGTTTGATGTATCTAGAAAGATCTAATCATGAAAGATAATTTTCTGATCAGAAGAAAAAAATAAAAATAATATAAGACCTATATAAATTTAAAATAAAAAAATAAATTTGTATATATATATTTAAATTTTATGTGTTAAACATATGTTAAAATAAAAATTTATATATTAAAAATTAAATATACATATTAAAAAAAATTTAAAATTAATACATATATAAAAGATTAAATAAGAGAGGCATGAGCTATTTTTCAGAAAAATTGTTTGCCCGTTAGAGGATGATTAGAAATCCCTATGAAATGTTCATATAGGGGCATTAGGCAACAAATGGGCCTTAAAATCAGTGATGGGCCCTACTCACTCTTCAGACCAGATGACAACTCGTTTCATTATTTTGTTATTTCTTCTTTAATGTAAAATTCTTCTTCATTTATATTTTAAAATTTAATTACTACGGTTTTCAATTAATAATTAAGAAAAAACTGAAGTTTCTTTTTATAAAAATATGGGACTTCTTGCCATGTATTTTTTAGAATGCATGTATTATTAATTCTTTTCTTGTTCTTTTTCCTCTCTGCTTTCTCATATTAAAATAAAGTTTATTTTTTTATTTTTTATGTTATTTTTATTTTATGTATCGAGTTTTTTATTAATTTATTCTCTCAAAATACAATAGTGATTTTTTTTTATTGATGATTTAATTTTTTTTAAAAATACTATTATTTGTATAATTGAGACATAAGGTATAGAAACATAGAGAAAATTTAGAGGGGAAAGCTTATTTTTAGCATATGTATTTTTTAAATTATCAAAACTTATTAACTTTATTTTTATTCTTTTGCAGCCTAAGAAATAGCATAATGAACTATTTGTTTTAACGACAGGTCGTTTCTTTGTAAACATCAAACTGCACCAGGTGGGGTTTTAGACCTGTAAACAAAACCCTCAACACAGAATCCAGCTTCTGTTGATGATATTAGAAGCACAATGTTTTCTCGTTCTCTGACTTGTAAAAAGCATTGGCTTTTCTTACATGGACGCAAAGGTGACCTCTCTATCTTTCTCTTTTCCTATGTATAACAGATAATCAATTTTCCTTTTTTAAACACTCTTTTTACCCTCATTTTTCATTTACTACTGCAGTGATTTCATATGAATCCGCAACTTCTCCATTTCAAGCCCTCTACTCTACTCACATTGTTGGTGATAAACCAATTCTTGTAAAGTCTTTGCTTTGGCTTTCATTTATATCATTTACATTTGTTTTTGCTCTCAGCTTCTTCGGTTCAATTTAATTCTTGGTTGGTTTTATTGTAACATGTGATTATGTCTGTAGGTGAGAGATTTTATTCATTCTGCATTGTACCATCCATTACATGGATACTTTTCACAAAGATCAAGGTCTGTCGGCGTTCTTGAGAAAAGCATCAAGTTCAATCAGCTTGAAGGTGCTTACTTTAATTTTGGTTCCTCACTTTGTTATTCTTGAATTAATTTGGAATTCTATGATCTCGTGATTCATGATATGAATTTGTGGAATTAATGTTAAAGGTAATAACTGTATAATGCATGATGTATTTTTTCAGTTTGTTCCTTACTTGTGACACTTTCGAACGATGTGCTGCGCAAGAAGCAACAGTCTGGGTTCTTGTTTAGGAATTGCATCTTAGATTGGTTGAGCAACGGGGTTCCGGGTTTTGCAACAAACAAAAAAGAACAAAAATATCAGCTAAAAATATGAGAGCACAATGTGCACAAGCTGTCATTTAATATTCAAATTCCAATGATATATTGGAGATATGCTTCTGCTTGTTCTTTTACATAAAGAGCCCATTGATTGTGAGTATGATGCTTGTACTTGAATGTGATAAGATGATGCTAATTCTTGCCATATTTGTATGCGATTGAATATGTTGAACTAGATCCATATTTATCAGTTCTTTTAAACTAGTTTTGAACTAATGCATTTTTCTCCTACTGTGTTTTAGGCAGAAAAGCTTATTTGAACCACTTGGATAAAATCTACAAGCAGAGTGACATATCATGGTTTACACCAGTGGAGCTTTTCAAGGTAATCTCTCTTTCTCTCTCTTTCTCTCTCTCTCTCTGCACCTACTTTCTATAATTTAAAAATTGAATTTATCTATGTAAGAAGATAGGATTAAGTTCAAAATTTTCTAATTTCTATTTTGATATTTGTAAAAAGACTTTCTCATTGGAATTTATTATTACTACTACTGTTGTGTGCATTAGAACATTCTCCCCATTTTCCTTTTATCTCCCCTCCCTTCTTTTTTTCATGAAACCTTTCAATATATGATCTTGTTCTACATATTACTTAAGTTGGTGCTTTTTATAATCTTAGGAGCTCTTGACATACCTTTTTGATGTTCTAGTTTTGGTTGCTTTAGAGTTTGACAATCTCAACCAAACCAGCTTGGAGTTATTTAAATGGTTTCGTAACCTAACACACTGTCATGTTCTAGCAAAGAGTTGCTATCTATAATGCTTGGTGCCTTGTTCATGATGGTAAATCATTTATTACCGTAACAAAAAATATATAGAAAGGAAGCTTTTGTGCTTATTGCCTCTATTTGTATTGGTTCTAGCTCTTTAATGCTGCGAATGTATCCTTCCTTGTAGCCTTGGTATGCTCATGGTATTGCTGAAGCGATAATGCGTACGGCTAACCTTTCAGTTCCACTAAGAGTAAGCACCATCTTTCTCAATCAACCAGTTGACATCAGCTATATTCATGTGTATGTGTTGTGTATTTGGTATTTGCATGCTTCTCTGGCTTGTGGTCATGTTCTAATATATTTCAGGTCTTCAGGACAGAGCTTATTATCACAGTGGTGACTTAGGGTTTGGCTTGCTTGGTCTGATTCAAAATTTATCAGGAAAAAGCAGTAGTCAATGTTGAATGCTTAGTTTGTTTATGCAATGTGTAGTTTTGTTCTTCTAAGAATTTAATGGGTCTGAACTATGAAGGATTACCATGACAGTAATATGCATCAGCTATTTAAACTTATATATCGGGTAACCTTAAATGATCTTCCTTTATTCCTTTGTTTGAGGTCACAACAAACTCAATATTTGGCATAGCTTATGTTAATTTTTTTTTCTTCATAAAAATTGTGCAACATTCATGCCTGATTGTCAAATTTCTGAATTGATTTAGAAGTTATCATGCAAGTCAATTGTGTCATATTTCGAATTTTTGTTTATTCATTGGGATTTCACTTGGTGAATAACTTGAGTCTGAAAATTGATTCTGCTGCCATACGCTGTGCCCTCAGATATATGAAATTGGAGGTGGTTCTGGAACTTGTGCAAAGGGCATAATGGATTACATAATGTTGAATGCTCCTTCAAGAGTGTACAACACTATGACTTACACGTATGTGTACTACAATCCCTTTAACTACCAATAATATTTGAGAATTTAGATATGAGAGCATTAAGCTTACTCATGTGTGGCTATCCATCAAAGTTTGGTGGTTTCTTGGAACCATAACCCATGTCTTATTCTTAGCTTGTGTTTCATTTGGTGCAGTTCAGTGGAAATCAGTCCATCACTTGCTGAAATACAAAAAGAGACGGTTGGAGAAGTTCGTAGTCACTTGTCAAAGTTTAGAGTAGAATGCCGTGATGCTGCTGACCGGAGTGGATGGGGTATGGCTCTGGACTCTTTTTTTTTCCTCATTAATACTAATTAGATATTTTCTTATCATTGCCATGCATAATTCAATAATTTAAGTTCTCATGTAGCTTTCATTAATATGTTTAAACTCATTGGAGATGACTAATTACAAAACCTATGACTTCTATCATAATCCCTTTTCCATTGGTTATAATAAATGCAGCTTGAAAAGTGCTGTATTGCCTATAGAGTTTGAGGGCTTTATGAAAGAGCTTCTAGAGATAACATACTCTGTACTCTATTATACAGAAATTCTATAAAGCTGACAGTTCTATTATATGCACAAGTAGAGAATTAGTTTATCTTATGTTATTCATATTATATTTGATCTCTCAAGGCTTGCTGTACAGAAGAGAAAAAAATGAGCATGAGATCATCTCCTTCTTGTCTAGATGTTAATTGTTTCTTCTTCTTTTTTCCTGTTTCTTATTAAGATTTTATCTGGTTATTTTAAGTGTGCATCTAGATTCTTTGGTATTATCTATCTAAGGTCTTGAAAAGTAAGAAATTGGAGCTTCCTTGTTTTTTGAACAGGCGATGTGGAGCAACAGCCATGTTGGGTAATCATGCTCGAGGTATGTTCTTATGCAGTTATTAGAAGTCTGCATGCAAATTATTGCATTAGAGCAATAGCATAATCATGATTGGTATTTTGCTATTTCTTCCCACCTACTTGATTCATGTTAAATCATGATATTGTGGATAATTAATTTAAGCAATGGCTTGAGGAACATGTCAAGACCTGAGATGTTTTAGTTATGGAGGGCAAGTTTTCAATTGTTTCCTTATTTCTGTAAAGAGAAGCTTTCTTTCCTATTTTGCATGCCAATTGCAAGTATACTTATAGATACTTAGCCTGCAAATTCACATTTCTTGTATTTTTTTTCTTGCAGGTTCTTGATAATCTTCCACATGACCTTATTTACTCTGAAAATCAAATTCTGCCATGGAAGGAAGTATGGGTTGAGAAGCAACATGACAAGTAAGAAGCAGTGTGATTCAGTCTCCTGAATACTATCTTGCACATATTTAACTGTTTTACAACTTTTCATGTCATGATTATAAACTGAACAATGAATTAGAGATGATTGTACACAAAGGATATCTCAAATTGTCATTATTATTTCCTTCTGTGTGACACCACGCAATAAAATCAGAGTTGTCCATTCATCAACCAACATGAGTTTTTAATTTGAAGCTTCAACTTTTCCCTTTTTAAAATTCTGGTATGGATGCCATTGAATTTGGATTTCACTCCACTCTTTAGATCTGGACTGTTAGTCAATTTGGTGAACTTTTGAGTATCTAGCTTGCTAAGAAATCCAGAGGGAAATTGCATGCGCAAGTTTTACTAGTGACATTATTCTGCAGCCATAACCAAAGTTTTTAAAAGTAACCTTTCATTTGCATATGCTTGTGCCTTCTGTTGGACATGCTTATCTTATATCCTCTTAGAACTTTTAATAAAATTGACTATAAGCCTTTTCATTGATCTACTCATAATTCTGAGCATCTGACTGTCCTGTGATGTTTTACCACTTCAGTACAGATGTGCCATATGTTTGCGTTACATCTATTATGTGTGGAGTTGTGGGGGGTTATTGGATTAATTGATTGATTGTAAAAGGTTTAGAATCTTGAGGGCTCACATGAAGTTACCATAGTCCTCTAAGTTATTATTTTTAGCTTATGAAGTTTCTGTGTTAATGTCCATTGCTGGACAACTTGCATGCCAGCCTTGATTACTTAGGTCTTACACATTTGCAGGAAAACACTCTCTGAATTGTACAAGCCACTACAAGATCCATTAATTAAGTGCTGTGTTGAGATCATTGAATCAAACAGTGATCAGTCAGCATCAACAGCAAAAAGTTTTTTGTCCAAGGTCTTCCCAAGACCCCGAAGATGTTGGTTACCCACGGGCTGCTTGGTAAGGAAGCAATGATAATTGTATGCTTTATATAACCTTACCTCTTCCGCTAATACTTCCTTGAATATGCAGAAACTATTAGAGGTGTTGCATGAGGCATTACCAAAGATGTCGTTAATTGCCTCAGACTTTAGTTTCCTTCCTGATGTAAGCATACCTGGCGAGGGGGCTCCTTTGGTTTCAACCAAGGTAATCACATCACACTATCATAGCTATATTTTTCTCTTGTTCATGCTTGGCTAGCATTTTTTATCACAGAATTAGCAATATAAGATTCTAAAGATGATTAGATCTATGAGCATCAGCACATTAGAAAGAGATTTTAAATTGATGAAAACTCAAAATTGACGTTAACTTGATCTCTTTTCTTGAATATAAGACATTTAGAGCATCCTTTTCACATGTATGTGTAAAATTTATATCAGATATATGCATTGCTAAATTTTTTTAACTGCATATCATTAGTTCTAACTCTTCCCGAATAATAATTCATGATCCTTGGCTGGAAATGTTCTAAGTTAAACCAAACAAAGTAGACTTTTCTCTCACATACGAATGAAAAGATCTTTAATTTCTCAAGGGCAATAGGCAAGCATGCCAAAGATGATTAAATTAGTTCATGTTTTAATCCACAGAAAGATGGCTGCAGCTCTGATTACAAAAGCTATCTGGAAGCAAAGGTGCTCTCTCCCTCTCTCTCTCTCCATCCATCTTACTCAAGAACACACATTTTTTTCTTGCGTCATGTGTATGGTGAAATGTCTTTCTAGAGGTCATTTCTGTATCTTGCAATGTTATTCTATGATCTGGTGATCTGTAATGATATCTTAAGCATACTGATTGTAGGGTGATGCTGATATATTTTTCCCTACGGACTTTTGGCTTTTGGAACAAATGGACCATTATTGTTCCGGGTGGCTGAAACTGCATGAAGATAAATCTTCCAAGCAAGGGAAGAAAAGGCGAACACTTGTAGTAAGTTATTTCTTAAAGTTTAGTGCTATTTTTTCTCATGTCTCGGTGATTTTTCCCATCTAAAAGAGGATAAGTCATTCCAAGGGAAATATGCGTTTTCTTTTTGGCATTCTGCCCTTCATCTCCTTTCATTCCAAAACATTTCGCAAGCTTACTCTTCCAAACAAGATAGTAATTTCTCTCTGCATGTCACTAAAACTTGCGTCTTATGTAGCTTGATACATCATCATTCATGGAAGAGTTCGGTTTGCCCTCCAAGACGAGAACAAAGGATGGATACAACCCACTTCTGGATGATTTCAAGAATACTAAAGTTTATCTAAGTGTTCCAACGCACAACATAAAGTAGAGAGTCTGCAAAAGTAAGGAAGGAAGAAATGAATATTCTGCATAAATTCTCAAAAACTATTTGCAGAAGCATCAGTTCGAGAGGACTTGGCGTAGCTAGTCAAATAGCCTGGATCGCATCATCTGAAAAGAAATAAGGTATAGAAATCAACGGATACAGAGCATATCTAAATTTGAATGGTCTTTCTGAAACCCTCTTTATGTACTCTTATACAGGATTATTTATAAAGGCAAGTAGCTAATGACTGCTTCAATTCACATTCTTTGTGGGAGAAACTCAAACAGGAAAATGGGAGCTTGATATTGGAATATCTGAAGATCAATAAAATCTTCTATTCTTGATTCTCTTCTTTTGTGTATGAATTCTATTACCTAATAATTCTTTCAAGCAAACATATTAAAGCAGTTTCTTTTCTTCTTCCCTGTAGGAAGCATATGCTGTTTGGTTTCTAGTTCAATAATTGCCATGTCCTGTCTCTCTCATGGTCATGATTCTGTTTTCAAGTTCCCTTGGCTATATAAATTACTGGAACTACATCTGCATGTAAACAAGTTAGGAAGTTTTATGGACACAGAGTATTACATATTGTGCCTTCGTTCTTACCCATGGGTACAAATACTTCTTTACAACTAAACCAGGCACCTGAAAACTTGATTTTAAGATCAATTCGGGGCCGATAAGTTTCTCAATCTAAATTTAATATATTTACGTAAAATCAGCTGTTAAAATATGTGGGTTCGGTCAAGAAATATTAGTATTTCTGCGGAACCCTCAGCATTAAATCTTCAAACAATCTGAAGAAACTAGTAGTCAGGCTAAGCTTTGATTGCACGGGAAAATTTTAAAACTTTTTGGAGAATAATAACAAAGTTTATTTGTTACTATCGGGGCAAGTTCCAACACAAAACCATAAAAAGAAAGAAAGGAGCTATAGAGGTTGATCTTGAATCCAATTTTCAGTATCAATGAAAGACATGCTAACTAATTTACATAACGTTTGATGGCTCAGCTTCTTCGCCCAGCTCACCCTGTTTTTAGTGTCGGCTCCTGGTCCGAAGTTACCATACTCTGCAAATGTTATCTGGTTCCTGTTTTTAAACATACAAGCACCAATTACAAGATAATACAAACTAGACAGTCTCTTGTCTTCACATAGATTCAACGCTTGTAATATGTTATTGGAGATGATGAAGAATCAATGAACTAAATTAAAGAATTTGAAAATCACTGAGAGAAATCATTGAGTTTGACAGGTTAACTCGTTAAATTAGCAGAAAAATTTATTTTATGTGCGTAATGCATTCCCTATGTCCGATCCATTTAACTCTTCCTTTCAAATGCTTATATAAGATAGAAGGAAGGACTTACTCATGGTGAACAAAATCCCAAGCATTCCATCCCTCAGGATGTATCACATTAGTAAAGTTTGATTGATAGAATAGAACCCTTGAATAACCTCTCCAAGGTCTGCCTAAGTAGGCTGAACCTCTACCAAACACATTGCATCTCTTGAACACGAAACCATTTGCATCACTTGGATTGGTTCTCCCCTGTGCAGTAATAAACCCATCTCCAATTACTTGTATGGCACAACCCTGCAAGTACACATAAGGTATAGAAACACAGAATAAGTAATGTTATATACCTCACTTTCTCATAAAATTTCACTTTAGGGACACAACAAACTACATGCCAACCAAATATTTTCATTACCTCATAAATAGATTGGCCACTACCAAAGATAAAATCAACAGCACCCTGGATGGTGCATTTTTTGAAGTAATGTCTGCCTTGATCATCCCACAGAGTGTCTTGCACCCCGGCAAACCCACACCGATAAAATGCAGACTTATCGCCGGCAATCATAGCAGCAACTGCCGGTACTCTAGGGTTGTTGCTGTTAAGAAAGTTGTATGAATTCTGTTCAAGAAAAATAGGGAGAAAAAAATAATAGGTTAGTAAGAAATACTTAAATAAGATTTTTCTAGAGAATCTTATTAATGTTGCACATAATCAAAGTAATTAATTGCTTACCACAAACCTAATGCTTTTAACTATGATATTATCTGCTAAAGACATGAAAGTAGGGCTTTGTGCTGTTGAGTCATGGTCATCCCAGATAATCTGAGTTCTTCTTTTGGCTTCTCCTTTAAGTATGATATATGGTCTATCATATGGGATCTTCACTTTCTCCCTATAAATAACACACAAGAACATTTATCTAAGAAAATGCATTAGGATGATATCATTTTAGGCATCGATAAGCTTAGCCTGTCAGTAAATACACTCAGATTCAATTTATGTAACGAATAAATTCGAGTTTACGTAAATTATGGTTATAAGAGAAAAGCAAAAGAAACAAGAGGGAAACTGTACCTATATATGCCAGCCTTGATATAGATACAAATCCAATTCTTGTTGTTTGATGGAACAGAATCAATAGCAGATTGTACAGTGGAAAAATTGCCATGGCCTGATTGATCAACAAGGACTGATACATAAGGAAATTTCTTATTATTACTATACCATTTACCACTTGCATGGAGTTTTCCATTAGCCATTAGTCCTAACTGAGTGATGCCTATCCATAGAGCTAAGTAAAAACAAGAACACCATTGAAGCAATTTCTTCATAGCTAATGATGAGAACTGAGAACTGAGAAGACAAACACCAGGTGAGAAAAAAAAAAAAAAAAAAGGAAGAAAATGATAAAGCAGAAGAGAAATGATGGAGAGTAGAATGCAAAGGAATGATATATTTTTACAGTAATAATTATTCTTGTAGATCAAGCAAAAATGCATTGAAAGAAATTTTCATGAAGGGAAGAGGGAAAGTCGAGAATCTTCTGTAATGAATTAGAATCAATTCACTGATCCTTGAAAGCAAATCATATTAGGATTATATGATAAAAGAATTTCTATCTTGGTGCTAAGGAATGATCATATTTTCTTTATATGGATATATATAATATATGATGCTCCTTTCCTGATACTGTGGAGACTTGAGTACTCCTGTACTAGAACAACAACATTATAAGCAAATCTTGAAATATAAGGAAATGAAAACTTGAAATCATGGAACCTGTTATGGAAAAAATGCTCCAAGCAATAAAGTAACTTCAATGTCTCATGTTCATAAGGGAAGTGGACGACAGAGTTAGTTAAATGGTTTTCACTGAGTGGGATCTGTGTGTTGTGTCCCCAGAATGTGTGTGGGTTAATGCCTAAATTGTAGCTTTTATTTATTTTTTTTCTTTTTAATGAAAAAATAAATAAGAAATACAAAATTCGATTTGATTGATGGCTATGTAAATCTATCAAGCTATGATGTGGAAACTCTAGCGTTTTAGTGTTTACATTATGAGAATGTTTTTAGGTAAATAAATCATATAAATAAAATTACTTATGTAAATTATTATATTTGTATTGATTAATTTAATCGTATTATAAAATGACAACCATAATTTAAAGTTTGTGCCCATGCATAAGCAAGTTTTTTTCAAGCTTGTCATCTTCTGAAGCTGAATTATTATGCCCATGCATATCCTGCTAATAATATTTATTCCAGACTGCATTTGTTGATTATTTGATTGAAACCAACTAAAGGTACCAAGGTCAGCTGACAATATAAATTTTGCCACAGCCCAACCCCAAATGTAGAAATTACAAAAAATAACTGTTGGTTAAGCCATAAATAAATTCATTTATAATTTTAGGGTTACAATAGTTACAGTAAGATAATTGAGCAGCCAACTTATAATGAAACCACAACCCAAAATGAGCATCCATTGTAGCTAGAAGACTTGAAGATCACACAGTGGATGCAACTGCAAGCTCTAGATAGATAAGGATGTTCCCATTCCTTGACAATAAAGACCTCAACCTTGCAGTTCTATTCTATCCCCCCTTCCCAGTTCATGTTGTGAATCCAAGCCAACCCTCCAAAACAAACTAATAATTACATAGCCTCAATCCCACATTTTCAATCAATGATTGATAAACTATGAGAAATGAAAATAATAACAATAATAATAATAATAATAATAATAACTGACATTCAAAAACAATTGCTAATATCAAAAATCATTTTAAGAAAAAAACTCTATATAGCATGAGATTAAATAGAACAACTACCCAAAATTAATCCACTCAAAAACAGAAATAGTTAATGCAGTAAACAGAATTTGGCTGCAACAACAGTATTCTCAAATTTTCCACTTGACAAAAACAACCTTCTTTCAAAATCAATATTTGATAGGAGCAATAACGTCTAGCTGAGGACCGAGTTTCTCCTCTGCAATCTTCTCAGCTTTAACCCTCAGCTTTGTCAACTGCTTCTTCCTCTCATAGGCCACTTGAGCCCTCTCCTTTCTCTTCCTCTCAAGTTCCTACAGAGAATGACAGTACAAAATTCAGATTACATTACTATCATCAAAGAGAAAAAAGAAAAAAGTGCAACCATGCCAAACATGAAAAACTTAATAATTAGAGGTTTCTCTGCCATAAACGATGATAATGACCCATCTAACATCTGATAGAACTACATAGAAGTAATGCAAAAACCACCATGAACATTGACTTTTTGTCTGTTAATAAATGCACATAAATTAAGATACAAACATACACAGACACAAAATTTTCATGTTCCTGTGCTCTATATGAGATACTAGCACTTGTTAAATGAGACACAAACAATTAAATTCAGTATTGAACTATATAAAATCCTATCTGAGCAAGACAGGAACATCCCATCACTTGAAATTTACATAGAGAAAAATGTGGCAATTTAGACAAAGTAAAACAAATTCGGCAACCACTGCATACCTTGATGGTCTCATAGTGGTTCCATCCAACCTCAGAAGAAAGTCTGCCCAACAAACAGTATTTGTGTCCAGCTTGAAGCCTCAACACCCTGAGTTTTAGAAAATCGAGCAATAACAAACATCAATACAACCAACAAAAGCAACAAATGATTAGTTTTTCGAGGATGTCAACAAAGACTCACTTGAGCGCATCAGGGATAACCATCCTCTTCATCTTATCATATGGAGGAGGAACACCCTCATACACCTTCAATCGAGCAAGAGCAGCTTCTCCACGCTTAGTCTTATGGGGAATCATCCTTCAAAACAAAAACAAACTTAGAATTACCAAAAGAGGACATAAAAAAAAATCACACCTTTACATTTGCAAAACAAACAAATCGTGCAACAAGTACCATTGAATCCCAAAAAATAACCAGCAATGAGACCTTTGGACTCTAACAATATGCATTTTTTCAACTTACCAAGTATTACAATAAACAAATTCTAGAATCTAAAATAAAACTACAATAAGTAGCTAAAATGTTAGCCATTAGAAATAGAGCTATCTTAGCTAAACTAAAGAACAACTACTAGCAGCATAAAATTTGTTCTCAAGACTTCAAACTTTTCATAAATCAAAGATGGGCTTTTCTCCAATACTCTAAATGTCATCAATGTAATACATTCTACTAAAACAACAAACCAAGCGCGATAAGACGCAACACTTATAACCCAAAAATCTATCAATCTATTGCAGTCCGCGTACAGAAAAGGGAAAAAAAAAAAAACAAATATACAAATCAAAATCTTACCCACGAATAGTGCGCCAAAGGATCTTAGAAGGTGCGCGGAAGTGAATAGGACCATGAGAAGGCTTAGTGTTCATGCGTTTACGCAAGAACCTCATGTACTTCATCTTTTGCCTAACTAAACCACCAGAGATACATATCTCTTCACACCTTACAACAACAACTTTTTGCCCATTCAACAACTCTTTTGCTATGATGGATGCTAACCTACCCAACATGTGGTGCCTTGCATCCACCACCACTCTCTTTGCGCAGATCCCTGACCCTGACACCATTGTTTCTCAACTCACACTTCGGCCTAGCGGCTGCTGTACGTAGAGAAATGAGAAGAAGAAGAGATATTAGGGTTTTTGGTGATTTGGGTTCTTGAGGGTTTATATGGGTCTGTCAACGGTTACGGATTTGGGCTTTAATCTTTGTGGCTAGTTTTTGAAGTTGGGTCGGGCTGGGCCCATCAGGAATTTTATAATTGTACAAATTTGGTATTTTATCAATTGAATATTTGAATTATCCTTTACCAAATCCAAAAGTATTTCTCTTGATAAAAAAATGAAATAGAAAAATATTTCTTAATTTGAAAAAATCAATTTGAGAAACCTAATTTTTCTTTAAAGCTAAAAGGATCAAGTACTGCCCCCAAAATGGATCACTTAGGTGGTATTACGACTAAAATCCCAGCTTTCTTTTTATCTAGCAGTCTACAACGTGTTGTTTTGCAGGTGACAAAGCCCATTTGGGCCCTTTGCGAGTATCTGAACATAGAAAAATGTTATTTTTACGTCATATATATCTAATATGAAGCTTGGAAAATTTCCCCATGGGAGACGATCTCTAACTTTAGCTTCCTCGGTCTTTCGCAATCAGCAAGTTGGAATTATCTAATTATGTGCAAGCCCTGCTTTACCAGCATGGGTACAAGAAAAATCCAACTAGCCATTGACCAACTGAGCATGCACAAAAGCTACCTGTGGTATCACTTCGTATTTTACACCTTAATTTAAAATGATTGGCACGGACTAAGTCAATTATTTATGGGTATGATATATATAAAAGGTGCACATATATACAACCTGGTATATATGAGAAACGTTTTCCCTGTGGAACACTGTTGTTAGCAAGTTGGTCATTTCAAATGGCTCGTTTGGAAGGGCATACCACAGCATTGTCTTCAATAATAATGTAAATATATATTATATTATATATATTTTCTCGGGTTCTGGGATCCTGTCAACCGACTTATGCTCCACACACTTAAATGCAGAAGTAGCATATATCTTGCTAGTGAGGGAGTCTCTTGACGAGAGTCTTGACCCAAAGACCCCACCATAATCAAGCACCTTCTACCATTGTATATATTTTTTTTTTTGCTTCAATCTAATTAATAAAAAAAAAACGCCTTTTATTTTTAGATTTTTTTTTGAAAAAAAATATCAATTTTAAATAATCTACTTTACACTTGATACTTGCCAAGGCATGTATTAAATTTAAAATTAGATAAGAGTTATTTTTATTATTATTAACTGAATTTGGCTTTATTAATTTTAATATTTCAAAAAAAAAATATTGCATTAAATTGACTCTCTCAAGCTCGACAATTAAATAAAAATGGATTATTATGATTTCGAGTAAGTCGCTACGGTGAAACCGGTAGACATACTGCTCTTAGAAAGCAGTACTAGAGCATCTCGGTTCGAGTCCGACTGGAGCATATATATATATATATATATGATTGACAAAAAATTAGAGTAAGCGAAAACTAAATAATTATTAGAATTGAAAAGAGAATAATTGTGTGAAGTTAAGGGGGTGAATTTAAGTATAATGTGAAGAAATTTAGTAAGTTATGTAAAATAAACAAATAAATTTCTTAGTTAATGTAACAATACTCCTACGGGTAAGAAAAGAAAATTGAAAAGGGACCAGCCGGGTTAATGAATAATCATTTTCGAAACCAAAAAACTGAGTCGACCCTACAGCCATATGACAGCATTTGCTGGGTGCAGCCTAATACAACCAAATGTTGATCTCTGGCAAGTCAACCCAAGGGCAAGAAGGTACGGGTCTCGTTGACTTTGCACCACCTCATAATAATAATAATAATACATGCAAATCATTGTATTTCAAACAAAAGAAAACCCGTTGCAGAAACTGTCTCCACATCTCCTTTTCTTCATCTATGGAGACCATGGCATCTTCTTATGGCAGATAAGAGACTGGGAGATTGCAATTGGATTATTCTCAAAAGTCAACCTACTGTGTACTGTTCTGTTGCTGTGATAACTATTTTCTAAGCTAAGAATTTAACATTTTCTTGGTCTTTTTTTAATAGGATAAAACCATTTTAGTGCTAAAGGCCTTTAGCAAATAGGAAAAGTCTGTAAAAAACAAGGCGGTGCAGATAGTATTACTGATAATCTTCTTTTTTTTTTTTATCTTCAAAAGATTGTAATCTAGCTACCTAAATGGAGTTAGTTGTCCATATAAATGCCCTTTGAGATTTACCATGTGTAAAAATAATTAATCTGTAAATCACAATAAATTTATGCATCAATGTATATAATATTTTATAGCTAAGATGATCGATTTTTATCCTAATTTTTGAACGCCTGACATGATATATAATTCTGATTGGATTAGAATTGAAGATATAATTGATTTGGTAATCTACAGCGATAAAAATGGCTTCATTTTAACTCTGCTTAGCGAAATTAATGATCAATGAGTCTAAAACTAAGCAACGAGGGTGGCAGCTCCATCATTCCACCACGTCAAAGGGATGAGTAATTAAGATTCAAACATTTCAGTTGGAAGAAAAGAAAAACAAGTTCAGTTGTGCGTAGTCGCTCTATTATATATAATCAATTGATGTTTGTTACAAAGTGTAATGAGTCAGAGATGAAGTTGTAATGATCATCATTATGTATATCGCCCCATTACCCACATGCAATGACAATTCGTTAATTACAAGGAAAGGGAAGATGTACAGTTAACAGAAGCAGAGTGAGTGAGAAACGTGGAAATGGGTTCTTGGGAATTTACCTTTACGTGGTTATACTACTACAGTAACAAACAACATTTTAGTATTCGTTTCTGCAACAATAATAAGGAATCCAATAGAGAAAAAGTACTGAATAGAGGGATCCATGGAAAACCGAAGAAAAAAATAAGAAAGAAATAAATTTGCACAACAGCTCATCTTTTTGTCCATTTCAGATTTCTATCACATGCTGCTGTTTGCATGAATGAAACTGAATATTTGTTGAACGGAGCTTGCTATATCTTCTGCTGTGCACCTAGATTCATTTGCTATCTGCGCGCACACAATGTTTTACATTACGTCAATTTCAAAGCAGATAATCAAGAATCATTATCTCTTGATTTTGAATCTCGAAAACGATGAAAAGAAAAGGAATAAGAAGAAATATTTATACACACACATATATATATACCTTGACATTGAATGAGTAGAGAACAGTTTGTTCAATGGTAGTAATGTTGGTGTGAAGGATATTAAGCTGCAAATCTTCTAAAGCTGCAATGGTCTTAATGAGTTGGCCTGGCCTTCTCCTCGAGAGAATCTTGATCATGGCATCAAACCCTAAAAGCTTCACTTCAACATCAGCTAAGCAAGACTTGTTCTCAGCGGTTTCTTCCCGCAGTCCAGTTTCGAACTGCACCAGTTTCATTTGATCATTTGGCAGAGGAAAGAATGGCGATTGAGGTTGCTGGACTGCAACTGATGACTCTCCAGCCATCTGTCTTGAAGCAGCGTCTCCATATAGTCTTCGTCTCTTTTGAGATTCTAGGCATTGAAGAAGCTGCTCCAGTTCCCTCACGAATTCAATAGCTCCACCAATAATAGAAGCTTGATCTCCCTGAAATAAGAGACACACAACAAGATCTCGTTTTAGTTTATACAAAAGAAAACCATTAGAATTGACAAAAGGGCTTTAGATCCAATGACGATATATATATGAATCTCTTGATTGAAAATTAAAGAGAAATTGATGTACCCTTTGTACATAAGACCCTGGCATGAGAGATCTCAAAACTCGAAGATGTTCGTTCATTTGTTTCCTCCGGTTTCTTTCTACTGCAATATGAGTCATTCTTTGGCTCTCCACTTCCTCACTTGTCTTGGTCGTTCTTGGTCTTTTTCTCTTGTTCTTCACTTCTGGTATAGGATTCTTGTTCTGAGCGTCCTGATTTTCAAGAAACTGGAGTTGCACCGACGCATTATCAGAAACCCTAGTTTCTTCTTCCTCTCTACCAGTAAATCTCTCTACACTACCCATTCCTTTAAACCTCTCTTCTTCATTCTCTTCGCCCAGTTGAGGAATCATTAGAGACTGTCCCTCTCTCTTATCATTCAGTACAGGAAACTTCAAGAAGTAAACTGGATCAATACCAGTTTCTTCCTCAGATATCTTGGTTTGGTTCAAGGCTAACTTAGGCCCAAAATCTGCAAATTGCATGACATCTGCAAAGCTCAACTTATCAAGCGAATTAGAAGTACAAAACCCAGATGATGATATTAGTTGTTGATGAGGATTATTCAGCATATAATCAATCATTCCACTGTTGCTATCACCGGAAGTTTCACCAATTCGCGGCTTAATGAGTTCGTGTTGTTGGGGTTGATGGTGGTGGTGGTGGTGGTGGTGGTCTAGAGAGTAGTCTAGACTAGTAAAAGTTGCCTGCAAGAAGTCAAGCTCAGACCAATATAACATGGTGGTAAAATGATCTATCAGCAAAAACAAAACAGACAGTAAAGATGATAAGCTATGAGCTAAAAGTACCGAGTAGTTCTCTTCTTTATCCATTGCTATATATATATATATATATATATATGGCTGACTTTAATCAAAAAAACCCTGAAGTAAAATTGCTTCAATTCAGGCAAGGACAAAACCTAGCCGAAGATGGGCCCTCCTGAAAAATAAGAAACTAAAGAAATTACAGGACAGAACCCATGTTACTTTACAGCCATGGTAAATAAAAACTTTGGTGAATATGCCAATAGGAGTAGAAATTTTCAATTAAGAAATTGAAGAAAAGAAAAGACGTGTAAGGTTATGAAATGGAAGTTGCATGGAAGTTAAGGGAAGACAGAAATTGCCAACAAGAATCCGAGTAAAGAGAGAGAGAGAGAGAGAGAGAGAGAGAGAGGTGTAGTAAGACAATAATGGAAAAGGAAGTAATAAGGTTAAAAGAAAAATATAAGGAGAAGACAGAAACATGGGTACCAACCGAAACTGAAAATTTTGTTGAAAAGGGTGGTGGGGTTGTGTCTTATATATATATCTATATATATATATATATATATATGATGTGTATGTAATAGGTTTTGCCTTTGACTTTAGAGAGAGAAAGAGATAAATGTAGAGAGAGAAGGGGAGGAGCCTTGTGGATTAATGTACACCTCAAAGTTTCACCATTTTCGCTTTATCACCTCCTAAATATTTATGTACGTCACAAGCAACGAACGCTCTTCTTCCCTTTGCTTTTGCCACCTCTTTTCATGAACCTAATTAATTAGAACAAGGCTGCACATTTTATCATTTTCAACTTTGAAATATTTAGGATTCTTGATTACATATCCATGACCTTCACCTTCATCTTCATCTTCATCTTCATCTTCATCTTGCATGCATGCATGTGACTTTCCTCCTAAGTGGTAACCTTTTTCTCATCATCATGTGACAATTCTAATAATGTCTAAATTTAAATCATAGCTCCTTCCCTAGGATAAATAAAAAAACTAATTTTATTCTATTTTCTGAAGAGATGCCTTTTACCATGAACATGTTTATCTAATTGCAGTGAAGATTATTAAATCTAAAAACTTTTGATAGATGTCTTTATCATAATTTATAAATATATATGTTTTTCTTATATAGTAAAAGATATATATTTAAAATTATCAAAAAGATCTGTCCGTAGGTACCATTTCAAATAATTCACTATTATCCAAAGAGTCGAAGACGACGACAGCTTCTTCAAGGGGTCGAAGCCATCGATACTGCACAATAACAAGATAAAATGATTTTGTTCACTCAATGTTTGTCAATTGGCTTTGAGTAGGAAACTAAGAAGTTGAATATCTATCACTTGTTTCTAAAAAGAGACTTCTAATTTATTTTATAGAAAATTAATTACTTTGTGGTTTATTTCGAAAATATTTTATTATCAAACATACTAACTATTGATATGGTTTCACATTATTATGTTTACACTTTAATATCAAAGCAGTTTATGTTATTAATATATATATATTAAGGAAATGAAGCTCAGTTTCAATAAAATATTTAAGTTTTGAGCATAAATTAAGTTATAAAACATATGTTTTTACGATTGATAACTAAATTGAAAGATAAACCTTTTCAAATAAAATTTAAATATATCTTAAATACTAATAATATTAATTGGTTGAAGTTACTCAAATGCTGAATGAGAAATAAATATTAGGTGTAATTTAAAAAAAAAAAAAAATTTTAAATTTAATATGTAAAGATATGAAATCGCATCAATAATGAAATTTACGAATAGAGGTAATTAAAGTAATATATATATCATAAATTATTTTATTATTCTTGTTATATAGTTTTTGCGTACGTAATTTAGATGAACAGTGATAGCATATTTAATAAAAGAACTGCGAATGAAAACATATCAATGCCTAAATCTAATTCTGAAATTATAAATGACGAAAGAAAACTACACAGGCGCGCATATATGCGTATGAAAAGAACAATGGAAAACTAATTGTAGTTGAAGAAGATGACATCCCTTTGTTTTTTCTTATTCTTCGAGGAATTGGTAGCCATTTCGATGTCTGAATGAAGAAAAGGCGGCAAGAGAAAAAGTAGAGAGAGATCACATGATGCAAGTGAGTTTTGCCTTTGCATTCATTTTCGGGAAGCTTACCTAATTAACCTTTTTTACTTCGAAGGAATTCTAGAGAATTGAAACACCATTTCAAATATAACATATATATATATATAGAGAAAGAGAGAGAGAGAAAAGAGAAAAGAAAAAAACAAAATAAAAGCCGATATTATCAATGTATGTAATTGTTGAGCAAAGTGCAGAGAGAACAGTAAATAAACAAACGCGGATGCAATGCAAGCAGGTTAACCATAACGCTGGGAAAAGAATCGCATAAAAAAGTGGAAGCTTTAACTGCAATTCGTGCAGATGAATGGGAACAATCAGATAAACACAGTAATGACAGCAAATTAAAAATGTATATCGACCACTTCAAAATGAACTAATATTTCATTCCCCAACATCTAAACACCCATCCATCAGGTGACATACAAGTACCTAAAAAAAATTGTGCTACTCAACAACATCGAGCGCTGAAGATAAGGAAACTTTGAAATGCCAGCACTCTCGCCTTCCGTCCGGGTCATATCCACCCAAGCTTTAAGTGGTTTCTTAAGCACATCTGACTTTTTACTTTCCTCGAGTTAAAAGCACTGTGATTTCTGACTGAATATCGTTTCAAACTCACTGCGACCCAAATCACGAGGTGTACTCGAAGGGCTGAGGTGGTTGGGGTTCCTCATCAACAGCCATTGATGATGCAGAACCCTGCTGTCCTGCAGCTGAACCGCCAGCAGGTGACACTGTTGAGGAAGGTGCATCAGTGAGTGAAAGCACCTCTGGTTCAGTTGGTTTCAAGTCTTTCAGGAGGACAAACCCTGAAGCTGCCAGCTTCACAGGTTCATATCTGCTATCTTCCTTCAATTTTATAAACTTCTCCTGGGCAGGAACCACTCTTGCTGGGTTAGTCAATATCTCAAAGGAAGGTTCTGGCTCTGCTTTCTTCTCTGGCTGGCTATCAACCTACCAACAGATGTAACGTACAGTAAGCAAACCAATCTGATCAGTTGTAGAGTTCTACTCGTGACCAAAACAAAATCATAATGCTAGCATCTTTCAGTAGTCTTTCAAAAGACATTATGAAACAGGAGTCTAAAAGTAAATACAATAGGCAAAAGCATAAGTTTAGAAACCATAGCAAGTGATATTTACCTGCATGGCATCCCCATCCTTCTCAATAGAGGATTTCTCTTTCCCAGTATTTGTTGCAGCAGATGAAGACTCTGCCCCAGCTGCCTTTTCAGCATTAGCTTTCTGTTCTGCATCTTTCTTGGCCCTAGATTTGGCCTTTGCTGATGTTGACAGTACAGCAGTAGGAAGTTTCACAGCAGATGTAGTGGTGGGCACAGTGGTTGGCTTTGGATACTCAAATAAAGATGGTTTTGCATTTGATATGAACTCAAATTTTGGAACATTTAAGTCATAATTGAGCCCAATAAAAGCGGTGGGTGAGAATGACAAGCTTATGAAATAAATGAGAGGATACCAATACCAAAACTGGCTAAAAACGGCTAGTCCAACAACTGCAGTGACTTTATCATGTTTTGTCTTAGAGAGCAATTTTATTGTCACATTCCTTCCACCAGCATCAAGTATTCCTGAAGCAAGGATTGCACCCATCTTGCTCATAGTGTCTTCATGCTTATCAAGGATTATCTTTTCCAATTGTCGCCTGAAATAAGAGGCATAAAGAAACAGCATTAGGGTAATAAGTAATAGGGTAATAAATGCATTAGACACCCATATTGATTTCAAGTTAAAACAGAATAAAGAAAACCGCGAGAATAATACTACCTGAAGGTTCCAACACGAGAGTCACTGGCCTCATTCATCTGCACCATAACCATAGCCATTGCAATGAGGGCACCTTGACGAACAAAATCAACAACATCTGATGTCAGAGGTTCCAGCAATGATATAGCCTCACTCAAGCCAGTGCCTGCGCAGGAAATGCCTACAGCAAGAGCTGCGCCATAACGTACATGTGGGTTGTAGGACTCAGACAGCAGGGAGACAATTCGAGGGGTCTGCAATGGGAGGGTGCAGTGAGATTTACCAGAATTCACATCATCATAAATATTAAGTAGGAAACATAAAGCAGAAAAAGGAAAAATGATAACAGATCAAGGTAAAATCTGACAAACAACAGAAAAACAAGGAAACAGCTATAGCTAATCATAAGCAGTGAAATTTCACCAACCATTATTATAATTAAAACAAGAAGAGCATATACCGGACCGTGGTCAAAAAAAATGGAAGAGACAAGAACCAACCTGCTCCGGGTCATTGTACAGGACAAATCCAAGTGCAAGAACAGCAGTCCTCCTGACATCATCACTCACATCTGATACAGCAAAGTGCAGCAGCTGGCGGATGGCCTTATTGTTTGCTGTTCCCCTGTAGGCCAATGCCAATGCATACATGCCACCATAACGAAGTATAGGGTCCTGATCCCGAGTCATCTGCTCAATCAGTGTGTCTGCTTCTTCTTCTCTTCCATAAACTGTGAGGGCTATCCCCAATGCTAATCCCCTGCAACATATGACAACATTATAATAAAGCAAAGTTTCAAGCTGAAGGCTCAGCCAGATGCATAAAATAAGAAACCTAACTTTACCTAATAATCTTCTCATGCTGCGTCTCATGAGCATAAGTAAGCATTTCACTGGCCTTCTCGCTTGCAGTTCCAACCATAAGCAAACCCATACTAATACCAGCAGCTTCACCAGCAACGGCACTATCAGTGTACAAAGCACTTTTGATGTCATCATAGATTTCTTCATCAGCAGTTCCTAGAGCTGCCAAACCTAGACCTAAGCAGGCCCCATGTTGAATAACCTACATAAAGTAGTCCAATATGAATCTCAGAAACATGTCTACACTCTTGGTTTAAAAACAAAGTTCACTAGATCCAGTAAGTAAGCGCACCTCTACATTAGTGCTACGTAGGCTATCACGAAGGAATTGTTTGATGCCCTCACCATGGTTTGCATGGATGAGACCTAGTGCGTAAAGAGCACCACCTTCTGAGTACGGACTACCTCCGCCACCAGATCCACCCTGGGGCAAATAAGGTCTCATTAGCGCCCTTCCCTGCTGCAGGTGACCTCTGTGGATAACACCAAGCCCTGCTGTAGCACTAAACTTGGCCCAATTAGTGGCCCTACTCAACCAATCCTGATATATGCGTATAAGACAAAAACAATTAAGTAAAACTAACAGACATAAGCATAACTAAAAGAACAGAAAAGCACAAAAGTTTTAAGAGAACAAAGAATAGAAGGCTATCAGGATCCACTACTTACTAGATTGTCCCTAAGGAATGTATCCACAGTTGTTCCAGCATGCATAATTGCATTAGCATAAATAGTAGCACTGTGACAAACGCTATTCCTCATCTCAACAGACTGCTTGATTGTTTTCAGAATAAGAAGATCCGATCTACAAAAGATCATAATGCATTAGTTGCAAGTCCTCACTATTCCTCCAAGAAACAACAATTACTTTGCAAGCATACAATAGTTTCTCAATTTAAATAATCAAAAAAATGGTATAGAAACATCTTCCTTACTTATTATGACTGTATAAAAATTGTAGAGTTAACTTTATTGATGTCTCTCCAGACAAAATTCCCTTGATTTTTGCCAGATTCTCAGCGTAGGTCGCTTCCTTTGGATCTATCTCATGCACAACAGTTGAAGCTGAAGCTCCTTCTGTCATTTGAACATCCTCTGGAGCAGCAGCATTTTCATTTTGAGCAGGTTCTGGATTGCTAGATTTTGGCTGAGTTGACTCCAAATTTTGAGACTTAGGGGCTGGAAGGCGATCTCTAACATTTAATAGAAAAGCCTGGTGCTCATTCTCCACAAGGTCAAAAGCGATTTGAAATGCACGCAAAACATCCTCCTTATTTTCAGAGCGTAGAAGTTTTTCCAATATGCTTGCTACACGTTCAGGCTCATCCAAGAACATGAGACATTGACATATATTCAAATAATCAGGAGAAGGCAGTGTTTCATAAACATTAACCAGAAGACGGAACACCTACAGTAAATCCAAAAGATCATCACTTAATTGTCATTGTGATCTTGATAGATATTAAAGAACTCCATGAAGTCCATTGCTCGAGGTAATTGTAAACAAGCAAAGGTACAATTACTTTAATGCAGGCCACCATGACATAAAGATTAATGATAGCATTTTCCAAACAAAAAGAATAGTAACAACACAAATAATGACTAGCATATAACCTCCTTACCTCACACCGATATTCTCTACTACTGACATAAGCATTAGAAACATTTATGCAATATGACAGAGTCGAATGAACATTAGCACTCTCTGTTATTGCTTGCTTAAGTTTGTCCAATCTTCTACATTCAATTGCAATTCCCATGGCTTGTTGGGTTTTCCCTTCCTCGATACACCTATATGAAGGAACATTAAGAAACAAAACTGCAGAAAAATATCAAATCAGACAAATTGGTATTCACATACTTATCCAGCATTCTCTCCACAATTTCCTCAAGCCTAGGGTCCACATTTGCTGTCTCAGTATTTGATTCAGCTGCCTTTGTCTTACGACTTGCATACTCATCTATAGCCTTAGCTGATAATAGGAACAGAGACAGAGAGATTAAAAAAGAAGAGTCAATTGAGCCAACCAGGAATGCATCAACAACCTCACACATAAAAAATGATTAATGTTTTGTAGGATCTATAACATGAAGAAACCAAATGATAGTAGTTGATAAATCCCATTAAGTTAGTAAATTCCCTTTTTCTTCATGGGTAAATGCAGCTAAAACAATTGTATTTTATGTTTCATGATCAAAGAAATTGCAGGTTGATGAGCATGCTTACCGAGAAGAGTATGAACATAATCAGAGTCCTCTGTAACATCAAAAAGACGACCAGCTCCAAGGGCATATGATAAGGAATCATCTAGATCACCCAGGTAACAGAAAACCTAAAGGAAAAAAAAACGAAGTTGATGACATTGTCTAATGCAGTGAGAAGCCAAGATATCTCACAAATCTATACTCCTTTTCAAGCACTGAAGTTTGGAAAAAAAACTATCACTAAACAAAATGGATTTGGTGACAAATATTTAAATCCAAGGGAAACCCCTTTAGACAGTGCCACTCTGTTTCCTCTTTCTCAATTCTTTCACCAATGCTAAACATTGTTGGATATATAATGAGTAGTAGGTGAAATGCATAGGTTCTAAAGGGGAAATCTTTAGGGACATATCATACACAAGTTTGTCACTGCTTTTAAATTAAGTGATTGCTAAAATGTTCGCCAACAAAGTTACATGTCTTGCATCTCATCTGACATGCATTTCATTGGTAAAATCCTAAAATTGAATAGCTTATTTCAGAGAGAAACCAGAAAATATCATATGTATGTACAACAAAGAGACGTGTTCCTCTAATACTCTGGTTGAATCCTAATAAGATCAACACGAGACTGTTTATTTAGAAATACTCCAATACATCTCTCTGTATTTCCTCCTTTTCTCCAGGAAAGATAGAAGTGGAGGAGTCAAAAATGAAAAGAAGTTAGTTATAACCTTGGAAACAACCAACGCGGCAAGTTGTCTCTGATCCTGGTCAAACTGCTCATCTTCATATAAACTCTCTCTGCATGACAAAAGAATTCATACATTTAAAGAATGAAATTTTAAACAACAAAGATTTTCAAAGCACAATTAGATAACACAATTATCAAAACTCATGCGAGTCCAAGAATATGAACTGGTATAAAAAGCTAAGGAAATTGCATTGACGAACAAAAACCCCTAGAATCTACATTGTATTATCACATTGCCAAGAAGCACTTATCCACATATTATCAGTTACAAGCTAATTAGAACCAACAGTAAGTTGCGCAAGACAAGCAATTCAAAATAATTTATTTAAAATTATCAGTAACTGAGTACAAAAAAAATAAATAAAACAACACGAAAGTTACGTACGGGAAGCATCTAGTACTTTAAAAGAACGTTATGAGAGGCAATTTTAAACTCTACTCTACAGCCCCAATTTCTCAGATCAAAATCGAGAAAAACCCTAAACCCACAAAAGATTAAAAAGTAACTCAAAATCCCTAACTAAAGAATAAAAAGATGAGTAAACATAAAATAAATTACATCTGAGGCACACTGGTTGAGATCTCAGGCCAAAATTGATCGACGAATCGATTAAGGTTAGTAAGCGCGTGACGTTTCAGTTGTGGGAGATCCTCGTTAAGCATCGCAAGCAAAGCTCCGGCGGAGCTCACCATCGCCGCCGCCATTGGTCTCGGTCGGGAAAAAAAAAAAAAAAAGAGAGAAAAGAAAGAGGAGAAGCTAAAGATTTATTATCTGTAATTTGAAGAGTGAAAATGGAAAAGAGAGTGCCTGCGTCGAGTAAATGAAGGAGAAACAGAGTTTTTCTTTTATTTTAATTTGTTGTATTATTATTAATATTTATACTATTGAATATTATTTAGACTTAGGGGACAAGTCAAGAAAATTCCAAACCCAACCCATGTAGCAAAAAGATAACAAAAGGAACAAATTTACTTTTGCAATTTTTAGTTTCCCTGTAACAGCTCGCCCAATTTTAAACTAATCGTGGCCGCACAGTTGTTCAATTTTTTCCAAAATATAATATTTAAAAGAATTGAGTTTGAGATTGAATTTGGAAAAATGTATTTTCAATTTTTATTTTTATTTATATTTTAAATAAATTTTAAAAATTATTATTATTATTATTTTTTAAACCAAGGGATAGATGATTTTTCTAAAATGCCCAGAGTGAATGAAAAACATAAAAATTATTATTGTACCAAGTGATGTAGGTAGTTTTATAAGGCTTAATTGGATATTACCTAATCTAAATCACATTTTTCTCAAAATGCACCATGAATATCTCAATCAATGATAAATGCACTCGCATCAGAATAAGCCCAAAGCACGGGTGCAGTATGGGCCATATAATTTGAGCCTGGTGAAGTTGTATTATTTAAGGCCTTTTATTGTTCATTTTGACGTGACCCAATTTCCATTGCAAACTAATACTTCCCTTCAGGATTGTTCCTTCCACGCAAACTAACTTAATTTAAATTCAAAACTTAAGTCAAGTTGAGAAATGTATTTATTGATGGTTGTCTAGTCACTCGCGATAGCCAAGTGGTTAGAATATTAATCCATATATAGTTAATTTTTATATAAATTCCCTTGGCTCGACTTTGATTCTCATTCTGTCTTCCCCTAGACTTTCTCAGTCTTTTGTCTCACACCATTGCATTTTCTACATATATCCTTAGCAATTATAAAGCTTCCCACTTGATGTCCAGTTAGTTGCAATTGGAGTTTCAGTTCAATCATTGGAAAAAAAAAAAAAACTTTAATTTAGAGATTGTCACTCTCTACTTAATTAATTTAATTTCTAAGTGGGTTTTTAATCCGTCAATTTTGAATTCGTCCTTAAATTTATTTATTTTTTATTTAAAAAAAATAATTATTAATGGGCAAATAACAATGTCGTTAATAACATTCTCGTATAGGACTAGTTTTCTTAGTTACTGATTCATTTATTCGAATGAAAAATAATAATAATAAAATTACCCTTGAATTTGTAGGTTGCTTTGATTGTATTAAATTAAAACAAAAAGTTAAACAGTAATTTGTATTATTTCTAGAGGTTAATTATCTATTACATTGATGGCACTGAATCTAAAATGAATAAGAAAAACATAATTTTCATGAAATCACACCTTGCAATAGCAAACCCTTGAGGAGCACTACATGAAGACAAACCAGAAGACATGTTTGGTATGCTTTGATTGAATAATGGACCCACATATATAATATTATTGCATGTTGCAAAATTATGTAATTCTCCTTCTTTCTCTTTCTCTTTTTCCTTTTTCATTTGTAGATTTTTGCATTTATCAATTCCTTGACTGCTGTTGAGAGTTGAGAAAGAGGCCATCAGAAGAAGGTGCTGTCATGAAATCATCAATGCATAAAAAGTTTTCCAGGACCACTGTACCATGGTTAAGTACAGTTTCAAACGTATAAAAAGACATGTCTTTATACCAATGGAAACATCCATCACTCCAATGTCTGCCATCCATTACAAAGCTTCTCTCCTACTTTGTAATGTGGAACTTCTACCACCAAATGTTCTCTTTTGTGCCTGTGACTGCCAACCATAAGATGAAACAGTAATAATCCATGTGCTTGCTGCGCTGGATCATATATGCTCAATCTATTTTCTTTCTCATCAAAAGCTTATGTTTCATGCATACTTCAAATGATTATTATCTTTTGGACGGTCCGAAAGCATAGTTTATATGCATATGTATTATTACTTTTTTTTTTTTTAATCTGTTGTTAACTTGTCATAGTCATCGAACATAAAATCACACACAAGAGATCCAACAAACTTGAATATTTTCAGTAAACTATAAGTTTAAATGGGTTATTTTCAATAGTTTAATCCTGTGTTACTATCTAATGATTGATAGGATAGAATAAACCTTATAGTAATTGGCAGGCCTCATAAAGTCTATATAGTCCGAAATGCTTTCAGAGACAGAGAGATTGCCTGTCCAGGGATTATCTATTTCTTTTTCTTTTCTTTATTGAGAAGTAATTGCAGTTGACAGTTATGAGCAATTAACCAAAGAATGACTAATCAACCTCTATGAGCAACAATATCATTAACAAGAGATAACCATGAGAAGGGTGATTGGACCAGTTCGGACGGAGGGCTCAAGTTTGAACATCACTTTCTTTTTCTATAATAGACGAAAATGGGATAAATAGTTCGATTCTAAAAGAAGAGAAGGGAGAGGGGTGTGTGATAGGTCAACTTCTCCAATCTGTCAACTATTATCATCACAAGAGGAATTTAGCATTAAAAATGTGGGCACCAGCACTTCCTCTTCAGAAAGCATAAACCTGCCGTTAGTTGGATTAGTAGTAAGTGCTTGTTTATAAATAACAGTCAAAACCGTATCTGCATGTGTATGGGTAGTTTCCTCATTGCAGGTCTATTATTGGCAAACAAGCAATTAAGGCTCACTTGAAAAACATTTGGTAAAGATTTCTTCATTCCAAGGTTTGAAAGAATTGGTAATAGAAAAGAGCTTCATTGGAAATTGAAGATTCTCTAAATCTCAACCAATATTAGCAGCACCCACTATCGACCACCACTATAACCACCACAATTATATTCCTTAACCGCCAATAGCCCCATCATTACTTACTGGGTGGAGAAGATTGTCTCAGGTTTACACGAGATGGGAGTGACAATATATCACCATTAGGACGACAAATGATTCACCATTTTCAGCTAAATTCGTATTATTTTTCCACATCAGGAGTGACCAAAATGATTCATCATGTTCAGCTAATGCTATCAATTTTGTACACTAACTGATTGTTATTTGATATACTGTTTCAGACCATAGTTTTCCAAATGCAAAACGGTTTGGTAATTTATCCCACTCTATAACTGAACTGAAAAGGTCCAAAATGCGAAGAAAAGAGAAAAAAAAAAAAAAATCATGGTTTCGGGTCTCAAGTTTCGACTTAAAACCTTTTCTTATTTCTTTTTTTTTTTTTATAAGATTCCATAGACATTTTCATCGCCGAAATAGAAACATAAACAGAAAAAATGTTCAGATTCGAAGATATGTCCCTTCTGTTAACGAAACAACTCTGAAATTTCAGTTTGTTAACAACTCCAGACAAGAACTTTCCACTTTTTCCGGCTTCCGTCCATCTCCCAAGTTTAAAAGTTGCAGACAAAGAAAGTGCAATTTGATGCTGATGAAGATAGCAAGATGCTTCTACATAACAATTTAAACACCAAAAGGGGTACCCTACCACAACTGCCACCAACCATTCTTTTCTCGCATAATAAGGTTAAAAGAACTAGTCCATCGTGACCGATGTTTGGCTCAGACCAGCGATGGGCTGCGTCATCTAAACATGCACTGTCTGTCTCACATGGAAAATAAAAATTTAAACAGTAGACGAGAGAGGAAAAGACAAAAGTCGAAGAGAGGAAAATGGGTCATCTTTATTCCGAGGAGTTCTTTATAAAGAGTTCCATCAGTACAAGTATTGACAAAAGAAGGGGAGGAAAATACAGTACAAAAAGGAAATCTAGAAAATTTCTGTACCAGATAAGACTGACCTAATTGACTGCAGCCTAACCCTAACCCTAACACTACCTTAGACCCCATCCTTCCCTTTCCCTTCCCCTCTCCAGATGATCTGTTAGACAAAGGACTTTGATTTGTATTTGTTGTGTAACTCTAACCCCCTGTTATGTTACAGACCATTAGTCTACACAATTTTGATAATTCTACTTCTTTCTTTACAAGTAAAAGAAAGGTGATGGAAAATGGAAATAACACCATCACCATTAGAAGAACTAAAACTAAATTCCTGCCACTCCAGAAGATACCCTAAGCTCAAGATCAACCAAGAAATTGCAGGAAAAGAAGTTCTGATGGAACATTAATGTCTTCTAAGGATCCAACTTTGCCCATTCATATCGTCCTGCAAGTGGCTTGTCATTAACAGGGTCAAAGTTATACCTGCAAAAGAAACATCCACATTGTTACTAGAGATAATGAGAGGTAAATTTGCAGTTGGAATATCTCAAGCAAGATGACTCGAAAACTTGGAACAAAAACTGAGTAAATGAATGAAAAATATACTTCTCAATAAATCGTTTCTGCTGCTCTTCTTCAGCTCCAGTAAAGAATTCATCCATTTCATGTGCTGTTGGGATGTGCCTACGCATGGAGGTCCGGTTAGGTTCAGTTGAGCTGGGTCTAGTAGTTGAACCAGGGGTTCTTATGCTCTCTGGGTCCCGTATCAAACTGCAAGGAGTTGATTCCCTAGTGCTACTGTCAACATAAAAGACAAACATGGCTCAGAAGTATACAAGGTAACCCAAGTAGTTGATGAAACAATAAGATCTAATAGATCGACAGTACACATCTCACACCACATAACTGTAATCTGCAGCAAGGATGGTAAATACCAAGCTCCCGCAAACAAGAACATGAAAGGATCACTTGGTGAATAGCAGCCAAAACTTAAAACTCTCAAATTTTTTAGGTACATTAAGAACTTGCACTGCTATTATCACCATGCCTACTGTTCATTGCTGAGTAGAATACAGTCCACATACACTCAAAAGCACATAAAGCACAAGAAATAATCGTATGCCAAAGAAAAGCAGAAGCAGCGAGACCCTTTTTTCCCATTTTAACAGCAGTAACACTGGGGAAAATAAAAAATAAAAACCTAATTAAGTTCCAAACAAAGACTTTCTTTCACCTCGGCATGCTTCAACCAAAAAGTTTTCCCTTCCGAGAGATAAACAATGAGTAACGTACAAGAATGCATTTTTTGCTATTAAATCTTCGCAAAACTAACCACAAGTACACTAATTAATTATGTTGAAGGAATGCAGAGGCATCAAATGAAACAAAGCCAATAGAAAACCTTCTTTCTAGTGATCAATAATGCACTGGGCTTCCTAAAAGACCACCTAAAGATAAAAGACATATCTTAGTATAAACACAAACGCACACTCTTCCATATATTACCTTCATAGTACCACCAATGCTCTAGAAATAACAATCAAAAGTATGCAAGTATCCTATTTCAGGGGACCAGATATAATGACATTTTCAACATTTTCCAAACAAAAAAGGAACCTAAAGCAATTAAGTGAAAAAACAAAAGTATATTCATTTGGACATGGAGTGGAAGTTACAGAAGAAATTACAAAAATTCATCCAACATTTTCAAGTGCAGAAGCAGGACAGAAGCAAACAAGACAATACATAACCTGCAATGGAAATTGAAAAATCAAATTTTGAAAAGAACAACAGCTCAAGCAAGAAAGCACATCGTAAACAGAGAAAAACAGAACTTACAGAATAAAGGTAAAAGCATTGCCTAAAAATTCAACATCATTAACAATATCAGAAAGGGAAAAAAAAAAAAAACCCAGTATTTAAATAGAAGTGGAAAGAACTCAAAATTATAACTCACGCTTAAGCTATCAATTCAACTAACAAATCATAAAGAAACATCTCTTGTGACTAAAAGTGATGGACTAGAAAAACTTAAGAACGTAATATTTTATACTTGGAAAATAAGCAATTTAATAAAGGAGGTAAAAATAAATTCCTAGAAGATGCGAAAATTTGGGTGAAATTTCAGTTAGGTCAAAACAAACAGGAAGGATTTTGTTTAAAATGTGAGGAGTCCATAGAGGTACAGGGTGAAAAAATTTCGAAAACTTACAATTTTTCCAGCCAAAGAACAGACCACAAAGCAAAACATATACACGAGAAAAAGAAAAAGAAAGAAGGATCACAATTGAAGACAAAAAGCAAAGCTTTCACTTTTGTGAAGATATTATGTATAAGAAATGCAGAGGATTTTTGAAATTGTGTCAGAAACTTTATTAGAAACATAAATGGAATAAATTCCCAATTTGATGTGATCTTTCATAAAAATAAAACTTAGGAAAGAAAACCTCAAAAAGGCTGTGCTACGTTCCTCTTTTCTCAGAAACCAAATTCCCCACCCCCCAAAAAAAATGTATAAAAAATAAAAAAGAAATAGAAACCCCTGTGTTGCTGAATAAACTTCAGTTTCTTAGCCACCAACCATACAAAAACTTCAAAAAAGGAAAAACTCAATCGAGCATGAAAAAGAAAAAACAACACAAGATACCCATATCCCCAAATCGATAAGAAAACATAATATCATCAATTTTTCAGAAAATAAAAAGAGTAACTATTAGAATACAAAAACCACATAATAGAAAGGAAAAAAGAGACCCAAAATTTAAAATCTAATTTAAAGAAAAAAAAAAGAGTAAAAGGTAAAAGCAGAAAAAACACACTAACCTTTCTCTACCTTCAATATCCAACACATTTTCTCCAAAAGAAGCCTCTTCAACACCCAAATCCTTACTCTCATTGTTGTTGTTATTATCATCGGCACAAGACTTGTTTTTCTCTACAATCTCCTCTTCTCTATTACCACTACCAGCGAACTCCTCCTTTGGACCCGACCCGGGGCTAACTCGGACTCTGGAACCGGACTTAGAAGAAGAAATAGAATTAGAGTTGTTATTATTACTGTTATTAGGGTTAAGACCTACTTTATTGCTGTTGCTGCTGTGGCCATCTTTTTGGCGTTTAGAAACATGTACAAGAATCGGCGGCTTTTTAACAAGGCGGCGGCTACGGAGCTGGAGATATCCACCAGCGGAACTTGGCGGAGACGGCGGATGAGGAGGAGGAGGAGGAGGAGGCTGGCGTTGACGCTGGCGCTGGCGCTGACGCTGGAGAGCTAGGGTTTTGGCGCGGGTACGGACACCGAAAGAGAGGTCCATGACGGCAACCTCGGATGTCGTTTTGGCCTTCCTTATGTATTTACCCATTGATCTCTGGTCATGGAGAGAGAGAGATGTAAGAAAGGTGGTTTTAGCAGTTGTTGGTTAGAGAGAGAGTGAAAGAGAGAAAAGGAGAGGGTGGGTTTGTATTTGTAGTTGCCAAGTTTTGTGTGCAGCGTTAAGAAAAAGAGAGAGAAAAGGGAAAGTTTCCAAGGTGCGGTGCGGTGCGGGCCTTCAGGTTCAGGCTCTCTGTTTTACCCTTCCCTCTACTTTCCCATTTTCTCTTTCATTTTCCCTGCTTCTTCTTTTCTTTTAACCACCTTCTCTTACTGTTCTTTTTTCTCTTTTACATAAATTTGCAAAAATTAAATATCCAATTCAATCAAAGACCACTCATTATATTAAATTATTAATAATATATTAATTTACAATCTAAATCAAATATATATAAATAAGTCATTTCTTATGGAGCTGATTTTTTTTTAATTTTAACTCGATCATTTTAAATAAAAATTTTTAAAATATAAAAATTATTAGAGTTAAAATTTTATATTACTTATGCCCTGCTTAAAATACATTTAAATAAATTAAACTCTAACTAGTTTCTTAAAAAAGAAAGTATACCTATTAAGCTAGTTTTACAAATATTATATATTAAAATAATCTTTATATGGCAACTATATTCACTTTTCTAATACTAAATTTTGACGTAACTATTATTTCTTTTAACAATAAAATATATATTTTTTATAATTTAATTAAATAATAATAACGAAACATAAAATCTAATAAAAGATTTTAATTTTAATATAATAATTATAATTTTAAAAATATTGTGTTTTTCTTTTCCAACAGAGTGCTGCTTTCAAAGAATTAAATTTAATTAAGAAGTTTTAAATTAAAGTTAATATATAATTTTTAAGAGTTATCATTATCAAGCAGTTGTACATCTTTTCTCTCAAATAAATGTAGTGTTTTGAATGAACTTGACTACTCACATAAATTACTATGCGGTAGTTACCATCAATGCAGCTCATTTTATACACTAATTATTCTAATAATATTTCATAAAATAATAATCTTTATCTATAGTTCCATTTGTTTAAAAAACCCTTTTTACCATGGGATTGGACTTCAACTTTAATTCTGAATTTTATGATCTTATTATTAAGCTAAAACTAACTAATTAATATGAGAATAAACTATGTATTATTTTTTATTATTCCCATAAAATTAAATTACCTTCGCAAAAATAGCCACCAAATTTGGCTTGAAAAATAGTAAATAAATTTTACTTCCAAGAAATTCTAAACTTGAATGGTAAATAAGAAAGAAAAGAAAGAAACGGAGTACTGCTATTATATCGCGAGATGAGCGGAAGGCGAGATGTTAAGAACTTAATAAGACGGCCGGGCCAAGTCATTGGATACCCTTTACAAGTGGCCAGGTGGAAAGTGCATTTTGATTATTTTATTTTGTCCAAATTATTGAAAATTTGGACTTTTATATGTTTCGAATTTTATTTTATTTTGAAAGATAAAAAAGACCTGATCACCCCACCCCATTCTCTGCAGAATTTGTTTGACACGCGCCTTCCCATTATTCTCTTGTTGACAGCACACTCCTCTTACGCGTATTCTTCTGATCTATTTTCAATAAAATAAAATACAATAGGATTATTTTATTTTTATTTACATTTCACAATTAAGCTATACAATTTAATTAATCTAATTAAAATTAGTTTCTGTAAAATTGTTTTTATAAGTAATAAAATTGTACTTTTAACTATGAAGCAGTTAAATATATTATTTTTTTTCTTGAAAAATGATGTGTACAAATAAGCAGTGAATTACAAAATTAAAGATAATGTGGGGTGGATAGTTGCATGGCAAAATGCTGGGTAAAACAGGGGCATGAATAGAGACTGAGCACTGTTAGAAAGGCCTGCTGTCTCACTGTTTGTTCAGTGTCCCCTCCTTCTTTGCTGTGTGTACACAATCTTTCTTTGTGACTTCAATAAAAGTAAAACCCTGGTGGCAGTATATCAGATAAGGAAGTCACTGAATTATTGTAGTGATGAGGCCAAAAAAATAAAATAGTGCGATAAATAAAAACAAAAAGCAAGGGGAAAAGACTTATTTAGTAAGCCATGAGCTTCTGCATCTCCCTCCCTACACAAAACACATTGTTCTTCAAATGGTTAATTGTGAAAGATACCACCTTTCATGGGTTAATGCACCCATTGCTTTTCTTTACTTATTACAATAATTTGGTACTACAAAATTCCCCTTTTTGCTTGGCCCAGAATTGCCTATTTTCTCAAATTAATAACTTGAAAATAATTTTCAAAGGAAAAAGGAGAATGAGATCATTTGTGATTGAGGACTGTACCTCCTCCTCCTTCTTCACATACATATAGCCTCTTGGTCGCATTGTGATCTCAGAATTACATATATATATATTAAATTTTTTTAAATGCAGAGATTGATTTTTTTTTTTTTTTTGCCTTAAAGAAAAAGACAACCATTATCTCTATATAGAAAGAAAATTGTTGTCTCTTTTACAAATAATTACATTAAGTATTAACCTGGTTGAACCCACTGCCACAGCAAATTAGGCAAATGCTCTAGACAGAAATAGTCTCACTCATGCAATAAGACTTGGAAAATAATAAAATTTCCTATGTTATGCTCAGTTAAAAGTATGAACATTCAGTTGTCCAACAACTTCCCTACATGCACCTAAACCATATTAATATTTAATATAATTTAATGTTTGGACTTTGGAGTTCAACCCGTGACACAGCTTGTTATTATATTACTTGTTTATAGAAAAAAATAAAATATATCTATTTTTTTTATCAAAATGATAATTTTTATTTTATTTTTACTGTGTTAATTTTATTTTATTTTTAAATTACGATTTTGATTAATTTTTTATATTTTTAATTATTTTTGGATAAAATAACTGCAGGATAAATTTTAAAAAAAAATTAAAAAATGTGTTTTTAGAAAACATTAATTTTAATATAATAAATTCCACAAAAGAAAGATTCAAATTATATAATATTGTTATGTGCATATCATCATTGACCAACTCTTTAACAATTTCGATTTATTTCAATATAAATAATAATTTAACATCAACAGATTGAACTGACTAGAATAAGAATATTTAAAATATAAAATAAAAAAATATATAGATAATAGATCAAATAAAAGAATTTATATATAAATAATCTTTAAATATAATTGAAAGAAAATAAATGTAATAACATAGAACAAGCTCATGTGAGAGCTAGATTTGCTCGATTATTTATTTCCTTTCTTTCGCCCTTCTCAAGTTAGCTTCTACTGTTTCAAGGTTTTTCCTGAGTTTATTGTGCATCAATGTTACTACTCTTCTCTGCATTGTTTACTAACAGAGTAATTTTATTATTGCATATTCTAGCAAAACCGTATATGTATATATATATTGTTCTACATTAATATTAAAGTAATTTGACAGGTTTTTAAAGAAAATTACAAAAACAACTTTCCTTTCTGTCAACACCATAACATAACTTGATACAATGTTACTTTCTTCCTGTTGTTTTTCTTTTCCCTATTTTTTTTTTTTTTTTTTGGTTTTTGTTTTTCTTGTATGAATGGACAAAATTAACATTGCTGCAATACAACAGAATATATATACATAATAGCTTCTTTGTTTTCAAAGGACCAATTTGATTAAAGTTGTTTTTACTTTCTCTTGATAGTAACTTTTATGTTTTGCTTATTCTTCCCCCTTCTTCTTTTGCAAATGTGAATGAATTATACATCTCTTCTCTAGGAAAGGCTTGGTGGACTTGTGTTGAAGTAATTCAAATTTATTACTTTTAGATTCAAAGGCATAATAATCTATTAAATGTCCTTATTTTTCTCGTTAATTATTATTACTATCATTAATCAAACTCCAACTAAAATTCACATTTCTATTTTGTTTAATAAAATAGAATATAAAAGAATGACATGCAGTTAAAAATTGAAAATCTATATGAAATAGAAAAAATACAATAATAGAGGAGTTATATAAAAGAGAAAAATAGGCTAATTTTGAAAACAATTCGGGCTAATTGCTTAATTAATATGTATTTTGAACTTCTTTGTCATCAAATATAACATGTTATTATGAATTTGTCAAATTTAATGATAGATTAAAACATTTTTATCAAAATTAACAATCTTGCCAAACTCAAAACATGGAGATTGCTTTCTAGGAAAAAGGAAAATGAAAATGCTTACGTGACAAAATCCAACAAGTTTAACCACTAATAGAATAATTTAACTATCTAAATTTTCAAAGTTTATCTTTAAATTTACATTCCGATTCAAATTTTTGTTTCTAAAAAAACTCAATTCTTTTAGTCAATCTTATTCAATTTGTGTCATTTAAAATGCAATCTTGATGAACAAAATAGAAAAATAAACAGACCTTTAAGGAGGGACAGTCAAACCCCAATTCCAAAAATGCAAAAACCTCCCCATATTACCATAATTACATTTACCTTCAATCCAAAAAACTGCGCACCTAATATTTTTTTACCTTTTCGTTAATTTGCGGCAAGCGGACGGCAGTAATGAAAGCTAGAGAAAGCACCAGTGTCCGCCATAATTGTCCGCGAGCAGGGCAACTAAAGAGGACGATGGCGAGCGAACAACTGTTGGAAAGACGGTCGTTTGCAATCATATATTATATTGCGAACAGTGGAACTAGTATGGAGAGCTTTAAGGAGTATCACTCCGGTTTACATGGCTTTTAATTAATTTTTATTTTAACTTTTCTTAAATATTAATTTTTACTGCGTCTTGCTTTGTCAATACTGTTCTGATGATATCTAATTTAGCGATTGTTCTGATAAAACTATTTAAGCTCTTATTAAAATGAAAAGAAAATTAAACTTAATAAGCATGCTGTATTTGATAAAAAGCCTGAAATACATGATCAATTGAGTAATTAAGCCAAAACATTTTGTACCTTCTCGTTGATGCTGCGGCAAGTGGACGACAGTAAAGAAGGCTAGAGTAAGCACCGGTGTCCACCACGATTATTTGCAAGTAGCGCAATCAGAGAGGATGATGAAGAGCGAACAAGCGTCGAAAACCTGCAGATGAACTAATATATATTATCGTGAAAGATGCAACTGGCATGAAGAGCTTTAAGGGATATCGCTCCAGGCTGTAGGACTTTTAATTAATTCCAATTTTAATTTTCTTGTTTATAAATAAGTATAAATTTTTACTCCGTCCTGTCTTCTCTTGTCAGTATTATTTTTTGATATCTAATTTAGCCAAATTTCTTATTTTAATAAAAATATTTAAAATTAAAAAATATAAATTAAATAGACGTGTTATAACTAATAAAACATTTAAAATACATGATTAATTGGTAATTAAGTAAAAAAAAAAAAAAAAAAAAGGAAAAGAGAAGAATACGCCTAAATGGAAGGAATCTGTTGCTCTGTTTCAAAACGAACAATGTGTTTGGTTGGGAGGGAGTAAAAAGGAGGAGGAAAAGATTATAAGAGAAAGGTCCTTTTCCATTGTTTGGTTGGCGGCAGAAGTTAGAGAGGAAGGAAGCACCTCATTCAATACATGGTATAAAGGCTCGTAAAGAATGAATCCTCCATAAAATTACCTTTTTACCCCCATAATCTTTGAATATAAAATGGCCTTTATTTGGTTTTATTGTGAAATGCATAAATTACTAAAATGGAAGGTTTTCCATCCTCTCTTCTCATCATTAATTTCCATTGTCCTTCCTTCATTTCGACTTTCTTCCATCCTTTTATTATTTTCATCCACCTAAACAAACATAGCAGAATGCCACGTCAACAGCCGCACTGAAGAAGCAAACTGGGACCCACGCTTGCTGAATCTTTGTTTGTTTTTCTTCTTGACTGAATTGTTTGATAAATAAAAATAAAAATATAAATATGAGTGGTTTAATCCTTTTTTTTATCTTACAGACAGAGGGAATCTGAAAACTCTTTTGGCCTGGGCCCTATACACGCACATGCGCCAACCCTTCCCTATAATTATCTTATCTATTTCATTTGTTAATTAATTAAAGCTAATCTAACTTTTTATTTATGTAACAAAACATATAATTCTTTATTTAATTAGGTAAAATATAATTACTTAGTGATTATCATTTAGAATATTTATCTAGATGACATTTTTTAATGAATATATATAAAATTATATTTATAAATTAACAAATTAATGAATTTCAATTAATACTAATCATTCTTAAAACGGAAATAGTGAATTGAATTGGAGATGCGTGAGGCATCACTGGGATTATAAGATAAATGTTCACAAAAATAGTTCTATTTTCAAATATAAAAGAAAGTAAAGGGAACCTCGAATTCAACGAGAGCAAAAAAATCATAAAAATGGCCAGAAAAAGGAAAAACCCAAATGTGTGAATGCAAAGAAGAAGGGTCCCTTTTGTTTATTTATTATTATTATTATTTCTTCCTTTTTTTTCCTCAACATAATTACATGAATTGATTAACAAACAAACAAACAAACAAAACGCTGCAACGCGTCGTCATCATCATCACTATCGATTTCTAATTTTAATCCCCACGCTCCTTCTGTCGACGTGGGTTTCACTCTTTGCCTACCCTTAAAGTTTCATAAAATGGTTTTATGAGGCCTGAGCTTTGGAGATGCGCGATTACTGTGTATACAGTAGCACACTTGGATGATCTGTTCCATTTCTTGGTTAAATAAGTACACGTAAATATATAAAATAAAAATAAACTGCATTAATTAATAATATTAAATATATATATATATATAATATAAAAGTATTTTTAAAATAAAAATATTATCATATAAGTATCATATTTGCCATGTTTAAATGTATTTGTTCCTAAAATTACAATTCTTTTTATATTAGACTTGACACGGCTTTTCCTTAAAGGTGATTTTATGATTATTATTGCTAGTTAAACAAAGAGGTTGAATTTTTTTTTAATTTGATATATTAATTTTTTTTAGATTTTTTATAAACTGTTTTTTAATATACATATATATATATATATATATATGATGGTAGGAAAAATACCTAATCCTAGGAGATTCGATTGTAAGGTTGGCCATAATAAAAGTCAAAGTAGCCCTTTCCTCTATTTTCATGTTCCCTGAAAAAGGAAAGGAGAAAGTAGTCTTTTTTGATGGACAAATATTTATGAAATAAATTGTAGGACACGACTTAAAATTATAAGATTTATAATAATGTTTTATCATAAAAAAATTAAATTAAAAGGTGCATAGTGAATAAAATATTGGCACTCTATTTGGAGAAGTGATGATAGTTAAGAAAGAAACAAAATAAGTCATTGTTAAATGTGTTTTTACATGTGATCAAATTTTAAATATATATATAATATAAAAAAAATAAATAAATAAAAAAGCACACACATGACGTACATCTACACGTGATTAAACGAGGTTTTGTTCCTAATCTTTCCACTAATCCCAATTTAGACCATAAAAGTGCCTAATCACAAATAAAATGAACACACTGATACATATACACGATAGTCAAGAACTATTTCAAACCGACACGCACAAGTGGCCCGAAATCAATTTTACATGTATAATTCCCCCCTCTTCCTTAAATTTTGTATAAATATAAAATAATAAATTTCTACCAATATTTGTGACTCGAGGGACATTGCCGTGAGAATAAAGTAAAAGGCAGCTCAAACATGCAACAATATGTTGCTCTTGCTCCAGTGCCTACTGCGTTATCCTACACGTGATCTGTTTTCTGTTTCACTAATCTCAAAGTAATATATATTTATAAGCATTGCACAGTTTTCCAATCACGTAAACGATAAAAGGTGATTTTAATCTCAAATTTGTATTGACTTTCAATTAGCATAATAGCCTGCATATCTGTTAATAGCCATTCATGGGTTACTAAATGTTGTATTGGTACATACCATCTCAAAATGCTCCTGTCAAACCAGATGAATTGTTGGCATCGTCTTCTTGATCCGCGGCCGGACAAACAACTTCCACATCATTTGAACCGTCTTCTTGTTCTTGAACCAACGCAGGAGAAACAACATCCACATCATTAGAACCATGTACTGCATCATGTAGGAGCATCGGAGCAACAAAATCTTCTTCATCTTCTGGATCATTAAAGCCATCTTCATTTTCAGAACTCAGCCTGAGACCCAATTGCGGCAGGCCTGGCGGCACATTCTCAAATGTATGTTCTGGTTTATGCTGCTGATTAAACCGGCCTGATATTGCCCAGGGCTTATTATAGCAAGCTTCACATAGGTCAAAGCCCATCTTCTCCATGCAGTCTTTGCATTTATACCTCTCTCCAATTATTGGGGACATCTGTAATAGAAGTTCAAAAAATGTTATCAATTCACATTAGTCAACAGTAAGTAAATGAACAGCTGCAACGGGAGTGTATTAACTGCATCACCAGAAGATTACAATTCTTAGAAGATCAATTTCAACATCAAAATAAATAAACAATTACTAGATAAGTTTATATGAGCAATGTATCATACCATCTACAGTCTTGACTAGAATAAGGTATTCAGTGTAACCAAAAGAAAATGATTCTTAATAGATCAATTTTCAACTTATGTTTGCACAATTTTTAGCTAATTACAGTGGGACAAAATTGCAATGTGCCTAGTAGATTTATTCTCCAAGCATTGAACAATACAATCGTTTCCTTCCTATTTTCCTCTCATCGTTCCTTCATTCCTCTCTTTTGATACTGAACTCTCCCTTCACATAATCTGGGAAAGAAAGCAACTTACCTGCAGGTTAAGGTTTCAAGTACCTAATATCTGTATTAACAAAATAAAAATTTGCTGAGCAGAGTTGTCAAGAATGTAATCACTCTCTTTTCCTTTTCAAGTCATTAAACCAAAAATATAACACAAACTAACATTTAAAATAGGGTAAATAACCAAATTGGTCAAAATTTTATGTCTGTTTTCAATTGTGACCACTCTTCAAATTAAACTTCATACTTAATGTCCAATTCAGCAAGTCACATGCTTGAAGAGAGAGGCCTGTTCCCAGGCTACAATGGCAACCATTTTCAAAGTATTCAGGGACCTCATTGATAAATTTTAAAGTGGCCATAATTGGCAAAAATGTGCAAGGTTTTCATTTACGTTTTTAATCAAACAACAAAACAACATAATTGAATAAAAATAACATTAGTTGCAATTTCAAAGAGGCAGGGATTTGTCTACACTAAACTAACAATTAACAAGTGATCCCCACATGACACCAAATATGAATTATATATCTTAAAGTTAGATATAAAAGTTTCTTTGTATTTCAACCTACAGTATAAATTAAAAGGAACAAAAGGTAACGATAACATTACCCCACAAGAATCACACCCAACTGCATAATGAACCTTCGGCCCATTGCCAAACAACCATGATGAGAAGATTGAACTAGGAAACATTGAGGACCGTTTAGCTTGATGTTGAACTTGTGTTGAACCTGAAATGAGGTTTCTTCCGGCGTAAGAGGCATACATGAAAAATAAATAAAATATCAAAGACAGATTAAAAATGCTCAAGAGCAGTACTTATGCAAATGCTATCTGCAAGGACCTGAAAGCCAGCTTAAAATCTAATGGATAAGCTAGCAGCCCACGGGTGTCTACTGGGACACAGAGATAGAGTTTTAAGGAAAATCCAATGAAGGCAGGATGAAATTATGAAGGTAATGCTATAATGTCTGGCCTATTGGTTACTCTACTCAACCTAGATTATGCACTTCACCTTGTTATATAATGAAAGGCTGGTGCAAGTCCTAATTACCTCCAAGCATTTTGAGAATGAATATTTTAGAAATTATATTGATATTTCATATATTTCATGCTCTAGCCTAAATAACAACTACATTTATTTAATACAATTATTTTATTAGAGATACTCTAAAATTAACCTTTATTTAAAATTTAGCAAGTGGTGCAACTTTGATTTTGGTATTCAAACATTTTCTACTTATTCAGTTTTTAACAGCAGAAAATGCTCTAGTAAAAATTAGTTGCTGAAATTAAAGCCAAGGAAGAAAATCTTGCACAGAAATTCATTTAAGTAAACCTTCTTGTCTCTTTGCAGCAAGACAATCAGTTTGTTTGAGTAAACCTTCTCGTCTCTTTGCATATATTTTAGGAAAATGCTTCTCCAAGAATTGCTCAAGAAGTAAACAAATGCCGGGAAACCCATTTGGATGCAAGCTTTGGCAAATTCCGCACCTAGGAGTTTCTGCCATGGGGGTACATATACATGTTTCACAATATACTGCATATAAAAGAAATTAGAATCAGTTATAAGACGATATTAATCCATTTCTTCTGTTTTAGGTTCTCAACACAAGTTATTAGAGGTTACCATGTCCACAATTAAGAACGAGAGGTCGAAAGAGCAAATTCTTGCATTCAGCACACTGCAAATCAGAGACAGACACAGAACATTGTTTCAGAGTTCTGTCTTCAAGCTCTTCCCCAGTAAGGCTGCATTTTTCAGTAGCCGTACTTCCACTGCCCTCAGAGCTCCTGTATAATGTTGAAGGTGTAGCATCTATAGTATCATTAATATGCTTAGTAGCTTCTAGTGAATTTGGCAATGAGGATGATTTTGTTTGCCTAGAAAAACAATCATCAGAATAATCCTGTGCCATAACATCAGTGGGAGAGAGCACTGATTTGTTTGGGACATCTACATCTTGATTAGAATGTGATCCAAACACATGGTGATCAAACTGAGGTGAAAAGTGGCCCATTTGCTTTTCTTCTTCTGTACAGCCAAGTGATAAAAGTACTGAGGATCAATCGTATTCAAAAACAAAAAGAAGTCCAAAAACTTATTATAAGCCAAATAGGTATCAGGTTTGGCCCAGCGTTAACGATAAAAAGCTATCCTTTAGGTGTTGACAATGGGATGTCACAGAAACCATGAAGCACAAAAGAAAAAAAGAGGACAGAAGATATTTTACCTCCCACTTGTTTTTCCCTTCTCTTATAGGCAATAGGGTACATCTTCAAAAGCAAGAAATGCAGCAATCGACACACATTAGGGAAATGATTATATGGGTGCCGGCAAACTGGACAGTTGGATTCATGCCAGAAATTCATGGCATTGAAGATGCACCAAAAGCACGAAAGATGGCCACAGGCTACAGAGATGGGAAATAAATTGCTTTATTGAGGTAAGATTTCACACAAGCATGCACTTCAAGATTTGGCATCCTTACCTAATACGACTGGCTTGTAAAGTAGGTCCCTGAAACCAAAACGGAAATCCCTCTTAATGTGTTATGCACCCAAAGAAAAAGAGAAAAAATAACAAATGCTGCTCAATAATATAAAAAACCATCCAGAAATTCCCTAAAGCTAAACACGGCTCTCAATAGATCTAATAGTGACTAAGCATTTAGCCATGATCTGTCTATTCTTAAACAACTAGACTGAACAATAATGATAATAAAAGCTACACAGTAATTCCTGTTAAAGTTGCATAACTCCCCAAGTATTCTGCAATTACAGAAATATATAGGTGAAATCTTTAACAATTGCCTATATGAGTATTCGGAAATATATGGAAATGAGTGTTAAATTATCAAGTGTTCAACATGCTAATTCTTCTATAGGATAATTACGAGGTCTTGTGATATCGCCGAACTGCTTCTTGAAGTAACTCTCCCTCATTCCAATTTCTTCAAAATGTGATTGGAGTCGCACTCCATATTTGGAACATATAAATAGCTATATTGCCCGCATGCAGCATAACCACACAGTCAGAGTTCCACAATCTTACTTTAAATTCAAAAGATCATAAGGATCAAGTGTCCTCAAAAGACAGAGGTCCAAGAAATAGTAAAATATAAATTTGATTCTAACCCAGATATCTATCATGAATATAACTGATGCCAGTAGTAATAGATTTGGTTGCTAATCGTAATCTGACAAAATCTTTCAGTCTCTTAACCCTCACATCCTCTCATTCCAGATTCATATTTTCAAATTTGTATAGTTCTCGTAAAAACAGATTTGGACCAAAATATCCGACAAGGAAAAAGAATTAAAAAGAACATAATCTTTTGCAAAATAACGCCATCATGAATCATCATAAGATAAACTGGACAACATCTAATCAGAAATTGACTGGCATTAAACCCTACTAATGCTCCTAATTCTATAAAGGTTTTAACAAAACTGACCAAAGCAATGATTAGAGCTGCAAACTCAATCGAAACAAAAATATGAGATTGAGGAAATATTAAAGATTCAAAGTTGTCAAGTTTCTTAGACAATCGACATTGATTTCAAGATTTTTCCAGTCAAGTCAATCAAATAGAAAGAGAACCTCAGCAAGCATCTAAACCCATGTATAATATTACAACAGAAACAAGGGTTATATATAAACACTGAGAGAGGAAAAGAACTTTACAAGCAAATGCAACATTGAAACTCCTCAGAGAATTCCTCTACTTCTTGCTTTTTATCACCATCATCTTCTTTTCCTTGTTTCAATGGCTTGTTGAGTTCTGATTCCATATTCTCAATTGAGAGAGAGAGTGGAGCGAAAATGGCTTATAAAAGAGCCACAAGTTGCAGAAAACTTAATATTGGGGAAATGGTTTCATTTTTAGCAGTCTCTCGGGTGGGGAAATATTGATTGAGGTTGAGGTAAATTATATCCTGTACCCGCCCGGGGTACCAAATCAAGTTAGATTTAGATAGTTGGATTTTAAAATACATATATTAAAGAGTTTTATTTTTAAATATAATATTTATTTATTATTATAGATTTAAAATAGAATCGCAACTTTTTTTCAATTATTTGATTTTATTTTATTTTATTCATCTCCAATTCTTTATTATATAAAATTTATATTAGATTTTATAAGTTATTTTTTTTTTTGTCTGTTGTATAATATTACTGTTTTTTTTATTCTCATACATGGATTATGCATATTATTACATATTTTAAAAATTTATTTTCATCAAGCTAAAATTCTTCATTTCCTTTCTATTCTTTAGACATTCAAATCATATTTTATAAGTTTTAATCTTTTTTTTTTTAAATATGATAACGGTTTCATTGTTAAAAAATAATAGATTTACTATGTAAAACATTGAGATTCATTATATATGAATTATATGTTCATTATATATGAATTACAAATTCATTATATTATTCACAATTTTGAAAATAAATTTATTTTTAAAATGAAATAGGTTCATTTCGTAGTACAATAAATTTTATATTACTAACATATGAATATAAAAATTTTACATGATGAAAATCTCACATATACATAAAAATAAATCAGTATTCATGGGTTATAATGAACAGGTTCATTGTCTATAAACAACATGTTTATTAAAGTATCATTCGATGTTTATTATATATGAACTATAAGTTCATCATGTTGTTCATAATTTTTTTAAGAAAAATATTTTTAAAATAAAATAAGATCATTTTGTAGTATAATGAACCTTATATCATTAACAGATAAATATAAAAGTTTTATGTAGTGAACATGTCATATGTGTATAAAAATAAATCAGTATTCATTAGTTATAATGGAGGGATTCATTATCTACAAACAACAGGTTCATTAAAGTATCACTTGAGGTTCATTATATATGAACTATAGGTTTATCGTGTTGTTTATAGTTTTAAAAAAAATATGTTTTAAATGGAATAAGTTCATTTTGTAGTACAATTAATCTTATATTATTAACAAATAAATATAAAGATTTTATATAATGAACATGTCATATATGCATAAAAATGAATCAGTATTCATGAGTTATAATGAATGAGTTTATTATTTACAAATAATAAGTTTATTAAAATATCACTTGAGGTTCATTATATATGAAATACAAGTTCATCATGTTGTTCATAATTTTAAAAAAAATAAAATAGAATAGGTTCATTTTATAGTATAATGAATCTTATTTCATTAACAGATAAATATAAGAGATTTATAAGTGAACATGCCATATGTGCGTAAAAATGAATCAGTATTCATGAGTTATAATGGACGGGTTCATTATCTACAAACAACAAATTTATTAAAGTATCACTTGAGGTTCATTATATATAAACTATAGGTTCATCGTATTGTTTATAGTTTTAAAAAAATTATTTTTAAAATAGAATAGGTTCATTTTATAGTACAATGAATCTTATATTATTAACAAATAAATATAAAAGTTTTACATAATGAACATGCCATATGTGTATAAAAATAAATCAGTTTTCATGAGTTATAATGAACGAGTTTATTATTTACAAACAATAGGTTCATTAAAATATTACTTGGGGTTCATTATATATGAACTACAAGTTTATCATGTTATTTATAATTTTGAAAATAAGTTTATTTTTGAAATGGAATAGGTTCATTTTGTAGTACAATGAACTTTATATCACTAAAAGATGAATATACAAGTTTTACATAATAAATATATCATATGTGCATAAAAATAAATCAGTATTTATGAGTTATAATGAAGAGTTCATTATCTATAAACAATAAGTTCATTAAAGAATCATTGCAGTTTCATTATATATGAACTACAGATTCACTATATTATTCATAATTTTAAAAATAAATTTATGTTTGAAATGAAATTGTTTCATTTTGTAGTACAATAAACCTTATATTATTAACAAGTGAATATAAATGTTTTACATAACGAACACGTCATATATGCATGCAAATAAATAAGTATTCATGGGTTAATAATGAACAGATCCATTATCTACAAACAACACGTTCATTAAAATATCATTTGAAATTCATTAAATTTATAATATAGTTTTATAGTATAAATTTATTATTCGTAAATTGTAATTATCAAGCTCATCATTTACTAACAACAGGTTCATCAATATGTAACTTGAAATTCATCAAATATATAACAGAAATTCATTAATTATAGCTTATAATCAAGAAGTTAACAAAATCTATAAAATTTAAACTATAGATTTTTTAATACTTTTACTACTGTTTTTGCAAGCAATTTATGTGATTGTATAAAATTTAAATGTCATTTCAAATGAATATGAATATGTTTTTAAAATTATGAGATTTATAAAAAGTTTAAGCATTGGAAGATTAAAATCAAAAGCCAATAAAATTATAAAAATTATAAATTTAAAAAATAAGAGTGTATGTAAAATAAAAATTCATAAAAAATAAAAAAGTTAACTTTTTAATATTAGAGAAGGAAAATATATGTTTTGGTTGAAACAAAAAATTATATATTAAGTTGACGATTTTTTTTTATTTTAATTATAGGTAAAAATCATCAATTAAACTCAATATTTTTTCAAAATAGGCGAGCCACACGTATAAGTAATTTAACAGCTCTTTGATGATGATAGGATTTACCTTCTAATATGACCTTCATGTTACTTTAATTTTTATGGCTGCGGTAAAGGTTTAAGTAGCAATTTGACCCTTGAACTTATAAGCTAAGTTCAATTAACTCGAAATTGAAAATCATGGCCCATTTAACCCGCATATTTTATAAAATTGCTAGTTTACTCTAATTTTATGCAAGTACATCACATACACATCAGTGAAAAAGTGAAACCGTATTAAGAAAAATATAGAAATTTAAAACTATCTTTTTTTTTTCATTTTCCTTTTCATTCTTTAACTAAAGGTCTTTTTATATGCAAATTTAATGAAAAGTTCTAATATAATGAATTAAAAAAGAATTGTGATAGGCTAAATAAATTCATCGGTGAAGAAATTGATCACAAAAAGAAGTTGATGGGCAAAAGAACAAAACATCATTAAGAAGTAGCAGTATGGGGCCAATCGAATAAGCGGCGACATTATTTTAAAAGTGCAGCAAAAGAACAAAACCCAACAGCCATCACTCATCCAAAATACAACAAATCCTCATATACAATCTTAAGATTTTCAATGTAATTTTTGATTTAAACATAAAAAAACCTCAAACTCATAAACCTGCTACCTCTGATCTCCAAATCCAAGCAAACAACACAACCACCACTTAGATCCACCGACGAAGTGTTTTTATAAGATGGCGAATATGGGTATGGCGAGGCAATGGGTATAGTATGTTATGGGTATGGCGAGGCAATGGGTATAGTATGTTATGGGTATGGCGAGGCGAGGTGACTGATGTGTTCCCGAGTGATGGCAACGACGATGGCTTCTAGGCGATGGCAACCACTTTTGCGCAATGGTGATGGTGACGGCGACAATGTTTTTTAATGTTGTGTTTTTCTTTTAAGTTGCAGTTTGAGTTTTTGAAGGATTTTATGATGTAAACCTTCTATGGAAGAGAAGATTACACGCCAAGATCGATACTTATAAGGTTTACCAAAAGTTATTTGCGGAACTATAACCCTTATTTATAAAGAAATAAGATTAATAGCTATAATGAGATGAACTTAATTAATCCTAGAAACTAACAAGTTAATAGAATTAAATTAAGGTAGAAGTGAAATCAAAACCTAAACAATAAGCTTTAATCTCAAGAACACTCAAAGAAACTCTTTAAGCAAAAACAAGGTTTTTATTCAATCAAAGATTTATATGTATGCTTTTGTAGAATTATATAGCTCTATTTATAGAGTTTAAATAATCCTAATCCTAGAATGACTAGGATATGCGGCCAAGACTCCTAAATAAACAAAACTTGAAGTAAAATAGTAGTAAACTCCTATTATGACTTGAACTTGTTAAAAGAAGACTCCTATTGTAATTTGGATTTTGACTTTGAATATTCAACCTTGGACTTGGGCTTTACGTTTGGGCTTGAATTCAACATAAATAATATCTGATCTTCATGTCTTCACGTTGGGCTTTAATCTATGAATGAAATACAATTAATCAAAGTTGAATCTTGATCTTCTAAGTCCAACTCGCTAACCTTGCTTCTTGAATGCATCTTGTCTATCACGTGGACCATGAAAGAACACAAGGCAGCCTTGAATCTCTTGCTTCTAGCTCGTGTGATTGGACCATCATACTTCAATGGATCCATTCGTGGCTTGCTTGGTGGTGAAGGATTAGCCTTGATTTTATCATCCCCTCCCTCCTCGAAAGGATTCGTCCTCGAATCAAGACCTTCATGAAAAGAAAATGGAGATAAATCAGCAACATTGAATGTAGCACTAACTCCATACTCACCGGGTAAGTCAATCTTGTAAGCATTATTGTTGATGCGTTCCAACACTTGAAAAGGTTCATATCCCCTTGGCATCAACTTGCTTTTTCTTTGGTTTGGGATTCTTTCTTTGTACATGTATATCCACACCCAATCTCCGGGTTTCAAGATTACCTCTTTTCTTCCTTTGTTGGTGTGTTTAGCATTTGCTTCATTCTTGCGCTCTAGATTAGCTCGAACCTATTCATGCAATTTAAGCACATATTCGGCCTTTTTCTTGCCATCAAGGTTAGTTTGTTCCTTTAAAGACAAAGCAATCAAATCTAACGGACTCAAAGGTACAAACCCATAGATAATCTCAAATTGGCATAATTTAGTTGAAGAATGCATGGTTCTATTATAAGAAAATTCTATATGTGGCAAGCAATCTTCCCAACTCTTAATGTTGTGTTTTACCATGGTGCGTAGTAGTTGTGATAGTGTTCTATTTACTACTTTAGTTTGACCATTGGTTTGTGGGTGACAAGTTGTTGAAAATAACAAGCGTGTACCTAACTTACTCCATAAAGTCTTCCAAAAGTAGCTCAAAAACTTAGCATCCCTATCACTAACTAAGGTGCGTGGCATACCATGTAAACGCACTACCTCTCTAAAGAATAGGTCAGCAATATGTTGTGCATCATTAGTTTTCTTACAAGCTATAAAATGTGCCATCTTTGAAAACCTATCAACAACAACAAATATAATATCATGCCCATGCCTAGTTCTAGGTAATCCAAGTACAAAATCCATAGAAATATCAACCCAAGGTGAACTAGGTATAGGGAGAGGCATATACAAACTATGTGGTTGAAGCTTAGACTTAGCATGTTTGCACAAAATACAATTTGCACAAAATTGCAAAACATCCTTTTCCATGCAGGGCCAATAAAAATGATCATGCAATACATCTAAAGTCTTTTGAACACCAAAGTGTCCCATCAAACTACCCTCATGTGCTTCTTTCACAAGTAAATCACGCATAGAACAAGAAGGAATGCATAAACATTTTTCAAAGAAAAGAAAACCATCATGCCTATAATACTTATCAAACACACCTTGTTCACATGCCTTATACACTTGGCCGAAATTACTATCATCATGATATAAGTCTTTTATTTGTTCAAAACCTAGTAATTTGGCATCTAAAAAAGCAATTAAATCATACCTTCTAGATAAAGCATCGGCCACTATGTTATCTTTACATTGCTTGTACTTGATGACATAAGGGAATACTTCAATGAACTCACTCCATTTAGCATGTCTTCTATTCAGCTTGTTTTGACCCTTTAAGTACTTCAAGGATTCATGATCGGTATGGATCACGAACTCTTTGGGCAGCAAGTAATGTATCAATCTCAAAAGTTTTATCAAAATTAGGAAGAGATAGAATAGGAGAAAAAGTAAGTCTTTGTTTGAGCAAGTCAAACGCTGATTGTTGTGCTTCTCCCCAATTAAACTTCACATCTTTCTTCACTAATTCATTCAATGGTGCGGTAATAGTACTAAAATCTTTCACAAAACTCCTATAGAAGCTTGCTAGTCCATGAAAACTTTGAACTTCACTTGCATTTGTGGGAATCGGCCAGTCTTTGATTGCCTTCACCTTTTCTTCATCAACCTTAATTCCTTTTGCATTAACAACAAAACCAAGAAAAACAAGTTTGTTTGTGCAAAAATTGCACTTCTTGAGGTTAGCAAACAAAACTTCTTTGCGTAAAGTTTCAAGAACTAAACGCACGTGCTTTGCATGTTCATCATAAGACCTGCTATAAATAAGTATATCATCAAAATAGACAACCACAAACCTGCCTATATAAGCATGCAAAACATGATTTATTAATCTCATGAATGTACTAGGTGCATTAGTTAAACCAAACGGCATGACTAACCACTTATATAAACCAAATTTAGCTTTGAATGTTATTTTTCATTCATCACCATCTTTCATTCTAATTTGATAATAACCTCTTTTTATATCAATCTTAGTGAAAACAACAGCCCCATGCAACTCATCAAGCATATCATCTAACCTAGGTATAGGATGATGATATTTAATAGTTATTTTGTTAATTGCATGGCAATCCAAACACATACGCCAAGAACCATCTTTCTTAGGGACAAGTATAATAGGAACAACACATGGACTTAAACTTTCCCTAACATAACCTTTATTAAGAAGTTCTTCCACTTGGCGTTGTAGTTCTTTGGTTTCCTCGGGATTTGCTCTATATGCCGGCCTATTGGGTATGGTAGAACCGGGTACAAAGTCAATTTGGTGCTCAATTCCACGAATGGGTGGTAACCCATTTGGAATTTCGTCGGGAAACAAGTCTTCAAACTCCTGCAAAAGAGACTTGAAACTTGAAGGCAAAGAAACATTAAGATCGTTAGTGGTCAGAAAACTTTCTTTGAAAACAAGCACAAGTATTTGTTTTTGTGACATTAAAGCTTTTCTCACATCTCTCTCTCTTGCCACAAAGCTCACTTTTATTTTTTGGAATCAACTCACCTTTTTCTTGCGCCTCACAACTTAATGTTTTCTTTTTGCGCAAACTCTCTTTCTCTCCTTTTTCCTTTCTTTTCTCACACCCCTCATGGTTTTCCACACAGCTCTCCTTTTGCTTGTACGCCTTTTTTTTCACGTGCACTCTCTCTCTCTCTTTCTTTTTCTTTTCCATAGGCAGTAATTTTAAGTCTCATTATACGTTGGTCTTCATTAACAATCTTTGGACTTAAAGGTGTAAGAGTATAAAGTTTGTTGTGAAGTGTAAGACAATAGCAATTTGAACGCCCCTTATAGATGACATCTCTGTCAAACAACCATGGTCTTCCCAAAAGTATATGACAAGCTTGCATTGGGATCACATCACACAATACTTCATCTTGGAACTTTTGCACACCAAACGCCACCCTAACTTACTTTGTAACCTTGATACCTCCCGAATCATTCAACCATTGAAGAATATATGGTTTTGGATGTTTAGTTGTTGGAAGTTTCAACCGATCCACCATCATTGTGCTAGCAACATTAGTGCAACTACCACTATCAATAATTAAAACACAAGGAGTTTTTCTTACCAAACAGCGTGTATGGAAGATGTTCTCTCTTTGGCTTTCATCATCAGCCCCTTGTTGCACGTTCAAGGATCTAATAGCGACTCCACATAGCTCACCTAAATGCCCCTCTTGCTTAGCTCCATCATCGGAATAGCAATCTTCCAATTCGGGCATTGAATCTTCATCACTTTCAGCTCCACTTTCTTCTTCACTAGCATACACCAATTCGCCTCCTTTTAATGCTAAAATGCGTTTGTTCGGACATTGAGAAGAGATATGTTCATAGCCTAGACATTTGAACATTGGATCCTTTTGGGCTTGCCTTCTTGAGTTCGGCTTTTATTGCTTTGATCCCTCTTTGTTTCGGCTTTATTATCTTTAGATACTTCATTTCCTTTATTTTAGGCAGAATTTGCACCTTTCTAATTGGATTTCCAATTAGAATTTGTTGAAGAGGAGTTCTTGCTCTTTTGCTTCAATTGCCGCTCTATCTTGATTGCCATGTGTAGTATGTCCTCCAGTTCTATATAATGTTGCAATTCAATAAGATTAGCAATATCTTTGTTAAAAAACCATGCGAAAATCGAGCCATAGTAGCCTCCCTATCCTCTTTTATATTGGCCCTAATCAAAGCAATCTCCATCTCTTGATAATACTCCTCTATGATTTTTCCCTCTTGTACCAAACTTTGTAGCTTATTGTACAACTCTCTATAGTAATGAGAAGGAACAAAGTGTTTTCTCATTATTCGTTTCACTTCAGCCCATGTTTGGATCTCCCCCTCACCATTCCTACGCCTATTACTCACTAGTTGATCCCACCAAATTGCGGCATAATGGGTAAATTCAACTACGGCCAGTTTTACTTTCTTCTCCTCACTATAATTATGGCATTCAAATACTCTCTCAACCTTCTTTTCCCACTTCAGATACAACTCAGGATCACTCTTACCTTGGAAGGAAGGAATTGTAAGCTTAATACTACCCAAGTTTGAATCTACCTTATTTTTTCCATGGTGAGTTTCAGTTCTATCTTCCCATTCCTCTTCATCTCTCCACGTTCCTCTCCTCGCTCTAGACATACTTTCCTCATCTCGAAAGCTCATACCTCTCGATTCAGATTTAATTTTTATTAGTTCATCCATCATTTCAGCATACCTATTTTCGTTATCAAGCCTTTGTCGTTCAGTTTTAGAGTTTATAGCTTCCATGAATGCTCTCATATCTGGAATTCTATGATCAGAATCTTTGGAAGAAGACAGATTATACATGGTTTCAAGAAGATTGGTTTCTCCCTCACGTGTTTGCACTCAATCAAAGAAAGAGTTTGTCTTTGTGCCCTTCAAAATTAACTCAAATTGTAAAAGTTAAAATCACAACCAACTTAATAAAACACAATTAACAAGCTAGAACATAAATTAATTAAGCTAAAGATGAATTAGAGGAAAAGGAGAATAAAATAACGAATTAAGAATAAAGATGGAAGTAGAAGAAATAAAGAATAACGGGAAGATAAAGAAGAATATAAGAAACCGAATAGGAAACAATTAAGGAAAAGTAGAATAGGAAAAGGAATTGAAAAGAGAAGGTTATGTGATATCTTTAAATATGATTTTCTTTGGATTTTGACCTTGACCAAGTCAATCTTTTTTTTGAATTAGCTCCAAATCTTGCTTTCTATACTTTTTCTTTCTTTTTTCTTTTTTTAAGCCTTACTTCGGATCAATAATTCAAATCCACACATAATTTTTTTTTATAACCAAACAAGAACAAAACACATAGAGCTTAATTTGATTGAAACGTCTCGAAGATTTTGATCAAGCAAATTAAAGGAAACGAAATAACAAAATAAAGATATCACAAATCAATTTATCTAGAACGTCTTGAAGACTTTAACCAAACAAAAGAGTATGTGAGTAGAAGAACAATGAAGATAACAAATAGGATACGTAATCAAACCTTGTAAGCTAGCTCTGATACCAAATGATGTAAATCTTCTATGGAAGAGAAGATTACACGCCAAGATCGATACTTATAAGGTTTGCCAAAAGTTATTTGCGGAACTATCACCCTTATTTATAAAGAAATAAGATCAATAACTATAATGAGATGAACTTAATTAATTCTAGAAACTAACAAGTTAATAGAATTAAATTAAGGTAGAAGTGAAATCAAAACCTAAACAATAAGCTTTAATCTCAAGAACACTCAAAGAAACTCTTTAAGCAAAAACAAGGTTTTTATTCAATCAAAGATTTATATGTATGCTTTTACAAAATTACATAGTTTTATTTATAGAGTTTAAATAATCCTAATCCTAGAATGACTAGGATATGCGGCCAAGACTCTTAAATAAACAAAACTTGAAGTAAAAGAGTAGTAAACTCCTTTTATGAATTGGACTTGTTAAAAGAAGACTCATATTTTAATTTGGATTTTGACTTTGAATATTCAACCTTGGACTTGGGCTTTACGTTTGGGCTTGAATTCAACATAACTAAGATCCGATCTTCATGTCTTCACGTTGGGCTTTAATCCATGAATGAAATACAATTAATCAAAGTTGAATCTTGATCTTCTATTGCTTCTTGAATGCATCTTGTCTATCACGTGGACCATGAAAGAACACAAGACAGCCTTGCATCTCTTGCTTCTAGCTCGTGTGATTGGACCCTCATACTTCAATGGATCCATTCATGGCTTGCTTGGTGGTGAAGGATTAGCCTTGATTTTATCATTTTAGAAAAGAAGAGATCTTAAAGAGAAGAAAAGAATTAAGAAAAATCTTAGTTTATTTTTTATTTTAATACTTTTTAACTATTATAAAATTGTTTATTTATAATTTTTTAATTAATAAGCGCATGTTTACACACAAATTGCTAAAGTTGCAGTAAGGGGTGAATTGCCTAAATTGTCAAATGTGATGGACAATTTGGGCATGATATTTAATTTAGAGTTTATTGGACTTTGGCTTACAAATTCAAGACAAAAATGCTACTTAAACCCTGCATAAAGCATCCATTATTAATAAATAAAGGATCAATTTTATCCCACTGACCTTATGCTAAGTGATCAAACCAATTTGTACTATTTTGTAAATAAACCCACAGCTCTTATATTAGAGCCGAATAGCCCCCCTAATTCTCACATGATTTGAGCGAAACGATTTAGATAAAGACTAGATTATAATTTTTTATTTAACATATTTATTCTTTTAAAATATTTATATTTAAATTAAATCTTAGAAAATAAATTTATTTCTCATCTTTATTTTTTTACTATTTATTATTTTTACCGGCCATTCATCCACCATCCTCACAAATACAGCCATCCACTATTAACATTACTATGCTTTTAAATGAGTCAAAAGAATTGAGTGATCAAATACTAAATATATATATGTTTTTTTCTTGGACCCAATTTATACTTATTTCTTTAAATGGGTAAAGAATTCAGGCGTATTACTGCCACCATACCCCATCAACACCATAATACACCTTTACCGCTCCATGTAATTGGAGCAGAATGATACTCATAAAAAATATATATATAAATTTGTAAATAGATGATAATGGCTAAGATTCATCAATTATGACGAAATAAAAGAAAGCATAGACACCCAAGTAATTTGAAGTGTAATTGCATGGAATGTAATTGTTAGGTTAGAAAAATGAAAACAGCTTTATGGGTACATATATTGATCATTAATTCCAAGTGTGATAGTTACAGACAATGATATTGCTGTTCAAACATTTTATCAATTGAAAGAAAAAAATCATCAATGCCATGAAAGTCATGAATAATCTGCAAAGAAGAAGAAAAATTATGAACTGAAGCTAATAATATCTTTAATTTCAATGAAGAAAACTGGAAGGAAAAGAGAGATGAAGAAGATGAAAAAGAAGAGAAAGTGGGGGAAAAGAGAGAAGAACAAGAAAAGGGAGCTAAGGAATAAAGAAAAGAGTCACTCTCTTGTGGTAAACGGATTGAATTTGCTACAAATTTGGATGTGTTTGGTTCTTTGGCACAGACCAAAAGGCAAATTGACTCTTTCTCGAACTATTATTTTGCCCGACAAGTTGTGTTCTTGCTTTTCTTTTCTTTTTTCTTTTTTGCTAGAAGTTACATTTTAAAGTATTTTGATGATCTAAACTAAACAACCATATGAAATTTAAAACTTTTATCATTATATTTGTAACTTACGGAGAGGGGAAATTATGTTAATTCCGTTTTATGATTAAACTTTTTTACTTTTAAGATATTATTGATATGATAAGGTGGACCTGAATTAACTTTTATGTTAAAGAAAAACACAGAAAATTGTATCAGAGCTTTATACCCATCCAACCAGGGGGCTACTTACTTAGTAACCACATTAAAAAACAGAAAAATGGATAAATTTTTTTAAAATTATACTCTGTTTGATTAAAATTTATAAAATTATAAATATAAAAATTATATATTTAATTAAAATAAAAGTTAATTTAGAATACTATGAAAATGATCCTACCTAAACTAAATAGAATCTTTACAGAACTACAGAAAAGAGCGCCCAAATTTTTATTTTTACATTCACTTTTCTTATAATTATTTTTTTAAAATTTTATTTATATGGTATTTTTGAAACTGCATTATATTATTTTTTTAATATTTTATTAGTATTCTTTTAATATATATATTTTTTATTATTAAATATTTTTTAAAATTTTATTTTAATTTTAATTTTATATATTTTAAACTATATTTGATATATTTTTTTAAAACACACATTTTTGTATTATCAAAATACACCAGTTACTATAAAAAAAAATAAACAATGTTATTCAATTCGCATATATCAAATATAAGATATAAAATAAAAATAATAATTTTATCTCATTTGAATAATTTCATATTAATACAAATTAAAATTATTTAAAATTATATCCTATCAGTATCTTATAAATATAATTCCATATCTTTTTCAAAAAAAAATTTAAAAAGTAAATTCATAATAATACAAGTTAAAATATATAAACTCTCAATATCTTTTAGATCTACTATTTGTATTTAAAAGGAAAAGAATAAACACCAAGTAAACAACCAATTTTATCTTCCCAAACTGGCATAAGCAACTCACAGAAAATGTCATACAGAAGGTTCTAGTAATCAGACTTTTTCAAAAGCATACAGTAATTATTTTTGGGATCCCAAAACCAGCCAGATGAACCAAAAAGGAAACGAATGTGAAAAATGGTAATGATACAATTCATTGCTTGCACCAAATATGAACCTAAGGTTCTCCGCCGAGCTCCGCCCGCAGGTTGTCATACGGATACACTTTTGGCACCTGAGGTAAAGTTCAGGAGTAATCAAGAATGATAAATGTTATGCATGGCTAGCTAAGACTTCATTATTGAGCTCAGCTCCAGTATTACGGCGCAAGAAGAAGATAAATAACCTCATTACTCAATAATATACAAGAAGCACCCATGTTTTAGAGATAGAGATTAAACTCTGCAGCAAAGGGGAATCATGAACCATTACAGATCAAACCTTGAACAATGCGAGAATTTCAGTTCTCAGATCAAATTTTGATAATTTTCGTTCCCGAACTTCTTACCAAGTACTTCATTAAACTTTTATGACTGCTGTGTCAAAAAGATTTCTCACTATAAGCAACTTTACACAGTCCAAATTATTCAACGACAGACCTATAATTGCTTCAAAAGAGTTCTTGCATAACGTTAAACCACTTTCGTGTATCAAATTAAGCTGAATAATTTTGAGACTCTATGCTTCTTATTCAGGAGTTCTTACATAACGCTAAACCAGTTTCATGCATACACTATATATCAAATCAAGCTTCTTATGTGCAAAATTCAAGTCAATTTTGTTAGACGAAAAGACAAGTTGAAAGAAGTAACAAAAGAAAAACACTCCCATGATTCAACTTGAGATTTTTAAATTGTCCAAGGTTCAAATTGAAACATCTTAAAATCAAGGATCTTAATTACAACAGAAACTTGTTATAGGACTCTCTTTTCCAGCCAAACAGCAGTCTCAAAAGCAACGATAAATGTATGCATCTAAAAGAAAAAGGAATTTAGCAATACTTCCTTTTCTTGTTTCCGTAACTTCCACCAAAAGTAAAGCATACAATAATAAGCACATTAGAAATGGTTTGATTTTAACTTTAAAAAGAAAAGACCAAAATGAAAAAAATGAAAGAAGAACAAATATGTTCAACATATACAAAGGATATAAGGAACTGCAGAATACTACAGATACCTTTGCTGGAAATTGGTAGGATAAGCAATAAAAATATCCATTCTGAAAAATCTACTAAGGACAATAATCCAGTGCCAATTTCTCTTAAAAGATGGGGTTAAGGTTACCCAGGATGAGCATATATTTCTGACTGTGGCATGAAAGGATTTACAAGCTCCGTTAATGATAAAACTTCCTCAACAGACATAGCAGTTGAAATAAAATTAGAATCATATGTAGCATTTTATTCTCCAATAGAAAAATTCAAAACCACAGGGGAAAATATGTACGGCACATGCTAACAGTTGCATAAGAAGATATGGAAGAAACCAAGGGATGAGAAACCTTTTCAAAAGATATAACCGAGGTTAATGAATGACAATCAAGTGCCAACAAGAGGAGTCCATCATTTATTAGTACATTATTGTCTGGATTTTAAATTTCAGTATCAACTAGATGAAACTCGGTTAATTTTATTTCAATCTTTCACCACATCTCACACTGGATCACTAAATGCAGAAAGTAAAATTGCTACAAGAAATTCAACAATGATCCTGAAATTCAGTTATGGATTTGCCGCTCATCACATCGTTCCTATTCAATTTAACAAAATAAGAATGGAATGAATACTGACCAAAAAATTAAACTTGTCCATAGTTGCACCAAAAGCAAAGTTCATGAAACCTTTTTTATTTTTTTTCTGGAAGAAGTTCAAAGAACAAGATGCTAGTATTCCAGTAAACAACAGAACTCAGTCACCAATACCATAAGATAATAAAAGCAGACATACAACCAAAAGATCTTCAATAAAGCAATATACAATGTCAAAATTATATCAAAGTACAGTTCATAACATGTTTATCAACTCAAATTGTTTATATAATGTTTTATCAACTGATACCATAATTACAACAAAGCAATTTGCTTTATCCCCTTGTTTGGAAGTCTAAAAAAATGAAAGAAATCTAGTAAATTGAATTCTATTTTACTCAATTCTCATGTTCAGAAAGTTATAGTTACTACATTATCGTAAATTAAAGCATGTGACAAATAAAAGAAAAATAAATAAATAAATAAATAAATAAATAAGCAGAAGCAGATTAGCTTACATAAGGTATCTTAGATGCTTTGTCATTCCACACAGCTAAAAGCCCAAGTGAAGCAAAAAAGCTTAGACCTCCACACAACCAAGCCAATGCCTCATACTATTAACGAAGGAAAAAACCAAATTACAAATTTGACCCCGGCAAAATCATAAAATCAAACAAATTGAATCTTCAAAATTAATTATTACTACCTTTCCAACTGTATCGGCAATGCGATCAATACAAGGTTCAGGAAACGGAGTCCCGTTGTCCCAAACTAGTTCTTCGTTTACTGGAAGCTGAAGCATAGAATTAACAAAAATAAATAAATAAATAAAAACAAAGCGTTTCCTCCTAGGGATTTAAGGGTCAATAACTTGAAAAATAGATAATATGCACGGACCGGCTTGTCAGGGACGATATGTTTACCGACGGGGAGGCCCATGCCGGAGCGAAGGCGAAGAGAGGAACCGATTGAACGGCTAACGACGCCGTTCCCTCCCATGATCCGTGACGCCACGTTGCTTAATCTTCCTGCTGCCATTTTTTTTTTTCTTTCGTCTCCTGTACTCTGCCTTCTTTCTCGTAAGTTCCTCAGTCTAGTAGAAACAACTAAATGGGTCATGAAATGGGCCTAGCCCAACTTAGATAAGGCATTTCATACCGCGCTTGCTTCTCGAAGGAAAGAGGCATGATTATCATATTTTATTGATTTCTTTTTTTTCAGAAGAATATTTATCAGTCTGTAGATGTATATAATTAATTAATAAAATAAAATATAAATATTATTAGTTAGATAATAGCAATACTTTTACCTAATCAAAGTATATTAAGGGTTTGAATTTATCTGAACAAAAAATAATTGCAATATGTGAGGTATAATGAGGTTTGCCAATGGCTTGTATTACACAAACAGCCCCTTGCTCTCCCCAATATGATAAACTTTTAACTTCCATTAATATTAACAATAGTAAATGAGACCCAAAAAAAAAAAAAGACTAGTTCAAAACTTCCTAATTCTCACATAAAAATAAAGCTATTCTAAGAATGATTTCTCATTCAAGTTATTGTGGCATTAAAATTGTCACATAAACAAATGTTTTAACTAGTACTTAAAAAGGCTAATATTTCAAAAATATTTGTAAATCACATCATCTTTATAAGCGACTCAAAACAAAGTATACTCCCAATGTCTTGGACATTCTATGTACCTCTTGTTTAATTATCACAAGATACAACACGATCAAATTGCACCCTGCTGCTAAGAGAACCTATCGCCCCTTATTACATATGAAGGCAAAGGAAATAATGCAAGTTAAAAGGAATTCAGATCAAACATATAAATGGACTTTCATCTTTATTGTTTTTCTTTTTACTTTTCTGCTTTCTTAAGAAACTATGAGCCTGAGAATATAAGGGGCTACAAAGACTTCATAACTGGCATCACTTATTTCCATATCTTCACGCATTTATCATGACTTGCAGATGCAACCATTCCTGTAACCGGTGATTGTGCTAAAGCTGATATTACACACTCATGAGCAGGAATCGTCATACACTTGTTCTCAGCCATGTTCCAGAGTTCCAGTGACTTGATGAGAATAATAATCAAGAAAAAATGAGAAACAATATCAATAGTATTTCGAATTTATAGAATTTCAAGTTACATATCATATTAAATTTCAAAATTTTCTCATCAATGGGCATTGTGCATACCATTGAAGGCAACAACTTATTTTTCTCTTTAAGATGCAAATGCATAACTTTAATTTATGTTATAAATAAAATTGCTTCATGATGACCTTAAAAATGGAACAATTTTCACCCATTTGAGCAAAAATAGAAGCATAATAAGCTCATTTCAAAAGCAACATCGTAACAAATGGAATGCTCATATATGCATGAAATATCCTAATGCAAATATATTTACAGAGCACCATAGAAAAGCAAATATCACCTGGTAGCCTCCTATGACCAAAAGAGTGGAATAGCTTGGGTGGAAAACACAAGAATGGAACTTATTTCCGCTGGAACTAAGTTCATGAATGCATTCTCCTGAGGCCAGTGACCAGACTCGGACAGACTCTTGACTGACAGAGGCTAAGTAATCTCCATTTACATCCCAACAGACAGAGTGTACCTCAGTGGAGTGACCCTGAAAATCAACAGGTCTCTGTTTACAAGCTAATACATTAAAACTATTTGTCTTTTAGATGGAGCTTTCTTGCTTGCGACATTCAAATTTAATGCTGATACCTGTAACGAATGCGTTTGCCTGTCAGTCTCAACATCAAAGATGGATACAACATTCTCTGCTGCTGCAGCTAGTAGATGTCCAATCCTTGGCTGAAACCTTACTTGCGCAATACCTCCCTGCTCGACCAAATAAATGAGATTTAGGTTTGGAAAAGAATTCAATTCCATTAGAAAATCAACATAAAACTTCTTAAGAACAACACAGGTTAGAATAGAGTCTAAAGGCTAGCCTTGGATATGCGGGTGCAAGAATACTGATTGATGTTCCAGAACCGTATTTCATTGTTACCATCACACGAGCAGAAAAGGTCATTCTTCTTGGGGTGGAAGTCAAGAGACATTACATGTGAGGTATGCCCAGTATATGTCTGCAAAGAATATCTTGGCTGCAAAAGATAAGCTATATTTACTGCCTTTGTTATGGAGAACGAGATAGTAAAAGATGTTTGGTGTTTGACCAACACCAAATAATTTATGCCGACTACTTTTTGTATCTTTCAAATGCATAAAAGATGGTGTTCTTTCAATGAGTATAACAAATAAACAAAAGAGTGGAATCAGGAGTCTTGAAACATAGATCGAAACTAATTTCAGAAGAACTACATATGTAAGAAAATTTACTTCTGCAGCATCCCAGAGTCGAACACTTGTATCAAATGAAGATGTTGCCAACTGAGTTGTACTTGGTCTGAAACGAACGTCAGTAATTATGTGGTTGTGTTCTTCAGGAGTGCATTCTGTTTGCAGAGTTTCCATGTTCCAAAGAACAACCTACTGACATGAAAACAAACGCATCCACATCATCACTTATCAACAAATTTGATTATCCATAGTTCACATGTCATTTTCTTACTTCTTTTTTCCCCTTCTAACAAAGAAAGAACTTGCCCAGGGATTTTGTGACAATAAAAAGCATGGTTCTCTTTTTGTTAATTTACAGAAAAAATATTTGTAGGTGATGACAAACTTTATTCATGCTGTTCTCATAAGAGTAATATTACATGTAGCACCAATGCTCGTATTAAATTAAGTAAACAATATCACATTCAATCAGTTCTTAATTAAATTATTCAAGTTTCTTGTAAAACCAATGCTCGTATTCCATAAAGAATAGGATAATAACTTCAGGATTCCCAATAGTTCAGCATTCCTTAAAATAAGCTCTAGATGAAAATTTTTTGTGGTCAAGTTTTGAAAATGGCCTCCACTAGTCCTAGTCTTCAAACCTAACAAAACTCGATGACGTGACACTCTTTCTTTAGGAAAGCTTTACACCTCAGCCTCCAACTCATATCTCAGCTGCCACATTGACATTGGGAACCATAACTTACCTTCCACTATCTTAACCAAATTACTTTTAATACCATACCCTTATTCCTCTTTCTTCTTTCTTTCTTTCTTTCTTTCTTTTTCCTTGCTTTCGTTTCTGCTTTGTCACAATTATAGTTGATAAAACATGCAAAAGAAAACCAGTCCTTGCATCTATTACTTTAATCTTTCAATCATCAAAATCCTTAATGTTACGCAATTAGTCATCAATCCTTTAGAATTCATAAACCGAAAAACCAAACTATAAAAAGTAACCAACAACCACAAAAATCCTTCATTTTCATTGTATTCAAGTGACCAATAACACCACAACCACCATTGTCACAACTAGAATGCCAAGAGTCCTCATCATCACTGCAGGGTGACTTTGTACTCCAATTGACAAACAAGATACCTTTGTGAATTCCAGCTTCATCTCAATTTCTCTATGCTTGTTTGAAAATTGGAGATATGTTGACTTCGAATTTTGTAGTTGGGTATCATTATTATTGTTATTGAATGTTGTTGTGTTAGAAGTTTGAGATGAGATTTGAATTACGATTATAGGTGTTCTTTTAATTATAGTTCTGAATGGGTCCAAATGATTTTGTGTGGTTTGGAGTTTGTGTAGTTTGCTTCATTAAATGGAAATCATTTATCTGTAGCTTTCAATTCTTTCTTTACTTTCATTCTACAAAATGTTGCATTGTTGTTCATTTTTTGCTATTGAAATCTCATTGCTATATGTTGTTAGAATTTGATGAGAATTTCAAAAATCTTTAGGAATTGATTTGAATAAGATAAAGAAGAACAAAAACACAAGAGGGGGGAAGAGAGAAAAATAGATGGATGAAAGGTCATCAAAATGAAAGAGAAAAAGAAAATAACTTTAAAATTTGATACTTCTTTTAATTCTTAAGTGGCATTCCGATGTGGAAAAGAGTTGCAAAATGGCAGTGTAATCAAGTACCAATAGGTTTAATAAACTAGGACTAACTGAGGTCATTTTATAAACTTTCAATACTTAACGGTAAATAAAAGGTTCTTTTAATACTTCATTCTAAAAGCAGAAAACTTTTAGAACTCCCGACATCATTATCCCTAAACGAATTATCCCATCATAAATGCAATGTTTCAGTGATTGGATGATTAGGTGTTATAAGATCTTCAGAACCACATAATAGGTGGTTTATTAAGTTTGCAATTCAGATTTCAAATTTATGTGAGTAAATTCAACAGCAAAGTTATCAATTTTTACCATGATCTTTCTTAGCATAAATTGATATTTTGTTAATGCATTATACCTTCTTGTCATGCCCAGCACTGGCCAATAACTTCCCATCTGTAGAGAAATGGCAGCAAACAACTTTACCATTGCTTTTACGTATAGAGCCAACTTCATTGAAGGAGAAACCTGAGATGGAGAAAACATAGATCTCACTATAGCATTTTGAAAAAAATACAATCACAGGAAGATTGGAACAGCACTTACCCTTGGAAGCTTCTGCTGCATGTTCAGAAGGATTCCTTTTCAACGTGCTGAACAAATCCCTTCCATCTCCATCATCATGTGAGAGAAAAGATTCAACATTATCATCCAAGGAGCCTACGTCTCCAAAATGTTCAATGTCTTCCTGCAATGAAATACAAAGTTGGAAGCCGATATTGGAAGTGACTGATAAGGGCCAGTTTTTGGGTGGAGACTCAGGGGGAATACTATAATGCAAGTATAATGGTAGATACACATTTAGAACCAATGCATTTAAATTACAATCTGCATGAAAAGGTGAAGTAACAACTAAGAATAAAATCAATATTATCAGTAATACAAATGGTCCAGTAATTAAAGATCGATAAATAATACCATTTTTAATTAGAAAACGGACTACAAGATGGCCTCCATATAGATACTGGAAAGAAATGTGGCTATAATTTAAAAAATTGTTTCAGAAAGTAAGTATCAGAAGTAGGACATTATTCTGTCAATCCTGAAACTTTAATTATATACTACATAAGCGGACGTGGTTGTCATGGGTACTAAGCATTGTCTTTTATGTCTCCTTCAGTCTTATAGACTATTTCGCTGATACATTTGGTAAGAGCGCATACCAATTGGTTTGTTGATGATGCAAGAGTTCCTGTTCCATCAGTACCATACATCATCATGCCTTTTGGCATGCTATTGACATGCTGCACATTGCCTGCCGTAGAAATTCCCTCACCAGGAGTATGAGTTGAAGGAGTTGATGGTTGAGAATTAGAAGGGCCTACAGTGTTTCCTGTACCAGTACTATTAGCAGGACCAGAAGATGTAGGACCTTTCCTTTTCCGATTATTCTGTTACACCATAAACAAGCAAGGATTATTTACTATTTGCAATATATTAAAAGATTTAAAAAAAGAGAGAGTACAGATTGCCACTAATTAATGAAGAACTTCATACATATATGTAGCAAGGGATAAATATAATTAAGTTTCATTTAATTTTGTCAATTTAAGATGCAAAACCTGCGGTTGCTGCGACTGCATAGGATCTTGTTGTTGAGAGGATGACTGTTGCATCTGTGGCACATTCATCTGCTTAAGAAAAATTAGCAGAATAAACTTTAAGAACTATTAACTCGGATAAAAGATTAAAAAAAAGGGTCACGACTTTAAAAAAAGAGAGAGTACAGGTATCATCAAGGGTCACGACTTTTTTGATGGATTCAAGAACGAAATCTTACCTTAGATGATGTAGATTGCATTGGAGAACCAATAGATCCATCATTTGCAGTTGGTTGGCCATCTTTGGCTTGCAAAGTGCCTCTAGGCAATCCTCTAAACTTTCGTGGATCCATATCTCCATAGATTGGCGAGTTAGCAAGATTGCCTTGTGCTTGAACCTGGGCCAAAAGCTGTTGCTGTTGCTGTGGCAAAAGCTGAAATTGATTTGCACCATGCAAAAGAGGCCTTTGAACTTGTGCTCCCAAACTTGGTCGAATTTGATCAATAACCTAATTAATATGACAATAGAGTTGGTAATGAGCAAATGAATTCCCAGAAGCAAATCACTTTCAGCATATAACTTACTGTCAAGGGCCACCCCTTTAATGGAAGACTGCTGACTCCAGGGTTCAATCCTGAAAATTATGGAACAAGTAATTAAAAAATATTAAACGGAAAGATGCCAAACCTTACAAATCAAGAAACAACAACTGTGCACATTTGTTTCTAGAGTTTTGGAAGGAAAGCCAACTTAATAAGTAAACACAAAGAAAAGAATAAAAAAGAATTAGTTAGTCATACACCGTTCTCTAGCATAGATATTTCAGCACCAGCACATGTACTGAAGCAAGGCCAAACTGGAAACATCATTTCTCATTTGGTTAGACCAATACAACTAAACAGAAGAACATGACCTTGAGACATCCAAGTCGAGTTCTAATCATTTACATGCCTTCAATTGATGAAAGAAGTTTTTTCCTCTACTGTGACTTGTGCAACCTAGTGCTTTAATGTCTCAATTACTAGTTGAAAATGCCAATTAGAACATGAAGAAACTGAAACATTGCGCAACTGCATGCATTATATACTGAAGGCCTTTCTACCTTACCATATTGTCATCCTACACATTATGTTAAATTACAATCTTTACCTAGAACCAAGGCACAAGCTACTCAGGCAAGCATTTACTTTTGCTTTTCAGTTTTACAGAAGGACTGCTTTTCTTAATATACCAAATCACATAGGTCTTTTGAAATAAGCATCTAACATATACAGAGTTTTTTGTTGAAGAACAACTCATTGGGAAAATAGTAAGAATCCAAGGAGGTTGATGTTCTCAAGCTTTATCTAATTTATATTTAAATAAAAAGAAATTAGTTGTACAATTTTATTCTTGAAATATAGATGCCTAAAGACTTAGCAATTGAGGAATAGGAAAGAAAGCAGACATCACTTCACCGAAGTTTCATTATTAAGGCATATCACCATATCCTTGTCTAAAATTCTTATTCTCCACTAGAGGAATAATATGTATCATACCTGCATTTCCTATTCCAGGTTTTGACTGCATGATTCCTTGGCCATAAATGGAAGAAGGATCCATAGGCAAAGATCTTTGCGCAGCACCCAAGTTCACTTCACTCTTGATGTCCTGCAAATGCAAAGCAATCACCAACCATATAAAGATAATAGAGAAAGTAGCACCAAATCTTGTAACATCTTGTCCAGGTAGTTACAGTAGTCTGTTGGGTTCGTGCCTGGATTTGTTGCAGTGCCGCACTAATGCTACCAGAATTTCCTTGAACCAATTGGCTGTGTCAGTAGAAAAAAGTCAGCACACACAGAAAGTATGAGAAGACTTGTCTAGTAAAGATAATGACTGAATTTACCCAGGATGATTTGTTGCCTGTTTCAGTAGAGGCATCCGAGAGTCAAGGAGAGGCTGTGATGTTTCCGAATCCATTGGATTAGAATGTTTCATTCTTTCTTCATACATTTTTGCTGCCATTGCGCTGGCATTTGATTGCCCAAGCATTCCTTCAGAACCAATAGCATTTACTGGACCACCAAGAGTTGGATTATTGGGACCTCCTCGTTGCAACTGAGCTTGACGCATTAGCTGCAACTGCTGTATTTGCAGCTGTTGTTGCTCTTTAGCTTTGAATTGTTGTGCCTATACATCAAGATCATAATAAAGGAAAATAGGAAAAATCAACACAAGAAACATAATTAGCAAGCTTAAAAAAATAGAATTTCACATCTTAAAAAGCCACCTCTATATATGCTGCAGCAGCTTCTGAATGCTTCTCGTTTGTCCTTGCAATAAAAATGTCCCAAAAGACAGACCACCATTCAAAAAGGAACCCTCCAGGAGCATCAATTGCTGCATATTTGAGATAGTATTATACATTATATTTAAGTGGCCAATCAAGAAAAATCTGCAATTTTTGTTTTTTCTTAAAAAGCCAAATTTTCACTTTTCATTCCAAAGCAAAGCAATTGTTGTCAATGGTCACATCATTAATTTTTCATGTCTTTAACTCTATATCAACTATAAGTACGTCACTCAAAAAGTGGTCTAAAAACTATATTTTTCAAGTGCAAAATTTACCTACTGGATCTGGAGCTACTTTCCCTTCAGTCATAAAAGACTTTGCAGTAGCATGTAATTTCTTCTTCACCAAATAATCATATATGTACACATCAAGCCTATCCATACATCAAAATAAAACATGAAAAGTTTTCAACTTTATTTCTTCACATATAAGTAAATTGCAACAAGTACAAAAACTCAAAAAGAAGCAAAAAGCACCTACATTTTATCAGCTTCCCAATTACTCTGAGCCATGGCTTCAGCTCCAGAAAAGAACATAAAACCAAAGCTGCTCCGGAAAAAAGCAATCAAATTTAATCCAATCAAACTCAATTGCAAAATCCAAAATTTTTATCCCACTCAATTCAATCAAGCTACATTAATTAAATAATTTTTTAGTAAAGAAAATTAAGAAAATTAAACAAACAAACCTCAGGATATAATAATTTAAAATGGATCAAAAAGCCTGCATTACACAGAATCTCCAATCCGTACAATAATAGCGATCTCCATTGTGATCAAAGCATTGCCTCTGAATTTATCACCAAAATAAAAATATTAATTTTAATACTTAACGCAATAATCTTCGATTACGATCCAGAACACTAGATTTTTTTCAGTAACACACAACTCCTTTACCGAGTAAAATTGAAAAAGAAAAAAAAAAAGAAAAAAGAAAATCGGGATTAGTGAGCTGCAAGAAAGATTTTTATTGTTTTTATTTTATTTTTCTAACAGAGAGCAAGAAAGGAAGAAAGAGGAGCTAGATCCGAGCCTGAGGTTTGGAGAACCGAAGCTAAGGTTCGGAAGTTAGGGACTGAAGGGTTTCTTCGGTTTAAGCGACGTGCAGAGGCGAAAGCTAAGGGCGGGATTAATACTAGCCGTTGGATTATGATAGAAATAGATTCGTCGGCCTGCATGGAGTGTTTACGTGGACGAAAGGGAATTAAGAAAAGGCCGTGGGGTTTTTGTGCCACATCAGATGGACTTACGATGAATCGCAGAATAGGTGAATAAAACTGTGCGACAGCTTATTTTGCTATAATTTTCTCTTTTTTCTTCTTCTTCTTTTTCTTTCTTTTTATTTTTCGGTTATTTTCTTTAAATCTTTTAGGAATTTCTTTATAAGGAAGGATAAAAGTTTTAAAATATTCAGAAAATGGATAAAAGGCCAAGAATTTAAATAGATACTTTATGCAAGAAAAATGGGTTTGGCAACACATTCTCTCTCACACACAATTAGGCAGGAATCCATTATTCAACTAATTTCCTATTTTGGGCTAATTGTCCCATATATGACTATTAGGCTTGCACTTGCTGTGTTTCTTTGCATGATCTAACCATTCTATTTGTTTCTAGGTTATTTAATGTACCTTATTTATAAATTTTAAATTTATTAACAGTTAAATTTTTCTTAATAAACAAATCAGTTCTAGACAGATGTTCGTAGATAATTTTTTAGAGAGTATAAAATTAGTTTTGGTTAATTAAAATATTATTTTAAATTAAAATATTAAAAAATATAATTAAAATACACTTATTATATTTTTTTCGTGATTAATAATTTTAATTTTTCTCATTTTTAGAATGGCTTGCGTTTAGCTTTTAGACTATAAAATTAGGGCATTCAATGCTAGCAATTTAAAATCCACGTAGGACATGGAAAATTAGGCATAGTTTTTTAAATCATATTTGGGGTGGCAGATGTAAATTTCCTCCTAATAGTATTAGCTGGAAATTCTTTTTTATTAGAGTTGAAGATGATCTAATTCACAATTAATTTAAAATCCAGTTCTTTCAAAATGGAAGGGATGAACCAAGCCTTGTTTTAAGAACTGGGGTTGATATTTATAGGAACGTATGATTGATGCGCACAATTGATCATTACGTATGTGGCGCAATCTAAATGGATGTTAGATTATTAATAGGGTTAGGTTTATTTTGAGCATATTTCATGGTAAAGATCTAATCCCTAAAAAAATATCAACAATACAAATAATTTAAAAAGATATAATGTCCAACTAATTAAGTTTCTGATTCTAGTTATTTTGATTTTGGTTAAACTCAAACTCAATTTTATTAGTTGAGCTCTATACTAACTCATTCGTATAACTCTCGCATTAATTAAATAATTTAAATTTCATAATAGGTCTAACTCGATTTTTTAATTTTTTAAATCTTCATTCGGATATTTAATTCCACCAACTTGATTCAATGTTGTTATTGTGTTCCAATTAAATTTCAAGTTTTACGGGAATAAATTTAGTTTCAAAAGTGACAACTTTTCATCAAAATTAAATTTCAATTGCATCTGAGGGAGTGTCAAGGATCCCACATTACTGGAAAATAAAAAATACAAATAAATTTATAAAGATAAAGTCCCAAATAATTATATAGCTAATTCTAGTCATTTTGATTTTAATTGAATCTGACCTCAAATGTATTAGCTGGCTCGTCACTCATTTATTTAACTACTACTTTAGTCGAATTTAAAATAGTAATTTAAATTATAATATTTCATATCCATTATACAAATATTAATAAAATAATACCTTTTGCCATTAATAAATCTCGCCTTAAATATACTAGGCTCATACAATAAAAGTTAAATTATAATTCAGATGTGAATATTTGTAAATTCAAATTATTAAATTAGGATCCATTCAGAAAACATAAAATTCTATCGAAGAGAAGCAAATAAAAAAAATTTATAAAAATTCTCGTGATCGATAATGAAGTTTTTATTTCATACATATTAGATCATGAACTACATTCAATCTCTAAAAAATTCTAATAATTTCAAACTTTTTCCTTTTATAAAATGAAACATTTATGGAATCCCCATAAATATAGGATAAACCATTCAAGGTGTTAAGTAATTAAAATTACATTTCCATTTTCAAATAAACACGAAGCATGCCACTCAACATTAATGGTGGAATTTAAGGGTTCTAAAAAAAATTTAAGCTCTTTATAATTTTCTTTATATTTTTATTTTAACTTCTTCAGAAATATTGGATTCGTAATTCTATTTTTTTCAGATTCTTTGGAACATGTACGACATTATATTTCCCCCTCAAACAAATTTAAATTACAGGTTTTATTTAATAATTAAACATTTTTAATATACATATATTGATGAGCAAGTCATGTGCTCAAACGGATTAATTTACTTTATCTGATAAAAAGGGTCCATTAAGATGGCTTGTTACGGGCCCATCGCGCGTGGCCCATGTATTGCGCTGATTGGTACTGGTGCACCCACCAAATCTCAGTTCAAAATTTCTCGATAAGGCTCAAATATTGCGACGGAGGGGCCACTTTTTCGGAGCCCAGTTTAATTATTTACGACAGCAACTAACCAACTAAATAGAAAATATTAAAATAAGTTATCAAGAGAAAGTTTTGAAACTTGATTTCTATGATGTTGCATTTTCTCTCTTTAATAACCGCATAAAAATGAGAAGATATAAAGAAAAAACTTGATATATGTTCCTACTTATACACCGAACTGATAGATGATTGACACATATTCATTAGTTTTAAATGATGAAATATATGTCAATTATCTAATACTAAAATATAAAATACTTATAAAAATGTATTACTCTGCTATTAGCTGTAATATATATATCAAGCCTAAATAAGAATCTCTAAAGATGAAAATATATAAACTCAAAAGCAAGGCTAGCGCAGACGCTCCATAAAATAACATGGATGTGCGGCAAACTTATGAGCTACTAAATTTATCAGTCATCTATAATTTGATTGTAATTTGTAAAAATTAAATTGCATCTTTATATAAATCTGGATGTATAAAATTTAATTACTAATAAATTTAATAAACAAAATAAAGATTTGACAAATTACATAATTAAATATCATAATAAAATCTAATATTTTGGAGTTTTATCTAATAAGCTCTCTAATATCTTAGAATTTTTTGCAGTAAGATTTCTAATATTTTTTTATCTTTTAAAATTATTAATTAATATGTTAACTATATTTATAACTTAACATAATTAGTATGCTTTAAACTTGAATAAGAATTTATTATGAATATATTATTTATATTGATATAAATTAGCATTAAAATACTGAAATTAAATATCATATATCATCACTATCTACGTGTGAAAATCATTAATATATATAGTTTAAAACACAAGACAATTGATCTTCAAAATGCCAAAAATATAATAATAATAATAATAATAATAATAATAATAATAATAATAATAATACATACATACATACATATATACATACATACATACATACATACATACAAAGAAACTTGTATTTATAAGAATTAGTCATATAACACCCTATACATTGAATTTGACCTATCAAACACCTTTTTTCTCAAAAGACTTTTTATATTTTGCAATTATTTTCTGTTCGTTTATTTTTCATAAAAATTGAAAATCCAACATAAAAAAAATTAGTATTAGCGAAAAATGAGTTATATAATTTAAAAAAAATTTAGAAAAAAATTACGTAATAAGAACAGTAACAAAAACAAAGGCAAATGCAAATGTCACTTTGACTTCTGGGTATAAATCCAGTGATATTTTTACATTGAGTTCTGAATATGAATCTAGATCTAAATGTCACTTTGCCATGGATAGGGGGAGAGCCATTCTTGAAAAATATTTTCAATTTTTAAGTACATTGCTGTCACTGTTATTCGATGATGATATAATAACTGTGACAACCAGCACCATTTTACAAGAGAGTTGTTGTGGTTTCTTTGTTGATTCCACGGCCAAAACAATGACAGATCACACATTTACTTTGGTAGTGCTAATGGTTGATGAATTTGGCAAATAGAAGAGGAAATAAAAAGAAGAAAAATAAATGAATTTAGAGAAAATAAAAAAATCAATGAAAAGTAATGATTAAAAAGATAATGATAAAAAAGAGTTAGCAAGTAAAAAGATAAAGATAAAGATAATGAAAACCGAAGGATATTGACAAAATTTATTAGGGATTTTATTTTAAAATTAGGAGAAATTTTGAGAGGTTAGTTGGAGGGGGGAGATAAATTTGGGAGAAAAGATTACATACAACATGAGGTGTCCATCATGTCACTAATTTAAACTTATGTGTCAACTCGATTGAATGATGTGTATATCAATTCTTATCTTCAAAACTATAGGTGTTTAAGTACTAGAAATTTATCGAATTTAAGTGTCTAATAGGTCAAATATAAAGTACAAGGTGCTATCTAACTAATTTTTATAAATACAGGTGTTTATACATGTATTAAGTCATAATAATAATATAATAATAAGGATGATGAATAATTAATCGACCACAGCAACATTTTTCGATGTATGAAAGACAACGCAAGTTGGAAAAAGAAAAGTATCTGATTGTGGCTGGGCATGCACTTATAGGTATAGCCAGCTAGTTTAGTCGCTGATCTCTCAATGGCAATGAGAAGAGGTCAAAGTGCCATTAAATGATAAATGATATCACATTATCATTTAGCCTTTTTTGGAGAGTTTTCAGCCTCATCTTCAAGACTGAACCAACTAATGCAGTGCAATTTGACTCCATCTTTTGGATTATTAAAAAACACTATAATTACTACATGATAACAGGTTTCAAAGAAACCCTAATAAAAGTCAAAACTTTAATCTCCTGCAAGTGCAATTTTAATATGACATGTGATAGATAGTGCCATCATTTCAAAAACCTGTGTGCATGGGATTGTTGGGGGAGGACAGTTGGACCAATAAATTTATTGTCTAGAGGCAGATGAGCCTCATTTACTCTTGCAGACGTGACAGCTGAGCTTTTTTTTTTTTTGAAGCGAATTCTAGTTATAAATATATCATGCACACTCTCGTTGCAGAACAGGTAAGCGCAGTTTAGCTTCTTATAATGGGTGTTCATGCTCGTTGTATTGTGGGTTCTCTGTTGTTGTGGAATTTCTTTTTCAATGTTTTAGTATTGGCGGATGATCATGTTAGTGTTGATGATAAAGATGATAAGCATTTGTTCTTTCATCGTCCTTTAGGAGGAGGCTTGGGGCGTGGTATTTATAAGAAAGGGTTTAGACATGGTAGGTTTGGTGGTGGTGGTATTGGAGGTGGTGCTGGCGGCGGTTTTGGTGGTGGTGGTGGTATAGGCGGTGGTGCAGGAGGTGGTTTTGGTGGTGGAGCTGGTGGTGGATTAGGGGGAGGTGGGGGTTTAGGAGGTGGCGCAGGTGGAGGTTTTGGAGGTGGAGCTGGTGGAGGTCTAGGAGGAGGTGGAGGTTTAGGTGGAGGAGCTGGTGGAGGTCTAGGTGGAGGTGGAGGAACTGGTGGAGGTCTAGGTGGTGGCATTGGGCATGGTGGCGGTCTAGGTGGCGGCATTGGGCATGGTGGCGGTCTAGGTGGTGGTGGTGGTTTAGGCGGTGGACATGGTGGCGGTCTAGGTGCTGGTGGTGGTTTAGGAGGTGGACATGGTGGTGGTCTAGGTGGTGGCATTGGGCATGGGGGAGGTCTAGGTGGTGGCATCGGGCATGGTGGAGGCTTAGGAGGTGGTGGTGGTCTAGGCGGTGGACATGGTGGTGGTCTGGGGGGTGGTGGTGGACTAGGAGGGGGAGCTGGTGGAGGTTTAGGAGGTGGACATGGCGGGGGCCTAGGTGGTGGAGGAGGAGGAGGTGGACTTGGTGGGGGAGGTGGAGGAGGCTTAGGTGGTGGCGTAGGCGGGGGTGCAGGAGGTGGCTTTGGTGGTGGGGCAGGAGGTGGTGGAGGAGGAGGAGGCGGAGGCGGTGCTGGTGGCGGTGGTGGATTTGGTGGAGGAGGTGGTGCTGGAGGAGGCTTTGGGGCTGGTGGAGGTTTTGGCAAAGGTGGAGGTATCGGTGGCGGTGTAGGTGGGGGTGGAGGTGGTGGATTTGGAGGAGGCTTTGGTGGCGGTGGTGGTGCTGGATTTGGCGGTGGAGGTGGGTTTGGAGCTGGGGGTGGCGGTGGCCACTAAATTTAACCTGTTTAGCAGCAGAAACAATAAGTAAAAAAAAAAGGGTGATACTCTGCTCAGGGTGCATTCATTAGCTATATGACTCGCGAAATGGAGCAGCAGCCTCTTTCCCGAATATATATTTACTAAGCAATTGAAAAAAATTTATTTAAGACATCCTAATTGACATATTCTTCATGTAATGTGTATTTTTTATTTTCTTAAGAGTGTGCTTGTTTTTTAAGCTTGTAATTCGCGACATCCAAGTAACTGCATGTCCATTTTGGTGTACCGAATGGCTTTTTCAGGATTTATGTTTTTACTTGTCTACTACACCTTATCCTGATGGGCTCATGGTCTTTGGAATGAAAAAAATATTCAAACCATATTCAACCTTAAGAATAAAAGAGGAGACAAAATTGTACCAAAATAGAAGTGATAAATAAATCATAATGGAAGAGATAAAAGCAGCTTCTGCAACAACACAAAATTAAAAGCTCTCACCTACTGTGTGTATATATATATATATTGTACACACACATGGGTTAGGACTCAAAATAAATATACCCCTGACAGTTGAAAACCGATCTCATGACTCGACTTCAATTGCATTTATTTTATGTCTGATACATGCAGTAATAATGCTTCATTGGCTACCAGCATTATCTATTTTGCTGGCCTGGGATCTCCCTCAAAGCCATTTTTCAGTGGCTCAGCCTTAGCCTTCGGGTGTCTCCCTCCCACTTTTCTTCTCCACAACAAAAGCCATTCTAATCGATATTACAGTTTTAGAGTTGGGAGCCTAAAATTCACTGATCCAAATTTGTAACGAAAATCACAGCTCTCACCCGCAACAGATATTGGTCAAGAATCAAATGTAGTCTTAAGCTATAACAGTAATCAGGGAAATAATTGAGTTTGCGCTTTTGCTGGCAGAGAAAAAGTGAGTGTAAATGTATGTGTATTATATTGAGTGCGATTGAACAATATATGGGTGAGCCCCAATCATTGTCGTTTCTCCTTTTATGATTATATCAAATCGTATCTTATGACTTTTTTATTTTTTTTGGTGTCAGCTTCCTCGTGCTTCGTGTCTTAATCCAGACAAATGCAAAAGAAAATTAGAAATCAAATAATCTCTTCGCTTCAATAGTAATACTGTCATAGGCATAGAACCAAAATGTACTGCTTGCTCACTCTTCACCACTGACCTGACACCATTCATCTCTTCACACTTACTTTACAGTTACACCCACTAATCTGCTCAAGCTAATTATACTTTAGGTACTTCAATTGGTAATCGAGTCTGCCATTATTGTTCAAGGCACACCATCCTGCTGAAGGAGACTATAATATAACGACATTGCAGGTTATTTTTTAGCAACTAGCAAAATCTTAAATAAATTTAATTATGCATCCGAAAAGCACTGGAAAGCATAAAGGAAAAGGAAAAAAAGAAAAGGCAAAGACTGACTTATAGATGTATGAATATTTAGTATATACAAATATAACTTATTCTTGCTGCTTTGAAAATGTCTTACACTTAAATGGCATATCAAGATACATACTTGCACACATCAAGAAAGAAATGAAGTGTTACTTGCTATTCACATGCATGCTAGCTAGCTAGCTAGGCAAAAAGATAATGATGATGATGATAAAGGGAAACTCATTGATGTCTTTGGCTGACATATATATATATAGAGAGAGAATGATGATGGGGATAATTAATGATTATGACATTGGCCAGAAAAGGTGATGATTGTGAAATTGAACATTGAACCAGACCCTTCATTTTTTTTTTCTTGCTTACTAGTTGGATTCAGGGTTTGGACCGCTAGGTACTTCATGTGCAGCTGCTTTAAACTGTTGTCCTGAAGAAGAACCAGAAATTGTAGCGGTGCTAACAGCAGCAGCAGAAGAAGGATGTGTATGCTTTGTTTGTTGAGGATGCAATTCTGCAGTTGAAGCCATGAATCTCTTAGGGAAATCAAGAGGACGAGCAAGAAGAGGAACAACCAAGAAGAGAAAAAGGCCAAGAAACAGCAACGTAGCTTGTGATCTTGTCGACGATGAGGTTTCAGGAACAGCTGGTGCCATGAAAGTTGAACCAGTAATTTCTATAAACCACCCCCCAGTACTCCAGAAGGGATCAATATCCATGAACCAGTTAAACACCAAATCAAACCAAAAGGGACTGGCTAGACAAAATAAATGTAAAAAGAAAAAAGAAAAAAGGTAATTAATTAAAGAAAATAAAGTTGTAGCTAGCTAGCTATATCTTGCAGATATGGTACAAGGAGGTTCTAAAATTCAAGGCTTCTTTGTTTGATGCATTAAGAAGTCATATATAATAAGGTTGGTATAAATGTGCTGTCACGTTCTTTCGTGATTCCATTATTACCCTTCTTGTTGCTAGTAAATTTCAAGTGAGTTTAAATTATAAAATAATTAATATAAGGACCAAAATATTATCAATAATTATGTGATTAAAGAAAAACCGGCTTCAAGATTCAGCTGGATTAATAATGTATGTCTGTGAAGACCTTGTCTAGAAAAAATAAAATTAATTATAGATTTTAATATTATCTTTTATAATTTATAAAAGAACTAACCGACCGTGGACTCCATAACAAAGTATAATTTTTTTTAAATTTATTATAAAAGTGAAAATTCACCTAAATTACAATCTCAAAATACTGAAATAAGAGTTTAATTTGGTTAGAGATTTTCAATAATGAAATGAAGGCAACTCTAGCTAATTCTTGTAAGATTAATAAAGAAGGTCAGTATGGGGTCATGGTATGAAAAGCATAATGATCATTCCATCTGGATGGCTGGGCAATCAAAGAGGTAAAGAGATGTGTGGCTTTGGTTATTACTCAAGAAATTAAGAATAACAGGTGGTGTTATATAAAATTTGAAATAAAGAAACAGAACCACACTGAAAAGTAAATTAAAGCTTAATATCACTACACTTCTCTTTACTTGTGAAAATTTCAGGACTTGTCTCCATGATCTGATTTATGGGTCCCCACTTCCTTTATAAACCTATTCTACAAAATAACTGAAAATAAATACTCACTTATGCAAGAGTACCCATAAAAAAAAAACAATTAATATATACTTTTTGATATTAAATAATCTAAATATATTTCAATTATTTAATATTATATTAATAAAAAAAATTCCACATCAACAAAAAAACCTATATCGGTAAAAATTACACTGATAGAGTAATTTATTTAGTTTTACTGATGGAGTAAATGATTTATATAATTTATTAAAGTAACTATGGCACAAATTTTTTTTATCATAAAATTGTACTATGCCATAAATGAATCCAGAAAATAAAAGTGATGATTGACAACCAAAACAAATGAGATCATAATAATTGAAGTGTAACTGGTTAAAGCCTTAATAAGTTAGAATTCAGCAACACAGAATCATCTCTAAGATTACAAATCTGACTTAAGATTTTGATTGGACAATGTGAATTCAATTCTAAAAACATAATAACAATTGGGCTAGCTTTTAAGCTCAATGTGATTGCGGCCTAAGAAAAGCATCTGTCTCTCTCTCTCTCTATATATATATATATTCATATATATCTCTACCTTTATTGTCTGCGGGCTGCGGTGACTGCTGACTTATCAGGATTTGCATCCTAATATATTGGCCGAAAGAATAGCAATGAAAAGAAAATCCTTCGCATGCATGGCAAAGAGCAACTTATTTTCCACGTAAAGACGCACACATACGACAACAAACATGGATTTTTCTTGAGCAAACGCCTTTTATCCTCGTTGAATTTCACCCTAGAGATGCACTCTTTCTGTCTCAAAATCAAACGATCCTTAAAATTTAATCATATTAACACTTAAATTATTTCATTAATTAAAAATGAAGTTAGGCAATCGAAGAAGTAAATCCAGAGTCATTTATAAAATCATAATTGAGAACATTATCTTTTAACTAGTAAATATGCAAAAAAAATTAAACTTTTTTTAGATTTATTGAAAATCAATGAAGAACAAGAATTTTAAAGCTTAAAAGATCCATTAGAGATAAAGGGTATTTATGATTATGTGTTATAGAGTCCAAAATATGCCGGTGGCTGCGACGGCTGCAAAGACTGTATAATCTTTGGATGAACTTTATAATGTGTTGATAAATTAGGGTTTCTTGTTTTAATTATGGATGAACTTTATAATTTTTGGGCCTTTAGCTTTGTGTTTGTTTTTCTATTCTAGAGTACACTACGATTGGGTAGGTCATTAGTTGGCCTACAAATCTCATTTAAAAATTAAAATTAAAGTTTTGGCTATTTCAATCTCTATGGATTCTAAAATCTATCTATTGGCAAAAAGAAGGATTAAAACTTTGTTAGCCACATAATCACACCAGTCTTAAAATAGTCTCACTTTACTATTAAACTAAGGTACCGAATTATTCTAATTGCCTGATTAAATTCATCTAAAAATGCAAATCTTATAAATGAGCAGCCTGATCAAACTGCAAAGCTGGGATTAATGTGAAATTAAATGACATATCTTAAGGCCACTAACTAATCTGCGTGATTCCTGGCAAAAGTCTGGAAATCTTTTACAGAAAGGTTTTAAGCATATAAAATATATGTATAGGTCAATATATGGTGAGAAGTTTCTCGGGAGAGGACATTTGAAAGCAAGTGAAAATGGTAGGGCAAAAGGGATACAGCTAGAGGATCCTATAAATTAATTTTCCTTGCCTTTTGTGCTCTTTTTAGGACTATTTATCAGCTTTATTGATAATGCTTGTCAATTTCCTTTGTTTGATGTTTGGGCATTTTCTTGAACAAGTGCTTTGCGCTTAGCACATATTTTCTGTGCATGACATCATTTTTACCATTATTAAGACCACTAATTAATTAATCAATTCTTAGAAGTGAGGTATTGAATATGCTTTTGGTTTGCAATTTGCTTGACTATATAAATAATATATTCACAATTGATTTTTTTTTTTTTAATTTGAAAAGAATATGACCAAATCCATTGCACATTTTCTTAGTTCAATACTTCAAATATGGCTTATTTTTTTGTGAAAGAAAATTTGGAATTCAATTTTAACGGGCTAATACTGAATTCTTTTTTTAATTTTAATTGTGAATAAAAAGAAATTTTAATATTTTTCGTTCCAATATACTAGGTAAATATATCATGTTTTTCACATGCAATCGAGTTTATTTCAATTCTTTCAAATTCTACTTAAAGAAATAAGGTAATATTGATGGATCTACTTTTATATATTTCTCTATGGGCATTTTGTTTTTAACAAAATAAATTATATCTTATAATAATTAACCTTAGATGACAATAAATCCATCTTATTTTATGATGAACAACTTAAAATATACTTTTAAAGGATGTAAAATCGAATAAGGATTAATTTCATCTATAGTTTCTAATGTTAGAAGTATTTCTCACTATAGTCAAAAAAACACTTATAATTTAATTTTAATATTATTGCTTAACTTTGAGAAAAATTCTGCAAATATAATGTGACATCATAGCTTGGCATATATTTAATTTTTGTTTGAGTTTAAAAGATTCATAATAATGTGGTATAGTATCATATTTTAGAGGATTATAGTTAAAAGGATGTTTAGTGGTACTAAAATTAATATATAGATAGTGTCGTGATAGAAATTGAAATATGAGGATCGTAATCTAAAATAGGCTTAGATCAGGGACTTAGATGAAATTTTCCCAATCAAGCAAAGACATCTGTTTCTCAGTTGAGCTTATACGTATAAACACGGCCCAATAGACCTATTGATCTTTGTTCCCTAACCTAAGAAGAATACATCCAAAGAAAAAACCAAGTCCACAGTTTCACAGCCACACAAAACAACGTCGTTTCAAACTATACATAAACGACGACGCATCTATCCCTGCACGGGAGACTAACGAAACTTCGACTCGTCCTCTCCATTATATCGTCTCTCTGTCCAGAAAACACAGATCTCTCCCTCTCTCCCCGTGTATCTGTGGAGACGATGGATTTTCAAATACGCAGCGTTTTCAATCTTCTTATCCTATCTTCTCTTTTCTGTTCACTAGCTTCGGTACACTTCTTAATCACATATCTGTTTTACTTAAATTTTGATAAATTTTTTTTTTGACTTAAATTGATTTGATTCAATTATGTCATCCAGGCTAAAGAAAGAACTGGATCAATTCTTTTCATCGATGGAAATTCTCACCAATATCTTCGCAACGACGTTGTTCAGGTTAATTTAATTTATTTAATCCAAATTTAGCAATGAATAGATCCATTTTGCCAATTGTTGATAACATTAGGAAAAAATTAATTTTTCAGTCTCGCTTAATGACGCCTGTGGAAGTTGGTGCTGCTGTGTCTGTCTTGCTTGGTTTTGCACCGCCTGTCACGCTATCAGCTGCTGGTTCATCTAAGGTATTGAATTAAAATGTTATAGGCTATAGCTTTTTTGCATTTTTAGTTTCTTGAAGTTTTAGATTTTGAGAGAGTTTTGTTCATTTATTGTGTTTTGCAGTTAAATGAGGTTCTTATGCCCAATCCATTTGATAGACCTGGCGCCGTTTTCTTGTTGGAAGTCACTGGCGTAAATGGTCAGTGCTCTTAACTTTGAAATGAGTTGTAATCCGTTCTCTTTTATGGCATGTTTGGTGCCCTTTAAAATTGGGGATGGAATGCAATTCTTGGAGCAGTTCAATTCTTTCAATTACATTCTTATATTTGAACAGTTTGAATTTAGTAGGAATAAACATCTAATCTATATTTCTGTTTGTTATTTCTATCTAAATATACAATCAAATTTAGTTATTGCAAAAAGTGTAAGAATAGGATCTCTTGAATCTAGGAATTTATTTCAATATACATTTCATTACTCATTCTCGGTCCAATTCTAAGGTGTACCACATGTGTCTTCAATTTGTTTTCTGCACTTATTATTCACTCATTTTTTTTGAAAATCTTTTTACATGCAGATTTGGTGGCTTCAGAAAATGTCATGTCCAGTAATGCTTTTAAAAGAAAATTTGCTCTTGATTCAGATAAAGCTCAAATTGAACTTCCTGGTACTTGCCCTTCTGTAGACTTGAGTAGTCAGTTCATAGGTAACTTGTATATGAGTATGATTTCTCATAATCGTTTGTTTGTCAAATGAGATCTCGTACAGGTGAAGAAGTCTCTGTGATTTCTTTAGATGAAAAATTAGGAGATTTCACTGACAAGGAATTAAGTGATTTGGTTAGTCTCAACTCATATTGCCCTGTGTTATTTCTCATGTGCTTGGTGCTAGTTTCTTCTAAGTTATTTACCATATTTTCTGTAAACATGACTTTAATGCAATTTATTTATGTAGGTATCTTGGTTGGGTGGATCGTACATTGTCAATGGCTTGGAATCACTAAATGGAGAGTTGATAATCCCCTTGGCCAGTGGTGCCAATTTGAAACTTCACATGTCAAAGGTTTCTTGTTTGTTATTACTTATAGCTTCGCTGTTTTTGGGATTGAACCCTTGGTTTTGTAATTCTCTGAATATTATTGGGAGAATTAAAATTTTTATTGTCTGCAGAAAGCAGACCGGGAATTCATAGAAAGTCTCCTTACTTTGTTCCACAATAGTAAAAGAGCAATAGAACTGCATGAAGATCTTTCACAGGCTATTCATGGACCTGCAGAGTTAATAATGGGTCATTTTCATGGCATTAAGGTGATGACATTGTCTTTCATTTTGTTTTATGAGTTTAGAGAAACTATATTACTTATTAGATTGGAAAAATTTTATAGTCTACAGGTCCTTATTGCATCTCATTGTTAATATATATAATTTGGTATGTTAGATTTGTACTAGTAGTGTTTTCTTCTTCTTTTTTTTTTTTTTTTCCTAATTAAAGTTTGGAAATGGATAACCTTTTTCTCTCTGTCAAACTATGAAGATGTTATCCATTTGCATGCATTGAGCTTTTCACTTACTATTTCTTATACTATAGGCTTTGCAAGAGCAATATGGCCGTGAAGTTGTGCAGCAAGGGCTGGAGTTATTGGTTGCTACATTGTCTAAAATGGTTGATTCATTCCAAGTGGCATACAAAGGTTGGTTGTCTTGCTTTCAGGAAAGACCGCATGATTTTATTTGTAAGCTAAAACATTCCAATTTAAATTAAAACACTAACATAGTTTAACTGATCTGGTATGCATTTGTTGAAAACTCTATAGACTCTCTCTCTTGCTGCTTCACGGTTATATGGACTTTCATTAATGCTAGTGTGTGGAGTAAAACTTGACTTGCGTTTTGTGATGTATTTTGTAATAATGTTAATTCGGAGCAGAATTATTTCTTCACTAGTTGAGCCAATATTTACGATAAAAATATGTTTTTATTTTTTAGTAATCACTGCCTCTCATCCTAGTGCTTAAGCTGAAATTCTTAATGCTGTTTGTCAACTCTGGCAATGGTAACTGGCAGGTCAAATTGTTGGAGTTATTATCTCTAATGAAAGATCCACTTTGGAATCAGAAAAATTGTTGAATGTGATGTTTACTTCTTGGCCATCTGCGCGTTGGTTGGCAGAGGCAGAAGGATCAAATGCAACCGACACAGCCATTATGGAAGTTGCCTTGGTTAGGAAGACCCTTGCTTGGTTGACAGGACTTATTCTTCTTATTTCTACTCTAATAGGGGTAAGATTATCTAATTATGAAATATGTGGCACTTTATTTAATCTTTCTTCACTCTTTCCCCTTAAAAACAGCAGACATGGAAAGGTACTTATTTTAGACATTTATTACTTGCTCATATTATCACTATCATCCATCTTCTAATGTTATTATATTTTTCTGAAGTATGAAGAGCTCGGTGTTGTTTACATTAAACATTCAGTTGCATTGAGACAACTGTTGTTTTATGTCTAACCATGTTAGGAAAGTGGAACAACGAATTAATTGGAGGGTATTGGAGACACAATCATGTGGTTGTAATTAGCTTAGTGATTGTCGGAACAATATAACGAACCTTAATGCTAGTTAGAGCAAGCGATCTTGCCATGTATCAACTTTAATTGCCTTCACATGAAGATGTTCGTTCTCTGACAAAATTGGCATGGGAAATTTTGTTCCCTTCATATTGTTAATGCCTTGTGCGGTGCAATGAGGTTATAGTCCATTATTATAAGATTGGAATCACTCACATCATAATGCATTTGGATAAGACATGCAAACTATGGTCCTATACGTGTCAACGATATACATAAGTTTAATATTATTTATATGTTCTCCCCCATTGGCTTAGATCATATAATATGTGGCAGCATGGATAGTTAGATTCAACAGAAAAATGTCGAATCAAATCTTATTAAAAATATAGTTAGAGTTGGTTACATGTTGATTTGCACTAAGATGGCATCTTTAGTTATCAAATAATTTGCTTTTATGGTTTTGTAATTGCTTATATGTATGGTTTCTCATCTTTGTTATCGGTTTGTACACACCTTTTGAGGGATTTATCTTTATTTTTTGGATTAATTCGTAATGGTTGGAAAAATAAACACCTATTTCTTATTTTTCAATCCCTTTGGCTGCAGATATACTTGCTGCTCAACATGCCACTCACAAGGGACACCCTTCTGTACTCTAATGTGAAGCTTGACTAAAGCTGAGTTGATGAATGTTTCTACTGCTAGAGGGGATGCAGGATGCATTGGGTCTTTTGTGAATGGTTGTTTGTAGATTTTTTATTTTATTTTATTATTACCAATGGGTATTTATAGCAAAGCCCGTTCCTTGATTATTGTGTGATATCGAGTAGGTTGCTTGGGCTAATCAGGTGCGCGCTATTTGAGCATTGGTAGCTGCTTAACCAAAGAGTATGGGAAAGTTTACTGGTTGATGCACGGCCCTTTTGTTTTTGGTAATCTACTTTGGGGCGTGGGGCAATGAAATGTGAAAGAAAAGACCTGTTATGCAACAATTTCATAGATGGCGATTTAGTGGACTGTCATAATGTGCATTTGTTAAATAAAATGCTTTTATATTGTTGTGTATTTGTAGTTAATTCAAATTCTCATTTTCAGCTGTCTATGTGGTCTTGGAACATTTGAATAAAGAAAGCTACTGAGATTGTTGAATTTCTAACTGATGCGTGAACATATAATTATCATTTCCATTTGCAAGTTCTCTGCTGACAACGTAAAGGAGGAGCAGTCCTTGACTGTGCGGCTTTTGCTTGAGCCACTGAATTCACTGCGTAGTGAGGTCATGGATTGGGATCCCAAACGCTCCAATTCTTGAATAGTATCTAAATGCGATAGAATGACCTTTGATCAAAGATTGTAGATCAAGATTAGGAACTAAGAGTTGGTACATACACCTCAAGATGTAATGCTCGATCTATGAGCCAAAAGTCACCTAAATTTTAGATAGGTCGGAAATTTTTTTAAAATAATGTAAAATTCTTCCAATGATATTATAAGAATCTAGGCAGCCAAGCGTTTCTAGCTATTAGGTGATTGTAACAAAAAGAAATGTTTTTCTCTTACCAAGCCATTATCACCAACAATCATGAATTACGTTTTTACTTTTCATTTCAGTCCGTTGGTATCTAACTTGGTCTCGAAGAACCCATTTGGACAAAGAGTCCATTGGCTCATTGACCTTCTTTTCTAGCGATTAGCAGGGGGGACTCCGTCTATCGATTCTGGTGATTGGTAGATACCTTTATGGACAATCAATCCACAGCTCCAGACGAACCCATTAATATCTAACAATGATTCATCCGTATACAGCCTCATACAGGACGCTACGATGTTGCTGGATGGTCGGTTTGACGGGATTTTTCTAATAGTCTAGACAAAGATAACTAGCGAGTTTTAACTATGTGGAGCAGTGATGGAAAACAAGCCATTTTGGATATGAAAGTAACTGAAGGGCAGAACATTTCCTAAACGAGTATATTATTGCTGTATATATGGTATAGCGACATGTCATTCCCAAGCTGTAAAGGAACAACTTAAATAAATATAAATATATCCTGTTAATAGCTATGCAAGGATTGTAAATTCTGGGATTCTCGGCCGCCGTTCTTGGGCAAACGGAGGCAGTTAGCTTCATTCTTCAGGAATTGCTGAAACCATTTTGCAGATTCTTTTGGGGGTTCTCTGCAGTGTTCTGCGGTCCACGTGATATAAGCCGAAGCATATTGAATACCCTAGAGACCATTCAAAGTTGTCTATTAGAGACCATGTAAAGTAGCCCCTCACCTCTGCTCCATCCCTGTAACGGGAGTCAAAATTATCGTCATGATCGACCTATGTAAGAAGATTCAAGTTCATCTGAAAACCCAAAGGATTTTCAAGAATATGAATAAACAAAGGAATCTACCTGAGTGCAGCAGCTAGAGAAGAGAGGTAACCCTGCATGTACTCTACCCTTCTTGTGTCGTTGAGCTTATCTTCAATATTATCACCACTAGATTGTGCATATCCTGCAAGTAGCATACATTATTAACTCGGAAATGGAGTTGGGTAATTCCGTAGGTCATACCATTCTCTGTAATGAACATGGGTGTGTTATTGTATCTGTCTTTGAAGTACATGACCGTCTTCTCCATGCCACTGGGAACAACATAGAATGTAGGCATTGGAGTCTGCCGAGAGTGAAACAAATTTTGGAGCAACGTTAATTACTATTATCATCCTGTTGTTACATTTCTAGTTTTAGCTTGCTTTTTTGGTCTACGTATAGGAGTTAAAATGGAGATTTTCGCCTTCGAGTTGAGAGTTGCATCTTACCGGCTCTCCGATGTATTTTCCATCCTTTTCTCCGGTTATAGAGGCTAAGCAATCAGCAATTATAGTGCTACTAGAATCACATGGTGAAAACATACAATCCTTTGCATATACGGTGGTATAATGATTGATTCCAATAAAATCCAGTTTGTTCTCCAGTTTCTTCTTGTCCTTTGATTAAAATGTGGGTAACCTTAGACCTACTAGTTGTCGCATCTCAGGTGGATACTCACCGAACATAAAAGGATCGATAAACCTTTAAAGCAAAACAATGGCATCCCAAGTAATTTACGAAAATATATATCATGTAATAACGACATATTTATAAGTGTAAACCTTGGAAGGCTAACTAATTACCAAGCAATACAGAAAGCTAGAGCTCTTTGGGCGGCCAAACGATCTGCCGGAACATCTTTTAGTGGCTCATACCAGTAGGCGTTCAATGCTATGCCCATCTTGCCTCCTTGTTTCTCCTAATCAAAGGCCATATACAAAGACAAATGCAATTTCAATTTCTTTCCATATATACATATATATATAATAATATATGCAGTCATGCACTCCTCAATCTGTGTACCTGATATTTCTTCTTGTAAATTTCAGTTGCTGTAGCATGTGACAGGATCATGTTATGAGCAGCAATATAAGGTTCTAACTCAGAATCTCCAGCTTCACATTCACCTGCCGGGTAAGAGCACCGGCTAGGCGGATGTAACCCATTATAGTATCCATATTGAGCCATAATGTTAGGCTCGTTGAGGGTTAACCAATACTTTACCCTATCACCAAAAGCTTTGAAGCACAGCTCTGCAAAGTAACCAAAATCTTCCCTATATGATGCAATATCTGATTCAGGGACAATTACATCACCAATGATCACTCAGAAACTAACTGCAATGAATCGACTTACTGTATTTTAGAACTCAACCAGGAGCCGTATCGATCTTCTAGTTCTTGAGGAATTTCGAAATGGTTCAAGGTGACAAATGGCTGTATGCCTATGTAATGGGAGACGAAAATATTTTAGCAAACAAAAAAAGAAGAAGAAAAATTCAAAGTAACAAAGCATGTAAGCTTTTTTACCTTTGAGCAAAAGAGCAGCAATGAGGCTGTTGTAGAATTTAATTCCTTCTGAATTGACCTCACCAAATCTACCCTCTGGCATTGAGAAGCATATAGAATGAACATCTTAAAATAATATTAATCAAAGAACAAGGAATGCCTTAAAGTTAAATTTCTTTTAATGGAAGAAAAGTTTAACAGTATATACTTGGAAGGACTCTGGACCAGGAGATCGAGAATCTGTATGAATTCACCCCAAGGGAGTGCATTAACTCTATGTCTTCCTGTAATTTATAGATTACACTCTATGAGAAAATTTCCATTTCACTGTCTTTTGTTAGTGATACCAAAACCTCAATTCAAGATATAAAATAATAATTATCTTTAAAGAAAGTGTTGAAAATTTGTTTATAATTATATCGCATAAACAGTTAATTCAATGAGTGTATGTCCGACCTGAGATATACTGGGTATTAGTTAGTTATTAGCTGAGAAAGCCCTAGAAAAAAAAATCTGAATTATACCATGTATAAATTATAGTGATCATCAGCATTGCTTCCGTCCATGATTTTTCCTGATAACAATATATACTAGTCAATTAGTATTTGTATTTGCATGTGTTTAGCAATACCACTGAAGAAAAGGAGAAAAAGAATTAATTTTCCATACACTTCATTGAAAGTTTTATTGCAATTTAGTCTCTGATATTTTAGATTGTATCACACTTCAGTTCTCACAGTTTTGAACTTAATTTGATCTATATGTACACTATACTTAAGGTGAAACAAAAGGAAGTCATAGAGGGAAGCCATGTATTATAACTATTTTTATAGGAGCTACAAAGATGTCAATGTTGAGGAATAGTTTAATGCTAAGCATGGCCCTTTTCTTCACATATTTACCTTAAACATGCCTACCTGGTATGTGGGAATATACATCCCAATTGCTGAGACCTTTACTGCCTTCTTTAGATGCTCCTTCAACCTGGGTAGTTATAAAAAGAAAAGTCCAAAATTATCGGTGTTTTCTCCTGAATCATATTGCCCGAGTCAACTAATAAAATCAATGAATTGATATGCCAACTAAAAAGTGTTTGCATATATTGTCAAGTAACTTCAGTTATTATGCAGAAGAAAATGGATTTTGATTTTTGGAGAATTATGTTGCTATTATAATGTGAATTAATATTGCAAGAGAAGAGAGAAAAGAAAGAAGTGCTAAACTGGTCTGTATAAATTACTCTCTCATTTCTAATTATAGTGTCTTATTTTGACATGCATATTTAATTAAATTTATCAAGAAAATATAAAATACTAATCTATCTTTCTATAATTGTATGTTATTTTTTTGCTAGAAATATGGTTATTACATGATAGCGGGAAGAAAAAGATTGTAGGAATTACACTTTATCATGAATCATGTTGATATAGAACGACTTTATTATCTACCTAATACTTTTAGGAAGTAGGATTAATATAATTAAGGTCATAATCACATATTCATTTGATTAAAAGGATGATACCATTCCAACTGATGAAGCAACGCAAGTGTAGTGAATCGTTTTTCTGAGAATATTATACCTGAAAAGCAGAAGTTGCAGTGCCAAATAAAAAAGAGTCAGGGAATTGGCTGCGGTGCAAAGACGAACATCTAATTTTGATGGAGAAGACCAACACAAGGAGAACAAATACAGAACAGACTTTCCTCTTCATCATTCATATCCTCTTTAAACCTCCAGCTGAATTTTCTCTCTATACATATATTTATTGATTGGCTAAATTACCTCATATTATAATTAAGTCAAAATGATGGTTGATTTTATTTAAATTGATTTTTCTAAATAGGTAAATAAATCTTAAGGCATGATTTAGTTGCCAATATATGTACTTTACTATATCAAGAGCTATTTCTATAAATTAAAATCATTTTTTCATGTATAGTGCAAATATAGTAGAAAAAAAATATATATTTTTTAAGCTTTTGACTTTTTAATTTTATTTTATTTCTGCTTGTATTGAAAATTTAACGATCTTTAATAAAAGTAAAAAATAAAAATACAAGGGATCAGTAGAACAAACAAAAGTCGCACAAATACAATGGTTTAATAAAATAAATTAAAATTTTAATAAAATAAAACAGAAAAGTTCAGGGCTATAGCAATACATGGAAAGGAAAATTAAATCCAGACAAGTCTCTCATTTGATTTATTCATTTAGTACTTTACTTAAAATCAACTAAATAAAGCAAATAAAATTAAATTCAAAATGGACCCACCAACTTACAATTTAAAAACACATAATATAATTTTATTTTAAAGAAATATAAAAATAAAATAAAAGAAGGCCATAGAATAATAAGGTCCAACCTGAAACCCAACTCGTATCCTCAATATTTAAAAAGAAGCCCACTCACTCGTGAACCCAAAAACAAAATATCTTCTAGCGAATATGTTTTATCTTCCCGCGGTTGAATTTCTTTATTTTCTTCCTCATTTGAATCCTTTCCAATCTTTTCCCGTCATTTCTTCAAATCGTTCTCTCAAATGTATTGTTCAATTCCTCTCCCCTTAAATCCTCCTCCAGTTTCCCTCCGTCGTTACAAACACTACCTGCCGTTCTCACTCTCTTTCTCCAAATCACATCTTTGCTTCTCTTCCTCTCTCCCGAACACTCCTTCTCCTTCAGACAGTAAAGATTTCCTCTGGCTCCGCGAAGAACAAAGGTGGCTCCGAGAGGAACAGCGGTGGCTCCGGGAAGAGCAACGCTGGCTCCGCGAGCGCGAGTCGCTGCTTCACGAGATTCAATCGTTGAAGCTACAAATTAAAGCCTTAGAACAAAGAATTTCGGTTCAAGAAGTGGATTTAGTGCCTGAGAATATCGCAAGTGTTAGGGCTTTGTTGCAGGTTTTGAATGAGAAAAATCGGATTGCGGAGAGCGGGTCGACTTCGAGTTCAAATCCGGATCCGAATCCGATTGCGGTGGAGGAGAAAGTAGAAGAAGTTAAAGAAGTAATTGGGGTTCTGAAAAAGGAGGAGAAGAGGAGGATAACGTTGAGAAAAGGAAGCGAAGGAGATGAAGTGCGAGAGATGCAGGTCTAGTCACTGTATATGTATTTAAATGAATTTTGTGTATGCAATGTGTTCTACTTTAATTTTTTTTTATTTGTTAATCTTAGTATCTAAGAGATAAGTATTAATTATATATTATCCAGTTAAAGAGACGAGTATAATGCTTAGACCATAGACTATTAATTTAATGATTGCTATTTTTTTTTTCAAAGAAAAAGAAACAGAGTGAGAGAGTGGAAAATGGTGAGGATGGGGAGTTTAGATTGGCTTTTCAATAAAATAAACTATGTATAAATTAATTTTATATATCGTTATAGAGTTTTGTTTTAAATTTTAGTGTATTCGGTTAAAATGTAATGCGAAATCTACCCTCAAATGAATTCTTGACATATAAGCTATTTAATTGTATATATTCTATAATGAGGTACCTTCTTCTCTTCTCTCTTTGTCTTTCTATCTTTTAGTTTCTCTCCCCTTCTCTCTAATTCTCTTCTTTTCTTTTAGCTTTTGCTCTACTGCTGTAGTATTTGTGTTAATTATTGTCCAATTAACTATTCTTTGTCTTCTGTGAATATGTCGATTTTTGCAGGAAGCATTGCTGAATTTGGGATTTTACTCGGGTGAGGAAGACATGGAATTTTCCAGTTTTTCAAGTGGGACTGAGCGTGCAGTGAAGACTTGGCAAGTAAATGTTGAATTTTGCATTATGCTTCTATCAGAGAATCTTATCTTAGGATTTTGAAGTGTTATATATATATATTAGTAAGTTGACCTGCTCGATGCTGCAGATTAAGCTCTAACACTTGGATATAAACTATAGGATAAATAATTGATTAAAAATTTAAATATAAATAAAATAAAACATAAATTTATGAAGTTAATTTATTATTTTTCAACCAAATAAAGTTAAATTCAATAATTTCCTGGCCTTGCTAAAAATATTCGGGTAAATACCTTATTAATAAAACATACAACTAAAAGAAAAGTTTGACAGGCAAGTTTGGGTGCCCCAGAAGATGGGATAATGACTGCTGAACTTCTTGAAAGGTTATACGTGGGGCAGCAAAATAAGGTTACTGGATCAACCATTAGTATAGATCAGAAAGAAAGCTCTCTCACTGTTTCTCAAAAGGTATGCTCAAATCACTTCCTTTTTCTTTTTTCTTGTTCATCTCATAATTCACATGATCACTCGTGTCTATACTTGGCAAGTACCTTCACACTGTGTATACAAAGTCTTAGTAAAGCTGATATTGCATTATAGCAGGTTACCTAGCGTGACATATGATACCTCGAAAAAGCAGTACAGAAAAGTTTGTTTAGGATCCATCAATTTATATATGATCCTCCCGTGCCCATATAGCTATCTATTGCACTACATAATCAGCCATTCTATTAATTTTTTCTTTTCAAGTTCTAGCAATTATCTTTACATTTCCATTAAGACAAATAGTTTCTTTTTTAAAGAAATAAAACAAAAAGAGAGTGGCTTGTCAATAATTGCTTCATTTTATTATGTAAAGCACCTTCTAATATTTCCACAAATTCTTGAAGACAATTTGCTTGCTTACTTGAAATATGCTGTTTATTAGGAAAGTGCCAATGGAGCTGCAGTTGCTTCTATAACAGAAATATCAGAAACACAACAGAAAATTGTGAAAGATGGTGTCACAGAAGTTAAGGGATCGCAACAGCGGGTGTTTCTCCTTGGGGAGAATCGGTGGGAAGAGCCCTCTAGGCTTGTCAGCAAAGACAAACAAGTTGGTGTAAGCAAACCAAAGGATTCTATGACAAAGTGCCTTTCCTGTCGTGGGGAGGGCCGTCTACTGTGCACAGGTAATTGCAGCTAGCTAGTTTAGCAGTTCATGAATAGAAGAAACCAAAGATAGAGCTCAGTTTATTAATTTTCTATCCGACCATGCATGACAAACTAGAATTGGAGTTCTGTTTATTTTTCGTAGCCAAGATAATTTAAAATCTAAATCAACCATCTTCATGCTGTTAACCTTGTGTTCTTTTCACTTTAAAACTTCCTGTTCTCATTTTCCTTACCTCATTGCTGTTAACATGTTGTATGAAGTCAAAGATAATATTTTATGAGTTGCAAATGTTTCGACTGGCTAGCAATATAGGAAATATCTGACTAAAAATTGGGAAAAGGGGTCCACACTTCCTATCATGCATTACATAATCTGGACAAACATGCTATTGCCTTCATAAATCTGATAAAGGTGGTACCATCAACAATATGATGCGAATCATGAGAATGTCTTTCTCCATCATTATGAAATCTTGAATTCTCTTTTTCTCGTGTCACAAATGAACTGCAAGTCTTGCAACTTTTGAGAGTAAGACTTGTAGAATCACAACAAAGAAGTGCACTCACTAAACACCTCTTAGCTAGGTTTCAGGTTCTAAATGTTTAAAACTCTTTGGGAGCTCGTATATACCATTTTAAGTATTCTTGAAATGATGGCAATACAGCAGTGCAAGCTGTACATTGGTTTATGATATAACTAGTTTGAGTTGTGTGAATGTCCAGAAGTTTTAGATGCCAAACATTGGTTATGTGTGACCATGGATGGACGCCATGAAGGTTGTAATAGGTTTCTCATGCTTGTTGTATGATCCTGAAATATCACAATTGCTTTGTTCGCGTATCTGGTTACCATGGGCAATATATAGACCTTTAGTTTCTCTCCACAATTTTATTTACTGCCAGTTAATCTTTACTTTTTGCAGAATGCGATGGAACAGGCGAACCAAACATTGAGCCCCAGGTATTACAATTTTTATTAATTGTATCTCTAATCTTCTTCCTAAATAGGCATTGAGTTTTATAGTTGTAATTCCAGCGTTCTCCTGGATATAGGTCTCACAATTGAGTTACTGTTGTAATGCAGTTCTTGGAATGGGTAGGTGAGGGAATGAAGTGTCCATACTGTGAAGGCCTTGGATACACGACATGTGATGTATGCGAAGGGAAAACTTTGATATAGGTACGATGGTATATATATTCATATGTTATCGTATATAATTTTTTCTCAGATCATATAACAAGAGGTCTAAAATAAATTACAGTCCTAAAAATAAGGAGCTCAAGAAACCAGTTATTTCAAGCATATTTATCAGCTAACCTATACTATAACAGCAAGCTAATTCAGTTAACTATCTTATTCATTCATTTTTCTTTTTGGTCCTATGGCACATTGAGATGCTTTTCCATCCATTTTCTTGGATTGATCAGTGCAATGGTCAGCATTAACCTCACCTGATTATCTGACAGATTTTGTGGATGAACTATGCTCGTAAATAGGCCTTAATTATCAACAAGGTTGCATTTGTGCTTCCCATAAAAGTTCGGGGTTACTAACTAAACATGGTAAACGTAATGTTATCAACTAGTAGATCGGGAAAGGCATTTGTAGAGTATGATCACATTGTCTTCTTGTATTGTTATCTTGTAAGCCGTTGTACGTTTTAACTAGTTTAGAGAAACAATAATGATCCTGTAACTAACCATCCTTGCACTAGACATCTTGCATTCTTCTTCTCTTCCCGAGTCAATTGGGATGAAAAAATATTGCATCATTCTATTATTTGTTTTCTTTTTCTTTTTATATTATCCAATAGAGGCCTAGACTGAGGACTGCAGTGTAGAGTGGATTATTATTTCATTGTAAAGGTGATAACTCATAACTCGCCTAGTGGAGACTTCCTCTCCTCACGAGAAAATATTCTCGCCTTGCCACTTGAGAATATCTCAAGTATAATACAGCAATGCAATTTATTTCATATGACAGGAATTTTATTTACTTGAAAAGAGGGAACAATCATGAACCCGTTTTGCGGCCTGAAACCTGAAAGAACAATAGTTGAAACGAACTGGAATTTATTTATTCTTTTTTAAAAGAGGCAAGAAATCATTGCAAAACTCCTGGCAATCTATTCTACAACTGATGGGAAAAACAGAAATTTCTCGTCACACAAAGAATATGCCAACAACTTAGGTAGCACTAGTCGAGGCCCTTCTTAGAATATGCCAACAACTTATAACTCGAGCACCCGTTATAAAATATGGCTGAACTCATCAGGAAGGATATTGGATACCAGTTCAAAAGATATAAAATACTAATCAAAGAAACAAATTACAAAGTTTCCAGCAGCATTCTAACTACCGCTGATTATATTAAAACATTTTATTGGAGACTCATCTTCAGCTCTTTAATTAATCTGCGCTTTTTTTTTTTTTTTTTCCTTTTCCTGTTGATAAAAGAGAAATAAATCCCTAAGGGTTCATATTTAGCCACTGTAAGCATACTTTGGAATCTCTCGCTGATATTTCAGAGATTTGTCTTCGGTTTGTTACCGGCATTAACACGCCTGGTGAGCGAGCGCATTGTCACAAATTCTTCGGCGGCAGAAGGGTGAATGCCCACCTGTTCCCCCCCCCCCCAACCCCAAAAGAAAATAAATAAATAAATAAAACCCTTCTCAGTAATACGCAATAGGGGGTTTGGGAGAAAGTGCCGAAATAGATGGCAAAAATTCAACCGAGGGAGCATTAAATTCCTCGAGAAAATTGTGAATAACTCATTATCTTGCTTTAACCCATCAGATGGCTCTAAAACAGAAATGCTTACCGTGCTGTCAAACTGGGCCTTTGTTGCTCCACATTTCAGTGCGACAGCCATTCCCTGCAAAGAATACAAAACAATTATTGAAAACTGAACCTGCTAAAATAAGAAATTATCGCAAGACAATTGATATCAAGGGGGCTGGAGTCTCAGACATTTTCTTTTTCCTTATCTTTATGGTAATCCAAAATTTTTATTAAGATGCTGTGCCAGGTGATTCCATGATGTTGTATACGTGGAATTCCAAGGGCAGATCTGATCTAAAAGCTAAATAAAGTGAAAAGCTCAACTCTAAACTAGAAATTGAAGCTATAAACTGTTCCATTTTATAACAAATACTAGCAAATGTTTGATGAGGCAATAGGCTCACCCCCAGTTTTAAGCTTCTTATTCTGAAAATTTTGAAAAAGGCCCAAAAGGAAGTTGTGCAGACAAGAAATTTAATTTTATCAGAAACAACAATTCACAATTAAAAAAGAAAGAAAAAACTACCTGTACAACTTCAGGAGCATCTGGCCCACACATAGAAACTCCAAGAACTTTATCCGTCTCGGCATCGACAACAAGCTTCATCACTGTCTTCTCTTGCCGTCTAGAAGCAAAAGATAAAGCAAATAGAAAATGCTTTGAGAACCAAGAGCTCTAAGATACGCATGTAACATATAAGATTTAATAAAGGATGGGACCTCAGAAAATTAACTGAAGCAGTAATATTCTATAATTGCCCAACATAGATATGTTGTCGACAAATGGATAACATGTTAATACATTTCCCCAGAGATTCAGAACATCTCCAGAGACAAAAATCAGACTTCAAAGCTAGCCACCTTACATTTCGAAATGACTCAGATCTGTTTCTTCATGCTTATCTTATATGCAACATATTCCCAAGTTCCAAATCGATGGTAAGCCATTCTTTCATAGTGTAATAACATAATTAGTGAAAATAAAAAATTAAAATCACAGCACATACGCTGAAATAGTATTCTTCATAGGATTAAAGGATGACGTGAAGACCAATATATCACCATTTGCTTGCTCTATTGCCTGCTCTTCACTGAGGCCTACTACGGACATAGGAGGAATGCTGTAAAGCATCAAATTACATGTCATTCATTCATTAATGATAACCAACAGAAGCATTAATGTTTATGGTCTTCAAACTTTCACGAATACGAATTTATATAGCTGAAAGCAATACGTTTGTAATGGCTATCAAATAACACTAACAAAGTAACAATTCGTATCGAGTATAGCCCTGGAGTCCTAACATAACCAGAGGCATCAACAAACTATGGAGAGAAGGGAAACATCAACATGGAAAAATGAGTTGCCCAACATGACAAGAATGGAAAAGCAGAAATTCCTCATAACCTCTTTTTTTAATACTTCAGCCTGAGAAACTAGAAAACAATTCATCTTCAAAAACTAGAAAACAATTCATCCAAAAACCAATTAACTGATTGCAAGTAATTGAAAAGATGTTATTAATCAACTTCAACAAATCAATCTATATCTTTAATGGAAGTTAGTCAAACGATAAAAGTTTCAGCCATCTCTTCAATTTGACCTTAGAAATTTATTGCCAAAAGACTGCACACTTGAGCTGTAAAGTAGCCTCTGCCCTCGGAAGAGTTTCTAGGTGCGCAGGTTTTTTAAGATGCCTAAATGATTAGATAAATTTGAAATCTTGAGGTTCTTTGTTTCAGTGAATCAATAGTACTGACCAGTACCCCAGGCTATAAAGGTTCAGTAGATCCCTGAAATGCAATGGCAAGAGAGAGCAAGATAGTAGAAGTGGGGCAGCACCCAGGCAGTACAATACACAGAGCTGATTACCTTTTCATTCAATTTCACTACGGAATCATGAAGGAATTGGTAATAAATAATAGAGGAATAGGTGTTTTCTTTTGTTCAATCCACAGCAGACACTGCCAAAAGTGGCACGCTTTTTTTCTAGACTGGGTGGCTGTAAAAGATATTTATCACGACACACTAGGTGCATTCTCTTTTAGAGATTTTCCTCTCATTGCTCACCATGGTACCAGAAACAAGGTTTATAAGACTTTGGAAAGGATGCAGAGATGGAAGCTCATAATTGAGCAGAAGGCCACATGAATGCAACGTAATGTCAAATTCTGATGCAAGTACCAAATATGAACCAATCAATGCATAGGAACACCATTATACTGGATCCCGTGAAGAAGTTCTCCAGTTGTAGTCATTATGGCGACTCATCCAGTTTCAGTATGAACACCTTAACCAATGCAATTAGTCAATTTTCATAAGATATTTAAAGAAACCCCTTTGCTCCAAAAGAAGAGAAACTGTTACCAAAATACAGCACATGGTACATTGGTATAGTCTGGTTTGCAAGATTCCCCACCAAAGACAGTTTTCTGCAGGCAGTCAAAAAGTAAAAACATTAAAAATCATACTTTAAATTCCTGGAGATGGCAGCATGAAGAAAAACAAATTCAAGGAAATGAAATGAGTTCTCCATGAAACACCTACTGCAAAGCACGTTCCCTCCATTAAAGCTACAGGGGTGAGATTCATTCGGTTTGTGACATCACCAATAGCCCATATACTAGGTATATTGGTGCGTGAATACTCATCGACCTGAACAAGTGAATGAGACAAAAGATGTTATAACCTTTAGAGATGTAAAGAATGTGCAGGTGCAAGGTTACTATGCCACTATGGGGCACAATAACTAGTAATAGTAAGAAAAAAAATCCATTAAAAATAACCATCATTGTCACACCAAGCACACAGTTGCCATTCAGATGGATGATTTCTTGTTTTCACTACCACTGGTACGCAGAATAGAGTATTCAGGGTTAACACATGCATAAGCCTTTTCTAGAGACCTGAGTTTCGCCACAGAAATGCAGAGTTTTGAGTTCAACACCTCAATCAATGGATTAATGAAAATAAAATTAGTTTCTTTTATTGTCTGTGAAATCAAGAGACACCCCAACATTATCACCTACAAGGGCACAATCCATCTACATTGAAGATCATGACAGATGGAAACTGATTTCAAATTTACATCTGTCGTTTCTGCATTCAGTTACAAGTTATAACAAAGACAGCAAAAGATAAAATAAGTGACCACTAATGACCAATTGAAATTTTTACATTCATTTGTGCACTCAATCATTAATACAAAAAATAAAACATAACAGCAGATACAGCAATTAACCTTGATAGCTCCTGCATGGTCAAGCTCCACACCTACAGCTTCCAAATTTAACCTCTTTGTAACAGGTGCCCGACCTGCAACAAATAAAGAACACTATAAGACCATATATAACAGCAAAGTTAGTAAGGACAAACAAAGAGAGATGATTATATAATGAGGAAATCCAGTAGCAAAATATTATGTGGAGTAACAAATATGTTGATTTTAGAAAATTAACATATAAATAGTGAATTCAACTGGAGCTCCATAAAAATCTGTCTCTAGATCTGAGAATCTGCAAATCCCAATGTTCTGCCCTGAAACATGGAAGAGGGAGGAGGGTATGAGATCTGTGAGGGCTAGGTCACTTCTTTTTCGTCTTTTTGATCAACGGTACAAGAAAAGCGAAAGTGGACAAATAGATACTTGAAGAAAAAGAGTTCAAGGAGATTAATAAATCAAGAGAGAAAAAGAAAAGAAAAAAGAAGAAGAGGGGAGGTCAAATAAGGGGGTAAAGGACAGTCAGAGGGTGGGGAAAAAAAGAAGAAAAACAAGAGAGTGAAATATTGAAATGTCCGCCAATGCCCCGGGGGGGGGGGGAGGGAGGGAGGGAGAGGGATCCGCAGTACAATCTCAAAACATGATTTCACACAAAGCATAGACAAAAGAAAATATTCACAAGATTGCATAAAATGCTAGTTGTAAGTCGTAACAACCTTGGAGATCAACACAATCTAATAGCAATTATAATTACCGGTGGCAAAGAGCACAACATCTGCCATGAACTCTTCTCCATGATCTGTAAGAACTTTTATGCCATTCTCAGTTTTCGTCAACTGTATTACCATGATTAGTGCAAGGTTGATTAGAAATCAGATAAATAATCAAAGAAAATAGAGATAAAACAAATATGAAAAAGAAAAAACTGTGCAAGTGGCATTGAAAAATCCCAGAAAATAATAATACCTGTGTCAAATTGGTCCTGGGATGCAAATTGATTCCCCGGCCTTCCAGATTTCTAGCAACCACTGCCCTCATTTCATCATCAAAACCCCTGCATAGATAATTGCATACAGTTTGACATGAGAAATCCATCTGAGTAAGACATTAAAGTGAAGTTAAAGAATGCCAGAGAAAACTCCTTGCTTGCAACAAGTAGCAAAATTGGATAAGAAACATACTTAAGCACACATTAAACAAAAAAAAAAAAAAAGAAAGAAATTTCTAGCTTCCAACTCTCATACAAAGGCAACTGGAAGCACATGTTGTCAAGATAAAACCAAATAGGTATGGGGTTTAGAAGGGTTTAAGTGATGGAAATCAGAAAATATGTATCTTCAGTCAACATAATATGATGTGTGGACAACTATCCATGATGTAAGTTCAGAGTATACCCACAGTTATTCAATCTCCATCATGTTTCACTATTATCAAAGGCTTACAGTTATGCGGTGGTCCTTATCTGTAACTGTAACAGCCCAAATGGAACCAAAAAAAAAGGTATACAAGGATTAAGTGCTCTTGATAAGCAGTCAAATGAGAACTCAAGCTCACTAGCTAAAAGCAACTTTCACCCCTCCTGTCAACATCTCAAGTAATGAAATTATTGGATTCAAACTTCTAGATGTCCAATCACACCATGCACTCATAAAAAAACAAAAAATTTGAGGTTCTTTAACATTACCTCTCAATTATTAATCAAATAAGACTTGAAATTACAAAACAATACATGACAGACAAGACTTAGCAAAGAGCTAACTTTTGAAGATCAAGCACCTTGGACATTTAAAGTAGCAACTAGCAACAGAACATTAAAGCCTTAATTACAACCTTAATGGAAGCTCCTTTCTGAAAACGAGGTCAACAGTAGCACCCATACCACGCCATATTGAAGCAAACTCGACAGCAATGTACCTATACAGAAAGAGGAAATAATCAGCTGTAAATCCAGATATGCTACACAATCAAAACTTAATAGAAAACAGCTCTAGAGGTTGATCTTACCCTCCACCAAGCACCACAGCACGCTTAGGCATATCTTCCAGACTCAATGCCTCATCAGAGGTTATAGCCAGCTCCTTAATGATCAAGGTAACCAACAAGGCAAGTAAGCAAGAAAAATTGAAAATTCAAAATAAATAAATCTTAAACATCACAAATTAGAAATGTATTGAATACAATGATTAGTTTTGCACACACTTCATAAGAGCCTAGAGCCTATTAGTTGCTATCCTTTTAATATTTTACCAATTCAAGTTAAAAAGATATGCAAGTACGAAACTAGCATTTAGGTAAAAGTCTCATAAAATATTAACAAAAACCAGAGAAATGAGACAATAAGATAGATCACAACAATAAATTGAAGAGACAAAACAAGGAACCATTTAAAATTTGGTTGCCACAGTCATCTATAAAACTTATCATGCATCAATGATCAATCACACATGAAGAGAACCAGGAAACCAACATGCCCAGGAATAGCAGGACGCTGTGCTCTACTTCCAGTTGCTATCAATATGTGCTTTGCTGAGTAGCTCAATTTGGTGCCATCCAGCTGTGTCAGCTCAACTTCATTCGGACCAACAATCTTTCCCTCTCCTTCAAAAAGTTTAACCCCAGAATTAGACAGTAACCGCTTGTAAATGCCATTTAATCTGGTAATCTCATCAGTCTGAAATTTTGAAAAAAAGAACACATAATCAGGATATAAAAAAACAATAAAACAATCACTAAGCCATTTTAGTTCATTAGCAGGACCTAGCTGAACAGGAAGTATAAATACCTAGCCAACCCCTTTACACTTAAGATTTCATTTGGATCAAGAAGAAAGAATTGAATGAAAAGAATTCATCTTTCCCTTCTACATTTTAAGCATCAAAGGGGAATTGAATACAAGTGGATTGGATGTTTAGGGAGCAAAGATCCTGCAGGATCACTTGCAACTCCTCTAGGAAAACAAATGGACCACAATGAAAGAGAACAAACAAAGCACTTTTTCTTCATCAAACAATTGTCACTCATTTTTCAATTGATTTTCTTCCAGAATCAGTTGGCACATGAAAAAGGTAACATTGGAAGGGATCATACAAGATTAGAAACAATCAACACAAATAAAATCCTGAACTAAGTAGTCTGCGTACCTTCTTCTGCAACAGCTTTTTCCAGTTAAATTCCACTTTTTCATTTATGTCCCAACCAAAGTTCCTGGCATCCTGCAAAATCAACACCGTACATTTATTAAACCATTAAACATCAACAATCATTTTACCAACTTAAATGAAAAAAAAAAAAAAGAAGTACACACACACCCAACTCAAACTTCACACAAGAATATTAGTAATATTTCAAGGAATGCTAAAACAAAAGGCTATCTACTAAGACTTTCAACTAAACATTCAGCAGATTCAAGCATGTGATTATTAATTAATTTGATATTCTCACCTCGATGTCACCTCCAAAAGACGCTCCATACACTAAGATTTTCTTAGGAACACAACCACGAAGAACACAACTACAGAAACAAAAAGCAAAAACATCAAAGATTGTGAGAAGATAATTTAACTATAATAAAAACCATGATTAAATTAACATCCACTAAGAACCTTGACTATTTAATATCCAACCAACAATACTATCTGATAAAGTAGCAGCAGCATGTCTCATGACTCAAATCTCACCTGCCATTTTTTTCTATCTTACTCTAAAAACTGTATTTAGCCCATTGGCAATTTTTTTTCATGAAGCATGAGTTCGTTGAACTTACGTTCCACCAACTCCTCCATCTGAATCTGAACTGATTGGATTAAAAGGAAGTTCACAAATCCCAACCTTGAAACATAACAAGAAAACAATTAATGGACAATTAACCATCAAAATGAACACATTGCATTAAACAGTGAAAGCATAATCATAAGGCAACAAAGGATAAGCTACAACCACCAAGAATTCACGTTTTATTTTAACATAATTCTACTGTTGGACAAAAATGTTTTTACTCTATCAAAAGTACGAGTACATAAGGACTTGCACATTTCAGCGCATTGTTCTCTCCTAAGTGAAGAATCCAGACATAATTTTTTTTTTTTTCTAAGAAAAAGATAAAGAGAAAAGATTGATCACAGTGGAAATTAGGTTGTCAAGAAACATACATTTGAGTACAAAGAACAAAAGTGAAACAAGATGAAATATAAGAATATATAAGTACAAATATTTCGATGTAGTACAAGCAATTAGAAATTCATAATCATTGCCTAAATATCTAGCAAACATAAATTAGATTTCAACAAATTCAAATATTTTCTTCTGTAGTTCTTTTTTTTTTCTTTTCAAATTCACTAAATGAAGAGAGGATAATACACCTTAGCTCCATAATTGGCAGAAAATCTAGAAGCACGAACACCGCCACTTCCAGCTCCTATTACAAACAAATCAAAATCAAATTGTGCCTCTTGCTCATTTGATTGATTCAGCTCCCCATCAATAAGCATCTTCCTTGCCATGATTGATTCTAAACAGAAATTATAACTGAAATCCAAATAAAAACCACAAATCTATCACCGAACGGTTTTAATAATGGTTATAATAAATACGTAGATATTCTGATCTTATGTCGCTTAATTAAAAGACAAACAATGATTAAGGACGAATCAAACAGACGTAAATGCACGATAATATATTAACGTGCAAATTAACCTCCACAAACAACCGAACAACATATAATCATATATTATATAATACTATATATTCATAAACAAATCAAACAGCCGCCACTAACAGACAGTCAAACGAATTGAAAATAAAGTTTTTTTTTGTAAAAAAAGAAAGAAGGAAGAAATGATTGATTTTCCTGCACTTTCTCGGGATGCAAACACGGATCACACCTTTTGAGTAAACTACTTTCCTACTCTGGAGATCGAGTAGCTGGACCTGGGCTTAGGGTTTATATGGTGAATTATAATGATATAAGATTAATACGAGACCAGGTGATCCACAGAAAAACTGAAATGGATTGTTCAGAGGAAAGGTAAGGATAAAAAAATGAAGAAAGAATGTGGATTGCGCACTTACGTTAATTAGAGGATTCGGGTTTTGGAGCTTTCTTAATTTGTGTTATGTTTCAGCTTTGACACTTCATACTTCACACTCCGTATAAAGAAGACCAAACCGAAGCAGCAGCTCCTTATTACTAATACACTGAGTGACCTTTCATCGATAGTTTATATCCTCATTTCCCTACTATCCTTTTCCTTTTTTTTTTTTTTTTTTTTCCTCAAAGGCATAAATCTATTAAGGAGAGTTGAAAAAGACTAATGCCATATTTTGTTAAAAATTTTAAAAAATTAATTCATTTAAAAAATTATTAAAAAATTAAAATTAAAAAGAATATTTTAATATTAAAAGATATATTAATTTACTAATATAAAATAAAAATTTTAGAATATATAAGTTTTATATTCATAGATAACCAATTCAGACCCTTTCTTGCAACCTACTATCTTTTTCTACATGCAGGTAAATCAGTGAATTACCTATAAATAACATAGGTTAGCTATATTATTAAAGATATTATATGTGTTAAAACTTAGTTGCATATTTTGAAGGTCGGTTCAATTTTTAATGGCCATGGTACACGTTATAGTTATAATACGCATGATGAGGTGGAAAAAAAGAGAAAAAAGTACTGATGTGTGAGCCATTTTTTTAATTTAAAGATCTTTTCTGTAAACTAAATGTGATTTAATTGTATGTCCATATTATTATATCTCCTAACAAAATTATAAGCTATAGTAAATATATATAATGTCAAAAAGAATTAATAATATATTGTTATTTGAAAATAAAATTAAGTCAATCAAGTGCATGCTTAACTAATAATTGACGTGGAGTTACAAGTTTAGAATATGATATTTCGTTAATTAATTACATACAAATAATTTACACATATTATATTGATCATTAAATGAATAATAAATATTTTAATATTTCTATAATGTCAATAAAAAATATTATAGAATTATACGTAATATTGATCTAACTAACAAATATAGTACCAGTAGCAGCCGGAGAATAATCCTAGAAATAAAATGATGGCTCGACGTTTTTCCATCTGTACGAGGACTATAAACATTGACTTTTATTTTATTTTAATTTTTCATAAATTTTAGTATTTTATCATTTAATTTACTATAAATAACGACAAGATTTTTCTTTTTTCAAAAAAATAACACAAGATGTATTAATGCCCTTTTTGCATATAGTCCATGATGAGGACCACATTCATTCAGGCAACATTTATCTAAAATATTTCACCTCTTTACTAACATATTCAAAAATATACATATATACATCTTAGACCAGATATATATTTATTTTCAAGAGATGTATACATTTTATGCTAGTAAAATTCAACATAAATTATTTGTATAATTTTTTTATGTTATGTTTAGTTAAAATTTATTTATAAATTTAAATTTTATGTATTCTAAATTAAGTGAAAGTTAATTTAAAATTCTATATAATCGAATTTGTATAAAATCGATTATAACTAAACTAAATTCTAATAAATAAATAAATAAATTTTTTGAATAAAGTCAACATTAAATAGTTGATATATCTCATAATATTAAAATATTTCTTTTTAATTTTATTTTTAATTTTTCTCAAATTTAGATAATTTCAATCAAATATTAACATTAATTATAAAATTAGATTAGGATGCATGAAATTATATTAAAAAGTTTCATTAATTAAGTTTTGTGATAATTAATCATGATTTTAGAGAACTGCAAGAGATTAGCTAATTTTATCTTACAGCTTACAGCTTCTGACGGCTAACCAAAAGTGAATCGTTTTTTCTAATTCTTTTATTTTCTAACTCGCGATTCTTGTAATTATTTGGAAGAAGAAGAAGAGAGGAACTTATGGTTTTGGAGATAACTATGCTGTGTACCGTAGCTTTAAACGGGTGACAAATGCGGACAGAGAAGGGCCACATCCCTTAACCAAGGAATGGGGGAAATCTCATTTGGCAAGTACCTAACTTTCCTTTATAGGCGGTCAACATAGACGGGCTGACCCCTAGATGTTGGTCACAATCATATACTGATATTGAAATAATCAATTCTAAAAGTGTACAACAAAAACAATAATTAATTTAATTACCGGATTCGGTTCTTTCTATTTTATTTAAACACCATAAATTTAAAGAAGATAATTAACAAATAAGTGCCTAAAATGCTGAACAGCCAGAAACTTAATTTTGTATTAACATATGTCTTACAAACTAATTCAATCATAGCAATTTATATGAGCTGAAATCTACTCCGATTCTTAAATATTTAATGATACTTGAAAAGAATATAATGGTAATTTATTTGCTGTTTTTCACACTTTATTTGGAAAAAAATTTATTATTTGAGATCCATAATAGTTATGGAATTAATTTATAAATTAAAAATTTATATGTTTAAAATAAAATAAAAATTAATTTAGTATTTTATGTAATTAGATTTGTGTGAAATTAGTTATAATTAAAATAAATCTAAAAAAAATAAATAAAATTTCTAAAAGTAAACTGCATTGATACTTTCTTTACGTCAAGATATTTCTTTCAACTTAATTATTTTTTTAATATTTTTTTTTTAAATAAAATAATTTTTTTTTATAAATTCAAACTAAACATGACATTAAACCTAAATATTTATGAGGTTTTAAGCATATTACTAATCTACTAGCAAATGTTGTATTCTGGTTTTTGTTTTGGATTCCCCACCTGTTTTTGTCTGATGGTAATAATATCACCCTTCGACAAGTAGAAAAAACCGAGAAAAGGACCACAAGAGATCTGACTCCCAGCTTTTAGCTGTCCCCAGGGGAAAATTACGAAAGAGGAGGAAGTCCAGGTGTGACGCAATTTCTTGCGATGGGTCATTAATCACAAGCCTACTGGTTAACTCTTTGATGAGCGAACCAGAACCAAGTGACAGCCATCCTCAATTACAGTCTTTCAGCTGTTGGGTCCACCCTCGTGTCTTTATCAAATGTCATTAAACCTGAGCAGACCCGACCAATGATTAACCTGGTACAGCATTCATTTTCTATCCGTCTAATATAGTAAATACTTCAGTTTTAATTGTTCAAGAAAAATATATAGTCTATTATTTTTGACTTGATACATATGTGAACCGCCCTTGAAAATAAGCTATTGTGTTCAGAAAATTGTATAAAATCAAGAACTTCCTCAAACAGCCACGTATTTTTAAAAGCTTCTGTTCTCGGGAACGTCTGAATGTTACTATATATTTGAAGTACAAGGCGCCAGCCTCCCACACTCTGGCAACTAGTATACAAATGGTCACTCATTCTTTCAAGCTGGAGCTTAAGATCCTATACACGAGTGGAGTATTCAGACTGTTGGGAAACAATATGAAAATTGAGGAGATGATGGTAATAGAAAGAATTGTACAACAGATCCTCCTATTGGAGGAACAAAAAGAAACGGGAACCAAAAGAAAAGAACTTACCTATGCAACTAAATTACAAATGGCCCGGCCGGCCTTCGGAAAGAGAGATTTCTCTCAAACCTCTCCCAGCTTTCTTCTTCTGGAAGTGTACACAGGAAGTTAATAAGAGATTTCGTGAACTTTTTCTTTCAGAAAGATGAGGGAAGTTGCAATTGTCATTAGCATGCACAGTGGAACACAGAGTTTCCGAAGCACTTGGCTTTAGTAGCAATCTTTCTGACTCCCGAATCATGAAGCGAAAATCTTGTGCTAGGAGACAGGAGAAGTCTGTCCATTATATTGATCTTTGGGGCCTCGAGAATTGCCTTAGGGAGTGATAAGGCCCACTGCATGCCCCAAATTGCAAGCGGCCTCATGTAAATAAGCGAACGAAAGTGCCCATCAGTGGTCCATCCCTCGGGCGTCTGGAACCAGTATCTGTAATTGTCACAGAAGGATGATCAACGAGTTATTGTCAAAAACTACTGAAAATTTAAGTCAATATCCTAGAACACAGTATCTGTGGACCTTTCAAATATAAATACATACACACACAAAAGAATATGTGAGATATATATATATATATATATATATATATTCAAAATCTCCATTCAGGAAGGAGAGGAGAGGATGTAATTTCAAATACAACACGCAACATAAGAGATATATAATTGAAATTGTCCATTATGAGAACTGCTCCGAGGAAGACGACTTGGCTCATCTTCCAATGTTCAGGTAGGACTGACAACAACAGAGCTGTTTCATGCCACGGTTGCTTTTGATCATAAATTGGAAGAGGGAGGTGGGGGGTTTACACAAGTTTCAGTAACTTCAATATCCAAGATGGAAGAAAAATGAATGTAGCACACAGAACTATCAAACACATAAGAATATGATGAATCTCTATTAATAGATCTATATGACAAATATTTTATGCTCCTGTGGTAGGAACTTACCCATAGCCGTCCTCTGACCAGCCTGCAAGGAAAATACCTTCAGCAGCCGCGAATGCCTTATCCTCCATTCCAGCAAGAATCATGGTAGCTGCTACAGCATAGGTCACACCAGTCCATATTTCACGTGACTGCATACATGTTTCATCCACTTTTCCATTGGGATGCATTCCGTTTACAGCACCCATCCTGCCTCCTCGAACTTTCATCACATTGAAGTCATATATCTTTTGAAGAGTACTCTTGATTTTGGAATCATCAAAAAGTGGAGGCAAGCCTGAAGATGCAACATACCATTGTCCAGCCAATTGATCTGCTTGTATAGATTTGCTGTTACTACTTGATCCACTGTCATAATTGAAATATGAACCATTCCATAGTTTTGCTTCAAATGCTGATTTTGCCTTCACAAACTTGCTTCTGCATAATTCAGCAAAGTATTTGTCACCTACTTGAAGGGCCATAGCAGCAGCAGCTTCAAGCGCTGCAAGCCATAGACAACCACAGTAAGCACTTACACCATGAACTGTCCAGGCATCATAAGTTTGATCTGGGAATCCATCATTTTCAATCAGAGCATCCCCGTCCCTATCAAATTGTTCCATGTATTCCATGGCAGAACGAACTGCAGGCCAGACATCAACTCCAAAGGACATGTCCTGTGTTGCAGCAAAGTCTCTATACACCTGGAGCACAAATTTTGGATTCAGATCCTTCCACTTGCTCGTATCATGTATATTGTATGCATTCATTTCATTCCATGGATCATGCGTCCCAAGATCATGGGGGACAGCTCCTCTGACCTTACGGATTCCAACATTACCCTCTGCCAGAAACTTTACTTTTCTCCCATCCTCAGATAGCACAGCTTTAGCAAAGTCTCGTTGAATATTGAGTTCGATTTTTGGAAACAACTCAAGAAGAGCAAAAGATGCATAGAAGTGAACATCATATGTGCACCACATTATATACTCAACTCCTTCCAAGTAAAGAAACCGACCAACATCGTCACTGTTATTTTGCCATTCCATCAAAGGGGACAGCTTCAAAGAGTGGTTGAGATGTCCATTCTCATGAGATACTGGTAATTCGTCTTTGCTTGGATAGTTTCCATTTGATGCTCCATCTTTTTCCTCGAGTCCAATAGTTGCCACATTGTAACCATTGGTTGCAATTTGTTTTTCTGCACCTTTTGGACGGCTCACTTGAACTTCAATTACATCGACATTCATGGTTTCCTTTTCTTTTGACTGATTATGGCTCTCTCTCATATCTTCAGTCAGTAAGGAAGAGTCTGTAGAAAAAGAGCAACTACAGCTTAAATCTTCATGCTTTGGTTAGGTTGTGTTATGACTTGTACAGTGATCTAATAATAGAATGAATTATTAAATAAACTTTGTCCATGTATAAAATTGTAAGAACCCTCAATCCCCCAGTATTTTATCAATATAGGAAAGGACTTGCAATAAGACAGATAAGTACCAATCCAGACGGTCCCACCAGCAACCAAAAAATATAGCTCATTAAACAATGTGAACTTGTACCTGCAAATATTAAGCATGGGATTCAGAATGATTAAGATCCAATAGAAGGCATATTTGCCCAAAATATCAAATAGCTTGAATTGCCATTAGAATCTAAGCACTAGAAAAGAAATAGCCATGGAAATCATCCGAATCTAAGCACTAGAAAAGAAATAGCCATGGAAGTCATCCAAGTGGCTTTGATATTCCTTGAAGCTAATTTTTCTATTGTGGCAACTGGAAACATTGTCTCTGCTATTAAAGAAATAATGCCCCCGTTCATATTTACAACTATCTTCTTTATTCTATAATACTTAACAAGAGATAAATTCAATATTTAGGTGAATAATTTTTCCATCCTCTCAATAAGGCAGTTTTTTTATGCAACAAGTCCATTAAGATTCCAGACAAAAATGTTGGTTACAAATGTCACAGGTGCCAAAAGAATTACCATTCTGGTAGCCTTTCATCCTTAAGTATAGGATTTTGCCATTTCTCAATTTCTTCCTCCCACCACTTGTAATCTGATTCAGATTTAGAGTTTAGTGTTCTTAAAAACAGAAATTCTGGAAATGCTAACACAAAAAGAAAGAAACAGTGGAATCTTAAAGAATAAGATTCAACAAAGTTTGCTGAAACTAATTAACTCTTGATGCAGAATGATAAATAAGTGTTGACGAAAAACAGACGAATCAAAAACATAAGAACATACTCTTCAGTGCATCATGCACCAAATTCTGAGCTGCTCTTTCAGAAGTGCCATAAAATTTTGTGTACCGCCTGCAACAAAGGGAACAATATCCAAAAACCGCTGCCATCAGGTTGAACACCTTGATAAAGATAATTGCATGAGGATTTTCACCCATTATTACTAAGATATTGCTAGCAATATTTAATCCATATTAAATGATCAGGAAACAAAAGGCCCAAGGTATGATCCATTACGCATATATGTGTGCATATACAAACAATTTTTGCCAAATTCCAGAGACAAAAAAAAAAGAAAAAAAATTATTGATTTTGAAAAATCAGAACTAAGTATATTTAAGGCTAAAGCTGAGGGAGTTTTTAGAAAAATCAATACCTAGAATACCAAAATGTAAAGCCAGAGCATCCTACTCATAATTACCAAACATTCTTTTTGACAGTATATAGGCTCAAATTGGTGTCTAGGAAAAAAGGCAAGTGTCTACCATGGCAGTCGTTCTCTATCTATTCACTCTTTAGGGTTCATTGCATAATATTGTTTTGGTCTTTTTAGCAAAAACATGAAACTTCTGATACTGAATCATGAAGTTTGAAATTGAAATTCTTCAATAAACAACAATTAAACAGGCACTGAAGAACATGAAAAAGAAAAAAGGTTTGTCATAGATTTACCTATGGTATGTGCTTCCCTTGGAAAACTTTATCTTTGGCGATGACCATGAAAGAGCGAATGCAACAGTACACTTTCCGTGAGGTTCCACCCATGCGGAAGCAGAAACTGCAGCACAAAGTGTCTCTCCAGGTGATGAAGGCATGGTTGGTCCGCAATCAAAGTTCTCCCGGTCAAATTGTCCATCCTTCAGATGCAAGAAATTAGTTAAGATCAAGACTTTCATTTTTTATGATGCAGTAAAGGACTAAATTGATTCTTTTACAGGCAGTTGATGTCCATGGTGATGGACATTGGAACGACACAATATAATGCTAAAAGAAGCTCAGGAACAATACTATTGCTAATGATTTTCAGGAGTACCTAAATCACTCCAGACATTCAAATGGGTAAAGCCAAGTGAGTTTTGCCTTGTTCAAGCTTTGCGTATTCTCTTTGATATCCAACTCAAACTAAACTAAAGCTTGACTATGCAGAATAATACATGTAATATTTTATCTATAAAACTAAAAGGATTTATTACCTGCACCATCTTACTCCACATATCTTTTGCTGTGATATGACTTTCCTCAGAAAGCCCAAAGGATGGTAGAACAGTCACACTTACATTCTGAGTTTCACATGCAGCAATTGCAAAAGTAACTGGAGGGTTACCCTTTGCAGTCCTAAAACATTGTAATTATTGTTAGAAAAGCTTCAAATCCAGTTGTACAGTTAATATCCAGGGAATTAATTCTGCAATATCAAAGATAGTTGATTAGACATGCAAAGTGGAAACAAAAATCCATTTATTGAGTAAGAGGTCCAAAGCGAAGGGTTAATTGTTTGCGGCCACATGGATATCCTAAAGACGAACTTATGATGCCTGTGCCAATGGTCAAAACTACCACCAAGGTTTAAGAAAAAGACAAATATTCAAGCAATCATGCACTAAACCTTTTAGGACATATTCAGAGAGCAAGAGAGTACTGTCACAGAAGTGGAAAACTGTAAAACTGCATCAATAAAAAAAAAAAAAACTCAACCGGACCATCTAAACAAATCACCTTTATCAAGAAAATTTTGATAGAAGGCGACATCTCTGAAATCCAAGTTGCAGACAACAAATGATGAAACTTAAAGTGGATAGATCTGAATTGGCTTTCTGAATAGGAATAAGAACATATAAAGGCAATAGCCCATAGGTAAATTCAGGCCAATTGTATGCCAAAAAGGTAATATCGAGTCTAGTGTGACTGTGCAATCCAATCATCTTAGTTTTCATGATTGTGGGGAAAGTAATAGAACAACCACTTCTTGAATGATGTCAATTCTGAAGTATTTGTACATGTACAACATGACCTACTGTATCTATAAGGTTAATTCTGTGAAATAGAAAATTGAAAGGTAGATTAGCACTCTGACCATGTTGATATTGCTTATATTCTCAAGCATTATCAGTTGCCATAAGAAACCATATTTCTTTTAAAAATAAAATTAGAGAAAATGAAGAAAAAGCCGGATATTTTTAAGAGAATATTGAAGTGAAAATGCTGAGATAATTGACAAATATCTTATAATTGAAAACTTAATAGAGCATAGTTCGAGACACATAATGGGAAAATTAAGATGAGCGCTAAAAGAAACCAAAATTCCAAGAATAATCAAATACGACACAACTCATCTAACCTTTAACCCAAACTAGCAACGTTCACTAACACGGGCCTCTTTGCTCCTACTTTCACATTATGTCTCATTTCGACTTAACTTTCCATGAGGTCTTTTTAGCTTCCCATGAGGTCTTTTTCCTCCTTGATAACAAAATAGAAGTGCACCAAGTGGTTGTTGCTATGGCCTAGGTTCAGAACTATCGTATAAAGTTTAAATGGAGAAGCTCTTCTATTTTACTTTTAAACTAAGAGATGTTATAACTGTCATTTTCCCCAATTTTGCTATTATGCTCTCAATTATCAGTGTGGCAGCTGTTAAAATATTTGGCCTATGAATTCACAACATACAACAACCAACCCCAACAATCCCCCAACTTCCTTCCCCAGAACACCCCCCACAAAGAAAAAGAAGAAAATTGACATTTGCATTTAACTCCATCAAGAAGATGATTAGACCATTTTAAGCCTTTTTCCCCCTTTTTAAGCCCATGTTGTAGAAATCATCTCCGTTGACTTTGGCAAAGATATATAATTTTTAATCTTATTTTTCAATTTCATTACCACTGTATGTAGTATCTCTACTGAAAGTTTTGTCTTGTCTCCATCTTTTCTTATAAATACCTCTCCTTTTCTTTTTTAAATAATAAAATGGAGGGTGGAGAATTTAATTCGTTTTCATCCTCTAAAACATCAGAACAACCAAGAGAAATATGCAAACCAACCATCATTAAATAGCTATTAAGGTTTGATCACTTGCTTGTGATGTAGTAGCACTCCAGAGACTCCATCTTCACCTCTGTCAAAAGAAATTAGAATGACTCAATATATGTTTGAGAATATGCACAAATATGAGAGACAAAGTTCAGGTACGAAAAAAACTAACATGAATGGTTCGTTCACATGGTCTCCTGACAAATGCGAGACTCCTCCAATTGAATTCTGCATGAATAATACAACACTTGTGATGTCTATAAATTGCCAGAACAGCTTAATGTGATTCAGTCAAATGAAAAACACTTACCGCCCAGGTAAAGAGAAGGCTAACTTTTGCTCTCTCCTTCCCACTGTTTACCAACTACAGTAGAAAAGAAAAAGGCCTCAATATGATGAGGAAAATAAAGGTTTCATAAATCATATGCCTACGAATATGCATAGATCAATTATTATCAAGTGTATGATGCAATGTGATCATATAGTTTTAGCTCTCTGTGAAATAAGTTTTTCAATTGCACAATGCTGCATCCTTGTCCTAGATGAGTGCAGAGATTAAATAATAACTCTCAACCCATATGTCCTGGTAAAGTCCTAAATTGATACAACTTTGATAGGACTTCAAGTAACAAAAACAATTATTCCTATAATGAGATCAGCATTACAATATCAATGATAAGAAATTGAACCAATAAAAATCTACAATCTCTTCCTTCAATTAGTTCCAAACTTAAAATTCTACAGCTGAGCAAGATAAAAAGAAAAAACTGTTGTTTCTGATTTGAGTAATAAACCAAAAACTTATATATCAACTAAAAGATGTTTCATTGTTTAACTTTATACCATGTTTGTTAGGTGAACAACTTCTGTTCACTAGTAGAATCAAATCCTCCACATTACTTCCATCAACGTTATCCATTGATATATTTCATCATTCAGTATGGTGGGAACTTAAAACTCTCAATTCCCTACTCTAAACTCCGAGTAACTCGAACAGAAGAAACTGAACTTGTTATCCAAGCAACTTCAAATCATCATTTTTCATACAAAAAGATTAAAATCAGAGAGTACGTAGATGTAAATAATAATACTTCAAGCATAAAGTGAGACGATTGTATGACCTCGTTTCAGGTCCAAGTCCTGTAACAATATTTGCACACCTCATGCTTCAATTAGTAGCTTACATCTCTTACTTTAGATTATAAAGATCCATGTTATTAAGCGAATATGACCCCAGAAGTTATATGAATATACCGTATATACAAAAACAGCAGTAGGAAGACTGCTGTCTCTATAATTATGCGGGATGAATGGCGATATCTGCCTACAAGAGATTTTCAGTTCAGGGTCCGGTTCACCTAGAAGGCAAGAGTACCACCATTACAACAAAACTTCAAGGGGAATGCATTATTTTTCTAATAACAGATAAGAGTGAACTAGAATAATACCATCATATATCGTCCATGCCCTAGGAAATAAAGCATGATATGTAGAATGCTGACCACTTAAGTTCCAGCCCCATGATGATATACCCTGATCACCATCTTTCCTGTGAGAACATTAGACCAAAATTTAAGGTATGAATCTCCTCTATTCCCAATTCTATAAATTTCAAGGTTCAAAAAACACAATAGTGCAAACATATGACTTCCTTCATGAAAACAGTCGCAAAGCTTTACAAATTCTTGATCTTACCCTAACCCTTCATGCTGGCCAGGAGCCAAAACTGATGCGTACTTTTTGGTCCCTCCATCTCGAGAAATAAAAATCTGCAGTGCCAAACAAGGGTTAATCAGATTATCATCTGTGAAGTCATGTTTGGTGAGATTTGTACTTAACCAGCAACAAAAATTGGAAAGCCTTCATAAGCATATTTTTCTGAGAAGGATATGTAGCAACTAGCAAGGGAATAAATCAGTACGAGATTTATATATTAACAAAGATCCTAGATGTTGAAAAATAATTGAATTTTCTGACAAGATTTTACAGGTTGTACCGCTACCAATTTTCCATGTGGACTAAAAAGAGATGGTGAAATTCCTTTTAGTTCCTTAACTTTCTAGGTTAAAAGAAAAGAGAGCAAATGCCCTCAATCCATATAGCTAAAAGTTGAAGAAAAGATAAGTTGAAAACTAGTTGTGTGCAAACAGTTAAAACAGTGAGAAAACCCGATCACAGAGCTAATGGGGGAGTTGGGGTCGGTATGGCCCCTCCAAGCTTTCAGAATTTTGATTTTTGCCCTGTATAATTTTACTTTTGGTTCCCAAAATATTTAATTTTTATATATGATAGGGTTACCCTTCTTCATATCCTTTGATATGACGATGAAGTTAGCATTGGCCCCACCTGGACTAAATTTCTGGCTCCATTACTGAGCACTCATAAATAACACTGCTGCTGAAACAGATACAAGTGTACCAAATAAACAGAAAAGAATACAGCAAAGCAGATAGTAGGTTCGACTGTAGGGCTTACTGAGAACTGATTAGCCATCACAGGTGAAACTTCACATATGCTAGGTACAATTTGCCACTGCCTAAACTCGCCTCTAAAACCTCTGGATATGCTCCCGCTTCTGCATTTCAAAGAAATAATGACAATATCTGAGAGATAAACTAGATAAAAATAGAAAGCACAGAAGTAATGCATTTTGACCCTTTGCATACCCCATTCCTCCAAGTGGAACACCCTGAGAAGCTGATGGCTTGCAACTTTCCCTCGTGAAGGGATCTATAGGTGCTTTCTATATATCAGGACAAGTGAAGTTTTAGTAATGCTGCTAATCTTGAATGCATATCATAAGGTATGGAAAAAAAAAAACAACTATTGTAATAAGAAAAATTGAGAGAATTACCCTTCCATGAGATGCCTCTTCTCTGACATATGACCATAATCTTATGCCCAATCGGACCTAATTTTTCAATTCCAAAGTTAGAGAGTAAGAAGCGAGGCAGGAAACAGTTGAAAGGGGAAACCATGCACCAGGAATGTGGATAACTCGTCTCTCAAAACTCACATAAGAGTCCTGTCAAGAATCTCACCATTTTTATTGCTTCTGTAAATGTAACACTGAATTCTTTAAGAATATTGGCATGACTGTTTAATCTCCTTCTCCATGCATGTTTTGGCGGGGCAGCACTATCAAAATCAAACTACAAAACAGGAAAATAAAAAATAACTAAATAAATGTTTGGGTAAATAGACTAAAATCAAGACAACATTGTTTAGCTAAAATCAAGTGACCATTTCAGAGGTACAATAATAATCCCACACATAATGCACTAGCACTACCTACCAACCCAAGATTTCCTAGAGGATGTTTAGATCATATATCTATTTTCAAACATCTTCCAGTAATCTTCTAAAAGTATGCACCTAATCAAAATAAACTTGAAGAAGATATCAAACTGATGCCATCGCGGAAGCTTAACTTAAGACAACAGAATATCTCAATATTTAATACGTTATAGTACCACATGAAATTTTAAGTTTAATGTGAAACAAAACTATAACCTGGTTTTACTCTGAAAATCCAAGAAAAGTTTCATTATGCCAAGCCATATCGATAAAGAAAAGAATTTACCACTTGCATTGTCTTATAAAAGAAGTCTAAGAATTGGAAAAAGAAAAAAAAAAAACAATTTGAACCTGTATGAATCTAGTTCTTGTCAGTCAAGTGAACTCCAAATCATGCTAAACAGCTCTAGATATTTCAAAAGCTGCAGCACATCATTTAAAAAAATAGAAACGAACAAGTTCTAATCCATGACAAGATCGATTCAAATAAAGAGCTAAAGTTCCTCCAGATTAACTTAAATATAATGATTAAAAAAGCACTCAACTCGGCAACCAAACAGAGATAAATAACATAAGAGCAAGAGAACTTACTAATTGCAAGGTGGTTCTGCTGATATACTCTTCAGGCGGCCATGAATTCTTTCTACAGTGAAACAAATTACTTGTTACCATCTCTCTGTTTCTCTATTGCTTCCGCTACAAAGTTATATGTTCAAAATTCCTTTCTTCTTCTTCTTCTTCTTCTTCTTCTTCTTCTTCTTAAAAGCTAATAAAAGCAAGCAAACCAAACACTTCCTTAAACTCCAAACAACGACAGTAAAAGTGTGCACCAAAAGCCAAGACTAACTTTCCTTCAAAGATCTTCTCTCTCTATCTCCGTCTCTTTCTCTTTCTCTTTCTCAACTTAATCAATCTAATCAATGGAGAGCTGCACCGAATCGGTGAATTATAGGATCAAAATTCTCGGAGTTCGGGAAATTAATAAAAAAGTAGCTAGAAAAGTTTGAATGATGAAAAAATAAGTTGAAGGATTCTGATTGGATAAAAAATGGAAAATTCAAAGGGCGTCATGGCGGTTGCTGTGTCGTGGCGAGTAGAGGATCAGCCGCCTGGACCTTACTTCGCCAGCAACTCCGTCTCTGCGATTGCCAGGTGGTGCGTAACTCGAACTTCTAAAAAGAGTAAAAAAGAAAAGGAAAAAGAAGTTTCAGAATATGAGAGAGAGAGAGAGATGCATCAGGTGGGAGATGGTTATTATTTGTGGTTTACTACAATTGTTAGTGATGATGATGATGCATAATTGTGGTTTTCCTCTTTGTTTACTTTTAATTTGTCACTAATTCACTTTTTAAAACATTATTATGTATTTTTGATTTTTCGTTTGGAATTGGTCAACTTTGTTTTAGGATAAATAAAAAGAAAAGGTTAATATTACTAGTTGTATTGGCTGCTCCCAATTTCCATATTAATGTTATTAATAAATTTTTATTAATGTTAAGACCATAAAAAATTAAAATATAATTTCGGCACTTCTAATTTTTACAAGTGGCTGATCAAACCATATTTGGTTATTATTAATACAGTACTCATGTTAGATCTATGCATATAATCATCCAATTTTTTTAATAATCTCTACTTATATTTAAATTAGATAATTATACTTAAATATTAATAGCAAGAGACTAATTTAAAAGTAAGAAAAAGAAATTCATAATAGATTTATCTATATTTTGAAAAAGTGATCAAGTTTATTTACAGTAAAATCAACTATTATCACAAAACATTATACATATTATAAATTGGTTTAGCAATGCTTTATATTGCTATGATGGAAATTTGTATATGAAAGGTAAAGTTAGACCAAACAGAAGAGGTCAATGCCCCTTAATATTCAAGGATATGATATGGGAAAATATTAATAAGACTATTCCATAATTGAGTCGTTTTTATTTCCTATTATTGTGTAGTGGACTGCACCAGGACGACGCTGTCGAGCATTACTGTATAGGAAATTAATTAATATTTCACCGCCAGTCCCCAAGTTGGACTCCTCGTGCAGGAGCGACCGACGAAAGAGGAAGGTAATGTAGCCGCGTGAGCTGCTGTGTCGACAAGGCCCGTTAAGGAAGAGGGAAAGTACAGTGGATAACATGTAACCCTGCTATTTTGGCTAACTGCATAATTTTGTCTACTGCGGCCAGTCCTTTTTCGACTCCTCTTTTATCTAACAGCCACTGTCAGTGATCTTATTATTGGTTGCACCCAAATAAAGCAAAGTGGGATTCCCTTTCCTGAACCATGTTGCCTGCGTGTGTATCGGGTCAAAAGAAAATCACATAAGCCGCCGAATCGATCAACAAACTAATGAAAATCAAATTGAAAAAACATATTAACTGAATTGGTCTATTCAGTTTTTATTTTCGTATTTAAAAAATTTAGTTAAGTTCAGTTTGTGGTTGTTAATTTTAAAAACTTATAGTTAATTTGATCAATTATATCTTTAATAAAATTATTTACTGTCGTATATATATAGATAAAATTTAATTTTTATGTAATTGTATATAATATTTTAAAAGTAATTTTAGATATTTACATTATATATATATATATTTTTAAATAATATTTAAAAATATTAAATTTTCATCAGTTAGTAAGAAGATCGTAGAACTAAATTTATATGTGGTAAATAATTAATTTTTGATTAACCTAATTAGGTTAACCAAATATTTAATTTAAGTTTTTGGTTAAGAGAATAAAAGAGAAAAATAAAAAGTGAATGGTCAAGAATTTTTGTGAGTAACCAATCCATATTCACCCCTATTATACAAGATCAATTGTTTTTTCTTGAAAAAGAAGACCAATTACAGTTTTTGTAAGATTGAAATTGAGAGTCATAATTTGTAATTAATATGCATTATTTAATTGTATTTGACGATAAAAATATGAAAAGCAAAAGGACCCGCAGGATCTAAATTTGTTAAACAGGGACGGAATTGAAAATTAAAAATGACTGGTTTAGGCTCCTCAAAACTCAACGGTAATGCTAAAAATATTCAATCTTACAAAAACTTGTAAATCCATTATGGATTATGATTTTATCGATCTCGAGTCTGCGAAAGAGGGTTAATATGTGGACGTCGTGTGCCCCAAATGGCACTTACCTATTGGCTGCAACTCATGGCCGTAAAATGAGCTGCTGTTTCATCCACTACCTGAGTAATAAAAAGCTACAAAAAGAAAAAGGCCATTCACGATATTATATTTTACTCGGCGACCGCATAATTTTCATGATTAAGAGAAACAAAGGACATTAAAGAAATTTTCGAGTTTATGAAATTATATAAAGAAAAAAGAAGATCACTAATTTGAATTTTTCTATTGTCAATATTAGGAAATTAATAATTGAGATGTATTTATAAGAAAAGAATGAATCCGTTACACTTAAGCCCCTAATAAATTAAAAGAAAAAAAAAATTTATAAAAAGAATTTACGTAATTTTTCTTAATGTATATTTTTTTAATTAATTTATATATTATTTTATACCTTAAAAAATTTAAAGTTATTCATAAGTTGGATATGAGAATCTAATTCTTCCCAATAATATTAGGAAAGGAATATGTTAATAAGTCATGTATACAATTTTGTTATCTACCATTTCTCTACGTCTCCCATCCATTCCCTTTCTGCAATGCATCACTTTCAATTGGTAATTTAATATTAAAAAAAGAAAAAGGACCTATTTGGGAAGTTGATTCTTATATTCTACTAAAAGAAAGAAAGAAAAAAAAAAACAAATTAGATTAAAGTTTGATTAATTAAACTGTCTTTCTAGAATGGGTTTGTGTTGTCTTCAAGAATCTATAAATTCTAATTCTAAAATGCATGTCATTATTATTTTTATTTTTGGTTTTGCAGTCAATAGGAAATAAATATCCACTTTCATGAAATGTTCCATTAGACCAAAAGTGTTAGTTAGGGACCCTTTCTGGCTTTTATTTTGTCAAAGTGTGACAAACAAAAGTAATTAAGAGTCTTTAGTCAAAACAAAGAAGACACCTAGAAAATAAAGACTTTTCATGGTTCCACATGTTGAATTAATCTCAGTCGTTGATTTTTCACACGGTAACTCAAAAGAATATCACAACTTTCAATCTTAATATTCATCAAGTGAGAATCCTTTTAAATATTTGTGCGGATGTGATGAAAATAATATAGTGATCGTATTAAGTGTGTATTTTAGTTTTCTTTCCTTTTCTTTCTATATATTGTTAAAGAATAACTATTTTTGTACAAGTTTTGTCCCAACATTATGGTCGAATTTTTTAGATTAATAATTGGCATAATGATATTAACTCTAAATTGAGACTAAAAGATAAGAATAACATTTATTTCAAGTAGCAAAGATTTCTCAGTGATATATATTTTTCAGAGCTGAAAAACGTCATGGGGTGGTGGCGCAGTTGGCTAGCGCGTAGGTCTCATAGCTTCTGAGTTATCCTGAGGTCGAGAGTTCGAGCCTCTCTCACCCCACCAACGTTTTTTTCCGTTTTTTCTATCATCTTTTTCCAACAAACATACAAAAAATTACGTTTTCCACAATACTAAACAGGCTGGCTCTGATGAAGCAGTTGATGAGGGAAAGCAAACTCATCAACCATCATTATCATCATCAAACATAAATTGTAGTAATGGAGGAAATGGTATTAACTCCACCACAACACAAAGCAATAGCAATTTTCATCATCTATTTTGTCAAAATGATGAAGTTGATGACGAAACGCAAGTTCATCATCATCCATATTTTAATGCATTAATTAGCAGTGGAAGAAATGGTATCAACTTCTCCACAAGCAAACGCTATTACCCTTTTACATATGGCATTGCCCCCAACATATTACAACCATATGATTTGCATTTGCAGTGTTTTCTTTCTTTTGGACTAAATTTTTTTTCCTATTAACTATATTCAAAAGCATTATGAGAAGCTGTTAGATCATTGGGATGGTTGGCTGCTAGCAGACTAACATGCTGATAAGAGGGATAGACAACATTAATGAGTTCACCATACCATGAGTGAAGAGCATCCCAAACAAAAGAAGTATTATATAAACATACCATCAAAAAAGAAAAAAAAGAAAAAAAGACTGAACTTAGTGCCAGTCTATGACTCCAAATGTTGTAGAGCCCACTCCTTCCCAAACATCACCCAAGCCCACTTCTTCAGTGTCAACACCTTCCATGTCACAATCCCACCAGCCACAACCATTTCCATCTGCAAGCAAAGAAGAAGCAAAATCTCTGGTTAAAGATAAAGAAAATGCATAAGCTTGCACATATAATTAACAAATTTAGGATTCCACTGATTGTGACGAAATAGGAACCTTTTGCATTTTTTCCTACTTAAAGAAAAAAAAATACGTACAATGATTAAATGAAGATCTTGTTTTTTTGTTGCCAAGGAACCTCTTTCTCCCTGCTTTTTGCCTGGATTCTGGATCATCTCCTAGAACTAATAAATGCTTTCGAGTTGTATGTTTACTATCACCATCTAGCCAAAAGTAACACGTAAAGTTCATAAACAGTAACCATAAGAAGCTATAGAAGGCGCATTTCCATCTAAGCTAATATTTATGCTTGTCAACCAAATTTGATTTTCGCAAACAGCTCAAACAAACTTATCATACAATGCATAGAAAAAGCTTTGTTTATTATGCAGGCGAATATAGAGAAAATAACATTTTACTGTATGCTTACATCAAAGAGAAGGTAAAATATCAATTAGAAATAAGTGTTAAAGAGACTAATTACAGTTCAAATTTATTGTCCAGGATATAAGATACCTTCAAAGGGGTTCCTCCTTTTTCTTGTAACATGCTCATTATTTGAGTTAGAACTTCCTATTTTATCAACAAGAGACAAGTCTACACCCACTGCTGTGCCAGAAGTTGCATGTTCAACATCACCACCATCACCACCATCACCTGAACCTATATTATTATCTCCTTTCTCTGCACTAGTTGGCTTGAACTGCTCAAATACCACTTGATCAATAGCAGAATTCTTTTCTACTTCTTCTACTTTTCTAGTCCCAATCAAGTGATTAATAGACCCACAATCATCTCTAGAACCCAGAGGTGACTTAAAAGGCCTTGACTTCCCCTGTCAAGAATTAATCCCTTATCTTCATAATGCACATTGTAAATTGCAACAAATCAAATACTTCTATCCAAACAAATTAAAATCAATGCATGTCCCATTGTAAATTTTTTGTTAAGACGAAGAAGAAGAGTGTTATCATTTTCTTATCTTTAAAGTTTCCTCCATTCTTTAACACCCAAAGAGCATAAAACCTCAAACTAAAGCGAGCTAAATACAGTTAACTTGTAGTCTCTTTATAGCCAAACAGGGGGCAATAGGTGAATACAAGCTACATGCAACAAATAACTAAGCATCCATAAGTGCATAACAATCATAAAACAAACAGAAGAAATCCCTCTATGGTCTCCAAGAAGAATTACGAAGCACAAAAATAATCAAATTACTGCTGTTTTACAATGCCAATCAAAAACCTCATAGTGAAGTCTAGCTAACCTAACAAATTAAAAAAGAAAATTACCTTAACAGTTTTGTTAACTACATGATCGGTATGCAGCTTCTGGTCAAGGAAATCAGAGAATGAAATGCTGGAATTTTTCCATGTACCTTCTTTTAACACATCATCCTTTGAATCCTTACCTCTAATTTCATACAAAAAAAATTAAGTCACGAAAGAAAAAATCAAAAATAAAATATAAATTAGGATTAGGGTTGAGTTACTTACAGATTTGAAGATGATCCAGAAAAAAAGGAAAGAGGAATAGAGCGCTGACCTAAAACCCTAATTTCATTATGCTTCGATTTCATTTTGCAATTCTTTTTGCAGAAAACTTTTTCTGATTTTCCATTTTGGTCGGTAAACATTTTAGTTTTCATGTTTTCGTTTCATGAGTTTTCGCGCCTGAATATTTGAATCTTTTTTCATTTCAAGTTTTCGCGCTACGACTATGCATTGTTGTTGATATATGATTTGGTTGCCTAAAAAAACTTGAGAAATTACTTTGCTGTTGCAATTTATTGAAAATTGAAAAAGAAAACATTAGTGGTGCATTTTCTTATTGATAAAGTATTGGTTGTTTTTACTTAAAAAATTTAATTATATTTTAAAGCTAATTAAATCTTAAAATTGTAATATTCTATATTTCAAATTATAGACTATTATAAAAAAAACTATTTTATAGTTGATTGTGTGAAAATTTTAATTTTTAAGAAGGATTCAACTATCAATGATTTTGATCAACTACCGTTATTGTATTTCTTATGTTTGATAATGTAAATTTAAAATTTAATAATTTTTAATTTTTTTATTTAATTAATAGAAGGCGATGAGAAATTTATTAATTTAATAATATCGATTTAACAGTTAAATAATATATTATGAGTTAATAAATTTTAAATATATTATTAAATACGAGAAATATACTAATGACTGATTAGAATACTATTGATGGTGTTAATCTCAAAATTAGTTGCATTATACCATGGTAGCTCTAAGGCAATATATATTGATGATGATGTTAATGCTAAAAGAGAAGTTTTTAGGTAGATGTACCTCTTTTTTAATTCAACCAATTAAGAGTGAGCATTGAACGGGTTTGGATCAAATTAAATAAAACCTATCAAATATGTTAAAAAATTTATAGATGTGGAATAAATATTGAATCAGATAAATCAAATCAAATAAATTAAATTTATAAAAAAAAAATTAAACTGAATCGAATAAAAGGTTACATAAAGAATATTCAATAAATTAAATTTAGTAATATATTTTTATTTTATTAAAAGTTAAAAATTCAGTTAAACCTTTTTTTTCTATACTTGTAATCAAACCGAGCCCAATAAACTAAATTTTGTTTAAAATATACAAATCAAACAAAACCAAATTATTGGTGTGGGTTCAGTGTTTTTCACTGTGCTCACCCCTAGAGCCAAGTCCAAGTTGCTGCTTCCAAGTCTTGAAGAGTAATGCTAATTTCCAGGCAACATTTTCTTTGGAAAAAATGGCATGCTGTATAAGATTAGCACTCTGTGCTGTTCATGTTATATTTGAAAGTTGTAACTGATCAATTAGTCCACAGAGACTAATGCAAAGAGAGAGAGAGAGAGAGGAAAGGCTAAGCTTTAAAATAAGGGCGTACGTAAAATCCGCTGCAGTAAAACTAATAATAGGAATTAAATTTCACACCATTGAACCTATCAACTCAATTTGGCCTTTCTTTCTTCAAACTATCTCTCTCTAATCCCCCCTTTTATTTTTATTTTTTTGTTCTTCCCTTCGTGTAACCCAAAAAGAAATTACCTTCCATTGCCACCATATTTTTCTTTTTTGTTTTTCAAGAAAATAAATGATTTTTCTGAAGAAAACGCAAGAACAGCAGCATTAGCATGGCAACCTCATCATCAAGACCAAAAGAAAAATCATTATCATCGCAATCATCGAGTGCCGGCAGGCCACCTCAGGCTGTGAAGTTTGCTCGTAGAACGTCCAGCGGCAGGATTATGAGCTTGTCACGGGACGATGATTTAGATATGTCAAATGAATTTTCAGGTCAAAATGACTATATCAATTATACCGTTATGATGCCTCCTACGCCTGATAACCAGCCTGCAGGACCCTCTTCAGATAATAAACCTGATGGGCCCAGCGCTTACGGAGGAACCAGTCGGTTTGGGCCTGAGACTGCGTCACAGCGAATGAGCAGAAGGATAGGAGAAGAGGAAGGTAATTATGGTGGTAATGGTAGCGACGATGGTGGCAATAATAGCTCGAAATTGGAACGGAGAATGTCAATAATGAAATCAAATAATAAATCAATGTTGTTGAGGAGCCAAACGCAGGATTTTGATCATAACAGGTGGTTGTTTGAGACAAAAGGAACATATGGGGTTGGAAATGCATACTGGACAGAAGAAGACACGTATGGTCCCGACACAGGATTGAGTATGTCAGATTTTATGGATAAACCTTGGAAGCCGCTTACTAGAAAGGTTAAGGTCTCATCAGCTATTCTCAGCCCTTACAGGTACATTTGTACACCTTTATGCATGAACGCAAGTTCTCTTTTACCATAAAGGTTGATGTGTTTTTTGCATTTCTGATGAATTTGAAACTTTTGGCAAATCTAGAATACATTATTTAGTCATGCAAAAAGTTTATTTTTGATGTTCAGTAGCATACCAAGTCAAATGATAGTCATTATATTGATAGTCAACATTCAAGTGTTTGTCTTGTAGTACAAAGGTAAGAGGTTCAACTCCTGACGACTGTAATATTTAGTCATAATAAAAAGTTGTTGTTTTTTATGGTTAAACTATAATATAATGATTGAACTATTGATGTACTGATTATGAAGTTTGAAAAGATAAGGACTTTCTTGTTATTTATGTTGCGTATCAAGAAGTAGAAAGCTGAAATTAGACTCTGGTTTTGCAAACATAAAATTTTCTATCAACAGGATACTCATTGTCATCCGTATGGTAGTTCTCTCTTTCTTCCTAGCATGGCGGGTCCAAAATCCTAACAGAGATGCAATGTGGCTATGGGGGATATCCATTGTTTGTGAGATTTGGTTTGCATTCTCATGGATACTAGACATTCTCCCTAAGCTCAATCCTATCAACCGAGCCACTGATCTAGCTGCTCTTCGCGACAAGTTCGAAAAGCCTTCTCCTTCCAACCCAACTGCCAGGTCAGACCTTCCCGGTGTTGACATCTTCATATCCACCGCCGACCCTGAGAAGGAACCTCCATTGGTCACTGCCAACACCATTTTGTCAATCCTTGCAGTTGACTACCCGGTGGAGAAGGTCTCAGGTTACATTTCTGATGACGGTGGCGCCATACTCACCTTTGAGGCCATGGCTGAGGCCGTACGCTTTGCTGAGGTTTTATTACATTCTTGACTATCAAATTTATGCAAACAGTTTTTCTTAATATACTCGGTATACCAGTGAAATCTCCTCTCGCATTCATGAATGTGAAGATGAGAACAGTTATTGAAAAGGAAATGATTTGGAGAGAAAATTTGCAAAGCGCAGATTCTCCTTTTACCATTCAGTGAGATATTCTTTAATGGTGGATCTCAATTTCTCGTCGAGAAGTAATTGTAACCATTCTTGTGAAATGCCTTCAGCTATTGAATTACTGTAGCCAGATCGTATAACAAATGCATTATTTGCTTTTATGATTAGGTTTGGGTGCCATTTTGTAGAAAACACGACATCGAGCCAAGAAATCCTGATAGTTATTTCAACCTGAAAACTGATCCTACCAAGAACAAGAAACGGCCTGATTTTGTCAAGGACCGTCGCTGGATCAAGAGGGAGTATGATGAGTTCAAGGTGAGGATTAATGGTCTTCCTGAAACTATACGTAGGCGAAGCGATTCGTATAACAAAAAGGAGGAGAAAAAGGAGAAATCACTAGCCCGCGAGAAGAATGGTGGCATGTTGCCAGCAGAGGGTGTCACTGTCCCCAAGGCTAGTTGGATGGCTGATGGCACCCACTGGCCTGGCACTTGGCTAAATCCTACAGCTGATCATGCAAAGGGAGATCATGCTGGCATCTTGCAGGTGATCACACTTGGTTCTTGTTGCATATATGCTTAAAGGATGTGATGATTCAATCCGCATGTGCTAACAACCTATATAAAATTTCAGCATTTAATCGTATCTTCCACTATGTCCACTACGAATCCCTTTTGATGCTTTAAGTTTTTGCTTTACTATGCTACTTGTCAGATTCTGTTAATAATTCTTGATATGTGAAGCTATTACTATGCAGATAATGAGTAAGGTCCCGGAAAGTGACCCAGTGCTGGGCCATCCTGATGAGAAGAAGTTGGATTTTACAGGGGTTGATATCAGGATACCAATGTTTGCATATGTCTCACGAGAAAAGAGGCCTGGTTATGACCATAACAAGAAAGCAGGAGCCATGAACGCCATGGTTAGAGCTTCAGCTATATTGTCCAATGGACCATTTATACTCAATTTGGATTGTGATCATTACATCTATAATTGTCAAGCTATACGGGAGGGTATGTGCTTTATGATGGATAGAGGTGGTGATCGTATTTGCTACATCCAATTTCCACAAAGATTTGAAGGGATTGATCCGTCAGATAGATATGCCAATCATAACTTTGTCTTCTTTGATGGTAATGCTGAAAATTAAGGTTCCATGATCCCCTTAAATTTTTACGTGCTGGCACTTAACAATATCCATTTGGCTCTTATGTTGAACACTCTCTTGCAACAAACAGGAAGTATGCGAGCACTTGATGGTCTTCAAGGTCCAGTTTATGTAGGAACTGGGTGCATGTTTAGGAGATATGCACTATATGGGTTCCTTCCCCCAAGAGCAAATGAGTATTCAGGAATATTCGGCCAAGAAAAGGCGAAGGCTTCTAGACTTCAGGCTCAATCTGATGACGACTCAGAAACACAGCCCCTGACCTCGCATCCTGACTTGAACCTGCCAAAGAAGTTTGGGAACTCAGTTATGTTCAATGAGTCCATAGCCGTAGCTGAATACCAAGGACGACCGCTTGCCGATCATGTTTCAGTTAAGAATGGGAGGCCTCCTGGTGCACTGCTCGTGCCCCGTCCTCCACTTGATGCACCCACTGTTGCAGAGGCAGTTGCTGTCATCTCCTGCTGGTAATATCTCAGTAATTTTCCTTTACTCAAATCTGTACGATCATTAATCACATCCATATTATTTTATCAGTTTTTGTGAAATACAAAATTATGATTCAAACTTGCATGAAGGGTTCTTGAAATTATTTGAATAAAAAGAAAAATTATCCATGAAATTTACAAAAACTCAAGAATAGCTATTTATTACTATGGAACACAGGTATGAGGACAAGACAGAATGGGGGGAAAAGATAGGCTGGATTTATGGTTCAGTCACAGAAGATGTGGTGACGGGATACAGGATGCACAACCGAGGGTGGCGGTCTATATACTGCATAACAAAGAGAGATGCCTTCCGCGGCTCAGCACCGATCAATCTTACTGATCGTCTTCACCAGGTGCTTAGATGGGCCACTGGCTCAGTCGAAATATTTTTCTCCAAGAACAATGCCTTTCTTGCAAGCCGGCGCCTAAAGTTCCTACAACGTATTGCCTATCTCAATGTTGGCATGTACCCTTTCACTTCCTTCTTCTTGGTGACCTACTGCTTCCTACCAGCACTTTCCCTCATCTCAGGACACTTCATTGTTTCATCCCTCAATATTGCTTTCCTTTCTTACCTTCTGATCATTACGGTAACACTAACTCTCATCTCCCTACTTGAAGTAAAATGGTCAGGAATAGGGTTAGAGGAGTGGTGGAGAAATGAGCAGTTTTGGGCAATTGGAGGCACTAGCGCCCACTTTGTTGCTGTGCTACAAGGGCTTCTAAAGGTAATAGCTGGTATTGAGATTTCTTTCAAGTTAACCTCAAAGTCTGCAGGAGAAGACGAGGATGATGCTTTTGCTGATTTATATATGGTCAAATGGACTAGTCTCTTCATAATGCCTCTAGCAATCATACTTTGTAATATCATTGCCATTGTTATTGGGGTGTCGAGGACAATATACAGTGTTATACCACAATGGGGTAAGCTAATTGGAGGATGCTTTTTCAGCTTCTGGGTATTGGCTCACATGTACCCTTTTATTAAAGGGTTATTAGGGAGGAGAGGAAGAGTGCCAACTATTATATATGTCTGGGCAGGTATTCTCTCGATTACAGTGTCTTTGCTCATGATATCAATTGATCCCCCTACTGATAGTTCGAGTTCTTCCGGTGGAAATCTTCAAGTATAGTTACCAGGAACTAGAAATTGATCTCAAGGCACTATCAGATTTTATATCCTACAAAATTTCTTTTTTTAGTGTAAATTATGGGTTGTGCTTTGGCTCCCAGGATATAAACAGTGAAAATACTTGTATTCTAGACACGTAATGAACCACCCATCTTTCACTGAGACACTATGACAAGTACACTGGAATCATTTCATGTATTTGCCAGTTGAGAACATATGCAGCATCGGACAATTGGTTCTCTCTCTTCTCCGGACCCCTAAAATTATATATCTGTGGCTTCCTTTTCAAATGCAAGATAAGGTTTTAAGAATATTAAAAAATTGTGAATATAAACATATGAACTTTTGTGCTGCTATGAACAAATGGCACTGCCAGTGTTCCAAGCAGTGAATAATCAAATATTAATTATAGCAGGAACTCGCGCATTCGGACAGGCCTTTTTACAGCGTTTGTAAAACCCTGCATACACAAGTAGATAAGGAAGTTAGTATTAGTCAGCATGGATCCGAATTTTCCACATATCTTCGTTGAAGAGCCGCCATAACCAAATCTGCAATGAAATTTATGATGGTAACTGATAGGACAATTACTGATGTTTTTTTTTTTTTCAATAATAATAGCTCGAAACAATAGCCCATGATACTAAACAATGACAATATGTCAATACCCAAATTTTCTAGTTGTCTCAATAGTTACAATAACAAGGTTCCAGCAAGACGGAATGCTAAAACATTCTTCTTTGGATAACGTTTACAACGAAATCTGGACGTTTCAACCTATTTTTCAGAGTGCACATGCAACAAGTAAAGTTTGTATTCTTATTATGAATATGATTAGGTTAGACCCCTTGAAGGATAACTAAGCATATAGGCAGGCTGGATGGATTTATTTCCTCAAGTACATAGTGCCATCTCAAGAAACTAGCATCTTTTTGTACTTGATACTAAAGATGAACAAGTTGGAGTGATTCATAAGACGTTCAATATTTGTAATTATTAAAAAGGATTTTCTAGGATATCAAAAGTGAGTTCTTTCTATATATAGCCACAGTACTTGCATTATCTGCTCAATCATCATCTATGGCGGTCGTGTAGATGAATATAACCATCATCATGCTAATAATTGTTTAAAAGATAATTGAAGTCTCATGACTAGCTCACCTCATTAAACTTAAAAAGCAGAGGACGTAAATCTCTTTCTAAGGTGGTCGTCTTCTGTACGGCAATGTCTGTGTTTGGGGAACTTTTACTACTCACTTTCCTGAACCTGGTTTGACAGTAAAGACATATAGATTAGACACTAAAGGGGAGAGCTTGCAACATGTTACTAATTGCCAAGTAACCTGGCATGTTATACGCTAGTACATTATCCTAAAAGTGAACACTGAAAATGATAGCACAAATAAACAGATGTTTACCTGTCGAAGAAGCTGGTGGAGCCAGTACAAGGCTTTGAATTTCCTGGGGATTTTAGTTTCATGCTGGATGTGGAACTTTTACTGAAATCCAAGTTTGATGGCTTTGTTGAGTCACCAGTTTTACATTGGTGTCGATTTAACAAGTTATTTCTGGTTTCAATTTTAGAAGCAGATAAAGATGTAGAGTCATTAGCAGACTGTAACTTGCTATGCTTTCCGTTTGCTAAGTCGAGGTTCTCTTTACTGCCCCCATCTGTTAAATGCGCAGATCTGCTTACTTGCAGTATCTTTTCCTTCTCAACCTGAAAATTGGATTTATTTTAAAAGGTTCAGTATGAAGCACATCAAGCAGAGCAGATTTTGTAGAGGGATAGAGAAAATGCAATTGCTTTAAACAGGTCCGACTAACCAAGATCACAAATAAACATGCTTCGAATGTCAATTCTGGTGTCTGTTGCATGGTGTGACGAGATTTCCAAATCAAGAACAAAATACAAAATTTGGTTTTCCCCTCAATTGGTTGTAATTCATTTATACATTCATTGCTTGCATTGTCTACTATTCAAGGTTTTAGGACCTGAAGATCATAATTGTTCAAGAATTTTTGGAAAAATAACATTCATTATTTTAAAGTTTTTATTTTTTAATTTTCATAATATGTATGGTTACTTTATCTACTCTTTAATTTCAGATGTTAATTATTGATTGACAACTGAAATTTATGCTTGAGATGAAAATCATTAAGGTTGAATTATTAGAGCCATCATCTACAATTTAACTTAATATTAAATTGAATCCAATAATTGATTCAGTAGGTTGGATAATTAAGTTTTGTAATCACATTGCATTCTTAATGTTTTACTTAATTTCCTAAGCCAACGATTAGTACAAGGTGAGTAGTGAAGCTAAATACCTATAGCACTTATATAGGATTAAACTCGTAAACTTTATTTGCTTAGCATTTTAATTCTTAATCTCTTAATTTAGTTTAATTCATTTTTTAACAAGACCCAATGCTCGGTTCAGAGTATTTAGGTTAATTTTTGTAGTGATTGTTTTATTTGGTGATCGATAAGTTGGTTAAGAATTTGATACTACGACTGCTTGAGAGTTTAACCTCAGAGTATCTTATTGCTATATTTGTATACAGTTCCTATATTCGCAAGTATATCACCTGACTAGACATCAATTATGGCTTTCTAATTTATTAATTGTACGTATAGGCAACAACAGTTCAGTTGTGCAACGGTAGCATCGCTCAATGGTATGTGCGACAAACACCCACCTAGCACATGTACAGTAAGCTACACATAATATGTGGACAGAGAGTCAATTTGCCCCCTTAACTTATGCCCAATAGTCTAATACGTTAAATTTAAACTTTTCAGAAAATAGCCCCTAAACTTAAATCCAAGAGTCAAATACACATAATTTAAACTTTTTCAACAAATAGCCCCTGAACTTATGTCGAAAGGTCAAATACATCTAATTTAAAAAATTTTAAAAAAAGTTAGATTTTAATTAAATTATAAAATTAAAAATAATATTTATTTCATTAATTTACTAATACTTATCTAGTAATGCGTATTTAAAAAATTTTAAATTTTAAATTTAATTGACGCAAAAATGACAAGTATTAAATAAGTCAAATTTTAACTTTTTAAAAATTAAATAAGTCAAATTTTAATTTTTTAAAAATTAAATAAATCAAATTCTAACTTTCTTAATAAATGGCTCATAACTTATCATTTTTAGGTAAATTAAATTCGAATTTTAAATTTTATCAAACACGCTCTTGTATAGTATATCACTATATATTGTATCAGTAAATTAATATAATAAATATTATTTTTAATTTTTATAATTAAATTAAAATTTAAAGATCTAATATTATTTTACTTTTAAGAAATTTAAATTGGATATATTTGACTGTTGACCACAAGTTTAGGGGCTATTTGGTAAAAATATTTATATTGAATGTATTTAACGGAGGTACACCCATATGAAGATTTTCCTTTATCCACATTAAGTTAAATTAAATGCTTTCTTACTCTTAGTTTTTTGCTCCATTTAAGAACACTTGCCTTCAATAGAAACCCTAAAATGTGAAACAACCTGTACAGCTGCCATAATTGAAAATTTGTTGCAGATGAATCTAGTGGTACTAAGAAAAAAAATGAGATCCACGACTTAGTTATAACCATCTAGAGAAGAGACAAACTTGGGCATTTTTCCTGTGATTTTTAGATATAGAATGATTCATCAGAAAACCAAGAATATGAAGATAAAGCATTATAAGCTATATTACTCACCTCATGAACAAGAACTTGTTTCACTGCTAAGGGAAGTACATAATGAGCAGAGTTATAGCCCTGTTTATTTCCAGAAAGATAATACAAGCAAGAATGTGAGATAGCAAAACAATTAGGGGTAAGCATAATTCAGTTGTAACTGAAAAGCTGAATTGAAGAGATGTAATTCAGTTTTCAAGTCAGTTTGGTTACTATTATAAAATTCTCAGTTGTCAGTTTGCAATTTGAAAAACTACCAAATGGAAAAAAGAAACCATAAAATTGATCCCTGCGGATGTTAAAAAAATTTAAGCTTTTCATCAACAATACATGAATTATGTAATTTTTAATCAGTAACAGAAACCAAACTGAAACGTTTGATCAGCTTTCTTATTTACTCAGCTTAATTTAAAAATTATTAAAAGAGGCTCGGTAAAATTCAGTTGATAAAAATCTTTTCTTTAACCAAATTTAATGGAAGTCTACACACCTTAATGAAGTCGCAAATGGGAGGATCAAAGGAAAGTGCTGAGGCATCTAAAGCTGCTTCAAATTCCTGTGTAGAGGAAAGAGGATTGGGTTTCATGTTCTTGTATGTTACAGAATAAGATACCATAGTGCTCACTAACTGAGCCAGACCATTCTTCTCTTTTTCTGATAGTAAATGAAATGCCACCTGAGATTAAGAAAAAAGAAAATTTAAACATGATGAGATCGCAGATATAACCAAATAAAAATTGTCCTTGGGAGAAAAAAGGAGATAGAACACAAGTAGAAATGAGCAAAACGTGGAATAATAACAGTAGTAGTAAAGTAATAACAGGAATAGTTTCATGGTGTGGGACTTATAATATGTTTCATTGTTGTTATTCACATTAATTATGGAAGCAGCGAGGGCAACGAAAGCACATCACACCATTCACTCAGCAAGACCTACAATTTTAGCAGTTGACCAAACCCAAATACTATTAAGTGACGGTGAAGTTTAGAAGATTGGATTGATAAGCTCAGACAATTTTTTTTGCGTCAGAAGCAGATGTCCTTAAAATTGGCGTCTTTCCCCCTTATAAACATTGAATTGTTTTCCAGGACCGTAACTTATTAAAACACTAGTACAGTATTACTACTTTCTATTTCTTTTTTTCTAGAGCTTAATCATAAACATAAGACATGTATAAAATGCAAATATATAAATTGCATACCAAACTAAAGGGAGATGCAAACAAATTACCGGCCTAAGAGTTGAAGGTGACAGAATATGTAATAAAGGCGAAATTGAATCTTCTACGAGGGACTCAATTGACAAATGTCTTGAAATGAATGGTGGAATTTTGCTTCGCCAAGACCTCAAAATGTCTGTCTTTTCCATCAACATTGTTCGGTATCTGAAGGTTTACACAGAATGATATCAAGGAAAAGTGAGTTTGCCATATTTGGCAACAAGTTCTAGCTAAGTCAAAAGTTGAATCAGAAATACCTTTGATAAGACTTTGGCCACTCAATATTTGGTTTTTGAACTTGAGCAACAAGATGGTGCACAATTATTGCAAGAGGAGGCTGATAAGCTGCTTAAAAAAAAAAGATAAGGAAAGGTAAAGGAAACTAATTACTTCAATGCTTTCAACTTTCAGAGAGTATTCCAGAAAGAAAAGGCTGTCACACATATGTACCATAAAGACGCATCTGCTGGGTACGCATAATATATTGGTTTATTAGATCAGAAACTCCGAGACTATTGAAGCACTTGACCTGCAAATAGCATAGTTAAACATCTTGTTGTAGTGACAGAATTAGCTAAAATATAGTTGTATAAATGCAGTTAAGACATACTGTCTTTTGCATCAGTGGATCATGATATTGGAGTTGCAAGATGTTCTCATGAATACCATCAAAAACCACATCATAATCACCCCTGCATATTCATAGACCAAGTGAGCTAGAAAGCCAGGACATAAACTTGGGAAGAACATATGATCTCCACAAGAATTAGTTACCGATTGGATACAAGGGAGTGCAAGAAGTTAAATTCATGGGACAAGCTGCCAGTACTGGATTTTCTTTCCCGCTTCATTTTTTTCTTTTGGAAAATCTGCAGATAGAACAGCAGGCTCACATATTGAGATGCTGGAAATGAGTCAATGGTGAAGACATTTAGTGTCAATGGTGAAGACATTTAGTGTCAATGGTGAAGAAAGACATTTAGTGGAATATAATTTTTGACATTACCTCTTTCCAGATATCAAAAACATTTTTAGACATATCCTTTTGACCAACCACCTGAGATCCAATCTCCAACTGAGCGACCAGCAAAATTGGGCTATTGTCAGTCGAGCAAAAGCATATGTAATCACAGTTCGGAGGGTGGGGGAACAAACAGATAAATAGTGGGAATGACTGCTATGAGTGTCATTACAAAGGCCTAAACTTCCTCAAGGATATCTTTGGGAAACTGGAGGGTGTTTGTTGAAGCAAAAAACAGATTACATCAATATTATCACACCAAAGGCTTACCATATGAAGAGACTGCTTCTTATTGTGGAGAAACTGGAGGGTATTCAAGCATGAGCGTATATCACATTCTAAGAAATTAAAACAAAGTAGACGAGCAGGTTAAAAAGAAAATATAGCCAAGAATATACCGTGGGAAATTCATATTATGAACTGACTAAGAATTTACATTGAAGGTACTTAGCTGGAGTCAGAAAACTTATATAAATGCAAGAAGCATATCTAAATTCAAAAGTAATGTAAATATGAAACATCTAAGGTTCATATTTTAATCAAAAACTCTCAATAGAAGGAAATATAACTCACCAGCGTAATCTGCCAGAGCAGTGAGGGCGATGGAACTCACTTTCATTCCCTCCTTCTTACAAATAAATTTGAGCCTATAATGACACGTTTTCGGATATAATGATTGAACATCAAAGGCTAAAGTACTGGTAGAAAATAATGAGCAAACTTAAAAATGTTGCAGAAAAATTTCATTAAATACAAATATCACCTGTTTACCACACGACTAACTGTTGGTTGAACAAATATATGAACCCTGTTATAAGAGAAATCACTCATTAGCAAAATAATCTTAAGAACCTTAAATCAAAAATAAATAATAGAAATCATGAAAAGAAACACACAAAACAGATAGTATTTGCATCCAATATCCATGTGAAATCACCTTGTATGGCACAGGTATAATATGTCCCAGCTATGTTTTGACCAAAACCATAACTTAAAAGAGATTTAATATAAAGCTCGCCTTTCAGCTCAGGTAAAGAGTTTATGGTTAAATTACTAAATATGTTATTTCCATTCCGGGATAATACACTTTCAATTGTCCTATGTTCAGAGAATTTAAGAGAACTAGACTTGCATAGAATGACCTTATAGAATTTAGCAAAAGAATGGAACAGTTATACTAGGACTTACTTTGCTACCTGGCGTAATGGTCTCAAGACGGGTGCATACAGATCATTGCATATGCAAATCACCTGCAAAGACAGCCAACTTAATATCATAGCTTATAAAAGGAACAAAAGGAAAATACAGATATTACCAAATAAATCATGTACAAATCCAAACTTACAGGTCTTGAAAGTGACACTGTCTTCCGCCCCTTTTTTGCAGATATCTTTCCTGATTGATCTCCTTTAGCAACATTTTCCTTCCCAGTATTTGACTTTCTTTCAGCAGAAACCTATATCAAAATGACTGATATTATAGATGATAAAATCCTCAGAGCTAACATTAATGGGACCTCTAGAAAAACTATGTTACAGAAGTGATGATTAAGCACAGGGATAAAAATCAACAAGGAATTTCTGCCAAGATGCTGAATTGTATGATCCTTAAGTCCTTTCAATATCTTTAAAGAGAACTGAGAGCTAAAGCAGATGCAAAAGATGCTTCTGGAGACAGTACTAACGCAACATATGCTTCATGAAGAATTTTCTGCAGAAGTACAAGAAATGAGTTGACCTGACACTTAACTATTAACCAAAGAGGAAAACAATATGAATGGTCCTGGTGCAATCAATTTGACAAGCAAATTCTAAAAGAGCAAAGTGTACAAACAAGGACACTGAAGGCAGAAGAAGTACATTTATATTAAGCAATGCAATTAATCCATAGAGGAAAAAAATGGCAAGCACAGCTCCAAGTACACTTTATAAAACAAGAAGACATCACGAATATACCATCTTTAGAATAACCTCCACAGCACCTTTGCCATCACCAAGAGCTCCATCTATTTCATCAATCACCTAATAAACATATATTAATTAGTCATCCAGGTCCAATTTTAGGAAAGGTGGAAAAGCTTAAGAAAAACATAACTGACCAAACATTTGGGCCTGGAGTCGGCCATTATAGAATTCATCTGAACCACATCAAGGATTTTAGCTTCAATTGTAGACGAGGACCTATCATCACTTGCATTAACCTGCACAGATCCAAACACTAAGTAAGAATATAAAAGCAGCTGTTAAATTAGACAAACGTGTTGAATTATAGGTAATAAAAAGGTGAAGAAACTTCCATAACAATTGAAAGCCCAGAATATATGGCCTTAAGCAATCAAGATCTGTGTGTGTGTGTTTGTGCTTACATATCCAAGTATGACTTATAAGTAAAACAAAACCTCCACAACTCGATATCCGCAATGCTTAGCAGCTACATGTGCGAGAGTGGTCTTTCCAAGACCTGGGGGCCCACAAAGTAAAAGGATCTGAAATATTCATAAGACTCAGTCACTGATATTTTTCACTTCCAAAAGTTGGTTACAAATTAACAATAAACAAATAACAAGGAAATACAACTATAACTCCACATGATTTAGACTTTAGACTTTAGTTATTATGAAACAAAATTTTAAATGCTTACTAGCTTCTGCAAATGCCAAAATGGTTTATCAGCTAACCCCCTGACCCCACAAAAAAAGAGAAAAAGAAAGAAGGAAAGGAAAAGGCAGCAAAATTTGCAAGACCCACATGATGATTGGTGCTGGTATTACTAGAGAAGATTCAAATTTTTTAGCCTTAACATTTGTAGCTTGATTTCTGTTTGACCATCATGGTTTTGCAGTTTTGCACTACAAAGATGATAAGCATTGACAGCAACTCTTGCTGGAACTAGCTTAAGAAAATCTAATTGGTTAACACTTGCACACTGATTCACAACAAATCCACAAAAGAGAGCGATGAAGTAATAAATAACAATCTTGAAAACCATGAAAACCCAAAGGATATTTATGTCGAAATCTTCACTAATCTCAAATTTAAAATTCATCAACTTGCACATCTATGCACGTTATAAATGCATGCAAAGCGGCATATACACACACGTATATTTATGAACTTAATCACATTTTTAAACCCCAATTTCTGTTTTGAACAATCCTTCTCTAACCTTCTGTTCTGGTGGACCAGTAAGCCTGGACTTCTTGCTCCATAAGTCCTGAATTCCTTTCACATTACTGTTTTCATTGTCCAAACTGTTGGAATGCCTAAAATTCCCATTAGTCCATCCATGACCTTTTATCCTTCTAGGGAAATTTGAATGAGAAAGTTTTTGATGCTGAGAAACAGTTGAATGGCGTCTCAAAGAAGATAGAATGTCATCTGACGTACTCCTGATTTCAGATCCAAAAACACAAGAATCCCATTGTTTCAACCATAGGAGGACCTGCAACAGATCAGTCATCTACCATTTAAGCAAAATAAAATTAAAAAAAAAATAAATAAATGTTCAAAGAAACTTTGACCTCACAACTATTGCATTCTCAGAAGACCATCTTTCCAAAGTTTATTTTATACCTCACGATTTGTCTGTTCGTCACTAAGTAGCTCAGTAAATGAATTTGGAGCATATTTATCCACCCAAAGTTGTTCATGCATCATTTCTGTTCCAGTAAGAACCACATCAGCTTGACCTTCAGAACTAGCATGCAAGGCCTTCAGCACCACAAAACCAATGGGTGAGAATCATATAATATGGGCCTTTTCATTGATCTAGAAAAGGATTATACATTAGGCATACTCAACCGAATTACAAGCATCCCAGAAAATCACCAGTTTTTCATCTATACCATTTGATACCACGCGAAAGAAGCAAAGCACCCACATAATAAACTCATAAACAGGCAATAATCATATAATATCAGATCGTCTACAAAACCATATATTGGTTAATGAGGTTATTTTCTTTGGTTCATCACTAGCAAGAATCTTCTGATAAAGGAGATTGGACACCTCAGGTAACTGAAAACCATAAAACAGTAAACTTGGTTTTGATGATTATTATCACATGCCCATAATGAGTTAATATATGATAAGATATCGTTTCACATTACATGACTTAATTTACTGGATCAGTAAACTATACTAACATAAAGCTCCTAAACCCAAAGAGCAAAATACGATCCTTATGTTTAAAACTTACCACATTTTATGCACCTTTGCAAACATGGACCTATATTACAAACATACACATAGAGATAACATGCTACGGTTGATCAACACAATTTTAGGAAGACTAGATATGCAATATTACCTTGGTGAAAGCCTCTTGCTCCATTCTTTGCAAAAGAACATTGACAGGCTCCGAGATGAGACCTGCAAAGAGAATTTATTTATTTAGTAAGATTGTGTTAGGAAAGTCTAAATACTAGAATCAATGTTTCTAATTTTGTCAAGTATTCTGTTTGGAGAGCTTATAGTTGCTAGAATTCATTTCTTTCAACTTAAAGGAAAAAAAATTACAAAGAAATGAAATCATGCCAAAAGTGAGATGATTTTGCAAATTCACATCAATTAAAATCTTGCACTCCGAACAAGGCCTAAAGCTAAATTATTATATACCATTTGATTGCGATTTCATATCCAATTTCTTTAATCTCTCTTCAGTCTCGACTCTACATATCTTAGCATAAACCCTATCACCACCACTAGGCGCCGTAATTGGAATAAAATCACCGTCAATCTCAGATATGTATTTTGATATAATCTTCTCCTCCACAGCAACTTCCATTCTCTCCACCTCCTGCGGCGGCGGCGGCGGCGGTGGTGAGTATCGGAGCCAGTCCTCGTCAACCTCTTGTTCGACATCGTCGATTTTACTTCGTTTCTCATCAGATGCGATACTATCAATGTTTTCATGAATAGGTGAACCAGGACCGTCAGATCGGAGACGCTTACGTGGTGGTGGTGATGAAGGTGAGTGAGGAGGTGATTCTTGTTGTTGTTGTGGTTTGAGGTCTTCATCGGGCGGGTAAGGATAGGAATTATAATCGGAATGGTCTTCTTCTTGGAAATGAGAGTTGGATTCGAGCCATTCGAGCTCTTCTGGATCAGGGATGTCCATATCCATGTCTACTATTCGGTGTTTTGATTAGCGATGGATCAGTGTGTTAGGCGGGATTGAGTGAGAGGAAGATCGGCGAGGGATCTGTATTTTTGGCGGGAAAAAATGAAGGAAAAACGCGGCAAAAGTAAGTTTCTGGTTCCAACACTGCCCTCGGATTATTCACTGTTGGGATATTAAATATTAAGTGCCAAAAGAAAACAATATTTTCTAGAATCAACATTTTCTACATTTTTCTTAGTTTAGGGGGATTCCAAAGAAGTAGTTCATAGAAAATAATTTCCTATCAAGAGTAAACTTTTACTTAAAATTAATATATTATTTTAGAAACGAAGTTATTTCTTACAGTTTGATTTTTGATATTTAAAAACAAAGTCATTGTACGTAGTTTTATTATTTATAAAATAAAAGAATTCTTTCAAAACAAAAAAATAGAATAATGCTCAATAAATAACTAAAATTAAGCTTGAGTGTTTAAACTTTCTGTTAATATTATATTCCTCTCTTTTAGTAATTCAATTATTATTAAGTCTTCTAATATGCCAGTGGTTGTTTTTTTTTTTTCATGTTTATCAATTATAGAATATTAATTATATTCTATTGTCCAATAAAATCTTAGAAAGTAAAATAAGATAAAAAATTATTGTGTATAAATAAATAGCTATACTATTATACTTGATAAAGAAAAAAGAAAAAAAATTGTTTCTTAGGTTGCTTCTATTTCTCTTTGCAGAATTATTTTTTCTCAACATACTTTTGAAAAATAATTTATTATTTATTATTTGATTGAATACAGAAAGTCATAAGAGCTTTTTTGGATTCGACAATATTCTAAAAATATTAATTTTTGATTAGATATTGTTAAATATTTAAAATTTATTTTTTTATCTAATTAAATATATTAATTTCTTTTCTAATGACCCTCGAAAAATGGTGCCAATTTAATTTATTTTTTATAATTAATTACGATAATATATATTTAATTAGGTTTCGTATGAGTATGAACTATATGATTATGAATTATATGATTTATTTTTTTTATAAAATTTATTAAAAGTATGATGTAATTGAGTTGAGCCAACTCATGAGCTATTTGAATCACCCATAAAATATTCGAAATGACTTTAATATTAATCAAATTATGCTTGAGCTCAATTTACTTGCGTAGCTTGATGAGCAGAGCTTGAGCTCTATAAAATTCAGTCGAGCCGTCTTGCGAGTCTAATCAAATTTGGAGTTTATTTTTTTAGAAAAATTAATTATAGTGTGCAAAAATAAAAGCTCAGCTCACAACTTCAATATAAATATATAAAAGTCTTATTCATTAAATTAAATATAGATAGATGTTAATTTAATTCCATCATAATATATAATATTTAATAAAATATTTTAATTTCAATACAAATTTATATGTAATTAATATAAGATTTTTATATTTATATTTTATGAATTAATTATTTTTTATAATATTTATATATTAGAGATACTTTAAAAATATATAATTTTATATAAATATTAATAATCATATATATATATTGATAGTTATAAAATAATTTAATTAACTTAATAATAAAATAGTTCATATATCAAAATTGTTTAAAAATTAAATTTATTACTTAAACTCAATTAGGCTCACTCTATTTGAATAAGTTTGAGTTTAAGTTCAAGTTTAAGCTTTTCAAAGCTCAACTCAAATTTAAGCATATTTATTTAGAATCGAACTCAAATTTAAATTTTTTAAAATTTGATTTGACTCGACTCGACTTGATTTTATTATATTTTTATTAAATAATATGATTTTTTTTAAATAACATTTTTGAAATTCTCATCTAAAATTAGTATCCTTAAACAATTTCTTACCTCTTTAGTTGTTATATTAAAAAAAGAAACTTCAATTGCATATTTACTTTTATTTTCCCTTTAAATTGAAGTACATTATTAAAAAATTGTTAGTCATTTTCATTAAAAACACAATAATACATTTTTAAAATCTTATCAATGTCAACGCTTTCTGCATATTCTTCCTTCAAAACTGCTGGTCTCAAAGTCAAAACCTAATTACATTTCTCTCTTATTTTGTTCCTAAATTATATTATTTTTAAAATTCAAATCCCTATTATTTCAAACAAACATAGCCTGAAACAATGATACTCAAAATATATATTGGGGGACAATTAATGTATGACCAGCGTTATCAAATAGGCATGCCCAATGACTTTCTTTTTCAAAAGTTATTTATTTATTTATATATTTTTAAAGTGTTAATTCTTCTATTCAACTTTTATTGTGATGGTTTTCTTTTTTCTGAAAGAATGATGGTTTTTCTTTTATATACAGAAAAAGTATCGAGAAAATGGCTTTCAAAATTATTAAAAGTAAGCTTTATCCACGTTAGCACGTGTTCTTTTTTTCTTTTTCTTTTTTACGTTGCACCTATTTAGAGAAAAAAAGAAACAATTAAAATGTTGGCACCAATCAACATTAAAAACCTCTAGGAATGCTTTCAAAGCATATTTTTCTAGTAATGCTTTGTCATGCAAATTAAAGTTATTTTATACTTTTGTTGCTACAATTATTTATATAAAAATTGTATCTGTAATTATTATTATTATTATTATTATTATTATTATTATCATCAATAAAAAACATAATTACTTATTTTTATATAAAATGAATTTTCGATGTTTCTTCATTTTAAAGAACCTATCAATACTCTTTTTTTTTTTTTTAACTTTCAATAATCTCAACTATAATCATTTATCAAATGAGTCTTAGTCCTGTCACTTATTTCGAAAACCAAAATCCGACTTGAATCCTTATTTCCATATGAGTATCATTTATGAATGTTTATGTTTCTGTTTTGTTTAGTCGGTTTAAAGTAAATATTGTTAACCAAACTAATAAAATCGATTTTAAACTATTTTAACTCTTAATCAAATCAAATAATAATAAAATATATCTAAATTAAAGATATTTGAATTTGTTTTGAATAATCGGTTTGGTCGGTTTGATAAAAATAATAGATATATAATTGAAATATTTGAAAATATCATATAAATTTAATAAACATTAACATAAATAATCAATAAAAATCAAAATAACATAATATCAATTGTTCAATACAATAGATTAATAACTATGCAATAAAAAGTATCTAAAAGAAATCAATTAACACATGTTTTATTAATATGATGAATCACAAGCGATGAATTGAGTTAGAATGAAAATAATTTTTTTAGAGAGTGGTAGGTAGTTAAAGAATTTATAGTATAAATAAATTAGAAATTATTAGACCATAGTATATATTATCTAAAAAATAACATAGTTTTATTTTATTATTCGGTTTAATTAGATTTTTTTTATAACTAAAATCAAATTAAAATCTCAGTTTATAAAGATTTTAAAACCATAACAAATCATTACACAATTTAAACTATAATTTTTGGTTTAAATTAAATTAGATCAAATCGGTTTGATCGATTTAATTAATTTTTGTGCACCCCTAATATCATCCATTACCAAATGGTAACTCTCACGAACTTGTACCGCATGGTTTTATATACAAACTTTGACATTAACTGAATCCAATTCCAGACATGCTTCAACTGCTAATCTGCCTTGGTGATAATAAAAATAGTTTTAGCATATTATAAATATATGAAAATTATTTAATGGCTCTTTATCAATTTTGCATCATCTGTCAATTAAGATTTAATTATTATAAAATAGAAACTTATGAATTATTAAAAATATAATAGATGGATAGGAACGAAGTGAAACAAATTAAAAAAAAAAAAAAAACACATGTGGGATTAGCCTAAAAACAAGCTAAAATTTTCACACTTACAATTGATTATTTTATAATCATATACTAAAATTCATCATCTTGTTAATTCAGCCAAAATCTTGTTATAATCGATCAGAAAGTCTTTATTTGACTATGTGATATAATTTTAATACTTTTAGAGATATTCTATAAGTTTATTTCTAAACATACAATATAAATAAAAGAGAATTCAATTTATCCAATTTAGATCTAATTTTCAGCTGGGCATGACCCAATTTAAATAAAATTTTATATTCTTTACGTAAAAACTAAAACATCTGAATTAATTGTTGTATACACGTATATATTTGGATGTATCTCCATTAGAGTTTAAATATATCCGTCTAAGTCCCAATTTTTATCAACGGCTCAACCGGTCAATCGAGTCACATATAAACCAACGTTCAAGCACAAATTAGCCTCAAAAACTTTGTTAACTCGTGATGGGCAGGGCACATCCCAGATAAATAAAATAATAAAAATAATTCACACGATATGTATTTATATGTCAAGCGGTGGACTAAGAATCAAAATAACTAAAATAGAAACTTCCAATTTGAAAAACTCTCTCAATCTGAAAAAAAGAAAGAGAGAAAAAGTTTCAAAAGAAAAATACCGCGTGAGAGCAGCCGCATCTTACAAAATTGTTATTTATACATTTCTTCCTCTATAACTCTCTTTCTCTCCTTTCAATTTCTATGTCCCCTCTCTCTCTTTCATCCATTCTACACTTCTGTTTTTTCCGGGTAAGTCCCTCTTTCTTTCCACAAATTTCCTCCATTGTTTTATATAACTCAATAAATAAATAAGTTAAATAAAACGGAACGAATTTTTAACCAACACGCAGTACCAGAACACGAATACAACACAGGAAAGAAAGAAAGAGAAGAAAGGAAAAAAGAATAGAGAGGAAAATAAATTAACGTTTAATATTTATCTTCTCCGATCTCATCGATTCTCTCTCTTTTTCTTTGTTTTGATTTTTCTATCTGATTGGTTTTTAGGGTTAGGGTTTTATATATATACACGTATATAGATATATAAAGAGAAGGAGATGGGGCAACAATCGTTGATCTACAGTTTTGTGGCAAGAGGCACGGTGATTCTTGCTGAATATACAGAGTTTACTGGTAATTTCACAAGCATCGCATCTCAATGTCTCCAGAAATTACCTGCTTCTAACAACAAATTTACCTACAATTGCGATGGTCATACCTTCAATTACCTCGTTGAGAACGGCTTCAGTAAGTTTCTTTCTTTTTTGTTTGTTTTTAGTTTTGAAATTCTGAGCTGGATCAACTCTTGGTATTTGTTTCATTTTTGTGAAATTATTTTGTGTATGTGCGCTTGATTAGTTTTTTTTATTTAGATCTCTATTTAGCAGGTTTATTGATTTTGTTGGCTTTTTTTCCAGTGATCTGTGCGTTCTTTTTGTTTTGACCGTGTGATTCTTATTAGAAATGTAATGTTAATGGCTTAGATATGCTTCATTTCTGGACACGGATTTGTTATTTTTGCTTTAAATTAATTATTTATGTCGATACAAATTATCAAATCTGATGCATTTAGATTATTAATATTATTGTTCTTACTGATTTCTTATGTTTATAATATGTTATTAGATTGAAATATTAATTATGCTCTATTTAACTGTTACTGTTATCTTTGTTGTTGTTTTTGCTTTTGTAAATCATTCAAGGTTTTGATTAGTGTCAATTTTAGAAACTTTTGCAAGATTAATAGATAGTTTACACTACAAATCTACGTATCATTTAATTGCTTCATTGAACAGTTTTCGATTTTCTAGTCTTTTTTCAAAGACTGGTATATGTCCCTTAGCTAATTAGGGAGTTATTGTGTTATTGTTGGTAACATGTAGTATATGATGGTTGCTAATAGACGACCTATGAGATTATTGTTCTATGTGTCATATGAATTATTCATGTCAAGCAACTGTAGTGTGGTGAGCTAGGTGAGTGGTGATATACATGAGTCTCAGTTAGAGAATGTTGGTCTCCTCAGTGTCTATTACAAGCTGATGCTTCATGCAAACTCTTTCTATTTTAAGTTTAGTAAATAAACCTCTTCACGCTCCTGATCACATGGCAGAGCTTTAAAAAGAATAATTTATGGAAAATAGCATAGGAAGCTTTAGTTATCGACAGAAACATGAGATCCCAATGCCATTGCAGTTTAATGACTCTATATTGGATGGCTTACTTTATTTGCTTTGCATTATCTCTTTTTGGATTATGTCTTTCCTGATAGTAATGAGTATGCCTTCAAACATGTTTGGCAAGATAAATGATGAGTGCTAGTATTGGCCTGCAATATATTTTGTCATTTTATGCTTTATTTTATTTATTTCTCATTAATACTATTTGGGTTGACCAACTCAATTGCTAGAGTTCTTTTGAATAGTCAAGGGCATTTTATGGATGGCTTGCGAGTTATTTCCTTAGGGCGAATTTGTTTCTTCTGAGCTGGAAGTGAAGGCTTCATTGTTCAATAGTTATGCCTTATTTGTTGCTTTTGATGATCACCAGCCTTTGTGTTAACTCTGTTGGTTTGTATTGGTTGGTGCAGCCTACTGTGTGGTTGCAGTTGAATCTGCCGGAAGACAAATTCCAATTGCCTTTCTGGAGCGGGTTAAAGAAGACTTTAACAAGAGATATGGTGGAGGGAAAGCTGCAACTGCTCAAGCCCATGGCCTGAACAGAGAGTTTGGGTATAGATTTGCATCTTTTTATTTTCAAATTAAATCAAACGAATTTGAATTTCTTTTGAAGCATGCTGTCCTTATCTGTTTATGTTATAGGTCCAAACTGAAGGAGCACATGCAGTATTGCGTGGATCATCCAGAGGAAATCAGCAAGCTTGCGAAAGTGAAGGCTCAGGTTTCTGAAGTGAAGGGTGTGATGATGGAAAATATTGAGAAGGTACAGAACTGCTACTGGGTTTTTCTTTTGTTTCTCTAAATGTTTGTTTGGAGGTCAAAAGAACCTGGGTTATTATGAGGTGCATGTTTCCACATGGAAGTGGGTAATAGTATCGACACTAACCATAAAAAGACAAGTATTTTCTGATATTTATCAAGAATTTTCTTTTCTGCAGGTTCTTGATCGTGGTGAAAAGATTGAGCTGCTGGTGGATAAAACTGAGAATCTTCGTTCCCAGGTTAGTCCAAATTTCTGTAGTGCTTAGATGGAATTATCATTCATTTTGGTTTGGGTATCATCTATTTGTTTCCACGAGTGCAGTTTCTTCTCTGATACAGTGATATATCATTTGTTTGGGCTGATATGATGTTGCAGGCTCAGGATTTCAGACAACAGGGGACCAAGATGAGAAGGAAGATGTGGATTCAGAATATGAAGATAAAGTTGATTGTTTTGGGTATCATCATTGCCTTGATTCTTATCATAGTGTTATCCGTTTGTCATGGCTTCAAATGTTAATTTTCTCAACTTTCAGTGGAGCTATCCTGCCCTGCCAATATTACTGGATTTGTCTTGCTAAATTGGTTAGCCTTTGTTCTGATGATCCATCTTGCAGATCTCTCTCTACGGGGTCTTTTAGGTTACTTCTTTCCCCTTATGTTAGCCTCTTTTAGGATGTGAGGAGATCTGTATTTTCTGGATTGGTTGTATAGGTTATATGTTGAACTTCTCCTGGTAGATATTTTTCTTTGTGCTTATGATATTTGTTTAAGATGTAATGGAGGAATACTTGATGACTGCAGTTTAGGCCCTTTTTTTGTGGATTGCTAAATGTATCTTCCCATTTCAATCTTACCGTCCAATTACAAACTCTTTTACTAGTAATATTTTGTTTGGACATCACAAAAGATAATCTACGTAGTAAAAATTGCTGTTGATATTCTCTTGCTGGTTGGCCGTATTTTACATTCTCCGATCAAAAAGTGATGAGAAATTCTTTAGTATTTACTATTTTCGTGTCATCTAAAAAGGTTTCAGAGTCTTATGACTGATAGGCGGTAGGTCTATCACCTTGAAGGTCACTCACCAACATCGATTTTCTTCTATGGATGTGACTGTCTCGTCACTCTTGTTGGGCTAAAAAGGGCTGTATGCGAATTTTATATTTTTAATAATTTTATTTAATAATTTTAAAATTTTAATATAATATTTATTTTTTAAAATTTATTTCTAATAATTTTTAAAATTTCAAGTTAATATATGAGACATTTATTATACTTACTAAAAAAAATAACAATTTAGTAACTATGAATTATTAAAAATATTTTATGTTAGACTTAATAATATAACCATTAAAAATTTCATATATGTATAGTTTATTATATTTTATATTTAAATGTAATAAAATCTTTATTGACTCGTTAATTTTTATATTAGTAAGTATAATTAAATTGTTATATTATTTTTTATTATAAAATTTTAAAAATTATAATTAAAAATTATATTTAAAAATAAATTAAAAATCTAATATTTATTTAAATTTTTTAAAATAATTGAACATAATTATTAAAAAATATAAAATTTAGAATTTAATTAATAATTAAGCTATTTTTTTTTATGAATTATTATCATTATTATATAACTAGGTTTGGAGAAAATGGCAGGAATGACTAACAAACCGATCATTACTGATATCACTCTCACGGAGATTTTTTTTTTTTTTGAAGAATCATTAATAAAATGATATAATGCAAAAGAGCAAAGGGATTCTCTCGCTTGTATCCCAGCTTAGTTTTCAAAAAGCAGAGTAAAGGAAGTAAGTGATTTTTGGTGATAATAACAAAAGATTCTTCTTGCCAACTGGTAACCAGCAGCATCATGATTGATCCAAACACTTTCACATGGCTCATCTACTTGTTTAAGAGCGACTCCCTTTTCCATAACTTCATTTCATGATAAAACAATGAGATAGATAACTTTCCTCATTTCTGCCGTTAGGGTCCTATCAAAAGTTCTCCACTATTCCAAATAAAAGTGGATAAAAGGTCAATTTGCTCCCTGAACTTCTATGAAGAGATCAAATAGATTAGATTTCAACTGCTTTCATCAAATAGTTCAATTCAATGACTTCTGTTTAAGTGCCAAATCAATCAAACTTTAGTCAAAGAATTTGTAAATCACGGACTCAAGATTCAGGTAGGTGAATGTTTTATTAGTAAATTATATAAAAAATAGTTTTTAATTTTTAAATTTAAATTTAATATACCTTGCTTTTACTTTGCAACTTCATAGCACCATTTTTGTTTATCTTTCTTGTTTCAACTTTTAAGTCTTTTTATCCAACATATATTTCACCAGCAGAGCCAGTTAATTTTAAATGTGTTGGCACTCATATTATAAAAATGTCTTTGCTTAGACTTTTTAATACCACTGCGTTATAAACATAGTCGAAATTCAATTGTTATCGTTGTCACAAGATGCTAGAATGGCGAAAATCTACAAAACAAATTTGCACGAATGACTATAAGTCATATATTCTTAGGTGCCTTATTCTATCAAGTCCTAATAGGATGAGTTTAGAAAGTATATAATTGAATTCAGATTTAATTTTTTTGAATACCTGTGAGAGGTACGAGTAGCATTCGACTGTTATATATGTTGGGAGCAAGTATTTATTTAACATTAATATTTTATCTATATTTATAATTTCTATTTGATTAATAAGATTTTCAAATTTTTTTGTTTAATAGTATTTTTGTTTCACAATAATAAGTTATTTTATTAGTTTTTATTTTTTATTTTATTAAATATTTATATATCAAATAAGTTTTCTAAGTGAGTATCTACTTTTATTATTGAAATTTATTTTCATGGATGAGTTTTAATGGATATAATACTCACTATATCCACAAAGTATATTTATAAATATAAAATGTAATCAAATTATTGGATATAAGATTAATACTGACTGTATTTGGAAGGAGTATAAAAAATAAAATAGAAGTTTTAAATAAATTTGAGATGGATTTGAATAATTATATTTTAAAGGTATACATGTTTGCAGGACAGCTCTTGCCACTCCTGCGGACTTGAATTGGCAGTGAAGCATCGAGAGATGAAAATGCAATTAAAAAGTAGTGAGGCGAAGAAGGTTATACAACGGAACATTGTTGCGTCTCATAAGACAAATACATATCTTATGTTTTGAGAAACTCAATTTTTAGAACTATTTGTTTATGATTTGAAGAATCTTCTAATAGAAGTGAGAGAGGAGCTTCTTTTTAATCGAAGCTACGGTGGATGATGACGAAAGCTATGGTAATAATAGAAAAGGAAAGAGGCTCCGCATTAACAGTTTAATAACAGAGAGAGTTTTTCTAAAAGGAATTTCAATGTTTTTCATTTTGAAATATATTAATATTCGGGCTCTGCCTGGCTTTTGTTTGCCAAAAAAAAATAAATTAAAACAGAAATATACTAATATAAAAATAAATAAATCAAAATTATTATTATCTTAATGTATTTCAATCTATAAATAGAAATTATGGGCTTACTAATCCATTTGATTGTCAACACTCAAATTCGGGAAGCCGCCGGAACTGAAACGAGTAACAAACAATAGCAATTATTCACAAACTCACGTATCAAACGAAGTAAAATTGTCGGTTCCTATTTCAGAAACAGTATACAAGATGAGGGAAAATCTTTGTTTATGAGCTCTGCGTTGCTTCTCACAACGGGTCAGCTGTTCCATTCTAAACAAGGAATTATACACTATACATTTTACGACATTAGGAACTTCTAATCTCACCTCCTGACTCATCATCAGAATAATCAAAGTGCAGAAAGATACGATCAACAGGCTAATTGATCTCTACATGGGGTGATTTCTTCGAAGATTGGAAGTCTCTTCGATCTATGTGGGCTCCATTGGCTCATCAACTGCTCAAGCCCTTCAACAAAAGCATCTTCTAAACTTAGTCCGGATGGTAAAGTTACTACTGAGGATTGGCAAGTCTCCAATTCATGAAGGAGCTCCTTCACCCGGCTTCTTGACTTGGGGTCTTCAGACCCTGAAAGCTTACTCTGCAATACATCATTAAGGACTGAATGTGCCTCTGTATAACGAGTCTGCTTAATAAGGCACAGACACAAGTTGCAAGCCTTGTTAGCATCAGGATCGATCGATTGAGCCTTTCGGTATACAACCTCTGCTGCCAAATAGCTTCCCTGCTGCATGTATGCCCAACCCAAATTTCCCTGTTGAATGTTTGTGAAGTCAGCTAATAATTACAGACAGCTGCACAGGGCCAATAATGAAGAAACAAATAAACATAAAGGAGGTGGCAACAGCGTTTTCATCCACTACTAAAGCTTAACTAATTACTTGAAGAAACAAAGTCAAACATAATGGGTCCATTTTGGCAATTGATCATTGAACGAATAGATGCAGTTATATTCCGAAAACATAAGAGATTAGAGAAATTTAGTACCAGAATTCGAGATGTCTCTTGCTTGATGGTAACCTGAAATTTCTTCCCATGTGAGCGTGCTGTCTTAGTTCGCTTCCCATTGAAGGCTTCTCCTTCATAAATCATTCGAAGCTTCTGCTTTAGGAGCTCTATTTGTTCTTCAATTTTCCCACATTTCTGCCAGATTTTATATTAATCAATACCAAAAGATGACAGGACAATGAATTCAGATTTTCTGCTAAAGACAAGTGTATCTATCTTCTGTCCTATACATAACAACACCAAACAATGCTTAATAATTCTATATTGCCGATGGCAAAGATAACCATGATGATACTACTAAATATACCCTGCTTCTCCAAGACCAAATGCAATACAAGTTTCAAAGAAACATAGGCACCTTGTAGAGGTCAATGAGGACATTGTCTAGGGATTCTTGGGCTTGCTTGGAGCAGCGATCTCTAAAGGATTTTATTGCTTCAATTGCTTCTTCTGCTCTGTCCTGCTGTTTCATCACTATTGCCATGTCCTTGAGGGCACTGTCTACTCTATCCCCAGCATTGATTGCCTTCCAAAACAAAACTATTGCCCCTTCTGGATCCTTATGAACTAGCTGTGTTGCAATGGATAAGAGACGAGTTAAAATTTAGTAGAAATTTAAAAAAAAAAAAAAAAATTGGACAAAAGACTGCAACTTTATCCTGAAGCTGTCAATACAACCATCATTTACTGATTTATTACTGACAGAGCCTGTGATGACACACACACCAAGAGAAAAAGACCTGTTATGCACATTCTATCCAAAGTTTTGTAAAATTGAATTCTGCTTATAAGAACCATAAAAACATGAATTTATGACCATCTACAATCAAGTACATTTTTTTGCCAATTCAATCCTTGTTATTCTAGCAATTGCTTGATAGTGGCCTTTACTGCTATAAAAGCACTCCCGAGTTTATACAAGTTTCATGGAATTATAGAGCATCCTAATGGTGGGGGTATGCACATGAATACAGACAAAACTGTTAGATGTCATAAAAAGTTTCCAAATTGAGAGAAAAAACAGAGAACCCGGAAAAGGAAATTACGTTTAGAACTTTTGTACAACTATATAGAATGGGCAATGCAACATCTCGGATTTCAAGAGAAAAACAATATATAATTTTTTTATTAAAAAAAAAAAACAATAACTTGAGAATGTCTGTTGCCCGCACAACTTCTGTTTGTTTCCGAGAGAAAAACTGTTTCGCGGGTAAATTGTCCAAGAAAGATAAAAAATAAAAAATCTCAATCCTTACTGAATAGAATAAAACATAAAAAAAATGTATTTAGCCATCAATAAGAAAGTACCCTTCTATGGAAATTCAGAAAAAAACTATTATTGCTTGATAATGAAACAGGAACATGAAATTAAAAGTACAAATTATATAAATACCTGGACATGCTTGGCTCGAACATAAGGGCTATCACCAGGAGGAAGCTTATGAATGACATGAAAAGGAGGCTCTTGATGATCAATAACATAATTCCTCTCTTCTTTTCTTTGGCCCATCTTTTTCTGTATTACTCCTTACTTAAACTCTCTTCGTTAGTACATTCACTACAATACTGATATGTAAAGAACTGAGCTTAGGAGATTCTAAGTTTTTTTTCTTTTCATAGCTTCTGAAAGTTGTTGCGCCTAAAATAATGATGTGTTCGGAGTGAAGAAGGGAAGATGGATGTATGTAGACGTGGGTTTGTCCAAGTTCATTGTTATAGGTTATTTTGTTTTGGGATTTTGCCATCTGGCAACTTTGGGTTGTGCAGAAGGGCTAAACCATATTGTTATGTAGTGAATATGGGATCTGAAATAGCTAATGCTGCAGCTCAAAAAGAATTTTAAAATATATATATAATATTATTGTATATATAATATAAATACAGGAATTTGCCCTATTTTACATTTATTCTTTTATATTTTTAAAAATAATCATCCAAAGAAAGGCGATTTTTACGTTCAATAGAAATACAACTTAGATTCCGATATAATATATATTATTTAGAATTTAATATTTAAATTTAAATTTATTGTAATAAATTAGTTCTTAAAATGGGGTCTAACAGAATAACATCTTAATATATTAATCAACTTATTATAGTTAAAGTTAATAAAAATAATAAAATGATATATAAGGTATTAAATCATTAAATCTAATAAATTCTTAATTTCAATCTTTATATCTTAAATCTGATATATTCTTAATCTTAATTTCATAAAGTATAACATAAAATATATATTTAAAAGAAAGTCCAAATAAGTTAATATATATTCTCATAAAACTTAAAAGACAAGATATTAGAAAAGAATAAAATACTTTTAATTTTATTTTATTAATATATTAACTTATATGTACTTTTTATTTATAGAATTATTATATAATGTTCTATTATAATATTTTATTAATAAAATTATTATATATTTTTTATTTTCTCATTAATATTTTTAATTATCTTTTACGAGTATTGAAATATATTCTCTATATCTATGTTTTCGTTTCTTCCTAATTTACTTGTTCCTATATTAGCTATATTATATAGTTGTACATGCATAATTTTAGGCTTAATTTTTTGTATTATTGTTTGTATATGTCTTAACCTCCAACACTAGACCTTCATATATATATACTCTTGCAATCTGTATACAAATAATATGAATAACATTTATTCTTTTTTTTTTCTAAACTTTATTTTCTTCAGGGTATCAGAGCAGTGATCTTATCTTTTTTTATTTATCAATCATTCTTTGATCATGACTGACAAAGGAAGTAATGATTCTAATTCACCAAATCAGGTAGTTGTTGCCTCCTCTAGTGCAGCAGAAAGTGACGTCAACACTTCTCAAAAACTGACTTCTATCTTCTTAAATAAATTCAATTATCTACCATTGTTAAGGGTAGTCACCATTACTCTTGGTAGGAGATCCAGATTGTGATTTATCAATGGCAAAGAAAAGGCTCCAGCCATTGAATCATTTGAATATATGAGGCTTGGTTATCAAAGGACCAAATGGTTATATCATGGATTCTTAACTCCATGGAAAGAGGCATTGCTGAAATATTCAGTTATTTTGAGTCTGCCTTAGATCTGTGGGAAGTTGTTCGCCGCAGCATTTCCTTAAAAAAAGGTTTCGATTGTACTGGGGGGGGGGGGTGGGGTAGGGCGGGGAGGAAGAAAGCGAGTTAGTATACTAATTTCTCGTCCTCAAATCAGCCCTTCCTGTGGGTTATTGTCCCAATAAAAATAAATAAGTAATTGTAGGAATGAGATCTTGATATAATTCGAAAAACAACCAGCAAGCCCAAGACAATAAAAGAATACGTATTTTTTATAAGATTAAACAAAATTCGCAAATAAAAGTGCTAATCCTACAACTAGTCCATAAATTGTTAAAGCTTAAATGTACGGTAATCAAAATAATTCTGCTCGAATTTTTCAAATTCAATAAGAGATTGCTAATCTCCGTCAAGATGAAAAAACCTTTGTTAATTTATTGGGCAGATTAAAAGTTATGTGGAATGAATTAGAGGTGGACCGACCTCATTCTATTGATTCAACTATTTTACATAAAAGAACTGAAAAAGAAAGAGTTTTTCAACTATTGGCTTGTCTTGGTTCTGACTTTGAAGACTTTAGGAGTAACATTCTAATGACATCAAAATTGCCATCTTTAAAGAGTATTTGTGCTTTAATTCAGCGTGAAGAAGTTCGTCGAAAGGTTATGTCTCGCGAAACAACAAACAATAGCTTAGAGGTACATGCCTGTCTTAGTCATCAATCTTCATAATTAAAAGCTTACAAAGGAAAGTGTCCATATTTAAAGTGTGATCATTGCAATTCTCTTGGACATACAATTGATCGATGTTGGAGTCTCCATCGAGAGATAAAACCCAAGGCTTTAAAAGACAAGAAAGGAGGAAATTCAAAACATGCCACTAACTATAAGGCTCATGTGGCTACTAATACAACTGATTCTTTTTCTTCTAATCCTACTGCCTTGTTAAATGATTTTGCTAGCTATTTACAAGAAAAACACGGCCAAGGAACAGTCCAAAATGAAACTATCAACCAGATGCGGGATGAGTCTGCTACATCAGCTGGACTTCTTAGCAAATTTTCTGGTTCCTTAACTGATGCAAACTTTGAGAATAGCCAAGGTATTCTTACTGCCTTTATGATTGCATTAGAAATTAATAATTTGCATGATTTATGGATTGTTGATTCTGGTACCACTGATTATATGACAAACAAAGTAACTACAATTTCTAATTTTTGCCCAATGTCTTCGCTTGTTTCCGTTGCTAATGGGAAAGGAGTTCCTATTAAGGGTAAGAGAAAAATCAAACTTGTCTCAGATGTCATAGAAGTTGATGTTCTTTATGTCCCTTCTTTTCTATTTCAATTGCTTTTTGTTCCAAAGTTGATATCCTCCCTTAATTGTGAAGTTATATTTATATATGACAAGGTTATCTTTCAAGACGGGTCAACAAGAAAACGATTAGTAGGGATTCTTTTTGAATGGACTTTTTTTTGTACCTGATTTTTGAACTCCAAAAGGTTTTAAGGCATTTTCATCTCCTGACAATAAACATCTTTTGTGGCACTGTTGTCTAACTCATCCAACAGAATCAATTTTCTCAAAAATGAAGTTGGGTTTAGATAAAGGGACTCATGAGTGTGATATTTGTCACTATTCTAAGTCTACTAGGCTTCCTTTTGCTTTATCTATTTCTAAATCTATTCAAGTTTTTGAAGTTTTTGAATTAGTTTATCCATATGTATGAGGACCTTTTTCTGCCTCTATTGATAGTTTTAAATATTTTGTAACATTTATTGATGATTTTTCAAGGGTTGAATGGGTATATATCTTGAAATCAAAAAGTGAAGTTTTTTGTTATTTTAATGATTTTCATATGATGGTTTCTATTCAATATTTAACTCATATTAAAATTCTTCGATCAGATAATGGTACAAAATATACATCTCATGACATGATAAACTATTTTACTTCTAATGGCATTTTGCGTTAATACTCCCCAATAAAACAGAGTAGTTGAATGAAAAAACCGTGATATGTTAGAAAAGACTCGAGCAATAACGATTCAAATGAATGTTCTTAAGCATTTCTGGTCTTATGGAGTTCTCACTACTACCTATCTTATAAATCGCTTACCAAGAAACCATAATTATCTCATTTGAAGATTTTTGGTTGCACTTCTTTCGTGCATATAACAACAAATCTCCATGACAAACTTGATCCAAGAGCTGTGAAATGCATTTTCTTGTGATATTCTCAAACCAAAAAAGGGTACAAGTGCTATGATGCTGCCAATAATAAACTCTATGTAAGTAGAGATATTCGTTTTATTGAAACTAAACCCTTTTTTGAGATTTCTACACAGAGGGATATGATTGAGGATTTATTTCCGTTACCAAATGATGAGCCTTATCATGAGAATTTAATTAATAGAGTTGAAGAACAAGATACTTCCATTCAAGATTCAACAAATAATTCTTCCTCTCCGACTGTAAGTGTAGATGATGTTGATAATACCATTACAGCAGAATCATCAAATGCCCAATTTTTTTTTCTCGGTGTAATCCCCCATGAGATCGCCATCCTCCCATCAAAATGAGGGATTATGTTGCTCATGCTGTCAGGTATCCTCTTGCTAAATCTTTGACTTATCAGAGGCTCTCTCCTTCTTATGCAATGTTTCTCACATCAATCTCTAGTATTCACGAGCCTAAGAATTTTCAAGAAGCTCAGTCCCAATATATTTGGAGGAAAGTTATGTTTGAAGAAAATAATACTTAGAGTATAATACCTCTTTTGAAAGGAAAACATGTAGTTGGTAGTCGACGGGTATTCAAAACCAAATTCAACTCAGATGGATCAATTGAGCGTCATAAAGCGCGTCTAGTGGCTCAAGGTTTTACTCAAAAATTCGGTGTTGACTATAAGGAGACATTTGCTCCTGTTGCCAAAATAACCACTATCAGAGTTCTTTTGTCCATTGCTATTAATAATGGTTGGTCGTTGTCTCAAATGGATGTCAAAAATGCGTTTTTACATGGGGACCTTGAAAAAGAAGTATTTATGAAGCTTCCACCAGGTCATCCTCAGAGTTGTGATTCTAGAATGATTTGCAAACTCAATAAATCTATTTATGGTTTAAAGCAAATTCCTTGGGTATGGCATGCAAAGTTGAGTTCTTGTCTTGAGATGCTTGGTTTTTCAAAGAGTTCTGTTGATTCTTCTTTATATGTTCGAACAGTGAAGGGCGATATACTTATGGTTCTTATTTATGTGGATGATCTTATTAACATATGAAATAATGTTGATTCAATTGCTCAATTAGAGAAGAGTCTCCAACACTAATTTCCTGTGAAAGATCTTGGTCTTTTAAGGTATTTTCTTGGCATTGAAATGGTAACTTCAAGAAAAGGGCTTTTTCAAATCAAAGAAAATATATTCTTGATTTACTTGAAGATGCTAATATGCTACATGTTAAACCTGCTGCCACTCCCTTTGATAGTAAATTAAAACTTCATTCACAAGCACCTGCTCTTGATTCACCAAGTTATTATCAGAAACTTGTTGGAAAACTAATTTACTTGACTATCACATGACCCGACATCTCCTTTACTGTAAGTCTTGTCAGTCAACATATGAATGCACCTACAACTTATCACTTATGTTTGGTGAAGCGTATCTTGCGATACTTAAAGAGAATGATTGGTCGTGGAATTGTCATGACAAGAAATGGGCACACCAACATCATTGGATACTTAGATTCTGATTAGGCTGGTAATACACTTGATCATCGATCTACCATTAGATATTGTATGTTTGTAGGTGGTAATCTCGTCTATTGGAAAAGTAAAAAAACAACACGTTATAGCTCGGTCCATTGCAAAAGCCGAGTACCATGCTATGGCAGCAGCAGTATGTGAGTTCATATGGTTGAAAAGTCTGCTGGATGATCTTCATTGTTCATATGTTACTCCTATGACTCTTTTTTGTGACAATCAAGCTGCTATGCATATTGCAGCAAACCCTGTATTTCATGAAAGGACTAAACATATAGAAGTAGATTGTCACTATATTCGTTAGCAGGTTCAGTCCAAACTTATAAATCTCTCTTATGTTAACTCTCATAATCAATTTGCAGATGTGTTAGCTAAAGTTCTATCTTCTACTCACTTTCGTCGACTCATGGGCAAGCTTGGATCCATCAATCCTCTGGATCCTGCTTGAGGGGGAGTATTGGAAGATATTCTCTATATCTATGTTTTCGTTTCTTCCTAATTTACCTGTTTCCTATCTTAGTTATATTAGATAGTTGTACATGAATAATTTTAGGCTTAATTTTCTGTATTATTCCCCGTATATCTCTTAGCCTCCAAGGCCAGACCTTTATATATATACTCTTGTAATCTATACACAAATGATATGAATAATATTTATTCCTTTTTCTTTTCTTCCAAACTTTATTTTCTTCAGTAACAAAAATTAAACTAATTATTTTATTAAATCATACACATATCAAGTATAGTTATATTATTATTATAAATTTAATTTATAAACTATATGCAGTAAAAAAATGTGAAGATATTAGAATTATGATGTAAGGAGAACTTAACAAAAAAAGAAAAAACACTTTTAGAATAAGGGAGAAAATGGCCCATCCTTGGGCTGGGACTTGCAGCAACTATGGAATTTACAATAACAAGGCCCGGACTTGTCTCATTTACTCCTTCGGACATTTATTTAGTTTTATTTATTTATTTTCTATTAATACTATTAAAAATAAAGGCTTATATAATATGTTTTGTTTCTATCCAATTTAATCATTAAAAGCTGAATTTCATATTCTTATTTAATGGATATAAACCAGTTGTAAAATACATTAATATATTTTCATATTATATAAATAAAATTGATGAGACAAAATAATATTATAATAAAATAAAACATAACATAATATATATATATATTAAAAAATATAAATATTATTATATAGAAAAATATTTTTTTAAAATAAAACTCAAGAGGTTTATAATTTATTATAATATAAAATTTATTTCTATTTATAATTAGCTCAAATTAGAATCGTAATTATTTTTAATTATGTAGAAACTATTTATATATAGACTATCACTATAAAAATTTTAATATATATATATATATATATATATATATATATATATATATATTATAATTATATATATATATATATATATATATATATTATATAATTTAATTAATTATTATAATTAAAATGAATTTTTTATATATCAATATGTTTTATTTTGAAAATACAATTGAATTGTATTTGTTTATATCAACCTTCTTTTATAAAGCAACTACCTCTATATCTTTAATTTTAGAAAGTGAGTTACAATTTTTAAAATAAACAATACTATTTTTATATTTACCATAATAAATAATTTAAAATTACCGTTAATTTAGTATTATATTTAATCATAAATATTATTATGTCATATAATAATTTTTAAGAGTTTAGATATTTAATTATAAAATTTAAAAAGTATTATAATTATCTTATTAACATTTAATCTTTTTTCGTTTTTGTTTTCGTGTTTCTTTTTCCTATTTTTTATTTTCCTCTATAGGGCAAGAAAAGAAACTTGATATTTGTCCATTGAGGAATCACAAATTCTTTATTGCCGCCCACGATTTTGGCGCAAACAATGCCAAAAAAACGCAAAGGCGAGACTAGTGAACCCAGATTGAAACTAAGACACTACACTACTAACGGACACAGAGCCTCTCTTTCTTCGCTCCACATACTGCCGCGTGCTCCCTCAACCTCCACAACTTCTCTCCCTCCTTATTAAAACAAACAAAAAGAAATTTGAAACAACCAAAATATAAAAAAAAAACTAACCATTACAAGCAGCACTCACTTCTCTCTGCACTAATTGCCACTCGAAGCTCACTCTCTCTCTCTCTCTCTCTACGGTTCCGCTATGGATGCGGCTCCGCAGCTCGTCTACGGCGGAATCGAGCCTCGCCACCGCTTCACCTTACCTTCACGCTGTCCATCACCGACTAGTATTACCGTACGAAAACGAGCCAACCGTGTTTTCGCTGTCGCAACTGAACCAAAACCTACTCAAACCGGACCGTCTAAATCATCCTCACCGGATAATCTTAATGGATCAACAAGGTCAGCTCCGTCTTCTAAAACTGTTAACGGAGTTTCATCAAGATCAACGCCTCCGTTAAAACCAGTCAACGGAGCTGCTTCCACAGTAAGTGTGACCGTTAAATCAATTTATTTGGTTACTTTCTGGATTGGAGTTATCAGTTGATTTACTTAATGTTTTTCTTTTTGAATGGCGTGGCAGAGGATTGGAGAAGTATCACAGGAAATAAAGAGGGTGAGGGCACAAATGGAAGAAAATGAACAGTTGGCGATACTTATGAGAGGACTACGTGGCCAAAATTTAAGAGATTCTCAGTTTGCTGATGATAATATTAAGCTTCGCTTGGTTGAGGTATCATTATGTAGGCATTATTTGGAATAAAGAATTCATTAGCAAGACTTCAAATGAACTAAGTTGAAATCTCTCTAAAACCATGTTACTTGTGGCGAGATTTCATTTTCTTTTTTAAGTTGAAAGTGATGAATTCTAGCAGCTACGAGGTTTTTAAACATGAGAATTAACAAAATAGATTTCAATAGAATTAATTGCCTTTTAGATTTTTCAGACAAGTTGATAAGAGTCTTTTTTTTTTTTTCGTCAATGATTTGTGGTTTTATAGGTAAAGTAGGTAAATAATTTTATATGTTTTGTTGTCATTTTGTTACAGGTTGATGAGAGCAGTGAATTTTTACCACTGGTATATGATCCTGCTAGCATCGCGTCTTATTGGGGAAATCGACCACGTGCTGTTGCAACAAGAATTGTTCAGTTGCTCTCTGTTGCTGGGGGTTTCCTTTCTCGTATTGCTTTGGATGTTATAAACAAGAAAGTCAAAGAGGTGAATCTTTCATGCCCAAGCTTTTTATTCGTACTGCTTTTGAATTATAAGAATTGGTTTTATAATTTAAAGTTGGTCGTTATTTATAAGACATGCATATACTAGTTTTGTTAAATCGTCACTTTTAATGTATGTTTGCTCTTCAAAATTCACCTGCCATTTCCTTTCTAACTGTTTTTACCTCCATTGTCGTTATCAGAATGAAGTTGCTAGAGCCATTGAATTAAGGGAAATTGTTACCTCTTTGGGTCCAGCATATATAAAACTTGGTCAAGCATTGAGTATTCGACCGGATATACTGTCACCTGTTGCAATGACTGAGCTACAAAAACTTTGTGATAAGGTACATAGTGCATTCCTTTCTTTTTCTTGCTTTATCCATTGCAGATATGCATTTGTAGGAAATTTCTTTGGCTATGCCACTGTGACAAAGAAGGTTAAGGTCACTCCCTTTCATTGCTAATTCTTTTTATTTGATGATGTATGAAGGTTCCTTCATTTCCGGATGATATAGCAATGGCTCTTCTTGAGCAGGAGCTTGGTCAGCCATGGCATGAAATTTATTCTGAGCTTTCTTCTTCTCCAATTGCTGCTGGTAGTCTCACTGTTCCGAGTTCTTGGAAGATTCTTGTTAGTTTGTTTAGTTACATATCCCATAATATTTATCCTTCTTGGGGTACTTCTATGGCAGCATCTCTTGGACAGGTATATAAGGGTCGCTTAAAAGAAAATGGGGATTTGGTAGCTGTCAAAGTACAGAGGCCTTTTGTTCTTGAAACAGTAACAGTTGATCTGTTCATTATACGGAATTTGGGTCTATTTCTCCGCAAATTTCCGCAGGTAGTGTTTCTTTACAAGTTTATGTCACATTTAATTCTTTGACTCTGAGTGTGTTCTATACTTGAAATGATAATATTCCAACTCCTTCCCTTCCCTATTTACTTTCCACTTTCCAGATCTCTGTAGATGTTGTTGGATTGGTTGATGAATGGGCAGCTCGTTTCTTTGAGGAACTTGATTATGTTAATGAAGGTGAAAATGGAACTCTATTTGCTGAAATGATGAGGAAGGACCTTCCACAGGTGAGTCTGATAAGCTCCTATTATCTCTTATTTTCTTTTTGCATCATCTGATGAATTAGTACCCTTGAACTTTGCCTGTTATGCACTATCTTTTTAAATTGAAGTTCTTGCGAAAGATAAAAGTAAAAGGTTTTATTATCTTCTTTGTTCTGAATATTTTGAGTGACATACTGGCACATGTACTGCACTACTTTGCATGACTTTGCTTTATTACTTATGTGGCAAAGAGAAAACGCAAGATCTTGACATTCTCATGGTGAATGAAAAGTACCCATGTAATGTTCTGTTGTATGAGGCAAAGAAATAGAACTTGTTTGCTGGAAAGAGTATATTATAATGGCCTTGCCTTTAATACGAATGAATGCTGTATTGGATTTGACATGTGCCGAAATGCAAGTTATTGCTCTGTTTGATGAACCATTATAGACGATGCAAAATTCACTTCTATTAACCTCAGAATGTGTTTCAGTTTATATATATGTGTGTGTGTGTGTGTGTGTGTGTGTGTGTCTCCGTCTGTATAAACTAATGAGAAAAAGTGAACCTAAATAATTCATTTGTTGGAATTTTTCTTCTTAGGTTTTCTTTCCTGCCAGTGATATCATTGAATCCTATAACTATTGTGTTTCAGGTTGTTGTGCCAAAGACCTATGAGAAGTATACTTCAAGAAAGGTCCTTACTACACAATGGATTGATGGAGAAAAACTCTCACAAAGTACAGAAAGTGATGTTGGAGAATTGGTTAATGTGGGGGTCATATGCTACTTGAAGCAGGTAATATGCATCATCAATGTTTCTAATTGTTTATTTCTCCATATTCTCTTTTGAAAGATACTAACTATAGGCTTACAGTTGAAGATGGTTTCATTTTAATTATTTTAATGGAATAATACTGACTGGGTTTCAAGTGTTAAGTGTCTCAACTGTTGGTATATTCATTTAGTTCGGATTAGCTTATAAACAGTATGTAATCTAATACTGTGACTGATTTTGCAGTTGCTAGATACTGGATTTTTCCATGCTGATCCTCATCCTGGCAACCTGATCCGCACTCCAGATGGGAAGCTAGCCATACTAGACTTTGGTAAAAATCTACTTCATGAGCACATATGGTGAAACATCATCTTTCAACATGATTAACTGCATCATTTGCATATTCTCATTTGAATGTTCCTCTGAGAATGTCTATTTTTTCTTAGATTATTGGTGAGCCTTTCCTGTTTCATCACTTGTAATTGTAGAATGGAATCTAATTCTCTCTTTCCTTATATGCTCCTCTTGATGATATAAAAAATCAGCTCTCAATATAATGTCACAAACAATCTTAGTTATCAGCTGTTTGAGCAGTAAAATCATAGATCAGACTGATATGAGGAAAAAAGAAAACAGATTGTGAAGACCCATGAAGACCCATTAATGTGGGACTCTTAACTGTGTTTCTGCTGTGACAGGTCTGGTCACAAAATTAACAGATGATCAGAAATATGGAATGATTGAAGCTATTGCTCACCTTATACATCGGGATTATGGTGCTATTGTTAAAGATTTTGTCAAACTTGATTTCATTCCCGAGGGAGTTAATTTGGAACCTATACTGCCAGTCTTGGCGAAGGTTTTTGATCAAGCACTTGAAGGTGGAGGAGCAAAAAATATTAACTTCCAGGAGCTAGCATCTGATCTGGCACAAATAACATTTGATTATCCATTTAGGATACCCCCTTATTTTGCTCTCATAATTAGAGCAATAGGAGTGCTGGAAGGTATTGCTTTGGTGGGAAATCCTGAGTTTGCTATTGTGGATGAGGCTTATCCTTATATTGCACAGGTATAAGTTTTGTGGCAGTAAATGATATCCTCTTAACCTTCTTTTTCAAAATGATTTCCGCATACATTACAATGCTTTTTATGCTTTTCCTTCAGTAGTAGTTGTGAACGTCCCTATTAATAGTTGTGATTAAATAACCTTGTTACTTGTTTCATATGGTTAACTTGAAACTTCAATTGCGCCATTCTATTTACTGCAGAGTAATTAACTAATAATGACCACATGTGAGCTGGTTGTGCATAGGTGGTATTTTTGCAACCAAAATTAGGTAGTCCATATGCTATTAGACTATACTCATTAGCCTCGATATACTATTTTTCTTTTTCCAAAATGGTATAATTGGAGGTTATCCTTTCTGTCTATTCTCAGAGGCTTCTCACTGATGAGTCCCCTCGTCTAAGGAATGCTTTACGGTATACAATATATGGGAAATCTGGTGTTTTTGATGCTGAAAGATTCATTGATGTCATGCAAGCCTTTGAGAATTTCATCACAGCAGCAAAAAGTGGAGGTGGAGAAAGTTTGAATGGGGATATGGCTGAGCTTGGCATTTTACAGAGTCAAAATAACTTTCCGGGTGTTGCACTAGCTGCATATCAGCCAATACAGCCAATTCAAACAAGGGCAGCCTTAGGATTTCTGCTTTCTGAGAGGGGCAATTTTTTTCGAGAATTTCTTCTGGACGAGGTATCTTGATGGGGGGCATTTTCTCCTAAACAGGGTCTGAGGTGGTTGTGCTTGGCAACTAAAATGCTTAATTATTTTCTGGTGCAGATTGTGAAGGGGATTGATGCTGTTACAAGGGAACAGCTGGTACAAATACTGGCCATCCTTGGAGTTGGAAATGCTGCACCTGTTTTCAGCATGGTACCTGGACCCTTCCGGCCTGCAGCACTTCTGCCAACAGTAACTGAAGAGGACAAAATTATATTGAATAATGTTCAGAAAATTGTTGAGTTCTTAACCGCAGGAAGTTCAGTATCAAGGACATCAAGTCAGGTACTTAATATTTGCAAAGTAAAACTCAAATTCTGGCTGTTTCAGAACTAGTGGTTTTTAAGTTCTGATTTTAGAAATTTGGTTCAAGTGATTGCTTTCTCATAAACATGTTTTTCTTTTCTTGTTTCCATTTCCATCTGGGCGTTTAACAGGATGTTAATGTTGCTCGGATCATACAAGAGCTTCTTCCAATTTTGCCAGGCATCTCAGCCAGAGTGCTCCCTGAGCTGCTCTCACGGCTTTCTTCTCGTATAGCAGCACGCATAATCAGGGATACATTTTTGTAGATGAAATTATTTGATACTAATTAAATCTCCAACTGTGCATAGATTTGTATAAAGGGCCGTATATAATTCCACTTTTTACATCTTTCGAGTACACTCTTGAGATAAAAACGCTGTATAGCTTTTGTAAGTTAAAGATCCTGGATGAGAGGGCTTGCAGTAACAACGCGTAATAGGTAGGTACAGTTTCGATTGCGAAAACTGATTAAATGTCGCCAATCCTCTTAAATCCTCTGGCCTTTCATGTGGCGTTGCGATTAAGAATCTTCCTTTCTACACATGGAAAGAAGAGAGAAAGCGAGAGATCCAAGCAAATGGTGCAGCTTCCTTTGTCATGCGGCTATCAGCCCCAGATGATGGAGATGCTTCAAAATTGTCCATTTGGCTGTTTAACATTTGCTGATGATATTTTCATTTGATTGCTTTGCCATTTTCAGCAAGGCTATGTACGCACTTTTCTATCAGCAAGTAGAACGTTGATCCAACGTGATTTTAATTTTAACTTTTCTCGACATTAGGAGATACTGTACAAGCATGGGGGGAGAATTTAATTTATTATGGTGTATAAAATCTGGAGAATTTCGGATATCAACAACAATGCTCTCAAGAGAATAGGGGCAGCCTCTGCTCGCCCGAGGCATATGAAATTATACTCCTCTTAAGTGGTGAAATGTGATGTGCCCCGTGAAATGCGGCAGCACGTAATATATTTAGAGGTCCCAAGTCGACCGAATATGCCTTCTGGAAACCATCCAAAATTGCCATCATGGTCACGTTTGCTGGTTTCCTTTCTGCTTCGTACTTTTTCAGGAGTGATACCTAAAAAAGGAAATTTTAAAAAATAAAAATATAAGATCCATCAATAAATATTTGCGATTTTGACTATTTTTTGTAGCATGTGATTTCTGAGCATATATAATAATGCAGACCGTCAATAAGAATACTATTCAATCATTCTTTGTACTGTGACAGTAAACAGAAGCCATCTCCATAAAAGACCCTGATAGAGATGAGTTAGGCTCTTATGCAGCTTCATCTGGTCATTAGCTAGTAATTCAAATGATATAACGGACTGTGATAATACCTTAACATGCCAATCTGAACTAATAGCTAATGAAGACTCAAGAAAACTGCACAAAGGAATTGCATTTCGTGGATTCATGTCTTATAAATAGAAATAGGCCACAAGCTAAAAACGAGTCCATGCATCTCGCTATGAAGGCTGCAAAGGACCTTAGAAGAAAAAAATTGTTTATCCAGTAATTCATAATTAAGGTGAGCATGTGAATACGTAAAAGAATACCATTATCAAAGAATTCCAGCAGAACTATGGCAGTCAGTGACCTATTCTTGTCAAATTATAAAATTAAGAAGATGACATACCTCCCCAATGTCTGTTCCTACAGCAATGCCCTCGGCAATGATTCTTGAAAGAGCAAATGCATCTCCAAAACCCAAGTTAACTCCTTGCCCAGCTAAAGGATGCACTGTATGTGCTGCGTCGCCAATCAGAGCAATACGTTTTGATGTATAATTCTTAGCATGCATTAAGGACAAAGGAAATGCCAGCCTAGCAGAAGCCAATTTGACCACTTTTGGAGGAACTTCAAAAGATTCATTAGCTGACACAACTGAATTTCCACTGAGCCATGTAAACATGTTTGCACCATCAAATAAGCTCGACTTCGGATGAGGACCATATCCATGATCTAGAGCATGGTTTACAGCTTTCACAAAATCATCTTCATTCATTGATTTGCAATCTGATGATTCCTTTGGATTCATAGTCCAAACTATGTTGCTAAATTTATCCCCAATTGGCAGAAGTGCAATTGGACCTGATGGGAGAAACCGTTGCCATGCGTATCGATTTTCTACAGAGTGTTCGACAGTGCAGATAACCGCATTCTGTGAGTAGTTCCACCCAGTTGTTTTAAATCCCGCTAATTCTCTAACTTGTGACTTGCCCCCGTCAGCTCCAACCTGTGCACATTATCAATGACCAATATTTTCTACTAGCACTTGCCGACAATAGAAATTAATACTATTTATGATGTATTTAGAAGGAATTATATCTTCTCCAGCATACAAATTAAATTACCACCAACTTTGCATATAGGCTGCTGCCAGCACTTAGTTCCAGCTTCGCCAGACGTCCCTTAATGTACAATGCCTCTGCTGATGATGTGCTGTCCACCTCTGTGGAGGAAGAGCTTTGATGTAGAGACATTGTAGTTAACCTGGAAGGGTAGATTGTCTTTTGGAAATCAGTATCCTGCGCAATTAACAGATTTTCAGTAGCTTCAAAAAAAAAAAAAAAAAAACCTTTATAGTAAACTTAGATCCTATTATTGATGCATCAAAAAAAGGAAAAAAAAATCCCCAACCATCCATCGGAAGAAAATATATACCATAAGGGAATGAACGGAAACATGCAGAAGACTGCATTGGTAATCCCATAATTTTCACAGATTATTATCTGGCTTGGCAGGAGACAGAAAGTAATAGGAACGCTAATATCTGGACTTGTATAGATAAAGAGTAGGACTTGTAAAAGGGAAACAGATTATTCAATCTTTTTTTACAAAGTGTCTCTTAAAAGCAAAATGTTCCTCAGATAAATTTTGATTCCCATTTATGAATATCACGTTCATTCATTAATCTAATGGAAGGAAAAAAAAAACATGTATTTACAAACTTATTCAAGTAATTAAACGAAAATATAAATAAGTACGTCTCAAATTATTATTAAATGCTACCTCACAGAAAATGATACACAAAAATCCCTCACATTTTAGTTCCCTGTTCTCTATAAAACTCTACATGTTGGAAGCAGAACACATGAAAAAGAAGAAGCAAGAACAGCATGACCACTTTCAATATAAAGAGATGATACTTCATATATTAGATATAGCGCCAAAGAGCCTAGCCCGAGAGACGAGTTCTCCAGTGTGAACCAAAATGGTCCCGCGAAGCCAGTCCCCGGATGGTCTAAGTCAATTTATAGGCAGATAATAGAATGTCGAATATTTTTTTGGGGAGCAATGTTTAGCCTAATCAACTAGGAGTGAACTCCTACACTCTCTTAAGTTTATAATATGTTAATATTTTAACTGGTGAGAGGAAAAGAAAATGGTACTACTGAACATTAAACTGCAAGGAAAAATAGGAATAATTCATAGGGAAGAAATCCCCAAGGAAAAGATAATCTCGTAGAAATAGACAGTTGGATGATGGGAAAATCCCAAAATGGAAGCTTAATCTATGCAAAATATAAGATGTTTTATCTGCAACTCTATTAGTTTTATGATACTTTAACCATGTAACATACCTCAACACGTGAGAGCAGTGAGCTATGAAGCACCTTATTCTCCACCACGCAACTGGATCATGAGTCCACATCAATACCGTCAAACACATGTGGCCAAAGCATTATGAGATGATATTTTGTTACGCGTGCTTACCCCAAATTATCTTTGTTTGCATCTCTTGCACTGTATTTTGTGTATCCTAAGCCAGTATAATCCCATACCTATAGAAAATCAAATATGATAAGTAATAATTAACAAAAATGTTTTTTGATACCTCATTTATCTTATGGACATAGTCTAACAATAATATCTTACATGTGGCTTTCTGGTGCAGTTTTGATGCAATAGAATAAAATCAAGAAAATTGTAAAGGTACAAATTTCTAAGAAATCACACCATAAAAAAGGAAACGAAAAGCATATAAAAGAGCAGCTCAGAAGCACATTCTGTTGTCTGAACATATGTGGTTCCGAGTGCAATAAGTTCTAAGAGTAAACTTGAATATAGTGTACAGGATGCATGGCACCAGCAGGGTTTTACTCTATTCAATAATTTGATGCATATGAAAAATATTAAATGTAATGCCAACTAAGTTAAACATAGATGAATTTCTAGAATAAATAAACGATGCAAAAACTACCTGCATCTTATCAAAATATGCATGTCGATGCTGCTGAACATATTGCCAAGCACCAATATCTGCAGACATCGTTGAAAAAGAAAACGGTATGTTAAGCCTGCTTCCGTTTTAATCAACAAATATTGTTAATTTGGCTGCGCTTGATATTTTTCAAGTCCTAATACACAAACAAGACCTCTAAAACAAACCTATCAACATATTGCAGCATATCAAATAAGGAAGAATTGAGCAGGATCTTTGAACTGTAGTAACAGCTTTCCTAAAAGACCATCTGGAGATTTCAATGTGATTAAAACTTCATGATCCTAATGACAGTAGTACTTAAGCAAGTTAAAAGAATTTCAAACCAAAAACCTCAATTAGATGATGTCAAACCTCAACTGTAAATGAAACTTTCAGTGAGAAGCTTCAATATGTGCTCAGTTAGATAAAAGAACCAATGCACAATAACAAACATAAATACCTTTAAAAAAAGATATAGTTGCTGGTGTGACTGTACTGACTCTTGGATCAGGTGAGTCCTCTCTATTGATGCTGAATTTACTTCCCAGAGCAGGATTGCTGTCAATGATTGCAACATTCAAATGTTTTGTCAATGGTGTGGTTGCTGCAAGCACAAAGTTAACATGATAAATCCAAATTACAAATTCAATTTCGTGAGTGAGAATAAACCAGATGAGTTTGTTTACAATAACTAAAATAGCTAGACAATCAATAAGAATGTTCCCATCGTCTGCTTGTTTTTGCCAAAATCAATTTCCACCACACAGTAGACTAACACCATCGCACACTGTTACCTATTTAAAGAACAAATTCAAATAAAGAAACAAAAAAATTTAAAAAAAAAAAATTTAAAGAAAAGAAGATACACACCCAAGGAACAAGTAAAAGCCATGCCAACCATGCCTCCTCCAACAATAGCAATGTCATATGGTTGAACTGTATGAGTAGAACTCTGTTTGTCCTTGTCCTCCTACAAAGATAACAATGCAACAATCAAATGCAATTTACTTCTCTTAAGAAAAAAAAGAAAAACCTGGAAAAACAATGATAGCTTCCAAGTGCATAAACACAAACAAGTAGTAACTTCTAGGCAACAAGCTAAAATGAATTCCTAAGGTTATGGCAATGGAAAAATGACGAGCCTTTGTTATAAGAAGCTACAATTTAAACAAAATTACTATCACCTTGTTTGGAAAGTCTAGAAATGAAAGAATTCACTTCTATTTGATCACTTCTCATGTTTGTAGACCTTGCAGTTAATTGAATTCAATTCTTTCAATTTAAAAGAAAAAGAAAATAAAAAAAGGCATTTTAAAAGACAAAATCATGCCAAAAGTCACATGATTTTGGAAGAATTTAACTCAATTACCCATGATTTGTTATAAACAAACACTCCTACAGCATTTCAATGAAGCAGGACAAAGAATAGCTCATACTAACTATAAATTCCTAAGAAAATATAAAATTACTTGTCTCCTTTTCATATAAGAAACACACAAAATATTGACTTACAACAAACACATGTAATAGCAAAGAAAACATTACATTATTATTATTATTGTGGCTAGAAGGTGTATTTACAGCAGCAGCACCACTACAAAAGTTCCTTAGAGGAACTTTCGATTTAAAAGCATTATCTTTAGCAGCAGCTGAAGCTTTTCTCGCGATTACTCTGCGATGTACACGAATAAAAATGAGAGAATATTTGGGAACCGTACACGGAAATACTTTATTTTGAGAACCGTACCTGTTCATTGTTCCAACTGAAGGTGCTGCTCGGTGTTTCTGTGCAATTTATGAGAGAGAGAGAGAGAGAGGCTTTAGAAGCTAGCAGTCAGTAGAAAGAGGCTTTAGAAGCTAGCAGTAAGTGTTGGAGAGTAGCATTGATCTTAGGTCCACAAGATATATGGGCTGGGCCATCACTACTATTTAGGCCTGGGTCTAATAGAGCCCATCATTTTACTAAATATGTATCTCACTGTCTTTATATTTAGGGCCCATCATAGTTACGTTACCGGACTGTTCACAAAAGACATGATTTTTTTTTTCAAAAGTTAAACCCTAATTTAATATAAATAAAAATCTGTATTGATGGGAGAATTGCAGGTCATTCCTATTGTCAATATTGTGAAACATAAAACAAGTGTAAAAGGGAATAAAATGAATTGTTGGCACCTACAAAAAAAAAAAAAAAACTACTCAAATTATATAATTGGAGGCCTCTTAGGCCTTACATGAAAAAAGAAACATCTCAAACATTTTACTTGCCGAAAAGAGAAAAGGACAGGAGGGCATGAGTAATACCAGAGCTGATCAAGAGTAAACCCAGAGGCACTTCTTCGTTTGGTAGACAGGCAAGGCCCAAAGCAGTCTAAGAAACAAACAGATTTAAAACAAAAAATAATTAAAATAAACATATATATAGTTTGGTGAAGTTTAAAATGATGATGTCTACTTTGAAAATGGTTTTCACTCATCATTAATTAGATTAAGATATCAGATAAATATAAATATAAAATTAGTGGGAAGATGGATTAGCAAAATCAAAACAAATTGATGGCATCAGAACAGATAGGAAATTAAAATGCCAAAGGGATAAAAAAAGATACTAAATACAATGATGCCATGTGACTTTAGCATCATATATGCAGAAAATAAACCCTGTAACACAGACACACAGCAAACAAAAAGAAGATCTTACATTACATGACCCCCTTTCTCTTTATCTTTTTTTTCTTTTCTTTTCTTTTTTCCCCCTACTTCTATGATCATCAAATCTCTTGCTTTCCCTCTGTACCCACTTGGTACATGCCCAGTGACAATGAAAAAGCAAATAATTACCATCTCCAACTGTAACACCAAAGCAATGAACATATACAACACAAACAGTCAAAAAGGGTAAAAGAGAAAAACCCAACACATCCCTTTTTGTTTCACCCATTTCACCACATTAATCATTGCTCGAGCACAAGCAAAAAAGAAAAACAACTCTAAGTGGGTGGCCATGAATTATGATTGACACACACACACACACACACACCTGCTTCTAATATCCAACCATCTTTTCCCAACCTGAATACCCAATACAATACAACCCCACCTATTATAAAATATATAAATAAAAGATACTATAAGGTCATCCCCTTTCTTTGATGCAAAGCAAAAACAAAACCCCCATAATTAATCATTTGGAGATAACCACACACCACTTTCAACAACATTACTTACTATACATTCTCTCCATTCATTTCATTTTTGTTTTGATCCGGTTATCAATCCTTTGCTCGCATAACTTTCAAGATACTGGCCGTAGAATCAAGAAAACGAAATCAATCTTTATATAGATAAAGAAAAGAGTTTAACCTTATTGACTGTACTCCTGGCGGCCTCAGGGCAGAATAGGTGCACAGCTCTAGTGTGCTCTTGCTATGTACCTTCTTCAAGGAACTATAGCAACAGAGGGGAAGAAAACAGCAACAGAAGCAACAACTATAGTAGCAAGAAGCAAATTCTTGAGGAAAAGGAAGATGGGGTCATGCAAGAATTGCCTAATAATCATTGTGATCAATTACAAGGGCAAGAAAAGAGCAATGGTGCAAGCAGTGGGTCTAATAATGGCCCTCACATTATTGAACCCTTTACTACTGCTGCTACTCTCAAGAGTAATCTCAAGAGAACTACTACAGCAGTTCTTGAGGAAAATAACCAATCAAGAAAGGCAGAAAAGAGGAAAGTAAGTTGGCCTGATGCACATGGCAAAGATATTGCTCATGTTCATGAGTTTGAGCCAAGGTAAAGAGAATTTTATCTTTCTTTTACAGTAGAGTATCTAGGGTTGATTGTCTCTGTTTTTTGGTGATTAAAGTCCCAACATTATTTCATTAAAAGAAATGGAGTCTGAATAGTGATAAGGGTATTTTACTATTCTTTTGTCTTAAAAGATGGTTATTATCTAGTGGTTATCTAACCACTGCTATGTATATGGGGCAGGCTTGCATGAGTTTGTTAAGCAATTGGTGATGCAAATCACGAGATTTGTTTTTTCTTGATTGAAATAATTAGTTGTCTGTCTTTAAAATTTACAAGTCATGGTAGTTGCTAAAATTTTTAAGAGGCACTGCTATTTCCATGCAATAATTATACCTTTTAACTTGCACTGAGTTCAGTAAATTTCATTTCTTTTCATAATCTTAATAGCATAAGCGAATATGGGGAGCTTGAAGGAGTAAGAAACTCTTGTATTTGTACAATTCAATGAAGCAAGAACTCCCAAGGTATGAAGACACATTGCTCCTAAATTATCATCTTCAGAATTCTGGTAACTTTATAGTATGTGCTTTATTCTTATTTCATTTCTTTAAAGATTGAATCTTCCTTAAATAACTTAAACAACTCTGATGAGTGTAATTCACATGTGATCTATGACCCTTTGCATCATTAAAGTCCATAGGTTATAGATAGCATTGTTGAGATTGCTTAAGACCGGGCAAAACCTTAAAGAGTACGCAACCAGACAGTTGCCATTCTGAATGGTCATTTAACAAGGCTTTTTCAACATTTTATCTCTCTTTGAAGGGTTTTAGGACTTAGGGCAAAATGCGGTTAGGAATTCAACAACAGAGTGAGCCAGAGAATTACCAAAATGAGTTAAATGTAGGCACTATCATGCCATAAATAGTGAGCAAGGTGCAAATTCTCAAGTGGTCCCTCAATGAAAAGCAGCCACTCCCAAAACGAGTTCAAAACAGCAAGAGTAAAATATTACTAACAGTAGATGTGCTCAAAGATAATTTGATTTATCATCTCAAATAACCTTTCGTTTTGAAGCATATACGATGCCGAAGTTCTCGGCTTGCTTTTGAAGTTATGGTTCAAAGCTTCAAAATACATGTTATGTACTTCAGAGATGATCATGTATAAGAATCTTATAAGTAAGATGTATTATCCTTAAAGTGCTTCTATAGACATAAATCAAATTATCTTTGAGCACGTATACTGTTAGTAATATTTTAGTAGAGACATTGGGTATTTGGAAAAGTAAAGGACTCGTTTCAGAGTAGCAGATGGCAGTGCAAATGTCAAAGAATTTCTAGTTCTTTGAACCCAACCTGTGTTTTAGCAGCTCAAATGTCTTAAACTAAATTCTCAATTGGCTGTGAAGTCTTTTGATCAAATTTTCAAGCCAACAACTCTAATGGACAAAGGTAGTTGTTGTCTTGTTGATTTGAGTGGAGCAAATCATTACGTAGCCTACTCCTAATGTGTCCATAATGGGGGGGAAAGAAAAGAATTAACAAAAAAGAAGAAAAAGAAAATCTATTTCTTTAGTAGAATGCGAAATTCAAAAGCACATGCGACATGTTATATCATCCTTTGAAGGGTATATGTGACATGTGTTGCATCATCAACCTGATAGAAAGTTATCAAATACTCATTTTTGAACTCGCTGGGTCCATTGCTTATCATGGTGTTTGCTGCATGCCTCTGAGAAGCCTAATAAGTCTGAACCAATTTGGAATTTAAAGCATCCCATCTTTCAGAAAAGGGGAGCCAAGCCAGGGATTTGCCTACTGTAAAGTAAAAGCTTAAGTAAACTTAAATATGGATGGCCAAGACATTTTTGTTAGGCCCCATGTGTGTGTGGCCGAAGATGATAGGAAAGAACAAAGATCTTAATTTGTCTATTTCTGCTGCAATACAAATGGTCAATTTAGAGAAACTGATTTCACTGGCCAACGCATAGTGGGGCTAAATGTTATGGACAAGCCATAAATTTCTCACCTGGCCACCTCCAGACACTGTAATAATAAGTGCATGTTAGAATACTTCATGCATGTAAGAGTACCAAAAATTTTCTGATAGTTGAAAAGCATTCCACTGAAGCAGGTTAAATGGCATAGGTTTCAACATTTCCTAATTTCTAAAATCTGTTTGTCTGTATAGTGCGCTGAAGTTAGTTTGCTTTTTCATTGTTATCTTACAACTGCCATTTTCTCCATCTGCAGGTGGATAACATTAGACAGCATTCACATTCTAGCTACTCTGTATTCAAACCTGAAGCCCATTGAATTTTAGCAAGCCCTAGCACATTAGAAAGAGATAAACATAGAGGAAAAGCAAAATGTAGAGAAATCAATGAAATGAAATTGGCTTCCATGTTTTGCAAGTAGCAACTCCCTTTTCATTTTTCTCATTTATTTCGTTGATTTTGGGATGTCTGAAGACAGGTGCTATTAAGGCCTCAAATGGAATTACAAAGGTCAATCCTGAAGCATATGTGCCCTGAAGCAAATTCTCAAGTCAAAAGCTTCCAAAAATAAAATCTGTGGAATGTCAAGGACTTCTTAAAATTTTTATTTCTGTTCTTAATTTGAGTCTCGCCAGAAGCAGATTTTCTCTCCATCCTCAAAATAGATAAATAAACAAAACAAACCATTCACGGATAAACAATTAAAGCATATATTATTATACAGAATTACACAGACAAATTACCAGCCCCTATAACAAAAACGAACCTGCAGAACAGTCTTCAGGCTCATAAAATTCAGTCATGGTAGATAAAGAATGACATGAAAGTCTTGATGGTGTTAAAAGGAGAAGCTGAATGATAGATAAACTCTACGCACCACAGCTGTAAGTAGAACTTGCTCAGTTTGGTCAGTCACTATTGTAAGAGTTAAACAAATCAGTCACATATAGAGGTTAATCAAAGCAATGAAAATGGTGTATACATCTACTTGTAAGAATCACAAATATTTCTTTCTTTCTTTTCCAAAACCCTCCCACAATGATATACCAAATTTACCCCAAACAAAAGGGATCAATGTATTTTCATCACAGTATCACAATCTTATGAAACACTAGTTTCCCTACTTGGTACCTGCTGAGTTCACCGTAAGCTAGAAGCTTTCTTTTACATTTTGATTTACCTGAGAAACCCAGCATCAACAATGATTCTGACTTCTTGCCTTTTTGGATTTGTTCTTCTCCTGCATCTTCTTTTTCTTTGCTTCAGCTGAAATCCAACTGTAATCTGGAGGGACGACAAATGGGTCTTGAACATTCTCTATTCTACTGCTAGACCCATTGGTTGATGAAATAGGCCGGTACGGAGCTTTAATCCACTGAAACCAGGATGAACTTGATGACTGACTCACTGTTGGGCTTTCCCGTCCAGCAGTAGGGCTTGACGGAGGTGTTGCAAATTCATCCAGTGGCTGTAACTCTTCGAGCTTTGTAAATGTAACCAGTACCCTGATGGTGGGAACTACTGGGATAGCAACCTGAATGTAACAAGGAGTGCTCTCAAGATTATCTAAAAGAGAACAAAATAAAACTGATATATAAAACAGAAGTTAGTTCATGAAAAGAGCAAGGACATTGGAATCAGTTCTATGAATGGTAATTTGATTTATTCTGAAATCTCACAAGGACAAGAATTACACTTCTACCAACTTGTCCAAGTACAAAACATAATGTAGTTAGATCAATATCAGGAACCCAAAAACTATGAAGAAAAATGCACGAGAGACTATGCAACGATTAATACTGCAAAAAAATTTAATGACAACAACATGGTATATATAGAAAGTCACTTTAGTATTAGTAAATAACTCCAAGTTGGTTAATAGATGGATCTCAGTTCAGTTGCTAAAAGAACCTAACCCACACTAAGCTAACAAGGGAATTGATTGCTACTAAGTGCAAAAGTTGAAGGCATAATTGTGCAGCCTTTTCAGTTTGGGTACTGACCTAGTGATACCAGAATGCCTTGATTCAGGGGATAGACTTGAAATTTTTCCCCTAATTAGAACCTATTGCCCATCTACTCTGATTTTCTCCAATCAGTACAAGCACCATAACAGTTGCAACAAAAGTTGGGCACTGTGCATAACAACAGAGAACTTATCCTGTTTGGCCATAAATATGTCACCTTAGATATGATATCTAGATACAGATCTAAAATGCCATCTACGAAGGATGTTTAGGATAAAAAAAACAGTCGCAAGCCTCAAAAACACTTTTCCTGATGCTTCTCTGCCAGAGACTAAAACATCTATCAATTCAGAAAGCTCTCCCCCACTATCAACTTCCTACTTAAGTTCCTAGTTCCTCTAACATGTGTCCCTTTTTTCACCTTTCATGCAAAGCATATAACAGCATCAATATGCATTATACATGAAAAGGTTGGAACTTAAACAGGATGTCTTTTAGTTCAGATTAGAGAAACCACTCCTTCAAAAGTACAAAAATTTCTCTCCCGCATGCAAAAACAGAAATGAAGCATACAAGCCCCAATCTCTTCAGCTGCTTTCAAATGTATCCTCAAGCAACTCCTTTATTATTCTTGGAGGCAGTCAACAAAAGAAAAATTAAATTCACTATTCAAAAGCAACTTCACAATGGAAGAATAAATATCAACACTTCTTTCCCTGTGAAACAAAACACTTAATAGCCAAAAGGAAACATTTCTTCTCTCCTGTTTGGCATTTTTGAGCCAGATCCATCTGAAGTTGAATTCTGTCAGGCCATATTAGCATGGTATTATTACTTAATTAGTCACTGAGTTTCCTTCAGTTGAAAATTGCTAACTCCATGGAAAAAAGAAAAGAGAAAAACAGTTCAGCAAGCAGACATCATATTTCACCCACAAAGGTGTTAGAAGAGTCTATGTTTCTTTACCGTAGGTAGTTCGGTATTGTCTTGGCTACTAAGAAAGACAACTTAATAGTTGTTAGGGTCCAAGAAATGACATGTGCCGTTACAGAATTTCACAAGGTATAATCATGCCCAAAAGATAAATTTAGACAGCAGCAAACTTGCCCCAAAATTTTTAATTACTGGTGGCAAAGACTCGGAACTATATCATTTGAAGAAAATCAAATTTGGACATACTCAATTTCTAAAATATTCAGATTATTTGATGAAAGGTTTAAGCTCCAACAAGCCCAATATGAACAGTCACATATAATTGCATAACTCTAAATTAAGGCCATTATAATTTGCTTGCATAGCTGAAGTCAAGAACAAGTTCATATACATGCCCATAAATTAGCAACAGACTAATACATGCACACATTATAAGCAATAGTCAGTATTAGTTTAACATTGAGTTAGAAGAGATTTGAGGAAAAAAAGATGAGCAGAATTGTGATGTTTAGAGGAATGAAGACAATCATGATTGATGTTACAAATACTGAGTGGACGTCTGAACCAAACGCATTCTTCTTGTCTTGTCTGCCACCATTCAGAACCTGGGGTGTGGTCAGTAACCTCGGGCAAAAGAAGAGCAGCGGAAATTATGACCATGTAGACAATAATATTGACAATCAAGAGAATCGACACTTAGAAGCCAAAGAAGCATCAACCTTAAATTGTTCAAATACCCGAGTATAAACCAAACAGTTAGAGTTAGAATTCTATTGAGATGTATACGGCTATCCACATCTGAACATCTTGGTCCTCCAAGCTATAGATTGCTCAGTAAAGCTTCAAAGGAAACACACTTTTTCAGGAAGTTCTGAGGATGGGCAAGACCAATGATGGAAGTCAAAGTCACACAGTTCTATGAACTCATTAAGAAAATCAAGGTATTCCCAAACCTTAACACAAAAATCAGAAAAATAATTTGATACTAAATGGTAGAAAAATGGAGTTTAATATTACTCAAGCAACAATGAAGAGACAATTAAACTAATCAACAAGCACCTTAAATTACAACAGTTCTGCGTTAACATTGAAACAGATAGAAAGAAAGTAGCATACCTTCACAGGAAATGTTCCCATTGGAAGTTTTGTCGTGAGGAGCTCTCTTAAACGACGAATTGCCTTAACCTTATTTGCTAGAATGTCAAGCAATGGAAGCAGTTCTTCAGTTTGTAATGGGAAGTTTGGGGAAAGCCACAGAGTAGGTCTCAATCCCTTCTTATATTCATTCTCACGACTTCCTTCTTTGCGTCTATTATTGCTCTCAGAACTCATAGAAGTGGATGTCTTGGTATCTCTCCCTTTTCGGTGTTCATCCCTCACAACAATCTCAACGGAATGTCTTCCTGGTTTAATCTGACTTTCAGATGGAGAGTCCCCAAGTAAATCACTCACCTTCTCATCCACACAAAGAGAACTTCTTGGTGGAACAATTTTCTTCTGCCCTTCAACTTTAGCATCTCTTTTTCTCCAACCACCAAACCACCCTTTCTTTTCCTGCTTAGTCTCTCCATTCCGGTAACCATTCCCATCTTCAATTGGAATGTCCCTGTCCCTTTGGTCATAACAGCTATGACGATGAGCAATAATTCCATCACCATTTTCATTGGCCAATTCTAATGAATCCAATTTAAGTGCAACTTCAAGTTGTCTTCTTTCTTCTTCTGTCAAAATGTCACTGAGCTCCTCACTCTCTGTTTCATTCTCATTGCACGATGAGAAGAACTCATCATCCGTCATAGCCCCTGGAACCCTTCTAGATTTAATGCTAACAACTACATTGTGCATATCATAGACCTTTGCCTTCCATGGTCCCACCAGTTCAGTTTTTTCCTGCCGTCTCCATGTCAATTGTGGCAAAAGAACTGCCTGAGTCACATCAATTCCCGGCCTAAAAATATTAGTCTGAGACATTGCAGCCACTTCTTGGCGAACCTCTTCTTCAGTTGCTGGAGCACCAGCACCATCCAGAGCATTCATGACCTCCTTATCCTTATGCGAGATCATGCAAAGTGACCCAGCAGGAACTTTCCCATCCTCAGACCCATCGCCAAGGAAAAGAATACTCTGATCTGAGCGCTGAATCCTAAAACCATCAAAGCCGGCCAAAGTCATGTCAGCCCTCAAATTAGCACCCCTCTTCCAAATTTTGTAAGTATCTGATGGTGCAATCCTTGAAATGAAAGGTATGACAGAACTCTCAAAATGGAACGTAATTTCCATATAGAAGTCTCTCATCCTTCTCATGGTCGCCACCAAACGAGGCAACCTCCTACACCATTTTGCCCATGCCAATGGCTGGTAATGTCTTACTATGATCATTGCTATACCCTCTTCTCTACTGCAAATGGCTTCTTGAAGTGCACTCCACCCCTGCTCATTCTGCAGACTCCAATCTGCACCAGCAACCATAAGCATCTCAGTTGCAGTCTCATCCCCCAATTTGACAGCCAAGTGAAGAGGAGTGTCACGGTTAGGTACATCACGCCTGTCAACCACAGCAGAGATAGCATCAGCTTTCTCTTCCTCAGCCATTGAAACTGCCTCAGTCCGAATCTCAGCAGGGTCACAAAGTCTTGGAAGGGCAGCAAGTATCTTCCTGAGACTGGCAAAATCTCTAGTTGCAATGGCCTTATGTACAGGACTGTGGGCATATTTTGAAATATCAATCCCCGCCATGCCTCAGGAGTGTATATAAAGATCAAGCTAGACCAATTATATACACAATCAAAACCCCAATTCAATCATCCAACACCCAAAACTTGATTGTATATGATTGGTGAATACTGCCCCACAATTATAACCTAAAAACAAAAGAGTAACATAATCAACACTCATCAACTATTTTCTCCTAATAAACAACTGAATTCTTAACAGAAGAAAAGAACCCAGTTCATACCTAGTCACCAATTATGATAATATGAGAAATTTCTGAAAAATCTTCACGAAAATAGAAACAAACTGTCCAAGTCACATCAAGGTAGTTCGAGAAGAAAGACAGTTGCAGCTATCATCAAGAAATACAAAAGCAAAGAATCTTGAGCGTCCCAAAGCAAGAAAAGTATCCAAGAAACCAAGAAATCTCACCTTCTTCTTCTTCTTATTCCTTCTATATGACTCTCTTCTTCTCCTTCAAAAGAAACCAAAGATGCTGCACAAAGAGACTAAAGCACCAAAACCCCACTAGAGATAGATCCTTGTGATCCAATCCAGATCAGACAAACCCAAGAACATGCATGTGGGGGTGTGAAACAAATTTTTTTTGTATTAGAAAAAAAAGAAAGAGTACTAAAGAAAATTTACATTAGAAAGGCAAGGTAAGGAAATAGAAAAGAACCAGAAGCGAGAGAGGAATTGAAGAAAGTAACAGAAACCCATGAACCAACCAAAACCCCAAGAAATATGAAACAGTAGTAAAAAGAAAATTTAGAAAACCAAAAGAAAGAACCAAAATTGCTTATGTATTGCAAAAAGGTAAAAACCCAAAAGAAGAATATCAAAAGTTATAAGCTATTGCTGCTACAAGTATTTCTTTTCACAGACAGAGAAAGCAAAGTCTCCAAAGAAATAGAAGTTAAAAAAAAAAAGTGGGGACCTTTAAAAGATGGTGAAAATGGTGGATTAGTTTCATGTGACTGGAGAGCTGGATAATAGCAAGAAGGAGAAGATTAAAAAAAATAATAATATTTCAAAAATTTCCCTTTATTTATTCTTTTTCTCTTAAAAGAGTTAATTGATTAATTAAGAGGATAAAAAAGAAGGAAATGTGAAAGGGAGAGACTAGTCATAGGCTAATAACAGGTCAGAGATACAGATAGTCCAAAATGGGAATTGGCCAAAACAGAGTGCATGTGGGTCCCATCATATTAGGAACTTGTCTTCCCATTTCCATAATAATAAATAATAATTCTTCTAAGAAAATTATATCAGTATTTGGATTTTGCTTTTCTAGATATTTATTTATTTTATTCTCATTTAATACAATGTTGACTAGTTTAACCAGAGAATTACTCTAATAGATTTCATTTTAAAAATGGAAGTTACTTCAAGTTAATGTTTTTTAATTAGTACTAATTAGCTGCTAGGGCTTTTCTATATTGTGAATTTGCCATTGAGTGCTAGCAATATTTTTCTATGCATTTTATATATCCCTCTAATAATTAAAAAAGGTACATTTGTCTGTCCTTTTTAAATCTTGGCTTCTTATTCATCATTATACATTTACTTTTTTTAACAATCTATAACTCCATCTTTTTATTTTATATTTTTCTACATTTTTGTTTTAAATGTTTGTCTTAATTCATTAAACAATACATTCTTTCTTTTTTTTTTAAACCTAAACAATACTTTCTTTTTGGCATAACTAAACAATACTTGTTTCTAGATAAATATAAAATATACATATTAATATTATAGATTAGGGAACAGCAACAAAGGAATGAAACTTTAGTGTTTTTACTAGTTGTATTTTTTTTTTATTAGCTCTAATTACTAATTAAATTTTAAATTTTAAATTTTTTAATTATTTTAAAATTTTAAAATAAATATTTATATTTTCAATTTATTTTTAAATTATTTTAAAAAATACTTATTAATAATATTTTTTAAAATTTTATAATGAAAAAAATAATATGACAAATCAATTCTCTTACTAATATAAAATTACAGAGTCAATAAAAATTTATTACATTTAGATCAGTATATATGATATTTTTAATGGTTATATTATTAAATATGGAATAAATTATTTTTGTTGATTCTTATATATTAAAAAATATTTTTAAAAATAAATATTTATTTTAAAATTCTAAAATAATGAAATAAAATTATTAAAAAATATAAAATTTTAAATTTAATTTATAATTAGACCTATTTATTACTATTGCTATATTAGTATCGTGAAAATAAACTAAAAATAATATAAACATAATATTTTCAAATCAAGTGATATAAGTTTACTATGCATCGCGAATAATGAAGAAATTTATTATAGCCTGTATAAATCTAGTAAAAGCAAATAAGTAAAGAAAAAAAAAAAAAAAATAAGCGACTAAGGTATAACTTGGAAACATTGTCCAAGAAGAATAAACGTAAAAAGTAAATGACCAATGTTCTTGTGAAAGTGAAAGACATGTGGCTCCTTCATATTGGAAGTGTTATTAAATATACATATAATATATTTTAATTTAATTTAAATTTTATAAATAATTACGTTAAAATTTTTAAAATAATATTTTATTATTTATAAAATTCAATACTTTAAATTTACTCTAAATATATATATATAGTTATAAATATTTTTTTATTTATATACTAAATTAACTGATAAATAATTTCAATTTATTAATTTTAAATATAAATTATATAATATAAGACATTTAAATATCAATTTTATTTTCTAATTCATGTATAGTTTGGTAAAAAGATGCTACATAGAAAAGTATTCTTAACATTCCTCTCAAATTGCATATGGTTTTCATGATTATGTCACTCTTCGCATGTGTTATTTTGACTTTTTATAAATTATAATATAAGGAAGAGTATTGATATCGTTTGAACAGTTTCTCCTTTTTCTTCTCATTTTGCAAGTTTCTTTGTTTCTTTTAACTTCTTTTGTAAAAGCAACAATTTTTTCACTTGAAAGTTGTTGAGCTTCTGAAAAGCATTTTACTTTTAGTATTTCACCACTTTGTATTCCATCAGTTTTTTTTTTTTTTTTTTTTTTTTACTTTTCTTAAAAATAAATAACCCATTAAAGCATGAAATTAATGATTGAAATTTCAAAGCCATTTGCCACAGGAGTGAGTAATTTCACTTCGGTCCTTCCCTCATTCAAAATATGTCATTTTGAACCACTAAAACAATTTATAAAAGTTTTTGCCATTTATTAATTAATTAAACATCTAAAATGTAATATATATGATAGTACTTATTGCTTTTACTTTGTCAATCTTCCTCGAGGCCCTCGTAAAATGCAGATGCCAAGAAATTGAAATTTTTTATACCTCTTTAACATATTAATTTGAGTTGTTTAATTGATACGAACAACTTTTATTATTTCTTAAATCTTCTTTTGGATAAATTTATAAAATAATTACAATTTGGGCTGATAAAAGATTTATAGTAGAATTAAGACTGTTGACATGGTTGCTTATTTGGATTAAAATGTTATTCAAAATTAAATATGAAGCCTTTTCTTTTGACAATTTTGGCTAAACATTAATATTTTCATAATTTCATTTTCTCAACTTATCTTTAATTCATATTTAAAAAATAATTACTGGATATAAAATATTATTATTATACTTTTTGATGTTTTTACATTTAAATTCATTTAAAAATTAAATTTTCAAAAAGGTCTATATAATTTCAATTAAACATAGTATAATTTTTTAATTGGGCAAAAAAAAAAAAAGGAAATCTCAAAAAATCACGAAAATCACTGTCTTCTTCAGTTTAGGACTTCTTTTACTAAATTAAGAGGAGGGAACAACACTCTCTATTAGAAACACATTTCTCATTAAAATACGACATTGAGAAAGGAGGGTTTTTTAAAATAAAAATTAAATAAATATGTAGAATTAAGACATAACAAATATTGTTACAGTCCTAAAAGCACTGATAATCCCTATTTTCTTAATCTTTCAATTATTATTTTTCTCTGGGAGTTTCACATGATATATATAGTCTCTGTTTTTCCTTCAATTTCCATTGATTATACCTTTTTCTTTTCATAGCTTGTCATCAACTATTTTCGTTGTTCTTTTTCTCTCATTTCTCAATTTGACGATTGCTTCAGTTTTTATTTTTCAGTTTCGAGATACTTGTATTATTTGATGGTGAGATTTTATTTAAAGTAATGACGTATTTAAAAGGAATATTTAGAAAAAGAAAAAAATAAGTGCATCTATGAATGTACAGTGAAAAGAATGAAACAAATAGACTTTAATTGTTCAATTGAAAATAAACCATATTAAAATGTGATCGTACTGATTTTTTGTTGAGCAAAATCGTGATTAGATATTCGATTGAAATCATAAAAAAATTTATTTTATTTGAGAAAAAGATACGAGAGATAAAATAAAATGAAAATGATAAAGTTAAAAGATATATTTTAGTGTTATGAAATGTATTGACTTATTAATGTGTAATTCATTTAGAAATTCTATTTATTTTATTAAAATTTAGTTTAATTATAACAAATTCTATATAAATTTAATTATATAAAATATTAAATTAGCTTTTATTCTATCTAAAGTATATAAATTTTAAATTCTCAAATAAATTCCATATATATCTTATAAATTTCAACCAAACGCTAGTGTTTGACGATCGTTAAAAAGATCTTTTACAGAAGAAAGGAAAAAATGTTTAAGGGCTCCATATATATAAATAAGATAAAATATGGAGGAGGACTGAATAGAAAGAAAAGTGAAAAAATTGGGAGCTATTTGCTTTGGGCATGTATTATGATTATGGTGGTGCTCTTTATTGGACAAGTCATAACTATCATATCCACAGAGGCAAAAAGAAGTCAATAGCCTAAGCTTATAATAAACATTGGCCATAAGTTTATAACAAATCAACCTCATGATTTCTCATCTAAATTTTCTGCCCTTTTTTCTTTTTTCTTTTTTCTTGAGTTAACTAATCATCATCATTTTGTCCCACTTGAAAGACATTTCCAATTCCCATTATTTAATTTAATTTATATTCTTTTATAAGCTCTTATTTCTTATGAGCTTGTAATAAATATAAGCACCACGCCACCACTCAAATTCTTCTTTTTTTTTTTTTTTTTTTGGGTGCTTGCTAAAGTTTCCTGTCGGTGCTTCCTGTTATGACAAATATAACTGTAACCACCTGGTGGGTGCCCCCCGCCCCAAATAATAACATCATTACCTGAATAACAAACTTTTGGTAGATTCTCCCAACAAAGTTTTAATACTAACCACACACATTTATAAATAAATATAACAGTAAAGCACAGTAGTTTTTAATAGCCATCTTGATATTGTTATTGGTGCTAGGAAGCAAATTTGTAAATTATTTTTTATCCAAGTTATTTTAATTTACATACTTTTTCTAAAAAGGTAAAAAAAAAAAAAAAAAAGTAATTTTAGATGAGTTATAAATACAGTGAGGATAATCTTGGGTTTTGATGGGTTTTGTTATTATATTTCATAATTTTAGATTAATAATCATTTGTGTACAATAAAACAAGTAAAATTAAGTCAATTTGGATGAACTTATGTAACCAAATGATTATAAGATGATAATATGCATTCTTTACTTTTTTTCTAATTTTCTTTTTTGAGGGAAGCATTATTTGCATGTTGCTAATTACAATGAATATAGATATCTTAGTCTAATAAATAAATAAATCTTTATTCTCAATGAAAACAATATAATTATTTTTTCCAATAATAGTGAAATAATGGATTGCAGGGATTCCATTAGTAAGAACAATGGGTTCTCATTAGGTTAGCTTGAATAATGTGACATGTTCCTTGAAAGTTCCAGGGCTGTGAATACCTTTTTTTGTCTTTCTCAGTTTAGACAGAATATATAAACTTTTATATATATATATTTTCATGTACTTTCCATCCATATATTCCTCTCTTTCCCCTTCATTTTTCTTTCCCTCTTTATTTATTTATTTATTATAATGCAACTTTCCATGATTCTTTTTTTCTTCTCAAGCCCCCACATGTATCTATTCACTAATTAGCGTTTGATCTATGTTTTGCTGACATAATAAAATGTTTCATTCACATAAATATTATTGCAAGGGATTCACATTACCTCATATCATTTCATTAAAACATCTTTCTAAATAAAATACATCTAAAGGATAAATTTCAAAAAAATAAGAAGAAAAGAATGTGATTCCAAAACTAGAGTCAAACTACATTCTAAATAAATAAGATTGGGAACCCAATTAATGCATTTATTTCAAGCTCTCCATTTCATATTAACAGTCTTTTTTTCCAAATAAGAAGATTATAATTATTTGTCACTTTTATATATTTAATATACTATTAATTCTTTCTTTAGAATAGGTGTAATAAATTTTGTAATATATATAAAAATAATTTAGTCTGATTTAGTTATTTTTTTTTATAATTAATTTTATTAAATATTCAGTTAATTCAAGTGAACTACTGTAAAAAGTGACAATTAATATAGAGCGAAGGAAATATATTAAGGAAATAATTTACTTTCACATTCTATTATTTATAAAATAACATGACACGGGTTACAAGCAAATACCAAACAATTGAAAGTGTAATCGGATTTCACAGGAAATTAACAAAACGAATAACAAGAAGAAAGAAGTGGAAATATGGACTAATTACTAGTAATTAGCCACACTGTGGAGTACAACAGTCTCGACAGTGAGCCCAGGCCCAAAACCAAAAAGAACACCCCACTCTAAGCCTTCTCCAGTAGACTCAAGCCCATCCTCGGCTGACTTTTTTCTCATGTAGTCCATGATGAACAAGACACAGGCACTGGACATGTTACCAAACTCAGAAAGTATGTGTCTTGTGGCCTGTAATTTATTGGGCTCAAGCCCAAGTTTAGCTTCTACTTGATCAAGAATTGCAGGTCCACCTGGATGTGCAATCCAAAATATGGAGTTCCAATCTGAAATGCCCAAGGGCTGGAATGCCTCAACAAGGCTTTTCTCAATATTCTTGGAGATCAGTCCAGGAACATCCTTCAGGAGGTGGAACGTAAGGCCCACTTCACGGAGATGCCCGTCGATCGCCCCATCACTGTCCGGAAGTATGGTTTGGGCCGTAAAGACTAGTTCATACAAGGGTTTCTCGACGTTAGGCACTGGGTCTGAGCCCACTATAACAGCAGCCGCCCCATCACCAAACAAAGCTTGGCCCACAAGGCTATCGAGGTGCGTGTCACTAGGCCCACGAAATGTCACGGCGGTTAACTCCGAGCAGACGACGAGGACTCGGGCACCTTTGTTGTTTTCGGCTAGGTCTTTGGCTAGGCGGAGCACAGTGCCTCCGGCGAAACAACCCTGTTGGTACATCATGAGCCTTTTGATAGATGGGCGTAGGCCCAATAGTTTAGTGAGCTGATAGTCGGCCCCTGGCATATCCACTCCACTAGTGGTACAAAAGACCAAGTGGGTAATTTTTGATTTGGGCTGGCCCCATTCCTTAATAGCCTTAACAGCTGCCTCTTTTCCTAGTTTAGGTACTTCGACAACTACTATATCCTGTCTTGCGTCCAATGAAGGAGCCATGTACGCACAAATATTTGGATTTTCTTTCAACATCTCCTCAGTCAAGTGCATATAACGCTTCTTTATCATTGATTTATCACCTGAAGGACATGGAAAAGAAAGAAGAAACATCAATACTTGAACATAATTCGAACATGCATATATATAATGAATAAAACCTGAACATGGATATTCATGTGATCATGAACATAATCATAGAAAGAAAAGGTGATCAAGCCTTACACATGCGCTTGAACTTTTCTTTAAGTTCGGTCTTGTGTTCACTGTTTGTTACACGGAAGTAATAATCCGGGTATGTACTCTGATCGACAGAGTTTGTAGGTGTGACAGTGCCAATAGCCAAGACTGTTGCAGGGCCTTCAGCCCGTTGAGTCCTGCGAACATCTTGTACAGACACCATCGTTAGCTTCCTGAAAGAGTTAAAAAGGAACAATAAGCAGCTTATGACAGAACCGCAGGCGGTGGTAGACAAGCTATTTAAAGGATGGTGCCGTCGGTTTAATAGGAGAGAGAGTGGGGGTGTAGAGAGAAAGGCCGGTGAATGTCACGCGGATATCCAAAAAAAAGGCTAGGCACACCCACTTGGGAGGAGGGCTGGGTGGCACGTGACTTTTGCGTTTGGTAAGGAAATGGGTTATAATGTAATGTATATCAAACTCCCCACATGCCTTGGAATTGCATTTGGTCTTACTTACCAGAAGCAGCAATACCCTTTAATTATATATCAACATTTGATTTGTTTCCTTTATTTTTGAAAATTTATAATATGCATTATCGTATGAGACACCTTTTATTTTGAAAACTATATCTAGAATTTAGCGACACAAATATGGATGTGTTGGCAAATGCATCGCATGCTCTTCTATAGAAGTAGAAAATCTTCAAGTTTTTCCCATAAGGAGCTGATTCTGAGCACTGGCATAAAGATCTTTATGATTATTTTCTTATTAATTTACATATAACCGCAGAATGAAATTCAGTTTTTTCTTTTTCACAAAATTTGAGATATAGGCATGTTAGGTGTGTGAGTTTTGTAATGATTTTTTTTTTCAAAAGGCTAAACACAAAACAAATAAAAGAAATGAGCTTTCACTAATTTTTTAATTTTATCATATAGATTTAAAAAAAATTTATCGTTTAGATGTATGAATTTTCAAATTTATTTCAATTTTATGATGTAACTCGCAAATGATGTTAAATTGAAATAAAATATTACAACACGATTAAAATGTGTTTGAACTGTTGTATTTACAGTAATCTAGGCGACTGAGGAGTTGAAGATCAATATTGCAACTATAAGTTTACAAAATTTTCCTTTGAAACTAGAAATGTAATGTTGGAAAAATTTTAAAATTAGTATATTTAATAGATAAACTTTAAAACTGTGTGTGATTAAGCCTAAAATAGGAAATATGAAACAAAAAAGTGGGCACTGTTATTAGTCCATCCCAAGATGTGTAGAGGTTCAAATTTTTGCATGGGCAAAAGTTGGCTCTAAATTCTTCTGTATCTTGTCGAGATGTAGATATCTTACATATAAGGGGTTAATAGGCATAGAGTTAAGGAAATGAACTGATAAGGTAAAATAAGCTTTATATGGGACATCTAAAAATTTACCATCTATTGAATTTAACTCTTTTCCTTTTTGAACAAAACTTTTTAATTATGTGCAAGGACAATTAATTTCCAACTTCTTAGAATTAAATAAATTAATTCTGAGCAATTCTAATGGCAACCAAGATAAAAAAAATAAAACAAAATTCGCTGTCCTAATATTTCTAAAAGAACCAAACAACCCAACTACATAGAACTTTCCATTTCAACTTGATCAATTGGATTTGAACTAGAACTAGAACCAGAACCAGATATTAATGATCTGAAAATTCGTCCCTTAATACGTATGATATTTGCACTATTTGTTCATTTAAGGACAGAGCTGACGTGTTTGGGTAATACATTGGAAAGGGAAGAGGGAGGAGTACTTGCTTTTCAGTGTTCTAATACCAATGTCCTAACAATTCCATCTATTATTTGGTAATTCATGAGTTATGCTGAATTGGCAGCTTGGTATTGGAGAATAAGTCCCATCCAAATATGAGTTAAGAAGGTGAGCAGCTGGTTAGGTGCCAATCTTCGTATAAATAGTAATACAATCATAGAATAGGATGTACATGATTATCATGAATAAAGATTACCATAAAACTCCTCTCTAATATTTTATATTTAAATATTTCTTTCTAAAAATGCAAAAGGGCATCATTGGAAATATGCTATTAAACTTTAATAAAAACGACATTATTTGGACAACACTTGTGGCTACATCTTCCAAGACTAACAAAACCAATGTCTTGAATGTTGATAACCTGTTTAAAATTGTTGTTGAGTATTAAAAAGATTGATTATTGAATTTTTGTTTTCCTCATTAACTCTTTTTTTTTTTAAAAAAAAAAACCTATTTTCTGAAACAGCATCAATAAGTAATTTTCACAACTCAACAGAGCACAGAAATTTCTTTCCGGAAAATAAAGCCCTTTTCACAACCACAATGTGGAAGAACTTCTAAATCAGTTGAAAAGAAAAAGGAAAAATACATCTCTCGGATTTCTGTAATATGGAGACCTTGATGAAAATTAGTGCCATATAATTCTATTATCTATCACGTTCGTAGATAATAGGATTCAATTAGTCAAACGTCAATAGGCATATATATTCGGCAATCTACCATCACACGTTAAAACAAAGAAATACACTGCAGCAGAAGTGTAGGCGTCCCTTGTATATGAGTAAATAAGGGTATAATTACCAACTGATTCTGCTTGAAAATTGAGGTTAAATACCTTAATATTGGTATGAAGAAGACCCCATGCAGGGCACAAAAGGAATCATGACCATGCAAGCTTGCACTTGCTTCTACCCTCGGATCGTGCATCAAATGCCCCAGATCATCACCTCAGATGCCTGAGCTTCTGGATTTTATTCGTTTCCCTCTTAACTGATTTCATCAGAAATCTATTGTTCAAGGTTCCTGTTTGCGAATTACCAGGGCCTGGCTCAGTTCAATCCCAATCTACAAAGCTATGCCCAACTTGAGGTCATAGGTTAATACAAGAGTAGTTGTAGCAAGTCTCATCACCACCATCTATACTAAGATTCAGTCGACACCATTAGCATTTTGACCAAGGACATTCAACTCAAAATTTGAAAAAGGAATAACCAGTTTTGCATCCAAGTGGAACTCTTGTGATTTACCTTTTGCAAAAATTGCTTCCATAATTGGGTTAACCTGAAGTGGCACTAGTTTTTAAGCACTTAGATCCGCAAGAGCAATCAAGTTATGGATGACTTGCAAACTGGGCATGATGTTCTTCTGCTGAGCCATGGATCAATACACTGCCAAAACGAAATGAAGAAAGGAAAAATGTCAAATAAATATGGCTTATAATAAATAGGTAAATTGCAAACGATAAGATTCTTACGTCCTTGTGAAATTTGTGCAAGCACGGAAGATGACGTATAGTTTCTCCAATAGTTGGGGTTTCTAGACAGATTGCGCAAGTTTCTTCAAAGTTGTCAGTCTGCAAGAAAACAGAAAATACAACACAACTATCAGCAAATAAACAAGCTGAAAATAGTACCTGGGCCATATTAAAGCTTCTCCACTTGGAACCCAAGCATACACATTCAGCACCTCCATATGTACATTCTTATTTAACTTACCTGCAATACAGACTCTGGCAAACTGTTAATTCGATTGGTTGATGCACCGTGTTGCTGATTGTTCTCATCAAGGGCCAATAACATCTCATAATCATTTCTGCAGCAAGACAAAAGAAAAAAAAGAAAAAAACAGAGATGCATGATATATCTTATTAGTCATAATACAAACATATACAGGTGAATCTAAACTAAGAAAATTTCTAAAAGAAGATGGACTATGAACATATGGTGCACAGTGAAAAAGGAAGCCTAAATTGAGGAACTGAATTAAACCAAGCACTGAAATCTGAACTTCTTACTTGATACTATAATATGCTGATAAAGTTTAATTTTTTTTTCCCTCCAAATAGGCAATTTTGATAAAATGCACATCAAATGTAAGATTCTAAACATGCTAGTTGAAAAGCATCACGGATAAAGCAATTATTTTGCAGACAAGAAATACTTGAGGCATTCATGCATGTTAGCAATGTGTCAGAAAAAACCAGTCGCTGACCATCAGTTGGACCCAGAGGGAGGTCCATCACAACAGGTGGTGAAGGCACAATCTGTCAAGCATAGTTACTATTTGCACGACTCCAAGTTCGGAGTTACTACCAGTATAAATTTAGATGGATCTTCCCATATCCCTGATAATCATCTAAATATATCTTTGACAAAAGTAGTTCTCAAACAGATGAGATTCTTACTCATTGAAATCACGCTGAACTTGAAGAATGTGACTATTTGTCACACTCATATCTTCTAATGCTTCCAATATATCAAGTCTCTGCATTGACAAGCAAGCAATCAGTTTCGTTCTTAAGCTGCATATATATGGCCCACACATGATCTCCTCACAGACAACACATGGAAAAGAGTACCAAGACAACAGAGAATAGGATAACCTTGGAGAAAAAGGGGGGTTTTGGACCAATATTAGACAGATTGGAGACCCCGTTCTAAAATCATTTTGGCATACACTTTTTGAAATTTTCAAATAACAAAAATGGTGAATACCAAGACAACAGAGAATAGGATAACCTTGGAGAAAAAGGGGGGTTTTGGACCAATATTAGACAGATTGGAGACCCCGTTCTAAAATCATTTTGGCATACACTTTTTGAAATTTTCAAATAACAAAAATGGTGAACATGAACAATTAGCATAAACTTAAAGAGGTTTCATATGACTGTCACAACAGAGTTATACTCGGATAAATAAACAAGACAACCAAAAAATTATATTAAAGGATAAACGTTTAAGATGCTTTCTCTCAACATAAAGCCTAGGGGTTAAGAACTCAAATTACTGCTACTCCTAAAGGCAGAAGACAAGTAATAACAGAGATTATTTTATCTAAGGATTTAGTCCATAGTTAAGAGGGATTTAGTAATACTGTTAATAATATTATAACTGAAGTTACAACTTTTTGGATATATTATCCAAAAGACAGAGGACTAAGAATATATTAAACTCATTTAAGGTTTACCCGCATGTTGAACAGAATACCATATCTGGAACCTAAAACACATTCAAAATTCAAATCTCACAAGAAAAAAAATTATCGAATGACTGGAAAAGCCATGAAATCTTAAAAACTAACTACCAAATAGTAAACAGCATTAAGATCAATCAAAACCATAACTATTTCTTCAAATATCAGATGGTGAATATGAATTTCAGATGTGAGTAGAAGATAAAAGTGGAAAAAATACCATCTCTAAGTCCATGCTCAAAGGAAACTGGAAATTCCTTGTTGTGGATGATGAAGTAAGCGAGTGGTTCCTAGCTCTAAGTAATCTTGCAGGAGGCCGGTTGAACAAGCGATTCCTCAATTGTGAAGTTCTAGTAGCAGGAAGTCGAGACTGGGTTCCTCTCCTATTTGAGGGGTTCTGAAATGACCGTGGCTGAGGCTGTGTATTTGAATGCATAGTTGCTGGCCTTCTCTACATAAAATGCAAAAGACAGTGTGCAGAAAATAAGATGTACATAATAATTTTGGCAAAATATTGTACAATATACAACAGCTGAAATGTTTTTAATAGACAGGGATTTCAATAATTTTACAATTTTGAGGGATGGGCTTAGTCATTATTTTGTGTCTTAAAGATGAATTCAATGCTGAAGCTTGTAAAGCTTTACTATTTAGTTTGCTGAGTTGTTATGCAATTCAAACCCTGTGGGTGATAGATTCGAACCCTATGTATGATGCAGATCTAACCCTAGATGTTACACCTAAAAATGTCAGGTAAAATATTCGAAGTCTTGGTTCTTCTCTTTTGTTTCAAATACAGCTATTTACAACAAACACTCAGATTTGACCATGTTTCATACATGTCCCATCTGTTCTAAGGCCACATCTTAAAAAAACAAATATCCTGATCCGAGATACATAAGCAGAACTTTTGGACTTGTTCAAACTAGAGCGGCAAGCCTCAATCAAATGAATGAAGTTACAATCATTATTGATAATACAATTATATGAGCAGTTATATTGTTATGCAACCCACTAGAAATAAGGAGGCCTACTTACAAGACGCGATATAGGGTAACTTTGACTAGAAGCAGTGGGGAATACATCTTCCACCTGCCGCAATAGCCATGCTGCATCTTCATCAATCTGTTAAAATGGTCAATAAATGTGAGAGCTGACAACTTTGTCTAACAGATTAACTAGATAACACGGAGGAATAAGAGAGACCCAGCTAAAAAAGGACAAACCTCGCTCCCCCCAAATGCTGGTGTCTCTTGATATAATTGTTCTTGGAGTTCACGAGCCAACATCTCATCAGCTTCCACTTGTCTTGCCCTAGCATCTGCCTCAATATCATTTTCCGAACTTAATCCCTGAGAGCTGCCAGTTCTTCTCTCAGGTAATGACTCATCAACTTCATAAATTGGATGCAAAATGCCTCTACGTTGTCTATATGAAGTTCTGGATGATCTGGACCTAGATGACTCATCAGATGAACCAAGGAGCATAATTTCTGAGTCATCAGGAACTGTTGTGGAGTATTCCCCGTCATTTCTCGAAGTTAATCCATGCTTCTTTTGTCTTTTAGTATGTATATTCCCAATATGATGCGGTCGATTTGTTTGATTGAGCCCAGACACATGCCTGGAAGCTGTTTGGGCTAGAACCCGATCCCCTGATTCATGTACATTCTTAACATTTGCAGTGCCAGTATTTCTTCTTGCCACTCTATTTTCATGCTGTTCATCAGCAGAGAATTCATCATCTGCATGATATAATTTCTTTGCATGGTTCCGTGTACTTCTCCAACCACCTAATGACGCATCTCTGCTGGTATCACTGGTTACATTAGCTGCTTTATTCTCAATCCTAGAACTGCAGAAACATCATCAGGGCTAAGGATATAAATAATAAAAAAGAACAAGAAGCCAAAGCTGATGACAAAAACAGGAAGAGACGCCCAAAAGTTAGTAGTCTGAAGAGAAGATAAATAATGTAAAATAATATTAGAAGTTCACAGAATGATTTACTCTAGCACCTACCAAGGTTTCAGATGGCTAAGGTAACTGATACTAAATAGATAAATACGTATATCGTCCATTTGATGAGAGGGGAAAAAGATCATTCACCAAAACCAAAAATTCATTGCAGATAACTTACCTCGTAGATACATGAAAAATTTGTGCATCATTCTCTGTTGACGTAGAAGGATAGGTTACCAACCCTTTTCCTTTAGCTCTATAATGATTATTCTCTTCATTCTTCTCTCCAACTATTATTTCTCTGATATCCACCTCAGATGGACCATCAGATACGATGTTCTTGGAGTCGTCTGTTCCAACATCAATGGAACAATCTTGGTGACTTTCAGCTAACTTCTGTTGCCTAGTGGCTATATTATGTGGAGAAATACAACCATTTCGCACCAGTCGTTTATGCCCAGTAACTCTTGGTGAGGTAACAGATAGATGGGAAGCAGATGCTTGTTTTTCAATTTTATGTGGAGAACTACCAGTGAGATCAATTCCTTTTCCGTGATTCAGAGCTGAATCAGAACCATTACATGCATTGACATCTACCTTTTCCTTTCCCTTGAAGAGATTGCTGGGTATTTCAGGAGCAAAATGTGAAGAGGAGCCACTATTAGATGACACTTGAACATCTCTGGTCTCTTTCGCATGCAGAGCTTTGGATGCACCACGAGGAAAAGCCATGTCAAATAAAACTTCGTCATTTATGAGGACAGGTAATTTAGATGGGATATTAGCAAACTCAGCTTTCCCTTTGCCCAACTGTTGCATTCTAATAGAATGTTGAGTTTCAGTCTTGGAGTTATTGGTCACTGCTCCTCTTCTAAATAGTGGAGCATTCCGGGAAGGATGGGAATTTCGTAACGGAGAAAAAGCAATAGATCTATTACGAGGCTCAAGTTCATCCGTCTTGACAGGAATTCTACCAGGATTTAAGTGAAGGCTTCTACTAAAGCCATTTTCACTGACCAGCCTACCCCTAGCTCTCAACTGATTCAAAGATTCCTTACTACTAAGATCAGAAGTTCTTGAAGGACCAGCTGCATATGAATTACTTTCTTTTCCTAAATGCAAATCATTGATACGACGCGCAGTTATTCTATCAGGAGTGTCTGGAATTTCCACTACCTGTTCAGTGTCCATCTCTTCCATATCTGTGTAGTTGAAAAAAGAAAAAGTCCAGTCACTCGACATTTATTCATCAGTAACAAGCAACTTAATGACTACAGCAGCAACCAAGTATAATCCACATACTAATTGAGTCATCAAACAGCATACAGAACTGCATTTCAACAGCACAAAATGTAGATGTCCAACAATCAAATGCAAAGATGTAAGGGAACAGAAAACTCTAGAAATTATAGAAAGTAAAGTAAGGATTGGACCACATACAACATCTTAGAAGACCAAGTCCGTCTAATTTCAACATATCCAGAGATTGAAACTATGTAGGAGAGGTGCAATAGCACCTACAGTCAATAATTAATGGAAGCGCGAAACAAAAACAAAATAGAAGCTCAAAGACATAGCAAGTGGGAAAAGATAAACAGTAGATAGTCCAAAAAATACAATGCTCATATACACACACAAGCACATATATGCATACGCAAAGAGGATAAAAAATGGTCATATACATATGCAAAAAGAAGCCTCCAGAATTGCCAAGTTAAAGATGATACCAAAGAGAACAAAAACCCCTAAAATGAATGTCCAGACTCTCTAGAGTCCCTAGATTAATATCTAAAGAGATGCAATCATAAAACATAATTTACTATACAAAAGAACTGTTCAAAGCATAAATATGTAACAGAAATTACCCTTTGAAAGCAGGTACATTCAACTACGCATGTAACCAAGTGATTACACAAAACTCTCTACATGATCACATCAAAAACAATGAATTCATTTCAATTAAAAAGCATACTTCTTTAATAATCATCAGCCGAATAAAAGTAAAAGCAACCAATTTTGCTTTGCTTTTTCTTTTTTACATATAAATTAGGGGTTAGATGATTTAAATTAAAATCTCCCCATAATTTACTTTGAACCCAAAAGCAAGTAAATCACTCCACTTAACAAAATCAAAAGTAAAGAGAGTTTTAGAACAAAGTTTTCAAAAAAAGAAAAAATAAAATTCACTGCAAATTATCATGAAATGAGAAAGAATACTATTTTCTGTCTCCATCAACTAACTAAATCATCAATCATGAAATGCCTCACAAGAGATTTGAGAAGGGTAAGAAAATATTATTAAAATTGGGGAAAAATAATTTATATTTTCAAATTAAGAAAAAAATATGAACATTGCCCAAATTTTTTTTAAAAACCCCCTAATTCAAATAACCAAAGTTAAATTTAAGAATCGAACAGCAATTGGCTCTCAAAGGCTGATAGTTTCAAAAATCAATAAAAAAATTTCAAAAAAAAATGAAGCTTGAACTCATGTAAAAGTTCTTTAATCAACAGCTTAATTCTACAATTTTTAAGAAAATAAATACCTGATTTCGATACTAGATTGAAATCCAACGCCGAATTACAAAGAAAAATCAAAATCCTGATCAAAGCCAAGAGTCTATGGAAGATAATGCCATGCACTCAAACATGTCCAATCCCTTCCTATTCGTGACGATATGGATCGGGCGAAGTCCCGGGTTTGGGTCGGTCCTATAACATCTGCCTTACACCGCACAGGCCCAATCAAAACTTAATTTATAAGAGCTTAAGTCGGCCGAAGTCCAACTTAATTACAGGAACAAGAAAATTCAGCCCAAATCGCTCGACTTGTCGTTTCAGAGGGAGGTCCCAACAAGAGACGGTCGCAACGGTTTATTTGAGTTTAAAAAGAAAAGCCCAAGTCGGTTGTCGTTTTTTACATACTACTAAACTAACCAATGCTAAATATAGGGTTAAATGCCCCGCTGATACTAAATTTTCGCACTTTTTTTCCAAATGGTGAACCTTCAATTTATTTCTTTTTGGTACCACTCATATTATTTATTTATCTTCCGCCAGTACCAATGAGGAATCCGGCACTAATTTGCTGATGTGGCTGCCGGATTTATGAGGTATAACACACCACTTGCCACATCTGTTGCTGACTCATTCACTTTATCCTAGTCAGCAATTAATCAAATACCTTTAAATGAGCTACAAAATTGAGAGACATTATGATCAAATGAACATAAACCGCTCGAAGCTAACCCAAAAGTAACCGTTGGTACCAAACCTCAAAAATCAACGTAAACCGCTCGAATTCCACCTCCATTGTCAACAATCTCTGAATCTCTCGTTTCTTGTCTCCGACCTTCTGCTTCGTACCTACATATTGCGACATGGTGGAACAATGACACTCGACTAGCGAGTAAGGGAGAAAGCGGAAGACCCACCACTATACTGTAAGTACAAGCGCGCCGCTAGTTATTCTGTTGTTATTGAAAGCTATTTTGCATCTTTTAATGCGTAATGCATGCTGCATTTCTTTGGAAGTTCATAATGCAGGGGGCTAGGTTTTCCCTAATTCCTTTTTATTAGTTGAATGTTGATGATGTTTAGGGATTAATATTGCTTGTGTGTGGTTGTTTCATATTTGTTTAATTAATTTATTTTGCAGTGCCTAATTCCGACTACTTCAGTTTGTATTGGCATAATTATGGAGTTGATGGTAGAGGTCAACCTAAGCTATGGGATATAGGAGCTGTGGATTTTTGTAGTTCAAATAAGATATCTGGGATAGAAATAGATTCAATGGCTAGAGAGCTAGGATTGAATTTTAAAATAAAGCTTATTATGTGGAAGGATCCTACAAAGAGTATGAGTGATGGGTTGAGAAGCCTTGAGACTGATAGGAAAGTTTTAGAAATGACAATGGCTGTGGAGGGTTCTAAATTAATGCATATATTTAGTAGAGATAAGTTTGAAGTTGGAGAAGAAGCTAGGCAAGAAGATGGGGCAGAAGTTGGGGAAGAAGCTGGGGATGAGGCTGTGAAAAATATGAATGATGACAGCAACAAGGATAGTGAGAATAGTGATGGAGATTCAGAGGACAATGAGTTTGTGGACTCTGATTATGATTTGAGGGATGAAGATGCTGATGATGATGTCATGTTTGATGAGTTTGTTGATAAGGAGCTTGAGAGGGACAAATCTTCTGGTTCAAGTAGTGCTAGGCAACCTGATGAGGAGTTGTCTGAAGAAACAGATGGCACAGTATATGGTCCATCAGATGAGCTGTTGTCATGCTCCTCATCTGAAGACAGTGATGCAGATTCAAGGAAGCAGAGATGGCCTGTGTTTAATGAGGAGACTGACATGGCAAATCTCAACTTCAAGATTGGAATGCTCTTCAGTTCCTTCAAACAATTCAAGGATGTTGTTAAGAGCTCATCAATTAAAAGTAGAAACCAGGTTATATTTGGGCCAAATACAAGACAAAAATACAAAAAAAGATGCCAGTTTTTCATTTGGGCTTACCTGCTGAACTCAGACAAACAAACAATGCAGATTAAGTCAGCCAATTTCACTCACAATTGTTTAATAGAGGCATACAATAGGCATGTTAATGCCAATTGGATAGCTCAAGATTATGTTAAAAGGTTTAGAGCTGATCCCAGTTGGGTAATTCAAGGGATCATACAAGTTGTGAAAGAAGATTGTGGTGTTGAAGTGTCCAGACTGAAAGCATGGAGAGCAAAAAATGCTGCTTTGAGATTTATCAATTGTGATGAGATAGAACAACTTTCTAGCCTTCATGATTACAAGCTAGAACTCTTGAGAAGTAATCCATGAAGCACAATAGTTTTTGGTTTGAATGAAGGTGTTTTTAACAGTAGACATGTGCATAATAATTTTAGAAAGAAATTTAATAGTCTAGGGTTAAAAGAACTTGTGTGGGGTGCTGGTAGGGCAAGTTATGTCCAGATATTTTAAAGGATAATGGAGAAGTTTGCATCAGCATCACATCAAGAACATAACTACATGAATAACATCCCCCCTAATCACTGGTCTAGATCTAATTTTAGGACTGATGCTAAGTGTGACATATTGTTAAACAACTTATGTGAGTATTTTAACAATTTTATCATAGATGCTAGAAGCAAGGGTGTGATAACTATGAATGAGGTTATAAGAACAAAATTAATGAAGAGGATACATAGGAACAAGGATGCTATGAAAAGAGTGGCATTTGCTTACTGCCCTAAGATCTTGAAAAAACTAGAAAAGTCCAAAGAATTTTGCTGGATGTTTACAACAGAGTGGTCTGGAGGTGAGAGATTTCAAGTGGTTGGCCTAGGAGGACAGTTTGTAGTTGACAAACAAGAAATGACATGCACATGTAGGAGGTGAGATCTAACTGGAATACCTTGTTGTCATGTTGTATGTGCAATTTGGTATAACAATGAGAACCCTGAATATTATATACATGACTTCTATAAGGTTGAAACATACCTAAAATGCTAAAGCCATTTGATTAACCCAACTACAATAAGAATTTTGGCCAAGCGCCCGCGGATCTTACCCTCCCACCAAACCAATCAAACTTAGAAAAGGCAGACCTGCTAGAAAAAGAAGGTTAGAGGAAGAAGAGATGGAGGGTCTGATAAGAAATGGCAAGGTCACCAAGAAGGGCTCTGTGATGAATGCACAATTTGTGGTGGTAAGGGTCACAACAAGAGGTTTCATGGTGCTGGTGCTTTTACAAGGCAATAGAGGAGGGAAAATTGCCTGTAAGTATGCCATTCCTCTCATGTAATTATGCCTCCACTTATTTCCAATTGGTACCAAACATTGGTTAGTTATATCAATTTGGTACCAAACATTGGTCACTTATATCAATTTGGTACCAGAAATGCCTCCACTTATATATAATTGGTACATCCAACTAGACTTGTTCATGGGCCTGGGTACCTGTTCGGCCCGCCCAGGCCCGAACTCTTCGGGCCGGGCTTGGACAATAATTTTGTGTACAAGCCCGGCCCAGCCCGAACCCATAAAAAGCCTGGACTTTTCGGGCCGGGCTTGGGATTTCCATAAAAACCTAAGCCCGGCCCAGCCCGGCCCGATATTTAGTTTAGTTAGAAGAAAAAAAAATGTCATACCTAGCATTCGAACCTATAACCTTCAACTTATAATTAAGTGCTACATACCACTTAGCTACCTATTATTTATGTTTATAATTTTATTGTTATTAATAATATATTTAAATAAAACTAAACTCAAGCCCGACCCGAACCCGCCTAGACCCGATCCGTATTTATAGGTTTAACAATTGGTCGGGCCGGGCCGGGCTTTTAAAAAAATTTCAGGCTTGGGCTTGGGCTGAGAGATATTAAAAAATTCTCGGGCTTGGGCGGGCTCGGGCTTGTTCAAAATAAAGTCAAGCCCAGCCCGAGCCCGCCCAGGCCCGGCCCATGAACAACAGGTCTACATCCAACTGATATTAACCCTTCAATTTCTTTCTTTCTTTTACTAGGTGAGGAAGACAAAGAAACAACAAAAGAAAAAGGAAGCAAATGCTGAAAGTACTGCACAGAATGTTCAAACACATGAAGATGACCAACCTGATCATGTAGCTCCTACAGGCACAGCTCCTTCAGGGACAACTTCAACATTTGATAATTTTTTACCACTAATACCATTGTCACAGGTAACTAATATGTCACCTCTAATATTTATTCAGTAATGTCAATTGTATGCTAACTTGAGACTTTATTATATAGTTATTCAATGTAACACCATCAGCACATTTACACTCTACTACATCACCTTCAAAAGCTACCGGCAAGAAGAGTAAAAGCATTAATGATTTGTTGAGTGAGCTGCCACCAGATTTGGGCATTGGAAGACTTTCACAAACACAGAAAGGAGGAACTGAAGCTAAGGGAAAAAAATACTTTCAAACCCCCAAGGTTGTTGAGCAAAGATGTTGGGGCTGAAGGAGTTAGCACAAAAACAAAACCAGATAAAGGAAAATAAAAGATTGATGGAAGTGTTTCAACAAAGAAGAAAGCTTGAGTGCCTTCAAGAAATGCAAAGAACAAAGGAATTATAATTGGAAACCCTAAAAAATAATGTTTATTTTGGTTGTTGTGTTGTTAATATGTTAATATATGTGTAGACCTAACATGTGGTCCTTTGATAGAATTAAAACTGGCATGTTTTTTGTAATGGCTTTTGACAGCCTTGGGTGTAGGGTTCATGTGGATAGAATTTCCACATCCATTCACTTTTTGTTTAAAGATTTCATTATTTAAAGTAATTACAGCCTCACTTATTTATTACATTGTCACTCAATTTGTCTGTTGTTAGGATTGCTCTATATAACATGTTTGTACATTTAACAGTAACATTCAAATGAAGCAATAGTAATCAACTACTATAAAAACCAACCAAATACTCATTTATCATTAAATTACATAAGTAACAGTAGCTGTAAATACTACTGTATCCAAAGTACATCTTTAAGCTAAGCTAACAAAAGTATATCTTCTTCTAAATAACAATCCTAGCCACACCATAATAACCAAGCTTAGACAGGTCCATTCTGCACTTCATGCTCCTTCTTTCTTCTTTCATTTTTTGCAGCTTTGAATTTAGCAAACTAATCCATTCTTGTACTCATTCAGCAGCTCAGTTGTAAAGTCAGATTCACCAATGTCCATTCTTAACTTAATAAAATGACAGATGAAGAAACTGTACAAGAAGAAACCTTTATTACAACTAAAAATATATAAATGTAAACTAAGAGAGCATCCCCAAAACTTGTGACCGGGTTTCCTTCCAGTTCGAGAGACGAAGCTTCACTTTCAGTTATTTTTCGCAAAGCTTCACTTGCCATTCTACATGCACATATAGATCAGTGGCTCGACTCCAACACTAAACACACTTTCAGTTGTTTCTTGTTCCATTTATTCGACAACATAAAGAACAAGGAAGCTACAGAATTGATTATTAGAGAAAGTAAATCGATCGAAATAATTAAAATTAAGTTTCAGAAATTGGAATCGATTATTAGAGAAGGTAAATAGATCAAAATAATGAAAACTAGGTTTCAAAAATTGAAAATTTTCCTGATTTAGGGTTATTTATTTGGGGTTGAGATGTTGTTAATTGCTTACTAGGATAACTGTTTGTTGAGTCAGCAACAGATGTGGCAAGTGATGTGTTATCCTTCATAAATCCGGCAGCCATATCAGCAAATTAGTGCCAGATTCCTCATTGGTACTGGCGGAAGATACAGAAATAATAGGAGTGGTACCAAAAAGAAACAAATTGAAGATTTAGTACCAATTGGATATAAGTGACCAAGGTTTGGTACCAGTGGGACATTTAACCCGCTAAATATATATACCATAACAGGTAAGAATATATATATATATATATATATGAATATTTTATATTTTAGTACAAAATAAATAATATAATCTTAATTATTTAAAAATAATGAATATGTGATAATCGGTATACAGACGGAAACATTTTATTTCCTAAATGAGGAATTATTATTTGGTGTCACATGACAGAGTGTCATGATCAATTCTAACCATTATATTTATCTTTTTAAATCTTAGCCATTAAGTTTTATTTATTCAAATAATTTATAATCTACTAAAAAGATTTCAATATGCTTTTAGAATATTAATAAATTAATATAAAATATTGATTTTAAGAGTATTTATTTTTCGTATTATTATTTATTTTTTAAAATATCAATTAATTAATAAAATTAATTCAAATTAATTGTAAAATTAATGAGCAATTTTTTCACCAATTTTATTCATTTTTCTTATTTTGAAGGTTGACTAGCATATTTTTAGTATAGATTTTTTTTCCATGTCTTATATTACTCAAAGTTTACTTTCCACTTAATCAAATACTTCAAATAAATTGTTTATTATATTTGTTGTGTATATTTAAAAAATTGATATGATATATATTTGACAATAATTAATATTAAAATATATTAACTATTTATTGTCTCATTATTATTAAATGTATCTTTTGACTTTAAATTAACATAATTATTATAGACATACAAATCTTCTGCAAAAGATTAAGAATATATTGCCGATATGCAAACATAAATATGTAAAAATACATTAAGTTTCAATTTGAATTATATTTTAGAATTTAATATGTTAAAATATAATAAAAATTATATTTAAAAAAATTATATTATTTGTTAACCATCAATTTTCAATCACAAATTATTAGTAAAAACTAAATTAAATAAGACTCAGATTAATAATATTGAATTAAATTATCTAATAGCTTCAAATTTAATAAAAAATATCATATATTCTTTTACCTTATTCTAACTCATATTTGTGTTAGACTAGTCTAATATCTTGAAATTAAATGTGAAAATAAATTGTCTAAAATTTTGACATTTAGTAAACGAATAATTTGTTTAAAATTATATATTAACAATAAATAGATGATTAGTGATTTAGTTAAATTTATTACAGATATTTATGTTTATATTTTTTTTGTAATAATCTATGCACGTACTAAGCTTTTAAATAGTAATAAGTAATATTTAAATAATCATTTATCTTGTAAATCCAAAAATAGTTAATAAAAAATTTACTAGAGCAATAATAGGATATATATAAGATTAACCTATTAATATTTAGTGCTAAAATTGTATTAAATAATAATTTTAGAAAAATAATTGCTATTCATTGTATGAGGGTGATATTATATTTTATGTAAATATTTTGATTTATTTGAAATATAACTCAATATAATATTAGCTACTATTTTATAAAGTTTTTTTAAGAAAAAAATTAAGAAACTTTATTAGTGGTATATCTACTAGTAAAATTAGAAAAACTATTAAGGAAGAAATTTGGCTTGGCAACAGAACTTTGATTACGAACAGTAAATTGATAAAAATTAGTTAGATTTTTTTAAAATAAATTTATAATAAAATAAAAAGAATAAAAAGTTAGTAAAAATTAAACGCTTATATGTTTTAATAAAATTAAATAAAAATATTAAAACATTTTAATTTAATTTAAATTAAATAGACAAATTCTATTATATATATGACTTATTCATATTTTTAATTTTAATTACATGTTAACCTGTTTGACCTATTATTAGAGATAATATTATTGTGATACCGGTATCATAGAACATAAAATCAATTACTCTATATGAGATATTATTGTAAAGATCTTGACAACCAATGAGGAGGAGGTTGAGACTTGCTTTTCTCATTTCTAGAAACTTGCAATTTTTCTTAAATTCGTGTATCCCAATTCACTATCCACTTGTATTAATGGAAATATTTATGGGGGGAATCTATTTTACATGAGAAATATGTAAAGAACTCTCAAATTTGAGAATCCCGGACTATCATCCATTTCTTTTGTATTCATCTTTATATTAGAAATATGTAGAAAGATTGCCCTGTTGTGTAGCCAATCATAGCAAGGTATTCGGTTGTAACAGTAGGATTCGGTTAAAAAGATTGCCGAGCAGTAGTCCCAACGGCCACTGTAATTTTGCCGAAGCAAGCAAGCTTCAATGACGGCCACTGTCAGCCTGGAAGAAACGGCCAAACAAGTCCAATTAGATAGGCATCGATCACTTTTTCAAAAAATTGTTGTTTGAAGATGTTCTCGCCTGGTTCTCTACTAGCGGAATTCAGTGATGTTCTTAGATGAATAAACTGGATCCAAGTTAATAATCATATGGAAATTGGAGGTGGATGCCAGTGCGACAACATCCTATTAAGTCCTTATGAATGTCAAAATGTTCCCAATAGATAAGTCCAACGACATTTATTTTGCAATCTCTATACAAGTTCAGATCCATACATCTAAAAACTGCATTACAAGAGACTCGAACTGGCTGGTAAATAACACAGGGTATTACCAAAATTTTCACAGCTAACCTACCCAAAAAATGTTAACAGAACACAGGCAAATGAAGGCCCTAATAAATACCCTAATAAGAGACGCAATAGGGTACCCAAAATAGCTCGTGGCAAGCATGGATAGCTCCCATCAAACTCTGTAATTCTCTAACAGCATGTCCTCTCCACTACTCATCAGTCACACATCCTTTGGAAGCTGATTGCACGTTCTTCATGTACTGGAAATGGAAAAGACAATATTCCACCTTTAATGGCTTCGAAAGATATATTGACAGCAGAGTCATTGAGTTCTATCTGTCTTACCTTGTATAAAACTCCACCAGTAGCCTTGTATGGAGGCGGAGTCCAATTCCTTTTTCGTTCTGCCAATTCCTGGTCTGTTAGCTGAACATCTATTCTCCTTTCTCGAACATCAACGTTGATGATGTCGCCATTTCTAATAAGTCCTATTGGACCACCTTCCTGGAATTGAGAAACAAAGAACTGTCTTAGCAATTGTTTTGTTTACAAATGAATCAAGTATACATACATAATCACACAGTTGTAATCACAAATATTTCCTGCAAAAGATCATAACTCATAGTCATGTCTTCTTAAAAGATAGTTTTATGTTCAATGTTTCCTGAATCCATGCAGATATAACAATTTAGGAGCTAGAAACCGTATCCATGAATATACTTCAGAATACTTTCCAATGACAACAAAAATATCATCTTCTAATAATGCAGTTCTGATTAAAAAGAAGGGTCAAAATGTGCTGAATCATGCCCATAATCACATGTACTATTTTTAGAGTAGCAGGTTGAAACACTTGATTTCCTATATTTAAAATAACTCATAATAATCACATACATATTTCATTACTCAACCCAAAAGGTGAAATGCACAATAAGGCAATAATGGAAAGGAAATGTACCTGTGCTTCAGGGCATATATGCCCAACAACAAAACCGTGAGAACCTCCTGAAAACCTACCGTCTGTTAGCAATGCACAATCCTGTGGAACTCAACAGGAAAAGATGGAGCTGTCAGTTTAAAGGCAAAAATAATACACTTTTTGTTAGACATTAGAAAATCATCAAACTGGTGCCAAATGAACAAAAAAGGAGATTCAATTGCAAGACAACCAAAAAACAAAGTGTAGATAAAAAAAGTGTTGCGTCATCATCAAGGTAAATGCTTTTATCTCAAAGCAACAAGAACAACCAAAAAGCTTCATCTGTCAAGATTACTAAAGCAAGCATAATGTCACCTACCAATATGGAAAAGCCATAATTTCATGATTCAAAGCAGTTTACAACTGCAGCACATCACTAATCAAGAAAAGAATATTTAGATTGAATATTCTCATACCTTTCCAAGACCAGCTCCCATGATTGCACTTGTTGGTGTCAGCATTTCAGGCATGCCTGGTCCTCCCTTAGGCCCCTCTCCTCTAATAACTACTACTTTTCCCTGGGACATAACATGCAAGTCAAAATCAGATAAACCCCAGCAACAGCTTTTCAATAACAAAAGGAATAGAACATAGCTATAGCGTTTCTTAATAACTAAGTGTAAAGCTATTATCAAAACGCCCATTAAATTTCCAGATGTACCAAACTTTTAAATATAATCCTAATTTATTTTCCAGAAGAAAAGCTTTGCGTTCCAATATCTAAAACAGTTCAGCATTATTAACAACCTTTAACGAATTTCATAATTTTGGGCCTGAATTCCAATATAAACTGGCTAGCCAGCATAAAAGATTGGACTGGTGACTCCAAGGGGAAAGATAGTATGCTTACCTTAAAACTCATAGGATCTTCTGATATAGCTGCAATCATAGCTTCCTCTCCTTCAAATATAAGTGCCGGACCTGGAGATAAGTGTTCATTTCATAATCAAATGATAGGTAAGAGATAAGTAGCAGGACATGGGACATCGAGGAACAGATAATAGTACCAGAGAAATATAGTCCTTCTTTTCCTGTAATTTTTGCTACAGAACCCTCTGGTGCGAGATTTCCACGTAGTATTTGGAGGTGACCTGTTTTCTTGATGGGGTTTTCTAATGCCCTTATAATATCCTGCAAGATTTGGAAAAGTTACATATGTAAATATGTGTTAGTCCTGCAAAATAATATTTCTCTCAGTAGCAAACAATAATAATAAAAACAAAGAATTCAATCTCACCTGCCCCTCAGCCAAAGGTGGGCAATTTCGCACATTTTCAGCCAAAGTCTTCCCAGTCACTGGGGAGAATGAATCAAGTCAGTGTTGAATCATTGCATAAGCGACTGCCCAATGAAAGCTTTCAATTAATGCAACAAGATGTTCATGCAACTACAAATTACATACCAGTCAAGCAATCCCCATCCATGAAACCATGCTCCAAAAGATAGCGAATGACTGCAGGTGTTCCTCCAATCTATAGAAAGAAAAAAACTGGGCGTTAGACAAACAAAAAAATTCCAGAAGAGATGTAAGACATGGTCATGGATTGATGACACTGAACAAGTGAAAAGAATTTCAAAAAAATGAGTACCTTGTGCAAATCCTCCATAACATATTTGCCACTTGGCTTTAGATCTGCGAGAAATGGAACTTCATCGCTAACCTTCTGGAAATCATCAAGGGTTAACTCCAGTCCAACAGACCTGCCAAAATTTCATGAGTTCCATATGATGCAGTTACAAAGAGTTTCTGGGGAGCACTATCCTTACCTGGCAATTGCAATCAAGTGCAACACAGCATTGGTAGATCCTCCTAATGCCATTACAACAACCATTGCATTACGAAGAGACTTACGGGTGATTATGTCTCGTGGTTTCAAGTCCATCCTCAATAATTCCAGAAGATATTTTCCAGCTAAACGGCATTCATCCAACTTCAATTGGTTTTCAGCAGGTATTGACGAGCTGCGAAGGAAAACATGTAAAAGGTTAAGAAATTGCTTGCAGATAACAATTTAAATCATTCTGCAACGACATGTAGACCTGTAAGGAAGAGACATTCCCATGGCCTCAATTGCAGAAGCCATCGTGTTAGCTGTATACATTCCACCACAAGCCCCAGCCCCAGGACATGAATTGCGAACTACATTTCTTCTGTCCTCGTCACTTATAGATCCACTTACATATTCTCCATAAACCTATGATAAGGAGTAAAATATGAGCAAAGAGAATTAAATGGAAAGTTAACAACATGAAATTTGCAGTTTTTAGCATAAAAAATGCTCATGTTTAGTTTTAAGCTTATTGCTTCAAAGCAAACGAACTTATTCATAAAAGCATCAAATACTTGGATTTGAGTATGAGTACCAAATACAGAATGTCTTTGGGAGTCAAAATTCTATATTTTCCATAATCTTCATTAATTTTTTGAGCTTGCACTAATTCAAAGTGTCAAAGCATCAAAACAATGTTCAACCATCCCAATTTGATACAGTACTGTGTAAAGTGAACTGCTGAATCTCTACGTAATTCAGCAGCCATGAATAATAAAGGTGTAGATAAAATGGCAATCTCAAGCATGTTGATCAAAATCCAATATATCTAATGTCCAGCATTATTTCTCTGGAAACATGAGACATTACGAACAGGTTTTTAATAGACAAACGTAAAAACCTTCCAATAATTTATTGCACGAAAACATGGATTTTTAACTTCAATTTCTGTCATGTCACTAAAACTTCTGTGAGGATTGAAAGAGATAATAAGGGAATGAAGATAGAATGTTATTCACAAAGTAAATGCACTTTATATCTGGTCATATGTAAATTTGAAAATAATTGTAGAAAAATGGCACACACCTGAAAGGCAGATACTATATCGTATGTATGGCCATTAAAATGACCAGGCTGCAAAAGAGAAGATGGAGAAGTACATAAGTCACTGGCAGAAAAGGGGTTTTACACTATAGTCGATTTGGTTTTCATAATGTACTTATTATACAGAAAAGGAAAAGACTTCAAACGGATTAGAAATTTCAGTTGGAGGAAAAATGATGTTTCACACCTTTATAGTTCCACCATAAACCATAATACTTGGTCGGTTGAGCCTGCCCATTGCCATAATTGTACCTGGCATCTACAAGAACCAAAAGAAGTAAACTTGACGTATTTGCATAATTATACAAGACTGACTCTGCAGCATAAAACCCAACAATAACTGGATGACCCATATAATAAATTATACGATGGAAACATAAATTATTATCACCAACTCATAGCAAGATGTCAACCCTAAATCAAAATCCTCAAGAAGCCCTTGAACAGAAACCCAAAAATAAAGCAAGATATATCATATCAGTCCCAAGTAAAACAATTATTGAGTTTTACATTTTAGCCAACAGAATGCATCCGAGTCTTGACAAAACCTTGAAGCATAAAATAACCATATATTTTTCATCCAAAACTCACCAATGTCCATCAAACAAAACCCCCCAAAAAGATAGTACAGAGGTAAAAGAGAACAGCTTGCATTTTTTGTAACAGTAACAAGAAATGCAGCTTAGACCACAATTTCCTAGCAACAAGTGCCCAGAAGATAAGATCCTATAAATCGTCCATTGCAATCAAAACCCTTTTTTATCAAACATACCAAAAACTTAATATTGCAAAAGATCTTATCCCTCTCTTTCTATATATACATAACAACATTTTTTTATCATCCAAAACCTAAAAAAACTACCGAAATTGCAACAAAAAAGAACAATAAATAACATCTATATCGTTATTATGCCAGCAATTTAAAAGGAAAAATAACCATGACAACCATTAAGCAATTGGAAGCAGCTCAAGATCATCAGCAATCAACATTCAACAAGTCACACATACCCACAAGTGGTAACTAAAATAAACAGTTGCTGGTACTAAAACCAAGCTCCCAAACATCTTCTTTTAAAAAAATAAATAATAAGAAATTCAATATAGTCACAAACTTCTCAAAAACCCACAAATTACAAAATCCAAACTTCAGGGCAAGAAGCCACTTACATACTTCTCAGCACCAGGAAAATGGATATTTTCATGACAGCATTGAGCATTCATAAACAGTCTCAATATAATCAACGATCAAATCTCTACTTTGCAAACTAAAATACGTTCCACTATTCCTATTGAAATAACATCGCAAAGTTAAAATAATCTTTTTTATTTATTTAACACAATCACATACTTACGAGAAAACCATAAATAAAATCTTAACTTGAGGGTACAAAAATAAAATAAAAAAAGACTTACATTCTTGTCGCAGCCAGGAATAGAGATATTGCCATCATACCATTGAGCACTCATAACAGTTTCAATACTATCAGCAATCAAATCTCTACTTTGCAAGCTAAAACACATTCCTCTGGTACCCATAGAAATAGCATCACTAACACCAATAGTATTAAACCTAAAACCAACCATCCCTGCGTCTTGTACACCTTGTTTAACAGCTTCAGATAGGCTTAACAAATGCATATTGCAAGTGTTCCCTTCATACCAAACTGATGAAATGCCTATCTGGGGTTTACTTAAATCTTCATCCGATAAGCCAACTCCATGAAGAATTGCTTGGGAGCCACCTTGGGATTTGGGTTCCGTTACTCGAGAACTGTATTTGTTTAGCTTTTGAGACACTGTAGTAGTGGCTTGTGATGGTGATGGCTCTGTAGTAACAGCTGGCGGCGACTGAGCAACCACGCGCAGGGAGGAAGACGAACGGCGAGTAGAAAAGTGAGGGTGATGAGTAATTGGGCAGTGGAAAGGGGTGGCGGGGCGTGGAGAAATGAAGGTGGATTGCATGGCGGCGAGTGGAGATGATTGAGAAATGACAATGTCGATAGTTCCTTGTTTGAAAAAAGTAAACAGAAAAAAGGGCAAAGGAAACCACAGAGGCGGAAGGGTTCGCGTGACGATTACTGTGTGACGTGCACTCTGCAGAAAGGATTTTGGTTGGTGAGGATATATATGTATAATACAGGCCGAAGGTTCAAAATACAAATTGGACCTTCCGTGGATCACATCGGCCTATAGTTGAGATCCAATTTATAGCTTTGGCCTACAATATATATATGATGTGCGTGTGGTGAGGGTTTTAAATTCTTTAATATAATGGAGGGTTCTTAGAAGAGGGGAAGTTGATCTTGGAAGTTGAATGTAACTAACTTTTACAATCTTCTTAATAATATTTTTGTAGTAAATCTCATAATTATCAAACCTGGCCCGATCATATTTTGGTTTGATCAACTCTTAAAATCCGTTTTTACACCAACTCATCTTAAATCCAACAACTTAATCGGATCAATTAGTGATCCAGTCACATAAATTGTACGGGTCAAATGCGTTAATTCCAACTAAAAAAATTTAAATGCTGCAAGCTATTATTCAAACCTTTAATCTTCAAATTAGAATAAAAAAGAGACTTAAACAATGAGCACTCAGTGAAGATATCTGAATTCTGCCCCTTTAGTTGCACTAATTTTTTTTGTATACAGTGATTTCAAAGATTTAGCGTCCCGTTTGAAGCCTATTCTTAAGGTAATCATTTCTCTAACTCAGGGAGCCTTTTGTTTCTAACCGCAATATCCAGGATAATGTCATTATGGCCCATAAGTTGTTTCATGCTATTAAATTAAGAAAGAGAGCTAGGAAAGGATGAATGGCTATAAAGTTGGACATGTTAAATACGTATGATCACCTAGACTGTGACATTTTGGAATTTATATTATTGCGGATGGGTTCTAATCAAGGTTGGACTGCGAAACTTATGTGTTTTGTGAGAACTGTAAAATATTCGGTCTCCATTAATGGTCAGGATTTAATATTGTTCTCTACTAGTGGAGGTTTTAAACAAAAAAACCCGGTTTCTCCTTACTTTTTATTTAGCATCTTGAGATTCTATCGAGAATGTTGGAAGCTAGCATGTCTCGAGGAAGGTTGAAAGACATTAAAGTTAAGCCCCATTGCCCAAGCTTATCGCATATTCTCTTCATAAATGATATTGTTGTTAGTTGGCACTACTTCTAGGGAGGAAACACACGTGCTTAAAGAGGTTCTCCTCAAATATTCGCGTGTCTCTAAGCAGCAGATAAATAATAGCAAGTCTAAAATCCTATTTAGCCCTAATGTATCTCAAAAATGAGGAGTAGAATTAGTCAGGTAATGGGTATTAATGAATCGATTGCATTAAAAAAATATTTGGGAGTGCCTTCTGAATAGAGAACCATAAAAAACGAGCTCTTGATTTTATAATGGACTGTATTCTGGATAAGCTCCAATCACGGAAGAGTAAGCTTTTGTTTGTTTCTAGTTGTAAAGTCTTATTGAAAGCTGTAATCTAAGCGTACCCAACTACCTCATGTCAGTGTTCAAACACCTCTCCTCTATATTAGATAAAACTGAAAGTCTTATTGCTCAGTTTTGGTGGAGTAATGATGTCTTTAAAAGGAACCTTCACTAGGTAAGGTGGTTTGAACTATCAAAGCCAAAAAGCTTAAGGGTCTCGGTGTCAAACAACTGAGAAATTTTAATTTGGCGATGTTTACATGTAGAGTTTAAAGTTATTTTCTAATCCTGGTTCTTTGTTTTTGAGGTTCATAAAAGCTATTTACTATCTAGTTTCATCATCCTGTATTGAGGAAATTGCAAAAATTAGTGCAGCAATTTACAAAATGATATTTGAGGATCTTTAGCTAATAAATTAGTGGATGTAATTTTAGTAGTTTACTATTGTATAGGAAATCTTTATTTGTATAAATATAGAAATTATATAGGTAGGATCCTTATCTTTGTATATAAATATACCTTTGAAGTCAATAAAAGGGCCATCTCTTTTGATCCCAGTATTTTTGTTTTCTTCGTGGTATTAGAGCCATGCCTCCCAAAGACGAAGGAAATTCTGGTTCAGATAAGAAAACTTCTAATCCTTACGCTCTAAGCCCCAATGAGAATCCATGCAACATAATTACCCAGGTGCAGATGAAGGGAGAAAATTATGAAGAGTGGGCACGGGCAGTACGAACTGCATTGAGGGCCAAAAAGCAGTATGGTTTTATTGATGGAACCGTGGAACAACCGGCAGATGATTGGTCGGAAATTGAAGATTGGTGGATAGTTAATTCCATGTTGGTTTCATGGGTATTTAACACCATTGAACCCTCTTTACGTTCAACTATTTCTCTTGTGGAAAATGTTAGAGATCTATGGGAGGACATAAAGCAGCGCTTCTTAATTGGGAATGGACCAAGAGTCCAATAATTGAGATCAGACTTGACGAACTGCAAGCTGAAGGAACAAACCATAGTCAATTACTATGGACAACTTAAAACCATATAGGATGAACTGAATAATTACAACAAAATACCATTGTGTAGTTATGGTGGATGCAAGTGCAATCTCACAACTGAACTAGAAAAGAAAAGGGAGGAAGAAAGAGTTCATCAATTTTTGATGGGATTGGATGAAGAAACGCTATGGTACTATGCTTGCTAATATTTTGAGGACAGAGCCATTACCTAAATAGAGTATATGCAATGGTCGTTCAACAAGAACAAGTAAGGGCAATGTCATGAATAAGGGAAGAGAAAGGCAACCCCATAAGCTTTGCAGTTCAGGCTGGTGGACAAAATTGGGGGAGACAAAGCTGCAGATGCTCACATTGCAATCGTGAAGGACACTATTTAGATACCTGCTTTCAGCTGATTGGGTATCCAAATTGGTGGGAAAATAGACCTCGCTCTAGTACTCCAAGACGGGGAAGTAGGCATAAGGGCAATGGCGTTGGAGGCCATGACAGGGGTGGTGTACCATGAGCAAATGTCATTCAAAACATTTACAACAGAAGATGATCACAGAAGAGTCACAAAAACTGACAGAAAGGGCCTTAGTGGGTTGAATGATGAACAATGGAGCACTTGGCTGGGACTTTTGAGTTCGCAAAAGACTGTATCCAATGAAAGATTGATTAGTAAGCAAGAAATTTTGTCTTGGGTAATAGATTCAGGGGCTTCCCATCATATGACTGGGACACGGGCCTGCCTGAGAGATGTGTCTGACATTATTCCATGTTCAGTCGGAATGCCAAATGGTGAAGCAACTGTGGCACTGAAAGAAGGAATTGTGCATCTTGGAGGAGGATTGAAATTGCAACATGTTCTTTTCGTGCCTAATTTAAAATATAACTTGATATATGTTTCATAACTTCTCAATGACTCAAATCTAGTGCTGCAAATCACTAACAAAATTTGTGTTATATAGGACCGAAATACGAAAAGCTGATTGGAGCGGGTGAACAACACGAGGGGCTATATTTTTTTAAGGTGGTGGCTTCGGCAAATGCTTGTAAAGCTTCTGAAGTTTCAAATTTCAATCTTTGGCATAAGAGAATGGATCATCCGTCGAATGAGGTACTCGAGTTAGTTTCTGCAGTAAATAAATTTAGTAGAAATAGTGATAATTTAAGTTGTGATGTTTGTTTTAGAGCAAAACAGACTAGAGAGATGTTTTATTCTAGTGACAATAAAGCTAAAAAGTATTTTGATTTAATGCATTGTGACTTATGGGGCCTTATAAAGTTTTGTCTTCTTGTGGAGCTGCTTATTTCTTGACTATTGTTGATGATTGTTCTCGTGTTGTGTGGATTTATTTACTGAAAGGAAAACATGAAGTTGCTTGTGCTCTTAAGAATTTTATTGCTATGGTTAAACGACAATTTGAAAAGGATGTGAATACTATTAGGAATGATAAAGGCACTGAATTTGTGTGTCTACGAAACTATTTTGATGAAAATGGTATATTACACTAAACTTCTTGTGTAGGAAATCCCCAACAGAATGGAAGAGTTGAGAGAAAGCACTGTCATATCCTTAATATGGTGAGAGCTTTGATGTTTCAGGCACACTTGCCAATTGAGAAAGCACGGTCACTCCTTATGAAATTCTCTTTGGACAACTTCCTTTCTATAATCATATTAGGACTTTTGGGTGTCTGTGTTATGTGCATAGACAACTTAGAGATAAGGATAAATTTACCAGTCGAAGCCGTAGGTGTGTTTTGTTGGGGTACCCTTTTGATAAGAAAGGATGGAAAGTGTATGATTTAGAAACTTCTGAGTATCTTGTCTCAAGGTATATGGTGTTTGTAGAAACAAATTTTCTATATGCTGCAACAATGTTTGCAGGTGAAAATTCCACTAAAAATGCAGATGGAGCTCATGAGCATAAGGATTGGGAAATTATTGAGGACGATGGGGAGATATTAGAGAAATCTCTTGAAGGTTGTCCTCTTACTGAGGAAATTGTAGAAATCAGTGCAGCTGAAAATAGGAAAGAAAATTTAGGAGAGGAGGTACTAGTGGGAGATCAGCTTGGTTGTGGACATATGATTAAACAATCATCCACTTGTCTAAAGGACTATGTGACAAATAATGTGCAATTCAGCCCCTCGCAGAGTTCACCGCTTCAACCACATTCCTCAGGTATGTCTTGTCCCATAGCCAATTTTGTTAGCTATGATCGGTTTTCTTCACAACATCAGTCCTTTTTAGTAAGCATTACTGCAAGTTTAGAACCAGTTTTTTATAATGAGGCAATGAAAGATGAACAATAGTGTGAAGCTATAAGAAAAGAAATTCAAGCTTTGGAAGAGAATGGAACTTTGACGGTGGAAGACTTACCCCTTAGGAAGAATGCTATTGGCAGTAAGTGGGTGTATAAAATAAAATATAATTATGATGGAAGCATTGAACGATGCAAGGCTCGATTGATAATTCTTGATAATAATCAAAAAGAGGGTATTGACTATCATGAAACTTTTGCTCCTACTGCAAATATGGCCACTATACGTACTTTTCTTGCAGTAGCTGCTGCATAGAACTGGGAACTACATTAGATGGATGTGCAGAATGCTTTCTTGCACGAAGACTTGAATGAGGAAGTTTTCATGAAAATGCCACCAGGTTTTGCCTCTAAAAATCCTGGAAAAGTGTGTAGACTATGAAGGTCTTTGTATGGCTTGCGTCAGGCACCGCGTTGTTGGTCTGCTAAGCTAGCAGATTCTTTGAAGAAGTATGGCTTTCATCAATCTTGCTCAAACTACTCATTGTTTGCTTTTCATAAACAACATGTGCAAATTTATTTTCTAGTCTATATAAATGATCTCATTATTTCAGGTAATGATGCCACGGCTGTGAAGCGAGTTAAGAAATATTTGAGTTGCTGTTTTCATATGAAGGATTTGGGACAGTTGAAATATTTTTTGGGTATAGAGGTAGCAAGAAATGTTGAAGGAATTTTTCTTTGTCAGCGAAAACACGCCTTGGATGTCATTTTTGAGGTTGGTTTGTTGGGACCTAAGCCAGCGAAAACTCCACTGGAGCAGAATTATAAACTTGCTCTTGTTGAAAGGGATGACGCTAGTGACCCTGCTCAATATCGTCAGCTGGTAGGCAAACTGATTTACTTAACTATTACATGACCTGAATTGAGCTACTATGTCCATATTCTTGCTCAATTTATGCAGCAACCAAAGAAGGCCCATTGGGAAGCTACACTACGAGTAGTTCGATATTTGACGGGCAATCCTGGACAGGCAATACTTTTGCAGGCCAACTCTGCTCTTAAATTGTATGCATACTATGACTTCGATTGGGCAAGTTGTCCCTTGACAAGACGCTCATTGATAGGTTATTTTATTTGTTTGGGCAGATCACCTGTCTAATGGAAAACTAAGAAACAACAGACTATTTCACGCTCCTCTGATGAGGCAGAATATCGATCAATGACTACAGCAGCTTCTAAACTTAAGTGGTTAAAGGGTTTGTTGCTATTTCTTGGTGTTGATCATTCTAGTTCCACACGCTTGTACTATGATAGTCAATCAACTTTACATATTGTAGTGAATCATGTATATCATGAGTGTACAAAACACATCGAAGTTGATTGTCATTTTACTCGTGAGGAGATACAAAATGGGAACATTGCAAGAGCACTTGTATGTACAACTCTACAACTTGCCGATATTTTCATAAAAGCTTTGGGTCCTTATTAGTTTCATGTCTTAGTAAGTTCGGCATCTCAAATCTTCATGCTCCAACTTGAAGGGGTACTGAGGAAATTGCAGAAATTAGTGGAGCAATTTAGAATCTTTAGCTAATAAATTAGTGGAATAATTTTGGTAGTTTACTATTGTACAGGAAATTTTTATTTGTCTATATATAAAAATTATATAGGCAGGATCCTTATATTTGTATATAAATACACCTTCGTAGTGAATAAAAGGGCCATCTCTTTTGATCCCAGTATTTCTATTTTTTTCATCCTCTATACGAAGAAGGGCAATACTCTGTCTTGGGCATGGTCGAGTTTGTTATATGGGAGAGAAGTTTTTGCAGCGGACTGCAGATGGAATGTGGGTGGGGGTTCTGAGGTGAAGGTGTAGGTCGATAGGTGGGTCCCTAATGCTCCGGGTTATAAGATTGAAATGCCAAAACTTGACCAATGTGATGTCTTTTTGGTAGCAGATTTGGTCGATAAGGATGGGTTAAATTGGGATGTTAATAAGGTGAGACAATTGTTCTCTGAAGCATACCAGAAGAGAATCTTGAAGATAGTAGTAGGGCCTCGGTCTCTGGCTGATGAGAAAGTCTGGCATGTAAGTATAAATGGGAAGTACTAGGTAAAGAAAGGCTATTTTATTATGGCAGAAAAAGATGAAGCAAGTTCAGGGGCGACTAGTGGTAAGCAGGTGGAGTCTAAGGAATTCTGGAAGTCTATTTGGCAGCTTGACGTTCCTCCAAAATTTCGGAATTTTATTTGAAGATACTCTCGAAACGCATTATCTGTTATGAGTAATTTGTTCTCTAGAAACTGTGCTTTCGATAATCTTTATCCTATATTCTTTTCCCATCCTAAAACTGTGATGCATCTTTTATTTCATTGTGAGCACGCCAAGGAACCTGGTTTTGTTCCCCATTGGGTTTTATTTCTAATTAGTTTGGTATGTCTTCCTTTAGTGAATGGTGGAGCAATGTTATTTTGCTGCTCGATAAGGAGTTTGGAGAGCATGTTATTTTGGCGCGTTCATTTGTTGTGGTCTATATGGAAAGCTCGAAACGAGTTCCTTTATCGAGTGTCCAGAATTGATCCTGCAACCACTGTTAAATGGAGCCATGCTTTTCATATCCAGGTTTAAAGAGACGGTGGCCTCTTTCTAATAGTGGAGTTGCTCATCGGCGAACTCGACCTATGCTCAGAACTCTTGGCGCCCTCCTGAGAGGGTTGTTTTAAAGTATAACTGTTATGCTTCATTTATCTCATAGTCTGGTAAGGCTATGAGATGCTTTGTAGTTAGGAATTCTTCAGGTCGTTTGGTGGATGGGGCTATGAAGCAACTGAAAATGTCGCTAAGCTTTAGTAAGAGAGGATTTAGCTCTCCGGGACACAGTTAGCCACGCAAGCCACCGTTGTATAAGGAAGTTTAGCTTGCGAATCTGACTCCTTGGTGGTGATTGAGTGTGTTACAAACCACAAGAAGGATGTCCCGTGGGAGAGTATTTCAACCATTCAAGAGATTATAACTTTAGTTAGGACTTTCTAGTCTTGTTCGTTTTTTTTATGTTCATGGATCCCTCAACAGGGCTGCTGATTGGATTTCTAAAAACTCAAATTGAATAGAATCCTTTGTTGTTATATAATCTCTTCTTTGAATGAATTAATGCCCTTTCTGTCAAAAAGAAAAAGTAAAGAAGTTCAATATGTTGTTGTGTTATTGCAGATTACTATCATCCATAACTGGGTTTGTTTGATTTTCTCTATTCGTGTTCAACTTGTTCATTTTCCATGGTTTGCTTATTCAAATATTGTTGAGCCTGCATAAACATTAGCCATTTAGATTCATATTATGCCTAGCAATCATAGCCATCCATATCTTTTCATGATGCCTAGCAACGCAGAGAAAGAAATAAAAGTCACATGCACGGGACTTGATCTTGCTGATGAGTGAATCGAGTCAGTGTACCCACCAGGCCACCACCAACTATTGAACCCTCGATCTCAAAAAAACAACCCATTATAAGAGTGTAATTTAATTAGATACTATCTGCATCTCTTAAGAAATTAAACCTTCATCACTTACCAGAAAATTAAATGATACAACCTCATATGTAATAAATCATATTCACTAGCGAGATGAAAGAATTTCCTCTGTGCGCATGCAGCAAATGAACCATATTGTTGGAAGAAGAAGATAACGAAATAAAACAAATCTGATTTCTGCATTTCGGTTTTTCTTTTTCTTTCTTAAATAAAAAAATTATAAAACCGCCTTATTACACAGCTTCATCGGGAGTGTGATCTCCCCCTAAAGTATTATTGATCCAGTTCTACAATAATCAATAGAGTTCATCCGTTTACATAGCATCCTTAGATAACAGATTACTGGTTTCTACTTTCCGGGCATTGCAGAGGTCATCACAAGCATCTCCCCTTTCAAAAACAGCTGCGGCTCCCATTCCTGTGCCTGCATTTAAGGTTACAAGCATTGATTATTAGCTATACGTTCTGTGAACTAACTACATGGACTTTGCATGCACAGAATGAGGGAGAAAGGTACCTATGCACATTGACACCACTCCAAAACGACAGTCTCTACCACGACGCTTCATCTCATGCAGTAGAGTAGCTACGCATCGGGCACCTGTAACAGAATAGACATATCCAAGTCACATAATAAAGTGAACAAAAATAAATATTTTCAAATTAGAATGTAGTTCATATAAACTTTAAAATTAAGTATAAATACCTGTTGCTCCCAGAGGGTGTCCAATGGCCATTGCACCCCCATTGACATTAATCCTCTCTGGATCTAGCTCCAATTTCTTTCGGCAATAAACAAACTGGGAAGCAAAGGCCTGTACATGCAATAGCAAGAATAGCGCAAGATCAGATAGAAAGAATTCATAAATTCTGATTCTAGATACACCATTATTAAAAATTTGTCCTTTTTTACCTCATTTATCTCGAAAAGATCAATGTCGTTAAGTTCTAGACCAGCAGCCTTCACTGCAGCAGGAATTGCAACAGCTGGGCCAATGCCCATGATGGCAGGATCTACACCGACAGCAGCAAAACTCCTGCATGATCCAAAGAAAGCTTCTTTGAGGAAAATACAAACAGAAGTAAAAAATTTCCAAGTGTTCTTGCTTTCAATCAGATGATGACAATATAATATAATACAATACATAGCTAAATAACAGCATATCCAGCAAAATATAGATATGATGTATGTTCATAAGGGGACAACTCCTGCATATAAAGATGGTAGAATGAGCCTGCGAAGCAAAGATGCAAGGGAAGTCCTTGACCCTTAGTAATTATTGCCACTGGGTGACAATAATATCGCCATGATAAGATCAGTAGGAGCTCATAAACTTTTTATTTTGATTTACTACATATACAAAAACTGTTCTTAAGCATGCAGCACGTGCTGCTCCAGTGATTCTCCTTGCAGCACCTTAAGGTGGATACTCATTACTATGACAATTAAATTTGTAGAAGCTGCATACCTGAATACTCCAAGGATGGGTAGCCCTTTATGCATTGCAACACATCTCTTCATGAGCAACACAGCCCCAGCTCCATCACTTACTTGGCTAGAATTCCCTGCACAATAAGAGTCACACCATGCATGGCTATTGATGAACTGTCCAACATAATAAAGAAGACAAGAACATATGCTTTCATTACTTACCAGCAGTGGTGGTCCCATCTTTTTTAAATACAGGCTTCAGTTTACCAAGATCTGACACTGATGTGTTGGGGCGAATACCATCATCAACAGAAACTGTGATAGGTTTCTCCTCACGAGTCTTTGGGTCAACAATCTTCAAACATGAAATTTATATAATATGGCAATATAAATTAATTCTGACTCTCCTTATGTAGGCAGCCAAACCGAGATAAGTTGCTTACTTTTTCTAAGAGAACAATGAATAGAACATACCTTGGTAGCAACAGGAACGATTTCATCCTTGAATTTTCCAGCAGCAGTGGCGGCAGCAGCCTTCCTATGAGAGTCCACCTAGCAACATAAATTTAACCAATGCACAAGAGTTCAGTCAACAATACACTGCATTATCAGACATTCAGATTCATTAAACTTACTGCAGCCTGATCCTGCTCCTGTCTAGTCACTCCAAAACGATGTGCAACATTTTCTGAAGTAACACCCATGGGCAGAAGGCAATTCTGGGCTTGCTCAAATGCCTTTACCTGTCATATTTAACAAAAACTTAAGGGTCCCATCCAAAAACCATCTTTTTAACAATGAGAACAAAAGAAAGAGCATGGGAGAGTATACCTTTGGATTGACATCTCCATCCCAAGACATTGGATTAATCGTCATGGATTCCACACCAGCTCCAATACCTGAGCCGAAAGTACCAAAAACGGTAAGAACCAAAAATTGATAAAAATGCACCAAAAATGGTAAGGCATCAATATCCTCTTACCAATGTCATAAAATCCTGCTTTGATAGCAGCAGCTACATCAGCAACTGCCTGAAGCCCAGACGAACATTGCCTGTTAACTGTCCTAATAGGCACAGTTTCTAAAATAGAACACAAGATCCAAACATATAATCATTAAACTAATAATAGGACAAATCGAGTTAAAACAAAAAATTTCAAGGGAAAAAATATAGACCAGGAAAGCCGGCATAGAATGCAGCCATCCTGCATTCGCTTGCTCTTTGAGATCCTGGTGCTAACACTGTTCCCACAACAATATCCCCAACTTCACTTGGGTTCAATTTAGTTTTCTCTATCAATGCCTGCAGTGCACCAAGCAATCGCATTCAAAAAGAGGAGTTGAAACTTGAAACCATTCAATTTTAATGAAAAATGAATCAGTTTCATAATTAAGAACAAACGAACGAACGAACCCACCTTCAAAACAGGAGCAAGTAAATCATCCGCAAAGGTATCCTTGAAACCACCACGCTTGGACTTGCACAAAGCAGTTCTATGTGCTCTGAATAAATTTCATAAACAAGCTTAAGCTCAATTCACCAATAAAATCATTATGTAGTGTTAAAAAAAATGTTTTTTTTAAAAAAAAAAAAAAAAAAAACTTACGCTACAATCACAGCATCATCTCCATAAACTGAAGTCCTCTGATAAGCAGCGCTATCGCCTGCTGAACAAGCTGATGCCTATGCAATCCATTAATAGAGAGATTACAGAGATGAGATATTGAATCAAATATAAGTTTTCATGGAATTCATTTCTAAATATGTCCAAAACAGTTTAAAACTATGAATTCACATTTCCAGTAAGTACAATAACAGTAACACGTCATCATTGCCAAAATAGCAGATCCATCATCCATCATGTGAATACCAAAATCAAAAGGCAAATAAAACTAATCGCATCACGAAGCAAAATTGAAACCGATAATCATAAAGAAGACTTAAGAAATTATTATGAGCCAACAAGTAAAGAGCAGCGAATCAGTGAATATACAGAGATCCGAAAAGACTTACAGAAAGAGAAGAGTCGTAATTATGTAAAGAAGAAGAAGAAGAAGGACGGAGGTGATCGAGAAGAATTTTCTGTCTGTTTATCGCCTTGTCCATAATTTTCCCTTTTTTGAAATTGAAAGCGAAGAAGAGAGTTTCGATTTGGATTTTTGGCGATCAAATCAGAGGAGCGGCGATATTGCCTTTTATATTATTGGAAAGCTTCCGGTTAGGAAAATAAATAATGGAATATGGAAATTTTAAAAGAAAAATAGAAATTATAAATGTAGTTATGGATTTATATCCCGGACAGAGAAGATAAGATATTATGATGACGTTGATGTAGAGGTGGTGATGTGGCTGTTCTTTCTGTACACGTTACTTGCGTTTGGCTTTCCTACCCTCACTCTGCGGCGCGTACGATTAATTATATTTTCTCTTTTCTTTTTTATTTTTGGTAATGTAGTAAACACAATGCATATTCCGGAAAATAAAAAATATATGTTACATAATAAACAGTTATTGCATATTTTATATTTTCATAAAGCTAAAATTTAAGTATAAATTTTTTTATATTTTATATATCTTATATTATTTATATTAACTTTTAGTATTCAAATGAAAAATTTATAAATTAAATAAATCGAATTATAATGGTCAAAACAAATAAAAACTGATTCGTAATAAATTTTAGTTGATATCGATTTTCACTCGGCTAGAATCAAAACCATTAGTTTCAATTTCAATTTGTAAAAGAATTATTTTAATTAATTTTTTATTTTTTAAAAATTAGTTAGATCAAACTAGAACTAAAATCAGCTAACTTTATTATTATAATGTCGATTTTTTTATATTAATTATTATATTTATATTTTATATATAAATTAATATTAATAGAAAATATATGATATATATGCTCTATTAATTATTTAATTTATATTAAAAATATAATATTTAAATAAAAATAAGTAATTTAAATATATCAAATATAATAAATCTTATTATAAAATACGATTATAATATTGATTCATAAATAAATATATATTACTATAATTTTTATTGTAGTTATACTATTACTATATTATCTAACATCTTTTTGATACGTAATAATGCTATAATTGATTATCCGGTTCATCAAATTTTTTATAGAAATTTTTTAATTTTTTTATTAAAATATTTTAAGTTATTTTATTTATGTCTTTATAAGTATGAATGTTTATATTTTTGACATATTAAAACATGTGTTTAATTTGAACCCCTAATCAACATAAGAAGAAAAATAAAAGAAAATTGAATACTAGTAAAGATGATGATTAAAAAAATGATTAAATACAATAATAATTATATTTTTAAAAAATTAAAATTCAAAAAGAGCTATGATAATTTGAAACCTTAAACACATTAAATACTTCATAGCAATTAAGAGGAGATGAATTGATTGTTTACAAAAAATAATTTAAATTAAAAGATTTTGCTTTGAAAAATTTGAGTATTAAAATCAATATTAGCGGAAGCAATTAAACAATCTAATATGAGAATGCAACCAATAAAATAAACAGAAATAAAATAAAAAGAGCTTAAGGAAGAGGAAATCAAACTTAATAGTTTATAGTGGTTCGACCAACTCCTTGCCTACATCCACTTTTCAAGCTTTACTTGAGATTTTCACTATCAATGATTCTTTTATAGGTTTAAGATTAAACTCAAGTGTTTCCAAGCTCACACTCAAACTTTTTACAAGTGTTCTAATGGCTCAAATTCAAGTGTTTTCTATGGCTAACACTTTAGTCCAAGTATTTTCTCAAGGCTCACAATCTAACCCAATCTAAGATTTTCAATCTTAGTTACTAGAGCAAATAACAAGTGATTCAGCCTAAACCTTTTGAGTTTTGAATATAGAAATCAATCACTCAACTATCCAAAGATTTAACCCTCGCTTGAATCTTTAATATAAGATGAATTTCATGAAGAAATAAAGATTGTTGAGAGATATAACAAGTAGGAGGCTCAAGTAAATGTCTTGCTTGATCTAGAACCATTAGAAATGAAATTTAAATAGTTATAGGTGAAATAGAGTCCTTATACCCTTGTAAAATGCAAAAATATAGCCATTGTAACAACCTTTAAAAACGTAACTTCACGGGTGGGAACAATTCTTTACGGCTGTAAAGCATTAGCCCGAAAAGCAGATTTAAAAAATTTGAACCTGTTATGCCATGAACAATTCTTCATGGTTGGGAAGTCTGCTTTCACGGCTGGGAACTTTTGTTCACGGTTGGAAACCCAGGTTTCACAGCTAGGAACTTTGGCTGTGAATGCTACTAGACTTTGTGAGGAAAAAGTTCTTCACAAGCGTGAATCTTTATTTACGGCTGGAAAGATTTTTTCATGGCTATTAATGACTACTTTCACAGCTGAAAATGTTGGCCCTAAATGTTTCTATCAATTATCTGCTTTTTAATTACGAGTGAGACTTTTGTGTCTCGGGTGTAACGATTTAAAAACTAAAAATCTTAGCCATATAACTCCAAACGGTAAACTGTTTTTATGTTGGAAACTTTAGTCAATCCAATACAACATCATAGTTTTGAACAACTTTAAAATCATCAATCTTCATACTCCAAAAAAGCAAAATATTATATTGCTCATCTAATCTTAACAGTTTGGACATGTTTCAGTATTTCGACCATTGCGCTTTCCATACACGTCAGATTAATATAAAACCTTTTCCATGTGAAACTAGAATGCTAGAGCTATAAATCTGCAGAAAGGTATATTAGAATTCCTCTTGTAGAAATAATATCACCAGTTCTAATTGACCTTAATATGACAGCTTGAGTATAATTCACTCAAATCCAAAATTTCATTTTTCTAGCTTCAAAAATTATTCTAATTTTTGTTCCTAAAAGTAGACTGATGTAGCTATCCATTCATGTACTTGCCCTCATAAACTCTTCCAAGTAGTACAGTTTATTCTTCAAACTTCAATAATCGATTTTATTCTATGGAGATCATACTTATTCATATGAGTTTCTTGACTCCATATACTCTTTACATTACCGTTATATGCTCTACCATTCTTCTTATATTTATTACTTCGTGATTTTATCTTGATCTTCATATTAACTCAAGTATTCAAGTCCTGGACTCTTAAGTCCATCTTCACATTTATGCCTTCCTTTTCATTTATATGCATCAATAGTTATCAATCAAGAACAATAATACTAAACAAGATTGTTAGTGATAATAATATTTTATATCATCAAAAATATATATGAAACCTTGAGATCAACAAACACCCTTATATATGACAGTTTTAAACATAATATATCTATAAATTTAGTAAAAATTTAGAAAAAGATTAATTTTATAAGTCACTAATATCTTATTTAATTTAGTTTATTGAAATATAGGTCTTTAAAACTATCTATTCTCTATTAAACTCAAAATTTTAAAAACCTTTATTCTCTAAAACTTTTGAGAGTCGTATCCTTCTAAAATTTGACTCTTAAACATACATATTATCATTATTTTTATTATTATTTCAAAATTATATTGTTTACATTATTATTATTATTATTTTAAAATTATATTTTATATATATATATATATATATTATATTTTTGTTATTTATTAAAAATTAAATAATAGAGTAAAATTAAAAATTATTAAAAAACATATACTTTAAAATAAATTGAAATAAAAAATTAATTATTTATAATTTAATAAAAATACATAAAAAAAGAAAAAGAGTATAGTTGCTGCTAATCCAATAACTAAATTACACAACTGCAAAAGCTACATATTATGTGCACACGCGCTTAAAGGAGAGTGACTTATTCGGATGAAGACAAGATCTTGAAATGCGTGCCGGTTTGGAAAAGCGGGAAGAGTGTGGAAAAGGGGGTGCGCGTAGGCCGTTGAAGGGACCTTATGTTATCCTTCTTCTAGAAAGGGGCGGTTTTGATATGGCAATTCAATAACTCAGCCCCTTTTATTGGCACCGGCTGATATGTCACGTAAGGGTGTATATGCACGACTATACATATATATATATATGTATATATTTTTAATACAAACAATATTTGAAATTTAATATTTATTCTTTTTAATCAAATTTCTTTCAATAACATTCATTTAAATCCTACAATTTTAATAAATATATTAAATCTGTAAATATTAAATCAAATTTAAAAATAATTACCTACCCCTCTTCTTACTAATTCTTTCATTCGTATAAATTATTAATTCTGAAAAATCATAAATCTATGTTGAATAATTTATGTTCTAAGTCTCTAATGGAATCGTTTTGATGAAAGTAAAATTGACGTGCAACTTACGTTATGGGCTTTTTAGTTTATCAAACCTAATTTTCTAGTTTTATAGATGTGGGCTTTTTATTTTAGAAAAAAAAAAAAAAAAGGACAAGAAATTCTTCTGCGATAAGGCTCGCTTTAAATGAAGATCATAGTTATTTTATGACAAATTAATAGGTTTGGTAATATTCAATTAATAGGAAGTTCGTGCACCTGAAAGAAAGCATCTTGCTTTCATGCTTTCACTATTAATTTCTTGTTTAATTTACAACTTTCTTTACTAGGTCTACTCAGCTGATGATTTGTGCTACTATTTCTACTAGTGTAAATTGATCTACTTCAGGGAGAATATCAATATTATCGTTCACTCACATTTTTAATTTGACGGTAAACGTATATATCACAAAATTTCAAGTTCGAATCTCCTCTCTCTTATTTATAATTCAAAAAATAAAAATTAATATCACTATAATATTTATAGTGGAAGCTTTGCTGCCGCCCTATTAGCATATGGTTTTTAAACACATATTATTAATGCTCAAACAATATGAAAAATGCGTGTTTTTTTTTATTAATTAAGGGATCTATGATATTTGTGTATTCACATAATAATTGATTATGGTATCATTTGGGTTGAAATTTTTTGGAATTTATGGATTTTTAAAATTTTATTGTTTGGATATAAAAATTAAGAAAGTTTTGAAATAAAATAAATTTATTAGGGACAATATTGAAATAAAAAATAATAATATAACAATATATTATTTTTTTAAATGGTAGATTTTAGACTTTCCTACTTACTAGATGGGAAATTAGAATCCTTAGAAATGAGAAATTTTTTTGATAGACAAGAGACTTTTTAAAAATTTATAGAAAATATATTTTTACTTGTCAAACAATGAATTTAAACTAAATCTATAGATTTTAAAATCCTTCATTCAAAATCTCTCAATCCTAACTACACCTATGTGAATTTTGCAGGTGGTATGTAAAAATGAGCCTAGAGCATTCGTGTGCTTGCTCGATGAGAGGGGAAGGTGTGGTTTTATCCGTATCAAATACATGTTTATAGTCTAGAATTTGAATCAATTAGTCAATTTAATACCTTTAATTTTATTAAAAAGACTTATATTTCAAAAACAAGTTTACAATATAAAAAAATTTATGTCTCAATTAATTAATTAATTATATATGCCGCATTTTACCATTATAAATTATTGTATAATTAGAAAATTAATTTTCTAATTAATATAAGTCTTAAAATACAATTGAAATTCTATTTTCTAGAACTAGAATCGTTATTTAATTTTAAAAGTAACTTCTTAATTAATGAATTAATGTAAAAATGTTTATGTCCGAGGATTTGTATATATTTAATATATATATATATACTAGTATTATTTGTCATGCGTGTTACATGAGTAAATTTTAATTTTAAATTTTATTGATAAAAAGGAGGAAAACATAAACAAAAAAATAGTAAACTATAGATGAAGTATTACAATAATAACGAACACATGAATATTTATCAATAAAATAAATTAAAAGTATTATACATTTTTTTCTAGAATTTGAATAAAAAATTAAGAATGTGTATGGAATTTTGATAGGATTGAGACTGAATTAGATTAATCACTTATTAATTATATTAGAATTTAAATAAAAAATTAAATTAATTGCATATAAAATTAAAATACGAGAATATTAGTAATTACTAAGTAATTATAAGGGTATTTTAGTCGGATTAAAAATTTATCATTCTTCGGGCTTTTATATATATTATAGATTATAAATATTCTACTTATTTCTCCTTCTGCGTGCTGGGATATTGTAAACTTGGATTCAATCGATGGGATATCGTAAAACAACACAAAAAATTTTCTTTATTATTTAAAAACATTTAAAATTTGATTATAAGAAAAATTAGTATTCACGACCACAAGGTTAAGTACCTCGCATTGTACCAGGCGAACTAGATAGGCTTATTATCTGCAGCTAAACTAGATAGACTTATATGCAAAACTATGTTGTTTAAATGAAACTAGTAGTAAGTTAGGCTAACTATTGCTTAGCATGGCACTAAATCTCTTTACAATCCATGTTGTTCTAATGAAAATACAACCTTTGAAAACACCAGTTAGATCCTGGCAGTCCCAAAAGGGCTTGTTTTTGGGTTATTTCTGGAAAGATGAAAGTGAGTACATAATGCTTTTTAATTTGATAATTAGAAATGGAGTATGTGTCATAGGATAAAGCTTGAAGGCGCCACTGATGGTACTATGCCACCAAAAGAAATTATAACTAAAGAATTTTGTGTTATTTTATGCCAATGCGTTATATCCATTATTTTAGGACAGACACATGAGAACTTACACGGGAGTTCATTATTTAAGAGTAATGGATATAATCAATACATGTATATAATATAATTAACTAATGATTAATTAAAACATGTATATAATATAATTAACTGATTGGTCTATGACCGCACTTGACACCTGCACGTGACAATTAAATACATTATAGTTTCTTTTTCATTTTCGAAAAAAGAAAAAGAGAGTAAATTTTGATCCTGAAATTATGGATAGATACTGTTTGTATAGTTTTTCTTTTCCTTTCTGTTACCAGATTATGATTATCAATTTCCTTGGATGCGGTGCTTCATTTTGCCAATTATTCACATAGGCAATAAATTCAAACGAAAGTTAACATTAATTAATTTTGGAGAAATTAATTAAAATTTAAGTAGTTGTTTGTATACTTTTCTGGATATATTTTTAATTTTTATCTGCACTATTTTCTTTTTAAAAAAGAAAAATAAGAAGAAGAAGTCTTCAAGGTAGCAGCTTTTTTAAATAATATACATTTTCATATCTGGAAAGAAAAACGAAACGAAGATTACAAGCAACAGACAACTTGGCGCTTTGTCCACAAATCTTGCATTGCAAGAGGCATCGTCATCATCATCACCACCTTAAAGCTACGGATTCTCCATTTGCTACCTCAGCTTGCTGGCCCTGTTTCAACAGCAACACTATTCACCATGTCAAATAGAAAGAACAGTAAAAAAACCAAAAGAAGAAAATAAATAAATAACTGAAGCAGCTAACCGTTGCCTTGCAATTTAGCAGCCTGGACATGCTTGAACTTCTGAAGCCCAACCTTAAATCCAACACTCTTGATATCTTGTCGCACCTGTTCTTGAAAATCTACATAAGTAAAAGGCTTGTACTTTGAGCTTTCAATCACACTCCCTGCAGCTGGGAATACGAAGTAGCAGATCGACAGTCTCTCTTCATTTTTGTTTGTCTTAACTCTATGTACTACGCTCTTGTATTCGTCATCGCTTATCGCCTAACCAACCCGAAATATATTGATAAAGAAATCATCAAACTAATAACAAAATGAAAAAAAGATGCATATATATAGGGAAGAAATTTCTTGTGAAATGGGCATACTTTTACGACAGTAATATTAAAGATATATGTATATATGTGACATGGTCACCTGCATCATATCTCCGATGTTAAGAATCAGTGTATCAGGAAAAGGCTCTACTGGCAGCCATTTATTATCCCTGATAAGTTCGAGCCCCCCTACTTGTTCCGAGTTTAATATAGAAAGCACTGAACTATCAGTATGAGCTTCCATGCCCAGTGTCTCATTAGCTGTGGAGCATTGAGGGTACCGATAAATGCGTACAACTCCTGTTGATTTTGATAAATAAGATCAGGATTCAGATTGAGGGTTTCTGCCATTGCTTCGAGTATAGTTGTTGCAATTCTTGCTAGGTGCTTTCCATATTCTTCCAATAAAAGTCTGGTGGAGGACAAAAGAAACCTTAATTGTCAATGGAAGGAAATTAATAGAATAAAGAGAATATTGCAATCTGAAACTAAAAAGTATAATAATTCAGGCTCTTTTTATTTCACCTAAAATCTATTTTGAGAATTTTCCTATGCATAAAAATCAATTAACAGAATATGTTTTTAAAGTTTTTGAGTATTTTTATCGAAAATTAAAAAAAAATTATTTTCATATATATCAACTAATCAAATAACATCAATTACTTTTATTGACTTTAGACCACTTAGACTGAAAAATATATATAATACAATGGGATTGCTAATTTATAGATCTAAAATTGTTATATGGTAGGTTTACTTTTTATACAATAATAATACCCTTCTGAATACTCTAAACATTTTAAAAAAAAAAAAGTAAGTTCTAAACATTTTGTTTTTTCAAAAGGTAAGTTTTATTTATTTATTTCTCATTTGCAATCAAATAATAGAAAAATAAAAATAAGTTATTTAATTAAAGAAAAACAAAAAAGAAAAGTTATTTTCTTGAAAAGGAGTTTTTGTTTCTCTATTACTTGAAGAAAATATGTGCTGAGTGGTTTACTAGCACATCAAATATAAGTTGCTTTCCTTAGTTTTGGAATTTTAGACTCTACTCAACTAAACTCAGTGCATATATTTGTAATCTAAATATCTTAAAAAGATGGATTATAAATATAAACATTAATATAAATAATGGAATGCGAAATCCCTTTGTTTTGTTTTTAAGAAATATCTGAAGTTTGAGACACTACTTTTCAGGATGTTCACAAAGAGAATGTAAATTAGATGCCCTTTAATAGGTTTAAGCTCGAAGGTAAAGAGTCAACTAAATGACTTGAGGTATGGTAGAAATTAGATCGTATGAGTTAATCTTTTTTTTTTTTTTTTTTAAACAAATCACATTTATCAGAATTAAATTACCATACTGAAAAATAAACTAAATATAGCATATAGATATATGCTGTCCACACTCTTTTGGGTGATGAAATCAGACATAATATTTTAATATATTTTAATTCTTTTTTGTGTTGGTATAAGCTATGAGAGGGAAGGAAATAGAGAGCCATTTTTCATTTTTGCCCCCATAAAATTAAATAGAGGGAGTTTTTCTCCAAGAGTGATGTTACTTAGGCCATTTTTATTTATATTAGTTTTTGTTCATTTGACCTATATAATATTTTTATAAGATTATTTTATTATTCAAAAGAACAGAAATAACTTTATAAAAACAGTATATGTTATATCATATAGATAAGAGTTAATACAGATTAAGGTGGGATGGGTAAAAGTCGATACAAATTAAGGTGGAGACTTCCTATTTCTAATTTTTTTCTTATTTCCAAACAAAGAAAAACTATAATCATTCTTTATTTGTCTTCATCTTTTATTTTGCTCCAACCCAAACATAGGAAGTGATATTAGCAGTTTTGTTTGATAATAAGAACGAAAATAATCTAAAAATGCATATTGAATTGCATTTCTTTATACTCAAAAGTAACATTTGTAATTTTATTTTACTAGAACATTGAAAAGAAATGACAAATTGGATTCAATTATTGGAATTGAGATTGTTAAAAATATCACTATTATAAAATAGTGGAGCCGCTACAGCGTAAAAGACTTATTGACGATGACCACTTGGTTTTGGGAAAGACAAAAAACAAAGTTCTAGACAGTCCAATCAATATGTCTCTTCCTATAAGTTTTTCCTTTGCCGACTCATCCAGAACAGTGAAATCTTAAAAAAAAAAAGTCCAAGACAATCAACAAAAAGAGACAAAGAAGAGTGAAAGACTGTACCTGAAAGAAACAATCAAGGGATCTTCAGCTTGGAACTGGGAAAGTTGACGGAGAGGAATGTTGAAACCTTCAACCCAGTTGATATTCTGCAAAGGACTAGCTCCAGATGAAGTAAGGGCGGGAGTACCCCAAAAGTAGGACAATGGAGTAGCACTACTCACTTCTTTTTTGAACTCAAAAGAAAGAGAAAATAGTTTCTTGGAATAATCTTCTAGTTTGCTCAAAAGGGTTGATGGAATTCCATGATTTACTAAACGGAACAGTCCCCAATCCTTACAAGCCTCTCCAAGCTTTTCAAGACTGAGACATTGAAGATCTATGAGAGGAAGTGGATCATGATGTTGAAAATCTTTGCAGATATTAAGACCATCTTCAAGAACAAGGGTCGCAGTCTTAGGGCTTATTGTTGTGTTTTCTTGGCGAAAAACAGGAGGGTAGGATTCAAGGTTCATTTCAGACATGTTTGTTCTTTCGGACAAGAACAAATTTATCTGTGTATCTGTTGATTTCTCGAACAACGAATGTTTAGAATACGTAACGGGAATTAAATATGAATATTTGTAAGGTACGGGGGGTTGTTGATGAGGCAATTAATATATTCTAGGAAACGTAGTGAGAGTCCTCTCTGGTTTATTTAGTGCCATGTGTGCTGCATCCGCTGCTGCTTGACCTATTGTCTCTGGCATCGGTTAGTCTCATGAATGCTGTTTCTATTTTGCTGTTAATGTGATTCTTGAATTTTTGAGGTTCTTATGTTTAATTTTTTTATTGAGCAGTACTTTCAATTGAAATTCTTTTTATTTTATTTTATTTATACTGTGGCAAATATGACAAATAATATATTTACTCCATTTAGATTATTATTTAAGATTTTATTACTTAACATTTAATATTTGATTTCGATAAGTTTATCTTGGCCACCGTATTTGGTTTATACTATCAAAATGAAAAAGGAATTCATTATGCTGTTTTTGCCTTTATCCTTTGGATGATTCTAGTTATAAACATAGAATTAAATTAAAGATTCGTTATGCTGGCCTTGCCTTGGGGCCTTTCATGATTCTAGTGATATTGGATTGATAATTTGTGGTTCATGTCAACCGGATGTTACAGCAGATGTTGTGATAGAAAAGAACTTTGTATGTAGATGACAAGCAGAAATCAAAGCTGTTTCCAATTGTCCCATTCGTACAGCAACATTAATGGTACCGTAATCAAAGAATCATCTACCAGAGCCAATAAAACTCATTCTACCGACTTAATGCATTGCTGGATAATCTTAATGACAGCATGGGATCTCAACAAAAAGGTACATCCATATGATAAAACACATAGAGTTGTTATACTTCCATGGTTGAACCAAAAGATGTTAAAAGCAGCATGTTTATTGTGGAATAGTTCATCTTTATGTATTTTTACAGTGTTATTCTAATTTCTAATTTCAGGTAGTAGTAATTTGCTATATGAATTTTAGGAATGATTACAGACATATGTCCTTGCTTGTCTATATTCTCTGTATTATTTAAAATAATAAGATGAAAACAACATAAAGTGGAAGAATTAAAATATCAACATTACTATTTTTGATAAAAAAAAAACGAAAAAAACACAGAGAAAATAATGGCAGTAAAAGAAAAAAAATTAAAAATTAAAAATTAAAAAAAGGTCTAATTAAAGACTACGCAATGTTTAGGTGGTTAAAAATATCAAAATCATCGTGTTTTTTATGAGACAAAATGATGATTTTTAATGTTATAAATTAAAATTTATTTTTTAAATATTTAATTACAAATTAAATTCTGAATTTTTAATGGTAATAAAAAAAGAATAATTTTTTTTATAGAAAAAATCTAATTAAAGTCTACTTAGTGTTTAGGTGGTTAAAAATATCAATTTTTCATGTTATAAATTAAAATTTATTGGCTCTTTATCTTTTAAGTGTCAATAAATTTTATTGATATATTCTCTAAAAAGAAATGATTTACAGTTGTTCATTAATGAACAAAAGTGATTTTATAATAACTTCTTTAAGCTGATTTAAGAAGCGATTTTAGGAAAATGCTATTGGCCACAAGTAGAGATATAGTAAATGTAGCTCAATAGTGGCATAATATATATAAATTTACATACGAAATAATTAAAATTTGGTGAAAAATCATAAAGTTTTTATTGGAAATTTCAATAGTAATTAATATAATATATTTATTAACTTTTTGAGTGATAAATAAGTTATTATTATCAAATTAAATAAAATATTTATTTTGACTGAGATATATTTATTGTGTCTCTAATTGAGATAAATAGCATTAGCTGTGATTTTAATAGTGAAAAGGGAGAATTTATTTTGTAGAGTTTAAATTATATTTTGTAATATGTATAATGATTTAGGATGTAAATAGTGTAAGATTTATTTGTATTCATTCTCTTTATGCTTTTAGTTACCCAAATTAATTTAATAAAATTTAACAGACTTAGATATGTTTAATAACAAATTATTTTTACTTTCTTCTCAATCTGTTCGGAAATTATGATGATCAATTTCCTTCATTCCATATGTGATAATAACTTATGAATGCACTATTTCTTTAAAAAAAAAAATTCCTTTTTTCAGAAAAAATGTTCACTATTGTTTAAAATCTAGAAACAAATTAAACGAAAGAAAGAAGACAAGTGGTGTCTTCAATCTTTACATTACAAAGCAAGAAGGACCTGGCGTTCCACCCGCATGTTTTGCATTGCAAGAGGCATTCATCATCATCACTTTCTGTAATCTAATTCACCATTCGCATTTGCTGCCTCAGCTTGCAGGCTCTGTTGCAACATTAACACAATGCACCAGGAAAAAAGAAAAATAAACAAAACCAAAAGAGGAAGTAGAAGAAACAGATTCAAAGAAAATGAAGTGGCTAACAGTTGCCTTGCCTGCAGTTTGCATTTGCTTGAACTTCTCAAGCCCAACCTTAAATCCAACAGTCTTGATATCTTGCTGCACCTGTTCTTGGAAATCTTTGTATGTAAAAGGCTTGTACTTTGAGCTTTGAATCACACTCCCTGCAGCTGGGAATACGAAATAGCAGATTGACAATCTGTCTTCATCTTTGTTTGCCTGAACTCTGTGCATAACACTCTTGTATTCATCATCGCTTATCGCCTGTTGACCAACCCGAACAATTATATTCGTAAGGAAATCATCAAAATAATAGCATAATGAAAAGAAGGTCTTACCTTACCTGGACAGGACTATATATATATATATATATTACATGAATGTCACTTGTCCAGGCAATCATAAATCGGTCGACTATAAAAGAACTGAGACATAGGCATATGGAGTATTTTTCAACAATAATAACAAAAAGAATGCGACACTATAACCTGCATCATATCTCCAATGTTGAGAATCAGTGTATCAGGAATAGGCTCTACTGGCAGCCACTTATCATCCTTGAAAAGTTCGAGTCCGCCTACTTGTTCCGGGTTTAATATAGAAAGTACTGAACTGTCCGTATGAGCTTCCATGCCCAGTGTTTCATTAGCTGTGGAGCATTGAGGGTACCGATAAACGCGTACAATTCCTGTCGATTCTGATAAATAAGATCCAAGTTGATCAAGATTCAGATTGAGGGTTTTTGCCATTGCTTCGAATATAGTTGTTGCAATTCTTGCTAGGTGTCTTCCATATTCTTCTAATAAAAGTCTGGTGGAGGACAAAAGAAATCTTAATTGTCAATGGAAGGAAATTAATAGAATAAAGAGAATATTGATTTCTGCCGACTTGGCATAATTATTTAGGCTTAGTTTTCTTTTAACAATAAAAATTGTTTTCCAATAAAATATTCTTTATACCTTTTTGCATTTGGTGCATACAGAGATTAGTTAAAAAGATTTATGACTTCCTGTATCTTGAAAGAAAAATCATTTTGTTTTATACTCATGAATATAGAATCAATTAAATATAATTAATATATCAATTATGGACAATGAACAAGCTAATGGAGCTATGTTATATTTGATTATAATTTTAAAATAAAAAGAAATTATAATTTATTATTATTTCCAAATCAAGAAATAAATGATATTTCATAGAGATATTTTGTAAAAGATATTTCAGAAAGGCAAAATATTCTTTTTGCCAAATGGAGCCTTTTTCCTTTACTCAGACGACAAAATATTCTCTAAAGCTATTTTCTTATGCGCATCAAATAATTATAATTTTGTCATAAAAAAAGAAAAAAAGTGAATTAAATGCACGTGGCAGACTTTTTCTTTTACATAATTTTGTTAGAAGGGGTTCTGAGGAAAGAAAAGAATAGTTTAGAATGGAACCTTCTTATCCATCCATTAAATATGAAAATCATGTCGAGAAGACAAGAACCAGAACTGTAATGATTTTCCTTTTTTCCGGCCACAAGCAGTACAAATGGAATAAGTTTATGATTGATGGACGATGGATTTGACATCAGAATGTCCATTTCTCCATTATTGGATTTTTCAAAATATTTGTGATGGTTGTCATGAATTACTCTCACTCTCCAGATACTTATTCGCTGTTTAGTTTCTATGAAGTTGGCAATTGTTTTTCTTTTCTTTTTTTATTGGTAACATTTTAAGAATTTGTAATTAATAATTGATTTCATTTTAATGAGCGGCAGACCCTATTAGCTTTACTTGGGAGTTCTTTTATAAGTTAATAGTTACATTTTATTTATTTAAAATATATTACATTCTTGTATTATTAGTTTTTTTTTTATATAATTTATAATAAATTATTATTTTTATAATTGTTTTAACATTATAATTATAGTTATATATTTATGATGGTCATATTTGTAGCATTTAAAATCATAAATTTTTTATTAATAAAATTTTAATTTTAATTTCTACTTTAGAATGATTTTTATTAAAATTTTAATAATATATACAATTAAGTTGAATAAAACTAATTATTTTATTTTTAATTATTATATATTATTTTTATTAATTTATATCATTAAAAATATAAAATAAAATCATTTAAATATACATTATACTTATTATTAATTAATTAATATATACTAATAATTATAATTAATAAAATATTATCAAAAATTTAATTAATTTATTATCAATTATCAATTATCAACTACTAACTATTAATTGCATTGATTGATTTGAACTAAATATGTCTTTAATGGTAACATATAAAATATTTTGGAACTAGATAAATTCCTTTTTAAAGATTATTTTTAATTTGTGAAGAAAATTGTTACAGGTATACAGGTAAATTAATATTCTTAAGGAATACATATAAAAAATTATAAATAAAAAGGGTCTATTAATTTAAAAAATTCTAAAATATTGTTTGTTCGACATTCTACTCAATTCTCATCAGGCTCTAAGTGTTGGAATTGTGGAAAATTAAAAGTTAGGTTTTTTTTTTTGGAATTCGCACAAGTATACATAATTTTAGTTTTTAATTTACCACCGAAATTAAGTTAAAAGAATGAAAATATGGATTCAATTATTGAAACTGAGACCCATCCAAGAATGTTAAAAACAAAATCACTGTTATACAACAGTAGAGCAGCTAATATAGTGAGAAAAGTTATTGATGCTGACCATTCACATCTTTTTGTTTTTTCGGATTTGGAAAAAGAAATCTAGACAATCCAATCAATATGTCTCTTCCTATAAGTTTTTCCTTTGCCGACTCATCTAGAACAGTTAAAATCTAAAAAAAAAAAAAAAGGGAAGTCCAATAACAATCAACAAAAGGAGACAAAGAAGAGTGAAAAACTGTACCTGAAAGAATCAATCAAGGGATCTTCAGCTTGAAACTGGGAAAGTTGACTGAGAGGAACGTTGAAACCTTCAACCCAATTGATATTCTGCAAAGGACTAGCTCCAGATGAAGTGAGGGCAGGGGTACCCCAAAAGTAGGACAATGGAGTAGCACTGGTCACTTCCTTTTTTAACTCAAAAGAAAGAGAAAATAGTTTCTTGGAATGATCTTCCAGTTTGCTCAAAAGGGTTGATGGAATTCCATGATTTACTAAACGGAACAGTCCCCAATCCTTACAAGCCTCTCCAAGCTTTTCAAGATTGAGACACTGAAGATCTATGAGAGGAAGAAGTGGATCATGATGATCATGTTCTTGAAAATCTTCGCAGATATTAGCACCATCATCAAGAACAAGGGTTGTAGTTTTAGGGCTTATTATTGTGTTTTCTTGCCGAAAAACAGGAGGGTAGGATTCAAGGTTCATCTCAGACATGTTTGTCTTTCCAGACAAGAAAAATCTATCTATATATCCTGTTTATTTGTTGAACAAACAAAAAATGCTTACAGTAAGGCAACGGGAATTAAATATATAAGGTATGGGGGTTGTTGGGGAGGAAATTAATGTATTCTAGGAAATGTTGCGAGGGGGTCGATCTGGTTTATCTAGTGAAAGGTTTCCACGTGTGCTACCTTCACTGTCTTCTTGACCTATTGTCTTTGGCATTGGTCGTCTCATTAATGTTGTCCTTTTTTGGTTTTTGTTATTATTCTCGAGTCTTTGAGGTTGGGCTTGAACGGGAGGCTGCCACCCAAAAATTGTTTGTAGCTCTAGGTCCCCTCTTACATTTTGTATTTTCGGTGCATTCCTTGGATTCAACTCTCACTAAGTTAGGTTTTTTCTTCTTTTTCTTTTTTACCAAAAATAGATAATTATTCGACGGTTAAATAACTTAGTCAGGTGCTTCTTTTTTACTAAGTGAATCATTAAATCTTCTGATTATGCAGATTTCGAATCATTAATTTTTTTTTTAAATGTCAGAACTGTAGGAGAAATAATTTACTTTAAATCAACAAACCATAAATTTTAGTCCAAAAGGGCATCATCTGCTGTCTCAATACTAGCAACAACTATGAAATCCTACGAATTAGCCATGAGTAAGTGCTTGTAGAAAGGATGGGAGTTCTTGAGAATAGGATAGGAGCCATGTTCATGGCTAACATCCAAAACAAATATGGAGAACTATCATCTCCTTTCTCAAAATATGTCTTCTTCAAACTCAAATCTCTTCTATTCACCCAGCATACTATCGAGTATATGGAAAGAAAATACGCTCTCATAATAATTGAAGAAGATCCGCTGAACCCATGAATAGATAGCGAAACAACCATAATTAACCCAAGAAAATGAAAAAGAATTGAAAATCAGCATATAATGTATAAAGAAAAGAAGAAAAACATAGTGAGAGTTTAATCCAAAAGGCGGCTATCTGAAGGCTATTTTGAGGCAGATTGGAATCTGAGATTGAGTATTACAGTCTTACTAACAGTTTAAATTATATTTTAATTAATTATATTAATAGGCTGCATTATATTTTTGACAGTCTTATTGCTGCTTAGGTTAATTGGCCGAAGACATTATCGTTTTGTAATTAGCTTTTAATGTACAGTGAAATTCTATCTCTGTTAAAAAAAGAAGAAAAAAAAAAGAAATTTGAAATTAAAAGCAAGAAGCAAGAAGAACTAATCCATAATCTAGTTGCTATATTTGGTCTGTTCTTTCTATATATGCAAATATGCTTTGCAATGCACATAAGGAAAAAAAAATAAAAAAGGATATAGGAATAAAGTAATTTAAAGAATTTAATTAAAGCTTATATGTTATCCTTTGTACTATTCTAATTAATTATGAAATTTACATATTTTAAGAATAAAATATATTATATATAATCGACGTGGAATTTATTGAAAGATGCATTATGTTGTTCTTGCCTTGGTCCGGTGCATGATTCTGGGGATTTTGTTTTTAATTTAGTTTTTTATATTAATAAAAATGCTATAGGTCGTAGTGGGTGATGGAACAATTCAGGAATGTACTCGCAAGTTGATGTAGTAATTGGGCAATGAATTTTGGCAGTGATCGGATAGCAATTTGGCAATGGACAAATGGTCTTATATGTGGCCTTTATGTACTTCAAAATCTAATTGGTAATGTCCAACAGCAACTTGAACAGATAAATAAATAAATAAATAATAATGGCACCCTTCTCAAGTCCTGCTAAATATCTTTTTTCTTTTCATTTAATTTGATTTACTTAAATTTGTGTTTCCATAAATCTAAAAAGGGTTTTACTAAGTTTTATTTTAAACCTTAGGATTCACTTTTAAAAAATAATCTACAAAGGCCAAGTCTCTATTCAAGAATAACGTGGACAGATTTATCGGTTTAACATAAACAATTATGATTATTCTATAGTAAATCTAATACAACTGTTTTATTTTAGGGTTAATGATATTAAAAATCTAAAAGATTTTTTTGTATAAATTTAGCTAATTCTTTTAAATTTTTATTTAAATTGCTCGATTTAGTTAGTTATTACAATTATAACAAAATTAAAATTTCAGCTAAGATTAAATACTATCCTCTTAAATCTAGACACTAATTTCTTTTTATTTTATCAATATCGTTTGCCTCTTAAAATAAATACATAAAATCACGATAAAAGTTAGAAAAAAAATAACTTCATGTTTCATTCTTCTTATTGATTCATAATTTTTACTTGTTATTTACTTTCTCGTACATCTATAATCTGATCGTGGTAACTTATGTGTATTGTGTAAATATATATGGCAATGATATATAAATTATTGATAATGACACGTCATCCTATTTTGACCAAAATTTTAATTTGATTATAATTATAATTAATTAGCCAAATCAGACCATTTAAATAAAAATTAAAAGAATAGACCGAATTCATAGTTGGACATAGATTTAGATTTTTGATACCGTTAGTCCTTTGATTTATTATCTCTTATAATCTCACTATAAATTTTATAAATTTAATATAATAATCAATCTTAATCATAAGGAAACAGATATGCAAGCTCTATTAGAATTTTGCACAAATTTATACACAAACTTATTTATTTTATATTTAAATTATAAATTTTTTATTAACCTATTATTTTATGCATTGCCTTTTACAAGAAAGAGTATGATATATATGTTAGTCTATTTCCTCAAATATCAAAAATAGTATAACTCAGTTGTCATTGCTCAATTAATCTAATATTCGAAGTTTTACTTCCTATAGCAGAGCAAATATGTAATTTAAAGAAAATATTCTTTAAAACTTGGCACGATATTATAACTATATTAGATTTAGTAATAGTCACTTAATTTCAGATTATCTATAAGAAGTGTGAACTAGTTAATACATTATCTAATTTTTATTTCCTCATACAGAGAAGTATATTAGAAAATTGAATTCATTAATTTTATTTCCTCATGAAAGTTAATAGATCTGTGTAGAGCCTAAGTTGGATTTAGATATTAATCAATATCAAAATGATTAAAAATTAGATATTTGATATTTTTCAGAAAAAATAAAATAGCCATTTGTTCTATATATATATATATATATATATATATATATATATATATATATATATATATATATATATATATATATATATATATATATAAAATAAAGATTATTATATTGAAATATAACTAGTCACTTAGTTGGTTGGACTTTAACCTTTATAAATTATTTATATCTATTACTATTTAGTAATATAAGATCTCTAATACTTCTCAAATATAATGAGGATTTGATTTTGATGTTAGTTGTCACATGAAATTAAAATTCTCTCGCTGAAGTTTAAAATTAAATTGAAAGATATCGACGACAATGGATAAAACCAACTAGATATTCGGACGAGAAACTGGATTAAGTTGCTTTTATACTATATTAGAAATTAAATTGATTTGATTAAGGAGAATGTTAGATCGAAATCTCATATTATTAAAGAATAAAAAATACATATAGTTTTTTTAGAATTAAAATCCAACTAATCAAATAACTCATTTTAGTATTTTTATAAATTATTTAAATTTTTTACTCTCTAGTGATCTAGAATTTTTAATAGAATAAGATACCAATTTTCTTTTTTTAGAATTCCTTTTTTTAGTAACATGAGACTTTATTGTACAACCATTAGATTTACTAATTATCATAGTACTTCAACTTTTTCTTTTTTTTTTTCTCAATATCTATAAGTATAAATTAGTAGTTTTCCCAAGTAATATAATATTCTAAGTTTTACCTTCTAAAATAAGGACTGAAAGTATTAAAATATATATAGCAACACGACACATCATTATAACCATTATATTTACTAATGATCAGTCAAATAAACACCTCAGATTATTTTTTGTCTCTCAATGTTTAAATATAAACTAGTTCTTACTTCCAAATTAATCTAACTTAAATTTGAGTTATAAATTATATTGATTGTCAAATTAACCTTTAATGCCTAATATTCTAAGTTTTACTTCCTAATATAGCAGAGTAAATATGCAAAACCTTTCCTATAAAAAAAGTTATTATTTATTGATACATTATTTTGAAAACTTTAAAACAAACTTTTTTCTTTCCAAGAGATATATATATATTGGACCGAAATATTTGAGTTAGAGAACTCAGAAAGAAGGGCTCTTTCGGCCAACACATGAGCCCACTAATTATAATGTCTCCTTACAAAAGAAAAAGAAACGTCAATGGAATCCTCAATAACAGGAGCAGCAAGAACCAACGGTTGGGATAAATCTAAAGCATTTATTTTACGTTCTTGCAAAGCTTCAAATATTACTGGATGAGGTCCCCTAGTTTGGGCAGCAAGCAAAGGTTTTCCTAATGGCTAAAGCTTCACGAAGCCACGAGTAACAGAAAAGATAATCCTACCATCCGATGTTCGAGTAACCATACCAACAACACTCCTTTACTTTTTTCCCTTCAATTATGTTATGACGAGTTATATTTATACCAGTTGATATATAATACCAACTATGTATGAACAAAAAATGACTAAAACAAACAGATATTGCGTGATAAAGTTATAATAAAACGTCAGACATCCTACTTGATAAACTGAATGTTTCTAAAAAAACTTTCATCATTGCAGTGCTAATAATCTTCATTCTCAAATGCACGAGATGCTTGTAGTTCTTGTGACCTAATGGGTTCAAGTCTGATATTGGCTGACCCAGTGAATTACTCACCTGTCAAAGCTAGCCTTTCTTCTGCCGCTTTCAATTTCAAGTGGGCTGGAAACATTCGCAGAGAGGACAACTACGCCATCTTAATTTCATTAAATAATTTAAGCCTCGCAATAATGAATGTATATATTTTACATAGGCAGTAGACGTGTGAATAAGATCCAAAGCACCAATTCCCAAAGACAGAGAGAAAACAAAAGAGAGATCAAAGTAACCTAGGATCTTACGTGGGAGAAAGAGCAACAAAGCAAAGACAAAATCGGTGGTCAACCGAATCAGCTGACATAATAAGTAGGCTTGTTTGCATGATTACCATTTACTCCTGCATTCCTCATTCCTTAACATTTATAATTCCATTTTTCATCCTTTAATTTTCTTTTCATATTAACGATTCCTTCTATTATAGTTTTTCCTTTTAAGTAATCCATTAAATAGGTGGAGCTACATCCTAATACATTAATTAGTTATATCTTATTTACAACATTATATTCTTTTTTATTTTAAAGCTACTAATTATCATCTCTTCTGTCAAAGAATAATTTAAAAAAATAAATTAATTAAAAATAATTCTTAAGGTTATTATCGACAAATTTGTCTAATATTATTTTTAATCTAATTAGAGTAAAGTTTTACTTTAATATAAAACTAATTCTTTTACTTATTTTAGTCTTTAGCACAATTAAATCAAGTATTAAATTTATATATTTTTAAAGCATTTGTACTTAATAATATTTCAGAATATAATTTCTTAAGATATTAATATAAAAAAATATTACTTTTGTTATTATATTTATTAGACAGTATAATTAATTATTTTTAAAAATAGAGGAATTAGATTTTGATGAGGTTGATTTGATAGAAATTCCAAGATTTAAATTAAACTATTTGTTAATTTAGTCTTTTAAATTGTATTAATTTTGAGAAAAGGTTGCAATTAGCTTTATTAAAATGTAAGGGAGCTTTAGTGTTAACAAATAAACTCTAAAGAATAACTCATGTATCATAAAAATTAAGAAATAAATAGCATTTGGTGCAGTAGAGATACAAATAAAGAAATGGTTACGGTTAGATTTTTTTAAATAAATAAATAAAAATATAATTTCTAATATTAAAAATTTTATAAAATAATAAAACAAATATGAAAAAATATATAATAATTTATCTAATTTTGTCAAACTGTTATTATTACACTTTAGTCATAAATATATCATAAAATATTTATGAGTCTTATAAATTTTTTTAGTAATTTAAATTATTAATGAATAATATTATATAATTTTTATTATTCATATAAATTAAAATAATATAGTTAAAATGTTATAATTAATAAATATCTTAAAAATAAAAATAATATATTTAGTTAATAATAATTAGATATCTATATAATTAATTAATCTGATATTTAATTATTAAAATTAACTTATTTTTATGAATTTATACCCTTTTTTTCTTTCTTAGATTCCACCTTTGCTACATGCTACTCTTCACGTGAGTTTCTCAACCCTACATGGACACGTGTTTCTGTGATGCCCTTTCTCTTACAAGTGTGGCGATGGGGAGTCAATATATGCAAATCTTCCAATTTCAATTTCATTTGTCGTTTTCCCTTTTACACAGGTAACGATATGAAATAGGACTTGGAAGTTTATGTGATGTCAAAATTAGGTCAAAATATTGTCAATCAAATAGGATCTTTTCTTTTCTAAAATTGATTATTGAGATTTAAAGTAGAATAATTCTAATATATCTCAAATTTTCAGTAACATATAAATTTATATAATTAATTTTAGTTCAATTTTAAAAATTAATTAAATATAATTAAATATTAATTTACTCAATTATATATAGTATGTAATTATTAATTTATTAAATATATGACTTATTTAATATAAAATTTATATATTTCAAAATTTAATCAGATATATAAATTTATTAATATTTAAATTAATAAAAAGATATATACAACTAATAAATGATTTATGTATAAAATTATATGTGAAAGAAACTTTGAGACTAACATAGATAACTAAATTAAAAAAATCATAAATTTTATATTTTTATATTTTAAAAATAATATATAAATAACTATAAATGCTATAAGGTAATGTAAATATGAAATAAATATTTTCTTCATTAAAAGAAATTCACTCTTATTTATATATGGATTAAAAAATAAATATTTGTTTAATAAATGTTATTCTTTATAATTATTTCTAAACTATTTTTATTAAACTACTTTATAAAAATTAAAATTTTTTAGATATAAAAAATAAAAATTAATTACGTATGATAACTGGTAATATTTATGTTAACCAGTAAAAAGCATTTAGATAATTACTTAGTGAATTAATAAGTAAAAAAGAAAAGTTGACTAATTTAAAACGGATTAAAAAGAGAAAATTTCTTTTATATTTGACTCCATCCTGAATCTGTTTATAGAGTGAGTAACTGAAATTGAAACGAGCTGAACAGCGGGATCACCACAAAGTCGAACTGAAGAATTAACTTGGGTAATGAGCAAAAGAACAGACTGATATAAATATGAGTAAACGCCCAACGATGACAGGGAAAGAGACAAATCGAGGAGCCTCAAGCTAGACGAAGGGGACCGGGGGGGAGCTCGGAAATTGGGCTGATGAGTGAGGGTCCTCACATAGCCATCAATTTGTCTGATTGCAGGGCCTCTGCACATGCATTCTTACGCTTGCAATTTTTGAGTCTCTCGTTCCTTTGTTGTTTATCCCCTCCCTCTCCTCTCCCAGGTTTGCTAACCTGACACAGCGCACGTTTCCAAGCCCCACTTTTTTAATTGTATCCCAACAAAACTTATAATCATCTGTACGTAATACATCGACTTCCAAAGATAATTTATGAAAGGAAAACAAAAAATAAAAGATTAAGGAAATAAATCATTTCATCAGTTAATTGAGTTGTCCATGAGTTGATCTACTTGTAACTAGAGGCGCCATCTTGAATTTTTTACATGCTTAGTAAATAAATATAAAAAATTATATATATTAGTCAATTTTAATTTTATATTCTTTTCATGCATTAATAGATTTTTATATATTTATATAATATTATTTATATATACATGAAATTTTTTAAAATTATTATATTGAACTACTAAGTTGTTAAATGTATCACGAATTTTTTAATACTCTTTATACTATAAATTTAAAATTTTTATTATTTTATTATCTACATAAATATAAATATAAATATATATTTTATTAGAAAATAGTAAAATTTATTATTCATAGTAGTTATGATAATTATTACACTGATTATAATTATTTTTTAAAACATAAAATTTAATATTTTTTATATTTATTATTAGTATTTAATATTACATTTAATTTTTTTATAAATATTATAAAGAACACTACTATAAGTATATGTTATATGTTATTTTTCTATTAAAAACGTAACATCAATTCATAAAATTGTACTTTATAAAGTCTCATATAAAAGCTTAGCTTTATATATACTGTAAAATTAATTATATTAATGGTGTGAGTTAATATAATTTATTGATAAAATCTCAAGCATAGCTTATTTAATTTATTTTATTTTAATTTAGTTAATGAACAATAATATAGAATAAACCCAACTGATAAACCACGTGTGAACAAGGGATATAATGGTTGTTAGTATTGGTAGGTGTACGTGCTTTTTATATGCAGAGGAGATAATGGGGGGAAATAAAAGTGATTCATTTTCGTGGGTGTAAAGGGTAGCAATGCGCTTGGAATCTTGGATGAGGAATGATCTTTTTGTTGAAGATGAACACGTTGGCACATCACTAAAGTTGCCATGATATTTGTAGCTTTTATATATATATGGAAATATTTTCTATTGAAAGGAATATCGTTAGAAATGCTATAATAAGTAAATCTATCTGTAATAATTTAATGTGATAATTATTAATTACATTTAACGTACTATTTTTCTGGATATTCTTCTCTTTATGTTAAAATATTTAACAAATCAATTATTAAAAGTAAAGTAAAATAAAATAGGACAAAACTGATTTTTCTCAACCTCATCTCCACGTGTCTTTACGTTCCTTAGCCACCTTATGAGCTATCACTACCAGACACTATATTGCAGCAGTTATAAATAAACCATCCATTTGCTCTGCATCAAACTATCCCTCGCTTCTTCTTTTTCTTCTTCTTCTTCTTCTTCTTCTTCCTCTCTCTCTCTCTCTCTCTCTCTCTCTCTCTTTCACATGATCTAAACCATGCAAGCCTCTCTTCGCTTCTCTAATAGTTCTTCCTCTTTACTCTCAGACCCTAAAACACAACAAAATTACACCAAAACACCATCTATAACATGCAAAATCATCATCAATCCTTCAAAGAAAAAATTTCCTTTGAAAAAGCTGCCACTCTCACTGCCGCCTCCACCATTATCGGAACCTGCACCACCATCACTAGAACCGGGACCCACGTTCACCACTCCAAGAGAAACTGACCACCCTATTGCTTTAAACCCACTTCAAAAGCTTGCAGCTTTAGCTTTAGACAAAATAGAATCTTCACTGCTTGTACCGTTTGAAAGAAACCATTTATTACCAAGAACCATTGACCCGACAGTTCAAATTTCAGGTAATTTCGCGCCGGTTCTTGAGTGTCCGGTTCATCATGGTATAGAAGTTGTGGGCCATATTCCGAACAGCTTACGTGGCGTTTACTTACGAAACGGTGCAAATCCTGTGTATGCACCCACAGGCGGCCACCACTTATTTGACGGTGATGGTATGGTTCATGCAGTTACTTTGGGATATGAAAACCGAGCCAGTTATAGCTGCAGGTTCACTCGTACGAGCCGGCTCGAGCAAGAAGCCGCATTGGGCAGGTCAGTTTTCCCTAAACCAATTGGTGAGCTGCATGGACACTTAGGTTTTGCTCGGCTTTTAATATTCATGGTTCGAGCCGGTATCGGTCTGGTAGATGGGTCACGTGGCACAGGCGTAGCAAACGCTGGGTTAGTTTATTTCAACGGTCGATTATTAGCCATGTCAGAGGATGATCTTCCTTATCATGTAAAGATCAAGGGTGATGGTGATCTTGAAACGATCAAACGGTTCAGTTTCGATGATCAACTTGATTGTCCAATGATTGCACACCCTAAGGTGGACCCTGTAACCGGCGAGCTCCATGCATTAAGTTACAACGTAGTACAAAAGCCTTACTTGAAATACTTCAAGTTTGACAAGTACGGCAAAAAGTCACGTGACTTGGATATAACCTTACACCAGCCCACAATGATCCATGACTTTGCGGTCACCAGGAATTTCGTAGTAATACCGGATCACCAAGTAGTTTTCAAGTTATCCGAGATGATTCGTGGCGGGTCACCCGTAATTTACGACAAAAACAAGACTTCAAGGTTTGGAATTTTATCAAAAAATGAAGTGAATGAGTCTGGGATTCAATGGATTGAGGTACCAAATTGTTTTTGCTTTCATTTGTGGAATTCATGGGAGGAAATTTCTACTAATGGTGATAAAATTATTGTTGTTATCGGGTCATGCATGAACCCACCCGATTCGATCTTCAATGAATCCGAAACAGCAATTCAAAGTGAACTATCAGAGATTCGCTTAAACATGAGGACCCGAGAGTCAACCCGGAAAGCCATAGTCAGGGGCATGAATTTAGAAGCGGGTCAAGTAAACCGAAAGTTTGTGGGTCAGAAAACCCGGTATGTATACTTGGCAATAGCGGAACCATGGCCGAAGTGTAGTGGTATTGCTAAGGTTGATTTGGAGACTAAGGAAGTGACTAAATTTATGTATGGTAAAGGAAGGTATGGAGGAGAGCCCTTTTTCGTGGCAAAAAATAGAGAAGGAGAAGAAGAAGAAGATGATGATGATGATGGTAAGAAAATTGGCAATGTTATTAATGATGAAGAAGGTGAAGGATACATTATGGGTTTTGTAAGAGATGAGATAAAGGAAAGGTCTGAGTTGGTGATAGTGAATGCAACAGGCATGGAGCAAGTAGCTTCCGTAAGTTTGCCCACTCGAGTGCCTTATGGATTTCATGGTACTTTTGTTAGTGAAGATGAATTAAAAGGACAGGCTTTGTCTTAAAACTTACTTAATTCATGATCTATGTAACCCTTGTAATATTGTACTTTAATTTGTACATACCTATAGCCTTATAAATGAAAAGCTTATAATATATACACATATGTACTTGTTTATAGATAATATTGTATTTGAGTAAAAGAAAAATAGGGAATAATTATAGGAAGTACCATATAATTCAGTTTTAGTAAAAAGTACCATATAATTTTATTTTTAATATATAATTTTCTCTTTAAATAATAATATACATATCATTTTTATTTTATTTTTACATAAAAAGAAGTATATAATTACAAATTGTGATAAGAAAAAGATATATTACTATTAAACAATATCTATTTATAAAAAATTTATTATTTTTATTCCGATTAAAATGTGTTTGATAATTTGAATTTAAAGCTAATAACTCTTAATGTTTGATTGTTAAATTACGGTTTAAAAATTTATTATTTTTTATAATATCAACTTAATGATCAAACAATGATGTTTTGAGTTTTTAAATTTTATATTTATATTATTAAATTTATTTATATTATCAAATCAAAAAATGATTGATTGAAACAAAAATAACTAAATTCCTACAATCGATAAACACTTTTTTTCTGTCATAATCTTTTATCATATATATTTTATTATATAAAATTAAATATCGAAATCAGACTATGCTATTTTTACTTATCCAAAAAGACAAATACATCTAACTTTATTTTGTTAATATTATAGATGAGTTTTGATCAACTATCTGTAACTGTTACTATACAGTGAGAATATGATTCGGTTTTTATTTGTACTATATGAACTCTTAATGCCACTCCGCCAGAGTCAACCATTTGTAAACCATTTATCTGTTAAAAATATTCTGGTCATATATAAATGATGGAGAAAAATATTAATAGATTTAGGCTACGTTTGGAAAAGTGTAGAAAAATAGAAAGAAAAGAATACGATTTTTTAAAAAGAAATGTCAGAGTCTAAATTTGAATTTCAGTTTTGTATTTTATTTTTTTTATTTAATTACTTACTATATTTGTTTAAAAATAAATAAATAAATAATATTGATTTATGTTACTTTTTTCTCATTTTCTTTCCATTTTAAAGAGAAAAATTTTATGGGCTCATATATTACTTTATCTTTATCTATTTAATTTCATTCCTTTCCAAATAAAAAAGAGTCTTTTCTTATTTTTCTCTCTTATTTTATTTCTAAAATATAGAGTTAATAATATATTACCTAAATAGTTTTATATTACTTTATTAAACAATATTCTTTTCATAAGAAAATGTTACAATTTTATCTACTTTCACTTTTAAATGTAAATTTTGATAATACTATTTCTGCAATGAATAGCTTTATAGAAAAATACTATTTCTTTTCATGAAAGAAAGAAAAAGCTTCATTAATCAAAGAATCAATAACATCGTCAAACAAGAGGGACTAACAAACTGGGGGAGCCTCGTGCGGAAACGAAGGACTAGAGGGAAACCGGGCTGCTTTATGTCACAGCCCGCATATTTTCCCTTCTCGCACAAAGGTTCAATGGCGCAAGAAGCCTTCAGAGTTCGCTACAAAGCTAGGGAGAATTCTAGAACATTCTAGAATCATCTGGAAACATCTGGAAGCATCTGGAATAGTCTAGAATAATATAGAAGCTTGTAGAATGTGTAGATAAGTATGGAAATGTATACAACATTCTAGATACTTAATCTTAGCCATTAGATTGAATGTATCCTCACCGTCCATTGAGGAGGTGGAGGCCTATATATAGCTTAGAGAATTCATTTGTAAGCATCAAGTTGTAATCAAGCAATTCAAGTTTAATAGAAGAGCAAGTAGTTTCTCTCCCTAGAAGTTCTCTCTCTCTAAGCTTTCTTAAGCTCTCTTTTGTTCTTCTTGCCATCCTAGCTAGCATTTTGCCTAGCATTTGAAGAGTAAGGCTGACTAGCTTACTTGTTTCCGCGAGAAAGTAGCTAGTGCTGCACGATTCGTTGGTAGAAAACACCAAGCCCATGACAGTTGGTATCAGAGCAAGGTTAGACTATCGTTGAAATGGCAAAGACATCAGGAGCAAGTGAGGCTACTAGAGTTCCGGAGGAGGTAAGGCAATTCCAGAGTGAGGTTGTGAAGGACCAGCCGGAAGCATCCAAGCCACCAAGGAAGGAGAAAGGAAGGTCGAGGGATGTTGTGTCTGACATGGATGCCAGGCTAGCCAAGGTAGAGCTAATTGTGGTCGAAGGACAGGATACATTCTGGGATTTAGAGCAACGCATCGGGGAGCTCGAGAATGGAAGAGAAGAGCTTCAAGAGGGGATGCAAGCTGCCTTGAACAAGGGGATGTCCAAGTGTCAAGAACAAGCCAAGACCGTGGAGAAAACTCTCCTTGCCGAGGTTGTGACGTTGAGGGAAATGCTTGATGGGATGGTTGCTAGGTTGGTGGCAACCGAGGAAGAGCTTATCCTCTATAGGAAGGCAGCTATCCAGGGAAGTGGAAGCGTGCCAATGATAGTCTCTACTCCATCGAAGTTAGATGTTCCGAAGCCTAAAGCTTATAAAGGCTCGAGGAACGCGAAGGAAATTGATAACTTCCTATGGAGCTTGGAGCAATACTTCAAGGCACTTGGCTTAGTAGAAGAAGCCAAAAAGGTTGACACTGCCGCACTCTTCCTAGAAGATACCGCAATGTTGTGGTGGAGAAGGAGGAGTGGCGACATAGAAAAAGGGACATGCACCATCAACTCGTGGGGAGAATTCAAGGAAGATTTGAAGAAGCAGTTCTACCCCGAGAATGCTATTCGGGATGCAAGGGCCAAGTTGCGACGACTCTCGCATACGGGAAGTATCAAGGAGTATGTTAAAGAATTCACCGATACACTCCTTGAGATTCCCAACTATACCGATGAAGAAGCCTTGTTTGCATTTACAGATGGGTTGCAGATTTGGGCAAGGTTGGAGTTGGAGCGCCGTGGTGTCTAAGATCTCAACACCGCCATTGCCGTGGCCGAATCCTTGATAGAGATTAGGAGACAAGACAAGCAGAAGCCTGACTAAGAAAGGAACGGCAACGAAAAGAATGAGAGAGACCGCCACCAGAAAAAGGAAGGCTCTAACAGGTTTGACAAGCCTAGAGAGGGAGGCAACCATGGCAACAAGGATGACAAAGGTGGAGAAAAGCCTCGTATCAAGTGTTTCTTCTGTGTTGGACCATATAAGGCGAGAGAGTGCCCTACGAAGAATAAGCTCTCTGCGTTGGTCGAAGAAAGGGAAGAACACCAACGAGTACAAGAGGAGTCCAAGATGGGGTCTCTGCAACTTCTCAGTGCCATCAAAACCAAATTTGAGATGCCCAAGTCCGAAAAGAAGGGCCGGTTATTCGTGGAAGCAAAGGTTGGAAGCCGTGCGGTAGAAGCATTGATAGATACCGGGGCTAACAATAACTTTCTCGAGATAAATGATGCAGAAAGACTTGGCATCAAGTATGCGAAGGAGCAAGGGTGGCTCAAGGCTGTGAACTCGGCACCGAGCGCAACATGTGGGTTTGCGCGAGATGTCAAAGTAAGTCTCGGTGAGTGGTCTGGCCTGTTAGACTTTTCCATTATAACGATGGATGATTATGAGATGGTGCTTGGAATAGAGTTTCTGGATAAACTGAATGCATTTCTACTTCCCTTTGCCAACACCATATGTATCTTGGAGCAAGGAAATACTTGCATGGTACCGTTGAAACGAGAAGCCAAGGTAAAAGCCATGAAGATCTCGGCCATGCAACCATCTGAGTGGGTAGAGAAGGCTCAGCCGTCATTCCTTGCGGCACTGAAGGAAGAAGTGGCGATCTTGCCCCAAGATAAAGTGTTAAAGGAGATAACAGGGGTGCTAGATGAGTTTGGGAACGTAATGCCTGCGAAATTACTGAAGAAGCTCCCACCGAAGAGAGAGGTGGATCAGAAAATGGAGCTGATAGAAGGTACGAGGCCTCTTACAACAGTCCCTTATATCATGGAACCCCTTGAGTTCGAAGAGTTGCGGAGGCAACCAAAATGGATGCTAGCCACACTAGGCCATCAAAGGCTCTGTGTGAACCACCGGTACTTAAGCAAAAGAAGCCAACTCCGAAGCAAGTAAGATGGCAAGCATCCCTTGCGGAGTCCGATTTTGTGAAGGAGTACAAGCCGGGAAAGGCAAACTTAGTGGCCGATGCGCCAAGTAGCAAGGCAAAGTTAGCTTCCACCACTAATGCTAACTTTCCTTCGTTGGATCAAGGCAAGGTGGAACCAAATAAGCCCGCCGAATTGTTAAAGCCATTATCGAAGTACAAGGGATGGCATGAGAAAGCCGACAAGGCATGTGCTCCTCTAACTAAGGCCGCCAAGAGAATGAAGAAGTGGGCGGATGGAAAGAAGAGTCATTCAGAGTTTGAGGAAGGAGGCTTAGTGATGGTAAAGCTCCTTCCCCATCAAGGCCAAAGATTTGCCAAGGAACTTCAAGGGCATAATCGAGGCATACAGCGGGGACGTGACGAGGGCGTCGCTAGAATGAGTGGGGGAGAATGTCACAACCCGCATATTTCCCCTTCTCACACGAAGGTTCAATGGCGCAAGAAGTCTCCAGAGTTCGCTACAAAGCAAGGGAGGATTCTAGAACATTCTAGAATCATCTGGAAACATCTGGAAGCATCTGGAACAGTCTAGAATAATCTAGAAGCTTGTAGAATGTGTAGGTAAGTATGGAAATGTATACAACATTATAGATACTTAATCTTAGCCATTAGATTGAATGTATCCTCACCGTCCATTGAGGAGGTGAAAGCCTATATATAGCTTAGAGAATTCATTTATAAGCATCAAGTTGTAATCAAGCAATTCAAGCTTAATAGAAGAGCAAGTAGTTTCTCTCTCTAAGCTTTCTTAAGCTCTCTTTTGTTCTTTTTGCCATCCTAGCTAGCATTTTGCCTAGCATTTGAAGAGTAAGGCTGACCCCGTGACATTTAGCAAGGGCAGGAGCTTGTCTCCGACTTAAAATGCTAACATTCTAGGAATTCTGTGAAATAGACTAACAACATTGGATCATAATACTATATCCATACTCTTGATAAATTTGAAAGTGAAAGATAAGTTCTCAATATTAAATTTATTAATTTATTTTCAAAATATATCTTTCATGTCTTTTTCGAAATTTAAAGAGTCACGTCAATTCCTTTCATTTTTCTTTTCATTACTGAATTATTGATTTACTCTCTTTTTATCTTTCCAAGTCTTTTTCAAAACTTGAAGGGTCACCCTCAATTCCTTTCATTTTATTTATCTTGTGAAGGACTGAGAAAAGATCTAGGGGTCATTTGTTTGTGAAAAAATTGAATGGAAATGAATAGTCTTTATTGTTGGTTTTTAGCTTATAAGAATTATCGATGAAAATTAACCATTCCTCCGTTGAGATTGTTTTACTCCCCTACTTGCATTACAGTTGAAAATTAGGACGTTCTTTGTTATAATAAAGGATGTTATCTACTAATTTCATTGAAACGAAAGAAAGTGAAAATGAATTTATTTCTTTTCTTTTTTCTATTTAAGGATTAAAAAGTAAAATATTTTAAATAAATGTTTTTCATTATTTTTATAACATTATCTCTATTCATCCCTCTACAAAAAATATAATTTTAAAATATAAAACATCAAAATTAATTAAATATGATAACATCAATATTAATTAATAGAAAGTATTTCTTAATTAGTAAATTAATAATTAAAAAAGTTGACTCTATCGATAAACAGAAGGAAAAAAAACTGTCATATCGGAAACCAAAATGTATATTTTGGTGCTTTTGTTTTTAATAATTAGCATTTTGGTGCTTCGTAATCTCCCACAACGTTGGTTTTAGTGCTGCTCCACGTCAGCTAAGTTCAAAACCCACATATTTTGATTGGTTAATGCATATCCACATCAGCTGCTTAATTTTGGTATTCCTCCACTAACAATCCAAGAATTTAGCATCACCTTATCGTCATCTAATTCCATCCTTATTTATAGCTCATGCAATTTTTATTTTTTTTAAATTCTGAAGCAATAGCTCATATAATCTTGTTTTCACATTTGGAACAATTAATAGTGCTGATTTTGATTATTTGTTTTCTTAATTTAATAACATGAATCAAAAAATTTAGCAACAAAAATATAATTTTAATAAATTTCTCTCGTAGCTTTGTAATATATATAATTGCCAGCCTATAACAGAAAAATGTATTATTAAGTAATTGAAATTATGTTTGATTATTCTCTTTGACATATCTTTAAATAAAGATAAATATTTCATATATATTACTTATTTAATAATAAAACAATACGTATCGTTTATTTAATTTTTAATAATTGAACGTAATATAATAAAGAATTTGAAAAGAAATTAATATGACAGAAATCTATTTGATATTTATAGTTCTCCATAATCATGCATATAGAGAGAAAAGTGATTTTGACGGTGGTGGTGGTGGTGGTGTCTCCTTTCTCCTTTCTATTTTTGTCCAAAGCGTTGACCATTTGAAAGTAATGTCTTTTTCTTTTTTAATCTTATTTTTTAAAACAAAGGGTAAAGAAAGTTTATTAGAAGTTGACAAAGCAGAAGGCAAAATCGGAGTATTAATATTCTATTGACTTGATATAGCAATTCTAACAATTACCTACAAGAAAAATGTGCCAAAAAGGCAAAGAAGAAGGCTTCCCGTCCCACCACAAGGAAGAGGGATTTCTTCTTTGTCCCAAAGGTACATGCAAAACACGATTGCTTTAAGAAGTTGTTTTTGACCAATTATCTTTTAAGAATATATTGTTTAGCAATAAATTTAGTATGATTTGAATTTGGCATTTGTCTTTTAATAGTTTGATTTTACAATATTAAAAGAAATTAGATCTGAATAATAGATATTCAACAGATAGTTAAAACTAATATTCACATATATTATTTGACATACAATATTTTAATTTATGAAAGTTACTCAACTTTTATGAAAAATGAAAAATAAAACATGCCTTTAACACAAGAATCTAGGAATGAAATTTTAAAATTTTACTAATCAATTTCCCTTGCAAACATAAGGTTAACACTATAATCATCATAAGCATTATAGACCTTAATTCTTATCAATATCAGTGCCTAAACTGAAGAGGGTGGGGCGGTTGACACATTGATCATATGTCCAGTAAATTCGTGCACTAATTTGTATATCAAAAATTGATGGGGGACAAGACTTGAGCAAAAGTATGAGTGAGCTTGTTTAATTGGTGGACAAAATGATTGGACACAAAAAAATGGGATTGGCCGCTACTACTTCTTGCAACCATTTTGCCTTTCAATTTTGAAAGAAAAAGTATGACAAAATGGGGGACAAAGTGGATGCACATCTTCTAGTCTAGGGGCATATTTGTTCAAAAAGTTGCAACTTGCAAAGTCAAAAAAGAGACAAAACCCCCAAAAAGAGAAAAAAAAAAAAAATACAAACTCATTGCCCAACATGGGTTATAAATTTCAAGGGTTGTTGGTGCTGATGGGATATTCCTGTAATTAATTGTTAATTAATTTCACAAAGTCTTCTTTATTTAGTCTATTGTTAGGTTAACCATTTCTATGCTTGTGATGGGCAGAGTAGATGTTTGAATACTTAAGGATAAGGATAAGATATAATGCCGTCCATCCCATTTACAATTTTAGTACCCTAAAATAGTATGATCTTGCAGGAGTGGGATGAATTTTTCACTCCTGGCAAGAAACCAAGACAAAGAACAGAAGCACGAAATTGAAAAATGCATGTGTGGACAACTTGTCATCATGGTCAGATCAAGAAAGCTCAACTCTGAATAAAGATGTCCATTTCTTTTTTTTTTTTTTTTTTTTTAATGCTCGGACTAGATGAGCCATGTTTTCATCAGTTGGTAGGGTGTCATAAATCTGAAACGGGTTAGGATTTTCTAACCACTGGGGACATTCACATGGCTTATGTTTTTGAACCCACTTCCCACAGAGAGAGAGAGTTGAGTGATGATGTGATTTTGGCACTGTATTCCTGTGTAAGGTTCAAAATTCATGGACTTTCCTTTCTCGGAAAAAGGTTCCCATTGCAAATCCAGTCACCACGCATGTTCTGCTTTGGTGTGAACGACAAAAATGCATCAGCCATAAGCACAGGCACACAAATTCTACCTAAGCTAGACGATGGAACGTGCACCTTGGACCGTAGAAAAATGCATCAAACAATCTCTTTTTTGTGGTGCTACGAAATTGCCAAAAAGACGATGGAAGTTGCTAGGTTTCAAATCCTGGATCTTCAGCCTTACGAGACAGAAACTCGACCTGATGCGGGATACTAGCTCGGTGACATGATTAAGCAATAGATGGTAATTCTAGTTGTAAAAGATAATCAGTGGTAAAATCTTGTCAATAAAGTGCACTCAAACTAAGGCAGCAGATTACAATAAGGATAAACAGCTGTATGTTTGAGCAGGTTTACAATATAATCAAAGACTGAGCACAGTCAACCTTTGTGCTTGGTAGAAAAGAAGAAAGAATAATCCAAAAACAGTCCAGAAGAAATGGAATGGAGTCTTTACTGACATAGGCTATATTGCAGGGAGAGAACTTTCAGAATCCAGTGAATGGCCTTAAGACTGCTGCAGGAAACGACCATGCAGCGCCAAGGTCTCAAACTACTCATAGTTGTTTTCAAAAAATTAACGCTGTGTTTGGATATTAAAATCTAGACTGTGGATTTGGATTCCAAACAAAGTTCTTGTTCTATTAATGAGGATTTGAGACAAATCTGCAGTGTGGTTGAAAAAATAAAAATTATCGACAATCTGAAACAACTTTTAACTGTATGTTATTTGAAATCCTCCTATTCAAAATTTAACATTTCAAATTCAATATTCAGATCAAATGAATGAACCCAAATGCAAAGGAAGTAGAAGACGACTTCAAATATAATCTCATCAAATGTGAAATTGATCAGTGTGAGAACGAACAGTTAGAACATCTGACACTGAAAGCTGGAAAAAGAAATTATTAAATATTTATCCTTATTGAGACAGTCGGCTATAGCTTTATAAATGTTTTCCTAGTTAATCTTTACATGTAAATGAGTATGCTTTTTTTTTTTTTACTTACATTTAGGAGTGTAGTTTTCATCTATTTGCAAGGTTTCGTCGCTTTGGTTGAAGTGCCATTGACATAACGCGCAGCCTGTTTGTTATTTCTGTAAATGATGGCCTAGCTGATGGATAGAAAGACCAGCATTCTTCCATCAACTTTCTCCATTCAGGATCACAACGTTCTGGTATAGGTGGCCTAAGCGTGTTGCTTACTATTCCACCTTCAAGAAAAATTCAGAGCAGTAAGATATTGAAAAAGTAGTGTTAAAAAACAAATTCAAACAAATTAAAAGCTTACCAATGATAGCACCACAGTGCATGTTGGCATAGGGTTCCTCGCCCGTCAAGACTTCCCACATTACAATACCAAATGAGTATACATCAACCTGTAAAGAAAAAAAAGAATTTCAAAATGCTGTTTTATTGTTATTTTTTTAAGAAATGAGCTGTCCATGTCTGATAAAATCATTGATAGGAATTCATACGTGTTATCCTAAGGCCCTAACCTTCTCAGAAACACGATTGCTGTTGCCATCAAGTAATTCTGGTGCCATCCATGGAAGGGTTCCACGAACCCCGCCGGATACAAGTGTATTGCGTTTAATTCGTGACAATCCAAAATCTCCAACCTGGAAAGCAGATAACTTCCTTAGTCAATTCTTGATCAAGCATTTTTATTGAACTGATAGGTGAATAGTACTAAAAATATTTGAAAGAATAACGAGCAACATAATTTGCAGAAAAGCTGACCAAATTTTCAAATATGAACGAAAACTATAGTAGAATAAATCAAGCAGGGATTTTCTCCAATCATTCACCTTGCATATGGGTCGTTGAGAATCCCTTAAATTTACTAACAGATTATCACACTTCAGATCAAAATGAACAATATCTTTCAAATGTAGATATTCCATGCCGAAAGCTGCATCTAGTGCAATTATAAGCCTTTTACGATGATCAAGTACCCTGCAGGATAAAAACTCCATAAGTCTACGTTGTCATGAGGGTACGTGGTAATGAAAGATATGTGGAGTAACTCACTTGTCCTTTTTTTGCAAGGCATGCCTCAGTGATCCATTCACCATGTATTCAGTTACAGTTGCCATTGTTCCCCCAGGCCCATCAGGGACTACACCATAAAATGCTACCACATTTGGATGGTGAAGATTTGATAGAATCTTTGCCTCTCTCCAGAAGTCCTTCGTCTGTCCAAAAAGGCAGGGTTTGGATTTGCATTCAAAAAAGTGGGATGTGTTCCCAATAAGTATATTATTAAGTTGATAAAAGCTAAATTCACGTGGTTGGAGTCTGTTTAAATTCACGTGGTTGGACTCCTGTAATCCAATATTTTGTGAATTCTTAAGACATATGACCGTCATTCAAATGAAGAAGAAAATAAAATTAAGTTCTAAGGCTCTTGAAATTTCAAGTGACGCACCAGCCGCTCTTGCTCTGAGATTCTTCCAGAAAAGCAACTCTTTTTGATCCTCTTGATAGCAACATCAGTACCTCTCCACTTCCCATAATAAACAGTTCCAAATGTACCAGATCCTAATTCTCGCAATTCTTCTATATCCGTATTCTTTATAATCTGCAGGTTAGCATCGAAACCATTTAGTTAAAATATACTTCCAATTTTCTCTTTCAGGGAGAGAGAGACAAAAACATGAGGAAAAGAGGAGAAACGTCTACTTTTGGCTGTACTGGGAACTTAAGAAATCAGAAACTATGATTAAATCTGATGTGTTTAACAGTTTCAACTTTGAAGTTTTGATGATCCGTATTAATGGTGAAATGTCTTCTAAACTGGTGTTCCCATTTCTGTACTCCATAGTTAAATGGTAAAAGCTCCTTGTAATAAACTGATAGAGTTTACTCGTTGGCGTACAAAGCCTTACTGATAAGCAACAGAACGACCTCTTTGCATTAGCACAGGTCTTACCATACATATACTGGCATAAGTTTCAATAATAAACTCCTTAAAAAGAATCAGTTAAAGCCAATATAGGGCCAGTCGCAGTTAGCATTAAAGTGTTAGACATATCAATAATCACTAACCACTGACATGCATAAGTGGAAAAAAAAAAAAAATTAATCAAAACTTTCAAGACCAGAGATTGGTTAGTTCTAACAACAGAGGAAATTAAGAAAAGATTTTCTTTTTAAGATGCATATAGGTTTGTGTCCCAATAAATTCACAATTTAAAAAACTTTAGCACCATCAAATATGCAGTTGTTACATTTTTATTCTACGTTTCTTGTTGCGGATATGAAAAATATTTCTTTCAACAAGTATGAAAAGCAATGCGCTCAATGACATTTTCTGCCAAGATAGAATAAGTGAAAACAGGAAGCTTTCACATATTTTAAGAATTAGTGAACAAAGGAATTCTTCACATTCTAAAACTTCCATTTAGAAGGAACTTGTAAGAATCTTGATGCTGACAACAGAAATTTACGCCTCAACATCTCTAATGTAAACAAACACCAAACTTATGTACGGAAATTATTTCACAGCCATTAGCGCAAGCCATGCACAATGTTGCAGGGTTGGAAGTCATCAGCAGAATACAGTTAATATGATAAATGATGAAGCTAACATCAAATGCAGATAATCTAATAAGATGATAGTTGTGAACCTGCAAACCATATATGCCTGCTTCAATTTCAGTTATTGCAACATCATTAATAGAATCATCAGTTCCTCCGCCATCAGCTTCTGCATCCTAAAAAATATAAGATAAAATGTCAAATCTAAAACAAACACATTCACTTATATCTAAAGATACCTAAGCCAAAAGGGAAAACCCTACCTCAGATTCAGATTCTGGAGCTGTGCTTTCAACCTCAGTAATATGAGATTCAAACTCGTCGGAAGCATCTTCTTCAACATGCGGGATGATCCTTGAAGCCAAGGGGATATCTGGAGGTGTGGTACCAGTAACATCTTCAACAAGTACAACTGATCCCAGCACCCTATTCTGATGAAGATCATCCAACCATTTTGGAGCATCTCTAATCTTCAGTTCCATTTGCAATTGTCCCCTGATGCTTACATCTTCAACATTGTTTCCAGGATAATTCACAGGGTCTTCATAATAGGGAGAAACCACTCTACCTGAAGCAGCAGTTGCAACTGATTTCTGAAAATGAAATGAGTATTTAAATTTTGATGGTTATTTATGCAAGTTTAGACTTTGATGGGCCAAAGATTATTAAAGAAAGAGAGCTACACTTACTGAATTCTGGACATTTGGTTTTTGGTCACACGATTCATGAGGTAGAGGATGGTGACATCGAGTAAGTACATCAGAAATTTGTTGACCACTTTTTCTCTCTGTTGCGGCACTCTGCTGATCCTTAGAAACATTTTGATTCTTGAAAAATAGATCAGGTAGAGGTGTAACTGTGCCTGATTGGCAATCCAGGCGATACTCTCTTGGATCATCTAAAGAATTTTTCATAGCATTTTTTCGAGGGAAACAAAGCAATGGGTTGACCTCTACGTTCTCTAAGTTCTTATACTCCATAGGATTACCGTTTGACATGTTCCTTTCACATTCTTTGCTGCCTTCATCATGGAGAGCAATTCCGCAGTGTACCCTCTTCAATGACTCTTGCTTCAAGTCAACATTCTCCAGTGTAAAGCTGCACTCGTTCTCATATTTGGCTTCTTGGTGTTCCTCATTCATTAAACCTTGCCACATCATTGGCTCCTGTGATAAATTTGACAATGCCAGTGAAGGTGATTTTTCCCTTCCATCATGCCATAGGCGAAGAGGGTTAACTGCTTCTTGCAGGAAGCCTTTCGACCCTTCATTATGTTCCTGCAACTGTGAGTCAGAAAGTGCCCTTTCTTTAAGCTTAGGTCTCTCTAAATCTAAATCACTTGGAACATTTAGTTGATATTGCAGAAAATCTCCACTTGGGCTACGATTGTGAAAATACATGTCAGAGGATTTGCTATTGTGGTCAACTTCTAGCAGATATGGGTGATGACGATGGTGGTTCATCAATATTTGTGGTCCTTGAGCAATTCTAGTATAATACGCAGAGGTATCCTCAAATGGAATTTTGTCCTTGGGAAAGATATTAATGCTTTCATTAGCCTCAGGACATGATTGTTCACCATTAAATTGTATGTTAGAATTCTTAAGATTACCATGCTGAATTGTAAGTGGAGTTAGAGGAGGAGGTTGATTGAAGGACGTGCCTTGGAGCTGGAGTGGAGAGGAACACTGAACAGTAGGATTTAAAAACGCTCCAACCACAATGGGGGAAGTTGGACTACAATCCTTATTATCCAATGCATAAACTGACGTAGGAGAATCTCTATGAAAAGTTGGACCATGATCTGAAGCAATTCCAAACTGGTTTGGTTGGCTTGCCAAACTTTGTCCGCTAGAGCTTTTCTGGGGACTTACATCTGGCATGGCATTGACAGCAAAAACGTACTGGTAGTCAGCATCACTATGTTGTGGAGTCCTTCCGTCAAATGAATTTGGGCTGTCAGGTTCAACTGAAGAAATCAGAAATATACGCAGTCTTTGTGACCCTCCATTTGCTTCTATTTCTTGATATTCTTCCATCATGTGATGTAGATCTTCATTGGAACAAACAGAAATAAGAGCATCAAGATCCTCGCCAGGGAGCTGGTACTTGATTGTATGAGGTTGGTTATAAATGGCCAATGTTTTCTTTGCAAGTTCTTCCCATGCAACATTTTTTCTGATGGATATAATCCGTGTCTCTCCGCCTACATATCTAAGCTTTCCATCATTTGGCCTTGGTAATATCCTGCCCCCAAAGCTGCATAAAAATTTCATTTTGCCAAAGAAAGCACTTTCCGGAACTTCTGAGCCATAGGGATGATATGATAGAGGGGACTCAACCACGTATTTTTGGGGAGTAATCGAGTCAATATTAACTCGATCAGAATTCACATCACCAGTATATTTACCAGGGTTTTGTCCACAGGGATAATATTCCCACTGGTATCTGTTTAGTTTATCAGGATAAGTCCTAGTCTCCATATCAGCTGCATATCCTGTCTTGGGAGTAAAATCTGAAGCATCAGATTCAGAGTCTTTTCTCCGAATCCCATGAAAACTGGAAGGACTATCATAAACCATCTGCTGGTTCTGATTATAATTAGAGCCTATTTGTGCTAGCTGGTTCTCATCTAGTACCCTTCTTACAGCAATTCGATCGCGCAAAAACTCAGTAGCAAATTGCTCACCTGTCTGTACACAAATATTATTTACATTTCTATCTTCAGCAGCTCTACCACAATATAAAACCTGGAACTTATCGCCATAGAACAGCTGGCCTGAACTACCAGGAGTCTCTCTTGTCATGGTATCGAAGATTTCTTATTTAACATATATAGGCACGTGAATGTTGACAAAACTGTCAACCCTTGTTTACTTCAAAATCCTTATACCTACTTCTGGAAATGCTTCTCCAATCGGGACAGATAATACTCACAGCTTCTGTGCACTAAATCAACCTGAACTTGAGAACTAGTTTTCTTCCTGCAACTCCATAGCATTCAACACTTATTCCAAAGCACCAAGAAGGATGTGACCAAGAATAGAAAATATTTATAGAACTATACAATTGCATTTATTCCATAATTCACATTAATATCTTCATCTTCATTGCAAAATCAATCAGGAGCAAAATCCTTATTCAAGACCCTCAAGAACAGGTACGCACCATAAGTCCTCCAACAATAATACTTCGATGACACGTGCACATCCTTAGCCAATTCCAGAACACACAAAAATAAATTCACAAAATCTCTATCACAGGAAAGAAATACAATTCATGACGTCCCATGATTTCACATTTATCCAATCTGCCTTGCACAATCATTCACCAAACAGTACATATCTGGAGTTTGAACAAAATAGGTCCAACTGTCAAAGAAAAAACAAAACAATTGACAGATATCCAACAGAACAATGATAACCAGAGAATCAAGCAACATGGTGATGAACAATCCATAATTCAAAAACAAGTTTCACAAAACAAGAATGCGTCAGATGCCATTAAATCTCTCTACGGTGCTCCAAGAATTAAAATGCAGAATTATCATTGCATAAAGAAAAAACAGAAAATGGGGCATGAAACAAAACCAAAATATTTTCGTTCAAAATATATCAATGTAGCAAGATAGGCATGACGATTGAGCCAATGTAAATGAAATAAAGACAAAGGAACAATGAAATGGGCACCTGCTTATGTGTATAAATTTGCAGATTCACATAGAGAATTTAGCTATGGGAGATTATTGTTTGAGAGCTAAATGGATGATACCCAAAAGAGAAAAATTGAAGTTTGAAGTTTGGTTTTGATGGGGAGAGGGAGAGAAGCCGTTGCATGAAGGTCGGAGGGAGAGAGAGAGAGAGAGAGAGAGCACTTAAATTAACGCGGCTACGCTGGACAAAAATGGAGGGACCCTAACTATAAACTAAAACATGAAAATTTCTCTCTCCTCTAATTCTATATATCTAAACGGAAAATAATTTATGGCTTCTCCAATTGATTTAACCTTTTTTTCTTTTAAAAAAGAATTTATTTTCATCATTAACTTACAACTGTTCCTTTGCATAAAGTATAAAAAGAATAATAGAAAAGTCATTGTTATAATAACTAATAAAATAACAGAATTTGAAGTAATTAAAAATTTATTCTGCATAGTAATGCAAAAATATAAGTGTAGTATTATTTTTTTGGGTCATTATTTGCTGACATTGTAATCAATTCTAACGATTAGATTTATCTTTTTAAATCTTAATAGTCCATTAATCTATTCATTCAAACAACATGTTTCAATATACTTTTAGAATATTAATAAATTAGTATAAAATATTAATTTTAGAAGAATATTAATTTTCTGAGATACTATTATTAATAAAATTTAATATTTATTCTTTAACAGTATTATTAATTAATAAAACTAATTCAAATTAATTGTAAAATTAATGAGTAGTTTTTTCATTGATTTCATTGATTTTTCTTATTTTGAAGGTTGGCTAGTGTATTTTTAATATAAATTTTTTTCTCATGTCTTATATTATCCAAAATTTACTTTCTACTTTATCAAATATTCCAAATAAATTATTTATCATATTTTTTATGTATATTTAATAAATTGATATGATATATATTTGACAATAATTGATATTAAAACGTTTTAACTATTTATTGTCTCATTATCATTAAATATATCTTTTGACTTTAAATTAATATAATTATTAAAGACATATAAATTTTCTATAAAAATTAAGAATATATTGCCCAATGCAAATACAAGTATACAAAAATACATTAAATTTAAATTTAAATTACATTTTAGAATTTAATATATTAAAATATGATAAAAACCATATTTTTAAAAAAGTTTATATTATTCATTAACCATCAATCTTTAATAATAAATTATAAGTAAAGACTAAATTAAAAAAGACTTAAATTAATAATATTGAATTAAATTATCTAGAAACTTCAAATTTAATAAAATAGATTATATATTCTCTTGTCTTATTCTCACTCATATTGTGTTAGACTAGTCTTATATTTTGAAATTAAATGTGAAGATAAATTGTCTAAAATCTTGAAATTTAGTAAAAGGAATGATTTGTATTAACAACAAATAGATGATAAGTAATTTAGTTAAATTTATTGAAGATATTCATGTTTATATTTTTTTTTGTAAGAATACATGTACATGCTAAGCTTTTGAATAGTAATAAGTAATATTTAAATGATTATTTATCTTGTAAATTAAAAAACAGTTCATAAGAAAATTACCAAAGTAATAATAGGATATATATAAGATTAAAGTATTAATATTTAGCACTAAAATTATATTAGATAATAATTTTAAGAAAATGATTGTTATTCATTGAATAAGTGTGATATTAGATTTAATGTAAATACATTGATTTATTTGAAATTTTACTCAATATAATTTTAGATACTATTTTATGAAGTTTTTTTTAAAGAAAAGATTAAGAAATTTTATTAGTGGTATATCTACTAGTAGAATTAAAAACGTATATTAAGAAAGAAATTTTTTAAATTTTTTTAAATAAATTTATAATAAAATATTAGTAAAAATTAAACACTTATATGTTTTAAAAAATTAAATAAAAATATTAAAACATTTAAATTTAATTTAAATTAAATTGATAGATTCTATTATATATATATATAAGACTTATTTATATTTTTAATTTTAATTATATATTAATCTGTTTGACGTATTATTAAATGTAATATTAATGTACTACTCAATCAATTGCCCACTCTTTTGGTTTCAAATTATTGTGGTTATAATTATTTAAAAACTTCTGCAATTTTTGAACTCATAAGAGAAGTAAGTTAATTAATATGAACATAAATTGGGCCCAGACAATTGATTTGTGGTTAAGAAAATGAGGCTAGTCTAATGAGTCAGGGGTTAAAATTGATAAAGTTTTTCCCAACTCCACTTTGAAAAAGTATATGTAAAAGTGAAAGAACTTTTGATTAATTTCACTTATAATCGTTCAGAAACAATTAATTTTATTTATTTATTTATATCTAGCAAACAGATATGAATGCCCCAAATTCTGAAAATATTTTCTAGGATGATTTTGTCTTGAATTATTGATAATTTATATAATAGGAATTCATGGCATTTTATTAATAAAAGAACAAAAATAAAGCAAATATAGAATTCAACATGTTAAGGAATTATTAAAAATTGTCATCGATCACAAAAGAAAGAAAGCATATTACAAAAACTAGAAAATTAAGGCTTTGCTTACATTGTAAAATAAACACATAATAAGTACTCTTAATTTGCTTATATGGAATGGAATGAAAGTTGTAGTGCTTTTAGGAATTAGGAAGAACTAATAACAAGTTTTACCAATAATGAATATATGCATCACGAATTCCCAGCATAGATCATGTTTAGTAATATGTGAACTATTTATTTACTAGGTGAACTACTTACATTAATTGAGTTATTTATGGTCATTAACCAACCCATAATTAAAAATAATCAATATCTTTGCAATAGATAATAAATAATACAAAACATCTAAAAGTTCCAAATTCTGTCCGTTGAAGGAAGGTCCATACCATTTTTCATCACCATTAATGCTACTATCATTAAAAATTAATCAATACCTTTGCAATAAATAATAAATAAAACATGGCGTCTAGATGCTCCAAATTCTTTAAAATGATAGAAGCTCTAATACAATTTTTTACTCCTGTTAATGCTATGTTTAGTTGAAATCTATTAAAAAATTAATTTAATTTAAAAAATAAAATATGAAAGATAAAATAAAATAAAAATAATAAAGTTAAAAGAGATATTTTGATGTTGTGAAATATATTGATAAACTAATATGAAATTCATTTGAAAATTTTATATATTTTATTAGAATTTAATTTAGTTATAACTAATTTTATATAAATTTAATTATATATAATTCTAAATTAACTTTCATTTTATTCAAAGTATATAAATTTTAAATTTATAAATGAATTCTATAAATTTTATAGATTTCAACTAAATACAGTATAAGATACACATTCTAAGCTTCTACGCTCTCTAATCTCTAATGCATAAAATTATATCACCCAGTTTATAACTTAGAAATAATAATAGCAAAAAATATTGATGAAAGCTATCAAAATCCTTGTACCTACTATCTTTATTTATTTGTTGAAGACCCTATCTTTTAATTCTAAGCCAAATGGATTTTCATTGTCATATATAATTTTAAGTCAAGACACTATTTTTGATGATCAGATCGAATTTACATTTATGTCCCACACCATTTTATATACAAAGAGAAATTTCATTTGTATTGTGATGGTTCTCGAATTTATTTATTGTATATGATCCTTTCAATATATAATGGGGGGACCTGTTTCATTGAGGCCTGTAAATTTTTTTTTGAAGTATAAGCTTGGTGTCTTTCATTTTGATTTTCAACGTCATTGTATTGGAGTATGCCAAAGGCTTTCCCCAGCTAGCTAGCTACTACAGTCATTCTTATGTTTTGATCATTTGGGAACTCCAATACTATCATGAAGCAGCTAAATCATGAATTGCCATTCTATTCTGAGGAGACATGTCCTTCGAATTTCGCCGAGGGCTCAATCTTTTGCTCACATTATTTAGGAGTGTCAAAATGTGTTCGTAGATGACTTATTCAAGTGACACGGTTAGAGTTAATACTAATACGACTCATTTAGTAATCGTGTCAATTTATCTTAACTCTAATATGATACCAATTCTTAATGGGTAACCTAAAAACGACACATATAATACATATATTTAAAGGATCGTGTATGGATTATAAACCTAACACAACCGGCTTAACTTATTATATAAATAGCATAAGATTTAACGTATTTAATATACAAAAAAATTATATTTTTTTAAATCAATAGGAGACAATATCAAATAATAAATAAAATTTGCAGCTATTTGTAAGGGATATTTTTAAAATTCATATAAATAGTATCAAATTATTTTGTTAGGGTTTTATTTTTATTTTTTTGTGAAAGGGGTGGGACAAAAATAAATTAGTAAAAAAACTTTATTAGGATCGTCGTACTAATTAAGTCTTACTTGTTATATTTTACTTTTTAGCTATTTTATTTTTATTTACTTTCACTTTTATATATGGTTATTTTATCTTTTATTTTTTAAAATTTATAGATTGGGTCGGATTGACACGACCCAATACGACACGAAAAATTAAACAGCTACAATGGATTCGCAAGTCAACCAGTTACACGGCTCGTTTCAAGCGGTGTCATAAATGGATCAATCCATTTACTGACCCAAATCTATTAAGGCTCAATTTTCATGTTTAACGAATCTGGTTGGCATTTGATAATCCATTTTCACACCCCTAGCATTTTAAGTCTTTATCATTCCATAGTCGAACACATTCCGACATGTCCTTTTCCTTGAACCATCACGGGCTTATTGTGATATCATATGCATATTCTGTGATTTCTAGTAGTGCTTTCCTTGGCATTTCGTATGTTCATCATTACACATAATTTCCTTTCTTTCAATTCCATTTATATTGTGTTGTGCTAGGAAACTGTATCAGGTTCATCTTCACAGAGTAACTTTCACCAAGACCTAAAAGCATTCACTTTCTAAATTTATTTCAAGGATCAAAAAGATTAGAATTTAACTTTTTCATTAAATAAGTACAAAAATTTTCATTGTAAGGTTTTAATTTAAATTTAACCAAATCAAATTATGAGTAAAACACCCACTGTAAACATATTTTAAAAAGTAAAATAAAATAATAAATTTTATTTCTGATTTCCAATATATGAATATTCAATTAAATTTGAACATTATATAATTTCTTAAAAGAAATTAAAGTTCTATAAAAAAGAGTGATTGGCTTAAGCTATCCGGCAAAAGTGAGCCTATTTACAAGTTTAATTTTAATTTGGTAAACCTCTTTCATTTGAACCGATTTCAGTTTAATTTACGTCAATAGTTTTTCAAATTATAAGGATTCATGTTCACGCTTGTTTGAAGTTTGCTATGCTTTTTTCTTTTCTCTCTGTTATTTTTTTGAGAATCAAGATAATAACTGTTGCACCATGACTCATATTGCCATAATAATTGTTCCCACTCTCCCTACTAGGGTTGAGCGGGTCCAATTCGGTTATTTATAAATCACCAGTACTATACTAAACCTCGGTTTTTTTAAAGTCGAAGGTACCAATATCATACTAAACATAAAAGGATCTATACTCTATTGTACAAATTTTTACGGTTAAATATAGTTCAGTTCGGTGCTATTTTCGGTTCTAAAAAATTTTAAAAATACAACTTTAATCTCATCTTTAATCAAATATATTTAGAGAAAATATAATTATCAACCTAAAGAAAGTAGCATGAAAATCTGAATTAGAATTGCAATTACATTCTTGAACAACATGTTTTGCAATTCAGTCACTTGTAAATATAATAATTCATTCAATATTCAAATATAAACCATTAAAATTTATGTTACTTCTAGCATAAAAATATTTTACAGATGGCAATCCTTAAAATAAAATATTTTTCGCAGTTGCAGCCAACAATCTACCCAACAAAAATAAAAGTAAAAAAGTAAAAAAAAAAATACCCGAGACTAAGCAATGATGGCACAATTATGGGAAGAGAGAGCGCTAAAGAGGAAGACGTCTACGCGAGCCAATTCTTGCTTCTGCTTTCTATGAGCCAATTATGTGTGGCGCTAAAGAGGAAGACGTCTACGTGAGCCAATTTTTTCCTTCTTCCTTTTGATTTTCTGTCCAGAAATTTACCTTAGGAATTTTGTCTTTCTAAATTGAAAATTGAGAGGTGCGGCAGTGTGTTTTAAATACGAAGATGTCTACATGAGCCAATTTTTTCTTTCTTCCTTTTGATTTTCTGTCTAAATATTTGCCCTAGGATTTTATCTTTCTGAATTGCAAAATGGGAGGTGCGGCGCTGTGTTCTAAAAAGAAAGACGGTCTGTTCAAATTGTTAGGTATAAGCTTGTAGTATGTGGTAAGAAAAGTTTTTAGGGTTAAGTTAGTAGATAGTAAATTATAAATTTAGTATTAGAATAATATATATTAGTATCAGTATACTATATGATATACTAATATATAACTTATATTTTTTTATAGAGTATAAAGTACATTATAATATCATAGTTACTTTTAATATGTAGTATTTTTTTCTTATTTCAATAATAATTGCTTGAATTATATAAAATGATAAATATAAAATAATTTTTTTATAGAGTGTAAAGTATTCTATAATATTATAGTTATTTTTAATAGGTATTATTTATATAATATAAATAATTATTAATAAGTATATGTAAAAAATTCGGCTCTATGGTTTGGTTCGGATCAGTACAAGACGGATCGGTTTTGGTACGATTATGGTACGGTTTTTACTAAAGAACCAGTACCATACTGTAATAGTAAAAAAATTCGGATCAGTTTAATTTGGTTATAAAAAATTTCAGTTATTTCGGTTCTGGTATTTTTCGGTACGGTTATTCAGTTCGGGCGGGAATCACTGAAATTCATGCTTAGCCCTACTCCCTACAACTCTTTTAACTTTCTTCATGGACTCACTTCTTAAATTCTAGGATTTTAGTTTACATTTTACTATTTAACTTTTACTGGGTCAAGTTAGCCAGTTCGCAATAATAGATTGAGAGTGAAAGACAGAAGACTCGGTCTTGTCAGACCTGCTTACTACACATGGGCTGTCGGATTACTCGTTTTTCTTGGTTTATATATTTTATAATTTTGATATTAAATAATTGATATATATTTTATTATTTAAAATCAATAAATATATGTCTATCATATCAGTTTGATGTATAGGTGAAGACATATATTAAATCTAGATAAAGAATTTTACTTGAATATATATATGTATTAGAATTTCTAAAATTGTATTTTATCATCATTAAAGATTCTATCGAGCATGATTTAGAATTATGTACACTAAGAAATATTTTTTCGAACTTAAAACATCTTATATTTTACTTTAAATTTGTTGAAGCTTAGATTAAGAAAAATCTAGTTTAATTTATAATCAAAGGTTTGTATATATAAAAAGTGAATTTAATTTAATTAAAATTCTAAATTTATATAAATAGGTCAGGCGAGGCTCATAGTAGAAAAATTTAAATATTTCGATCTGTATTTAAATTTTAAATAGATCTACACTTTAGTATATTTTCTCTCAATTATAACAGCGATTCAGCCGGTATTTTTATTAAAAAGAAAAAAATAAAATAAATATGAAAAACATACTTACATTTTATGTGATTGATATTTTGTTTTGCATGTGACATATTTTAAATCTATAAGGACTAAAATTAATCTCAAATTTTAATGAATAACACAACACCATAAAATGATCCAAACTGAAGGGAGTTGCTGTGGTTTTCACCGGTGAGGAAATGGAACTAAACCATTAGTAGTTGAAGAATTGGCAGTCTTTATTCAATGCTTAGTTATTCATACTTTGTATTGGTAGGGGCCTCCTCTTGTGTTAGAAAAATGGCAGTGTCAAATCTTGCCTTTGAAAAATATTTTCTTAAAAATCCATATTTAACTTTATAGCAATCTTAATTTCAACAGCTACCAGCAATCTCAAATATATTCTCAGTGTCCGAGTGTGGAATAGGTAGGCTACATATTATTTATATGAAGTTACCATGATCATGATAATTTACCAGTCAGTCATAATAGAGACAGCCAAACACATTATTCACATTGAAATTTACCATTTATTCATTGCTTACATATTCTGCTTTTACTAAGATTAGTAATATAATCTCGGGTTTTAACTTTGGTACGATAGAATTAGTTTCTTGAGTCATCAATTGTGGTTTGATCAATTCCCATAACTAAAAGTTTGAATCTGAATTATTGGATATTAGCAAATTAAAATTCTGTATTAAAAGAATCAGTATTTAGTTCACTCATAATTGATATAATTCACCTTTTCTGAGTTGATAAAAATATTACAAGTCATCATCTAAAATCAATTAACAAAAGAATCAACCTTAGCTTTCCCTGCTTAATTTTGAGAGTGATCAAGTCGATGTCAAGTCTCCACATTAGCTTCCCTGCTTAATTTTGAAAGTGACCAAGTCAATGTCAAGTCTCCTTGGTATTTTTGAGACTTCCACTACTGCTACTAAGACCCAACAAAAACCCAACTCTCTTTTTGATTTTTTTGCTTTTCATGAGAAGAGAAAAAAAAAAAAAAAAAATAGAAGCTGTCTCTACCAGAAAATCTTGCTTATACAAGTAAGTTGACTGTGTTTTGACTTCATTTTGCTGTTTCTTTTTTCCCTTTTTTTGACTAATTAATCACCTTTTTCATCACACTAAATTAATCTAACCAGTATTATTCCTATATCAAAATTGCAAACTAATTATACTACATACTACTCATATGCACTTTATGGTAGAGAATTAAGGGTATCGAAGACTTGGGTTGTGTAGCCATTCAAGTTCTGTCTCCCTCCAATATCATTGTTGTTAGACTTGGTTTCAGGATTATTTTATTTTAATTTTACAAATTAACGGGAATTTTTGTTCCATCAATCCAAAAATCTTGGCTTGGCACTCATATCCACCTAGATCTGTTTTAAATCTAGTATAGTTTTGGCTTGGTTCATCATGTTAAAGAATGATGCATTTTAGGTAAGGCAGTATCTTACACATGCATCTAATGTATGGCATGAGGATTTATAATTTAAGGATTTCAGTAGTTTAATTTGATTGTTGAATATTAATGTGGCACAACACATGCATCATTGGCAGAGAGTTGTCAATTTTCAAAGGATAGAGTTATGGGCACTGAAGAATTGGATTGTGTAGCCATTAGCATCAATGAGAAGCTTGGCAGTCTATCTCCACTATCCTCTGATCGTTGCATCTTCAAAGTTCCTAATCAAGTACGTGTGGTGAATGAAAAGGCATATGCGCCCGAGATTATTGCAATTGGTCCTTACCACCGCGGTAAGGATCATTTAAAGGCAATGGAAGAGCATAAAATACGGTATCTTCAGAGATTTCTTCGAAGAAGTCATCAGAATAGTGTATTAGGAATAGTCCAGGCCATAAGGGCGTTGGAAGAAACAGCTCGTAATTGCTACTCGGAACCTGTAAGTCTTACGCAAGATGAGTTTGTGGAAATGATGGTTGTTGATGGTTGCTTTATTGTTGAGTTTTCATATAGGTGCGTGGAAACGGCTGATCCGGAAGACCCTATATTTCAGACGAATCAGATACAATCCAGATTGATGCTGGACCTGTTATTAGTTGAAAATCAGCTTCCTTTCTTCGTACTTATTAAGTTATTTCACATGATCACAGGTCAAGAAAACTCGATAATTAAGTTATTGCTAAAGGTCTTTAAGTTTTTACTGCCAGGCCGAGGGTATAATCCTAAACATGAATACACTTCAGAACAAATTGGGCAAATACGTCATCTATTAGAACTAATACACGACAATTGGCAGCCTTTGCCTACAAGAATGGAAAGCTACTTGAACATGAGAGAGAATGTTAAAAGAAGTTTCCCACGTTGTGCAATAGAACTCCAGGAGGCGGGGATCAAGTTCAAGAAAGTTGAGGAGCAAAATCTTTTCGATATCAGCTTTAGAAACGGCGTAATGAGAATCCCAACACTGACAATTAGGGATGAAACAGAGTGTATCATGCGAAATCTCATTGCCTACGAGCAGCTGATTCCTAGAAGCAGTCCGATATATGTTACTGATTATATGATATTCATGGACAGTCTCATCAATTCTGAAAAAGACGTGGAGCTACTTTGTCACAAGGGAATCATCGAAAACTGGTTGGGTGACGATAAAGCAGTTGCTATATTATGTAACAAAATTGGGGATAATGTTTTCTGCGATAGGGCTTTGTACGCTGAAATACAGTACAGTGTAAACATGCACTGCAATAAGCGATGGAATGTGTGGATGGCCAAGTTAAGGCACAATTATTTCCACAGTCCATGGGCACTCATTTCAGTTTTGGCTGCCATCATCCTGCTTTTCCTCACCTTCTCACAAACCCTGTATTCAGTCTTTTCTTATTATAAATAAATAAATAAATACTATTTCAAGCAGCACTGTAGACCAATGGCTTACATTGGCATCAAATCAAATTTTTTGGCAGAGCATTTGCGAAATACTGATGGCAAGTGAAAGAATTGGAATGTGCAGCAGCGATCGTTTCATTTTCAAAGTCATAAGGTACAGCGATAGTAGCAGCTGCTATGGACTACAGGAACATGCAAGAATGGAGGCCTACAGGCTACAGGAACATCACAGGAGATGTGGTAAGAAGTTTTACACACTGCCATGTAGCATCCATCTTCCCCAGCATATTTTTCTGCCTCTGAGAAAGGTCCCATAAATTTCTGTTGAGTTTCCAGGATGTTGGTATGCAAATACAATCGTAATAGAGGAAAACATTAATTGATCACGAATTGCCAATGATTATCCGACAATAACAGAGAACCATACACGAAAATTCAATGATGGATTTCAAGAGTTCGAGACAAACAACATAATTGTGCAGCAACTACGGCAGCGAGAGACCTCTAGTATTGATTACCTATATGACTCTGGAAGTATTAGCTTGATTTGAACAATAGCCTCAATCTTCTCCATTACAGGAGTCAATAAGGGAATTACATCAAGAGCCTTCATGTTCTCTTTAATCTGTACCATTAGATAACGAATCACGATTTCACAATAGTATAATATGATGGACTGGAGGTAAAATAATTTTAAGGAAGAACAGAAAAAAGGTATAGATTGCAATGGAGTAGGCTAAGCCTTTTTAGAACTCTCTAAACTTGACAAGTTTCTTTGGACTAGACTAGTCAAGACAAATACATAAACCCTGGGAAAAATTGATTTACTTAGAAAATTTGATTGGTAAATATTAAAAAATTTATGCAGAAAATGCAAAACAGTGAATATATTTCCTTTTCTATCTTGGGCATTTAATTTGAAATGGGTGGAAATTCAGAGTTTTACATTCATTTCTAAAATAACTTAAATTTACTACTAGACTATGAAACTGATTAAAATGACAAAGAAATTTTCTTTATTAAAACTAACCTGGGACACTTTTGAAGCACCGGTGATAACTGTGGAGACATTTGGATTAGCAGCACACCGAGCGATAGCAAGTTGAGCCAAAGAAACACCTAATTCCTAAGCAATTGGCTTCAGCCCCTCCACTTTTTTCAGGACATCCTCAACTAGTTGTTGTTTGGAACATAAAAAAAAAAAAAAAAAACCGTCCCAACTACCATAAACTTTCACTATTTTTCAAATATATCCTCATTTTATAATTTTATTTCTTTGATCCATTATCTTTACATTCTACATCAAATCTATCCAAATTGTTTTAGGCGTGTGTCTATGATTACATGGCACACAGATGTATCTTTTTCTTGCCAATATAGAATGTACCGTCATCAACTCCAAAAAAAAAAAAGATAAAACCATCCCAACTACTATGATCTTTCACCATTTTTTCAAATATACTCTCACCTTATAATTTTATCTTTTGGTCCATCATCTTTGCATTCTATATCAAATCTATCTAAGTTGTTTCAGGCGTGTGCCTATAATGACATTAAATAAATTCAGATAAAAATAACATTAATATCAAACAAAAATGCTACAAACAATTGTTCGAATCAATATTGTCTACATTATATATGTCTACCCAATGAACCTAAATAAAAAATAAATAAATGCTTCAATGTTGTTTGTAGTACACATATGCACCATGTAATATTAAGGCAACTTCTTAAATTTCTGAAAAGGCTTTGACAGAATATGCTGCCCATCTTGAATCACCAAAGTTGCATTCTTACTAGTCTTTGACATTATTGTCCTAAAGGATCCGACCACCTTTTCTTTTTCTTTTGAACGTTAACAATAGTCTTAATTTTATTATATTACTATTACTAAGATTATATCAAAATTTATTTAGTTATTACAATCCTAAATGAATAATTAATTATTACATTGCTAGCAAACAGTTTCATCCTTCATCTTCCATCTCCGTTGGTGAGTCTTGTATAACTATGTACTTTCCAAGAAAATGATGCTGCAAGGTCCGTAAGAGGACCGTGCATATGCAATTCCATCCATCAGTTTCTCTGAGTTGTATCTATTTGGGATTTAACCACTTGAAACATCTAACGGCATATTGAGATACCCAATTCTATGAAAATTAGAGAAATAGGATTCTAGATTAAACTCCATGCCAAGCCTTGATTATGAATGAATTTCTTTTTTCCCTTAACACCAAGCTCATCTCCATGTCCACATTGCTGTTATAGTTATACCGGATCTGCTGCACCAAGTTCTTTGTCTTTTCCCTTTGTCAGGTTTAACACATGAACACGTTAAGGCTATATCCAATTTGCGTGACTAAGAATTTGTAATGAGCAAATGAATATCCTTTTGTTGAAATGAGATCTCATTTATGAGATAGTAGCTACAAGCAGTAAATCATTTTAGTTGTAGTATTATGTCTAAAACAGAAAAGGATAATAAAAAAAATGGCAGAGTTAGAATTGTGAGACCTGAGATAAACCAGAACCACTAACAACCAATGACCCTCCCAGGAGAGAGGACAGTCCTTGTATGCAAGTTGTGGCGAAAGCAAAAATGGGGACAGAAGGAGGAGGCCATGCATGTTTTTCGATAGTCCGTATTTCTTCTGATGGATTTTTCAGGCACATGCAGGAGAAAATAACCAGCACGTGGAACTTCGCTTTCTGTGCCATACCTACAAGGGTATGAATAGTGCAGTGTCATACTCTTACCCATAATTAAAAAGGATATATGTCTACTAATTTCCTTATGCCTATATTCACCCGCAATCATTTGGATATTGCTCATAGGATAATCCCATTAACTAACTAATTACAATTTCATTACACATTTTGGTTTGGCTAGACTGGATCGACGATCACAACTAGACTGATATCATAAATAAATTCAGCCACCATTGCTGCAATTTACCCAAAATATGCAAGGTTAAAAAAGAAAAGGGAAAACTAGACGAGGTTTGCTTTCTACAAATGTAGGTCTCCCAGCTTAATTTGGAGTTGGTCTGTGTTGCAATTGCAAGGAAGTAAGGCAGGCAGGCAGGAATAAGGAGCGGCTGCCGTCCTGCAGAGTATAAGAAGTCACCATGATCATAACAATTTAACCTATATTTCAGATATTCACCATGAGAACAGCAAAACAAACCACTGCTATAAAAGAATACAGTTTCCACTTGTCATAGTTTACCAACTTTCGCAAGTACAGACATCAGCAATGGACATCCACCAACCCCCCGACAATCATTAAAAATAGAAAGAGAAACCAAGTACATGAAAATCCAATGGTGGATTTCAAGTTCCATGAGACCGAGAAACTACTACCGATAATGAACTGAGGCGCGAGCTTTGCTTTTCCAATACCTTCAAAAAATGAATCATCCACGTGACATGCCAGACGTTCTGGGTGTTCTGCACGTCTGGTGATTACCTATATGAATCTGGACGTTTTGGCTTGCTTTGAACAACGGCCTCAATCTTCTCCATCACAGCAGGAGTCAATAAGGGGATGACATCAATAGCTTTCATGTTCTCTTGAATCTGCATAGAGACAAACAACAGTCAGTATAGGCAATGTTGCACAAGCCATATGCATGTGATCTCTTTTGCTCAAGCCAACTCCCCTGCATGGTAAACCTCCGATTAAGGCATTTCATCCCAATTCTGTGATACATAGGCCTCAAATATCTATAGGTTAGTGCAAGACCTAGACTAATTATGGGTGTCTATTATTTACAGCAGACAAGTGCTCACAGCCAAGTTTATTTTATTCATGCCACATGAAGTCTATACGACTCCTAAATCTCACTCCAAGGGAGAGGGAGGAGAAAGCTCCAGAAGTTTTTAAATTAATGAACAAATTTCCACCCTTAACCATGTTCTAGTAAGCCCAAGTTTTTGCATTACTCAGGTTAAGCATATCTATTCAAGTAGAAGCCAAAGAAAGGTTCGTGAGAACTTTGAAAAATAAAGAAGACAGATTCAAAAGAAAAAAAGAAAAATAAATAAAGGAGACTTAGTGATGCAAGTCTAATGGAACTTTTATTATATTAACACAAAAATGGAGGCATTACAAGAAAGATTGATTTCTCTGAGATCCCACAGGCACCAGTAAGTTTTTCAAAAAGGAAAGGCTTGAACATGAAATAAATATAGGCATCAAAAGGGACTTAATCTAAAATCAATACATACAGCCTATCCACACATGTGTTTAAGACACCAATGTAATAGACATAAGAATCCCTCACAAACAGCATTGGTTTCAAAGGCCTTTTGCGTGCAAGGATAGGACGAAATGGTAAATGCAACAACATGGCAGTGCAAAGGTCCCCTAACCATACCGTTTCTGAATCCATGCAGTGGCAAGAAAAATAATTTATGGCTGAGTGGCAACTGCAGCAAATGACCTATTTACCCCCCAATCAAACTGAAATGCTACTGTTCATAAGCACTTTATTGTGTTGTACAGATTAAATAATTATTAGAAAAGTTTATTAATATCTTTTACATGATGTAGACTAATTTTTGAGTATATATCTAACAACCTCTGTGACTTCTTATTCCTCTTCAATACTCAACAAAGTATGGAAATGTGCTAAGCAGCACATCACATAGCCAGCAGACAATGTGCAACAAGCATAAGCATATAAACCGAAATGCACCAAAATAGGCAGAATGCATGATAGCTAATTTCATTAACAAGCGATATGGGTTTTTCTACTCTCCAATGAAATGGATTGACAAGCAGTCAAAATGAAATATTTTATAAGATGATAAAATCAATAAAAACAATGTACAGGTTCCAAAATGAGTAAGTCATGAACAAAAGATCTGATCTTTTGAACCTGACCTGAGATTCCTTTGTAGCACCAGTGATAACTGATGAGACATTTGGATTAGCAGCACACCATGCTATAGCAAGTTGAGATAAAGGCACACCGAGTTCGTCAGCAATTGGCTTTAGCCCATTAACCTTCTTCAGAACATCATCAATCAGGGACCGGCTAGCAAGATTCTGCAAACCATATTGTATGGTTTAGTGTATATCCCAAATCAGAATTACTGAAAAATAATCCAACAATCATAGCTGAATTTACTAATGAACACCAGCAGCTTACTAAGATGAGCATAAATAATTAATCTAAGATTACTAAGATAAGCGTGAATAATTAATTTAAGAGAAACCTGGAGAGAAGAAAATTCCAGCTGTCAAAAGTAGCAATGAAACACCAACAAGTCTCACCTTATAGTTTTCCAAGGCAAACCGGCTATCAGGAGGTATAGCTCCCCTGCTGTATTTTCCAGTGAGCACTCCAGATGCAAGAGGACTCCAAGTAGTGAGACCCAGGCCATAGTTGGTGTATAGAGGGAGGTACTCTGACTCTACCTGCATGCAAACAAGAAATGAGTAAACACTAATCAACAAGATTGAGATTTATACATCCTCTGCATGGAAGTGCATACATTCTACAAAACAAAACTCCACATGGGAGTGAAGACATTCTACATAACGAAACTAAGTCTGAAACTCCAAATGGTTATTCGCAATAGCTGCAAAAACTTTGGATATTACCATTTAAAGGATACTTAGATAACACATGCAGCAGATGACCAGAGATTTCACTTTTGAGGAAAATTATGTGTAACTTTACAAAGATAATGTCTAAACGTTACAATCCTTGCCCTATCGAGTAATAATGACTCACTGATACTAACACCAAGATTGCAGCCGTTTTCCTTATTGTGAAGCTCTGCATAATACGATAAGAAGACACTTCCCCTTGGAAAAGACAGCTCATCATGATGAAGGAAACCTACAGTTCCACCATCTACAAGACCTGTGACCACAAGTAGCTTTCTACAAATAGGCACCTGCTCCAACTTATATGATTCGTTTGATTCTGCTGTTGCAACTGCTGTGTAAAAGCAACAACTGCAGGACCAACTGCACCAATTGCAGGATCTCTCTCTCCCATGAGAAGGGTTTGGTTCCAATCTTAGGGCCTGCATAGGTAGATGAACTAGAAGCAGAGCTGCAGAGCAGACCTTATCTCAATGAATAAATCTTTAGGTGCTGATTCAGTAAGCAGATGTGTAAGAGCTTACAAAAGTTTCGGTCAAAAAATTTGTTCTCATCAAACAGATGTCAACATATACCAGCTTCCTGAATCATTTTCCTTCAAATACTATAGGAACATTTTAAATCAATACTGTATAAATCGCTACAACCTGTGACCCATGGAAACTTCACCCAATTGACGTTTTCTGCGTTTTGGAAACAAAAATTCCAAAAAAACTTACATGATACATTTCAGGTTCATTTCCATAATATATTAAAATGGGAAACCCGTTTGCACATTAGAGATGTGTTTCCTTAACAAGGAAAAAGAAAGAAGAAAAAGAAAGGAAAGGGATGTCAAATTGCTAAACCAATTAGGATCCATCAAATTCCAAAAGAAAAAGAAATACAATATCAAAAGAAGTGCCATGAGTTGCACTATTTTTTCACTTTTCATATTAACTATTATTGATAACTTGTAAACGCTTATTTCTCTTTGTTCTGAAAGACTTGGTTTATTAACTATTGTTAATATTTATTGATGGTAAATTATATTTGAATGTATGATTTCTAAATAATCAAATAAAAAGTTAATGGTTATATATTTATCCCTATACTTTTAAAATTGGCAAAAGGTACAAAAATGCCTTTGAACTTATTAGAAAAGTCTAATAGTTCTCAGCCTTTTCTTTAGCTCAATTAAACCCATTAACTTTTTTTATAAAAAGTCCAATTAACCCATAATACTAACAGCGTCAAAAATATCGTTAAGTGCAAGAATCTCATTATTTTGAGAGCGTGAATAATTATTGCTCTGAATATAGTCACGCTTATATCACGTGAGGAAGAGAAAGTCACTTCTTCTTTTTTATTTTTGTACAATTAGTATCTATAAACCCTAATTTACAAAAAAAGAGTAGTGATTTCTTTCCTCACTTCAAATGGCAGCAATATTTTCGTCTTCTTCATCATGCTCATTTGTAAGTAGAGGGTGAGTGCAAGTCGTTGAGTTAGATTACATCCCACCACCTATAATATATTTTTACTATAAAACCACAAACATGTACACTTCATGGAGGGAGACCAATCCTCAAAGGAGGTTCTACGGTTGTAGGAGCTATGATATAAGTTAAATAAAGAAGAAGAAGTGGTGTTCTCTCCCTCGCGTGATATAGATGTGACTTTAAAATATTCAGAGCGGTTATTATTCACACTCTCAAAGTAATGGAACCCTTACACTTAATGGCACTTTGGACGCTGTTAGCATTAGGGGTTAATTGAATCTTTTATAAAAGTTAATGGGTTTAATTGGCAAAAAAAAAAGATGGGAACTTAATTAGACCTTTTATAAAATTTAATGGGTTTAATAACGTCAAAAAAAATATGAAAATTTAATTGGACTTTAAAATTTATAAATTTGCCCTTATCTTTTTAACATTTACGTGTTTCTCCAAGTTTTCCATTTCCTTTATCTTGAAAAATGCCGTTTCGTCATTTTCGTTTCCATGCTACATAGACTACAACCAACATCTTCAGGAAAGGCCAAATCGAATGGAATTCAAGCGTTGCATTGCATGAAATTAACAACACCATTGGCACCAAAAGGCATCGCCTTAAGAAAAGTCCCATTGAGATCACCTCCCAAACATAATTCAACTCCATAGCATAGTGATAGTTATTCTGACTTAAGGTGAACTCATAGAATTTGAAATACTCTTAAGGAGGAATGGTTTTGTCTAACTTATTTCTAGCGAGATCCATATTAACAGCCGATAAAGTTATTTATCTCAAATGCAATTAAAATGACCTTTTCCCATAGAAGACAAGTAATGCTATGATTAACATGTGAGAACTGTACAACAAACATTTCATACCATAAATAAAAATCAAAAGTTTCAAATTTGAATATATAGACAAATGTTTCACCTTGTGTCTAGACAGCAAATTGTACTCTGGCTGCTCCACAATAGGTCCTACCAAGTCCAGCCTTTCTGCAATGCCCCATGCTTCAGTGATCTGTTGTGCTGACCACTCACTAGTTCCCCAATAAAACGCCCACCCCTTATCAATCACATGATTCATTGCCCTTACTGTTTCTTCAATTGGTGTCGATGAGTCTGGCCTGTGAAACAATATCACATTTCACATGTTGTATGTTAGACCTCTTAAACAAATCCTTGCCAAGGGAAAATTTGCTCAGCAGGTACAGCAATAAATAAGACAACAACAGCACAGATTAATAATTTGTAAAAGGACCACTATTGTAGTGATGTCTCACATAAACACTAATCAACAACAAAACAGAATAAGGTAAGAAAAAAAAAAAAACCGTCTTGCAACAGTAATTAGCATCCATCCAGTCTCACTGCCTTAGCGATCCTTAAAGACAAGAAACCAGCTTCAAAGGTTTAACCAATAAAGTAAGGCCAAAGGAAGAGTCCCAAAAAAACCCATTATGCCAACATGAATTAATCAATTAACTACCAAGTAACTATAAACATGAACTACAACAATTGCTATTGACTTTTGTAACTTTACATCTCCTGCATCACTTCTCTTATGAAATAATTGCAGATAACATATTATGTTTTATGTTTATAGTTAAAGAAACTATCTTTTTAAGCATTAAAATGAAAGAACATATCACATGTACAAAAATGAATAATAATATCGATAGATACTAAAATCAGAATAAAGACCAGTCAGATCTTCAATCATATCCACTTAATATAGTACCAAAAATCCTTTAGAAGCACTTCCAATCAACAAAATATTCCGAATCACTACAAGATCCAAAAAGACACAATTCAACTAAACAAAAATAAGTAACAAACAACCCCATAAACCAAAAAAACAAATTCATTTCATGCTTTTTCCCTAATTATTTCTCAAAAATTGCATAAACCCATTATTATTAAACACAATGGATCACAATTACCACCATAAAAAGAATCTAAGAGGAAAAACAAACAAATCAAGACTCCTTAGAAATCAAATCAAAATCATCAAAAAGAATAATCTTTTTTTAACAAATACAAGGTAAGAACTAGCAACCTATCAAGCAGTCAATAACATAAGATAATCCTCAAGTAAATGAATAAGAAAAGAAAGGCCTACCGATGGCAATAAATGACATCGACATAATCCATATCCAATCTCTTAAGGGAAGCTTTAGTACCCTCAACAATATGCTTTCTTGATAAGCCTTTGTCATTAGGACCAGAACCACCCCAAAAGATCTTTGTAGAAACTACTATATCCGACCGTTTCCACCCAAGTTCACGGATCGCTTGACCCATAATCTCTTCTGCCCTTCCATTTGCATAAACCTCTGCGTTATCAAAGAAGTTGACACCATGGTCTCTGCAACACTGCAATAATGACTTCGCTTCTTTCACATCTAGTTGGTTCCCGAAACTTACCCATGCTCCATATGAAAGCTGACTCACCTTTAGACCTGATCGACCCAGATTTTTGTATTGCATTGTTTGGTATACACAGGTTGACAATGGTTTGTTTGGAAAGAGAGAGAGTTTATATGAATGAATCAGAGAAGATGGTTTAAACTTTAAACGTGGCTATAGAATACAATTTGTTCAGGTCCAGTGACTACTAGTGAGAGACTGGAGAGTATTGTATTTTGCTCAAGTCCAGTGGAAATGATTTTGTGTGCACGGCTGTATTGTATTTATATATGTATCCGTATTTTACGCTTTCCCGTTTAATATCTTTAGACACAAATATTTTTCCATTAAAACGTATTTCACGTTTGCTTCTTTTAATACGTTTATTTAAATCGATAGTCACCGTTAATTTTAACAATGATATTAAATTAATGTTTAATAAAGATAATTATTAGCAGCCCCAAAATAGATAATTGTTAGTTAAAATAATTTGATACCAAATAATAGACTTTACATCATATTAAATTATTGCGAAAACTTGTTTTTATTTTTAGTAAAATTAAAATATTAATATTTAAATAAAATCTTAACATGTTTATGATGCATGATTAAATAAAAATCATATAACAGATTAAGTTTTCTTAATAGTTAGTATTAAATTTATGTAAAATGATAAAGAGAAATGAATGATATTGATTGATTCAATATTAAAGTATTTAAAAATAAAATAACAATAAACTTTTTTGATACCAAAAGATTATTTCTATCTAACTTTAACTTTTAATATATGTAAATTTGTATAAATAATATCTTTATTATTTTTTTTAGAGATTATCTATGCTCAAATCATGAAAATTTATACCAATAAAATTTAAATTAAATATTGATGGACAACTTAAGTAATGAATAAATTAAGAATTATATATAATATGTTAATCATTTTTGTGCCGTTATATGATATTTATATTTATTTTTTATAAAATAAATTTTTATTTTGTAATATTTTATGTTTTATTTTTATTTATATTGGTATTAAAAGGATAATTTCATTTTTATTCTTTAAATTATATTTATTATTTTAATTTTTTATAAAAATTATATAATATGTTTTTATCAAACTTTTGTATCTATTATATACTGATATTATAAATATATGCAATAATCTATAAATTTATTTATAAAGTTATCAATATTTTTTATTTGCTTTATTATTACCAATAATCGTTAGTACGTTTTCTTTGTTAGATTTTTTATTATTTATTCCATATAAATGTAGACTTAAATTTATTTATTTATTTATTTTATTGAATTAATAAGGCAAATAGTTGAGGGTGAGTTGCAAGAGAGATGATATATGCATTTGATCACAGAGGAGTAAAAGGGTAGATAAGATATTATCAGAGACGAGAGAGCCCACAGGTAAGTTGCGTGAAGCTGCAGGCCTTTTGTCAGAGAATCAAAACGAATGTGAACAAAACACCTCCGATCTGCTTTTTAACAATAATAAATGTTAAAGATACATGGCGGTTTCCTTTTTATTTCACCAACCCCCGTTTCCTTACTTATTTTGTTTTGTTTATCCGATGTTTATAAATTAAAGGTAACTCTCCCAATATTGTCCGAATTCATTAAAAAAAACAAAAAGGAAAAAACAATGCTAGAGAGACGTACGGGAAAATAAACATAGAATGCACTTATTGATTTATTTTAAATCGTGTGAAATATATATATGGTAATTTTTTAATGCACTTATCAGTTAAAATGGTGGATTTAAATCGATTTAGAAAAATAAATAAATAACTAATAGAATTATACCTAATTTTTAGACCATAAAAATAAATAAGTACTTTAGTTAGGGAAGGGTGTTTAATTATTGTTTTATGAGTATTAAGAGGGATACTGGAGAGATTTTTTAATAAACATAGAAATCTTAATAAAGAATATTCATAGAATGTACACTTAACGTTGAAACAATTTTATTATTTAAAGATAAATTAACCTTACCGTTTAAAATAAATTATAAAATATTTCTCAAGAAAAAAGAGGTTTAAGTGGAAAATGTTTGGGAATTCTGATTCCAATTTGAGCAGTTAACACTCTCCTAATCAGCATAATAATGAAATAATTATTTCTAAACCAATTTATATAAATAGAAGCCTGAAACTGACTTGACATAACCTGAAAATAAAAAGGGACAATTCCACTTTTATGCGATAGTGACATGGTTTAGTTTAAAATTAGGGTTTAATAAATGCTATTTAGGGTTAAAGTGAAAGCAATTTTGACTTTGATTCACATAAGACAACACCCGCTAACCACTACAATATTTTTTTTTTTATTTCACAATATCATAGTTTTTATACATAACTCGCTGAAACTGGGGACAATTCCTAAAACCTTTAATTCAAATTTCAAATTTTTGTATCCTATGTGTGGTTGAATTTTTATAAAATAATTTATTTTATTTAAATAAAAGATATAAAAAGATAAAAATAATAAAGTTGAAGATTTAGTTTATTTAATTTAACTTTGTCCAAATATATAAACTTTAAATTTATAAAAGAAATTTCTAAATTATAATTTTTAACCAAACATAATATAAATATAAATATAAAATTTTGTCATTTTTAGAATATCAATAGAATTTTATTCTTGTAAAAAATATGAGATAATTAATGCATTTAATTTGAGTAATTCTTTTAAAAATATTATTAGTCAATTTTTTGAAATATAGCTTAATATTTTAATTATTATATAACATTAAAAAATGTTAGAAAAAGATGGAAGGAGTATATTTTATAAAAGATGACTAATAGATGAGTAATATTAATAGAACTGAAATATTTATAAGAATATGTGAATTTAAAAAATCGAACTTTTTATTAAGTAAAAATATACTTAATTAAACTGTAAAACCGAAGTATTACGTCTAATCAAAGTTGAGTAGAACAAGATGGAAATGCTAAAAGAAACAAAATAATGACATAACAGTAGCAAGATGTAATGGCAAATTGTTTTTCGTAACAAACTCATAAATAAGTTGCTTTCTATGAAAGCAACTTCAACAAGAAAAACTAACTAATGAACACATGATATGCAATTCCGACAGAAACTAATGATGCCGGTCACAGCATCATTCAACCGCAATATTTCACTTTATGTTTCAAACATAACTATTTTGTATGACTTGCATGATTAAGGCATAAATAATAAGTAATTAGATGATTAAGGCACAAATACTAATCGCTGTTTTCGAAAATATAAATAAAAAAATACAGATAAGCGTTACCTTTTGGAAAAAGTTGTCCACTTTGGGGCTCTTTTCTCTGTGTATGTAGACACGCCTAATGGCCATATACATTCCCCCCCGTGAGAAAAAGTGTATTACACTCTACTGTAAAAGCCTCAAATACACTCCTTTACTTTATATCCCCTATTTAACACCAATTTGGTCTCGTTTTGGACCAATGAATTTAATTGAAATTAATAAATTTAAAATCTAAAAAATTTTATTATTTAAATTAAATATAAAAACAATAAAAATTATTTAAAATTCTAAAAATAATTTAATTAATAAATTAATTTTTTAATTAAATAATAATTCTAATTATAAAAAATAATATTTTTAAATATTACAAAACTTGTTCTCATCCGAGGCAGTGCAGAGTTGGTCAAGTGCTCTCTCTCTCCTCTTCCTCCGGCTTACATAATTTTGAGTTAATAAATATTCTAAAAATAATTTTTTAATAGTATTAATTTAATAATAATATCAATAAATAAATATTTTATTAATGTAATAATATAAATAAAATTTTTAAAAATAATTAATTTATTATTATTTTTAAAATTATTATATTAATTTATTAATTATATTTATAAAATTTATTTTATAATTAAAATAATAATAACGGTTATATAATTTACAGGAAATAAATGACTTTAGACTACTTCAAAAAAGAAAAAGGTATAATTTTAGTGATCGAAAAAGTATCTAAAGAAAATTAATAATCATTTGACAATTCACGATGAGACATTTAAACTGAAAAATATCAAACACTAAATCCATCAAAGAAGGCGGCACGAGACGAGTAATCTGAAAAATATCAAATACTAAATCCATCAACAAAGGCAGCACGTGGACTTTACTGTAAGCTAGGATAAAAGAAATTTAACTCGTAAATTTATTAGAAAAATTAAATTAAATTTTTATCATTTTTCTATCTCAATTAAATTTATTAATTTTTATAAAAAGTCTAATTAAGCTATAATATTAACAGGGTCTAAAATATCATTAAGTGTAAGGATTTTATTTTTTTGAAAGTGCAAATAATAAACGCTCTGAATATTTTAAATTCACGTTTATATTACATGAAGAAGAGAAAATCACTTTTTATTTTTTATTTTTTACACAATTAGTATTTATAAATCTTAATTTATAAAGAAGAATAGTAATTTTTTTTCTCATCTGAAATGGCAGTAATATATGTATCTTTTTCATCATGCTCATTTATAAGTAAAGAGTAGATGCAAGTTGTTGAGTTAGATTACATCCCACTATCTTTGATATATTTTTACAATAAATATTTAGAGCGGTTATTATTCGCGCTTTTAAAATAATGAGATTCATATATTTAATGACATTTCTTATGCTATTAGCATTAAAGGTTAATTGAACCTTTTATAAAAATTAATGGATTTAATTGAACCAAAATAATAGATAGAAACTTAATTGGACCTTATATAAAAGTTAATGAATTTAATTAAATAAAAAGAATAAAACTTTAATTAGACTTTTCTAATAAGTTCATTGGCATTTTTTTTATACCTTTTATCTTTAAAAAATAAACAATTTTAAAGATATTTAAGATTTAAGATAATATCTTTAACATATTTAATATTAAGTAAGACATTTTAAATATTAAATATTTTTAAAAGACAATTAAACATTAAATAATTAATTATATTTAAAAACAAAATATAAATCAGTTATTTATACCATTTTACTATTAAATTATAAAAGTCGTTGTCCATTCAGTTTTGATAACCCTTCTATTTGGTTTACTTGGATTGGATCTCAATTATCTTCAAATATCGTAACTGGACACACCATAGTCAGCCTTATAAGCAAAAAATGAAAGACGACTGACTAGTGTATTCTTTATCTACCATCGTCTGTAACTGAGAGTTGAAAATAGCATAATAATAACTGGGGTACAAGGCTCCACAGTCACTACCACCATCACCTGTCTACATTCTGATCCCCAACATGGATGCTATGCAAAGGACATAAAAACGACACCAACCAAACAACCATTAATTGCTACATTAAACTCAGACAGAAGCCAAAGGCTCCACTAGTCCAGAAATGTCTCTCTCACAAAGGCCGGCCTATATTCTTTTAAGTTGATTTTGTATAGATGCGGATTCCAAAAGCCAAACCCAATATAGCAAGAGGAACCAGGAATTGCAGGAGCTTGATGATGAACTCAGCTGTCTTATCCTGATTGTAGTGAGGCTGCTTCGGAGGCTTATATGTCGCCTTCTTAGGAATGGTCGAGGGATCGATCTCTCCAACGTAGTATTGATCCATCATTTCTCTAGCACTCGTGCTGTGCCCAACATCCTCAAAATCATCAGTTGCATCCTTACCTGCAAGAATCAAGCCAATTGTGTCATGTTTTCAAGCTTGTCAGAATGCACACTATATGGTGCTTGTAGACTGCTGCAAGGAGCTGCAGCCAAGATGCTACCTGTAGCAGATAACAAAACCTCATCCCCACCAGGATGGTCCTCCAAAAACTTTGTCACATCATAAACCTGTTTCAACAAATTAATGGTGGTTGAGATGACGTAGTACAGAATGTTGAAAAACTAATATCTATAAAATCAGTTCCAAAGTTAGCATCCTTTCTTCAAGAATAAATTTATTGTGAATAGAAGAACTTTTGATCTGTGTAAATGGAGAAAGGCTTCCCATTGCTTGGCCAAAAGGAACTAGTCATCACATAAGGATGCCAAGGACCATAGATGGAATGGATAGCTTAATTGTGGAGCTGGAAACCCTTATTCTTCCAAAAATTGGGCTTCAGATAATAGGTTACTGGTTGTAAAAAGAGAATTACAACTAAAACTCCAAGGAGAAGGAACAAACAGAAGGACGCTGTATCAAATAATAAACTTCTTCATTCCCAAAAGATCAAAGAATAAAACACACGTGGTATTCTGATTGCAGTTATCTACTTGTTTAAGCAGCTAACAATCAGTTTTGATACTCATGTAAAACTGAAGAGCCCCCCTGGTTAGTTTAGAATAAGTAGGAGAAAATCAAAACGTTTTAGCTTGCACAAGATGAGAAGGACATCAAGAATAAACAGTGCACATATTAATTTCTGGACAAAAATTTTACAAGAATACAAATTCACCAACATGGAAACAGTTGTTCTTTACTTTTACCCTTTTACACCTGCTTCATCATATGCCAGGACATAAGCATAATTCCAAGTCAAATAATATCTAAACTCAGGATGTTTAAACCAAAATTGAACTTCAGCTAAAGGGATAGTCAACGGTTATGGTCAAAACTTGATCTTGCCAGTTAGGATGGAAAATGTGTGATAAAAAAATGTCCTTAATTTGACAAACGAACTAAAAAGTGAAACTAAGGATGAATATCACTAATCGAATCAAGATCAACCAAAATTTGGTTTAACATAACTAGCAATCTGGAAGGACTATGCCGCAGCATAAGCAGTAACTATAAAAACTAACAAATGCAGAAATGAGTTGCCTTAATCAATGAAACTTATGTACTACAAAAGAAAGGACAATGTAGATTGTTCCTTGCCCAACCAATTGACCAATGTCATGAAAAAGCATCCGCTTTCCTCTCAACCAAATGAACTTTCACAGTAAAGCAGCTTTTCGTAGCTTCCTCACTACTCATAGTTTAAAAACAACCCCACAACATACGGACTTTTAAAAACCTTTTAAACCCATGTACTAATCCTCCTCAAATCTCTTCATCCCAGGATTAGGATAAAGTAGACATAAAAAGAAGAGTCACAGATCAGAGAATAATACATCAGGGAAATGCTATTAGTAAAAAGCAGGAAAAGAGTCAATCTAATCTAAGAACATACATGCAAAGATTCAACAATCCCAGATGGATGAAAAAAGATCAAAACATTCAATCCACAAGAAAACATGCTAAGACAATAATTGCAAGGAGAAAAGTATCAAAACAACAATAGAAAAGAAGATTACCTTGCCATTAATGATCAGCCAACAATCTTTTGGATTGTTGTGCTCAGACACCTGAGCCAAAGTGAAAACTTTGCCTTCACCACTCATCTGTTAATTTCTTTACTGCTTCTTTAGTGATCAAAGGAATAGCAAAATAAGAGTAAAAGGTGAACTGGGTATTCTTGAAATCAAGACAAGGATAAGCTAGATCTGCTAGATAGTGGGCCAACGAAAAAGGCGTGGGGAGAGAGAAAAGAAAGAAAAGAGTAAATTAATGAGTGAGTGTGGGTTTGGTTTTTGGTGGGTGGTGGGTGTGATAGATGCTCACTTAATTCAAGAATCTCAGAGATCTGTTGTTGATTTGTTGTGTAATAATTTCTTGAAGTAGATAATTGGTTTCTCTCCTATGACTCCATTGTTTCAATAGTTTAAGCTTTATTTTTCTTGTTTTCTTTTCCTAATTCCAAATTATATTTATGATCTAATTTCTAAGATTGGATTATTATGAATAAAGATAAGATTTTGTTTATTTCTCTAGTTTTTGATGCACTAATTTATCCAATTTTCCAGAATATGCCTGAAGAGGAAATGCTAGTTGTCTAGTGCATGTAGGTTAGGTATGAAATAAACAGAGGCTCTTATGTGTTTATTTTCTTTTGGGAAAATTCTTATAACACTTGAGAGTGATATAAATTTTGGATTTATTGGATGCAATTAGATATATAAGTCTTAAAATATAATAAGTCTTTTAGTCTCAATTTATAATGAATCTCTAAAAAAGAGAGAGATAGTTGTATGCAGATGAACTCCCCAGAAAATATGTATCATCTAACATAAGAAATAATTGCATTACTTCAGAATGTGTAATCATCGTGATATCAGAACTGATATTTTAAAATAAATGATTTTTCAAATGTTTTGCTTTAAGTTTCTGTTTGCAATTGATTGTACAAAGTTGAGTCAGAATGATGTTGATCAGATGACACCGATAGTGACCATGGCGATTAACATTGGGAGACACATCCATTTAGACAATCTGTCAGCTGATTCGTTTGTTAGACCTCCCAGTTGAGTCTCATTAGTTCCCTATCACTCAACAGAAGAAAAAAAAAAAAGTGGGGGAGAGGTCAGTTAAGAAAATATCATAATGACATATAATTAAGCCTAAAGAAAGTGATGATTGATGAGATTCATGACATAATGATGCTTAAGATTTAGAGAAAATTCTGAGGTGAAAAGAACAACATATTAGCATAATCTTTCATTGTAACAAATATATATGACAGTATTTCTAATACTGTAAGATGCAGAGAAAATGAAAGGGAAACGTAAGGATCTAATGTAGCAAACTTGGAATCAAATGTTGGATAAGGAAATCACTTTGGAAGTTGTTGAGAGAAGGCACAGTTCAGGCTGCCGCACAATATATATTTGATCACCGTGGCTATCATCCTTATATATATCCTGATTTCTGTGCCAAGTCCATAATGCATATGTAGAATTCACAACCTGCATCAAGGAATAAAAGGGTATTCCTCAACCAACAGATATTTAATATTTATCTGCTACAAAATGATGTTTGAGCCAAACAAGGAAATAGGTCAGATATTTGAATTCCTTTTGAAGTGATCCACAACACACACATAAGCAATTCAATCTAAAAAAAAGTGGAGAAATTGTTAAAAGGCGTTTATAACATTTTAGGCCAAGAACATAAGACCATACCTCAAGTATTCCATGTCCGAAGCTGCTTTCTCTGAATGCACTCCATTCTGGTTGCTTGTCCCAACAAAACTTGCCCTTAGCAGGGCCAGAAGAGAAATTTATGCGGCATATATTCCCAAATTCTGGTATATTGTCTCCAGCTGAAGGACATTTTCCAACGTCATCTGCATGTTCTACATCAACTTGCTCAATGTTTCCGCCATCTCCGACTGTTATGTAAACAGGACCACATGGGTCCAATGTATAATTATAGACTCTATTTATTCGCTCGTAAGCATGAACCTGCATAGCAGACAGTTGACATGTCTATGATATATAGTCTATAGAAGAATATAAGTATGGTCTTATTTGCATGGCCTACTCTTGCTCCTCAATCTCTAACTCATCATAAATCAATTGTGATAGGACTGGAAGAGTCTTGCAATCCATATTTACTATCATTCATTTTAATCATTTTAAAATTATTTTCCATCCATCATCACAACATGACAAGATGAGTTGACAATTTACCAAACAATATGAAGTAAATTCCCAATTCTATGATTGATTCATGGGGTGCATTAAAATACTTAAGAAGAATCTCATATTGAAGTATTTTACTTAGACAAGCAAAATATGATACAAGAAAGTTTTAGATCAAGGCTCTATAGAAGAATATATGCATGAACTGTGCAATATTCCTGCACCGGTACAATCCTAATCAACAACCACTACCGATGATACTACACAAAATTTATAACAGAGCTTAATGCAAGGATTCATCTACACAAGTTTAAATAGAGTGGACTCTCACTTACATGACCAGAAAAAACAATGTCAACACGGTATTGATAGAGAAGTGCTTCCATTTCCTGCCTCATGCACTCAAATTCCTGATAGTGTGAGGAATAGCTATTATACCAAGGTGGATGCCATGCAGCTACCAGCCAAGGGGTCTTAGTGCGGTCTACTTGATTTAAGTCTTCCTTCAACCAAGCATACTGAGAACCTAGAATTGAGATCAAATAAAACTTATGGTCAACAAGGCACTCCAAATGTCAAAAACCAGAAATGCATCATCCTAACATGGTAGTCCCTGAAAAATTAAATATGTTGGTCTCTTCTATGTTATGTATGAAGAACAGGAATGTCGCAGTACCAGTAGTGTTGTAGTCAACATATGCTCCCAACATGATAAAATGTATGCCACCAGCATCAAAAGAATAGTAGAAGTTACTATTAGAGCCAGACTCCTCTGATGGAACTGCAAACCTAGTCAAATATGATTTGAAAGTTATACCAGCAACTTGAGGTTCAATCTCATGGTTCCCTTCAATTACCATCATAGGAACTCTTGATATCAGTGGCTCCATAAACCTGAAATTCCGACCAAATAGTGTTAATGATAAAAACACAAGAACTTCATCTCATCGAGGTCACATTCACAATATGATATAACTAGTGATTATCAGGCTTCTATTATTGTATGTTTGAAGCCACAGGTAACTCCAATTTTTCTGCATGCATGAAAGCACTGAATGCTTGGGGCAGTTTAGTATATAACAAAAGGGTGAGATGGGAGGTTAAAATGGAAGCATATGAGCTTACATCCAATGAATGGCTTACAGCTGATTTGTTTCTGCGTTTTAGACAGTTCCTTGTGTAAGAAACCTATCAAAATGCTTTGTGAGCTGATAACTTATAAATTGAAGAATTGCCTTACTGAGATTGCTAACCAATGAAATTTTTTTTTTTTAAAAAGAAGAAACACATAATTCTAAGTCCAAGACTAAATCAACATGTACAAGTTATCCTCAAATTTTTCAGTCACGACTATCCGCCTATTCTCTTCTAACTAAGATCAGAAAGGGTACCTTCCCCAGCCATCCCAGCGAGGTTGATATGTCTCTCTAATAGGTGCATCAGGGAATGCACATGAGAAGCATGGAACTCCTTTTCCACCAGTTGTGAGGTATTGATTTGCATAAGTTAGGTCTCCCACCATTATAATCAGTGAAGGATCATTTGTGGCCAAATGATCTATGGTAGTTGATGAATTACTTGATAGGCCCAGGTCTCCAATAACAGCTATTCGATGAGGATATGAATAGGGGCTAGGCAATGGTAAAGTTTGAAAGAAATATTCTTCACTCATAGCTGGAATAGAGCTATCACCACACTTGTAGTAGTATTTAGTCCCAGGTTCAAGACCTGCAAGGAAATTAACTTCTGAAATCTTTTGTTGTATACTACTGGAGTCATCTTTATAAATTAGTAAAATACTTTTCTCATCATATTCTTCATGATATGCATATATACTTCAATCAAATTATATTGCTATCTTTCCCATCAATTAAATAAGATAAACCATTTCTAAACTAAAATTCCCGGTGGATTTTAACCATTATAATCAGAAAAAAAAATAAAAAAATAAAAAAATAAAAACTAAATGGGAGAAGTATCTTTACCATCAATTATGACATGATGAATGATTCCAGAAGTATAATTCACAAGTCCCTCAAAAGGGTACAACTGACTATAAACAGTTGAATTCCCTTTTTTTTTGCTCGTGTACTTTCCACTTTCTTTCCCATACCAGACTTCACTAGCCACAGAACCAGGATCCAGAGGAACTACATTGGAACCAATCTGTGCATTGCCTAAAGCAACCAAAACGAACCAAATTAACCACTTAATGCATCCATTAAAAACCACTCCATCACCTCAATACAACAACACAATCAAAAACATCAAGAAAAAATAAACACAGCCCATTAAGCTATCATCACAGCAGAGACATCAGAAACATTCCAAGAAACACTAAAGAGAAAGAAGTACCAGTGACCCAAGAAACCCACATTGAAGTTGAAGAAGATAAAGCCAATGCTATCTGCTCAGGAAAATCTCCTGTCACATTCTTTAAAAGACGTGGATGATCCATTGGCAAATCATCGCTGCCTCTACGCAGTGAGGAATCAAATCTTCTAGTTACTGGCTGAAAAGGGCCTTCAAGAGTGGTTGGTATCTTACCTGTACAAAACTCTATCTGTACAACAATCAAGAAACTGATTACATGCAACCATGATGTAAAGTGATCCATTTTGGCTTAATTCTTTTTATGTTTGGTGATCATATATACGTTCAAGAAAATATGAAGATGACCATAGTAAAGGTTGATGATTCTGGTGAGTATTATTGTAGTTTGAAGGTAATACGGTTTTTACTAAGAAAACTGATTTGGGCATCAGTGATTTAGACAGTGGAATATGCCGTTCGGTTAGGATTATAAATTTATAATACTCCTTAACAATATGTTTGCGAGGTGGAATTGAAGAAAAAGGAAAAGAAAAGAAAGAGCGGGTTTACTTTTTAATTAAGATTGGTTTCCCTTTAATTTAATCTTTTTCCCTAGCAAACATAATTATTTAAAGTTTACATAACTAAAAATTATAAGAAAATTTTAATCGATGAGGTTTTTAATTTAAGTTTTTTCCCTTAGTCTAGAAATCGCCAAAGCCCCTATAGCTCAGTGGTAGAGCGTCAGTCTTGTAAACTGAAGGTCCGTAGTTCGATCCTGCGTGGGGGCATATGTTTCCTTCTTAAATGTAGAATTAATACTCTCGTAATTTTTATGGACTTTACCATAGTAATGTCTCTCTGAAAAGACGTTTTTAATTTAATTTTAAGCTTAATTTAGGTGGTATCAAATTCATCAAAAAATTAATGTCCTATCAAATTAAAATAAGATTTTTAATTTTAAATATAATTAATTAATATTTTACTTATTTTATTTTTATATTTTTAACATAATTTATACTCATATGTCTAAGAATATCAATAACTTATTGACTAATTTAGTATCGATTTCTATTTAATCTTAAATGAAACAAGATGCATAAAGTAATAAGTTCACTAAGCATTCTTAGTAATTTTTTTTACTATAATGAAATTAAATTATATAATAGTTTAATTGGAATAAAAGAAAATTTAAATTTAGAATTATTATTGGACTTTTATATATTTATCAAAATAATAAAAATAAAATATCTAGAATAATATATCTTAAAAGAGAAAAATATTTTAACAAATAATTTAAAATAATAAGATATTTATTAATGAGATAAATTTTAAATAAATATGATAATTAATATTAAGTTTAAGATTTAATCAAAAAATTCCATTAATTAAATCATTTAAATGCATTGTTTACTACTAAAAACTAACGAAAGAACTTTATAGTTAACAGACATAAAGGGATTCGTTTGTCATACAAACCTCAGGAATTTCTTAATAATATACCCTTTTTTTTCTTCTTAATTTCCAGTTTTATGTGCACAAAGCACAATGCCCACCACCACCTGCAACCTTGCAAGTTGTGGGATAACTGGCCTTGACTCCCCTTGAGTATCGAATTAAAGTTTATGGTGGACATTAAGCCAAAAAAGCCCTTATAGCTCAGTGGTAGAGCGTCAGTCTTGTAAACTGAAGGTCCGTAGTTCGATCCTGCGTGAGGGCAATTTTATTTTTTACATTTTTTTGTTAATCTTCAAGAGGGAAAGAACTGCGTTGGATGGGCAATAACAGACACCTCTGGAATTATTTTTTCTTACAATTTTAAGCGAAGGGTTGTTGGATTTAATGATGTCTCACTGAAGATTATACGGTGCGAACTATGTCATGATGATATAGTTTACACCAGAAATAAACATGGAATTGGCTCAGGATATTCTGTAGTTCCAGAGTATATGTATTTTCAGTTGTTTCTCTTCTCCAACTTTTATTATGTGTTTTTCGGTACTTGTTTATTTCTTCATGGGTTTTTAGTCTTTCAGACATGAGATTGTTGGAGTTGTCGAAGCAGTTGATTCTGACGTTAACCGCTTCCAAATTGGTGGTGACTATGTTGGAGTTGGAAAATATGTTATTCATACAGAGACTGTGAGGGTGATTATTGGAGTAGGTGGGGTTGGTCACATGGCAGTCAAGATTTGCAGGGCCTTTGGGCTCATTGTTACATTATAGATTAGCAAAGCTAAAGTTTAGAGGGTTCAATGATTTTACAAGGAATTCTGTTTGCAGGAGTCAGTAGAAGTCCATAACATCAGAAGAACACGCATTTGATCCATACATGTCACCTTTAAAGACCACAGGCATCCCGGCCATGGTGGCCTACCCAAGCGAAGTCAAATTCAGTCCTCCAAGCCTTCTTGTGAGTAGCTTCTTTTGTTATTATCTTAACAAATAATGATCCTTTATCCTGAAAATATAGCTGATTTAGATTGACAAAGGGATTAAAATGTGTCAAGTATGAGAACAATGGAGGAAAGTTACAGTGGCGGACAAGAAATGTTGGGATTTTATATGTGCTGCAAACAAAATATACCCAGAGATTGAAATAGTAGCAATACATTATGAACTAATGAAGCTTCCAAGAAGCTGCAAAAGGGCTGATGTGAAATTCAGATTTGTAATTGACATTAAGAAGACTTTGTAGTGATATCTTAAGAAAAAAAGAGAGGAAAGCAACTGGAATAATAGGCTGTAAATATCAACCAAATTTGATTGTTAGAAAGAAATAATTTATGCTTCTTTTTTCTCAACTAACAGCACTACTGTTTAGCTAATTCAACCTTTGCAAGTATTTAATCTAACTTAGTGGAGAAATGGGCTGCCGCATGCTAAGACGAGACTACAGACATTTTGTCCTCTGAAAGTAGGCCCGGCCTTCTTGTACTAATTGTATGCTGTTCGATTTGTTCCCCCCTTCTTTCTTTGTTAAACAGTGTCGTTTGGTTGTCCCTAGCCTAGCCACCTATATACCGTGATAACAATCATAATTTTGGCTTCCTAGTTCTTTTGAGATGTATGAATATATTTCATAGCATAAGACAACCTGCTTGTTCATAAATTAGGTAGTACAAAGCATAACCAAGGAAGATACTGCTTATATGTTGAAGGATCAAATGTTCATTCAAGATGCCCTTATAGCTCAGTGGTAGAGCGTCAGTCTTGTAAACTGAAGGTCCGTAGTTCGATCCTGCGTGAGGGCATTTTTGTTATTATTCAATTTTTTTTAACTCCAATATCAGTTTTTTAAGTGTTTGGATAGGCATTATATCAGTTTTAAATTAGACTTCTCTTTTTCTTGACTTATCACTTAGGGATGGCAGTGTTATTTTGAAAGAAGCTGATTCTAGTGTTCATTGCATCAAAGCAGGAGATAATGTAGGAATAGTAACATACATTAGCTCATGCGGGAACAGTCAGGAATATGACCAAGGACTAGCTCAAAACCCGAAAGTGCCAGTTTCTAAATGTAATGGTTTTAATGTAGATGGTACAATCACACAAGGTGGCTTTTCTAGATTCATTGTTGTTTATAAAAGGTGAGCTTGTCAGGAGGCTAAATTGATAATCATTCATTCAATTTATGACTTCGGTTCAGAAACTTAAGGACAATGGGTTGCCAGGAATCGGATCCCTGACTATCCTGCAACCACGAGGCAGACAAGTGACTGCTAAGCTAGTAGCCCAGTGACTTCAGTTAGGATTCGTGACAATGAGTAGCTAGTGTCAGAAAAAGAAGTCCCTCAGCTCCTCATTTCTGATGTAAATTTGAATGATGGTAGGAAGTAGTGGAAGTGCAGCAGGAGGGCTGAAACAGACGAAGGACGTTTGTGCTGCCACAGGTTGAGTCAAATAATACCAATTCAATATTTCAATGGAGCTATTGAGAGGACGTTCAATAGTAATGTTAAGTATTGATCTGTTATTGATATGTAAAAGCTCCCTGAAAAGAAAGAAGAGAGAACTGCCTTAGCTGCTCGTGTGTTTCCTCTGCATTGCAACAATCTCCATTTTATTGTAGCCATCATCTAAAAGGACAAGTGTATATCGTATTGAATTCCTCCAGGATGCCTGACAATTACCCATTATTATTAGCTTCAGCAGCACCTTTTTGCGTGCTTAATGGGAGAAGCACCGTGGCCTCCGGATTGCATGATTTGCTAAATAAGATAGAACCAACCAAGTCTTAGAAATTAGCTAAAAAGCTGCACCTTGAGGCCATTTTCACGTACAGGTATTAAACACAGCCGAATACCACTAATATTTTGTCATTTGAAACTTAGGCCCAAAGGATCCAGGCATCTTGTAGATGTGCTTAATGTTTCAAAGGCTTTTAGTCTTGTAAATCTTGCACCATAATCTCGTATCAGAAACAAAATCATCCTTCTACGCCATTTTCTCGTTACTCTTTATAAATTCTTGAAAAGAATCATTTCTAAGTTTGTATTATTAATTACAAAATAGACACTTAACCGCTAAATAGAAAATAAGACTGCTCTTTTTATTTTTCATCATACTTTTACCATAAATATGAATGGTTTTAGTTTTTTTCCTTTTTCTTCCCTAAATTTCGTAAAAAACCCAATTGAAATCATTTTCTATAACGAAGTCTTACGAACAATCCCCAGTATTATTTTGGATAGTTCATGACCACTTGGTACTTTCATATAAGAATATTCCTAACAAATAATTGAAATTTTGAAAAGAATAAAATCAACTTCTTTTGGTCTATCACAACAAACAGTTGAATGAATAGATATAATATTATTTTAAAAAAATTAATTACATATTATTTTATCATGCTGAAGCATAAAATATTTAAAATGCATAATCTGTTGATCCTATAGTTGGGCGAGAGAAGCAGAGTCAATAAAAAAAAGAGAACAATTCACAACTTGCAAAAGCAGCAGTGGGTTGACAAGAACAACGATGTAGGGGCTTAGTGGAGAAAGGGAAAGAGAAGCCAATCCACAATACGTCCAACTTCCATGGAAAATCAGATGATACAATACGTGGGTGCAAGTAAGTGGCTGCAAATGTAGAAAAGGCTTAGACAAGTGCATGTTATAGGGGCAACTTGGATTGGGTTTGTGTTCTACATTATATATATATATATATCCTTATTTTCGTTCTATAATCTTATTATTACACTGCACATGTCTTCATGTGGGGTTGACATTTTCGTGGGTCCATTTTAGGAACCCAGTTTTGAATAGGAAGAAAAGCAGGAAAAATAAAAAATAAATAAAATTGAAATTCAAAACACAGGTAGATGCTATTGAGATTGATTGGGGATACAGACATGCATATAATAATTCTTCTGGGTTAATTGGGTTCCATGCGTACATGCAATAATATGTGCATGCGGAGATAATAGTAGCCTGCCTCAGAAAGAGAAGAGATTGGTTTCTTTTTAATTCTTTCCTTATTCTTGAAGGGACGGGATGATGGATATAATTTAATTAACAACTTAGGTTTATTGGATTTCTTTTCTCTTCATTATATTAAATAAACTAGCAATTAACAGATCATGGGAGCCAGTCAGAGTAATCTTTCTTTCTAAACTGCTATTATGTGTATAATTTTGATGTAATTATTGAATCCTATGTCCAATTAACTTGTTTATTTTAATCTCTATATTACATGATTTCCACTTTGAAACATGTTATATTCAGTTTAGAATAATTGCATATTGTTTGAACTTAAAATTCTGAATATTCTTTACTAAGTAAATTAGTTTTTTATTTTATTTTTTTTTCAAACTGCGGTAAACTTTATGATAATGTATTAATTAAAAGTGTATTGTAGAGAAACATAAAATATGATTTGAAATTCATCAAAAGAATTATGTTTAAATGCCATTTTATTGGCAAATCATCAATAGTAGCTAAAGATATTTAGTTATTACTTTTCTTTTTCATTTTTTGGTATTTTATAAATTTGTGTTGTGGATTGAAATCATGTGACAAAAAGTTGTGAGCTGGAATGAAAAAGACCAAATGGACAAACTAACCATCCAAAAATGACATGTAACTATGATCTAATTAATTAATTAATTAATGGGACTCCTAAGCTTGGGCAGTATGTTTAATAATTTATGTAGCTTAAAAACTGTATGAAAAATCCCTACCACAGTTGTACCATTTATATGCCTATTAATTTTATTATTGGAATGCCCAAAGAGAGAGAGAAAAAGAAAAAAGACAAGTGTCTTATTCTTGTTTGTTTTTATTATCTGGAATTGAACCTACCTAATAGAGAATTAATAATATGAAATTAAGGGTTATCCAAACGTACACCGACACATCCCTTGTGCCACTGAGCAGTGTGCCCTCGTAATTAATTAATTCTATGTTTCTAATCCCATAAGCAATCATGATTTGTTCCTCTTGATTAATATCAAATTATAATTAGGTACTAACTTGTTGCAAAATCTATTTACTTTTCTGGGGAGGAATAATGTTTAGCATTTTATATAAACTGCAAAATCTGGATTAGTATACCCACAAAATCATACATGTTCAAAGCATGATTTACAGGGCAGGGGATGACTGATTGGGCTGCTAGAATTAATTTCTTGGAATCCAATTCTTGTATTACAATATACATATGCGACAGCATGGCTAATAGGCCAAAGTTAGGAAACCTCAGGCAATCTTGGTTCAGAATTATTGATTGAGAATCTCCAGTTCATGAAGACAGCAAAACAACCAATGTAGTAAAGAATCTGCTTTCATTGATCAATTGAAATATTGCCGTCATATACAATCAATTTTTATATTATCCTGATGCTTTTTTATTAAAGAATTGTTAACCCACATCAATTATTTAGTGTGCCTAATTATAATTCACTTAAAATTATGTCTCGATTATTTATTTGTTGGGTACGAACATTAAAAATAGCTGAATCTTATACTATTTTTACTATAATTTTATTACTATTTCTACTTCTTATGTTTTGAATAAATTTTTTATTAAAATCTTGCTCAATTATAAAAAATTTAATCGGATTACTTTTTAATTGGTAATATTAATTATTTTTAAAAGAATGTATATATGAGTTAGGATTACTCTCCACTTAATGTATGGATTTAGGAATCTTTCGAATTCGAATTCACCTTCCAAAAAAAAAAGATATCAGTAAGAATCCTACAAGAGAAAGGATTAGACTTAGCCAATAGTACATGTTCTCAGGCATTGATTCATTTAAAAGTGAACCAATGGGTCTAACTTCTAACTAACTATGTGTCAAACCATTAACATGCTTCCTAAATACATTCCACAAAAAAAAAAAAAAAGGAACTTATTCCAAACAATTACAGACAGGACAGGCATGATATCCATTTCACTACATTGAAAGGTGAAAAGATAGTGGTTAGGCTTTAGCTAAGCTAAACATGTACAGTCTTATAATGATAAGGTTGACATTGAAGAGAAAAAGCATTTCCAAATGATGAATAGTTCAGTTCTTTCTTCTCTTTTTTTTTTTTTTTTTTTTTTTTATTCTTTGTTTTGTTAATAATTTTGGTATTGTGGGTTGTTTTTCATTAAAAAAAAGAAATGAGATATTAGACTTAATTAAATATATATATATTAAAAAAAAAGGTACAATAAGTGGGTTTTGATTTTAAGAATTATAGCTGGAGAGACAAAAAAAATTGTGTGATTAGATGTAATGATAATCAATCTTCTATTTACCAAACTTTCCAAGATTTTGTAGCCCACTTTTTACCCTTAATTATATTTGTGGTTTATACTACAAGAATCTAGGGCTTGAATTAATAGAGAAAAGAGAGATTAACCCATGTGACTGTGGGGTTAACATAAAAAGCCGTTGTCTCTGTTTTTCTAAATAGCCAATGTTAATTGATTAGCTAAATCTCCTTTCCATTTCAAGTATCTGGGCTTAGACGCATATGCTGGAGTCACAGTCACAGGCCATTGCGATTCGGCTGATCTCATTCTCATTTTGAGTTGTTTTTTTTTTTTCTTTTGTAGACATGAGCTAAATTCGGATTAATTATTTAAATATAAGATTTTTACATGTATGAGAAATCAAATAAAGAAAAAATTTATTTAAATTCATATAAAAATAATTAGATTTATTTAGTTACAAATTTTTTTGGGCAAACTGAACGGATACTATAGTTTATGAAAAAATTTAAATAATTGTAACATAAATTCCTTTTAAATAAGCCGAATGAATACCAAAGTTTATGAAAAAATCTAAATAATCAGATAATTAAATTATTATTATTATTATTATTATTACTACTATCATCATTAGCTTAGTAAGTTTAAACTTTGGTGCTCATTTATAATATTATTTTATCTTACAAATAAACTGAGAACTCAAGAAGTAGTTGAGGCAAATGATGTCATTTTTCTTCAATTAGGTTTTAACAAACTAAACAACAATTTGTATTGTTATTTAGGCATGTTTTGGATCTAAGTTAGCAGAAAAGCCCGTTTGAGAGTTTATTTATTTATTAGGCTTAGAGTTGAAAAATTAGGCTTAATTAAGATAGGAACTAACACATCAACAGAAAGAATCATTATAGCGTCCATGTCAAATTGCTATACTAGTTAATTAATGAAGGCACTTGAAGTTTTAAGCAAGGAGTAGGTTTTAGTATATAGTTTCTTAATTAAGCTTCAAAAACCTTCTGATATTCTTACTGTCAAGGTATCTTAACTCCCATTATCATCATCACCATCACAATCTTTTTCATTTGGTCCAACTAATCAGTAATCACAAAGAAAACTTGAGTTTTAATTAAAATACATTTGTTGAATGCTAGCTAAAATCAATTGAGAAGTTTGGGCATATAGTGTTTTAATGTAATGTTCTTTGTTTTAAAACTTCCCAAAAAAAAAAGTTATTAATTCTCACATTTTTCAACAATTTTTAACTAATGTTTGAATGTAATAGCACAATCGTCCACCAAATTTATCAACCCTACAAACATTATACTTGTTCCAAATGTGGGTATTTGTTTTTTAATAGCACATTAGATTTATTATTAAATTTATAATATAGATTCAAATTTCAGTAATTTTTTGGTCAATTTAATAGTTCGAGTAATTAAATATTTACTTGAAAATATAAGAGATTAAAGGTTAAATTATTTTTAACCCTTTAAAAATTCTGTAAAGTAGTATTGGAAGCAAAGGAATGAAAAAAAAAAAAAAAAAGATAAAAAAAAGAAGCAATTGAGTATAGGAACACCACTTTTTATTTAGTGAAATGGAAGGTCAGTCAATATATTTTATGTAGGTAGGACCGTTACTGGTAAATCTGTAAAAACATAAGCTTTTTTCTTTTTACCACCTTAATCATTAATTGTTTACTTTTTATTTTAAAGAAAAACACCCTCAGATCTTCTTCTTCTTCTTCTTCTCCTTTTTTACCTTCTTGTTTCATATTCGCTCGATTCCCACCAAACAGAAAGATTAGTTGTAAAAAGGAAGACATTGCCTCCTTTTACTCTCTGTCAACCACCCGTCACCTTTACTTTTTTTTTTCTCTCTCTTTCTCTCTTATAAAGCATAAGAAAAGAATAAATATTATTATAGGGAAGAATTTGGATAAGACTATATAGTCTTTGGAGAAACAGAAGATTCTTCCGTTAATGACTGTTGCACCAACCTCCCCGTAATTTATTTTCTTCTCCTCCCCTTATATCACAAACATTTATATTATCACATGATGAAATTAAAAATTCAATTTCTAAGTTATTTAGGAATAAAATGTCGTATTAAAATGAGAAACCATTTAATTCACGGCTGTGATGATGTGTCAAAACAAGGTTCCCGCCAATCACTGCGCAAGCAAAGATTGGCTGGCAGGAAAATATAATAATAATTTAAAAAAATATTTATTAAGTTATTCAGAAAAGGAAAAACTGAAATAAAATAAAAGTGGATATATAGTTGTAATCCAAAGGAAAGAAAGGAGGATTCTCCTTAATGAGCGGAGAGAGTGGGTGGGGGCATGTGGGCTGCAATCCATGTGGTTCTATGTTGTTTTCTGGTTGGTGCTTCTTCATTTCTCCTAAATCTTTTCTTCTTCTTTTTTTTTTTTTTTAAAAAAAAAAACATTTTGGGAGAAACTTACTATTATCAACAATTATATATTTCACCCTTTTGTTTACCCTCCATCAATTCCTTACCAATAAACACTTTCTAATTTTATGAAAAATAAAATATAAATTTTGTTTAAAAATTTATCTTTTTATATTTTTATTTTAGAAATACAACACAAGTTCTATTTTTCATTTTCGTTTAAATTAATATTCTATAAATGAATACGCCCCAAGTTGCGAGTTGCGAGTTGCGAGTTGCTTGCAACTCAGCCTTGGGCCATGGAGGTTCGTTAGCTAATTAAAGCGATGGAATCAACAAATGTTGAGTTTAAAGCATTCTGTTGGTGAGCACATGGACAAATAAAGAGTTGCATTAATATAATGCCTAATTAGGCATCTATATTATGCCCAGTTAATTAGGCTTAATGCGCATATATCCTAAATCACAACAGCGCATAATTAATACAAAAACATTTACTATTTATTTATGTAAGACGTTACATAGCAAATTATTCGATTTTTTTATTAATTTATTTAAACATGATCTTATTAATTTTAAATGCTATCCTCTCGACCCTTTTATTTTTTTCAATCCAACAATTTCATACAAAAGTCTGCATAAATTTATTTATAAAGGCTTGAAAATATCGTGTTTAGATAATTATTTGGCTAATATGAATGGGAAACAGAGCAGGAGAATTGAATGCACAAACACTTGCTGTCTCTCTTTATTTAGTCAGTACTTTTAAAATTAGATTTTTGGATCAAATGATATAATTAATTTTATATATATTTATATTACATTGAGCAGTGCATAAGTCAATAGCCAATAATAATTTTTGTCATGGTGCTAGGCTGCAGTATCTCTGACATGGAAAAAAAGAAAAAGAAAAAAGAAAGCATTGATGCAAAAGATGTTTAATATTTGATTAATCCAAAATTATAGTTATTTCCTTAAGGTTATTTTTATGATATTTAAAAATATATTATATATATATATATGCATGCTTCTTTCTTTGTTACTCTCTTTTCTGCCAAGTGTCTAAATGGATGAAAAGTAGTATGTGTAAATAGTGGACTCCAAGAGAGTTATTTAATTTAATTTTTGGACTTTCCAATTATATCTCTTGAAAATATCAAACATTCATTCGAATAATAAAATATAATATTTTAATTATTTATTTGTTTTTAATATACAGTATTTAGATTTTAATATGTTATTGAGAGAAAATACTTTGTTTTTTTGGGTTGAGAATAGAGAAATGAACTTCTTGACCATGTTAAAAGCTAGCTAATGCCTTAAATTAGTTAAATCATTTGTTTTGCTCCTATCTAATTTGATAACATTTCCATTTTAATTTTTTTTATACAACCTTTAATTGCTAAACTACCTTAATAATTAAATTTGGTCTTAACTGTATTTTATACCTTTACTTCCCAAAAGAAAAAAGAAAATATGGAAAATGTAGATATAAAGATTCTGAAACATGTATTTTCAAGACAAGAGAACAATAGGGTATTTTTCAATAGTATGCTAAAAGAGAAATGATGTGATAAGTGGTGGTACCGAATAGCCATGGTTCCACCATCCACATGGTGCAACACATGCTTGGTCTATAGTCATTATCCATCCAAATGAACTTTCTTTCTGTATGAGATTAGATCTAATCCAGAGGAAAAATGAATATGTGTATCAAAATCCATAACCAGTGTCTTAGAAACTGTTTCAAAAAAATAGGGCCAATTTTCGTAATGAAAGGTGGTGCATTTCAATTGCATGGCTAAAATTGACTCCATGTGCATGACACTTGTACTTGGAGACATTTGGGGTCAATGTATGACATGCATGTTCATCTTTCATCAAGCATATACCTAATCCAATTAATGTATTAGTCTCTTATTTTTTATGCATAGATAATGACTCTGTTCCATCTTCTTCAAAGCCCTATTTCAAAAAATGGTTGTTATTAGATGATATTCATTACATGTGTTTTCATTCATTTATGATGCATTAGCTGTTGCTGATGCATCATACAGCTGCTATTATATTATTATTCTCATTTCTTTTTAATTTTTTTCTTTTTGAAAATATATGAATTACTTTTTTTTTAATTAATTAGGATGGAGAAAAAAAACTTATAATTGAGAAATATTATAAAATTCTCAAAATATAAATAAAAAGATCCAAAAGACGGATAATTTGTAATATTCTAATAATTCATAACTATAGTAATCCAGACTTTTATATTTTGAGTTTCATTTTTGTGGCTTCTATAAAAAAGAAATTCTAACTCTTTTGAAAATAATTAAAACTGAAATTAGTTTTTTTATAACACCAAAGAAAATTATTAAATTTGTTATTTACTCTTTGATAAATGGAAACAACCAACTTTATTTTGATTGCTATTGTATGATTAGTTTTTATTCATGACTATTTTACGTAATTCATACCACAATTAGTATATATTTTATTCACAAGATAATGATGCAAATAGTATTCATTTAGTTTTGTTACGGTCAGAAAGTCTTAATTTATTTTATTTTGACTTTTCATTTTTTATTACAACTTAGTCCCTTTTCAATGACAAATTGATAAATTATTTTTTTTTTATTACTATTTTTGTAATATGTAAGGTGACTATATTGAAATACAGTTAAAATTAAATGATTAAAACAGAATAAATTAAAATTTTATGAAGCTGAGTGTAAACTAAATAATATTTCGTATTATATTCATCTCTTTCACATTTAAAATAAAACTTTTAAATGCAATGCACGTATTATATTTATCAATTTGTTAGTTTGCTTATTTCAAATTTTTATTAAAATACTCAAACTCTAAGTTTTATCCAAAAATTAGTAATCTATGAAATAGGTAAAAGAAACCATATCAATTTAATTGGAGATATTTTTATAAATCCACACTTGAGTGAAGAAAATGCAATGATTCTGGGAGTGAGAGAAATAAAAAGAAATAATAAATAATTATCTATAATAACATACTCATCATTTAGTTTACTCCAACATTTCACATCTTTATGAACAATCCAATTGATTCATGTTTTTTAAATTCTCATGAATCAAATCTTCTTCCCAAATAAACTTCCTCCTTTGAGATGCTAATTAAAAAACTTACACAAAAATATTCACTTAAGAACACACAATCATGCAAATAGTAATGTTTTAACTAAACTATTTGGTTCACGATAAATATTTACAGACACTGACATTCCTATTTTCTTTATCTCTATAATTAATTAGACATTTTTTTTATGTAATATGGTGTCCATTATAAAATCATGTCAATTTGTATCATTTTTTTCTTTTAAATGGGAAGACGAATGAGCATTTGTGTGTCTTTTCCTGTAATAATTTTATTTTTGTAATACTAATAATTTGTGTGGCTGCTTCCCCTTTGTTGAACAAGCTCTGAGTGCTTGTTGATTTAACTATTTGGGTCTCTTTCCTCTTGAAGAAAACCATAAGTTGATTATATAATTAATTTTGTATGATGATCGTTATCTATTTTATTGATATGGTGGAAGTCTAAGCATCATTTACATCAGTACTTTCATCTATATCATAAACATTTGTTCTTTTTGGACCGAATGCTACCTCTGATAATTTCCTCTCATGCATCATAAACAAAACAAAACAAAGTAAAAGGTTCTTGCTAAATTCTTGTGCAAACCAATCAAACAAAAAGGTTTTATATATATATATCCTTTAGAAGACATGCAAAAATCAATTTGTATCTGTAGATGAAAGTCCAACATCAAAGACAAAATTGTAAATTACTTAGGTAAGCTCCTGCAACTGCAAAAAATTTACTTAACATAGTAATTTAGGCCCCTTCATACTTGTTCTTCCTCTTGTCCTTGAATATCATCTTCTTCCTTAGCAATTCAGGCATATGAAATTTCTTGAAAAACAACAAATATCCAATTTTCTGTACCATAAACAACCAACCGTACGATTAGTTTCGGAGATGCAAAATTCTGAAAAATCAAAACGAACCGGTGTTTCAATTTAATTCTGTTTATGTCTTTTATAAGTTTGTTTTATTTGATTTTAAGTTCAAAGAATTGATTTCAACTAAATTTCCCAAACTAACGGACTTTTTAAAATTTATTAAATATATTAAATTTTTATTTTCAAAAAATAAAAAAACTATGATGTAATTTAATACTTTTATATTTGAGGGTTGGAGATATTTCTTCTATCATATGAGTACTATGAGTTTTATTATTTTTAGTATTTTGAAGATACATATTTATATATTTATTTCTTTACAAAGTCTTGCATTATTTAACTTGGATCATCACTAAATTATAATTTTACAAGTAATATATCTAACAACCATCTAAAATTTATAAATATATTAAGATTTTTATTTAAAAAAATTATATTTCAAATTAATTAAAATTAAAAAATATATTTTAATAATTTATTATGACCATAAAATATCCAGTTGGATGCTAAATTACTTTAAAATAATACTTATTTTATCAAAAGTTAGTATTGCTATTAATATTCAGAATGTAAGAAAATGAAAAAAAAAAAACATAATATGCACATAAAAAGACACATGTTACATTGTTATAAAAAAAAAATATTTTTCAAGCGTAAAAATACCAAATTATAGATAATTTTCTAAACTTTATATTTTATTTAATTTGGTCTTTTTTATATTTTTACAAATCCAATTCAGTTTATTTGATATAGTCATTAGTTGGAACCAATTCATATTTAAACAGTTTACTTTATAGGCTTATTTTGATTGGATTTAGCACCAAACCGGTCAAATAGTCACTCCTACAATATGTACAACTACTTATGTCAAAATAATCAGTTTAATTCAAGCAACAACTTCCAACTTTGAAAATTCAAATTTTAGGTTTCTTTTTATTGGTACCTATTTTCCTTATTCTATCAAATGACTCCCCTAATATAGTCACATGCATTTTTCACATACAAATCTAACCTCGTGGATGGATTGGTTTTGATTTTTTTTATTTTTAAAAAGAATAAAGGAGAGGTTGCAGAAAAGAAGGTAATTTTATTAATAAACAGAATTAATTCAAGGTTTGTTTTGTTTTGTTTTGTTTTAATTATTGGTAATGAAATAATAATAATAATAATAATAATGAACCAATGAGTAGGTATGTGGGACTGGTTCACACCCGGGAATATTGGTCAATCAAAATTGGCACTTTTCATAAGAGAAGAACATTCTTTAGCACCGTTTGCGGTCTTGTAGTCAAGGCTGCCCTGCGTTCTCTGTTCTGGGCTGCACTACCTCACTTGGGGAAAGTTTTTTTTTTTTTTTTCTTTTTCTTTTAGATAATATTGTAAAAAAAAAAAAATAATAAAAATAAACCTGCATTGAACTTGAGACCCGCCAGGCACAGTTTTTGGTTACCCGAAAACCTAAAAGCTTAGGCCTACAAAATCTATGACTTTTCCTTTTGGTTTTGTAAAGATGCAATTGAGTAAAAAGTGCTAAACCCATCTTCCTCCCTCGCGTGTATCTCAAGGTAAACAATTAAATTTGCTTCCTGTTTTATGGGTTTTGTGGGCCTCCTTCTTCTCTTCTAATTTTACCCTACACCCAAACACTACCGTTGTTAATATTTAACATATTTTTTCTTTTTCTTTTTATAAGAAGAAAAATAAAGAAAACTAGAGGGAGTGTTTCTTTTCAAATAAAATTTAAATCATGATTTGTATGGAATTAATTTGAGCATAATTTTGTATATATTTTAAATTATTATTTATATAATATCATTTTAGTTAACTCAGGAGAAAAAGAAACTGCAAATAAGAATGTACATTGACTTAAACTTAGGTAAAGTAAAAGTTGATGTGGCAATTTGATTTTACATGAGTGAGAGTGATGCTTCCATGCAATGATAAAACATCTAGTAACAAAATTAATGATTTAATTTTAACTTGTAGAACTCGAAAAGTCAAAACCCTCAACTAACACTTTAATCTTATCATGGTCCACGTAATCAATGGTTGTAATTTTCTGTTTTAAGTGCATCATAATGTCTGTGTGCACCTTTATGTACACGATGATTGATGATAAGAAAGAGGGTAAAACTGTAAATGAAAAGTTATTTGAACAAAGCGTGAGAAATTGCCATAATGGGAGCCACTTGCTATGTTGCATGACACTATAATTAATCTTTGCCTCCCAAAAGCAAATACTGTAGAACTCCAAAATTACATTAAATTGAATTAATACCAATTACCCAATTAACTTTTTGTTGCCTTCTTGGGTTTTACAAGATTGTAGCATTATATATATATATAATTTCAATATCTAATTAATCTAATGCTTTATTATATATATATATATATATATATGAATATTATTATTATATTTCAGAATTCATTGAGTGTGAATCTAAAAACAAATCCAATAAACTATAATTTCGATATTCATAAATGTACTTTTTGATGGTTAATTGAAATTTATTTGAGAATTTCAATTACAATTTATATTACCATAAATATAAATTGAATACCATACATAAAGTGAAATGAATAAGTTTGATAATATTTTATAAGGAAAATTATTTAAAAAGGTAATATAATTATTACGTTTTTCTTCATTTCAATGAAAAGAATTAGGTCAAAGGCTTTTATTAGATGTAGAAAATTTCACATGCTTGTATTCGTATACCCTTCCTCACATGTGACGTATCCGATTCATTTCTAAATTTCCAATTCTATCATCATTTTGACTAACATCTACTCCTCTTCTCTCTAATCTAAGCCCACACAATACCAGAAAATAATAAATAAAAAAATGTGCCCTTCAACTAATTTGGTTGAAAATATTTCTCGACATTTATAAATTACTAAAATTTTTTAAAAAATAATATTGATGTGTAAATAAATTTATTTTTTCGGTTACTGTTTTACATATGATACCCGTAATTAATATGTAATCGAATGTAAAAGTACGATAAACATAATCTCATATTTATTTGATGAATAACTAATAATTAAATAAAATTGATACGGATAGAGTGTTATTCAAATAAGTAGTTCTGAAAATGAAAATTCCAGGGGTAAAAAAGAAAAAGTTCCAAACATCAAAAACCTTTTAAGAAGTGGGAAGCTTGCTGTTGGCAGGTCAAAGACTTATTTATTTATTTAAATGCCGTGATTGGCGCCTGAGAAAGTAAACTAACCAAAGAGAAAAGGCAGGAAAATTGTTCATTTTATTTTTTAAATTTTAATCTTAACAGTAACAGGAACACCTTCTTAATAAAAGAAGAAAAGGGGGGCCTGGACGGAATTTATTTGTACTGAGCGCAATTGCGTTGCTTTTATCCATATACCGCAAAATCAGCAGGAAACCGTGACATCTCCTAACATATTTATTTGGACCGTACACCCGTTGCTGCTGACATGGCACCTCTGCGGTTAAATCGTTAATGGTTCGTTACAGTAATTATTATTTTACTTATTTATATAAATTTAAACACTATACGCCTTGTTTGGTAACAAGAAAATAAACGAGGAAGAGTGAAAATTTTTCATGTTATTCTTTTGATTACAAATATGGAAAAGAATAAAAAGGGAAATTTCGTTAATTTGTTATATTAATTTATCGAAATTATATTGACATGCATACATTCCCAAACAGGATGTTACAGTGGGTAAGCAAGAGAAGAAAGGGTGTGGTTACTGACAGTGAGAGCGGTTATGTTGGGTTAGGTTAAACCTTAAACCTAACCTGTAACCACTAACGGAGAAAAAGGCGAGGCATACGATCTAATTAACGGCGTTAAAAGGGTACGTTGGTTAGCAAAAGTTTATTGTAATGTCGTTTAGGTCTATAAAAAGGTCGGTTTGTTGCAGCTCCATTCTCTGACTCCAACACTTTCTTTCTTTTCTCTTCTTTTCTTCTTTCTTTTCTTTTCTCTGGAATTATCAAGCAAATTGTTACTAATAGAGAGGGGAAAAATAAGAGAAGGAAATGGCAATGGAGGTGTCTAATTCTAAATGGTTTTGTCTTTGCACGGCAGTTCTTGTTGTTATGCTCGTCGGAGTTTTCGCTACTGCACGGAACGACGGCTTCTCTGGTTTCTTAAGGTTCTTCATTAAATGCCTTTCCTTTTCTTCTCTTTCGAGAATTATTGGAGATGTTTCTTTGTCTCTTTGTTTTGTTGGTCATTTCAGTGTACTCTGTTCTATAGAGAAACAGAGTTTCTTCTGTTTTTACTTTCTTTTTTTTTTAAAAAAATTATTTTCTTTTGTGCTTATTTAATTTCTTTTGGTATTAAAAATCAAGATTTTGAGCTGCATTATTTCTTTTCAAGCTGGTTTCTGGCGTTATTTTATAGATTCTTGCTTTTACACAGAAAATAAGCGTCAAAATGCGGCTTTTATGTTACTTTCCCTGCTTCAGTCTATAGCTGCATTATGAAGTATTTAGCTAAAATGGAGCTGCTAACAAAATTATAAAATGTTTAGCTTGAAATGTTAGTTTCGTTTTCCTTTTATTCTCTTTTTTTTTGGGGGGAGGATGGGTGGGTATTGGTTTGTTAGCTCCATTAAATAACCTTACGTACTAAGCCTTACAAAGTTTCATTTTCTCTTTCATTTATTTTTCTCTCTCTGAATCTCCACCAAAATGACAGAGAAAGCTGACTTTAGTTTTTAATGGAAGAGCACAAAATTTATTTCACTAGTTAGTCCTAATCCACTATTACATTCTCTAATTATGTCTGTTGTCATTATTCTTTGCAGGAATATTGTAGAAACAGAGCATTTGGAGAGCTCAAACAACTCATCAATGGCAGCCAGGTAATAATAATATACAAACTAGACAAGGAAAAAATTTCTCAGCCGTTGGATAATGGGTAGTATCATTAGTTGGAACGTTGGATGTTCGATAACCGTTTTGTTTTAAGAATCTGTATATCTGCCGTTGAGATTGTCGTGGGATCTTTAGATCTGGATCGTTTATATCGTTATTGTCAGTTTCTTTGGATTCCTCACAGTATTCCATTGCTTGCCCTCAAACAGCGAGCGTATCCGTCAGGTCTATCTGATAAAAAGGGAAAACACGTGAGGGGTATTTTAGTCATTCTACTTTATTTACCATCGCCGACGGTTCGCCTCGACTGGTTTAATTAAAGAAAATAAAAATTGGGTGTTAATTCTTTTTTAATTTAATTTTAACGGTTTTTAGTGGATGGTGATTGGCATTGAGCAGTGCACACACCTACACTCACACTACAGTACACACGACACCAGCATTGTACTTTGTGTTATCTCTCTACTCGCTTCATGGGTCCCTCCACGTGTCCTCTGTTTTGGGTTTTCACTGATCATTTATTTATTTATTTTTATTTTTTGTACCAGTGGAGAAGAAATTGAGGAATGGAAAAATGAGCATGCAGTTGATGACCCAGAAGAAGTTGTTGCCATGGTTGAGATGTATGACACTACTCTCTTGAATTATAACATAACATTATGTTTTAGTTTTAAAATTGGTTTATGATGGACTTTTCTTTCCTAGTTGCTTAAATCTCAGTAGCAAATGGGGAGAGTATTGGTAGTTAGGGTAGTTGATTAGAGGGAGGTGGCCATTAATACTGTCGCTACCTATTCTGGTATAAACAGCTGCCCCTAACTGACCCATTTCCATTCAAATTTACCCTTACTAATTGTGGTTCTTCTTCTTGTTGGTTATTTAATTTTCCCTTCTTGCCCTTCTTTTTTTGAAAATTTTACATTTTGACCTCTTTTACCCTGCTTCTGTTATATTCATCAGTAGCAGCGATAAATCCATTACCCTTGTTCACCAGTAAGATTTCCATAATTCTCATTCATTTATGTTATGTTTAAGCTTCTTTTATGATTATGACTGATTTGGACTCAACTTCATTTGAGTCGACATAGATTTTCTATACCTCCAAATCATCATTATTAATATTATGTTATTATTATTATTTTAACATTACAGTGCTGCCCAGTTTTTAATTTTCTCAGCAATTTTCAATATTTGCTAATTAGAACTTAGGCGTTAAGATTTCTTACCTTAATTAGTCTGACACAGGGTGTTATAGGCTCAAACCATGCTGTTTGCTCTTGGAATGTCTTTTTTTTTTATAATGAAATGACGACTACCATGTGCGTGATCGTAGAAGAAGACAGTACACGTATCACTCATTTGGGTTTTAGCTTCTGACTGCAATGCAGCAACCAAGTCGAGCTGATTTCTATCCGTTAAAACTGAATATGCCTATTGGTCCACTATATGACAAAATGTCAGCTTCCTTTGCCCTTGTAATGCTTCCTACGTATTAATCTTGCTTAGAAGCTAAAGAAATAGTACCAATTACCCCACTACTACGCGCCACCGACACAAATCATGAACGAAAGTACTGTTATTCCATCCAACAATTATTTGTTCCCAATGTTGAAAAGGGTAAAGTCTTTTTAGAGAAAAATTGGAAGTTAGTTAATGATCATAGTACTAATCGCGTTAGCTTCATTATTGTAGGAGCATCCGCAACAGCACCGAAAGGAGAAAGTTAGGATATTTCTCGTGCGGAACCGGCAATCCAATTGATGACTGCTGGCGCTGTGATCCCAACTGGCAGAAAAACCGCAAGAGACTTGCTGATTGTGGTATCGGTTTTGGCAGAAATGCCATTGGAGGTCGTGATGGTCGTTTCTATGTTGTTACTGATGCTGGCGATGATGATCCTGTTAACCCAAAGCCTGGAACTTTGCGTCATGCTGTTATCCAAGATGAGCCCTTGTGGATTGTGTTCAAAAGGGATATGGTTATTCAACTGAAACAGGAACTTATTATGAACAGCTTCAAGACCATTGATGGACGTGGGGCCAACGTTCATATTGCTAATGGAGCATGCATCACTATCCAATTTGTTACTAATGTCATTATTCATGGTCTTCACATTCATGACTGTAAACCCACTGGTAATGCTATGGTTAGAAGCTCACCGAGTCATTATGGATGGAGGACCATGGCTGATGGTGATGCTATCTCTATTTTTGGATCAAGCCATATCTGGGTCGACCATAATTCACTCTCTCATTGTGCTGACGGCCTTGTTGATGCTGTTATGGGTTCTACTGCCATTACCATCTCCAACAACCATCTTACCCATCATAATGAGGTGGGTTTGGTGCATTTTCTTTATCCAACAACACTTTTTATTTTCGTTTCTGTTGTTCGTTACTGAAAGCTAATGTTGTTTCGTTCCCAATTTAATACAGGTGATGCTGTTGGGCCACAGTGATTCCTACACCAGAGACAAGCAAATGCAAGTGACCATTGCTTACAACCATTTCGGAGAGGGACTTATCCAGAGAATGCCAAGGTAAGCGTTTAATTAACCTTTTTCTTATATCCAATCTTACAAGTCCACTTTCATATAAACTAACCAGAAATTCTGGATGATGATAAATGCAGATGTAGGCATGGGTACTTCCATGTGGTGAACAATGACTATACTCACTGGGAAATGTATGCCATTGGTGGAAGTGCTAACCCCACCATCAATAGTCAGGGCAATAGATATAATGCACCAGTTAACCCTTTTGCTAAGGAGGTATCACTTTACTAATCACCTGATGCTGCTCTCATTCCCTTCTCAATTTATGCAAAATGTGAAAAGGTTTTGCTGAATGTTGATAATGAATTGCTTGAAACAGGTGACAAAGAGAGTGGAAACACCTGCAGGCCAATGGAAGAACTGGAATTGGAGATCAGAAGGTGATCTTCTGCTAAATGGCGCTTATTTCACTCCATCGGGAGCTGGAGCTTCAGCTAGTTATGCTCGTGCCTCAAGCTTAGGTGCCAAGTCGTCTTCAATGGTTGGATCAATAACTGCTAATGCTGGTGCTCTTGGGTGCCGCAGGGGCCGTCAATGCTAATATTTTTTAGTGCATTAAAATTGGTCAAAATAGGCCAGTTCAATCCTGCCTCAATAGTTTCAGCCATTGTTTTCGTTTTTACTTTTTTTTTTTTCCTTCAAATCTATATGCATTACCAAAAGTATATTGGCAAGTGTACATTTTTTGCACATGTCATTATATTGTCATACCCATATTTTCACCCCCAAGCCAGTTTGTCTATCTGTTATTTTTCAACCTCGGCCTGCTTCAATCGAAAAACACCCCAAAACCATTCTTCCAGGAGCAGGTGCAGAAGCGTTGTCCATTTTTATTTTTATTTTTCTTTTCAGTTTCATATGCCATTTTCCTTCTAACTACCATTCATGTGTCTTTTTGGGTCTAAAGTGTCAGTTTGTCTAGTCTTTTGAGTCTATAGGATTTGATTGAATTTGTGTTCTTTTTTCTAGCGATACAAGCAATAGCATGGATTTCAATTTCAATTTCAATTTATGGGAAGAAAAACTTTGTTACAGACGATGCATAGATATAGCAGTAGTGGTGCTCTTTATTATTATCTTTTACCTTCTTTTTGCTTTTCTTTTCTTTTCTTTCTTTTTCTTTTTCCTTTGTTAATGGATGCAACATACATCTTTTACTTTTGTGTCTTGCAACTTTGATTGTCTTCTATGCTCATGTGCTCATCTGCCACATCCACATGATTTAAAGTCTAATAATCCAACTATTAAACAGCATTATCTACCCTTTTTAATCATCTGTTCTTGTCAAAGAAAAAGATATATCACTGACAATGGCCTTCTGAAATTGATTTCAAATGCATAACCGATGATATTAGCAAATGAGTTATAATTTAAACCAGTAATTATGTAACAACATAATGGAAATTTAACCCTGCTATTGAAGAAAATAGAACCTTTTACTTAGTAATGCGACCCTACACACAACAGCAGTCACAAATGCCTATCCATATGGATCTTCATTTCCATTACAAGTTCATTATCAGCACCGGTGTTTTTGGGTAAGAAATAAATGTTCATTTTGTGCTCCGCACCAAACATGTGAAGAACAAGAAGCCAGTGGCTGCTCCAAATTTGAGGTAGTAAAGCTCTAATTAACTCACATGGAGGATGACCAAAATGCAAGGTTTTCGCATGTGAGTTAGGGTCCCATATAGCATGTGAGAATTTTTTTATGTGCAAGAATGATGGGTCCAGTTTTAATTCTTTTACCCAACTATCACATGTACTGTACATGTTAAAACATATGAACGTTGATGGAGCTGTCAACTTAAGCGCATTCTCTAGCACAAAGCACTTTTATTTGGCAAAGTTGCTCATCTATATATGACTTGTTTTCTCACCAAGGTTCATACATGAAGTACCTTTGAACATTATCGCATGGTTAAGAGACCCGAGTACAATACCATACTAAGCCAATACTATATTCTACTATCATTTGAAATGTATACTAAGAAGTTGAAAGAGATGAGAGTTACATATATCTTCTTTTTTGAACTCATAAAAGGGACTCAAAGAGCAATCCGGCTAAAAGGAATACTTTGTTATGAACTTGTGATGAATCATATTGAAATATAAAATAATTATCAATGGTCAAAATCACAATATAGGATCAATTGAAGGGATGAAGTTAGAGAATTGAGAGCTTATCTTGGAACAGGAGTAGACACGGTTGTTGAGAATTGAGTTGACTCGGAAAGCAAACAGCTTCTGTTGCTAGGATGTGGGTTTTTTGGATTCATCAAATCTACCATTCCCATCGAGTCCGGAATCTAAACAGAGCCTAAGCATGAAATGTTTATGCAATGGCCTGTCTTTCAATCGTAAACAAAGCTCTAGCCCATTATATTATCTACCAGGACCGCACCCATTTCATTATTGGGTCTGAATTAGCTGGTAATGGCTCTAACTTGAAGTAGTAAAAAAGAAACCAGAAACATAACAGACCTCAGTTCAAGTATCCAAGGAACAGCATTACCGCTAAAAACACATTTAACCAAATACCAAGTCCGACTGTACAGCAAACTTCATCATCATTAATTATCGCATTACAGCCAATACTATTACTTGATAGCATGCACATACGAGATAACCTTTAGCTACTCACAATCCTAGATGTGGACCCTTGCATTGCTCTAAAACTTCTGTAAATAATCCCATTACCCATAGAACATAGAACATAGATTTCAAATCTCCAACTGAACTCGAAGAGGCAATGGTACTCTTGTTGTCTAACAGAACTTTTAAACTGACAGAAATGGTTCAAACTTTTGCCACAACGAACATGCAACAACATTAGGCAACCACAACTTTTCGTGGATTAAAAATGCAAAAGATTAACATGCACCGTCACTAGTATAGCAGCAACATGTTAGATCATGACCTAAATACAAAAATTCTTAAACACCCAATCATAAAATTTGCAGAGTTCAAAACTGTACATTAGACCTTTATAGCTATCCATCATATGAAAGTTTAAGTAGTAATGCAAACTAGCTAACCAAACATGAAATCATATGAAACACTAAAAGCTCATAATAGAATTTTAAGTACATCAAAAGGTTCATATTGAAGATAGAGTACTATACTGCTCTAATATGGCATGGTAACTTCAGAATAAGAAATAAGTTTCAAAAAACACAATACTCCAAAATCTATCTTAAACTAGATAGAGATGCTGTGTTTCTCTCTATTCAAAAAGCGGTAACAAGTTAAGCCAACATCCCTGGTGACTTTAGTTCTCATCCCCCTTCAGCTTTTTCTCAGATGCTTCCTCCTCTTCTGTTTTCTCCAACCCTTCGCCATTTTCCCTTTTCCCTGATATTTGGCAATTCTAGAAATAAGAACCAATATTGATGATTGTAACAGAAAAATTTTCAATGTTATTACAAAGAACACAAAGGCTCACTCTTGCTAGGTGCAGATGCAGTTTGATCATCATCAGGTGCAGATGCAGTTTGGTCGACGATTAGTGCAGATGCAGCTTGATCATTATTAGCTGCAGTGGCAGCATGATCATTCTTGCCAGTAGAATCTTCCTTACTCTTGTCTGATGCACTTTGGTCATTCTCATTAGAGTCTTCCATTGCAAATTCATATCCAACTTCAACAAAATGAGATTTCACCAAAGAAAGTGCCCTGTAGCGGTGAGAAATCTTGTTCTTTTCTTCCTTACACATTTCCGCAAAACTTTAAAAAAGAAGGAACCAGACACAGGACACAATTGGCATTAAGTTCATCAAAACAAAGACATAACACCAGGGAAAGAAAATAAGCAGAATACATGTTCTTACGTTTCTTCATATCCATCAGGTTGAAAGACTGGATCCCATCCAAAATCCCTGGGTCCCCTTGGAGGAACTATCGTACCCTAAACCATACAACAGCAGATTATTTGTTAAGCAAACTAAGAAAGAACAAAATATGACAAAAAATATTTAAATTTGCCAAATAATTATATATTCCCACAAAAAGAATCAAAAAGTGTAGTGTTTATAATATTTCCTATTCATTTACTTGGTTGTTATCAACAAAGTTAAATAAGAAACTACTGTTCCTCGATAATATTTACACAGTTTTGGTTTTAGTTCACAACATTATGCTGGCCACCAATTTCACTATATTATTAAGACAAAATTATAATTTATAACAATTGGATCATCCTTCGTAGAGGCTATATTATACTTATTCACAGATGCACAAATAGAACTTCTAAAGATATGTAATTTTCAGCTACGTTGGGTTTAAAGAAACTAAAGAAAATGCAGATAAACAGGTCAATAACAGTTGATCATAAAATTATTTTATGCAGCTTATATGCATCATATTGTGACTGGAAGGGGGGAATTTATATCTATTGGCAAACAATGCCATAAATCTGCTTATACATCACTTTCACAATTACAACGTTATAATCGTATTAACAAAACAAACAGCTAACTGTGTAGATTCTTGCTGATTAAAGATAATTCAAATGTAATAATTTGCAGAGCTTTATTAGATTATTCAATGTAAGGGAGTACAAAAAAATTTCAAACATTACCATAGTTTTCCCAGAAAATGTAATGGGTTCAGAATCAGGTCCAAGGGCAAAAGAGAATACACATAATGCAAATGCTGACTTGTCATCATACGCAGTCAATAACTTGTACAAACCTACACACCAATTGTAAGGTATAAAAAAAAAAACCAAACCCATTAGTTTAATATGAAAAATAACAGACTTTAAATATAACAGAACACAACAGAGTTAAAAAGAATTACAACCTTCAACACCAGTCTTATCCAAATGCCACTTTCTGCAATAATTTAACATACCATATTATGATATCAACTAACACAACAAAAAAGAAATTTGAAAGAGAAACAAAGCTTACACGTATGGCCCTGCAAGCAAACAAAACAATAAACAATCAGCAAATTAAGAATACATTTCACCAAAATTATGTGATTAAGTTAACGATTGTTATTAATTTTATTAAAACCTGGAAGTCCTTTAAGCGCATTGTAACACAGACACGTATCCTCCACCAAGACAGGTCCTTTCACCTTCCATATTTTTTCAACAAACATAATTATATTAACATTCAGTCAGTTATGCACGCGCATACGCGCCAAAACATGCGCGTGAACAGCGTAAATATACAGAGAAACTGTATAATCTTAGACTACACCACACTGTACGTACCTTTTGAGCAGCTAAACGAGCTTTCTCTTTGGAAATGTCTTCAGGTTCACCTTGCAGTTCAGGAACTGTAAGAAATGAAAAAGAAAGTTAAAAAAGAAATTGTAGAGAGAGAGAGAGAGATGAGGGGTTTTAGAGAGAGAAAGAGAAAGCTAAAAGAAGTACGATCAATCTTCATAGATCGGAGAGGAATGGATTTTCCGATGATAGCGCGGACTTCTTCCAGCTTCTTTGCGTTTCCGGTAACGAAGGTTACCGGCCGTGAAACCACCACTTTTGCTGCCATGCTTGAAATTCCGCTGCTTTTGGCTTTTTCTTTTTTCTCTTTGTTTTGCCTTTTGTATTCCCCCTGCTTTTCGAAGGAATTTATACAGACTTTGATTTCGGAGGAAAATGAAGAATCGCTCAGGAATTAAATGTATAGACCTGTTTGGTTGCAGTGGTAAATGGATACCTAGTACGGAATAATTATAAAGTTGAATTACCTAAAATAACCCTACTGCGTATAAAAGCATTAATTGTTAAAACTCGAAAGTCTCGCAAAGAGGGGTTTTTTCGCTTTTGTTTTTGGTGGGGAAGAGGAATGGGAGTATGGGAAATTGATAAAACATTAATTATATAAGGAAGGAATAATTTTCTTTTACCTTTTGGAGGGGTGTAAATGTAATTAAAGAGGTCAACTTTAGTAAAAGAGAAGTTTAAAAAGCAGTGAAGAGGAGATGCGACAAGAAAAAGAAAACGGTACCAATGTCTTAGAATAAATGAAATTGCCTTTTTTTTTTTTTTTTTGTTGATGGAATTAGTTTAGTTTAGTTTAATTTAATTTAATTTAATTTAGTTGAAGTAGTAGCAGTAAGCCGGGAGACGATTAAGGCTTCGTTTGGCTTCCGCGGATAATCATAATAATTCAGAACAAGACGACCTTTTAGCTTCTTTGTTCTATCCTCTGTATGTGTTGCCGTGTGTATCGCACTCCCCTTCCCCTGCAAGTCAAGACCCTTTTTCCTTTTCCTTTTCTTTTTTCTTTTTTCTTTTTCATTTTCTCTTTATAATTATATGTTACAAACTTCTAATTTGCTAATTTTCCTGCTTGTTATGTCTTTAGATTATATGTATAATTTGCTCGACACTCCTCTGTAATTTTCCTATGGTTGAAAAGTTTCATTCAATCGGTCTAATTTTACGAATTTAATGTTTAAATTTAGTTACATTTGACCGCTAATTCAAGTGAAAAATAAAATATTTATTTTATAAATTAAATTTATTCTTAATATTAAATGAATTATTAATTTATAATATATATATATATATATATATATATATATATATATATATACAAGAAAATCACTCCCTCTTAATATTATATAGGTACAATTATTTATGAAGATAAAGGATTAAGTTTGGTTTAATCAAGTAAATAGGGCAAGTAGAGAATGCACTTATCAATGCAATTTGAAATTACCTCCGTATGTCTACATGAAGCGAAATTTTAAAGCTCGTTAATTTTCAAATCTATTTTCTATTTTTCATATTCTTTTAGATTTTTTTATGGTATTTTTTAAATTAATTATTTATTTTTATGTCAAAAAAAGTAAAATAAAAGTCCAAAACTCGTAAATATTAATATAATTAATTAGTTAGTTAATAATTAAAGGGAGTAGCTAATATAAACACGTGAAATAAAAAGTAATAGGAATGAGTTATTACTCTCACTTTTCAAATAGAATGAGATAATGGGACTCTATAGTACCGAAAGTGGAAGTAACTCTAGTAAAACTTGAAGATCCCTATAAAAAGTAGAAAACAGATATTAAGAGAGTGTACCGGCATCAACAATCAAATACAATAACTACACTACAATATTCAAGGACAAATTTTCTGTAAATATTTTAGTTTCTAATAAACTATTTCTTTCAATTATTGTCTTGTATTTTTAAACACTCATACAAATTTTCATTTTTAACAATTTTAATACAAATCCTTCAGCTTTTTGTGCAATTATTTATAGTTATTCAACTTTAATTTTTATGGTGTTTCTTAAGAATCTAAGCAAACTATCAAGAGATTTTAGAAATCTACATAAATCTTATTAAAAATTATATTTTAAGGTGCAACGGTTCATGTAGCTACATACATGGCACGATCAATAAATTTTCATCAAACATATTTTTGGCATGCTCGATGGGACCTTTTCTACTTAAATATATTTTTGCTGAAACATACTTTTAACATTCACTAAAAGTATTTTTGCTGAAATATATTTTTGGCAATACCCAATGGGAACTTTTCCAATAAAATATATTTTTGTTTAAATGGTATTTTTTGAAGAGTTTTATAATATTCAATTATGAGAGTGTTGAATTTTTATTCTATAAGAGTCATGATGTGATTATTGAATTCTCTCTCCATAGAAGCGGTGAAAGAAAACAAAGAGACAATTTGATAATTAAATAATTAAACTCTTTGAAAAGACACTTGTCAAGTTAATATTTGATTTAATAACACGAGTGTAACATACTTACTATATAATTGCAATTTACTATTACATAAATACAATTAATAATTGTCAGAGCACCTTCAATGATGCTATTTACTTTAAAAAGCATAATTTCTATAATAAATATTTAGTATAAATAAACAAATCATATACGCTCTTTTTCTCTTTGTTTCTCTCTGCTTTCCCATCTACTATCCCTTTTTTTTTTCTTTTTTCTTTTTTAATTTTTTTTATAGGTTTTAGGCATTTATCTCCTACAGTAATTTTTTTTTTCTTACTCTTCAAGAAAAAAATTCTTGACCTTTCCTGTTAGGATTTGATAATATAAGGTTTGTATTCTCACATGTGTTGTACAGAAGATTTCAAATGGTGAAAGTAAAAGAATTTTTACTGCTACAAAGACTTTTCGGTGTAGCAGTCAAAATAATGGATCATCTTGGGTTCTTTTTGGGTCTATACAAATCTGTCATTCTTTCCTGGTTGATGAGCCGACCTCTTCTCACACCTATCTTAAAATTATTATAGTTCTAATTTAAGTTTAACTCATGAGTTTAGTTTATTGATGCGTTGTCCATTTTGTGTTTATTGAAATTTTCTAGTTACTAGGGCATTTTTTGTAATGTTAATGAAGATGACTCTTTCTCTCCTTATATTTAAATTGCCCTAATTTTCTGGAGTTTCTTAGAATGAGCTTTTAATTGGACTGATGTCTCTTTAGTTAGGTTGGACTATGAATTTGAGCTTATATATTTGTTATCTTTATCTCTTGTATCCCTTATGCAGATAAAAGTTTTCACGTAATGAAATGAAATGCTATGTTAAAAAAAAATAAAAATTATTTAAGTCTAATGAATCTTTATATTTTATTTTTATTTTTATAAATATTAATAGTTTAAATTTAATTAATATAAAAATAATAATCATAAATATCAATTAACTCAGTGTATAAAAATTTATAATACATCTATTAAATATAAAATAAAGAATAAAATTATTTTTCATATATAAAGAATCAAATTAAATATCCATTTTATATTTAAAAATAAAATATATTATTTATAATATTATTCTTTAAAATAAAAAATATATATTACAAATCTCTTGTATGTATTTTCTATATAAATTATTTATTAATAAAATATTGATATTAGAAAAAACAAGTGGTGATAGATGATATTCCTTCCTTGTTGTCTCTTTTTCCTATTTCTTCGAAGGAGGGAATTGTTTCAATTTTATTTTTGAAAATGGTCAATGCAAATTATTAGAGATGAAAGATTAGTTTCTGTAACTCCATATTATAAAGTTATTCTTTCATTTTACTTCTGTGGAACCTTTTGACATCGGAGAATATTAGAAAAGTGGGTCTCACACAACTGTCATCACGAAACTAATTAATTTTGGAGTCAGTAGACCAGATCCTGCTAATTGATTCATTTTTACTTGGTTTATTTATTCACGCTAAGGATAAGCCAATCATCATTCTGGAGAGGAAAATAATCCTTAATAAACTATAAAAATCACCATTGCTTGTAGATCTAAAACTAAAATCCAAACACAACCTTTGCTCCACCCATCTCTGTTTATAAAAAGGATAATGCATTATGTTGCATTCCGGCACGGGCACCGTGCTTTCAGAGTTTTCTTTTTTCCTACAACCCATATTTCCTTTTTACTTTTAGTATTTAATTATGTGACGTGGTATTTATTATTTTTTATATATTTTAAAATTAAAATATAATTTTATAAAAATAATAGATACCACCACAAATAAAATAAAAAATAATAGAACGGTTAATATTTTATTTCTTTTATTATTATTAATTCGGAATGTTATTTTAATTGTTCTGCACTGCCAAATTTGTTTATGTTTCCTCCAAGATCCCTTCATCTTTTAATACTTTTCAAAAACGCCCTTAACTTGGTTGCTAAGTCTTACTTTTTTTGGGTTTTAGAGGCCAATCCTGTTCTTATTATATATATTTAAAAATAGTAATAATAATAAAAAAAAAAAGGACCAAAACCATGAAGAGAGACGTTGGAATTTGTTTGGAAAAAACACAAGTCAACATGGGCTAGTCTCCGTCAAGCCGATGAAAACTGATGGCATTTAGTCTCCACTCTGAAACTGACATAATAATTTCATTGCTTTAGTGTCCATTTAGTATAGAGGGTGGAAAAGTATTTTTTTTTTAATTTTTATTTTACTTTTATATTATTTTTTAGAATTTAAACTCAAAAAAAATATTTTATAAGAAATAGATAAATTAATAATTTTTTCAAAAATATATTTAAGGGAAATTTTTTAATTTTTCTAAATATACCCTTAACTAGGTTTCTAATTGGAAACTAAAATCTTACCAACACTCTCTTTTGAGCTTGATGTATTATCCTTACAGCCTTTCGCTCTCACTAGTGTTACAAAAATTAGAGTTTAATCGTAGTTTTTATTTAATAAATAATTTTTTTATTTTTTATTATAATTTGTTATTTTAATAATATATAGATTTTTTAAAATATAGAAAAACATACCTAATAAAGATATTATCTTTTTCTCTTTAATTTGACCATGCATTTTTCTAAGATGCGAAGACATTGTATTTGATGATTCATATACTACCTAATGATTATTACATTGAAAATAATTTAATTATAAATAAGATTAACAAAATAATAAAATAAGCTCGTAGTTTTAATAATAAAAAAATAAAATAAAAAATATGTTATTAAAAATAGAATGATAAATTCATAACTTGAAACATAATAACAATAAATTTATAACAGTGTCAAACAGCAAGTTACATTTGTTAAATAGAAAGATATGTAGCTAAACTAATAGAAATAAATAAAAAAAATTATTGAATCGAATTGGTTATAATTAAATTATATTATAATAAAATATATAAAAAATTACATATTAATAAATCAATACATGACATAATACTAAAATATCTATTTTAATTTTATATATTTTTTAATAAAATTAATTGGTTTATAAATTTAAACCAAATATAACTGTAAAGCATAATTTCATTGACGGTGACGTCCAATCTTTTTCTTTTTGTATTATTTCTTTCACTTTCTCAGACATGTTTGCACTCGACAAAAGTTACTTATGCTAAGGAACTTGCGCATAAAGGTGATTCCCATAAAGCAATTGGCTTCTTTCAAAACAAAACAAAAAAAATGACAATATTTTTTGTTTCAAATTAGAGAAGGGCAGTAGCCCAAGGGTGAGGTCTAATATTCAGACCATTTGCAATCTAATCTGATGCGAAAGAATTGTAAAGCCTAGCGAATGACCCAATAATAATTAACCAGAAAGCCCGATCTGTGACAAAAGTAATTGGCTAAACCCAACATCAGGCGTAGCATTGATTTGATCTGAATCTAAACCACTTTTGTAATTGGATTTTTGTATGGTTGTTAAATAGGTTCAAAAACGGCCCACTTCAGAAATTGCATGATCCAAGTCGATGCCTTGTTTCCATAGTCCCACCAGACAGCACTGGTCTTACACTTTCAGCTCCTTTGGTTGCATGAAATATAGGAAAAAAAAAGAAAAAACAAAATACCCATATTCTTTTAATCAAATTTAGGATTTTAAATTTTTTCTCATTTTTACTGTATTAAAATATTAACAATATATTTTTATTTTATTTTTAAAATTGCAGTTTTAATTTTTTTAATTATTTTTTTGGTATAATAAGAAAACAACCACATATTTAAAAAAAAGTTAAAAGAAACATTATTTTTTAGAAAAAAAATACAAGATAAAAATAATATTTTTTGTTAATTTTAGAGTATTTCTAAAAAGTTTCTTGAAATATACTAAGATAACAAAAAAGTTAAACTATGGAGAAAATTTTAGTAAACTATCATGTGATTTAATGTATTTTCATTTTAGGGTTTGTAGTTTATATTTTCTTTTACTTTGATATATTGTGAATATGATCGTTAGTAAATAATGGTCAAATAGCATAACACAATTAGCAAGTACTGATGTGACAATTGGAAGAACAATAGCTATTGCGTGCTATGTTAGAGTCTTTTAACGATATTGTGCAATTTGACCGTTATTTACTAATGGTCATATTCACATGATACTAAAATAAAAAAAAAGTAAATCACAAACTTTAAAGTAAACAAAATAATAATTTTTTTTTCTAAATTATATCAATAGGGACTTTACATTAAAAAAGTTAATCAAGGGGTTATAATACACAACTACTGGATGTGAATATTGATTTATAATCAGTGAATTAATAATGAAAAGAAAACTATAAGTTTATTTAAAGTTTTTGAGACTTAAAATATTTTTAATATGTGTGTTTAATTTTTGACATATAAAATTATTATTATAATATGTATATTTATTTTTGACATATGAGATTTAAATTTAAGTGTAATTTTATTATTTTTTCTATTAATTTATTAACTAATAAGTTGCATTTCTAATTAAACACTCATTATAATTCTAAAAAATAACATATTAATAATAAATTAGTTTTCTAATTAGATAGTGATTATTCTAAAAAATAACATATTAATTATATTTTAATATTATATTAATTAATAAATTAATTTTTAATTGGATAATGATTCTAATTATATAAAATTATATTTTAGAATTTTATATTCACTAATAAATTAACTTTTAATTATATAATAATTTCTAATTAAAAATAGTAATATCAATATATTTGATAGTATTAACTTATATAATATTACAATTAATAAATAAATATTTTAAAATTATTTGTATATTATTGCACTCTTAAAAAAATTTAATAATAAATTAGTTTTCTAATTAAATAATAACTATTTTAAGAAATAGCATATTAATAATATCTTAATATTATATTAACTAATAAATTAGTTTCTAATTAGATAATTGTTCTAGTTATAAAATATAATATTTTTAAATATTATTTTCACTAATAAGTTAAATTTTAATTATATAATAATTCTCAATTCTAAAACATAGTAATATCAAATATTGATAGTATTAATTATGATATTAGAATTAATAAATAAAGATTTAAAATTATTTTTATACTGTTGCACTTATATTAAAGACATTTAAAAATAGTTAGTTTGCTACTAACTTTTAAAATATTATAAATCAATATTAAAAATTAAAAAATCTATTAAATTATATCTATAAATCTGATTTTATAATCAAAATAATAATAATGGTCATGCAACACATGAGTAAACGACTAATTTTTTTATTAATTTTAGAATATTTTAAAAAAATTTCTTGAAATATACTAAGATAACCAAAAGGTTAAATTATATTAATAGAGACTGTACATTAAAAGGTTAATAAAATAGTTATAATACACTGTCAATATTGATATATAAATCAGTGAACTAATAATGAAAAAGAAACTAAAAGTTTATTCAAATAATCATATTTCGATTAGATTTATAATACTCTATAATATACTGTCAAACTTGTTATAGTATTATTTCAGATTCTAGAGAACCACTGTGCACTTGTCCATAATGATAATAGAATTTGAAATTGGATAATAATCTTTTTTATTAGATTCCCTATTGAACGCAAGGACTGAATTGCACAACATTATATAAAAGTAAATTTGATTCTTATCAAATATCAGTGACTAGAAAATAATATTTTCAGAAATGTTTGATTAAAATTTGATTTTCTCTTTTATTCAACCATTCCTAAAATACTGTGTCTAGAGTCAGTTTAATCATAAGAATATGAAAATGAAGTAAATTCTTAATAGTGAACATTGAAGGTGCATGAGATTTACAGCCATCTGATGAATCATATAAATTTGATCTAATGGCTGACATGTATATGAAAACGTACACACAGCATCATAATCCTGTCATTCATCAAATGCTCGTATTGTATTGTATGTTTGAATTTGTTAAATAATAGGTAAAGCCAGGGAGCTGCTTTGCTTTGCTTATTTATTTTAGTTTGGATTTGTGACAGAAACAAAAACGTGTATAGATTCCATTGGGGAAACTCCCAAGGCCACGACCCTTAAAATAGGTAGGGAGTGAGTTGAAGCAGCGCCGTTTAGCTTTATTTATTTTTGGCCCTTTATGGTCATAGAGTACTATTTTAAGACCTTGTTGGCAACAATATACTTTGCTTTAATTCATATAATATATAGTTTTAGGTACTATATATATATATATATATATATATATAACTTTTATAAATATAAGGTTTTTGTAAAAGAGTGTTGGGTTTGGTTTGGCCAGGTTAATTAGTGGGTTGCAAAGAAAGAAATTTAAAAATAAAAATAATAATTGATTCCCATCCTCACGTGATATGGCCTCAAAATCTGGGATGTGCCCTTCTTAATTATTTCTTAAAGGTTTCCTCACTCTTCAGTCCACTTATTGCCCAAAGTTCTTTATTCTAAATTATTTTTGTCACTACAAGTTATAGATTGAGACATATGCCCTATTTTTCTTTCTTTACCCTCTCTTTTTGCTTTTCAATTTTCTTTTTCTTCCCTTCTTTTGATGATTATTAGGGGAATGTAAGATTGACCCATTTGTAGTTTGGCCCACTTCTGATTCTGAGAGTTCCTTCCTTAGCCATATGATTGCTGCCCTTTTAGCTTATGATCAATAGTCAACACATCTTCATGTATTTTGCCTATTTTTTTTTAGGCCTCCCCTCTTATAGGGTCTCTCGTTGAGCATAAAAGCTTGCTCCTGAATTTTGTCTAGGATATAGATCCTTAGCAAAGAAGATTTATGCCTTGCCTCTTATAGGGTCTATGTTTGGTCTTAGAAACCAATTATAGGGTTGGGTCATATATATAATTCATAGAAAGAAAACTATTTAACTATTCATTCATATATAAAATGAAAGTTGAAAGAAGCTACAAATTATTTGAATTTCAAAAGTATGTACATCAATCAATGGCCTAGATTATGTTACTGTGCTTCTAGTATATTTTAGTGATACATGTAAACAATTATTGGTGCTTTAATATAACCTGAAATGGATTATAACCATCCATAGTCACCAAATTGTAGGTGTGAGATACCAAAAACTAATCAAATAGGTCAAACGGGTGTGACTTATTGACTATGCAATAATAATTAGTTGGGTGATTTTATTACAAATTTGTAATTAATCACAGGCCATCTAATATTATAATACAAAATATATAAAAATTGCTGAGAGTGGGTTATGGGTATGACTGAAGTGGTTTTTGACTATCCTCTAATTAATCATAGGCCATCCGATATTATAGTAAAAAAATAATATACGGAATGTAAACATTGTAAAAGAATGGTGAAAGTGGGTTATGGGCATGAATAAAGAGGTTTTTGACTATTCCATTAAAATTGTCTGCTTTAAAATTATTGGCTAGACCCTTATATAATGGTTGTGATGCTACATTAAACAGTAAACACTATGATTATTTTGCGCTAAAATTAAAAAAAATATTAAAACAATTTAACCATATTAGTAGCTCAATTTTTTTTTTAAATTAAAAGCATGCTGTAATTTAATAAAAATGTTCATTTTTATTCAGTTTAATATTAAATATTAAATTGACTATTACACTAATATTTTTTAAAGAATATGAATATTTTATTCAATGAGATAAATAGTACATCTTAATCATAAAAAATACAAAATTAACAACAAAAAATTAAAAAATATATATAATAAAAAAGAGAGTTATAAATCAATTACAGATGTCTTTAAACGAATCCAATTTGGTAAAGATCAGGATAAATTTTTTTCTCATTCTTACTGTTAAAAGAAAAAGATCTAGTACCATACAAGAATTTAAGGCTCCATTCAATGAAGATTTAAAATTCGTACAAGGAACTTATTAATAACTGAATACAAAATTTGTAATTAATCACGGGTCATCCAAAGATGACCCTGAATACTATGTATGAAAATGTGAACATTATTTATATAAAAAAAAACTGCTAAAAGTGGGTTATGGGTATGACTAAAAATGGTTTTTTTTTTTCGACTAAACAATCAAAATGGGTGACTATAAAATCATTGGCTAAACCCTGTCACTAAATTGAATGTAGTTGGCAACTTAATAAGAAAATACTGAAATAAACTATTAATTTGAGGATAGAAATAAAAAAAAGACATGACAGTACTTACAAACCTTACCTCCATGTCACATTTTGAATGCAGTGATTCTCTCCTTCAAGTCTTTGTTCTTCAGAAGTTAACATAAAGAAATGTCTTACCCTACAAGAAATTTCTGGAGCTTGTTTTGTTTTGTAATATAAATTTATAAAAATATGACACGTAAATAACATTGGATCTAACAGTGATCTGTACCTAATCTCTTGGTTCGAAGGATGCCTTATGTTTTGTCAGCCCAAAATTGTTTAATTAATCTCGATGCCTACTATACGATTTAGCGCGTGCGAACAAATTTATTAGGTTTAGAATTAGACTTGAAGACATGATTTTTTTTTTTTTTTTAAATTTTATAAGAATGAATCAAACTAACTTGTCTCTAGCTCTTTCGCTATGAACTTAAGATCTTCAAGTTTAATCAATAACTTGAAAAGAAAACCAGATTATTACTTAAGCTAATATTTGAGATTAACTCATTTTTATTTGTTTTTCATTATATTAATGAATAACGTACCAACTTTGAGTTGAAAGTTTACTTGCATTTTCAATTATTTGATAATTAATATAGTATTTGCATGAAAAAGAATAAAAAGGATATGGAAAGAAAAATTAAATTCTAAAGACCCTTTCATATAATAAACCCTAAATGAAGAGTGTGTGACAGTGCATCAATTATTATGTCATGGGATCACTTAAGATAGGGTTAACATATATATATATATGCGTAAAATTTGGCTGATCAGTAATGCAGCCAGGCAGAAGGCGCATGCATGGGAGCAAGCTTGATGCCCCATCATCTTGTCATATACAGCATTATGTATATATATATTCAAGGTGTGTCTGCTGGAGCACTGTAAACACTAAAACCCTCCCAACACCTGCCACTCCAAGTATTGTATTTATAACTTTAAACTCAAGCTAAAAATAAATATTATAAGGTAATTAGCATGCATTTTGCAATAATCATAATTCACATGAATATGATCAGAGGTTGATTAGTGTTGCACACCATCTATTAACATTACTCAGGACACTGAATTCTTTTCACTCGCAGTCAATATTTCCTTAGAATAATATTATAGCTATTCTTTTTTTGATCTAAAATATGTGTATGTATGTGTGCACAGGAAGATTTAGCTAATGAATAACTTTTTTCTTTTTTTCCTGGAAAGTGAAAACTATTTATTTACTTATTTTTACTGGCCGGGAAACTCTTCAAAGAGCCAATTATATGTTTGTTGAATTGTGAACTAAATCAATATTGTATTGCTAAAATTAAGCAATTGAACAACACTGGGAGGACAAAGGGCATATTTTGACACTCTGTGGTTAGCTTCAAATCACTAATGAATTTAAGTATTATGTATAGCACTCATTAACAGAAAAAAAAAGAAGGAAATTCTGGACATTAGGAAATAATTAGGCGGTCCATTAAAATGTTTTAAATATCTTACAATTTGGTCTTATAGAACTAAATAATTGTAAACCTCTGCTCAGCTGGTCAGGAACTTTTTGACAACATCTTTTAAAATGCTAATTCTTTTTTTTTTTTTTCTTGAGGTAAATAATTAAATCAGTTAAATAAATTTTCTCTAGTATAGGGTGGTGCTGTGAGCTCATATTATCTTGTTAACCTTATAATAGTTTTACATTTACTATTAATAATAAATATTTTCCATTTGAGGCTATTTCAAGCAGAAACATAGTTTATTTTTGAAAATGAGAAGTTTTAGATTCGAATCCTGTCATTTGCGGAATTCTCACCTATTATGGTAAATGTAAAGAGTTAACTACCTCTCGTTGTATAGTCCATGACCTATTAACCCTCTTTACTTGGGATATCCCTCCTTGGTATAAAAAAAGAATAGATCTTATAATATTTTTTTGATAATTAAGTTTTGTTCTAGAAATATATTAATATGAATAATAAGATTTTTCTCATCAACCTTTAGAGTATTACTAAGCATAATATAATCATGTAATCATGTAGAAGATCTAAATATAGCCTTATTCTGGAATTATACATTTGACTATTGGACTAAAAATCAAACTCTATATCAGGCAGTTTGGTATAAGACACTTATATATGGTAGGAAAATTCCAATTAATTTAGTTGGTGAAATTTGCTTGTTTATTATGGCAATTGATTAACAATGTTTTCAAATTTTAAATCCCACAAGATGCAAATGCTTAATAGGGAAATTATGCATTAATTCCAATTATGTTGGGGTGGAAGTTCAATGCATAAAATTAAAATCTTGATAATATAATTGTCAAGAACACCTAAAAACCCATCTCTTTTGCTATTGTATATCCCAAATGCCATACCTCTTATTTTGGGCATAAAGTTGTCTACTGACAAAAATTATAATAAGAAAATCCACTTTCTTACCATCTTACCTTTCATTCTGTGCATACTGAATGGAACAAAGAAAGGACTAGCTCTTTTATATTATTAATCTCCCAATTCTTGATTTGTTAATATCATAATCAAATTGTTTCATTCCCAAAGGCACTATAGAGGGGGGAAAAAGGTTTAAAAAAAATTCGAGAAATTGTTGCAAATATATGGACATGGCATTATCTTTTTTTGAGAAATGTTCAAAAATCAGTTTTTACATAGAAATCTGAATTTAATAGCATGAATGTAAGTTCAGATGTTTTGTTTTTTAAAAAAGCATTATGATTGTTGCTTTGTATTTAGACCTTTTTTTTTTTTTTTCTTTTTGCATTAGGTGGAAGCCAAAACACATTAGTGGACATTTAGTCATATTCAGATGTCAAATTACTTCATTACCTAAAAAAACAAATATATCATGATTTTGCAAAGGAAAATACTTTCAAATGAGTTGCAAAATTTGTGAAAGATAGCATGGATTAAGATTTGACCATGATATTTTTTTAAAAAAAAAAAAAAAAAGATTGAACTCAATAGAATGCCAATAAAATAAAAAACAAAAATTGTAAACTTAAAAAAAAAAAAAGATTGAACTCAATAGAATGCCAATAAAATAAAAAACAAAAATTGTAAACTTCATAAATTGTGTCCATATATAAATACAAATATCCTCTAATATGACACAAAACAGATACTTTAGAACAAGTGTGGCGCAACACAACTGAGTGCTATAGAGAGAAGCCCAAAGAAAACACTTGAAAAGAGTAACCCAATATCCAACAAATCTAACAAGCTTCCAAGAATTATAGAGTAAGCCAAGCCCGCTGTCTGTTTCCCCTATCTAATTTCCTATCAACAATGGCACCAAAAATAAAAACGAACACTGAAGATGGAGATGGTCATCATGTTATAAATTCTATTACACAGTGTTATATATATAATCTGCTCTCACTCACACACACTCCTTTTCTCGACTGCTACAGTAGTATTATATACATATATGGAGTCAAAAACTAAACTAGAATGTATACGAACCTGATTTTCTGCTGAAACAACAAAATTTTAAATAATTCTTTAAACCATAAAGGAAAAGAAAATTAAAGATTATAGAACTCATGTGTTCATGTGGAGCTATCTCTCTCTCTCTCTCTCTCTCTCTCTCTCTCTCTCTCTCTTCCTTGCGCGTGAACCCACCTGGCAATTTCATCCAATATTTTTATATATGAAATAGAAAAATGAGAGGATCCTAGGTGGAGGTGGGGTGGTGGTGGTGGAGGTGCAGTTTTGTTGATCTCTAGGCATTTTGGGTGTTCTTTTTTTTTTTTTCTTTTCCCTTTTCCCCTAATACTTTAATGTTATGGCAAGTTCTTGTGCTTGTTTATTTTTGTTGTTTGGTTTGTATTACTAGGTAAGGGTACTGAACACTAAACACTATACTTTCTTGTTGTAGTTGTTGTGGTTGAGTTTTGAGTTCAAAGCAAGCAAGAAACGTAGTTTTTAGAAAGAGAAAGGAAGAGTAGCAGAAACCAATGATGCAAATCCGAGAAGATCAAAGTTTTGGAAATTGAGGCAAATGTCGATGCCCAGCTCGAGGCAAATCCTCTTCTTCTCTTCTTCTTCTTCTTGTTTATCATTCTTTATCCTTACTCTTCTATCGACTTCTTTAGCTTCACCACCGCAACAACAAAACCATGAAGCCTCTATCCTTTTTTCTTGGCTACGTTCTTCTCCTTCACCACCTTCTTTTCTCTCTAACTGGAACAATCTTGATTCCACTCCATGCAAATGGACCTCCATAACATGTTCTCTTCAAGGTTTTGTCACTGAAATAAACATTCAGTCAGTTCCTCTTCAGCTCCCTGTACCTTTAAATCTGTCTTCTTTTCGCTCTCTTAGTAAACTTGTCATTTCTGATGCCAACCTCACTGGAACTATTCCAATTGATATCGGTAACTCTGTTTCACTCACTGTTCTTGACCTCAGTTCTAACAGTCTTGTTGGTACTATTCCTGAAAGCATTGGGCAGCTTCAAAATCTTGAGGACTTGATTCTTAACTCTAATCAGCTAACAGGGAAAATCCCAACTGAGTTAAGTAATTGTACTAGCCTCAAGAATTTGCTTCTTTTTGATAATCGTTTAAGTGGTTATATCCCAACTGAGCTAGGCAAATTGTCTAGTCTTGAAGTTCTTAGAGCTGGTGGAAATAAAGACATTGTTGGCAAAATTCCTGATGAGCTTGGAGATTGCAGCAACTTGACTGTTTTGGGACTGGCTGATACAAGAGTTTCGGGTTCTTTACCTGTTTCATTTGGTAAACTAAGCAAGCTGCAGACGCTATCTATTTATACAACAATGCTTTCTGGTGAGATTCCTGCGGATATAGGTAACTGCTCTGAGCTTGTCAACTTGTTTCTTTATGAAAATAGTCTATCCGGTTCCATTCCTCCGGAGATTGGTAAGCTTAAAAAACTTGAGCAATTGTTGTTATGGCAAAATAGTCTTGTTGGAGTTATTCCAGAGGAGATTGGTAATTGTACTAGCTTGAAAATGATTGATCTTTCTTTGAATTCTTTGTCTGGGACTATACCTTCTTCTATTGGAAGTCTTGTAGAGCTTGAAGAGTTTATGATCAGTAACAACAATGTGTCTGGTTCAATACCATCCGATCTTTCTAATGCCACAAATCTTTTGCAATTGCAACTTGACACAAATCAGATCTCAGGTTTAATCCCACCTGAGCTTGGAATGTTGTCAAAGCTTAATGTCTTTTTTGCCTGGCAAAACCAGCTTGAAGGAAGCATTCCTTTTAGTTTGGCTAGATGCAGTAATCTCCAAGCACTGGACTTGTCTCACAATTCACTCACTGGAAGCATACCTCCAGGCCTGTTTCAGCTTCAGAACCTGACAAAGCTTCTCCTGATTTCTAATGACATTTCTGGTTCTATACCACCAGAGATTGGAAATTGTAGCTCTCTTGTGAGACTAAGACTTGGTAACAACAGGATTGCTGGCGGCATTCCTAAAGAAATTGGGCATCTTAGGAACTTGAATTTTCTTGATCTTTCTAGCAATCGCCTTTCTGGGTCTGTTCCTGATGAGATAGGAAGCTGCACAGAGCTGCAAATGATAGACCTGAGCAACAACACTGTAGAGGGTTCCCTGCCTAACTCATTGTCATCTTTAAGTGGGCTTCAAGTCCTTGATATCTCAATTAATCAGTTTTCAGGTCAAGTACCAGCAAGTTTTGGTCGCCTTCTCTCGCTGAACAAGCTCATTTTAAGCAGGAATTCATTCTCTGGGTCGATACCTCCATCCATTAGCCTTTGCTCAAGCCTTCAATTGCTTGACCTCGCTAGCAATGAGCTGTCAGGCAGCATCCCGATGGAACTGGGTCGACTTGAAGCTCTTGAAATTGCCCTCAATCTTAGTTATAATGGACTTACAGGGCCAATTCCACCTCCGATATCTGCACTCACCAAGCTGTCTATTCTGGATCTTTCACATAACAAGCTTGAGGGTGATCTGAGTCACCTTTCAGGCCTTGACAATCTTGTTTCTCTCAATGTATCTTACAACAACTTCACTGGGTATCTTCCTGATAATAAGCTGTTTAGACAGCTATCACCAGCAGACTTGGCCGGTAACCAAGGCTTATGTTCTTCCCTCAAGGATTCATGTTTTTTGAGTGATATAGGCAGGACAGGATTGCAAAGAAATGGAAATGACATAAGGCAGTCCAGAAAACTTAAGCTGGCAATTGCTTTGCTGATCACATTGACAGTGGCAATGGTGATTATGGGCACATTTGCAATTATTCGCGCACGAAGAACCATTAGAGATGATGACGAGTCTGTATTGGGAGACTCATGGCCGTGGCAATTCACTCCATTCCAGAAGCTGAACTTCTCTGTGGATCAAATATTAAGGTCCCTGGTGGATACCAATGTGATCGGGAAGGGATGTTCTGGAATTGTTTATCGTGCTGATATGGAGAATGGCGATGTCATTGCTGTGAAGAAGCTCTGGCCAAATACAATGGCTACAACCAATGGTTGCAATGACGAAAAAAGTGGTGTTCGTGATTCTTTCTCAGCAGAAATTAAAACACTTGGTTCCATCAGGCACAAGAATATTGTTAGGTTCTTGGGTTGTTGTTGGAATCGAAACACGAGATTGCTAATGTATGATTATATGCCTAATGGGAGCTTGGGCAGTCTCCTCCATGAAAGAACAGGAAATGCATTGGAATGGGATCTTAGGTACCAAATTTTGTTGGGAGCAGCAGAAGGCCTGGCTTATTTGCACCATGATTGTGTTCCTCCAATTGTCCACAGGGATATCAAAGCCAATAACATCCTGATTGGCCTTGAATTCGAGCCTTATATTGCAGACTTCGGCCTTGCTAAGCTTGTCGATGATGGCGATTTTGCTCGGTCCTCCAATACAGTTGCAGGCTCTTATGGATATATTGCTCCTGGTAAGTTCTCTTTCTATTTACACCTATTCCAATTTCATTTTCAATGTATTTTATTTGAACTATACTGTTTCATTAAAACAGGAACCAATTATAAACGGTTGAACAGAAGGTGCTAGTTAGGTCATTGAAGTTTTCAATATATAGCAATCCTAAACTAATTTTAATCTTGTATTCAGAATATGGTTACATGATGAAGATCACAGAAAAGAGCGATGTGTATAGCTATGGGGTAGTGGTGTTGGAAGTACTAACAGGTAAGCAACCGATCGATCCAACCATACCCGAAGGACTACATGTAGCGGATTGGGTTAGACAGAAGAAGGGAGGAATTGAGGTGCTAGATCCTAGTCTACTATCAAGACCAGGACCCGAAATCGATGAGATGATGCAAGCATTAGGCATTGCCTTACTCTGTGTAAATTCATCTCCTGACGAAAGGCCGACAATGAAAGATGTTGCTGCAATGCTTAAGGAGATAAAACATGAAAGGGAGGAGTACGCAAAAGTTGATATGCTCCTTAAAGCATCACCAGCAGCAGCTGCTGATACAGAAAATAAGAATTCAAGGAATGGAGTTCCAGCAACTACTTCATCGTCAAAGCCACAACAAACAATGGCAAATTTATATCCAAAAAGCAATAACTCAAGCTTCTCTGCTTCCTCATTACTTTACTCATCTTCCCGTAATGCCAAAATGGGTTTCAAGTGATGAAATTTTTTAAAATGTTACACAGTTATGTAGAGGGGGATTAAGCTTGTTTCCTTTTATGTTTCTTCAGTTTGGTTTCCCTTTGTTCTTTTCAATGTAAAGTAAAAGGTTGATATAATTTGTTATAACTTAATGCAAAACAACTAGAGCCAATAATGGACTTCAGTTCCTTCCAAGGATAATTTCTACTTTTTTGTTTTTTTGCCATAGTATCCACTCTAATTAATAACTAATGAAGTATTTCACTGAAGAAGATGGTCTAAACAAAGAGTTAAAGCAGTGTTCTTGGAAAAAGATGGGCTAAACAAAGAGTTGAAGCAGGTGTTATTGGACTAATAGCCTAGATACTTGTCTTGTAGAGCAAATGATCAAGAATACCAATAGGAGCAGAAGCTTATTAATGCTTTGAATTATGATAAACAAGCACATTGTTCAAACTAAAGCAATTCTTGGGTTGCAGAGAAAGAAAGAATCTAGTGAAAAGTTCATAAAAAGTTGATTCCTAAATAACCAGACTGAAAGACCAAAGCCACTGTTTTTTACCTCAAAATTCTAATTTGCATGGGACCCATGATGAGTTGGGTCTTTGATTCCCTCTTCAATTCATGAGTGTGGGTTAGCACAGTATAATGGGAGTCTAGTTGTTGGGCTTTCACTTTTCTCATTTCCCTAGTTTGAGTAATCAGTATGAAAGAATTGATTCCTAATTAATTTGCATACCTCACTGTGCCTTCCCAAAGTATCTTAGACTGCTGTGCTACTCTAGAAAGCACAGAACTTTCTGCTAAAAAGGACTGTTTCATCAGTGAGAAAAGTAGCAGCATGTGGCTTATACCAAAAAGAAAAGAAATTATAATGTTGAGATAATTGCATGGCCTAATGATTTTTTTTTCCTATGTGCATATTGGATTTTATGATTGATTTTGAACTGGTCATGAGTAATAAAGATGTAATAAGCCAAAACAATAAGACAAAAGCTACAGTAACTCAAATAGTATTCACACTTTTGATGTTTCACTTCACATGATGGACCCCTATTTCATTACCATAAGTAATCTTCAAGAAGCAAATCACATAATTCCCTTTTTCTTTTTCCTATGCAGTTTTCTTTTGTGAAACTTGCCCTTTTATCATTTGATGATAGGTGCTGTTATGACAATGTCTTTCAGACACTATTCTTGGGAAACATCTGAGTTTATTGCTACCAAAGAAGAAAGGACATAGCAAGTAAAAGCTCTCTATCCTACATCAAGTGTTTGTTTTTCTGGTTCTTGTTTACTGTTCGAGATTCAGTATATGCCAGTGTAAACCATGTTTTTTCCCCCTCTCAGCAGTGGCACATCAAATCAAGTTTAATGTCTTTATATAAAAGAAGAAAAGGAATTCAACCTGTTGATTATAAAAGGCATTAGTTCCAATATATAAAAGATGATAGGATGCCATTAATAACATTATAACTTGATTGAAGAATACAAAAGAAAATGCCACAAACTCGAAGAAACCTGAGATAAAATCTTTGTTCCATCTAAAGATTGCAAACATATAGATAGCATATTAAATGCATTTTCCAGTTGTAGGCAATCTTTGGTGGGTGAAATTTGGGCCATAACGCAGTGAGAATTCACTTTCAGCTCATAAAGATTAATGCAGCTGTATTGTGATTAATGTATCCAAATTTCTGCAAATATCAACAGGGAAGTTGATCTCAGTATCTTCCAATTTCACATGCATACATCTCATGTGAAATGATGGTCAAATAAGGGTGACTCTCTCTTGCTGTCTCAATTATACAGCTTCCACAACTTGGAAATTGAAACTCATGAACCTCATGATGTTTTTCGTCACATGAACCCTGGCCTTTTGTTTGAGGGGTAATTTTGTATCCTTCCTTATTACATTTTTCTGACGACCATTAGGGAAATAAATGGTAATAAAATATACTTTAAGCACAAATGATTTATGGATCTTACGACTGTGTGAAAATAATGAACCCACATCAAGGAAGTGGAAAATGGTGCAAGTTTATTAAAAAACACAAAGATCAGAATTAATCTAGCATGGCGGGATCAAGAACAGGATGAACAGAATATTTATGTTTGGTTTACAATGTTCATATCAGTATTACTATAAAAAGAAGAGTTTATGGGCTTGATGAACAAACAACAAAATAATATACTTCACTTGCCCATGATCTTGTCCTTAATTATTTCTGTGGTATTTTTGGCAGTTCCCCAAGCACCTGATACAGACTCCTTAGCCTTTTCGGTGATATCATCTGCAGTTTCATTCACTTTTTCTGTCACCTTTTTAGTCATTTTGGTAACCTGAAATTTCATAAAATGCATTATGGACTGTTAATAATCTACTCAATTAATTACTAATGCCTGTTAATAAAATAACAAAGAAAAAGAAAAAGAAAAAGAAAACATTCAATATTACAGATTCAGCAGTATTAGCAGCAGCATCTCTTATGAATTCAGTCGTCTTCCTCACTTCTCTTGCACCTTCTTTAACTGCCTCTGCTGCTTCTTTCACATTTTGGCATGTCTCTGCAGTCTCATCATCCTTTTTGGACTACAGTTTTATTTTCATTAAAATTTCGTTAAGAAACTAAAGAAAAGAACATGATCTCAATCACACATGCAGTCTATAGTTTTTGCTAATGTAAATACAATTTGAATGTGTATATGTAATTAAATGTGCTCACAGATACACATGTATGTATGTGTGTGTATGTATGTATATATCCTAGCAATTACAACTTACTTGCAATGGTCTAGGGGCAGCAGTAACAAAAGCTCTAGGGCTCCAAGAACCTCCGGCCGGTCGGGCAGGGAGCAATTTGGAAAGCTTTGAAGTAATTTTGAAGATTGTCATTTTCTTTGTTAGGATATATCAGTTTGTGATGATTTCTTCCTGAAGTAAGTCTGTGATTGCAAGCAGTTTAATCTTTGATGGTTCTCTTTTTCTTATAAATATGTAATTATTTTAAGTTAGTTCTATAAGTTTGAGAAAGAGGGTACTTAGCTAATTTTGCCACTTGTAATTTCTGCAACATTTTTCTCGGTGAAGTGCCTGGTGTGTGGATTCATTCATCCCGGGTCTATCGGTAACTTGCATGGGCAACTGTTTTCCTCAGTTCCTGAAACTATTGAAGATTTACTTTCTACAAATATTTCTTTATTTATTAAAATCTTTTCGATTAATTGTAGGCAACTGAAACGGGCCTTTTCGTGGGCTTAACTCGCAACTGCCAACAGTCGCAATTACTCTATATCTTGACTTGGGCTTTCTTTATTGTTCTTATATGCATATGAGAGAACTTTTAACTGCTTCTACTACTGCCATTATTATTTTAGATAGTTGGAGAAACATAAATTAAATGAGAAACAGGACTGAACTATCTTGAGGACAAATATCTGATCATTATAGAAACACAGCAAATTGATTTGAATCTACACTACTTGACCTACCAAATAATTACTATTTAGAATCTTTTAGCCTACAAAGTGGATATCTGATAAGGGTTCCTTTGGTAACTAAAGAAGTAATTCTACTGCTGATTTTATTTATGCACATCGAAGAAGGCATCCCTGCATGCATGCCCTTTACTGGCTACCTATATGAATATCTATGGCATTTCAGTCGTAATGCATGTAGAAATGAAAAATATCAAAACAACGAAAATCATCTGTGTGGATCACTTTGACTTCTAATTGCAAATTTGCAAATGACCTAATCTAGTGTACCTTTTTTATCAGGAGAGTTGAATGGGTTTCAATAATGATGAAATTACAATATCTCCTTTTTTTTTTTTTTTTGAAAAAATATTATTTATATTGTAGTTTTATTTTTCTTTTATTTTTACTTTATCTCTATATTTTTCTTTGACTTTTTTCATTTCATTTAACGGTACTTTCTTTTAAACTAAAAATATTTTTATTGCATATGCTATTGCACCTCTTTCGACACTCTCATAGTTATTTCTTTTTTATCTTTTTCTTTTTTTCATCATCATTACGATACCAAAAGAAAATATCATAGCTTTTTTCTTCATCATCATTATCGGATGTTGGCGAAGCTTCAACGAGTATCAAAAATAAAAAAAAAAATTTAAATTAATATTAAAAAGAAAGACAATTTAACAATTCCAAAGCTCAGATTAAAGCTATATAATTATAAAGCAACAAGCATTGGTGATGGAGAGGCATGAGTGTTTGGTTGGTAAAAACTCTTACAATTTTTATGAGTTGTATCTTCTTTGACATTAAATTCTTATTATCTAATTTGATTTGATTTGAAGAAATAATTAAAAAATAGTATGGTCTTAAAATTGTTTGATTTTAAATTGTTTGAATGGTTTTATTGATATTTGATTCAAATTTTATATTATGGTATTGTTGAATAAAATGTGAATACAAATATTGAAAAGCTAAATAGTTTTTTGGATGTCTTAAAGTGAATAAAAATGGTAACTTATGACTTGAGATTCTCTTATTTTCCAACTATTTGTTAATATGCTTAAATCATAAAATAATTTGCTATTAACTTTCTCTCTTTTTCTATAGAAATGTATACAAATTTTGAGTCCGATTCTTTTAAAGTTTTTAGTTTTTGATATGTTGTTTGTGCACATCAAAAGAATATTTTTTTTTCTCTTTTTTTAAGACATTGTAAGTGTTGAATTGGCTTTAAATGTATTTTACTACCCATGTTACTTATATATGAACAAATAATGAAATGATTCCTTCAGTTGGTTAATAAATTGAATTAAATAGAATTATGGTTTGTACTTGTGATGTTTGATAATATACTTATTTGAAAAAACTGGCAAAATTTTTTGAATAGCGACTAAGCTTACAAGTGCATAGATACCAAATGTATAAGTTGAAACTAAAGACTAATTTCGAATACTATTTATATACTATATGTATATCAAATATATACAAAACATATACTAAAATCTATAAAATATATACCATTTTTTGTTATTTTTTCTTATATTTTTCTAAAGATATAAACATAGTGAGTTTATTATATATAAGGAACATATATTAAAGTAAATTAAATTTATTCTATTATTTTGAATAAATACCGATATTATATCTTTGCCAGTAGAAAAAAAAATAAATTTTGGAATAAAAACATATTAAACCAATTAAAATTTTGATTAAAAGTTGCCTAGCACATACCTAATATATAGCTAACATATATATTTTATACCCAACATATAATAAAATTAGTGTAATGTATAATATTTCCTAAGAGTGCACCTTTTTTTTTTATAAATATACAACCTATATGAATTAAAATAGTTGCAGATACCAAATATACATTTAAGGTATACTATATTTTGTTAAATATATACCATTTGCTGTTATTTTTTATCTTTTTTAAAAAGGTATAAGTATTTAGAATATATTATAAATATTTGCAATAAATACTAAAATAAATATAATTTATACCAATTTTTACAATTTACATTTTTAGTTTTCTATATTTGAAATAAGTAAATAAATATATACTTAATATATTTCATATTTGTCGAATGGAGCTCATTTGCTTCTACCTTTTTTATTATATTATATTATAAGTATACATAATATTTAATAATCTTATAGAAATATAGAATAATAAAATAATTATCATAATAATATTTTCTTAATTTTTAATAACCACGAGAGTTATTATATAAATCTTAACTAAATCAATTAATTAAAATTGATATATTGTTATTGAGAAAAATAGTTTTTGAAATTAAAATATTTAAATTAAAAAATTAGAATCTTGATTGATATGTGTCCAACATATACCTAATATATATATTTTTCTATTATATATTTATAAAAAAAAATTCTCTTTATGATGCTTTTTAAATTCTTTTTAAATAAATGTGACTTATATATAAAATAAATTATATTCTTAAAAAATAATTGTAAATACTTATTATTTATATATTCGGTTCTTTAATGATTTGACCAGCAATCAAATACTATTGAACATATACTAAACATATACTAAAAATTAAATATCATAAAAAATATGAAAATATATACCAAATTGCTAATAACATATACCATTTTATAAAAGAAGTATATTTAATATATATCACCATATTTTTGAAATAATTTTTTAATTTATAGTATTTAAAATAAAAGTTTAAACAATAAAAATAATATTTTTAATCTTTTTTTGGATATTTCCGAAAGAATTCCTTCAATAATTTGTGGGTAATTTGGATTTAATTATTAAAGATGGTATAGTAATACTAATTTTTTTATTAATTAATATCATTTTGTTTTTCTTTTTGGATATCATCCTTGATGGGGAAACCATAATAAATTTTAAAGGAAGGCAAACTAATATTTTGGAAGAGTAAAACTAAGATTGTAAAGGAACTATTAAAGTTTTAACAGCTTAGAAGAATAACACCGAAAATTGAAGACCTAAAACCTATGGCCTTCCATCCTTCCATAATATTCGTTCTTTCCTTTTTCATCAAAGGAAGATAAATATATAATCAAGATATTCCCTCATCTGCTACCAGTTAACTTTAATTCTTTGTTCATCCTTATGCTATAGTCCATAGTAAAATCTACTATAATTCGAGCTTATTGGTATTAAAGTTGTCAGATACATAAAAAAACAAAAACCTCGAGTTGAGATTCTAATGGATGACGATTAAGAAAAAAAAGAAACTGAAATAGCTTGTGTATCTTCGAAAGATCAAAGAAAAATGAATGATCTTAATGCTAGTGATCTTCAAGAAAGTAAATATAAAATAGAAACAGAAGACATTTGATCTGTTGGTAGAGCAAGATAGAAAGCATTCTCTTTATCGTTATTATGTTGATTAATCTAATTAGAGATCAAATTTTAGGTTTTTAGCAAGTCTAATGGAAGTGCACATGCAAGTCATGTCATAAACAAATCATTTGGCAATTTACACTTTGCACGCATGAATAAATGAATTGACATTGACAGATGACTTCCTTAAATTTCACGTCTTTTGATTCCATTTTCCACCTAACTCTCTGATCCTCAATTCAAAGAATTTCCCTTCTCGAGATTTTTAGAGCAAAGTCTCATTCTCAATTACTCCCTCCTTCTTTATTACCCTCAACTGTTATCTACCCCTCCACACTGTGCTCCTTGTATATATATCAATGATCTATAAGCAGCCATGCAACAGGTATACTCCCATAAAATCATCCATTCCATACAAAGTTCAAGAAAGAGAGATGGGTAAGTACTGGTGTTTGATTCTTGTTCTGGTCGTTTTGGCATTTGTGCATGCAGATGCACGTAATTTACCTTCGGATCATCTTGATCATGCTAGTGTTAGCGATCATCAGCAACCAAAAGAAACTGTACTGAAGAACAATGATGCTACTGCACCAGCAGCTGTGGAGGTGATGGTTGAGTCACCTACCAGCACTGGCCTGAAAGACAAAAAGAATTTCATATATGGTGGTGTTGGTGGCTTTGCCGGAATGGGTGGTTATGCTGGTGTTGTCGGTGGGTTGCCTGTTCTGGGTGGACTTGGTGGAATTGGCAAGTACGGCGGAATTGGAGGAGCTGGTGGAGTCGGAGGTGGACTTGGTACTGGTGGTCTTGGTGGCCTTGGTGGTCTAGGTGGCGGAGTTGGTGGTGGGGGTGGTGCTGCGGGTGGTGCAGCTGGTGGAGCTGGGGGTGGTGCTGGTGGCGGGATATTGCCGTGTCCTTAATTAATCAAGTGGATTTGGTTCTGATGTGTTTTAGTAGCGTACTGTTTTAGTTGGCTAGTGTCGGATATATTGTGTTGTGTTGATAAGCGGTCTCTGCGGAGACATAGCATAGCTAATTTGGGTCTGTCGTTATGCTTTATTAGTTCATGTTTTAGTGTTAATTGTTGTTTTTGCTTTCAATTAATGTTATAAAAGTTCTGCATTTTTGTGTATGACTCCACATTAATTATCACCAAATTAATTGCATTTCTTATACGGCTCCAACCTTGAAAACACACACAAATATACGCTATATTCTTTCCTTTTCTTTAATATATTAGTTGTTAGTATGAAAAAGATGGAGAATTTTTAGATGAGCTACATGATTTCACATTTTCTTTTACTTAGTTCTTATGGAAATTAAATTAATCACACAAAGAATAAAGAGAGGTGCAAATCCATGTTTTTTACCTAATTTCTACTGTATCAAAATTAATCACACAAAAAATGGAAATTGTTTTTCAAAGTACGGAAACTAATCACACAAGAAATAGAAAAAGATATCAAAACTGAGGGCTCTACCTCGTTAGGCCTCAATTGCTACAAAATAGTTGTTCAAAAAAGAATATTCACTAAAAAACAAGAAACTTTTGCTACATAATGCGGCTCACTACGTTCGTAAGGAACAATTTCTGTTATCTATTTATTTTAAATTATAGTTTATATTATAAATAATTATCCAGTATATCTATCGTTGATCAATATAAATAATGTTATACATAATTTTGGTATTTTAAATTGTAGAATCATCACTTTTAAAGAAACTTAATAATAAAATTTAAAATTAATGTATAAACTATATTTTTGGAATTAAGGTAAGTATATATTTACAAAGCGCAAGTCCCAAAAGCAAATACATACAAATAGTTGCATAAGTAATTTGATTTTCCTTTTAGGAAAAGAGAAGAAGAGGAAAATAATATAGAGTAATTAACTGAAAATGCGATGGTTTGAGGATTATTATGGGCAATTCCACTTGTCGTATAATATCTGAACTTTCATTTTGCATGGATACCACCTGTTGTCCTGCTACGTTCAATGCCTGCCACATTTCTCCCTGTTTTTTTTTCTTCTATTGAATGAAGAAGGATTAGATAATTATACTACTTTTTAATATTCTTATTTTACTTTAACATATGTGTTACAAATACTGTAAATTTATTACTAATTTATAAAATCGACAAAAGTATTTAAAATAAATTGGAATTGTAGTTCAAAATCTTAAAAAAATTAAGTAAAATCACTTAAAAAATTATTAAAATGAAAAATTTAATTGATAATTACATATCTAGACCAAGCTAACACCTCTTAAATCTACTAGAGACTATCGGGCAAAGAAAAGGATGAAAGTATTCCAGCACATGCAGGGCTCGAGAAATCTGTCAAGATTGACCAGCCAAACAATTAGCCTTTTGTTATCATTAATTACATCATTCAATGAAGATTTCGCAATAAAAAATGATTAGTTAAGAGTTCCAATGGACTTCCATTTAATTTATTCTTAATTTTGCATAATTCGTCTAACTAATATAAAGATGTAAATGAGTTCAAAAATTTGATTATATCTGTAAAAATCTGGCCGCACGAATCAAAATTAGTTCAAGAGGTGCAGACGGGCCATGACTACGGAAAACAAAGGTAGTCTTTCTGAAAATTCAATGAAATTTAATAGAAGATGGAAAGCAATCAAACATGATAAAAGATAAAAGGATTTATTTCATGGATAGGGTGAATATACCAAGGAGGAATGACAAACCAAGACTCAGCTGGGTACCAATGTTATAGTGGGATTCTTTCATACCTTATGATCAAATACAAAAGAACTACTAATCTATACCTAATGCGCGCATACAACAATAATCTATGAAAAATCAAACCCATCATCACCCACGACCTCCGCCACCTCCTCCACCACCACCACCCCCTCCTCCACCAGAGTTGCCACCTCCAAAGCCATAGCCTCCACCATATCCCCCAGACCCTCCTGCTCCTCCACCGCCTCCGCCGCCGCCGCCACCAGTCCCTGAATCATTAGAATTATTGTTACAATTGCCTTGACTTCCACTATCATATCCGCCGCCTTCTCTGCCACCGTCTTCGCCATCATGATCCCCTTCACAACCATCAACCCTGAAATTGAAAAGAGATAGCACCAACAGAAGTACAATAACCATGGAATATAATTGTTTCATTTTCATTTTTCTTTTCTATTCTGGTGCAAAGGTTATTTCTTGGTCCAAACAGATATTCATTTATATAGAGCAAGAAGCAAAGGGCTTAATGCAACTACAAAAAACTCTCACGTTATATACGACTCCTGTAAATCTGAAAACTGATATCATATTTCTTTAAAAATCCAAAAATCCCGTGACGACAACCCTTGAATCACCAAAAATGGCTGCTGGTGAATTTTCCTTTTTAAATTGCACTGAATTTTATGCTTTTATTATTATTTTATAATTTAAATTAAATTTTTATATTATTATGCTTTTATTATCATTTTCTATAAATCTTATAAAATTAAATATTTTTATATAAAATAAATTAAATTATTTGATATATTATTATTGATTATTTGAAACAAAATATGTTTATCTTAAAATAAAATAACTGATAAGGCTGAGTACCTGCAAAACAAGGAAAGTAAGATGCATTTGAGACAGTAAGTGGTTGAGTTTTAAGAAAGTATTTAGAAGGTTGTAATTGCGTTATTTTGATGAGTGTCTTCTCTAATATTTATAGAGTTAACTTTCATATCTTTATAGAGCTGAGATCGTGTCTTAGACAGTAGGAAGTATTTGTTTCTATATCTTTTAAAAATGGAGGATATAAACTAAAATATGTCAATTCTCTATTGAATATTGCTTCCCTACATATATTAATAGATCATCGATTATGATAATAAACAAAAAATAACGATAATATTTAGAGAAATTTTAAATTAATTTTAAAAGGGAAAAAATTTATATATATATATATATATATATATATATATGAAAATATTAAGCTTAAGTATGAAAACTTATTATTTTAGTTCATGAAAGAAGCTGTGCTACATTATATTACATTATTGATATATAAATTATTACTGAAAACTTTTTATAAATTTTTAATAAATAGTCTCTGTCGCATCATTGATAGATAAATTTGATAAAAAATGAATTATATCAATTAATGTTATTATATTATTTAGATAATTAATTTAAATTATAAATATTTAAATTAATTAGTTCTAATCTTCTAAATGTAATTAATTGATGTGGACTATTTTAGTATAAATAATTATGATTGATAACCCCCAACTTTTATTACTATTAATGCCTTTTCCGTAAATCAAACTGATATCACCAAAAGTAAAAGACAACACAAAATATGCTATAAAGGATTGTTTGGTAAGATTAGGATATGATGTTTAAGAGTTGCAATTGCATTAGTTTCATATCAGAATGTCCTTTGGTATTTTTAGAGTGAACTGTAAATACAAGCTGTTCATAATTTCTATAAAGTGGTGCTAAAGATAAAGAGAAATTAAGGGTTTTGTGTTTTTAGGAGTTATACTAATTAAAATTTCAAATTTAAATTTTAGAAATATAACTGTATTAAAATTATTGAGGCAAATATTTCACTAAATACATTCTAAATTTAGTTAGATTAATTCTAAATATATAAAAAAGAAATCTCAGTTATCTTCATAGTGAAAACTCCTTGTATTCTGATTATCCAATTATGTAGACAAATTCAATTCTCAACTGGTCTTTTAGACGAGTCTCCATGACAAATGCTTATCCGCGAGCAAAAATACATTAATTAGGAAAGCGTAATGTAACGATATGCAAATCAAGCTAATTTGTTAAAAGATCTGCTTACCAAATCCAATTAGGAAATTCCATTTAAATTCATCCTGGATTAGTAGCCCTATTATTTCCAAGAAGAAAATGCAGAAATTTATTTCCTTATACATATCCGCAGCAAAATCGCAATTATGTTCCTTAAAGGACTGTACAGTAAGACAACAAGGTGTAAATCCAAATAATCACCAGAAACCATTCCAACAAATAAAGACATATCCAAGTCAAAAACATTGCTCTAGTGACCGTATACAATAGTAATTCTGATACACGAATACAATTAATTTGGTAATTCAATCCAACATTAATTAAGAACATTATTATGTAATCTTTACAGTCATAACAACAATGAACGGACATTTACCCACCTCTATATAAATTCAGAGATGCAAGCCATCAATTTCTCACTCACTCAGAAAGCAAAATGGCATCTCTGTATGTGTTCTGTGCCTCTCTAACTCTAGCAATAATCCTCACACTTGTTCCAGCAGGTTATGGGAATGTTGAAGGAGACGCATTGATTGCCCTGCGGAATAGCCTGTCGGATCCTAATAATGTGCTTGCAAGCTGGGATCAGAACCTTGTCGATCCCTGTACTTGGTTTCATATCACTTGCAATCAAGACAGTCAAGTTACTCGAATGTAATATTACTAGCTCTTTCTCTACATGTATTGCAAACACCAACTGCATATTTGCATTTATAAACACATATACTTTTGGTCAAGTGATTAATTATACATATAGAGAAATGTGCTTGTAGACTAATTAGAACAATAATTTTGCTGTTCCTGATGAACAGAGACTTGGCGAGAGAAAATCTCTCTGGGCCTTTAGTACCCGATCTTAAAGAGCTACAGAACTTGCAATATATGTATGTTACTGTATCTCCTTCATATTTTTTGTCAAAAATATTAGAAATATGAAATTATAGTTTTCCTTGATCTTTAAGTACAAAAATAATTTATTGAGGTGATGCAGGTCCATTTATGGAAACCAAATTGACGGGAGTATTCCAGCTGAGTTTGGTGACTTGAAGAGCCTTCTCAGCCTGGATTTGTATGAGAACAACATTTCAGGAACCATTCCTGCTTCCTTGGGAAAACTGAATTCGCTTCTCTTTTTGTGAGTTTAATTAGCCAACCCTGAGTCTTATTTATGTACTAGACTGAAAATATATGCATCTGTGGCGTTGCTTGTCGGATCACCTTCGTTTGATTTTGAAATTTATGCTTGGTATGAGAACTCTAAATAATTAAGGCAACACTAGTCCTCTTCAGACATTAGATAAGTGTATGTGCCACATTGCAAGATATAGCTTCTGATTTGTGAATTTTGTTTCTATTTGCAAAGACGACTCAACAACAACCGAATAACTGGAAGCATTCCTAAGGAGATTGCTGATATTCCAAGCCTCACAGTTCTGTATGTATTTCTTTAATTCCATTAACATTTTTATTGTTTCATAGCCTCTGACAAGTAAGCTAAACGATTGCAAACTTGAAAGTACACTTTCTGGATTAATTTTCTTTTCTTTCTCTCTCTCTCTTACTCTAGGGATCTCTCAAACAATGATCTGTGTGGAGCGGTTCCTCCTGGACTGGAACACATTTCGACTGTCCAGTAAGCATTTGCTTCTTAAACATTTTTTAGAGTAAATTACATCATTTAGTAACCTAACATTTTTTAAAATACTCTTTACTTTAGTGCCATGTCAACAGATCAGAAAGCCTGAATTTTATATAAAAGTTGGGGCTAGATTGCTGAAAGGAAAAACAAATAAATTACTGAACTAAACAATTTAATCATCCTTTTCAAAAAAATCTAGGGTTTATTTATTTGTCAATGATTTCTAACTTAAATGTTCTTATCTGTTGCAGCCTCGAGAACAACCCTCGACTGGGACAGCCTTGCCCATGAAGAGAGACGGAATGTATTAAATTGATATTTATATGCGACTGATGAGAATAAGTGCAACATAGTCGTATATATTAACTGCTGCGTTATATTTCTATGATGTATTTCACTACTTTTACTTTTTAGAGATGTTTACGATTGTTTTCATATATTTTAGACTGCCTATCTTTACTCTTAAAACTATCCTCATAATGGTTTCAAAAGTATTATTAATTATATGAACGGGATAACAAGACAGCACCAAATCCAGCAATAATTTTGTTATGGTGTGTAATACAGAATTAGACAAATCATCCAAAGCCGAAATTAACTAAACACAACTAACCCATTAATTTAAATATTATAAAATGATTGTTTAATATGGTTTCAACATATCAATTTAGTTTGATTAGTTCAATTTTTTTTTAAAGAAAAATTTAGACTTTATAATTTATTATCTTATAATTTTAATGTTCTAATCACTTTTAAGGAGAATTAATTCATTCAATAACATATTATAGGTGTACATACATGAAAATGATTTACATGATTCACATAGTTGAATTTGTAATGAGATCATAATTCAATACACATGCTGACACAACTTGAACAAAGAATAATAACGCGATAGAAAATTGTAAACTATATGTTAATTATCATATTAGGAATTATGGACTTTTATCATTTTAAAAAAATGAGTATTTTCACTTTATAAAAGTATATGATGAAAAATAGTAAAATTCTTCTCCAAAGAAATTCATTTTTCCGTCTCTCTAAATTCCAATAATTTACTTTCCTGCTTCCTATCTTTTGACGACTGAATCAATTTACATGGAATGACTTTGCCTCCTTCGTCGTAATCGAAGCATTAGGCAGCGCTCTCACTAACAAATTATATTTCTGAAGGTAGGCTTCAGGATACAGTTTCATGTGGGTCTGTTGGGTTGCTTAGAAAATTGATGAGAAATTTTGACTTCAACGCTGGAAAGAAACGGAGAAAATGTAAAATCTCACAGAAAATTATTTTTCAGGTTTGGTGTGTGTTTCTACTTATACACTAAAATGATAAATAATTGACATAAATTTATTAGTTTTAAATGATGAATTATATGTCAGTTATCCAATATCAAGGTGCAAAATACTCATACATACGTGTCACTTTTCTATTAATTTTGGTGTATACACCAAGCTTAATAAAAATCTTCTAAACCATATAACACTGCGTGTCTTTTCTTTACTTTTTATTTTATGAAAATAATTTTTTTTTAAGTAGATTTAGATTATTATGTTTATTTGTAAATTAAACTATTAATAGTATCATGTGATATTATTTATTAGTTATTGTCTTTGTATTGATTAGTTTATTTCTTACCAATGATGAATCATGATTAAAAACTAATGTCTCTTATAGCTTCATTAAAATTTTAAGTTCGAGTCTTGGATATGCAGTTGCATTAAAATTTTTAAGGCAGTGTTTGTTATCCATAAGGGGTTTTACTCGTCATGATCTAGATAAATTCTAGATACATGAACACAAAAAAAATATCAACCAATACAAATGCAACGACTAATAAATAATGCAACATATACCATAATGTAATTGATTTTGCCTCTACATAAAAATTTCTCAATGTTTAGTTTTGCACTTTATCCGAGTGAGCAGTCTTTAGTAAATATAAAAAAAAAAATTCTTAGATAAATTCAGTCTACTATGTTATCCACAGACAAACTAATTGTATAATAACATGTGTCATTATCTATTAATTATTGCATTTATATCGGCTAATTTTAATCATACTAATTAATGATAATAAATAAACCAATCAATATAAATTTAAATACAATATATAATAAAATAAAATTATATATTATTATACAATTAATTTAATTATTCATATGTGAATGACTTATTAGACCGAGTTTAGTTAAGAAATTTTTTAATTATACTCGCGAAACAAGCTTGGATAAATTTGAAAGTGGTGAACTAATTTGACAAGAGTACTAATGGATGAACGTTCGATGCCCTTTCACAGTCTTCTTCGTGTTACATGTTCAATATGGTTGATTAGGTTGGACGTGCATATTGATAAGATCCATAAAAAAAGGAACCATATTGATGCTAGATAGATGAGTATTTATATATAACTTTGTTAAAATTCAGACGAAGAGATTAATTTTAAATAAAATTATTTTACAAATAAGTTGAAAAAGAAAAGAAAATAAATTTCAATCTAAAAGAAATCATAAAAATCAATCGATTTTCTTTTCTCATAAAATATTGTGGTAAAAACTGAGATTTTTCATATTGATTTAATATGTATAACATATACGAAAGAAAGAAAAAATGTAAAGATAATATGAGGTATGAATAACTAGTTTCCCTATATACCAAAGTTAGAAGGCTAATGAAAACAAATATAAGAAAAGAGAATTTGTAACTTGTGCCATGATTGAGATAATTAAAATGCTTTTCATTTTTGTTAAGTCGGAAGGACCCATTTGCAACTATAACTTTTCCAAACACGAGAATTGACCGGATACAATTAAATTGAATCCAATTTCTATTTTTTAATTTGAGAATTTTATGTAAGTGTAAGTAGTCCTGCAATTTTTTCTTTTACTTAATAGAATAAATAGTGATATAGTGTAAATTTGTCAATGTGTTTTATTTGATTATTAGTAAACTATGCGCTGATTAAATCAGGTCAATATTGTACCTTTTAATTATATATATAAAAGAAAATATGTTTTTACTAAAACCAAATCCAGCTAGTTCATTCCATTAAATTTCATTCTGTACTGGGAGGCTTTTCTTTCCAACAACAAAATATAGGAGATTTTGATACTATTTATTCTTACAACAAAATCACAATAAAGTTTCCTTATAGGAAGGGGGCGGGGGGGAACCCATATCAATAAAAAACTAAGATCCAGAATCCAGCATTATCACTGGAAAATCTATCTCCCTATAAATTTAAGATCCACCCATCTATCTCCCTCGCGCATACAAAATAAATGGCATCAATGACTAGTCTGTGGGCATCCTGTGCTTCTGTAACTCTACTGCTAATCCTCACACAAGTTCCAGCTGGATATGGAAATGCAGAAGCTGATGCTTTGATCGCCCAAAAAAATAGCCTGTCAGATCCTGATAATGTACTTCGAAGCTGGGATCCGACCCTTGTCGATCCCTGTACTTGGATTCATATTACCTGCAACGAGGAGAATCAAGTTACCCGAGTGTATATTACAACTCCTTCTCTACCATTTATATATATATATATATAGAACATGTTCTTCTTGGCTAATTACACCAATTTTTTGCCGTTCCTGATTAACAGAAACTTGGGGAATGCACACCTATCTGGGCATTTAGTACCTGAACTTGGAGAGCTACAAAAATTGCAATATCTATGTGTTACTGTATTCTCTTCTATATTTTATGTCAAATTGATTAAGAAATGTTTTTATATTTTAATTTTCTTTTAAAATTCTTTTACGTTAAATATTAACTCATTTAGTTGGTGTAGGAGCCTGTTTGGAAACAAAATCGAAGGAAGTATTCCTGCTGAGCTTGGTAACTTGAAGAGTCTGATGTGCCTGGTGTTACAAATGAAGGAATAACATTATGTACATCACCAAAGTAAGCTTAACCTAAAAATAAAGGAAACATGACTATTTATACTCTAACATGGAAATAACTATACTACCTTTACAATAAACATTTAATTACAGTGTTTAACATTCCCCCTCAAACTCACGATGCGATAGCAACAAGTATCGAGAGTTTGTCAGATAAAAAATGAAAACGTGAAGCAGTTAGACATTTTGTAAATAAGTCCATAAGCTGTAAGGAAGAAGAAACAAAAGGCAATGTCAATGTACCGTTCTGAAGATGATGACGAGTAATATAACAGTCGATTTCGATATGCTTGGTCCGTTAGTGAAAGACTGAATTGTGTGCAATCTGAATAGCGCTCTTATTATCACAATGTAAAGAAGTTGGTTGCCGCAGAAAGACACCCATATCAGCAAGCAACCATCGCAACCAAACTATTTCACAAGTAGTAGAAGCCATAGCGCGATATTCAGCCTCCGTTGAGGATCGAGAAATGACGTCATGCTTTTTACTTTTCCAAGAGATAAGGGAATCACCTAAAAAGATACAAAATCCAGTAGTTGATTTGCGGTCAGTGGGATCACTAGCCCAATCAGCATCAGAGTAAGCACATAATTCTAAAGATGAAGCAGATGAAAATAGAAGAGTCTGAAACTGAGTACCGCAGAGGTATCTCAAAATGCGAAGAACAACAACCCAATGAACCGTAGTAGGAGAAGTAACAAACTGACTGACTATATGAACATCATATGCAATATCAGGGTGAGTGATAGTAAGATAAACCAAACTTCCAACAACAGTTCGATACAGACTCGGATCCGGCAGTAGAGAACCATTAGAAGTAGAATAACGAGCGTTGAGCTCAATTGGAGTAGCAACAGTCTTATTGTCAGAAAGGCGAGCACGCTCAAAAATATCAGAAATGTACTTAGATTGAGAAAGAAGATACCTTTTTGGAGAAGAAGCAACTTCAATACCTAAGAAGTAACGAAGGGAACCCAAGTCCTTCATAGCAAAATAACGAGTCAGTTCGGACTTTAACAGATTAATCCCGACAACATCATCACTTGTAATAATCATATCATCAACATATAGAGAAAGCAAAATTCGACCAGCCGAAGTACATTTGATAAACAGTGCAGAGTCATAGTGGCTAGGATGAAAACCAAGTGAAGTAATTACAACAGAAAACTTCTCAAACCAAGCGCGATGAGCCTGTTTGAGACCATAAAGAGCCTTCCTAAGTCTGCAGACTTCACCAGGATGATGATCAAGACTAGGAGGAGGGACCATATAAACTTCTTCGTGAAGATCGCCATTCAAAAGACATTTTTGACATCCATTTGGGTTATATCCCAACGGCGAACTAAAGCAACAGCAATAAGAGTTCGAACTGTAGTCATTTTAGCAACGGGAGCAAAAGTCTCTTCATAATCCATACCATATTCCTGAGAATAACCCTTAGCCACTAAACGAACTTTATACCTTTCAATAGAACTATCGGACTTAGTCTTAATCTTGTAGACCCAACGAGAACCAATAGCACGTTTACTTGCAGGAAGGAATACTAAATCCTAAGTATGGGTTTGGTGAAGAGCAGTTAACTCCTCAGCCATGGCACGCTGCCAAAGAGGATCAAGAATGGCTTCTTTAAAAGATGAAGGTTCATAAAAACGATGAATAGAAGTGAGAAAGGAAACAAATAAACTCGAATAATAAGAATAATCAAAATCAGGTTGTTTAATGGACTTACGATTGCGTACATGATAGCGAGGTATGATAGTATCCGCAGTCTCAGGAGATGATTGGGGGGAGTGTGTAGTAGAGGAGCCAATAGAGATGTCAGGAATGTCAGCAGAGGATAGCTCATCAACATCAGTAGCAAAAGGGTCAATATGGATAAGATCAGACATAGATATATGGTGATGACGGTCAGGAATTGCAAAATAAGGAATATGTTCAAGAAAAACAACATGACGAGAAACATATAATTTATGACTGACTGGATCAAAACAACGATACCCTTTTTGACCTGCACCATAACCAAGAAAGACACATATAGTAGATCGAGATGATAGCTTACTGCGTTCAACATGAGGAAGAAGAACCAAACATGTAGAACCAAAAACACGAAGAGAAGTATAATATGGCGGACGACCATACAATCTTTCATAGGGAGACAAGCCAGAATTATGAGAAATAGGAATTCTGTTAATTAAATGAACAGAAGTAAGAACTCCTTCCCCCCAAAATTCACTAGGAACACTAGCAGACAACAAGAGTGATCGTGCAGTCTCTAGAATGTGCCTATGTTTTCTCTCAGCAACTCCATTTTGTTCAGGAGTATCAGTGCAAGAAGTTTGGTAAATTGTACCATCTAAAGCAAGTAGGTCCTTAAAAGCATGAGAAGTATACTCTCCTCCCAAATCACATCTAAAACATTTGATAATAGCTGAATGTTGGGTTTTCACAAGAGATCGGAACTCATTATAAATGCCAAAAAAGTCTGAACGATGTTTCATAAGATAAACCCAACAATAACGAGTGCAATCATTAATAAAAGATACATAATAGCGAGAACTCCCTTTTGTAGAAACAGGAGAGGGTCTCCATACATCAGAATGAATAAGATCAAAAGAAGCAACAGATATAGTAGTGCTTTTAAGAAAAGGCAATGCATTAAACTTGGCTAGTTTGCAACCACTACAATCAGAAATATCATGAGTTTTCAAATTTCCTAAAGCTCCTGTAGAAACTAAAAATTTTAAACGAGACACAGAGACATGACCAAGGCGAGAGTGCTACAAATAAAACACAGATGAAGAGGGATTCAAATGAAAGGATGACAAATTCACACCAGGAACAACAGCCGTAGTGTGAGGGGTTTTGAGTTGATCCAATACATAAAGTTCTCCTTCTCTATGGCCGATCCCAATCACTTTCTGAGACTGTGGATCCTGAACAAAACAAGCAGAAGAAGAAAATGAGACTGAGCATCCAGTATCACAAATCTGACCAACAGAAGCAAGATTCAAAGCAAGACTAGGAATGTGATAGACATTAGATAAAGATAGAGAAGGCGTAATAACCGAACCAACACCTTGCAATGGCATAGGTGTACCACTAGCATTCATAATAGGAACTGAAACTTTAGGGGTTAGAGAAGTAAATGATGATAAATTAGGTGACATATGGTTTGAAGCACCAGAATCTAAAATCTATGAGGAAGGGGATATACCTGAAGGACTAAATGACAGACCTACTTGAGAGGAAGCAGACATGGCATGAGGCTGAGAAGCAAGGAACTGCTGAAACTGCTCAATCAATGATGGGTCTAAGGAGGAGGTTGACAAGGCATTGTGAGGACGAGGTAGAAGAGGAGGTCCATTATGGAGAGGCGGTGATCGATACGACCACTGATGAGACTGTTGTTGCTGCTGTTGATGAAACTGTTGCTGTTTTCCTCTGCTCAATTTCGGACACTGAGATTTCTAATGACCTTTTTGCTTGCAGAACCCGCATTCATCACGAGCAACAGATCCATATGGCCTGAACTGAGATTTAGAGTTTGATCGAGGAAGCATGGTAAAAACAGATGGAGTAGAAGCTGAAGAAACCTCTTTTACAACCGAGGACTTCAAACGAATTTCTTCAGCCAAAAGTTCACTAACAACAGAATCAACAGAAGGCAGTGGATGACGATACAGAATAGACCCACGAAGTCCCTCAAACTCATCACGAAGGGCCATTAAAAACTGTACTAATCTTTGCTCCTCTCTTCGTACAATATAAGGCCCAAAGGCTCGTAATTCAGCAGGTTCTGTGAGAGCCAACTGATCCCACAAATCTGTCATAGCATCGTAGAATTCCTGAATACTCATACTTTTCTGTTGAAGAGCACGAATGTCAGACTCCAATTGGTATTACTTTGCAAAATTAGACTGTGTATACAGTCTAGCTAGGTGATCCCAAACCTCCTTAGCCATCTCATATTTTGCTAATTGGGTGCCTATCGAATGCTTAACAGAATTATTGATCCAAGTAATAATTTTTGAATTATCAACTTCCCATTTATCCAATAATGCCACATCATCTTGAGGCTTAATATAAGCACCCAAAATATATCCCCACTTTTGTTTCCCTTTCAAGAAATTTTTCATCACGTAGCTCCAATACGCATAATTCTTACCATCCAACTGAACACTAACTGCTTGAAGTGAATCATCTCTAGCTTTAGCCATACGGAACAAAAAAAAGAAAGGAAAATTCAATAAAAATCAACAACAATCAATTACTCCAAAGAAGGGGCAACAAATCTACTTTTACAAACCGATAACAATCTTACAAACCATTTATCAATATGAAACCACAATATATAATTTCCCACCAAGCAAATAAATTTAAGCCACAGCCCCTATCAACAAATCCAACCTTATAATGTTGTGTCTGTCAACGTCGAAAAGTAAATAATTTTATCGAGCAGGTGGCATGCAAAGAGTACCACTGACCAACATCATTGTTTGCTGCAACTATCTTTAACAATATTCTCGTCTTTACAAGAATTTCGTCCGAAACCAACACGCCACAAACAGCAGTCTGCACAACAGATTTAACAGGGGAGTTTTGTTGAGCAGGTGGCGCGCAAAGTGGAAATGCCGACGCACAGCAGCAACGCACACAGCAGGAAGTAGATGCATGCAGCAAAGAAGAGGAAGAACGAGCAGACGCACAACAGTCTGCACAACAGATTTAACAGGGGAGTTTTGTCAAGCAGGTGGCGCGCAAAGTGGAAATGCCGACGCACAGCAGCAAGAACCAGCATACTGCTCGCAGCAAAGCAAGAAGATGCACGCAGGAAAGAGGAAGCTCTGATACCATGTTACAAATGAAGGAATAACATTATGTACATCACCAAAGTAAGCTTAACCTAAAAATAAAGGAAAGATGACTATTTATACTATAACATGGAAATAACTATACTACCCTTACAATAAACATTTAATTACAGTGTTTAACACCTGGATCTGTACGAGAACAGCATTTCAGGTACTATTCCTCCTTCCTTAGGAAAACTGAAATCCCTTCTCTTTTTGTGAGTTATGGCAACTATATATACTTAATTTTCATGGAGTGTTTAACTACTAAACTACTAGCTCAATAGCAATCCCTCTTGTGCTGTTATATTATTGTAGTTTGCTTTGGTAGATCAATATTCTGCCACATACATATAGCTTCTAATTACTGTTTCTATATGCACAGCCGACTGAACAACAACCGATTGACTGGAAACATTCCCAAGGAAATTGTTGATATCTCAAGTCTTAGAATTCTGTATGTACATTATCTCTTTTACTTCCATTTACAATTTTCTTTTCCTTTTGTTTTGAGAGAACAGTTTTATTTTTCATAATTTCTGAAAATAAGTTAAAACAATTGTAAACTTATTAATAGTGCATTTTTTCTTTTTTTTTGCTAGGGATCTCTCAAACAACGATCTCTGCGGAACAATACCTCCAGGAATTGGACACATTTCTGTTATCCAGTAATTACTTATTGCTTTTTGTTAACACGTTCTTTGATTGGCTTACTTTTGGTTGATAAATAATGAAGCAAATTCGGAGTAACTTAATTTTTGTTATACTGATGTAGCCTTGAGAATAATCCTAGACTTGGACATCCAGGCAAAGGTTGCCCATGAGGAAACAAAGAAGATGCAAGAACTCGGATATATCTTAAATGAAAATCTCCACAGTGCTGCTGTTATTTTGTTCGTATCATGCAATTTAGTATACGGTCTGTTAATATTAATATAAGATCAAGATGGTATCTAAATCGAAAGTGTACCATACTGCTGATATGATTGAAAAGAATCACTTTTGATACATATATATTAACCCAGCTAACTTGACTCTTGAAAAATGCTATTTGACATTTGACCATATCTCCAATCACTTCATAACAGAACCATTTATTTATTGCAATTTGACTATACATTCAGCCTATCATAAGGGCCATTTCATTTAAGAACTTATTGTAGACTATAGTTATGGATGATAAAATGAGCTGTGATTCCCATTAAAGAGACCCCATATCTAAGAAATCCATTTGGATTTCACTTTTGTTGTTTTTTTATAGGTTATATCTTTATAAGAATTATTGAAGCTAAAATTTCATTCCCATCATTCTTTTTTTTGAATTTTTTACATAAGACCTTAATAAAAGTTAAATATATCATCTTTTACTATTAAAAAATATTTCTTTCAAAAATCCATTTGGACACCATGTTAATTCCATTTTCAACTCTTCCAAGATGGCATCTTCTCAAAATGTTTCTCTATTTTTGACTTTTCACGTAGGCAACCACTATAATTTCGTCATTTTTCTCCAATTCGGCTATATATATTATTATTTTGCAATGATTTTAGTACTAAAATCAATAATTAAGTGAAAAAAAATTAAATATAAGGGTTTTATTTTTTATTCATTCAAAGATAAATCGAGTATTGATAATTTTAATTTTTTTTATAAACTTTTGATTGTTTTAGTCGAACTTGAGTTATAACTGATGAATGGATATCATTGCATGATGTTAGTAGTAGTTTAAAGGTTTTGAGTTGAATTTTAAAAATTAGAATTAAAAATTACAGATGAACATAAAATTCAGAAAAATGATATATATTTTTTGTAAAATACAGAGAAGAGCATACTTTTATATACAAATAACACATGTTAACGATATTATAAATCATTAATATTAAGTTACAAATTAAATTTATATCATACTAAATCTATTAAAAATATAATTTATTATAAATACAAGTCAAATTTTTTTAAAAGAATATTTGAAAAATCAGTATAAATAATTTTTTTTTTTTATAATTATACAGTAAGAAGTATATAGGGTATACATTAATAAAAGAACTTCTATATATCTAATTAATATAGTTTAACTTTAAAAATAATTTTTCAGTAGCAATGAATATAATACCAGTTTTCATTGATTGATTTAATTAAGATTTATTTTATAATAATGCTAACTATTGTTAGAAATTCAAAAAAATTATTATGATAATTATTTTATTATTCTATATTTTTATGAAGCTAATAAATATTTTGTACACTTTTTTTTGTTTGATAATATAGAACTCATTTTATTAATTTAATATTTAATAAGAGAAAAACATGATATTAAGATGCTGAACTACCCAAGGCTATTAGGCTCCCGAGTACACCCTTAGATTAAGTCTAAGCATCATAATATCATGTGAAAAGACCCTTAAGCACTTCAGTTACAGAAGTATAAGCGAAAGAAGAAAAACATAGCTGCTATAGTCAGACAACTTCTTATCCCCTCCCACAAGTTTACTCATATTTGAATAAATTTCGCACTTTCAGAAGCATGCAATTAAATTTTTTTGCCTTCCAACCACTGCAGCAAATGGAATTCATTCAATAATATATGAGTACATTAATACTATCGTTGGTTTGGTTTGGTTTGGTGTTTATTTCATTTCAGAAAAAAATAGGAGAGAAAAATAAAATGAAAATAATAAAATTAAAAAAAATGTTATAATCAATTCTACACAAATTTGATTATGTAGAATACTCCATTTAAAGCATATAAATTTTAGATTTACAAATAAAATCTATAAATTTTATAAATTGTTACCAAATACTATATGAGATGTTTTAATATATATATATACACATATATATATTTCAGATATAAAAAATTAAAAACATAAAGTTCCAAGAAATAATATATATTACACTTATTTTAGTATTTGTTATATATATTTATAATATGCTTCAAATATTTATACTTTAAAAAAAAATCAAAAGTAGCAACAAATAATATATATTCAACATGTTTTTATTTAACATGTTTTTATTCCATTTTTTCTTTCCAACAGCAAAGTGTATAATACTAGTGTTCATTCGATACTCACACTTTATTTATTTTGATATATATTCCTTATATAGAATATACTTACTATGTTTATATTTTTAAAAAAAGCATAAGTAAAAAGTACATTTGACAGATTTTGATATATATTTTATATATATTTGATATACATATGGTATATAAATAATATCTGAAACTTTTTTTAGTTTCTGCTTGTATTTTTAGTATCTATGTATTTGTAACTTTGATTACTATATAAAAAGTTTAGTTAATTTCTTAAAATATGTATATTATCAAGCATCATTAGTGAAAAATATAATCTCATTAATTCAATTTATTAGTCAACTCAAATAATTATTTTATTGCTTGTCCATACATGGATAGTATCATTATAAGGAAAAAAATCAAATTAAATCGAATGACTAGTCACTAATTTTGAATTAATACTACATATCATTTTTTTTCTTTGTTAGTTGTTCCTTTGATCATCTTATAAATTCAGTTTTTTCTTCCTTATTCACTTTTCTCTTTTTAAAATTGTATAGAAAATAGTATTTATAAATATATTCTGGTATCTTCCATATATATATATATATATATATATATACATCGTATATGTAATATCAGTCCATTAGCACCATATATATTAAAACTATCACTAAAAGTAAAAAATATATATATATTGTTCAAGAAATTTACACCTTAGATGTGTGTTCAAATATCAATTGCAACTATTTATTTTCATTAGGATTTATCTAGCTTATTATTAGATCAAACATAAGAACTGTACTCTTAAAAAAAATTAACAATTCTACGACTCTAAAATCTTCAAAATTCATATAAACAATTAAAGTTTAACAATTTAACACCAAGAACAACATCAATCATTAGCTTAAAAGAACATATGAAACCAATCAAAGACAAAACTTCACTACTTATAAAAAATCCAAAAAGAAAATCATCTTTAAAGATAATTATAATTCATTAGAAAAAAAATACAGAAAATACATTAGTATGCGGTAGCTAGAATAGAAAGAGATGAGAAATATATAAAATAAAAGCAAAAAAAGAAAGACGAAATTGTAGTTCAATTTGTTTTCTCTTTTCTTGATCGCTTTTTTCTTTTTCAATTCTCTTTTTTGTTTATTCATCACCTCTGTCTCTTTTTCTATACGCTGTTGACACGATTATTACTATTTTCTTTTTACTAGAGACGTAGAACTGCAACTTTATTACTGTTTTATTTCACAAAACAAAGAAATTAAGAGTTCCATGGATAACATGTGAGCTGACCCATGGGATAATGGAGACAAGGACCATCAGGTTTTACAATCCAGAAACAATAATGTCTGCATGTGTCAGTGTCTCTATCAGCTACGTAAATATCGAACCAGTGGACATGTCCTGCCCATTCCATTTTACAGAAGTATAGTGTAGTCCGCCAAAAGTTTCGAATAAACTGAAATTGGAAGAAACCCTTGGGATGAAGTAACTTCACACCTATATCATCATTTTTGGACTTGCAGTGCACAGTTAGATCTCCATTCATATCATTAGTCACACGAACATGAGTTTTTTCAATAAATTGCCCAACGCACGTGCTTGTTATCATTACCAACACCACAGACAACACTATAAGATATTGCCTACTGATGCCAATCATGTTTAGTGAACAGTGATTTTGTGTTTCTATTGCTGTTTCTTTTTTCTTTTCTCCGAAATGGGGTTATTCTGTTTGCTCTAATCTCATGGTGTTTGAATTATTTACAGCTTGCATAAAGAAAGTTTCTGTGAATTCCCAGCTATTTATTTATTATTTTATTTACAACATGGAGGCCAAGTGTTCAATTGTATGGTAATCATGGAGACCAAGTGTTCTATGTACGTAAATTACACTCTTTTGTCTATTTGCATTTCAGACGGTGATTCTGGTTTAATAGCAATGGATACGTCGAGATTATCTACTATTAATGACTTACTTTCAAAGACTCAACGAGTTATGCATTACATAATAATATTCACCCACTTCAATACAATTAAATTTACAATATATTAATGAATCGTTATACTTCTAACAAAGATTAAAAAAAATGATGTAACATAAATCATATTTTTTCTTTAATACGACTTAATAATAATAATAATTTAGTTTTTCTTCTTTCTATTTACAATATGTTTGCTAAAAACCAAGTTAAATTGTTGTCATTGTAGATGTTTGATAGGTAGAAGATAGAGTGCAAAGAGATGTTGTCTATCTCTTTAAGAAAAAACAAAACAGATTCCGCAATTGTATAGAAATCCAAATACTATGTGATAAAATCATATAACTTAATTAGGATGCAACTGCAGGAAAATCAAGATACGAGGACACCAATATGTAGCAATCAGGTTCAGGACATCAAACAAGGAAATGCAGACATCGACTGAGAACAATCAGGACATCAGAGACAAAATGCAACCTTCAATTGCTTCATCAATATAAGTCCGTAAAAAATTTAAGGTACATTTAATAATAATTTTAATTTTTTTTATAAAAGTAATTAGCTATTCAATATTGACTTCTAAAACTTTATAAAAATTATGAAAAACGAGTGGATGTTCAATTATAATTTTTATAAAGTCTATAAAAGTAAATTGGTATTCAAAAAGCCATTAATTTTTATAGAAATAAACTTCTATATACTTTGGACAACTTTTTATATAGTGATATAAATATAAAATCTCAAGAATTGGCTATATTAATAAAATTATTGGCTTATCAAAAAAGAACTTTGTACATAGAGGTATATTAGGTTAAAAAATTAAGGATTTTGATGGAATTAAAACGTCAAGATGTATTAATAATAACTTTAAAAGGCTCTATAAAAGTCACAAAGTATTCAATACTGATTTTTAAAAACTTTAAAAAAATCTATAAACATCAAGTGATATTTAATTACAATTTTTATAAAGTCTCCAAAAATAAATTACTATTCAAAAAGTCATTGCTTTTATAAACATAGATTTTTTTTATATACTTTGAATTACTTTTTATGTAGTGGTATAAGTACGAGATCTACAAAATTCAGATAATGATTCAAATGGTCATCAAATTTTGTACTTAGAAGATTGTGTTGGATTAAAAGAATTAAAGATTTTAATGGAATTAAAAAGTCATAGTGTATTTAATAATAACTTTAGAAGACTCTGAAGAAGTTACCAAGTATTCAATATTAATTTTTGAAAATTTTATAAAAGTCTATGGAAATAAATGAGTATTTAATTCTAACTTCGTAAAGTCTATAAAAACAAATCGTACTAAAAAATTATCAAATTTTATAGAAATAGATTTGGATGATATTTTATGTAGTTATATAAATATAAAATCTCAAAAACTCTCTTTCATTTTTTCTTAAAATTTCAAAAGATTTTCAACCGGGATAAATAAATGTTACTTTTATTTTTATTTTGATAATTTAGAAAATATATTAATAATATACTACATGTTTAAACTATTCTTTGAGTAATAAGTCTGATATGGAACATAATAAAAACATGGTAAGAAATCAATCTTTCATTAGTGGTAGATAATTCTACACCCTAATGTATCCATACGTTAATAAAGTATTATAGTTATGACCTTATAGTTACAATTTCTTCCCTTAATGAGAGACTGGAGTCCAAAATCCCTACAATTACACTGTAATAAAAGAAAATTATTGCAGCAGAATCTGAATAATATATAGAGATGAGAAATACTCATCACAAAAATAATATTTGGTCAATTAGTTCCATGTAATTACTACTAGGACTCCTTATAAGGCTTATATTTTAATTTAGACAAGGATGAATATCATCTCCTTCTCCTTCTCCTCTTACGTAAAACTTAAAAAGAAGATGACCTAAATAAAGAATTATAATAGTTTACATAATTAAATTGATAAAGGAAGGGAGCTAAAACATGATTACTTTTATTATGATCTCTGGCTGCTATATATGTATATATCAAACCACTTGAATTGCTCTGTCCACTAAAAGCTGCAATAGAACTGTGTAGTCTGCCAAAAATTAACATGAAAGTGAAAGTGAAACTGAAATGAGGCTTGTGGGTGGAGTAGTTGTACTAAAAACAACTTAAGGATTCAAGTAAGCACTGCGACTTTATTAGTGTTTTATTTCTTAGAAGAAAGAAATTAAGAATTCCAAGGATAACATGTAAACTGACCCTTAGGATAAAGGACACAGGGACCATCAGGTTTTACAACCCAGAAACAATTATCTCTGCATCTGTCGTTATCTCTATGAGCTACGTAAATGTCGAACCAATGGACATGTCCTGCCCATTCCATTTTACAGAAGTATAGTGTAGTCAGCCAAAAGTTTGGAAAAAAGCTAAATTGGAAAAAACCCTTGGGATGAAGTAACTTCACACCTATATCATCGTCTTTGGACTTGCAGTGCACAGTTAGATCTCCATTCATACCATTAGTTACACGAACATGAGTTTTATGAATAAGTTGCCCAACGCACGTGCTTCTTATCATTATTACCAACAACACGGACAACAACATTATAAGATATCGTCCTTTGAAGCCAATCATGTTCAGAGAATAGTGATTTTGTGTTTCTATTGCTTTTTTGAAATGGGCTTTTTCTATTTGCTCTAGTTTCTTGGTGTTTGAATTATTTATAGCTGGTATAAAGAAAGCTTCTGTAAATATTCAGTTTTATTTACAAATATATTTTACGGTAATCATGGAGGCCAAGTGTTCTATGTACGTAAACTATACTCTTTTGTCTGTTTTCATTTCAAACTGTGATTCTGATTTAATAGGGTATGGATATGTCGAGATTTTCTACTATAAATTAGTTACTTTAAAGGGTCAACAAGTTATGCTTTACTAAAAATATCCACCCACTTAGATGCGAGTAAATTCTATAATACATTAGAATATCGATATTGTTCTAATAAAGATAAAACAATAATGATGTAACATGAAATCGTTTTTATCTTTCCTCTATTTGTTTTCTAAAAACCACGTTAAACCGTGGTCGTTGTAGATGTTTTGAAGGTAGAATATAGCGTAACAATGAGACCATCTCCTGGGAAGTATCCTCAGTGGTTCATGACATTTTGGCGCTAAACTCTCAGTTTCATTCTGTGAATTTTGTTTATGTGAGCCGGGAAGGAAATAGAGTAGCAGACTGCCGCAAAAAATAGTCAGATTTCTTGTAATTGGCCTAGTTTTGTGCCAAGATCCTTATCGCTTCTGATGTTCTTCTATCTTCTGATTTTCAATGAAATCTTGAATATAAAGTACAATGAGACGCTGTATTTTCTTTAGAAAAAAAGAAACAGATTCTGCAATCATATAGAAATTTATTAGGACTATTAATATAAATTTTTAGAACCATAAATAAATTAAGTCTTTTATGAACTATTCAGAGCTCGATTTGATAAAATTTTGTTTGAATTCATTAATACAAACTTATCAATATTAACAAATTAAACTTAAATTTGTCAATAGAAATTATATTGTAAAATTAATCTACAAAGTTTAAAAGCTCAAATTAAATTCAATAAATAAATTTAAAATAAGTGTTAATAAGTGAAGCTAAAAAAAAGCTCAAATTCAGTTCGAGTTTATTACTATTATATTCGAGCTCAATTTGAATTTTTGCAAAATAATAACAAGATCAAACTTAAATTTATGAAAGCTCCACTCATCTTAGTTGATTTACGACCTAGGTGATGAAAGGAAATAGGTTAAGACACTAATTTCAAGATACTAGAAAAGAAATCAATTGTGAAACGAGGACATACAGCACAACAATTTATAGAAATCAGGACATTAAGACATGCAGACACCAATGGAGAACAATCACGACATCAGAAGCAAAATGGAAACTTCAATTGCTTGATCAATATAAATCTGCTAAAATCTCACAGTGAGTCCAATTTAGATTAGACTTCTTATATATTCCAGCCAACTTTAAGTGAAAATTTTTTGATATATTTTCAGTTTTTAAAAACAACTTTAATAATATATGTTTCCCGACATGTTTAACTCTTCTTTGAGTAACAAGTTTGACATGGAACGCAAGAAAAACATAGTAAGAAATCTCACTCCTTTCATAGAGAAATCAAATCTTTTTTTTTTTTTTTTTATTCAATGGTAAGAAATCTATTACTGTAATTTCTTTCTCTGATCAGGACAACTTTTCCTCTATTATTTTCATTAACGATTCCATCTTGTTTCCCTAAAAACAAAAAACAAAAACGCACCATCCATTTTTTTTTAATATCATAATTTACATATGATAGAATAAATGCATTATTTTCCTTTAAAAATGAGCAATTAAAATGAAAACAAGAAGAAGAAATTTACAATTATAGAAAGATATCCTGCATGGTGATAAGTTCTGTAATTCTCTGAAACTACTCTAATTTCCTATCTCGCACAAAACAAAAATTGCTTTTCTTTTTGATAAACCAGAATTTCAACCAGATGGATTCCTAATGACCGCTTACCAATTTCAACATCCGATAACCAAAGTAAACAAGTTTTACTTATCTTTTATATACCATTACTATAGGTAAAAATAATTATTGTATTTCGTTGCACAAAACCCTATTTTCATTGCCACCAAAAATAATAATAATTAAACTCAATTACATTTTTCATTCCAATCCATATTTGGTTGCATCATTTTTCACTGCTTTCAACCAAGCTTTTGATTTCATTATTTTATTTTGTACATAAAATTGAAACAAAAACTGGACAATAACTTTAGATCCGTACCACTTTAATGAAGAAAACTATTTGTAATTTTTCAACCATTTTAAATTTAATTTGTAATTTCATTCAAAATGCCCAAAAATGTCATATGATTATCATATTTTCAAAATTAATAATTATATTTCTTATATAATTGTTAGTTTATTAGAAATGAATTTTTTATATAGGCGCATGCCTTCATATTGGACATGAAATCAACCGTTACAAATATAGGAAGATGAAACAATCTTATGAATATTACATAATTCTTGTCATAGATCTCATATTGTAGGTATGAAATAAAAGACAAGCAATTCAAACAATATTAATTAGACTTCCTTCTAATTCTATCTATAGCATATATCGTGCTGCTTAGTCTTTTTGTTGAACAAACATGGACCTTTTTATTTTATCAGCCAGATGCATGTGTCGCATTTGTGATCATCTCTGTCGTTAACATATATATCAAACTTTTGAGTTACTCCTTGCCATCCAAAACTGCAAAAGTATAATGTAGTTTTAAATAAGTTAGGACGAAACTTAAACTCAAAGATTGTTGGTTTGCCAATACTTTGTCACCAAAATCAGTATTTTTAGACTTGCAACGGAGTCTAATATCTATATTTCCTTCTAATCCATTGATCACTCGGACAGTGGCTTTGTTAGGAAGGATAATATTATTGTAATAAAATAATATAACGAAATACAAAAGAAGAGTACTTTAAACTGACTGTTACAAAGATATGAAAAAAAAATAATCTTATGAATATTACATAATTCTTATCATAGATCTCTTACTATAGGTATGAAGTAAAAGACAAGCAATACAAACAATGTTATTAGACTTCCTTCTAATTCCATTTATAGCATATATCGTGCTGCTTAGTCTTTTTATTTAACAAACATGGACCTTTTTGTTTTATCAGCCAGACGCATGTGTCGCATTTGTGATCATCTCTGTCGTTAACATATATATCAAACTTTTGAGTCACTCCTTGCCATCCGAAACTGTAAAAGTATAATGTAGTCCTAAAAAAATTAGGACGAAACTTAAACTCAAAAGATTGTTGGTTCGCCAGTACTTTGTCACCAAAATCAGTATTTTTAGACTTGCAACGGAGTCTAATATCTATATTTCCTTCTAATCCATTGATCACTCGGACAGTGGCTTTGTTAGGAAGGATAATATTATTGTAATAAAATAATATAACGAAATACAAAAGAAGAGTACTTTAAACTGACCGTTACAAAGATATGAAAAAAAAATAATCTTATGAATATTACATAATTCTTATCATAGATTTCTTACTATAGGTATGAAGTAAAAGACAAGCAATACAAACAATGTTATTAGACTTCCTTCTAATTCCATTTATAGCATATATCATGCTGCTTAGTCTTTTTATTTAACAAACATGGACCTTTTTGTTTTATCAGCCAGACGCATGTGTCGCATTTGTGATCATCTCTGTCGTTAACATATATATCAAACTTTTGAGTCACTCCTTGCCATCCGAAACTGCAAAAGTATAATGTAGTCCTAAAAAAATTAGGACGAAACTTAAACTCAAAAGATTGTTGGTTCGCCAGTACTTTGTCACCAAAATCAGTATTTTTAGACTTGCAACGGAGTCTAATATCTATATTTCCTTCTAATCCATTGATCACTCGGACAGTGGCTTTGTTAGGAAGGATAATATTATTGTAATAAAATAATATAACGAAATACAAAAGAAGAGTACTTTAAACTGACCGTTACAAAGATATGAAAAAAAAAATAATCTTATGAATATTACATAATTCTTATCATAGATCTCTTACTATAGGTATGAAGTAAAAGACAAGCAATACAAACAATGTTATTAGACTTCCTTCTAATTCCATTTATAGCATATATCGTGCTGCTTAGTCTTTTTATTTAACAAACATGGACCTTTTTGTTTTATCAGCCAGACGCATGTGTCGCATTTGTGATCATCTCTGTCGTTAATATATATATCAAACTTTTGATCACTCCTTGCCATTCGAAACTGCAAAAGTATAATGTAGTCCTAAAAAATTAGGACGAAACTTAAACTCAAAAGATTGTTGGTTCGCCAGTACTTTGTCACCAAAATCAGTATTTTTAGACTTGCAACGGAGTCTAATATCTATATTTCCTTCTAATCCATTGATCACTCGGACAGTGGCTTTGTTAGGAAGGATAATATTATTGTAATAAAATAATATAACGAAATACAAAAGAAGAGTACTTTAAACTGACCGTTACAAAGATATGAAAAAAAAATAATCTTATGAATATTACATAATTCTTATCATAGATCTCTTACTATAGGTATGAAGTAAAAGACAAGCAATACAAACAATGTTATTAGACTTCCTTCTAATTCCATTTATAGCATATATCATGCTGCTTAGTCTTTTTATTTAACAAACATGGACCTTTTTATTTTATCAGCCAGACGCATGTGTCGCATTTGTGATCATCTCTGTCGTTAACATATATATCAAACTTTTGAGTCACTCCTTGCCATCCGAAACTGCAAAAGTATAATGTAGTCCTAAAAAAATTAGGACGAAACTTAAACTCAAAAGATTGTTGGTTCGCCAGTACTTTGTCACCAAAATTAGTATTTTTAGACTTGCAACGGAGTCTAATATATATATTTCCTTCTAATCCATTGATCACTCGGACAGTGGCTTTGTTAGGAAGGATAATATTATTGTAATAAAATAATATAACGAAATACAAAAGAAGAGTACTTTAAACTGACCGTTACAAAGATATGAAAAAAAAAATAATCTTATGAATATTACATAATTCTTCTCATAGATCTCTTACTATAGGTATGAAGTAAAAGACAAGCAATACAAACAATGTTATTAGACTTCCTTCTAATTCCATTTATAGCATATATCGTGCTGCTTAGTCTTTTTATTTAACAAACATGGACCTTTTTGTTTTATCAGCCAGACGCATGTGTCGCATTTGTGATCATCTCTGTCGTTAACATATATATCAAACTTTTGAGTCACTTCTTGCCATCCGAAACTGCAAAAGTATAATGTAGTCCTAAAAAAATTAGGACGAAACTTAAACTCAAAAGATTGTTGGTTCGCCAGTACTTTGTCACCAAAATCAGTATTTTTAGACTTGCAACGGAGTCTAAGATCTATATTTCCTTCTAATCCATTGATCACTCGAACAGTGGCTTTGTTAGGAAGGAGAAAGGCATCGCATGTTGAGATTAGAAACACAAACACAATTAGAGCATATTGTGTTATGGAAGAAGTCATGATTACAATATTGTTCTAACTGTGATGATTTTTGTGAGATGGGTTCTTGTGTTTCTGCCGTATTGAGTTTTTATAGATGAAATCCGGACGCTGGTGTCCATTGGCCTAAAAATGGCAAAACCTTAATTAGCATTAGTAATTCTTTGTCCATTCATTTGTTCCCTACATTAATAGATTTCATTTGTTGTTGTTTGGGTATTAACTATTAATAGATTTCTTCCTTTTTCTTTTCTTTTTTTATTCCTTGATGTTCTGACATATGGTTGCTTGATTTCTTATGATCGATGATTAATCGTTGCATGCTCTACTCTGAATATTTCAAATTAGGAAGGATTTCCACGTTATCATCTACTGGTGATTATTTAAAAAGTAAGAAATATTTTATAAGAGACAAAGTCGCTAAAGACTCTTCCTTAATGGTCGTGACTCCGCATATTCTTCTCTGATTTAAAAGCTAATAACAAAACTTAAAATTCTTTCTTTCAATAGAAGGGAAAGAAACCAAATTAAAACTAAACGAAGGGCCTCAAGAAGGTAATTTATTACATAAACAAAAGTGAAAATCAAATTAGATGTTTTGCTTGTTCCACTGGAAACATAAATCACACTCACTTGACGTAACATTGAACAAGCAAGGACCGTTCTTATTTACCAGCCAAAAACATTCTTTGCATTTGGACTCATCTCTTTTAGCTACATGGATATCAAACCAATGAAACTCTCCTTTCCATGCCATGCTGCAAAAGTACAACGTAGTTAGAACGAAACTGGAAACTCAAAAGATTCTTAGAAATGGAGTAATTTGAGGCGAAAATCATCATTTTTGGACTTGCAATGAAGTTGAAGATGCAACTCTCCAACTAATCCGTTAGTGACACGAACATGGAACTCTTCTTTAAATATACTGGCGTAGCATGTTGTCGCTGTTAGTAACACAAACATCATTAGAACACATTGTCTAATGAAAGAACTCGTGATTAGTATTACTACTCACTCTTGCTAGTGATTAATTTCTTATGGATATGGGTTCTTAGGTACTTGTCCGATTGAAGTTTTTATAAGTACCATGTTACTTGCCTCTGCTGCATGCCATAAAATTGGCAAAACCTTGGTCAACGAAGGTAGTAATGATTTTACCATAATTTACTTGCTTAATTCGTGGAATTTGTATATGTTCACATTCCTTATAGATTTGGTGACAAATTCTGCAGGCTATGGTTATCTGATGCGATTTAACTGTCTTTTTTTATTAATACAGTTCATTGTTTCCAAATAAATAAAGATAAATGTACTTTCCTTCTCGATAAGTCAAACTCAACCAAATGACAAATTAAAAGAAAAACTTTAACTATGGGAATGTTAATATTGCCTACACGGACTCACATTGAATTAAAAATATAAAGTAATATTGGAATTTTATAGCCTAAAAATACAAAATAAGAATTTGGATAAATTTTGTAATATTAAATTAAATTTCTTTTTTGTCTAAACTTAGTGTATGTTTTTACCTATACATCAAATCGATAGATAATTAATATATATTTATTAGTTTTAAATCATATAACGTATCAATTATTTAATACTAAAATATAAAAAATTCATACATAAGTGTTACTTTATTATTAATTGTGATGTATATACCAAATTTATGTAAGAATTTGATAGATCATAAATAGTTATACTTATTGTGTTTAATTCCCTTATATTTTGATTGGATATTATGTTTAATTGTGAAAATTGTGTTTGTTCTGATCTATGTGGTGAAATGTTAAGGATTCAGCAGAATTCAGCTTAAAAACATATTTTAAAGCACCACTTATCAAAAATCAAGTCTTTTGGAGGAAAAGTGAAAATGTATGCACAATCTCATTTTCAACAAGGCGTGACCACACCCTACAATCTATGAGCTGCTAAAATCTGTTGAAGAGAATCTCAAATTTTTTAAGTTAAATTCGTGGACTTTTGTGTTATGTTTTTTATTTTGGAAGTGCTGAATAAAGAAAACTGTGTCCTACAATATGTAAGGCTTTATTTGTTTAGATTTTCTTTTATTTTAGCTTTTTTTATGGGATTAAAATTATATAAGAAGTTTATTTCTTTCTGGATATGGATTATTTTATTAGAATTTAGGTTTGACTTTCTATATAAGGAGGCTAGTTTTACAAAAGGGGGATGGCTTTGAGCTTTTATATTTTTTATTTTCTTCCTTTATTCCCTACAACTCTTGTGAATTTTTACTCCACCATGTGTGGCTAAGCTTTTAATTTCTCATTCAAGAGTGAATAAGTTCTTATTGTGATTTTATGAGGCTTTGTGCTTAACAGAATTTCTTCTTTAATTCAAGTATTCTTTATTTTTTGTCTTTATTGTTTATAAATTTTTAATATTGATTGAACTGACGACTCAATTTGATATTGATTTTTCTATTGTTATCCTTGAGTTGTGATCCGTAATTGTCATGAACGATTGACACAACTAACAATGAATTGGTTCATGTGTGTGTGATTGCAGCCTTTCCGAATTACATAGGTTGCATGATAGGTTCTAAGAAAATAAGGAAACAAGATTAATTCAATTGCAGCTATCTGGATTAATTAATATTGATTTAGTCATTCTCATTATTCTTAATGCTATCATTGAGTTGATATGGAACGCTATTGTGCCCAACTGATTAATGGTAAGTTTTGATTTGGATGCTATGTTTGAGTCAATTATATTAAGAGAATTTACACTTGTTGCGGCTTTTCCAAATAAGTATACTAAGTACTTGAATAGAAAAATTGATATTTATTCCTATGATCAGAATTATGATCGGATGGAATTTGCACTCTTAAATTGAAAAATTTGGTAAGATTGATTTTTATTTACTTTAATATTCAGCTTTTATTATTTTTTTATTTATAATTTTAGTTCAATGATTCAAACCCCCTATTTTTGTTATTTAATTTTGAAAATCTATTCACATTGGATCTATTGGAATTCAACCTAGTTTCACTATTTTTACAAGTTAATTTAGAAAATCAGTAATTTATTTTAAAAGATTTTGACGATCCGATCAAAATTTCTTAATTAAATTTTCCTTTTTAAAATTATCGTAATAACCGATGACCATGAAGAGTTAGTTTGAGTAATAGGCATGTCTACTCTTTATGCTATCACTCTGAATTTGTTTCTAACATGTGGAATTTAAAAATTAGTTGTTCAATAAATAGACCGATAATAGAATGTGTATTTACACTAAAAAAATTATATTATTATCATTTTTTATGTTAGCCGATATAGTATGACAATCCAATAAGAGTCAATATATAGAAAATATAAACTAATAAAAAATTTATACCCACTAAAGATTTATTAATAATTAAGAAAATAAAACTACTAATTTATTATTCAATTTTTTTTAATTTTTAATTAAATTGTTATTTTATTGACGTAGAATTTCCAATCCATACTATAAAATATTCCTTTAAACTTGTCTGAATTGTTCCTATCATACTATGCCTAATTGGTAGAACGAGTGAACAAAATATATATTCAAACAATTTGGATCTTCGATAATTTTAACATATGGCTTTGATTTATTTCCAGAAAAATAAAATGAACACAAATCAAGCAAACTTTAATATCCTTTTCTTTTTACTTTGTTTCGGTCACATGTAATCAACTCATTTACTGTAATCCCTGCTTTCGTCATAATATCAAACCATTCGAACCGCTCTTTCCATGTTGTGAATAACAACACTAGTATATTGGTTGATGAAATAAGTCATTTTGATTAGGGCAAATGTTAAATATTTCTTCTATACTATTTCAAAATCTTCATTGTCTGATGTGGCATATAATGTTTTTACTATTTTTTTTCTTAATATCTTGAGATTAAGGGACAAATTTTTAAATATATTACTAAATTTGCCCCTCGGTTTATTAGAAGTGAGTTTTTTATCTCTTACATTATGCATGGATGAAAGGTGATCTAAAAGAAAGAGAAACGAATAGATGAAGAATTAGTTTTAATTGTGTTTGACAAATAAGATATTTTAAGAAGAGAAAAGAATTGAAAAGAAATGATTCCCCTTCTTTCTCCTTGTAAAATTAAAATTTGATTAAATCCTAATTTATAATGTAAAAAACTTAAACTCATAAAAAAAATTAAAATTTTATTAATTATTTTATCTCTATTATTATAATAAAAAATCCAAAATTAATTAATTGCCCTCCCTTCCCTGTAATGAAAATTTTTATATAATCAAACACAATAGGATAAATATTTTCTCTTCTCTTCCCTTTAATTATCTTTCTTTTTTTTTTTTAAATAACTTCCATCATTGCTATGTATAATGTTAGAGAAAAAAAAATTCCATCGAAAAGAAGACCTAAAAGCCTTAATTTACTTTAATATTCCAATAAATATAAAGGATAATATTATTGTAATAAAATAATATAACGAAATACAAAAGAAGAGTACTTTAAACTGACCGTTACAAAGATATGAAAAAAAAAATCTTATGAATATTACATAATTCTTGTCATAGATCTCTTATTATAGGTATGAAGTAAAAGACAAGCAATACAAACAATGTTATTAGACTTCCTTCTAATTCCATTTATAGCATATATCGTGTTGCTTAGTCTTTTTATTTAACAAACATGGACCTTTTTGTTTTATCAGCCAGACGCATGTGTCGCATTTGTGATCATCTCTGTCGTTAACATATATATCAAACTTTTGAGTCACTCCTTGCCATCCGAAACTGCAAAAGTATAATGTAGTCCTAAAAAAATTAGGACGAAACTTAAACTCAAAAGATTGTTGGTTCGCCAGTACTTTGTCACCAAAATCAGTATTTTTAGACTTGCAACGGAGTCTAAGATCTATATTTCCTTCTAATCCATTGATCACTCGAACAGTGGCTTTGTTAGGAAGGAGAAAGGCATCGCATGTTGAGATTAGCAACACAAACACAATTAGAGCATATTGTGTTATGAAAGAAGTCATGATTACAATATTGTTCTAACTGTGATGATTTTTGTGAGATGGGTTCTTGTGTTTCTGCCGTATTGAGTTTTTATAGATGAAATTCGGACGCTGGTGTCCATTGGGCTAAAAATGGCAAAACCTTAATTAGCAAATAGTAAATTCTTTGTCCATTCATTTGTTCCCTTCATTTATTTGTTGTTTTTGGGTATTAACTATTAATAGATTTCTTTTTTTTTTTTTTTCTTTCTTATTCCTTGAAGTTCTGACATGGTTTCATCTAATGCACTTCAATTGGTACCCATTTTTCTCCTCTTTTTTTTTTTTTTTCATTTATAGTTGGTATTTCTGCAGGTTATGCTTATTTGATGCGTTTTAGCTGTCTTCTTATTAGTACAGTTCACTGTTTCCAAATAAATAAAGATTCAATAAGTCAAATTCAAACAAAAGAAAAAGGAAAATGTTAATTATGGGAATGAACTCTATATTGCTGATACGGGAGAAAATACGGTGATTCAAACTATATAAAGTAATGTTGAAATTTTTATAGCCTAAAAGTATTTTTGAATTTTTATAGCCTAAAAATATTTTTGAATTTTTATAGCCTAAAAATAAGAAATCATATAATTTGAATAAATTTTATGAAATTAAATTTTGCTCTTTGAAACTCTTTTAACAACCCATGACCATAAGGAGTTAGTTTGAGTAATAGGTAAGTCTATTATGGCATGCTCTTGAGTTTCATTTGTACACGTGGAATTTAAAAATTGATTATCAGATAATTAACCGATAATAGAATGTGTCTTTGAATTAAGAAATTATAAAATAAATCATATTTTTTATATTCATATTTGATATGAAATGACAATTCAATAAAAAAAAAATTAACATATATATAAATTTATAGTAACAAAATAATTTAGGAAAACTACTCATTAACTATTTATTAACGACTAAAGAATTAACTTTTCTTTTTTATGAAAGGCTCAAAAGGCCATGAACTATTTATTCATTGTTTTTATTTATAAGATGTCTAACAAGCCATGAATTATATAACAAGAATAGTTAATTATATTTATATTCATAAAAGGACATAAAAACTCACTTAATATGAATGAAATTACTTAATTTAAAAAAAAGATTATTCATAAAAAGAAATACTTTTACCATTTGAGTTAGGCTTATAATGTAAAATAAATGTTTATTCACTATTCACTATTCTCTTAAAAAAAAATTATTTAACTGGAAAGTTTTTGTCTAAACTAGGTATATGTCTCTACTTATACACCAAATCGGTAGATGATTGACACATATTCATTAATTTTAAATAATAAAGTATGTGTCAGTCATACAATAATAAAATATAAAACACTTATATATACGTGTCACCATTTTTTTATTAAATTGTTATTTCATATGTGAGATGTTTATATATTATAAATATTTTCTTTTAAATATCGGACTATGCCTGATTGGAGAAGGAGCGAGCAGAATATATTTTTAAATTGTCAAATGATCATTAATTTATTTCCAGAAAAATAAGACGAACAGAAATCAAACAAACATTAAATAAGTTTTTTCACTTTGTTCCACTCATAACAGGTAATGAACTCATGACTCGTAGTATCTGTGAAGCAAGGACCAAAAGGTCTTATTGTGTAGTAACAAAACTCGCATTTACTGTAATCCCTGCTTTCGTCGTAAATATCAAACCATTCGAACCGCCCTTCCCATGAAAAGCTACAAAAGAAGAGTGTACTTCCCCAAAAATTAGGCTTAAACCTAAACTGAAAGGATTCATGGTCATGCAATAGTTGGATACCTATGTCGTTATTTTTGGATTTACAGTGCACTGTAAGGGGCAATCCTACACCATTAGTGACTTTAACAGTTGTTTCGTCTTCGCCAGGAAAACCTTCAGCAGATGCCATGGCCAACACTAGTAGACTTAGAAGCACGAGACCATTTTTGCTACTTGTGAAACCACTCATGTTTAGCTTCACTATTGATGTTGCTTTGGAGTGTTCTTCCTCTTTTCTTTATTGGGTCCTATTTGGGTTTGGACTATTAAGTTTTATAGTTGCCATTGCATATCATAGAAATAAGTCTGATGTGCAGAAAAGGTAATGAACAACTAGATTTCTAACCCTTTTTTGGAAAATATATTTAATTATTCTCTGCTTAGTGTATATATATAATATAACCGTCGTAACGATTTTATTGAAATATGATTTTAATATTACATCATAAATTATGGGCTATAATAATTATTCTTTTATAGTAATCTTTTTTGTGAAAATAGTATTTACTTCTTTTCCCGCTAAAGTTCTTTACAGATAAGTAATCTCCCTAAGTTTCTGTTCTACCATTTTCCCAAAAAAAAAAAAAAAAGCTTTATTTAGGCTACGTTGCACATGATATCCTTCTTTCTATAATCACGTATGTATATTTATTAAATGTATAGAAACAAATTACAGTTGATAAGAGCTACTAAGCCACTGATCTTATCCAAATACCCACATGACAGATGTATATAGTAAGACAAGCAAAAGATCCTTAATCAATGATAATCATTCATGATCAGATAATGGTCATTCTATAAATTATAAAAATTGTACCACATCAAAAAGAAAATTCCGAATTGTAACTGGTGAATAAAAGTTTAAGAGAATTTATAGATAACATTGTTAAAGTTAAAAAATTACGTTAAATTTGTAAAATAGTAAAATCATATTTAAGAAAATCTGAAAAGCTGAAAAAAGAATTGAGGAAAATTAAATTTTACATAGAGTTTCTATATTCTCTCTCTTTATCAGGTGTATGCCACCAAAGGATTGTTCATCAGTCAAAATTCTCAGGACGATCCATCAGCTGGGGTGCTTTGAGACCAATCGATAAAGCCTCTCTACGTGTCGCATAATGCAGCAGCAACCTCCAAATAAAATTCCCATGATTAATCTTAATCACTGTATCATGGCTCTAATAAATATCAATTTAGACCAACTTTGTGTTTATTTGACTCGACAACTCCGACAACTCTTGTCATCAAACATATGAAAGTACTGTGCAGAATTGGAGTTTTTAGATACAGTTCCTCTACCAATAGTGCTTCCATGAGACATAGGATAAGCTGCCTTAAAGTTGCTTATATTCAATCTGAATGGCTATCTGAATTATGGTATTGCTATCTTTTCACATTTATTTTTCTGGACCTAACAAGGGTCTCCATTGCTTTTGATTTAGGTTGGGTAATACTGTGAGTGATGTTGATAATCCATCTCTTGCATTCTCTAATGCTAGGGCATATAGAGGGGACACAGTAATATAGGTTAGTGATCTCTACAGTTTTTTTTTTTTATTAACCAAAGAGAAATAAAAATAAAGACATAGAACGCTATCAGTGATAGTAACTCTTGCTGAGCATGTTATCATACAAACTCTTTTCTATTGCGGGATATTTATAGATCCATAACTAAAAGAAACAATCAAAATTTTACCTAAATATTCTTATAAGGGGCATAAACGCAATAAGAACTGCCCCCTCTAGGCTTAGAATCCATATTCTTGTTGTTTAGTGAAGGACTTTCAACTGCTAAATTATCATTCTTTGCAGCAGTGATCTCTATAGTTATTATGTCTAATTAATACTTATATCAATTCTCTAATATTTTTTTCATATGACGGTAAAATATACCACGTTTAATTTGTTCAACTATTGAAAGTATGCGTAATTTACATGAATTATAATTATAATATCTATTAATTTTTCATTGTTCAAATATAAAATAAAAGAAGGAAGAAAAAATTCCTTAGCTATTCTCTTCAACTCTTTCGCCCTCTCCAACGTAACCCTAGCTGCCAAATTTCCTTCATGTTTTCCTAGTTGTTTATTCGGGTTGAATCCTTGTTCCCGCCAGACAAGTCTATGAATTGGTGTTTATTTAGTTCTTTTGTTTCATTCATCTCGGACACAGAATTAGTTTTTTCTTCAATGACGAACGGAATGCAAGATATATTGACTTTATTTTGCAGAGATCTCATTTTTAAAATAGACTACTTTATTTTTACATCTCTCGTATTTAGGTTGTATAGATAGCTTTCTTTTTTTCCCCCTTAAATTAGACTAGTTTTCTTTGTTCATTAGTGATCTTTGTGTCTTTCTCGCTCCAGCGGGAGCTGTTCTTTCTAGAATTGTTTCAGCAAAAGATGGTGGCGGCGGCAGCGATCTAGCAACAACAGCTCTGACATCAACTGTAGCAGTTTTCTTTTTGTATAAAGGTTAGTAAAGCATTTCTTCAAGAGTTTTAAAACAGTTGTATATCAAATATTTAAATTCAAAATTTTGGTTAAATTAGAAAAAACTCTTACCATTTTATCTATGCAATCTTAGGTACTATAACAGTTTTTGTTATGTTAGATTGAAATATTTTACTTTATTGGGCTTTGTTTGGGCTAGTCTTCTATAAGAATACATATCTTTCAAATTTTTCTTTTTTTTTTTTTTTGAAAAAAACATGCAACACATTAGATACTGTCACTTAATTGATTTTACATCTGTATATATAGTCCAACGCAAACCGATAGCTTAAAATTGAAAATGTACCTCAAGGGAATATTTGCCTAAAGACCAGGGAACATTTGTTTTTATCTTTTCCAAATTGAACTGTATGAAATTACAGCCTAATTGCTTTTTTTTTTTTTTCAGAAATATATAAAAAGCTAATGAATAGGAGCAGTTTCCCATTGTTATTTGGGTTGCTATCTCTTTCAATGGCATTAAGCTAAGTAATGAGTCCAACAGGGAAGAGAGAGCAATGGCAGCGATAAGATTATGCCTAGCACATGGGAAACACTCGGTAATGTCACAGTGTAAAGATTATACAAATCTTTGTTTCCTATCCGTTGATAAAAATACCCTTATGCAGTGGTGGACCTAGTCTTCTTCATTTCAGGGCATTCTCCAAAATTAGTACCAATGACACCTGCAGCTGAATATTAATTCTTAGGCTCACCATAGTTTATACTTCTCATTGCTATTTTTTTCTTTTCCTTTCCTTTAAAATCATTCTTCCAATGTTTTAATGATAGATAAACCAAAAAGCTAAATAATAATATAATTGTTTTTTGTTAAGGGAGAAAAAAGAACATAGAGAGAACTCATCATTAAAATGAAAAATGTTATAGGAAGGGTCTAGATGAGAACTGAGGTCTCCATGTAGGTCCCTTATTGCTCTTATATTTACACATATTTTTCCTTTCTTGTTTTATATCAAAGAGAGAAAGACTATCTTTATACAGATATATTGTGCTATGGTATGATTTATCTCCACCTCTGAAGGGTACTTGAGAGTTTTGGAGAGAGTGGAAATTTCTTCATTAATTGTCTATCTCTCTCAAGTGATTGAGAGCATGCTTTGGTTTGATGCAAATTGCCTTATCGCCAACATAGCTTTTTAAATTTGTTTCTCCTCATTCACTATAACTATAAACATGGGCAACCAAATCCCTGGGGCAGGAATGGTGACACTTGGTTTATGCATATCATTGTCAATGGTGGTTGACGAATGACTCAGATGATCAATTGACCCACCACTACTTTGTTTTTCGCTTGAGGAGCAAATTGAATAAAATTAATTATCAATATGTTATGCATATCTCAATGTTTAAGGACAGATTTCATTTGCAATCCATAAAAATATGTTTGTTTCTCAGCATATATAAATTCAATTCATATCAAAGAATCCATTATAATTGGATGTGATGTCATACTACCATGAACCATGTAAACTCTTATAAATATTAAATTTATGATGTTACATTCTCTTTGCAGTTCAAATTTTTCTCAAAATCAGATAAACAAAATTTTAGTTATACTAAAATTAAAATATAAAGAGTTTTACCATATAAATTTCAATGTATAAAATTTAAATCCGAAGACTCCAAGGGAAATTTATTTGAATTTCTATGATTTCTTTCTTTTATGTCAGATAAATATTAGAGTGCCAATTTGAATTCATGTGGTAATATTAATGATTCACTCAAGTAAACCATATTTAGGTTGAACCTTATGATAATTTTTCTTAACTGGGCCAGCCGACAGGATTAAACCCTAGCTAAGGGAGCAAGGCAAGTTGATATTTGAGCTGAAAAAAAATATGAATATGATAGAGCAAAATCACAGCTAATAATTTGAAAAAATAAAGATAAAGTAACACAAAATACACAATAGAACACACAGATTTACGTGAAAAACTCCTAAACAAATTAGAGTAAAAACTACGGGCAAGGATAGAAGAATTTTACTATAAGAAAATAATAGGAGTTACAAACTCTCTATTTATAAAGGAGAAAACATTAAAATTCTCTCTTTATAATAGGAGAAAAATAATTACTTAACTCTCTAATATTTTTCTCTTATTTTTTGGATGATAGAATAACAAGGTGAGGCCTCTATTATATAGGCTTGCATATCCACAGTGCCCTTTTCCACTTTTTCACAAACGAAGTGATACTAGACTCGTATGTGCTTTGACTTTGAATGAAAAGCTAGATTCCTTGCGAGATGCAAGGCACTCTGACTGTCACAGAACAGAGAAATATGCTCTTATTCGTGCCCGAGTTCCTCCATCATCATTTTCAACCATACTACTTCCTTACTAGCTTGTGTAGCTGCTATATATTCTGCTTCTGTTGTTGATGTCGCCACAACTGACTGCAGTTTTGATACCCAGCTCACAACTCCGCCAGTAAGTGTGAACACATACCCTGTAGTAGATTTGTTTTTATCAAGATCACCTGGATAATCTGAGTCAACATATCCTCTGATAATAAAGTCTGATCCTCCATAACACAATGCAACATCTGAGGTTCCCTTAACATATCTTAGGATCCTCTTTACAGTATTCCAATGCTCTCTGCCAGGATTCGCCATGTACCGACTTACTACTCCCACTGCATGTGCAATGTCTGGTCGTGTACAAATATCGCGAACATTAAACTCCCCACTACTGATGCATACAGTACTCGAGACATTTTCATCCTTCCTTCTTCACTGCTAGGACTCATACTAAAGGATAATTTGAAACTAACAGGAAGTGGGGTAGAAATTGACTTACAATCTTGTATATTGAAGCGTCGCAAGACCTTCTTCAAATAATTTTTCTGAGAAAGCCAAATCTTCCTATTGTTTCGCCCTTGAATTTGCATCCCTAGAATCTTGTTTGCTGGTCCCAAGTCCTTCATTTCAAATTCCCTAGCCAACTGTGCCTTTAGTTCTTCAATATGATCTTTGTTGGGGCCTGCTACCAACATGTCATCTACATACAACAGTAAGATAATAAAATCACTTTTACCAAACCTTTTGAAATATGCACAAGGGTCTGCATTAAGTCTGTTGTATCCAAGGCTCATGATGAAGGAATCAAATCTCTTATACCAACACCTCGGCGCCTGCTTTAACCGTATAAAGATTTGTTCAACCTATAAACCAAATTCTGCTTTCCTTTTTCTTTAAAACCTTCTGGCTGGAGCATATAAATTTCTTCCTTAAGATCTCCATGAAGAAAAGTTGTTTTCACATCTAGCTGCTCTAGATGTAAGTCAAATGTAGCACACATCGCCAAGACTACTCGAACAGTTGTTAATCGAACCACAGGGGAAAATATTTCGTTGAAGTCAATCCCTCCTTCTGAGCATATCCTTTCACCACCATTATTGCACGAAACCGCTCCACTTGATCATCACTATTTCTTTTAATCTTAAAGACCCATTTGTTGCCAATGGCCTTTCTTCCTTGTAGTAGTGGCACAAGCTCCCAAGTCTTGTTCTTATGTAGAGCTTCCATCTCTTCTTGCATTGCTGCCATCCATTGAGATGCATCTGAACTGCTCATTGCTTCTTGGAGAGTTGATGGCTCCTATTTCTCAGTTAGAAGACAGTATGTGACATTGCTGCCTATATCATAATCTTTCTGCCAGGTTGGTGTAAATTTTATTTGTTTTTTCTTTCCAAGTTCTGACTCTTCAAACTCGGCTGGCTCTTCAAACTCGACTGGTTCTTCCTCTTCGTGCTCTGGTGCTGCTTCAGAAGAATCTTCTTCTGTAAACTTTCTTTCCACCTGTATAGTTGTAGTCTCTAATTATTTTTTTTTTTGAAGTGCTATCATCTTCTCCCTTCAATTTATCTTTTAAGAAGATTACATCCCTGCTGATTATAACCTTGTGGGCAGTGGGATCCCACAGGCGATACCCCTTCACACCATCAGCATATCCCAAGAACAAACACTTCCTGGATTTTGGATCTAGCTTTGTAGTTTCTTGGGTATTATACATCACATATACATGACTTCCAAATATATGGAGGTTTGAATAATCAACTGGCTTCCCAGTCCACATCTCCATCAGTGTATTTTGATCAATTACTGTAAATGGAGACCGGTTAATCACATAACAAGCGGTGTTAACTGCCTCAGCCCAGAATGCCTTATTTAGGCCTGCAGCTCCCAACAATGCTCTAGTTCTTTCTAACAGAGTTCTGTTCATCTGCTCTGCCACTCCATTTTGTTGGGGAGTGTATGTCGTAGTGAACTGCCTCTTGATGCCTTCTTGCTTGCAAAAGCTATTAAATTCATTACCTATGTATTCTCCTCCATTATCTGTCCTCAAACACTTGATCTTATTGCCTGAATCAAGTTCAACCCGCGCTTTGTAAGTTTTAACAACTGCAAATACATCTCCCTTGCTCTTGATAGGATACACCTAACATCTCCTGGAGTAATCATCAATGAAGGACACAAAGTACTTAGCTCCTCCTAGTGATGAAACTCGTGCTTGCCATACATCAGAGTGAACTAATTCTAGAACATCCTTGCTTCTAGAATTGGATGTATTAAACTGTAGTCGATGCTGCTTGCTTGTTATGCAATGCTCACAAAAGGGTAATGACACATTTGTGAGACCAGGAAGTATATTTTTCTCTGCAAGAACCTTCATGCCTTGTTCAGACATATGTCCAAGCTTCTGATGCCACACCATTGCAGATCTCTCGCTTGAACTACTTGAAGCAACAGATGCTTCTGCTTTATACACAGTCTCTCCCAAAAATATATACAAATTAGCAGCAATTTTTTCTCCTTTCATAATTACAAGCGCTCCTCGGCTAATCTTCATGATTCCTTTCTGAACTTTGATAATGCAATTAAGATCATCCAGCTGTCCCAGAGATAACAAATTCTTCTTCAGACCTTCCACTTGTCGCACTCCTTGAATAGCGCAGACTGTACCGTCATGGATCTTCAACCTGATAGTTCTAATGCCTATGATTTTTAAGACATTATCTTCACAACTATACACAGTTCCTCCTAAGATAGGTTCATAATGATGGAACCATTCTCTTCGAGAGGTCATGTGATAAGTTGCTCCTGAGTCAAGAAGCCATACATCAGCAAATCTCTTCCTGCTCTCAGTTGATATTGCTGCTTCACAGCACAATACATTTCCATCATCCGAAGTGCATGCCACATTTCCTTGAGGATTGGAATTCTTCAGACTCCAACAATCCCTCTTCAGGTGACCTTTCTTACCACAATGGTAGCATTTATAATTCTTCTTACTTTTTGATTTTGATCTACCATGATTGTGACTCCCATTTGGACCACGTTCTGTTGATCTCCCTCTCATCACCATCAAGGCTTCCACCTGTTGTGAACCTGCCTGCTTGTCTTCCTTGTTCCTTCGCCGATTTTCTTCTTCAAGAATAGCGGCTGCTATATCATCAAAGACTAGAATTTCGGTAACAACATTATTTGTCAAACTGATGATGAGTTGATCATACGAATCAGGTAGACTTTGGAGTAGAAGTTCTGCACGTTCTTGTGACTCTATTTTATAGCCCAAAGATGTGAGTTGGGAAAATAGAGTATTCAAGATATTAAGGTGATCTGTCACTGAAGTGGATTCTGACATTCTTAATGTATAAAGTTTCCTCTTAAGGAAAATTTTGTTATGTAATGACTTGGCCTCGTACAGTCTAGTGAGGTGGTCCCAAATCTCCTTTGTCGTTTTCTTTTCTTCTATATTGGACAAGATCCCATCTGCAAATGCCAGATGAAGGTTTGCAATAGCATTTCCACCCATCTCGTTCCACTTATTATCATTTGTGAGTGTTGTCGGTCGTTCACTGATAGCCGCAAGACAATTGTCTTTTCTCAATACAGCCTTTATCTTTAATTTCCACAGTGAGAAATTACTCCCGTTGAACTTTTCAATCTCAAATTTTGCCGTCATTGCTTCTATCACAAACGGTGCCTTTTAGCTTGTAAAATGAACCGCAGTAATGAACACAACTCACTAGGTAAGTTTCCAGGAAAGACTGGAGGGTCACAAGCGGACCTCTTAAATACCAATCTCCTTAGACATAACCTTCCCTAAATTGTAAGTATTCTTACTACTCCACACAAGCTCTGTTGCACCAAAGAAACCTAAAAAAAAAACCTCATTTTAATGTGAAAGATCAAACTAAGCTGCAATCACAGAATTTTAAGGAATTTCTTACCAACCAAGCTCTGATACCAATTGAAGAAAAATATGAACCTGATAGAGCAAAATCACAGCTAATAATTTGAGAAAATAAAGATAAAGTGAGACAAAATACACAATAGAACACACAGATTTACGTGGAAAACCCCTAAACAAATTAGAGTAAAAACCACAGGCAATGATAGAAGAATTTTACTATAAAAAAATAATAGAAGTTACAAACTCTCTATTTATAAAGGAAAAAACATTAAAATTCTCTCTTTATAATAGGAGAAAAATAATTGCTTAACTCTCTAATATTTTTCTCTTATTTTGGGATGATAGAATAACAAGGTGAGGCCTCTATTATATAGGCTCGAAAGATACCTCAACATTGTTAATTTAGCAATGTGGGAGAAATACTCCTCAAAAAAATTAATAACTTAACAATGTGTGAGAGATACAAATCCCTAAATATCGGCACGAGCTTGATCAAAAATATAATAAAGTTACAAGAATAGTGCAGGCCGACTTCATGTGCAGGAGTTGCAGAAGATTTCAACAATAATATGAGAGCGACCGGTCAATTTATGTTGGATCAAACTCTCATCCAAATAATAAGAAATTGTACGTGTGATTGTGTTATTCGAATTGTTACATTTATTATAATGCTTGCTAATCAGTGGATTGGCTAACAAATCCACTGTTATTTGTGATAGTCAATATAGAAAAACAAAAAAAAAAAAAAAAAACCAGCTTGATCAAATCAAGAGTTGCATCAAAATATCTCCTTGTCTTTTCATCTTGGATAAGTGCCAAGATTAATCTGATCCTAATAGGCTCTTTTATTTTGATTGGAAATCTAATTTTATCAAAATGTCAATTTCTTTTGGAACAAAAGAATACAAATCATGTGTTGTTTGCATCAGCTTAATGGATAAACATGTATGCTAATTCGTTGATATTTAAAAGGATTTTAAGGCATATCTTTTTTTTTCTATTTATGAAATTAAATTTTAGTTTATGGGTATTGATTATTGGAATTAAATATTAAGTGCGAGCAAATTTTTGAGTAATAATTATAAAAATCAAATTTTGAAAGAGAGCAAATACTGCTATCACTTAAATTTTATAGTAAATGTTATTGATTTTTTATTAGCCTAAGGGTTTCCCAATAATTAATTATTCCTCTCAAATATTAAGTAAAATAAAATTAGAATTGATAAATTTAAATATATTTATATTGTATGAAAAAGAATTTGTTAATACTCATGTGTAATAGAATGCGCGTATGATGTGTATGTTTGTGTATACAAATATGAAAAATGAGCTTTAAAAATCTATACGATGTTGTCCATAGATCAAATTATTTCGTGTATTAGATTTCACTTGACTGTCTATGGCTCCATTGTGTATGCTCATGATTATGTAAAATGAGCTTTTCTATTTAATTTTTTTTTATTTCTAAGTGATGGAGAAAAATAACCTAGTTGAAAAGTAATGATCATTACGTCTATAATGCATTATATATATAAATTTATGAAACCTAAATTTTTTCACACGTGTGTTTAATTTTTTATAGATAAAATTTTTATTTTAATATATGTATTTATTTTTTACACATAGAATTCAATCTTATATGTCATTTTGTAATTTTTATTAATTTAATTAATAAATTACATTCTAATTAAATACTGACTATAATCTTAAAAAATATCATATATTAATTATGTTTTAATATTATATTAACTAATAAATATTTTTCTAATCCGATAATGATACTAATTCTATCCTAAGAAATAATATATTAATTATATTTTAATATTATATTAACTAATAAATTAATTTTTTAACTAGATAATAATTCTAATTCTAAGAAATAATATAATTTTAAAAAATTAAAAATAATATTTAAAAATAATTAGTTTACTATTATTCTTTAAAATATTATAAATAATATTAAACATTAAAAATTTTATTAAATTGTACCTATGAACTAGGTTTTATAATAGAAATAACGCATGGGTAAACAACTAATATTTAGCTTAAATTTTAATATGAATTTGAAATATTTTATTAATATGAAAATCAATTTGTGATATATTATAAATTTAATCTCAATTTATATGTTAAATAATTTTATCTTATTATAACAACTTGAAAGAAATAACCTAAGAATTAGGTTTTCATTATTGTATTCTGATTTTAAAAAGAGATACATCAGCCTTATATTTATACTTATATGTAAGACTTTGATAGAAACTAAATAACAAACTCTTAATAGCTAGACTCTAAATTTAAAAGATAAATACTTATCATATCCTAAATTTAAAAGATAAATACTTATCATATCCTAACAACCCTAACAACTCAAAATCTCAACACTCCTCCTCAAGTTGGTGCATAAATATCATACATGTTCAACTTGCCTAGACACTTAAAGAACATGTGACTCGAGACTGCTTTGGTAAGGATATCAGCCAACTGATCTTCAGAACATACTTTAGGCAATTCTATGATATTCTCATCCAACTTCTCTTTGATTAAAAATCTGTCAACCTCTACATGCTTTGTCCGATCATGCTGTACTGGATTATAAGCTATATCACGTGCTGCTTTATTGTCACAATACAATCTAACCGGCTGCCTCAGTGTGTAACCTAAATCTTCCAAAATTTGTTTTAACCATAAGGCTTCACACACACCAATGTACCATTCCTCCCGAACTCACCGTGACTAGACCGAGCAACAACATTTTGCTTCTTGATTCTCCATGTCACAAGATTTCCACCCACAAACGAAAAATATCCTGCAGTTGATCGTCTATCATCGATTGATCCAGCCCAATCAGCATCAGTGTAAACCTCTATGTTTTGCCAATCCATATGTTGAGTGAACAAAATTTCTTTTCTAGGTGCAGACTTCAAATACCGTAAGATTCTTATGACAGTATTCATATGTCTTTCTCCAGGATTATGCATGAATTGGCTAACAATACTCAAAGCATACGCAAGATCAGGTCTTGTGTGAGCTAAATACATTAATCTTCCTACAAGTCTCTGATATTTTCCTTTATCAACGGGTACTTGGTCTACCTCAATGCACAACTTCAGGCCTTCCTCAACTGGTGTGTCAACTGGTTGACATGCTGACATTCCAGTTTCATGCAATCAATCCAATGCATACTTCCTTTGGGACAGAAAAATTCTTTTCTTTGATCTTGAAACTTCAATCCTAAGTAAATATTTCAAGCAACCCAGGTCTTTCATTTCAAACTCTTTGGACAAGTATTCTTGTAATGCCTTCCTCTCTTCTGGATCATTTCCTGTAACTACCATGTCATCCACATAGATAATGAGAGCTATGATCTTCCCATTTGCCTTCTTTATGAATAAAGTATGGTCTTCATTACTCTGATGATATCCAAAAGCTTTCATAGACTTAGAAAATCTCCCAAACCATGCCCGTGGAGATTGTTTCAGTCCATACAACGATTTCTTCAACTTGCAAACTTTCCTATTTTGCATTGTTGACATACATCCAGGTGGAAGCTCCATATAGATTTCTTTGAATAATTCACCATGTAAAAAAGCATTCTTAACATCAAACTGCTGTAATGACCAACCCAAATTTGCAGCCAAGGATAATAGCACTCTCACAGTACTGATTTTAGCTACAGGAGAGAAGGTTTCAGTGTAATCAATCCCATAGATTTGAGTGTATCCTTTTGCTACCAATCTTGCTTTGAATCGCTCGATTGTGCCATCTGCTTTATACTTTATGGTGTAGACCCAACGACACCCTACTGGTTTCTTTCCTGCTGGACAATCAACAAGCTCCCATGTTTCATTCTTTTGCAAGGCTTTCATTTCATCGTTCATTGCAGCTTTCTATTTTGGATCAGATAAAGCTTCTTGCACACTGTTAGGAATAGATACAGTAGATAATTGATTTGACAGTGACTTATTTTAATTCTGACAGGATATTATTCGACACATAATGACTCATTGGGTATTTAACTTTACTAGAAATTTCAGGCTCATAACTAAGTTTAGGAATACCTCTGGTGGATCGTTCTGGTAATCGTTTTCTCGGTGGATCGGGTTCAAGAATAGGAATATCTTCAGTAGTGATTGGCGTGGTATTTCGACTTGGGATTCGTGGTCTTCTTCACCGAGGACTCTTCTTCAATCGATGGAGTTAGATCTTCTTGCTCAATACGTATCCCATGATTTTCTGAGTGATCACCAACACCATTATCAACCACTTCATACTCCTCCTGAAATTGATAATCTAATGTCTGAATTTCTTCATGTCTCTCCTCCGGAAATTCAGACTCAAAATACATCACATCTTCATGAAAGACTACATCTATAGATATGAACATACATCGAGTTGGAGGATGATAACACCTGTACCCCTTTTTATTTGTTGCATATCCAAGAAATACACATCTTATTGCTCGAGGAGCAAGCTTATGGCGGTGATGTTTATGAATATGTACAAACACTACACAGCCGAAGACATGAGGAGGTAAGTTTGATGTTGATGGAGCAGTTGTAGTATCATTAAGAACCTGAAAAGGTGTCTGAAAATCAAGAGTCCGTGAAGGACTTCGGTTAATTAAATACGCAGCAGAAGTAAGAGCTTCTCCCCAATATGATAATGGCATTTTTGCATGAAGCAATGAGGCACGAATAACTTCTAGTAAATGCCTATTCTTCCTTTCAGCTACCCCATTTTATTGGGGTGTATAAACACATGTACTTTGATTGACAATTCTATTTTCTTCCAAATAATGCTTCAATTCAGAGTTATGGTATTCACCACCATTATCGCTACGAAGCACTTGAATATGTGCATTATATTGAGTCTTAACATGTGTATGGAATTTCTGAAATAGTGCACTCACATCACTCTTAGATTTCATTAAGCACACCCAAGTCATCCTTGTGCAATCATCGATAAAAGTAACAAACCAACGAGATCCCCCCAAAGTTGAAATTTTAGATGGACCCCAAACATCAGAATGAACAATCATAAAAGGTAAATGACCTCTATTAAAACTTGATGAAAAAGAGATTCGATGACTCTTGGCAAGTTCACAAACATCACAACGAAAAATAGAAACATCAATGTTGTTAAACAAACCAGGAAATAACTTTTTTAGGTAGCCAAAAGAAGCATGCCCTAGTCGTCTATGTTGTAACCAGATTTCTGCTTCATTTTTTTCCTTCTTTGGATCATCCAATGCAAACGCATGATGCAACTTGGAAGAAGTATTCAATTGCATGTCCAAGTAGTACAAATTCCCTCGCCTAATACCACAGCCAATCGTCTGCTTCGTTTGGATATCCTTAAAACAACAGAAATTGGGCCAAAAAATAACAATACAAGACAAAGCTGATGTTATTTGGGAAACAGATAAAAGGCTGTAATTTAATGATGGAACAATTAAAACTGAGTCTAAATTTAAAGAATTGGTGGCAGTAATAGATCCCTCTCCAATAATTGGAACCTCATTACCATTTGCTATCAAAACAGATTTTTGTAAGGATGGTCTAAGTTTCTTAACTTGTCCAGAATCAAAGGTCATATGATTTGAAGCACCAGAATCAATTATCCATGTATTATCACAAACAGATGTAGAAACATTAAACACCTTACCTTTCTTGCTTGTGGTTGCTACTAATGTTGAAGTTGATTCAACATTGTCCTCACTTGTTTTGGTTTCAGCAACAGCGAAAATCAGGGAATTCTTAGCTTTCCTTCTTTGTGATCCTCGATTCTGATCCCACCAATCTGGATAGCCTACAAGCTCAAAGCAACAATCTTTGATGTGGCCTGACTTATTACAATGAGTACATTTTTGTGTGGACTTTCTAATACCAATAGATGTCTTTGACTTGTTGCGAATCACTATAACAGCAGCATCGGAGTCTCCGTAGTCTCCTTTTAATGTTACACGGCGGTTCTCTTCTCGTCGAATCAGGGCATAGCTTTCTTCTAGGCCTGAAGTAGACTCCTGACGTAGGATTTCTCCACGAACCTTCTCAAAGTGATCATCCAGTCCAGCTAAAAATATATGCACCCGTAGTCGTTCAATAGATTTTTTGTACGCAACCACATCATCAGGATCCTTCATGACCACTTTGTCTCTGTGATCCAATTCCTGAAAAATTGCAGTTAGTTCTCCATAATATTCAGAGAGAGATCTTCTATTCTGTTTGGCTGCAAATGCTTTCTGGTTTAAGGCGAAGAGCTGCAACTCATCACTGCCATCATAGAAAGCTTTTGATAAAGCGATCCAGGATTTCATGGGGCGTTGGATAAGCGTAAATATCGCTTCATAATCTCTGGACTCATAGACATTAGCAGCCATCTTTTCACCTTTTGGTTTTCAGCATACCACTTTTCATACCCATCCTCTGATTCAGCAGGTGGTTTTGTTTTTCCCCGAATATAGGAAAGTTTTCTCTTTCAGCAATATGCATTTCCATTAGTTGAGACCATACATCATAATTTGATTCTGTAAGCATAATTCCTGCATTGAATGCTCCTTCAGATTGAATGATAATAGGTTTCGATCCAGATGGTTCACCATCTCTACCACTCATGTTGTTTTAAGTGTTTCAAAGCCTCTTTTTTTTTTTATAGGCTCTGATATCAACTTGAAATAAATAACCTAAGAATTAGGTTTTCATTATTGTATTCTGATTTCAAAAAGAGATACATCAGCCTTATATTTATACTTATATGTAAGACTTTGATAGAAACTAAATAACAAACTCTTAATAGCTAGACTCTAAATTTAAAAGATAAATACTTATCATATCCTAAATTTAAAAGATAAATACTTATCATATCCTAACAACCCTAACAACTCAAAATCTCAACATAACAACCATAATTATTATATAGAATTCTAAAAAATTTCACCAATATGCATTTAGGGAATATTATAATGTGACTAAAATATATATCAATTGAAATTTAGTAGGCAAATAATCTTTTTATCAAAGAAAGAAAGAAAGAAGTAACCTACAATTAGCCAAACAAGTTAGTGGAGAATGGAAAAATAATTTTATTTAATCTCTGAATTTCTATATACATATTTTTATGTAAGAAATTTAGTGGATGCAATAAGGTTTTCAAAAAAAAGTTAATTCTTATTATGCATTAATGGGAGGACTAACCTCAACAAAATTATAAGGATTAGTCTTAATATAAGCTAGAGGAGAAAATTTAGTTTTATTACTTACAATTATGTATTGAACAAAGAATTCAACAAACAAAAGATTGAATCGAAACATTGGTCATTTTGCATCATTGTTTAATGACTAGTAAGTGCCCTCATTCTAATTGCTTTCATTTAGATCATGGAATAGGCAAGTATCCAGTAATAGGACTGTTAAATTCTATAATCAATCAACTTAATTTTCCGAATGTATTTTTGGAAAATCTGAATAACTCAGTAAATAATTTTGCTAAGCATTTAGAAAAATTGATTCTAAAATAGTGAATTTAAAAATTATTTTCTTAAGAATAAAAAGTTTTTGGATTCTGTTACTAGGAGTATGAGAAGGCTAAAGAGTCTAGAAAATCCAAACATAAGTCAGAGCAATCTCTAAGTAACTCTTTGTTTTTGCCTTAGCAGTAAGAGCAGCTCTCCTTAATGGTATCAAGAGTCTCCGATTAAGGTTGAGTAGAAAATTTTTTAGACTTTTTGAATAAATTAAGAAATTGAAAGACTAAACTTGAAAATAAAATTTTTGTTAAGGACTAAAACAAAGATAAAAGAAATTGAGAAAGAAAAGGATAAAGAAGAAAAATTCTTGTTTGGGCTTATTAATACCTCCGCCAATACATTAAACCAATAGATAATTAATATATATTCGTTAAGTATTCAATAATAAAGACTATACCAATCATTCATAGTACGTGTCACTCTCTTATTTATTGTACTATGTACACATAATGTAGCGATGCACTATTTGCACCACTTGCATTTGTGTGTTGCATCACTCTTTCTCAAAATACTTCTCAACTTTCTTCAAGTTTTGAAACTCTTTCCCCCAAAGAAAAATTAACCAATAGTTACTTTCAAAAATAAGTTTGAAAATATCAATTGATAAAAACAAGAATTAATTCTTTTGTTTTTAACATCCATAATCATCCCACACAGGCCATTATTCTAGGCAGACATCACAGACAAGAAAAGCTGTAGAAATATTTTCACGCAGCATCTACCTTCAAGATAGTTAGAAGCAGAACATCAAATTAAAACCCAATAGCATGAAAAGACTAACAAAAGCATACAATGAGAATTTTTCAAAACTGTTCTTTCCAAGTAACAAATAAAATCTAACAAGACATAATTCAAGTTTATACATCTAATAAAGTATTCTTTCAGCGACTATGTAATATAATGCATGGGAAGAAAACATATGTATAATAATCACTAAAAGGGGTACAAAATTTGGAATTTCAAAGGAGTCAAAAGCATGGAAAGATTACAACCAAGAGAAGTCTTTCTTCCAGTTTACTTCATCATTACTAAAATAAAAACCATCTTCTCTTACCAACCAAGAACATCTCCTGAAAAGACTGCACCGATAAATATCCCTAGGAACCTTAAACGCATCGAATTTTCTTCTCCTTTCATCCCATTTCATTGTGCACAAATAATTATTAGAACCCCAGAAATTCGTCCTCAAACTCCAACTGAAATCGTCTCCTTCTTGAAGAGCTCGGCCTCCGAGTTCATCTCCGTTAGAAGTACACCAAATAACTAGAGGCAACGATGAGTTGTTAGTGAAGCCATTGATAACACGAACATCATACTCAAGCCCTGCAAAACGTTCAGGTTGATATAGTGACAAGAAAACGATGCCCAAGGCAAGGCAGAATATGAGAAGAATTTGAGTTCTTGTTCTGATCTTCATGTTTTTTTATGGAAGGAAATAGTATAGATGTGAAATGGGTTTTTTTTTTTTACTTGTTTTCTGCTTTTGTTGTCAAAAAATGTCATTTATATTATATGTAGCTATAAAAGCAAAGCAAAGCAACAAAAAGGAAAAAAACAAAAACAAAGAGCTTCTTTTGGATACCTAATTATTGATGAAATCTGTAGAGATTTTTGTACAGGGTGGTTTCGAAGATTTCTTTCCTATTTAATATAATCTAATTAATTACCATGCATTGCATTAAACTTTACCGTTTCTCTTTTTTGTAAAGTAGTTTTGTTCATTGTTTCCATATACAGAAACTATCATAATTTCGTATAGATTTAAGAGAGATAAGAGTTTATTATTAAGTTAGTAAAAGATAATTCTTTGACCTCACAACCATATCTGTCAATATTATTTTTTCTCCAATCATTTACACTATAGTCAAAATATATAATATCAGAGTTACAATTTTATATGAACGACTCTCAATTCTTTTATTCTAAAAGGCTTAGTACGTGCATTAGTGAGCTAAAGAGATACTCAACTCTCACCAATAACAATATTGATTTAAAAGGAAATTCGGACTAAAAATCTCTTATAATTCTTAAAAATAAAAATATCGAGCAGATTACTTATAAATTATTATTTTTTTAAATATAATAATTGGATATTTAAATTAATTATATATGCGTCAAGAAAATAACAGTAAATGATATAAAATTCTTGCTAGTTAATATTGTTGGATGTAACAGTGAGGAAAATTAAAGTATTTTCCCAATGTAATATTTTTTTTAAAAATAATAATTGCAATTTATACTTTAGCTTTAATATGGTCAAACATATATTTAAAAGGTTTAGCCACAATTGTTATGCAAATTATGGAAACTCCAACTTTTGCAAAGCAATAATTTGTTTGTCATGTCAGAAAAAAGAAAAAGGAAAATGGAAAATCTGTCCATTTTAGCTCTTTTCTTTCTATAATCTACATGTCCATATGAGCTATTTAATTAAACATAAAACTAAGCCAAATGTGATCTAATCAGCAGTCTAGTGCTTGACATGCACATGCTGCATGCACCCAAGGAAATTAAACATTAATTAGATCATGGCTATCATTTTTCTTTTTTCAAAAAGAAACCCAGAATAGTAATTGAAAAGAAAACAAAAATTCCCATCAAAACACTGTTCAAATGGAACATGACGATGGAAAAGAAGTTGGATATTGGAAATGCAGAGCTTTCCCTTTCATTATTAATTTATCCCAACAAAAGTGATATACATACACTTGCATTTCGCACCACGGCAACATGGACTGCAATGATGCATGATGCTGTAGCCTTAAGAACAAAACAAAAGGACCCATTAAATTGGTGTCAATTGGTTACCAAAATGGATACATATCATAAGTATCCTGCAATTTTCCATCCAAAGTAAGTGGTAGGACATCCATTTTTTAAGCGCACTGTTCCATATTTGGTACGGCCATGTTTAACTTTAATATGGTAGAATATATTTATATAATATTAATTATTAATTTAAAATTAATGGTTAAAATTTGTAATTCAATAAAAAATTATTTATTTTTAAAATTTTAAATTTAAATTTTTAATAAAATCGCAACTGTTCAATTTCATATTAAATATGTAAATTAGAAACGTGATAGAATTTTAATCCAAATAAGTAAAAAGAAAATAAAAATAAAGTTTATAAGAAACAAAATCGCTACAGAAAATCACCTGTTGTACAGAATCATGCTAAAAGAAACCAAGATTCCTGTGACCATAATTTGTACATACTTTACTCTGCTTTTATTTAGCCTACTCTGTACTGTTAAAAGAAAATTACCACAGTAGAAAGAGGTAAATTTTTGAAATCGTTTTTTATCCAGTACGGTCCCCGACGTCATTACAAGTAATCGTCGCTACTGCTGCCTTCAGGCCTCCAAAAGAAACTAACTGCAAACCGTCACCCTGCATAATAAAACTCGAAAATTATTCCCCTTTTATGCCCCATTCTGCTTTAAAAAATTGTGGAAGGAATCATGACTCGCAAGGCCAAAAACTCACGTAAATCTCTTCAATTCTCCTCCAGGCATGACTACAGTGAAAGCACTTCTCCATCTCAATCTCCCTATGATTCAAATGATGATGATGATGAAATTGAAGATGATGATGAAGAACAGCCCATAATATCAGAGTCCGTTACCAATAGTCTCAATGCTGACCAATTATCCTCAAGTTCTTACAGTAACTCTCAAACCAATAATTCTTACATAAATGTTGCACCATTACCAGTCTTTCATGGCAATTCTAATGAATGTCCTATAGCACATTTAAGCAGGTTTGTCAAAGTTTGCAGAGCGAATAATGCTTCTTCTACTGATATGATGATGAGAATCTTTCCTGTCACTCTTGAAAATGAGGCTGCACTTTGGTATGATCTTAATATTCAACCATATCCTTCACTTTCTTGGGATGAAATAATGTTGTCTTTTTTAGAAGCGTATCAGAGAATTAAATTAGTTGATCAATTGCGGTCCGATCTTATGATGCTAAATCAAGGCAGTGATGAATCTGTGAGATCTTATTTCATGAGATTGCAATGGATTTTGAAGAGATGGCCTGATCATGGATTATCAGATAATATGCTTAAATGGATATTCATAGACGGATTGATGGGAAATTTTAAAGATTGGATAATTCCCCATAAACCCAATTCTTTAAATGAGGCACTAAGGTTGGCTTTCAGTTTTGAGCAGGTTAAAAGCATTAGAGGCACGAAGCAAAAGGTTGTGAAGTGTGGGTTTTGTGAGGGGTCCCATGAGGAAAATTGTTGTGTTGTTCGAGAGAAAATGAGAGAGTTGTTCAGAAACAGTAAGAAGAAGATGATGATTCCTAAGGAGGCAAGTGAGAGAAGCGAAGCCGGAAACGAAATGGCAGAGAATAAGGATGGTAAAGAAGGAGAAGAAGAAGAAGAAGTAGATGTTGGTGATGATAAAGAAGAGAAACGGATGCTTAGTTCGAGCAAGACGGGGAAAAGCCCATGCCAGTGTTCGAAACATCATTGCTGGATGAAGAAATTTGAGAGGAGTAACAGCGTGACAACAAGAAATTCTGCTGCAGAATGATTTGTTTATGTTTTTCGCTTTTTTTTTCCGAATGTGTTTTTGTCTGCCCAAATTTGGAATTGTTCTGTATCTCTGTATGTTGTAAGTGGCAACTGATAAATTGGAAGGTGTTGATAGATAGCTCTAATCCTTTGTTTTGCACTCTTGATTCACAATGAAAGCAAATTATCAACTAAATTGAGCAGAAAGACAGGGGAGACAGATATAAAATAGATTCTCGGTTAAAACTTCTGTCCACACAATTAAACTTTTGTACATCAGAGCTGTTGAATGAGAAGCTTCCAAGTGTAACTTGTTCATCCAACAGCTATGACAATATGTGCACTTCTCACCAGTTTCATTGTCCTACAAGAAATTAACTTCTCTCTCCTCAAAAGCCTTTTGGAAAAATTGTTTAGCTACAGCTACTGCAACTTATAAATATGATGCCCTCCATATTGCCATTTATGGTTGAAAATGTAACTTGGGAATGGATAAACAGAAAATGGAGGTTGAAAAACAAAGGAGGGTCAACAACTAGTCGTTGTAGTATAGTGGTGAGTATTCCCGCCTGTCACGCGGGTGACCCGGGTTCGATCCCCGGCAACGGCGTAAATCTTTTTCAGCGTTCAACTTTCTAGTTTCAAGTTTAATTTAAGAAAAATTACAAAAACGAAATCTTATTTTTTTATTTTTTTACCATATTATATTTTTGAAAAAAAAATATATATTTTTTTTTAAGAATTACACAGTAAAAAGGATTTTTTTTTTTTTTTTACTTTAAGATATTTCTAAGAAATCTTTTCAATTTACATGGCAATTTCAGTTTCTCTCTTCGTTCACGGAAAAACTGTTGTTTAAAAAAATCAAATTTCTCATGCAAACAATTATTCCAACAACAGCATTCAATCTCCAGTTAAAATTAGGAGGGCATGATGATAACGTAATTCAATGGAAGAAAAGATAGAGAGAAAAGAATCTGATATTCTTAATCAAACAACAAATTCAAACCTTTAAGTACGGGATCTTAATGAAGAAGAATAAGATCCGGACACAAGAAGAATAATTCACACAAAGAGAGTATTTTTAGAAGAATGTAATTCTATTGATAATTTCATTTCAGCTCCCTTTCCCCTTATATCCCCTTACAATTCAGCAACTTGTTCTGTTATAAAAGAAACAGATTGTAAACTTGTCACGTCATTAATGTCACATCATTAATCTAGTAACACATGAACCCAATATCATCACTACCATTGCATATAGTCGTCCCTTCGAGAACATTCAATAAAATTGGAATATGCACGAATCAAAAACCGATCTGAATTTTTAATCACCAAAAAAATTTTAAAAAAAAAGAAGGAAATGTAAGCTTTAATCCTCGTCAATATGTCGTTCTGACAAAACATTTCTTACTGATTTCACAAATGGAACATTGATAGGATGAGTGGCAAGATGCAAAATCGCAAATCATAAATAGGCATCTGTATTTTTCTTTTTCTGGGGTCGGGAACTGCAACACAATATCGCCGTCAACTGATTAGGGCCCTGAATATTGCTACTCAAAATCATCATCTTGATGTGAAGATAGACCTCATCCCAGATTCCCAGTTCATTAGTCAGACTGCTCAATCAAACCGCCCATTGGGTATAAGATCATAGAAGGTAAAATTTCAGCATGAAAACACGACTTTAAGGCATTAAAAGGGTTGAAATATTATTAAACAAAATACCAGTCTGAATGAGCCTGTTGTTTTTTTTGCACTAATACACCCACAAGGTTTTCTCAAGCTGCAACTAATAATATTGAACACTTGTGTCCAATAAATTCGAAACACTTGTAGACTGTTGTCTTTTTTGTTTAACTCACTTCACTTCACACAATTGCTCTGTCAAATGCTATGCAGCGCATCGTGAAATGGGTCCATTTCCATATCACAGAATACTTTCTGGAACATGCAATATCAGATTATGGGCAAATATACATACCTGCTCAACATTCAGTTACAAGTATTTTCAGCTGTACCTATACAATTTAAAGTCATTGCCTCGGTTCTTAAGCCTACGTTAACAAACTAATAATGCAACTATTCATTAGTTAAACCAATTATATCAGTAATCACATCTTGCAGTTGCGAAACATGAGTCAAAAACTTGTCATGGTGTTCACTAGATTCAAAGTGATTCTGCTGCAACTGGGAAAGGCCATCACCAATTACCTTCAGACCACTATGGAGTAGTTCCACTCCCTTGCTGATTCCATCAGGGAGTTTTCTTCTCTTATTGGATTGGACGTCAACACCAACATCTTCACATTCCATAGTCTCTATCTGGATACTTGAAATCCTCTGAACCATTTCTTTCAGCATGATACCTTCCTTCACAAGCAACTGAAGTTGTTCGAGGCTAGGACTAACAGTGAGAACAGCCATTTCCTTCTCAAGAAATGCCTTTAACTCGGACATAAATCTCTCTTCATTTGCTTCATTTCCTGACATAAGATCATATGAAAGAGCTGCATCTTGAGGGACAAATCGCCATAGCTGGTTGCAAGAAGTACGAGCAGCAAAATATCCAAATGCCGCAATTGCAAGATGAACAAGCGCCCAATGTCGCTCCTTGAATAGCATGTGATACAACTCCCACACAGCACAGCTCTTTGCACAATTATCACTCTCTGACATATCCATGTCCCCAAGTCCTCCCATAAAAAGCAGCAGGTATGGTTTGCACTGATACAATAGAGGATCAGAGGCTGCCGGCCCTGAGATAAACAGGTTCTGAAGCTCCAGGATAACTTCCTCTATCTCATCAGATTTATATAGATGCTTTAGATTTGAGATGATCCCCAGTGTCTCATTTAAAAGCTTATGATAATGTTCCTTCATTAATTTGTGCACGGCATTTTTGAAGTTGCGGATAGTGGTAACTAAGAAGTTGAGGCTCTTCATGTCAACATCAGATATGCTAACCTGTCTACAAGTCATGAAACTTCTGTTCATCATTTCTAACTCTAAATGATAGACGGGATAAATTTTGTGAGAAATTATCTGGCATAGGCATATTTGAAACTCAATGATCACTAAAGAAATTATGCTTGCACTTGGAGACATCCTACTGCAACTGCATCTGTATCTACACCTATGTTGATGAGAAATTATTGAGTGTGCCAAATGCATGGGCGATACCGCAGACTAACAGAATTAGTGGGCTCCACATTGTGGCACCCACCTCTCATCCGAGTGTGTTAACATTTATGCTTGGCACACCTAATAATTTCACCAATGTCCGTGTACATGACAAAGAAGAAATAGGCACTTTTTTATATATTTAACGCCGAAGGTCAATACTAGCTATTGTTACATAGATTTTTATATAAGCCTTGTAGGTTAGTCTAGTGAGTATTCCTAAATGGAAGACAAAGCATTTGATCTCAGCTATGTTTTGGAACAGCCATACAGAAAAGGAATTGGTTACTCACTGTGACTGCAGAGAAGCTGATAGAGTGAAAACTGGAAACCCAAATACACCGGAACTGCAGGTAGTCGACAGTTTATGACTAGAAGTTGCTGTGAAGCTAAAATAATCAGTAACAATTTTCTGTTTAGCAATACTTCTCAAGTTATCTGACAATGAATTAAGAGGAAAACCTTCCAAGAGCAAAGCTATATACATGACTGATGACCAGTGAGATTTCCCATCACCAATGACTGAACTGTAGACATGGTCTACTATAGATGAAGACCCATTCATAAGAAGCGAGCAGATTATTCTTGCTATTTTCCTCAGAGGAGAAGCATGAATAAGAACAGATTCTGGAGATGCTAGTAGCTTCATTAAAGAGAGAAACTTATCAAGAATGCCATTTACCATGTCAGATTCAGCATGACGCGACCAAAAGCACCAAAGTTCCCTTATCATCTCCCAGCACAGAAAATGTGGATGGAAAAGATTCTCAAGCAGAAAAGCCTCCATCTCCACCCAACCGGAACTTGAAGACACCAAAATCATGAAGGTTTTTAAAGCATCCAAAAGGGAAGAAAAAATAGGCTGCCAAACCAGTTCAATTGTTTTCCCACAGCCATATGATACTAGAATTTGCAAATCAAGAAACGAAGAATACACCTCTTCATCAACTAATATATCCAAAAGCCACCCAAGTTTTCTTGTTAGTTTGTTCCGGACATCTTCTTCAACATAAATAGAATACCTTAGTAAAGTATGAAATAATGCAATCCGACCTAGCAGCAATAGTCTCTCTTGAGGTATAGATTCAGAACTTACAGAAAAGATTTCAACCATGGAATTTAAGTGATAAAAACTACTTAAATCGCCATGGAAAGAATTTGAGCAGCATTCATCAGCGAATATCCAGTCCAAAAGTTCAAGCTTCTGCTCCTGGTTTACTTCAGTTGAATTCAGTAAAGAAGTAAGCAAATCGATGGACGTCTTCTCTAAAAGTTCTGAGAACACTTCACTGGCAGTATTCAAAAGCTTCTGAAAGCTCAATAAAATCCTGAAGGTTGAAATCATTAGGACACAGTGTGACACCTCCCTGTATACGAGATATGCTTGGCATGGATAGAAAGAGGATATTTTTACTGCATTAATAAGATAAAACTTGGCTGGAAGAAATATCCTTCTAGCTTCAGTCATGGAAATGGTTTCCTCCAAAGAAGACCAAGCCACGGCTGCACACTTAAGAGGTTCATTGACAAGTGAAATTAGGGTTACAATAATATCTTGCACGCTTACCCCCTCGGTTAGCACTTCCTTGCCTTGCTGAAGCAAAGTAACCACACCTTTCCATGATACATTGAGAACGGTTACCAGATTTCCACCATCATTTGCTGCAAGGATGCCCAGTTTATACAATTTCTCTATGGTGCATTTTGTTATATTTATAACATGATTCCTACTATTGACCACTTTCTGGTCTACGCTACTCTCTTCCTTCTCAAATCTTGCATCACAGGGATCCCAATTCACAGCTAGGAAATACTCCTTGCATAATCTCATCACAGCATCAATCACCATCTGTGCAGCCTTCAGTACTTCTGTGCCACAACTGATTCTCTGTTTGTAACAGGGAAAACAGAACCTTAGAAATGGATAAATGTTTAATTTTTTAGGCAAACAAAGAGCAGAAAACTTATTGTTAAATGGCGTGATTATTTAAAGCTGAAATTTATATTTCCTGCAAGCTCAAATACATATATAATTTTAGCTTTTTATAATATATATTTTCCTAGCACATAAAAGATGCTCTGAATGAAGTTAATCTAGCAATATGTATGTGATTTTCTTTTTATTCAAATAGGTATTCAACCAGCTCAGCCTTCACAAATTCCATGATCCAAGGATGAAAAGCATTGAAACAAAAAGCAACAAGCAGCTACCTTAGCCTCTGATACTACATCCCTTGTCAAATTTAGCTGTTCCAATATGAATCTTTCAACAATTACTGCAGAATCATTGTCAGTCATGACAGGGTATCTGGTCAAAGCTATCATGCTAGTGGCAGAGAGGCTTAAGAAATCTAAAAGAACCTGCAAAAAGGTTAATGTTTGTTAAAAGAAATTTATAATAAAGCAAGCAAATAACATCTATAGACCAGGTGATAATTTAATTAATTTAGCAAATTGATTGCTGTAAGCATCAAAAATCTTGAAAAAATTCAAAGGGTCATGGTTAAAGGTGGTAAGTGTTTGCTTTTATTGGAAGCAAAAACTACAGATCAATTCATAAATCAAAAAGATAAAAAGTCTAAAGTGTGAATAAAGAATGCTCATCGTGGGAGAACTTGAAATGAACAACTAAAAGAGAGACTTAGTTAAGCAAAAGACTACAAGTATAAATTCACGCCTGCAGTAACCCTAAATGGACTGGCACGCATATAAAGAAGAACTGCATGTGAAGTTACAGCGCGCATCTTATTGATTATAATGTGAGATTGACATTTCATGCACTTTCTATAAAATCATAAAAATAAATAAACGTTGGATTAAAACTAACAAAACGCATTAAGAACTGAATTTAAACCGACTATTAAATTATTATACACCTGAAAAAAAATGTTGGAATGTTCTTCTTCTTGAGAGTCTGCATTGGACATAACAGTCATTTTCAAATGCTTTCCACACCATACGCTTGCCTAACAAATGTGCAGTCTCTCATTAAGGTTAATTTAACTCAATCAGGACGCACATAAAGTAAATTACGGAAGAGATTATAACAATAATAACAACCTTTATCCCAAGTTCAAGAAATTGTAGTAAACATGCTGATAAGTCTAAATTTACATATTTTGCAGCCACCTCTACTATCGCCTTGTTTAGCAAACACTGTGAAACATCCAAACAAGTGAAATCTTCCCAAAGTTTCTAGCTTATTGTCAAGGCAAGACACGTGGCATTTCATCAAACAGCACCGATATTACAAGATTTAGGTCAAATTGTGTATATCGAAGGACAAACATGATATGGGTTAGGATACTGCGAGAGATTCAGCAAGTAATGCCGCGTCAGATTTCTCGGGTAAATCTAACTCGGTGAGTTTAACAAGCAACTGAACTCGGCTCTCTACAACCTGAAAAATAGAAAAGGAATTACAAGTACTAATCACTGGGAACAAAATGCAAAACTATATAATTTTAAGTACTACTCAACGGCAATAATAATTGAAGGAACTTACATCTGAAGATTTGATGGCTTCTAGTAGAGTGTGGAAATCGTTGTTGGAGCTGTGTCTCTCCATTTTCGAACTGATTGTGTTTTGCTCTATGCTCCGGTCGTGATTTTTGATTTGCGCGCTGCGGTCTGATAATGGCTCGCGTTCCCGCCTCCGAAACCAGCAGGGTTTGCACTTTGGAGCCCGAATAAGAGTAGCCTTGATCTAGTGGTCCACGCTGGCCGATTATTAGAGAGTGATACATAGAGCGACTATAGTATTTAAATTACATCTTTTATTATTTAAATATAAAACATATATAATAGGTGTCTATTAAAAAATAAATTAATTCGCAAACAAATATAGAAAGAAAAAAAGTGATGGTCTAGTTGAGTCAACTAACATAAAGTAATTATAGTATTTAAATTATATTAATATCTTTTACTATTTGAAGTATAAAATAACTATAAATAGGTGTATATAAAAAATAAATGAATTACTTTTCAAATATTATAAAAAAGAAACCAGTGACAGTTTAATTGACATCAATTAATGATACAAGGAAAATAATTGTAATATTTAAGTTATATGTATATCTCTTACTATTTAAATATAAGGCACTATAGTGGTTTGCAAAAACTTTGCTTTTTCGCTCCGAACGCCAGATTAAAGGGTTGATCGTCCTGTCATTTTATTTTAGAATTTAGAGTTCCAACTACGATTTGATAAATTTTTTTCACAAAACTTGAAAAGGGTTCAAAATTTAGTTTCAAAAATATATCAAAAAATAAATTACATTACAAATATTTATAAAAAAAATAAAATTAGAAATTATCTAATTGAGGTCACGCAATAGATTATATGTATTGATTTTGTTGTTTAAGTATAAAATATTTATTTTTTGTCAAAAGAAGTACAAAATATTTATAGTAAGTTACTTTTCACATAATTTGAGAAAGTATAACAGATAGAAACTCATATTTTACCCTTTTACCCTTTTATTATGTTTGCAATTGCCCATATTTATTCACATTTTGTATCCGTATTTTCATTAGTATATACATTTGCCCTTTATTTATTGTCGTGAAATATAAAAAAAATTACGATTGCCCGTATTTATCCACATTTTGTATCTGCACTTTTATTGTTATATACATTTGCCCTCAGTGAATTCTTTTTTTGAAAAAAAGTGAGAGTCTAATTGGTGAAATTTAAAAAAAAAAAAAAAAAAAAAAAAAGGAAAAACAAAAGGTGATAGTCTAATTGAGATCAACCAATGAAGCCATGTTGAGACCAAACGGCACCGGCCTGTAATCCATCCACTGTCAAGAGCGGGAGGTGAACGCTGCTCTGTGAAACCAGCCTCACGCAGTACCCTCCCACTTTAGGGGCAGAATAATCCCAGCTTTCGCTAGGACTACAAGGCCCAACTCTTGACTTGGACTGGGCAAGCCAGCAATTAGCCAATTGAACCCGACTCATTGGCTAGAGCCAACATCCCATCACCTTAAAGCCCTCACTTGAGTTACAAGGCCACGTTACCGACCCCAGCTGATTGGGTGTGTTTCCGGTAAGCTTAAAAAGAGAAAAGGAGAGTTGTGTTTTAGCAATGTGGGATGCATTTGAAAAATAAAACCCCCAATGTGCTTTGCATGCACTATATTATGGAAAATCTTGAGGCCAAATATGATTCATAACAGTTGAAATCAAACAAACCCATCGCGTTCCTAAACCTGTTCAAATGCCCTTTGTTCATCCTATTTTCAAAAAATTTGTCCTTCTTTTCACAATTTTATCACATGTTAGTAGTAAAAGGTAACTATAAATTCACAATTAGAAATTTAAAAAATGTGTTTGTATAAGTGTTGTAATTGATACTCGAATACGTTATTCTATGAATTAGGTGATATCAAGTTTAGAACAGGAAAAGAAAGATACAAATAGAATATATATGTACATATTTTTAAATTGATCATCATTCTTCAACTTTTTTTCTTTTTGTTCTATCTCAATAAATGATGAGGTTAAGGTTTTTTGTATGAAAACATATATATATCAAATTAAAAAAAATATTACAAACGATAATCAAATAAATTTTAAAACAGATGTAAAATACTTATATATAGTATACATATTATATAGGAGTAATTACTATTTGTTTTCTCTGTTTTTTTATATTATACTAATTACTCCTACTATTTAAAAGATATATTCTTTTATTTTTTTATTTTATACTAAAAACCATTTCTGTTAGAATTTCTGTTAAACAACCATTTGACTAATTGAGTACGATTTTGACCAAATTAAGTTACTGGTTAAAATTAGACAATATCGATGTAATTTGAAAAATAATAATTCAAAATTAAATATTGTGTAAGGTGTAGACCGATCCAAGCTTTGGCTCGAACTTGAAGGTCCACTTCTCGACTTGGATTGGGCAAAGCCAGCAGTTAGCTACTTGGACACGGCTCATTGGCTAGACCCAAAGTCCCAGCACCTCACAGCTCTCACTTGAGTTACAAGGCCACGTTACTGCCCCCAGCTGGGTTGATACGTTTTTGGTAATTTTAAAAGGAGGAAAAATGAGTAGTGTTTTGAAAATGTGGGAACATTCTAAGTACTTATTATGGCATTTTGAGGCCAAATATGCTTCCATAACTCTTGAATTACGGCAGTCCAAAACATGTTCGAATGTCTTTTTGGTCATCCTATTCACAAAAAGGTTGCTATCATTTCGCAGTTTTACCACATAATTTCATGAGTTGGTAGTAAAATGCTTAGTGCAAATTTGAGAATGAGATTTAGAACTAAATTTGCACATAAGTTGTCCACGATTGCTAAGAATTAATTAACTCAATTATTACAAAATCATTAAGAAACGGTGATAGATTTATCTTACTCTTGTATAACAAACACCCTAATAACAATAAATAAATAGTCTAACTCTATCATTTACAATGACACAAACAATTTAAATATAATAAATTAAGCAATAGATAATATATATATATAAAATTTAAGGAACTGGACTGGGAGGGCGCGCCAGGCCTGTGCAGTAGTGCAAAACACAAGCGACGCTTGATGATCATAGTAGCAAGCTACCGAAACAGATCATCCCTTGCAAAAAATAAATTTAATATCATGTGAACCAATGGCTCACGTATCAGATATTAAACTGATAAGAACAGATACTACACTTGATCTTAGCCAAAAGGCCGAGAAAGGTATGCTTAACAACGTGATTCACTTTCTCTTTTATAAGCAGCCTGCTTATCTCTTTTCTGGCTCTCTACACAATGTGGGATTTTACAAACCAGTGAAACAGAAGAGTCATCGCTCTTGGACAGGACACCCACACTATTCTTCAATTCAAAGCCCTGCTCCGGCTACAAGCACACACACATGGCTTGAGGGTTCTATTGCAATTGCAAAATAATGAAAAGCCTTTGATACATGCGCACAAAAACTAAACATATACATATATTCAAAATAAAAATAATAGACTTAAAAAGGAGATTGATAAGAAATGTGATTCAGTAAAATTAATGATTTATTTTATTTAGTGAATAAAGAGTTTATTATTGAAATTCTGTTTTATTAAATAGCTCTTTAAAATATAAAAAAAAATACATTAGAGATGCTTTTAGATTTTTTATATTAGTTTAAAATGAATATATTTTAAGCATAAAATATAACTGAAAAAGTAGATAAAATTCATGCCAGATTAGATCATTTGTCCAATTTAACAAAATTATTAAAATATAATATACGAGAGAAGCATATTTGATTGCATTTTACCAGGAAGGCAGCAATAGCATCGGTTGACTGATTTAAAATAAAGAAATCTCATTTATAATGATAACTATTTTTCAAATTCGATACTATCCAAAATGCCTCTGCCATAAAAAAGGCAATTAGAAAATAGAAACGCACAAGTCAAAGTAGGAAAATCTATAAAAAATCAAATCGATAGCTATTGAAGAAGAATATCTTTCGCTTTAAAGCAGCAAATTAAATATCCTTTTGAAATTGATCCTAGTTACAGATATATTATTTTTAATTGAATTTAAACAATTACGTTATGAATTTTAATTATATTAACGATTAATTTTATTATTAAAAAGATATTAGTTCACAATTAATTTTCACTTGAAATATATATATATATATATATATATATATATATATATACGAATTTGCCCCATACACTTGAAAGTTAGGTACTATTTCTAATTATAATTACGTTTTTCTTACTTGGAAAGCTTAGTTATTTCATATTTGGCTTTACTTTATTTGAAAAACATTTTAAGCATCTAAATACCAATATCTTCTTCGCGGACGAGACCGCAAACTCTTCACTACCCTCCATTTCTCAAAAGTACTACAATCTGTGTTTTCCATCTTTGCTTATCTTTTCCTCAATTCTAATGGCTTAATTAAAATTATGCAATCCACACTTTATATTTTGAAAAGGGAAAAGAAAAGCATAAGGAATGTCAATGAAATATCATTAATTAATTAATGTAGTCAAATAAAATGTAAAGAATCATCAAAAGAAAGAAAATCAAGAATGATGAACTCAAAATTCATTATATTGCAACAATCCGCTGAATTTGCATACATTCCTTATCAAGATTTTGCCAACTTTAATGCCATCAACAAACAAGCAACCATATTATTATAACCTATAAATTCTCAACAGGACAAACCCTTACATGCACACCCCAAACGAAATGAGTTCTTTCATCAAGCAATATCTTGTAATCCTCTTAGCGTTGTTGACCACAAGAGGTGAAGCAGGCTTCAGCCCATCAAAAACCCTAGTACGCATCACTAATGAAATGGATGGAGGATTAGATCTGACCATTCACTGCAAGTCCAGAAATGATGACTTAGGTGCTCAACTGCTCCATCCACAAGGCTCATTTGAGTTTCACTTTCGTGTTAACTTTTGGGAGACTACACAGTACTATTGCAGCTTTCACTGGACAGGACAGTTTCAGTGGTTTGATATATACATAGCAGCTAGAGATGATTTTAAGTGCAACGAATGTTTTTGGAAAATAAAACAAACTGGCCCTTGTATGATGGATCGTGTTTCAGGTGAGTATAATATATGTTATGAGTGGAATAAGTAAAACACCATTAATGTTTACTATGGCTTGCTTCCAGAATAATTGTTGCTTTTGTATTATATATGGATCAATGCTGATCATCCCTCTGATTCAAAGAAAACCTCTTTTTATGTTTTGGATATGTGTTCTAAAGTTAGAAACTCATTTGTAATTTTCTTTATTTTAAGGTATTATCTAACAATTTAAATTATGAATGGAACACTTTTTTAACATCGATGTATAATGAAAAAGGGAAAATGCTTGCAAATGTTAATATGAAATCATTGATAAATGGCTCGAAGTTATAAGGTATTATCTAACAATTTGAGTTTCTTCTATTTGGACCATTAATTTGAATCTCAGTAGAACATACAAAAATTGGGCTTATTTGTCTTATTAGGAGAGAAACATGATAAGTATATTACTTTGTCCAATTTATCTTAACCTGTCCCTAGAGAATTATTTATTCTGAGGATGTCCATTAAAAAATCACCTGGCTTGTAGTTTATTTCATGTTAAGAAATAAGTCTAAATAAAAGAAAATTGAATAACTGAAGGGCTCAATAGAATGTGAATTGTAAATAGCAAATTCAACGGGCAATTATATGGAATTAATAGAAATTTAATCTAATTGTATTCTTGATAAATATAAAATTATCTCATTTTTTAAGAGATAATCATATATATATATACATTTGAATTATTGTACTCTGTTATGAATGTAAAAAGAAATGAAACACTACTTTTAACATTTTATGATTTACTTTTTAAAACTAACGGTGATACTATAAGGAATTTGATGGTCTTTCATGTTAAAACCTTCATCCATCACTTACTAATTCTCTTTTATGCTTTTTATTTGTTTATATGCTCATCAAAATAAATTTTAGAATTTATATTTTCAAATATATATGTAATTTATTAAAAAAAATATAAAAGTATATAAACTACTTAAATTGCTACCCGTAACTTTAAAATTCATCCGTTGAATTATAGTATAGAATTTTAATTAATATAATCTAGAAGTTTTCATAAAATAGAATATTCGAAGTGCTCTAAAATTTCTTTACCGAATTATAGTAGAGAATCTTAATTAATATAATCTAGAATTTTTCAGGATTTTTAACAGTACTTTAAGATTCCTTTACCGATTATAATACGGATATTTAATTAATATAATCTAGAATTTTTCAAAAGCCAGTGTCGAAGTAGTACGTGGATAAGCACAAATCCTTTACAAAAGTAAAAAACGAAAAAAGAATCTACACCTATTAAATGAGAATCTGGCCCATGATGAAGGCTTTTATTTTGTGATCATTTTGGATATTCAATCCATGCAAGAGCAAAAATTTGACTGCAATACCTTTTATGTATAGCCAAGATATCTATATAAAATCCGCATGACACGAACTAGGGGAGAAAAAAGAAGAAGAAAAGAAACCCCATTGTCCCGATTTTCAAATAACACTAGTAGTGCTAATTAAACATGTTTAGTTTCACAAGACAAGATCGTGTACTGCTGCTGCTGCTGCTCATAACAACAGCACTAAGTGCTGAGGGATCTCACAAAACTCTTGTTCGTGTGACTAATAGTTTGGATGGAGGGGCGGATCTAACTCTGCACTGTAAGTCAAAAGATGATGATTTAGGTGTCCATTTACTCCATTTTAATGGATCTTTTCAGTTCAGGTTTTGGCCTAATTTTTGGGGAACCACTAAGTTTGGATGTAGCATGGAATGGGGAGGTAAGGTTCACTGGTTCGATATTTACAGACAGAATAGAGATACTGATAGATGTGGGAATGATTATTGTCTTTGGATTATAAAAGATAGTGGTCCTTGTATGTATAGTGTCCATCGTCAGTATGATTTATGTTATCCATGGAATGGTTTAAGTTCTTAAGTAATTTGATTTGCTTAGAAAATAATAAAATGCCAATACATATACATATACATATGTTTGTATTTGTTCAATTGCTATTGATAATATTTGAATCCTGGTTTTCTTTTTATATAAATTTGATAAAGTTTTTGTAATTTTTAGTGAGCATACTCGATTTGATAATTATTATTTTTTTAGTAATTTTTTATTTATTATAGTTTTATGGTATTTTTATATTGTCTATGCAACCCATTCAACTAACAAAAATAAGAATACCTACCATATGTACTAACCGCACAGATCGTTACCAATAAAATAAGTCTCCATTCAACTATGTTCGTGGCACCCAGCAACTAAATTTATGTCTAATTAAGATCACTTGCAAGCAAGCAGGATTCAGCAGTCCTTTCCTCCTACCTAATCCTCATCTAATTAACCCCAATTTCACTAAACCTTAGACTCCATTAGAATGTCTAAAGGATCATTAATTTAATAATACTCCTTGCATTGCATTGAAAAGTTCATTAAAGATATTATAGTAAGAAAATGATTAAAATTAGTGGTACTAAATAAAAATAAATTAAATTTTTTTGTCTATTTATAAATTCAACATGACGTATTAAAATTGAGGTGATTATAATATGATAATTTTCTTTTTCAATGTGAACTGAAAAGAACAGTTATTTAGTGACACAACAGTCAACAGTAACTGATTTGGAAATTGAATTCTGAAGACCTAGAAATGTGCAGGCATGCATCCAGGGCGAGGCCTTTATAAATAAGCAAAGGCAAGGCAACACTATCCACAAGCAAACATGAATCCGTTGATTAGGAAATTGTCGGCAGTAATAACGTTACTGATGTTCTTGATAAGTGTCAGTGATGCAGGGATTCTCCGAGGAAAAAAGACCGTAAACATCACAAACAATTTAGGTCCGTTTAAGGACTTAACACTGCAAATCAAAGAATAATGATCTCGGGGAACAACATCTCCTTTATCAAGACTACTACTCTTTCAGGTTTCGTCCTTTCTACTGGGGAACGAGTCAGTTCTTTTGCTTCTTCAAATGGCAAGACACGCATGCTCGATCTGAATGGTTCGACATTTACATCGATCGAAGGGACAAGGATCGCTGCACTGTTTTTCAATGGATTATACAGGCTCCTGGCCCTTGTACGCTTAATCAAGAAACTAACAAGTTTGATATTTGTTTTCCTTGGAATCCTTAACAGTCTTTTTCTTTTTCTCTTTTTGTCCTTGTGTTTCCACAAATTAATAGTGAATAAAAAAAGTTCCTGTTCTTTGAGCATTCCTGTTCTTCTGGTACAGTGTGTCTTTTCTTAAATTTGGATTATTTATAAAAATTAAAAAGGTATTTCTTTCCCTATGCATTAACAAATGCAATGTCATATTGTAAAGACATTAAACAATTAACTCAATTAGTTGTCGGTGTATATGATAAATATCTGTTGGATAAATCGTCAAATACCCCTCTAAAATTTATAGCTCAAAGACAAATAAGTCTAATATTAACTACTTTAATAAATAGACTCGTAATTTCTATTTAAGAGCTAAATAGATCCAAATCTTGAAAAAATTATGAGCATATCTATCATATTCATTACTTGAATTAATTAAATAAAATAAAATTTTAAAAATATTATTTTTTTAATATTCATAATAAAATCTAAATTTAGTTTTTTAAAATTTTATATATTAATTCTTTTTGTGTTTTATTGAGAATATCAAAATTAACAATTATTATCTCTATTTTATTATCACCGTCGACTTTGTTAAACCATCATTAACACCATTGCCATTAATTTTATTAGATTTAGTTAAAATTTAGTTCTATTTAGCCTTTAAAAAAAAGTTATCGATCTATTTATTAAAATAGTTGAGATTAGACTTATTTGGCCCCGAACTACAAATTCACGGAATATTTGATACTTTTGTCCAATATCGTTCTCCAAAAGACACTTAAATTGTTCATGTTACTTAGATGAAGGAAGCCATGTAGGGACGTAGTAATTATTATCTCTCTCTCTATATATATATATAGCCCATGCAAACCATTCACAAGATATTGCATGCCACAGAAAAAAAACTATTCTTTTGTAAGCAAATGCAGTATTTTACCACTATTTAAAACAACTACAATTTGCAATGTAAAGATACGTTTTCCTTGTAATTTTAACTATGGAAGCTGGTGTAGGGCTAAAATACAATCTATAATTTGATCATCAATAGAGCGAGAGGCAACCAATGGATATAGAAACCAAATCAAGGTCTAAAATTAAGGGGAAAAATGAATTAAATTTACAATTGGATTAAAAGTCGATAAAAACAAAAACGAAACATTACGTGAAAACAAACATGTACGAATACTTATTTCCTTTAAAGAGTACTAATAAATAGCTAAGTAATTTATCAATACTATTATGGGATCATTGATAACGTTTTAGAATTTGAAATTTATATGTAAGCTTCTTTTATCAGAAATTTGACTTAGTATAGAGATTATAGCGAGACTAATTAAATAGATTACAGCGGTTAAAAAGGGAAATTAAAAATTCAAGGAACCTTTGATTACAAGTTTACATCTTATCCTGTTTCTTAATTAATTAGGCCGTGAATGGTGTTTATTTATTTTCCTGAAACGGTTTATAGAATGTATTCCCATCACTAAGCACACCCCATACCTTAACCCCTATATATGCACACTTGGTCTAAGTAATTCTTTGGTTCGTATCAGTTTCTGTAGGCACTTAATTTTATTTTATTTTTTCTTAGTTAACCTGAAGGAGGAGTCCTCTTGCTCTACAACATGAGTCCCCTGAGCAGAAGTTTCCTGTTGCTAGTAATGTTAGTCTTGCTGGTAGGTGGCAGTGATGCATGGTGGTTCCCTGGCAAAAGATTGTTAGTATGATAAATGATGTGGGTCCAAACATGGATCTTACCGTCCACTGTAAATCGAAAGATGATGATTTGGGTATCCATGTAGTCCCCTACAAAGGGTTCTACTCCTTTAGTTTTAAACCTAACATGTGGGATTCTACACAGTATTATTGCTCAATGGAATGGAAGGGCAACAAAAAGTGGTTTGATATTTATATACAAGAAAGGGATAAAAATAAATGCAGTGTTCATTGCTCCTGGAATGTTAGAGCTAAAGGTCCTTGCATGTGGAATGGCGATAAACACTTGTACAATGATTGTTTTCCCTGGAATAAGCCCTTGAAATTGGAATGAATGTTCTTCATTTACGTATGTTGCTTTTGATTTTGATGCTGATGCTGATGTTTTCTTTTTCCTCACAATGTAATAAGAATTTTAACTTGCTATTGGGTTCTTTGTAAGTGAATCTCTTTTTTCACCTTTAGGCATTGATCGCACCCGAAGCTTTTCACTACCACGGTTTTTGTTTGGGCTTTGGTAACTTAATATAATTAGAGATTTATTTTCTTCAATTAGTTGGACTGATAGTGCAAGATTATTACAGAAAGCATCATTTGTGGTCTAAACTGGTTGATGGAATTGCATGCTAACTAAATGGAAGAAATGAGAGCACCCAGTTAGTTATACTTAGCCACTGATGCAAAAGTATTTAAAGATCAATTTAAAGCCTGTTGTTATTTCTAAATAATCTGATTATTAGTTTTTATTTAATTGGTTTTTATCTTCCTCTTCATTCCCTTCTCTAGTCGATAGACATGCATGGACACCATTCTTGAGAACTTTCCAAATGCACCAAGTTGGGCATCTTATATGCAAATCCCTGACGGCCGTGTAAACTTCATCAACTCCTGATCCATGGAACCATCTAAATCCGCAGAAGAAAAGAGTACTTTCCGTGAAATCAAGTCAAAATGCCCAATGGAAAGATCGATCAACTTGCAACACATGCCTCACTAAATCACCATCTCGTCACCCAAGTTATATATTTTTGTCAGTGTGGTGCTTAGCTAAACATGAACCTTTCTTTACCAAGAGATGACAATGGTGTTTCTGAAAGAATTTTTGACACAGCAGCATCTGTATTGACTTTCACACCATTGATGTCCGGAGGTCTCCAAGATCGAGTAATTCTGTTTTGCAGGACAGGCTTAGGACTAGCATTACGAAAATCCATAATATAGTCCTCAGCCTAGGCTATGACTTCGTTCGCCGGCAACAGCTTCTTTGAATGAACAACAGTATTCCTTCAAAACCAGATTCTCCACAGTATAACAACAAGCTTGTTCATTTCTTCCTCATTCAGACGATGCAAACACGTCATAAGGAAGTCCCGAAAATCACATAATGATCTAATATCACAATCTTTTATGAAGTCAACAGATTTGCGTACCTGAGATAGACAATTGCAGCCCCACAGAGCACGGAGAGTTGTCTCTTTATCAGCGCCACAAAGAGGACATAGATCATCAACAAGAACCTTATGTTATTGTAATTTTCCATAAGTCGGAATCCAGTTGTGACAAGTTTTCCATAGAAACATCTTGATCTTGGGTGGCAAGAACATCTTCCGTATTTTCGTCCAATCAGACCAAACTAGATGAAGTTGACGGCTTGGAGCTTGAAACCATTAATATTGTTTTCTGGTGATCTTAAAATCACATTTTTTAACATTAGTTTAGTGCATATGTTACCTGAAGGCTTTGGCATTATAGAGTACTTTTCATTTTATTAGGAACCAAAACAAAAACAACTATATATGTTTGTTTAGGAATTAGAAACATATTAATCATCAGTTTTATTTCCACTTGTAATAGGAGATTTTCCTGTCCATCCCTTTCTTTATATCCATGAACACTTTCCACAAGCAATGAGTTGGCCACCCATGCAAATCCCTTTGGCTGTATAAATGTAATAAACTCCTGATCCATGCCGCCATGTAAACCCACAGAAGAAAAGGGTAGTTTCTATAACATTCACTCTAAACTTCCATGAATAGGACTGGTCTACTGAAACCACACGATCATCATCTTTTGATTTACAAATGCACTGTAAAATTTCGTCCATCACCAGAGTTGTTAATGATGCGTACGACTGTCTGCATTGGCATAATATATTTACTTCCAACAGATTGTTGTGTTAATATCGCTAAAACTGTTGGTGGCTCTAATGAAACGGTGATGAACATGATAAGAAACAACAACAAGGCAGCAGATATCATGTTTGTTTATTATGGCCTCTCTCTCTCTCTCTATATATATATATATATATCAATTGTTGTTGCAGGTCTTCGCTAAGATGAAGTAGTGCCTTTATTTATAATGCTTTTCGTTTTTGCGTATGGAAAGGAGAGGTATGGGAATCAAGATTATTATTGCAATGGATTTCAGTTCTGTCTTCTTATGAAAGTTTCCCTCGTTTTGATTTGTTGGTTCGGGTTTTCTGGGCCATGAGTATCACAGGTTTATTTTCACAGTCGTGAATTCAGAAAATTCTTTTTAATGAACGGAATTTGGTTGTGACCTTAATTTATGAAAAGCTTTTTCTTTCTCCCTAACTTAACATACTGACTAAATTTACTGTAAAAAAGAATTCAAGAAATCTTAACCTCATTAAGATGTCATATATTGAAAAGGTTTTTCCCGTATCTTTATTTGTTTGATTAAGAAATCTTGAGAGGTAATGGGATAGTTGTCCCAGCTCGTTGATACTCTAATTATGGAAACAAAAATCTTAATTTTCAGTAATAAATCTCCAATTTATATCCTAGTATATCTATAATAAAATCTCTTTATATACTTATATTTGGGATTAAATAAGATTTATAACTATGATAAGGTTATAATTTAATAGAGATTTGAGTACTAAAATTTTTCTTTGGATTTTTTACTTAATTTTGTTAGTGAAGTTATAGAAATGAGGGATAAAATATATAAATATTTTCTTATATAATATATATTTTTAAAGTTATATATTTAAATATTAGTATGTAAAAGAATATTTTTTAAGACCGGATTTAAAAAATTTATAACTTATTACAGTAAACAGTTTATTTCTATTTATAATTGACTTAAATTGGATTCGTAATTTTTTTTTTATCACTGTATAAAGATTATATATTGCATCTTTATATTGATCAAATAAGCATAATTTAATTAGTTTATTAAATATTATCTTAAGTCGGAATGGTTAAGAATAATAAAACTTATGGTTTTTTTCAATTCAGTGACTAATAGCATATTTAATTTTTCTGATCGGGTAGTAATTTGACATTGTTACTAAACTACCAATTATTTAAAACTCTCAAGTTCAAGAGATCGCCAATATCTAATTCTAAAATTTCAGCACGTAGAGTAAGTTAGTCTGATTTACATGAAATCAAGTTGGAATATTCCACATAGATTAATCATATATCCTACCAAAAATGGCAATTGCCCACACCATTCGGGCACCCTCTTTCACTATATATAGTTTGAAGACGTACAAAAGAATACTTCGAAAGCTTCTAAATGTTATGTACAATTCCACCACAAACAGGAAAACTGGCTAGATATACAAGCATGAGTCGTCTCAGTATTAGGTGTTGGCTGCAGCTAGCCGTGCTGTTTATGCTGCTAATGACAACAGTTAGTGATGCAAGCTTTATTGTTCCCAAGAAAAAGACGGTCAAAATCACAAACGATTTGGGTCCAAAGTTAGGCCTAAAACTCCATTGTAAATCAAAGAATGACGATTTGGGCGAGCAACAAGTCCCTTACAAGGGCTCTTTCTCCTTCAGATTTCGTCCCAATCCGTGGGGAACTACTCGGTTTTACTGCCAAATGAAATGGCAGAACATAATCCGTTGGTTCGATATATACGTAGACGACAGGGACTTCGAACGATGTGTTGTTTGTGAATGGCGGATACAAGCTTCGGGCCCTTGTCTGCTTAATTCCGATACTGGCAAGTTTGATATTTGTTTTCCTTGGAATCCATAATATTAAATGTATTGAATATGTACTCCATAGCTTCCAATGAATAATATATACAAGTTTCGCCAAGAGCTTTTGTGTGTGTTGTTATTGCACAGTAAAAATGATAATATTTTCATTTGATTAAAATAAATAAAAGAAATAATATATAAAATTAAAAAACAATTTACCCGACTTGATGTATATATTATATTCGAGTACAACTAAAAATTTTAAAAAGGATAATATTCAGAAAAATAATAAATAAATCTTCAAAATTAATAAAAATAAGAGTATATATATATTTTTTCAAATGATAACTAATACAAAAAATAAAAAGAATACAACTCATGCCACTTCTCCTATGATTCGAAAATCAATTATTAATTTTAACGAATTACAAAAATGAACTTGAAATATTTTAAAGATATTTTTTGTAGCATTCATTTCCAAAATATTTCCAAAATGTAAAATGATGGATAAAATATTTAGGATGTTTCTTTTTCTCTTTTCATTTTTTCAAACATATGAAACTCTTTATATAAGTTACATCTTCATATCATACTCGAAATTACTGTTGAGTGTTAAAAATTATATTTAAATTTAATTATTTATTTTTTCTTATTAAAAGTTACTAATTAATCTATTTTTTAATAATTTTCGAAACTTAAAAAAAATAATAAAATTGATTAGGAAAGCACAATTCCAAGCCCAGCCATATATCTATTCTCATTTATTTCTATATTACATGTCAGTTTACCTAATAAAATTCGAATCCAAAATCTTCTGCACAGATCTTCAGTAGTTATTATCGGCAAATATACCAAATAATTACGACTAAATCAACAAAAACAAAAGCAACCAAAATATTTTTCTTAATTTCTTTTATAATTTTATTCTTATAGAAGTGTTAATTTGGATTCTCTTACCAAAAATATTAGATCATACTGCCAAACCCAGCATCAGAAAGTAGTGGTTTTTCTGCAAATGGTTTTTGAAAACTAAGAGTGCCTATTTAGGCATAGATTATCCACTCAACCTAAATACACTTATGTAATGTGATTATAAAATCAAACTTCTATAAATATATTTACCACCCTCTCCTCTACCCCCAACAAAACAAGAAGCCATAAAAATGTATCCCTCAATCAGAAATGTATACTTGCTAGCACTGTTTTTGTTACTAATCCCCACCTGTTGCAATGCCTGGTTCTTCCCCAAAAAGAGAACAGTCAAAGTGACAAATGGTATAGGTCCAGGTTTGGACCTGACTGTCCATTGTAAATCAAAGGATGATGATCTGGGCACCAAAGTATTGCCTTACAATGGCTATTTCTCGTTTAGGTTTCATCCAAACTTCATGGACACCACTCTGTACTTCTGTTCCATGTCATGGCATGGACAGTCTCATAAGTTCGATATTTACACAGAAGATAGAGATAAAAATAAGTGCCCTCATGATTATTGTGGATGGCTTGTTAGACCGTCAGGCCCTTGTATGTGGAATAAAGAAAAGCAAATATACAATGACTGTTTTCCTTGGCAAAAGCAATGAATAATGCTCTTGTTCTATATTATAATACAATTGTGTTTTCTCTTCTTCAAATAAAATTAATAATAGCTTTGATTTCTCAATGATTTCTGTTGTTTCTCTTCTATCGATTCTCCATTTCTCGACTGAAAATTATTTTGTTTCCTAATAGTTTGAAGAAGTTATTCCTAACTTTTTCTATTACTATTATAGTTTTCAAGAATTAACGTGTTATATATAACATGATTTTATATTATTTATACGTTATAAATTTAATTAAAAACAAAAACATAGATATTACTTAGTATGTTATAAATTTTATAATTAATATTTATTCTTTTAATGCACAACAAAAATTCAACTTATAATTTATTGTCATTATAATTTATTTAGGCTCAATTAAGTTTATTTGAGCTTGTGAGATATATAAAAAGTTTAGTAAACTCAATTAATTCAAGCTCCGCTCGATAATAATGGAAGCAAAACCAAGCTAGTTACAATTTATCTTAGCTCGATGCAATTGTACTTCTAAGAATATTGATCAAATTTAATTATCAGTAAATTATAAAAATAATTCTCCTATGTTATGCCTATTTAAATAGAATTGAACTTGACTTGTTTAGAATTATCACGTGCTCTTTGGACATCCCATAATTAAAAGAAAAAAAAAAAAGAAAGAAAGAAAACAGTACAATTGCTTCCTCAGGATAGATTAAGCTGTTAGTACACTACCTTACTGAATCAATTTTAGAATGCAAATCTGTTGCCTTGTCAAATAAGGCTACAGGATTTCCACATAATTAACGCTCAGGATTCTCTTACTTCAACAAAATCCATCCACTATGCACTTTATACCCGCATATGGACAATCGCCATTAATGTGTCAACATCTATAAAAGAAAACCATGGTCCAAATAATTTAGCATACAATTCTAGCTAATAATAACTTCCAAATTTTCTTTCCCAAAGAAGAAGAAACCATGAATCATCATCATCGTCATCTCCCCGCTAGAAATCTCCTGCTGCAACTACTACTTCTCCTATCAATCACAGCCATGAATGAAGCAAGATTTAAGCTAAAACGTGCTACAGTAATTATCACCAATGATCTAAACCAGGGCTTGGATCTCAGCGTTCATTGCAAATCCAAAGAAGATGACTTGGGTGTGCATATTCTACCGCCCCACAACAACTACCAGTTTGAATTTCAACCAAATTTTTGGGGCGTGACCCAATTTTTCTGTGGTTTCACCTGGAAGAAAACAGGGATACATTGGTTTGATATTTATATTCAGAATAGAGATTACCCTAAATGCTCAACCTGTAAGTGGGTTCTGAGACAGAAAGGTCCATGCATGTTTGAGGAGAAAACTAATAATTATACCCTTTGCTACGACTGGAACAAGTAGATGGTTTTTTCTTCCAGCTTTTGGTTATCTTTCTTTTCTATATGAGCAATAAAAAGAGTACTGTCTAAATGAAATAAATAAAGAGAGATAATCTGCAGGAATATGATTTGACTAATTCCAATTAATTTCTTATTTTTTACATGCAGGAATTGGAATCTCCATTCCAACCAAGATTTTACCAAATTGTTGATCATGCATGTCCTTTTCCAAACTGCATCTTTTATTTATTTATTTACTTCTCCACCTCTATATATTTATTTGTTAGGAGCCAGCCACCCGAACAAATAAGAATTCTGGCTCATGCAGAAAATAGCAAATATTTTGAACACCGTTACAAATGAGTATGGCTGAAAAGTCTTGAAAAGAAAATTCAGAACTGTGGAGTTATGACTGTCATATGCTAATTGTAGTTTAATTAAATAAAAGTTCTTAAAAAGATTGGCATTAAAAGGGTCATTTAAAAAAAATAAAAATTCGTAAGAGATCCATGAATTGCTAGTTATAAAATAGAGGAATAACGAGCTCCTGTGGAAGTCAGTAAATACGAATATTCTCACACCCTTCAACAGGGTGAGGAGACCAATAAAAAGTGAGAAAGCACCAAATATTTTATATGGAAAGCAGAACCTGCTAGGGCATGCAGGTATGATTACAAAACTAAGGCATATACTGCAAGCTTTAGGTGGAAGAAGAAAATGCATTTTTAGTTTTTGGTCATCTCCTCTTCTCTTTAAATGAGAATTAAAGAGGTTGCTTGAATACAATCATTTTCTATTTTTGCTACTTGATTGAACATATGAAGTATACCGCATCAAAATTAGACAAGAAAATACGGAATGTTTGTACAATCACCTGTTTCATCAATAAGGGGCACCTGGAATCCAGATTTATGAGGCTAAACCTAACTTTAGAAAAGAAAAAAAAAAAAAAAAACAAATACATCAACTAGCAAAGCGTCATCTATTGAATAATTATGCCATCTGGATCTTTGAGATACATGTATAATGCCAATGGTACTTCCATCTGTACAGAAGTATAACTATACTGTACTGCTTGCAAGATGAAATAATCTTAACCCTCCTCGAGCAACAGAAACATACAGTATTGCTATTTGCTTATGAAAGAATGTACAGCATACCATCATTTGCTGTTGCAAATAATACGCAGAAGAATTTGTGCTGACTGGGCAATGATCACCAATTTTCATTTAGCGTCTTCTTTCAGAGGCAGATCGTACGTTGGTGACGAAATAAAGCTCTCTTCTCGCTCATTAGACTCTATAAGCATCAATACAACTTCACGCATTGATGGCCGATCAAAAGGGGACATGGTTGTACACATTAAAGCAATTTTCAATACAGTGAGCATGTGATCAACAATACTTTGATCTTTGAGATCCAATCTGCTATCCAGTATCCCAGATGTCAACGAATGGTTGCGGACATAATTTTTCACCCATGTGACAAGGTCACCTCCTTGATCTAGTGGCTGTACAGGAGTTAACCCCGTCAGCAACTCCAACAGCACAACTCCATAGCTATAGATATCACACTTTTCCGTTACTTTCATCGTGTATGCATATTCTGCAATGAAAAACAGGTAAATATTTGTAGGTTATAGGCAAAGAATTTTATCTCAAAAGCATGATAACTCTCAAATCTTTTGTTCTATGATGATTTGGTGCCAAAGAGAAGAAAAGCCTCAATCTACTTACAACAGTAATCACTATCTATGACATCACTTAAAAGGTTTGTGCTTGTGTTTATGTTTCTGGTGGCACAAGGATTTAGGATTCAGCATCCAGTTATTTTTCCTTTAGCCCATTGCCTCAAATGAACAAATAGAACTTAAAGAATGAAAAAGAAAAAGTTCAAGAGAAACTAATATAAAAACTTATAAGGCCTAACTTTTTCTACCCCAATATTAAATTAATAATTACACGCAGATAGTTTTATCAGGAAAAAAAAAAAAGCAAGTACTCACCAGGTGCAATATAGCCATATGACCCTGCAATTGCCGACATGGATTTGGACTGAGGCATGTCAATTATTTTTGCCAAACCAAAATCACCAACATGGGCTTCAAAATTATCATCTAGTAGAATATTATTGGACTTTATATCCCGATGAATGATTCTTGGTTTGCAGTCATGATGTAAATAAGCAAGACCTTCAGCAGCACCAAGAGCAATCATGAACCGAGTTGGCCACTCCAAGCTACATGAGGGCCCATGAAGTTGCTCACCTAAGCTTCCCCTAGCCATGTATTCATAAAGGAGCAGATTGGAACCCTGGTGATAGCAAAATCCAAAAAGCTTCACAATGTTCCGGTGCCTAATATTTCCAAGAGTCAGAATCTCAGCCTGAAAACTGTTCTCAATGTTGCTCCCCTCTCGATTAGATGCTAGCTTTTTCACAGCAATAGTCTGTCCAGTATGCATTACTGCCTTGTACACTGTCCCACAAGCTCCTCTTCCAACAACATAGCTATCGTGAAAATTGTTTGTGGCCTCAACCAGATCTTGTAAACTGAATCCCTCCTTAGGACGAAAGTAGATATCTGAATCCGGAGACGAACTCTCAGTATCACGTACAGAAGGAACTGTTTCAGCTGGGCGTCTCATGAAATACAGTAACACAGCAATTAGAATCAGAGAGACTCCACCAACAGCAGCTGCCACAGTTGTGATTATTCGACCACGAGGAGCATCCATACTTTTAAAAGAAGCATTAGAACCAGAAAATGAGTCTCCATTGCAATAGCCAAGATGCCCACCACAAAGTCCATCATTTCCCAGGAAACTGCTGACTGCCATGTTCTGGAATAGTGGTACAGGAGGTAAAGGTCCAGTAAGGTTATTAAATGAGAAGTTGCACCCCAGTAAACTTGACAGGTTTTCAAATGTATCTGGAATTTCACCAGTCAAATGATTATTATTGAGCAGAAGAAATTCCAGTAAATTAAGATTACCCAACTCCGGTGGTATGGCCCCAGTAAGATTATTATTACTGAGATTCATTGCAATCTGTAAGCTTGAAAGAGAACCCAACTGTCGAGGAATTTCACCGGAAAAGAAGTTGCCACCCATCTGCAATTCAGTCAAGTGGGAGAGATTTCCTAATGCTGGAGGTATATTTCCTGAGAACTTATTTTCTGAAAGCTTGAGAAGCTCTAACTGCAGAAGGGTTCCCAGCTCATCTGGTAAAGCATCTACAAAGCTGTTGTGGCTGAGATCAAGTCGCTGAAGCATCTTGCAATTAACGATTTCAGGTGGAATCCGTCCTTTAAGCAAATTTGATGAGACATTGAAAGTCACAAGTTGAGACAGATTACCTATTTCCTTAGGCAACTCATTGGTAAAGTAATTGTTTGCAATATGAAGCCTCTGCAACTTTTGACAGCTCCCAATGGCCTGAGGAATTGGACCACTAAACTTGTTCTGATCTAATTCAATAGCAGAAAGGTTCACCAATCTGCACAACTCTGATGGAAAGCCACCTGTAAGCCTGTTTCCAACAAGACGAAGTTGCACCAATGATTTGCAGTTCAAGATCCCAGTCGGGATATTCCCATAAAACTTATTAGATTCCATATTCAGCAACATCAGATTAGAATGTCGACAAAGATGAGGAGGTATTCTTCCAGTCAGAGCATTGTCCGAAAAGTCCACTACCCAGAGTTTACTGTATAGCCCAAGCCCCTGAGGAACACCACCGGTGAGAAAGTTGTCGAAAAGCTGTAGTTGAACCATTTCCGTTAAATATTGAAAACCAAAAGGAATAGGACCGCTAAGGTTATTACTTGAGAGGTCAAGCTTTGTCAAGTTCCTCAAGCTACTAAGCTCATTTGGTATAACACCAGTAAGCTGATTCTCAAAGAGGTACAGTAGATGCAGACCCTTTATTTTACTAATTTCAATAGGGATTTCCCCTGTCAAATAGTTTTCTGAGAAATCAATTTCCATTACCATAGACAAATTCCCAATTTCTCTAGGAATGGTTCCATTCAATGCATTTCTGTATAGATAAAGTTTTGTCAGAAACTTTAGGTTCCCAATGTCTGCTGGTATTGGTCCTACAAGATTGTTTGCATACAAAGCAAGTGTCTCAAGCTTTGTACAGTTTCCTATCTCCTTCGGTATAAATCCTGTGAGCTGATTTTCCCACAAAATCAAGTCAGTCAAGCTCCCAAGCATCCCAATTTCTTTCGGCAGCTCCCCTCCTATAGCATTTTGGGCAAGACCAAGTAATTCTAAGCTCTGACATCCACTTATTTCTGCTGGAATGCTACCAGAAATTTTGTTCTCCCCTGCTCGAAAAGTTTTCAAGTTCTTGAGGTTCCCGATAGAATGAGGCAGTGGGCCAGTTAGATTGTTGGTGTAAGCCACAACCTCAATCAATGAAGTCATATTCCCAAACTCCTCCGGAAAAGAACCAGATATTCTGTTGTTGCATATGTTCAAACTTTGAAGAAGAGACAAATTACCCAGTTCAGCAGGGAGTTCCCCGCTAAACTCATTATTATTCAGATAAAGGGATAGCAGCATTGAACAATTTCCAATCGTATTAGGTATATTTTCAGCAAGCATGTTGTAAGAAAGATCAAGATATCTTAGGTTGACCAAGCCACCAATGCTGGGACTCAGAATCCCAGACAGATTCATCAAACTTAAATTGAGAGACTGAACCACAGGCTCATAATCTGTCGTGCAATTTACACCAATCCACCCACATGGAGTCTGGTCAATGGACTTCCAGTTCTCCAGACGATTGAACTCATCATGAAACCCATTCTTCAGATCTAGAAGGTACTGCCCTTCAGAATTCAACCCCTCTGAAGTACTCACCAAAACCGTGATCACAAGCCAAAATCCTGCAAATACTTCGAAAGCTCTCCTTGAATTGATACATGCTGACATTTCATCACCCCTGAGCTCAATCATAACTATGGCACGATATTGTTCAATACCTGCAGAAATATAGCCAATTCAGATTGGAGTTGCAAAGAACTGAATTCATGGCAAGAAATTTCCTGACACAGTACTTTATTTTACAAATACAAGATTGATTAGAGTGCTGAACTGAAGATAAGAATATCTTTTGCAATGAGATACTGTTTAACAAGTCATTCTCCCTATGCAATGGACTCAAGCTGAATTGACAAAGTAATCATCATAGAAAGTTTCAGCAAACAAGTAATCCAAAAGCAAATAAAATTCAGTAAGGAGCTAATTCTAGCAAAACCAAATTTGGCATTCAGAAATTCAACAAACCAAATTGATATTTTAAGTAACAAAACCCGTAATCAAAAATCACCTAAAAGATGTCAGAATCAAGGATACATGCAAGTATCAAAATAAAAAATTTAAAAGAACCCAGTAAAGAAATATCTCTAAATTCAGAATCTAACAAATCATAATAACCACTTCTGCACGAACACGCATATGAAATCATCAAAGAAACAAACTTTAAGTAACCGAACAAATAAAATAATAAAACCAGCAATACTAGAAAAGAGAAGCATACCCGTTTAAGCCAAAACATGAATTACTCATCAAAGAATAGATAGTAAAAGCAACAACTGCACCATTTGGCTGTTACTGTAACTCCTTGACACCATAGAGAGAAAGAAATCATAGAATTCATGAATCAACCACAGCAAAGCAAACCCAGTTCACTTTTTGACGCAAATGGAGGAGATCTTTGGATCTAAAAGGCCAAAGATTTTGGACTCAAAAATTTAAATATAAAGATCTTTCTTTTTTTGCTCTTTCCACTTTAGTTTGCTTTTTGAGAACAAAAACAAACTTCTAAAAGTGCAACAAGTAACCGGAAAAAAAAAAAAAAGAGTTTATCTGTATTGAGATATATATGAAATGAAGAAGGTAAGAGCTTTAAGTTAAACTCTTAGTTCTTTTCTTTCCTCAAAAAAAAAAATTCTTAGCTCTTTCCTTGAAGCTTTAATGGCCGACAAGGCATGCGCTCATTCCACCTCTCCCTCTCTCTCTCTCTCTCTCTCTCTCTCTCTCTCTACATATATACATATACATGCACTTTTCTTTCTTTCTTGGTTTCTTGATTTCTTTGTTTCACTACATACCCAACACAGAAAGGTACAAATAGGGTGGTTAATGCTATTGCTCTCTGTTATTGCTGTTGTGGTTGTTTGATCTCTATCAGGAAGTGGGGATTGAATTTGATGGTGGGTTTGGCTGGCTGGCTAGTTGGCTAGCTAGTTCAGTTTCTTTCTTTCTCTTTTTTAGTGCCTTATAGCAAAAAGGTTGTGTTGTGTATGAAAGAAACTGTTTATGCAACTTTCATCAAGGCAAGAAAAGTTTAAATTTTTTTTTTTTTTTTTTGGTTCTAAAAGATAACTTTTTGGATTTTGCTTTGATTGTGACAGCTTGCTTTGGTTTTGGTTTTGGTTTTGAGATTGGTAGGTTACTTCTGGAATCTCTTCTCTTCTAAATTCTAAATCCAAACAAAATATTTTGATTATTTTATCATTAATTGATTGTTTTCTTCCTGAATAATTAGCCATACTGACAAAATCACTATAAACTTAAAAATTCAGAACTGTCCAACCGACCATTTACTTTCTGTTTTTGTTGATCAGATAAGAGTATTTTTAATTTTATATTAGTTTTTCTTTTACTCCTTTGAGTCTTTGCATAGAAAATGTTCTTATTGTATATAAGGAAATACCCATCCGATAAGATTTTTTTTTTCAAATTACAAAAAACCAGAAGAGTTAAATTTAAATTTAACTTAATTTGAGTTATAAATTTATCATTAGATTAAATTTATAAAACTATTATTTATTTATATATTTATGTTTAATTATAAATACACTTATATAAAAAAATTTATTTTCTCACTTTACTAGTTAAATTTATTATAGATTCAAATTTTATTAAATTAAAATGTATGTTAAAAATAATGATAGATTAAAATAAATTAATGAAAATAATTTAATTTAATAAATCCTTAAGCATATATTTTAGAATTTATTGTGTCAAAACTTTTAGTTGAGTACTTATATATACATATTTATATGATGTAAGTTTCTTTCTTTTTAGCTTAATTTAGGAGAAGAAAGTAAATAACTTGAAAAGTAATAATAATGTGAAAAGCAAGAGATTATATTACCATTTTAAGAAAAGAGAGTATCTGTTTATTGGGATGATGGGACTTAAAAAGTGGGCCCTGTAAACAAGCCCTATAGGAAAGAGAATCATATAGAGAGAGGCCCACCAATCCGTAGATACGGACCCACAAAACCAATGAAATACAGCTCCATCAGCCGTCCAACAATTTGCCTCCATGTCCATATCGAACGGTCCATATTTCTGGGTTTATTTTTTCTGGTCTCACAACTAATCATACACCTTTGAAAGGTAACAATTAGTGGACCCAAACAAACTTTTATAAATGTGAAAAGAATTTAAAAGAAGAAAAAAATGAATTGCAGCACATGTAAGGCAATCACTACTTCACTTTTATGAAATTTAATTAAAATTGTTGTATTATTTGATTTTCTGGATTTTATTACTTTTTGGGTTTGGCTCATTTCCACTAAAACCTCATCTGTTTCTGTGGCTTTTTGACCTCTTTTGTGGCTGTGAGAGAAAAGAAAAAGAAAATATGATTCTTATTTTATTTTTGTGTGCAATTATTCAATTTGAGTTGGGTAGAAGCAGACTTTCTTTAATTTTCTTGTCACTTTTTAATTATAACACATTTGATTTCCACAAAAATTTTCAAGGATTAACTAAAATCTTTTGAAAACTTTAGGCTATTTTCATGATTTGTTATGTTCTTTTTAGGTGAAAAGATATGATCAGGGCTACTGTATTATCTGGGAAATATAAATGTATGCTTTCTGATTATCATTACTTACTCAAAGAGCATGTAACAATACAATTTATGACCTTATTATAAAGAATAAAATATTAGAAGACAGTTTCCACTTCCACCAAACTGACAATTACCAATTTATATAAATTGACAAAAGAAATTTATCACTCTTGAAAAAATAAATAAGAATAATGGCATTGTAAAACCTAATTAATTATCAATATTAATAAATTTGCTCTCTCAAAAGAAATATTAACAAATTTGTAAATACAAGTCTATCTCACTAGAATTTGGACTGCTAGCTGAGTCTGTTCCTATTTCTATGCGCAACTTCCAAGCATGATGTAATCTCATTTTATATATACATATTTAATTACACCAGTATTTATAAAAGATACGGCTACATTCAATAATTAACTGAGAGTTACATATTTTATTGTTTTATACTTAGGTAATTAAGAAATTATGTCTATATTTTAAATTTCATAATTATATTATGTGTTCATATATATAATTTTTTTTTAAAGGACTGAGAGTATTATTACTGAAAAAGGTTAAAGAAAATACAAATTTAACTAAAGTAGGTGCAACATTTTACATTACGTCCAAAACTGATGTATGTTCAGAGTTAGAGAGCATAGAGAATGGGGCGTTTGCTAAAAAGAAAAAGCTCATTGCCTTTGAGTTGGAAACAAGCTATCATTCTCGATCTCTGCCCTAAGCAAGAAGTAAAAAGAAAAAGTTAATTACAAGATTAGACCTTCTGCAAAATGCAATGAATATCATTTTTATATTGGCTTATAATTAGGGTTTCTGTTTGGAGTTGAAGGGGGTTTTCGTGTTCATATTTATGGATGGATGTGCAATGAAAGAGTTAGTGGAATCAATGAATATTAATATAGTTGGCTCACGTTTTATATGGTGTGTGAGGTTTCTGGTTTGCCAACCCTTTCTGACTAATCCATCAGCACGTTTTTACATTTATAAAAACTCCTTTATATCCATCTATCTCTTCTTCTTCATCTGGAAATGCTAACCTCCCTGACAGACGGTGTGGACTGGTACTTAAACCCTTCCGAGTTTATTGTTGAATTGTACTTCTGACTGCAGACATTTCTTAATGAAGTCTGTTTCCCTTCAAAACAACAATGCTAACTGACCAGACAGATAGAATAAATACTAGAGCTACTACCCTCGGGAGCTTCTCCTATCCATCACATTAATTCACCTGATAAACCTCCCAGAGTGGGTTTAATTTCTGAAATAGTTACAAAGCTATACATGTACGTGAATGTCGCTTATGTTAATTACAAGACGCTTTAGTTCTTTGTTTTCTTCTTTATTATTATTGTCGTTTCTCTTAGGTCAGTGCATTTTTGGTAGTCAAAAACTGACGTCTCACCAAATGTCCAACATCAGAGTACTTCGTTAAATTAATCTGAAGTAATGCAATATTATATGTTCGCATATACAACTTAGGAGGCGCATATACTTGCGCATTATTAAAAGTCATAGGAATCTTATCCGGTGTTTGGATCCAGATTAAATAGTATTTTCTTTCCATTCTAAAAAGATAATTCTTTTTTCTATAATCTATTTTTTTATTGTTAATTTAATAAATAACTATCAAACATATTCTTTATTGATTAACAAATATAGTATAATATGTAGTTACCTTTCACATTTTATACTTGAAATAGTAACTTTTATAAAAAGTTTAGTAAGAGTATTTTAAGGAAATAAATGATATTAACTAATGAATTTTTTAATTCATCTGTAAATTGAAATGAACTATATTTTTGAGACGAAGAGTATAATAATAATAATAAATTACTAGTTAATTAGCTAAGGATTATTAAATTGTTAATATTGCTGATATCTATAAAAGAAAGAACAGTAATTAATATATTAGTGGTTAAATTTAATTAAAATAATTATTTTAAAATAAAATTAAAAATTATTAAATTAATTGATGACAAAATAAAAATATACTTTTGATCCTCTTTAACCTAATTAGGGGAGGAAGTTAACAAAAATGTATTATAATTTGTTAACCTCTTTAGCATTTAACTCCATAGCAAAAATGCATACCAAACAATAATAAAACAAGTTAGTTAGGTGTCAAGCCCTTATAAATTGTTAACCTTCTTAAACCTAAAGACACATGCCATTATGAACCCTATTTTCTTTTTCTGATTCAGAGGAATATAAATTAATAAATGCTAAATGCATGTTTATATTTTTAAATTTTGGGTATTTAGTAAGTTTAATATTTTAATTTCTGATTTAATTAAATAGGCATATAAATTTATAATTTTTATAATATTTTAACAATTTTCAATACCTCTACATGTATTGCATGAAGGTGTTTATATATTACTAAGGAATAAAGTTCAAATGTATGTTATGTTAAATTAAAAGTTAAAGATATTCAGATACCAAAAAAAAAGTAAAATTTATGGATTTTTTTAAGTTAAATTGAAAATTAAAGTATTACACTAACTAATTCAGAGACATAAATTTATATTTGCCATTAATAAAACTCATAATAATTAAATCTCTATTTAGTAAATATGGATAATATGCCTACGGATTTGTAATTATCTAATAAAAACATGGTTATGGATTATGGATTATGGATACAGTCAAAGTCACAACCAGAAGCTTGAAGTTTAGTATAATTAAGAAACACTTTCGTCCTTATACTTTCAGAAATACTATCTTTACTCCTAACTTTTAAACTGCATTATATATATATATATATATATATGCCTTTTTTCATTGCCTGAGTCCACTATCACGTTATGTGTATTCTTTAAGCACTTTATGTTCATGTTAAAAGTTCTATATGTGATGTCATTTGGAGTTGTCTAATTCATGCATAATTAACAGAAAGACAAAACAGAAAGGAAAAGATGGAGATGACTGAACTTAATTGTCCATTTACATACAGAAATTTACTAAAATATTGCTTCTAATTATAACGGCAGACGTGAGATCTTCGTCCCCAGAAAAAAAGAAAAAGCCCCTATTTCACATTCTTTGCTTAAATTCAAATGAGCTAAATAATACAAATCGTAATTAATGCATGCATTTGGTTTAATTTTGATTTTTTAGGGATGGTTTATTTTTGTCAAGACAGGATTATGCTATATCATTATAAATCTATTATTTTCTTAATTATAAAATCTTTTAATGGGTTTTAGACAATAATGCAAAATATAAGTCCATATATTAACAGTCCTTAATAATATTCCAAAACATCTTCTTGCTTCCTGGTTTGTTTTATCGACTGACCCCTTTGTATGTTTTTTATTGTTCCAGGGAGTGGTCGAACCTTTTATTGAAAAATTTAAATAAAAATATACAAATTCCTTAACCACCACCGTCCACCGCCACCGCCGCGGGCACCACTATCAAAACGTATGGTCATCATCAATTTCCAAATCCTGCAAGATGTTATGGGTGGCATACGTGAATAGTAAAAGGGGCCATATGAATGAGGCCTAACACACATATTTATATACATACCCAAAGCCCATGCCTGTTAAATAATTAAAATGGTTATCTTTTTATCTCGGCTTTCCCTCTTGTTTCCCTTATCATGACCGAGGCCGATTGACACAAAAATCTTTAGATATGGACCATGCAACACATTAAGTTAGGTATTAAACATCTTATTCATTGCTTGCTTTGTTAGGTTTTTTTTGGTACTGCTTTTATTAATTCCTCCCCTCCTATCAATTTGCCTCTATTCGTCCTTCTAGTTTGTCCAATTTTCAAACTTGACCAACCAAAGCACCATATACTGGTATTGTTTTTAATTGATTCTTAATTAGGATTTGATTTCTTAACTTTATAATTCTAAAAAGTAACTTCAAACTTTTATATTGATGGGTTATGTATTAATATATTTCTTATAAAAATAACCCAAAGAAAAATAAGAAAAATGAAATCAAAACCTCTATGTATGTATATATGGACTTGAAGTGCATAGTCACGAGTCAGAGTCAAGATTTGCCAACCCAAGTTCGTCAAAGTTCTAATGCTGCCAAACTGATTAGTAATAGCATTAATAATATGCTCAAATGGTGACGCATTTTTAACGGTTGGAAGTTATTTTATTTTTCTGTCCAAATCTGGAACTAACTAAAATGCGTTTGTCTTAATTAGGCAATATATTATTATCTGGAGATTAGACAGACAAACCTAAACCATTCGATTCGCTAAATGCCTATGCTAATTTCCTTTCTTTCCCAGTGTCAATTATTGATACACAGAGGTTGAGTTTTCTTTCTACCCGCAACGAAGGAAAAAGTATATCTAAATTTCACATTTTACAGACGACTGTCTCGATTTTTTCAATCTTTTGAAATATTTATCCATTATAGTTTCGCTATACATTGACAAATATTGCAAAAGAAATTTTGGTGATTTAAATTTCCATAGAACTACTTGTCATTGGGAACCAACATAGGCTCAATCAGCTCATCAAATGTTCATGGCCCACGGCCCACTTATTTACGAATGGACAAAACTGAGTCGAAATTCAAACAATTAAACTGAACTGACTAGTTTAGTTTGACTCGAATTTTGTTGGTTATTAAAAATTTAAAATAATTTTATTTACATTGAGTTTTGAAAAAAATAAAATTTATTAAAATTGAACTAGAATTTTTTATTTAAAAGTAAAAATTGTGTTTAGTCCTACATATATTGCAACCGTGGATAAAGTAGAGTAAAAGTAAAAGGAAGATAAAAAGGTAAAAGTATTAGATAGTCAAAAACAAAATAAATTGGGGTAGTAAGAAGATGAAAACAAATTAATAGCCGATCAAAGTAGTATTAAATATAATTATATATCCCAACATTTATTTAGTGGAGAGGAAGACTTGCCCTCAATCAGATGAACCCATTTGTAAAAGGACCTTAATGCTCACTCACTTTTGTGTGTTTGTTTTCCTTAGTTGGAAGAAAGATATCACGAGTCACCTCACAAGTCACAAGTTCATGAATATGCTGCGTTACTTGCATTTAAGGTAATATGCTTTTTGGATCCAAAAACAGACCTCCTTTACTCCCTTGGCATGGATACCATGTACCCTCTACAAGGCCATTATCACGTCTGTTCTTTCCTACTTTTTCTTCTTCTTTTTCTTTTGGGTGCAAAACCCATACCTGAAAGTCCATGAGCTTTGAGGTTCTTCTGACTTTACGCCCTTCAAATTCATTTTCAAGTATTTTAGCGATCCAATTTTCTGTTTTTATATATCCAAAGATCACTATTCATTTGGCGTTTTATTGTCGTTTGAAATAATTTAATATTTTATTGTTATATTGTTTTATAGTAATTGTAAAAGAAAAGCATAATTAATCAAGGTTTCAAATTCAAATTTTGAGGATGCAGTTGCGTTTAAATTTTTGAGGGAGTGTTTTTCCACTTGTAAGATTTTTTCCGCATGCTCTAGATTAAATTTAGATATATGTATACAAATAGAAGCATAGTTACAAGAAAAAAAATGCAAAGTCGGAAAATCTAGATATATAAACATGAACTTGAGGATCTAAACTCATAAAGGACATAAAATTAAGGGTTAAGGTGTGGGTTTTGCCTCCTCTTTTCACAAACCCATCTGAACTAGGACACTTTTTACAATAAAGACTATATCATCAAATTGAGGGAAAAAATCTGTGAAATCCCACTCATCATTTTTTGTTCTTTTCCCTCTTTTTCTGTATTCGCAAGGCCTATAAGAATATAAAGCTAAAACTAGCTCTAGCTGCATCAATTATTCCTCTACTGATAGAAAGAAAGAAACCCATATCCAATCAGAGTTACTATGGCTAAAATGGGTTCAATTTTCTTTTTCCACTTAACCCAGCTTTTGCAAGGCCAATCTATCCAACTCCAAAGCATAGTGACACTCATTTTATTCTTTAGCAAGAATTTTCCTTTTCTTCTTCTTCTTCTTCTTCTTATATATTTTTCTTGGATGAGTGAATGAGGAAGTTGGCCAAATCTCCTTACATATTGAGGTAAATGTGCAGGAGATGGGAAGTGTCTCCAATCATTGAGTTAATCCCATTAATACCAACTGGTCCAGTCCATTCATTCTCATGGCCAACAAAAACAGCTCATTCACACAGTTAGTTCCCATGTGGTGTGGTCAATCAAACTGCTTTCAAAGAAAAGAAAAAAAAAAAAAGTAGATTGTCCCTTGTGAAGTTGTGATCAATTATAGATGGAGTTGCTCACCTGTCATACAGCAAAAAAAAAAAATCATGACAAACATCACAGAGAAGATTATCCCTTAACCCGTGTTCGTCCACTTCTTCAAGTAATTTGTGTTTTACAAATGCAGAGTATTTGAAAATAGATCTGCAATAATTGACCAATTCAACGCCATGACTACCAGAACTACCTCAAATCAATCAAACCCACGTGCAGAACCTAATCTTGAACACTAATTGCTTAATTTCTAATAAATTGTTAGGACTTTGCACAAGTTGTTAGATCAGAAGATAATGGCTCGTTATAGAATACCCTTTCGTCCATTACAGAAAAAGAGCAAAATTAACCTGAAAATAGTGCTGCAAACTGCAAATTACCCTCAAATGATCAGGTGCTCTAATTGGGGTCACCTGACAGTTCCACCTAACATGTACGAACCCTACAATGCAGAATAAGAACATTAAGGCATAATATAGGGCAATTTGAGCCCATAAACCAACAAGTATCATTACTAGCTGGTGCATCAACTTTGAACATAGCCGAAGGGGTACTTGACAGTAAGAACCTTCAGATTTCAGACAGGCTTTGAAACTTCTAAAGCAAGAGATTTCATTCACCATCAGAACCATTGTTTTTGTTTTCTAGACTGTACTTCACAAGTTATGTAGCTCTCAATATTTTCAAATTCCTAATCCTCCCAGACCCTTAAGAGAAGGAAACAAGACTACTGCAGTAGTACCAGATGCTTCTTCCTCATCATATTCCATCAGAACCCTGCATCTCCGGTCTTACAAACACCAGATACCGGCACAGGCCGCGCTCTTCCTTGGAGCAGAAAAGAAATAATATGCCCTGTACTAGTCAATGTCATGTGGTCATACTCCACATGTTTGTTTAAGAATAACTAAAGGACAATAAGAGTCACCTTGAAGACAAAAACTGGCTAACTGGACTAACCATTAACACAAAAAACAGAACTTGGAACTTGCAAACCAAAGTCTCTGTAGTAGGAAATTGATAGAGGAATTTCTCCACAACGAAAAAAGCTTAAATTGTGTTACAGCTCAGCAATTGCCACTGTGCCACTATCCATAAGAAATGAGTTAGTTCAGAGTATAATGAAAATGAAACACGAAAACCACTGCTCTCAGAGTTTGAAACCAAAAAAAAAAAAAGGAATTATCAACAAAACCCTCACACCAAACTTTGTGTTTCCTCTGCAATCTCATCATCTCCAAGTCCAATCACATGGCAAATGCAGCAAAAGAATTTAAGAAGAGATAAAACTCAATAAGACTACCTTGCTCTTTTTTTTTCTATTCTAATAACATAGAACAATCAACAAACAATACACACTAACAAGTCAAAATTCCCCTAATCAAATTTCCATCAAAACCAAAGAAACATCATCACTAACCAGTAACCAGCTATCCCATTACAGCAAGCCCCCTACTTCCTAACTATGCTAGAAAAAGGAAAAGTAAAATAAAGAAAGGAAAAATTTAGGGAAAAGAAAAAAGAAAAAAGAAAGGCACTAATCACCATTGTCTACCCTTTCTCCATAGGTTTCACAACCATAATTCCCATCATCTGCTTCTGTCTTCTCATCTCCAAAACTTTCCTATGCGAATTTGAATGCAATACACTGCTAAACGTGGGACTACTAGCAGGCCGGTACTCAGGGACCAACCGGCCAGACTTATACCTCACACCACATGCATTACAAAGGGTTTTAGGGCCAAGAGGCCCAGCACGCCATTGAGGTGTTTTTTCAGCACCGCAATGCTGACATTTTCTTCCAATTGTAGAAGATGAAGATTTTACGACTTTCACTTTCTTCAAATTCTCTTGGCTCCACCAACACTGCTGACCTCCAAGGTCACGACGGCGCCTTCGGTGGGGCTTGCTCCTCGCCTTCACCGGTACGTGGAGGCTACGGCAATAATTCATGATAACACTGTCATTAGTGCCACTATGACCACTGTTGCTGGTGCTACTTGTTGTGCTGTTTTCAAGCACTGAGACCGGACTCCGGTGCTTCTGTAAGCTACCTGGATTTTCTGTGAGAATGTCGACAAATGTTTCAACTGAAGGAAATGCATCTTTGTTTGATAACCATTCAAGCTCTTCCTCCGCAAATTCCTGTAAAGACAATTCATTAAACCCTCAATCGTAAGAACGAGTTAATTAGACTCGGTAACTCGAACGAGTTTTCATTTTAATAATTTGGGCGCTATTTTTGCATCATGTGAGCCACCCATGTGATATTGCCCTTAAATTTTCTTCAATAGTACAGACACAACCGGACAAAATAAGAAAATTCTTAGAATCTTTTAGGATAATATTGTCCTTTTGCAAGTGGAGTGGACGTATCATTTTTTTCTATTCTAGAAAGAAAATATTTGCTGGACATTTATTGGCTCTCGTGGGTAGACAGCTCATATATATGTCAATTTAGCTTAAAATGTCCACAGTACCCTCAAATTCAACTTTCAGTTAGCACTCGAAAGGTTTGTAAATTTAACAAGTTGGAATGGTCACAAATGTCCAACTGAAAAAGATATCTATATGGTTGGCTTTTTCCAACGAAACAAACAAAAGCCAACAACTTGTTTGAAAACTAAAAAAAAAAAAGATACAAAAAGGAATTTAAAAATATCAGTGCGTAAATAATATTATACCATTCAATGCCGTCTACTTTGACTCGGTCGAGTCACAATAAAAAAAGAACTCGGACAGAACAGCCCGAGTTAACTCGGCGACAACCTATAAGCGGCCGAGTCAGTACGAGTCATGACTCGAAACGCCCGGAAAACGAAAAATAAACACCCATCAAAACCCGTCATCTGGGTTGTTCGAAAGGAACTTACAGGTAAAGGATGAAGGGTGGAATCGTCAACTGGGTGGTGGTTGTTGAAAACGTCGAAAGGAGAAGAAACATTAGGGTTAAGGGAACAGGGAAAAGCCTTTCTGGGTTTATTGTTGTGTTCCTCGTCGTCATCTTCTTCGCCTATGTCAGAAGCGAAGTCCAGTAAGTCATCCATAAAGCAAGCAGCTTGGTCAAGAGACTCCATTTCTGTATCTAAGGTACAAAAGGTGTTTGTGTTTTTGTTTAGAGAGAGAAAAAATATGGGAGCAGTTGTTGTTGGGTTGATGTTGTTTTTTCTAGAGAGAGAGAGAGAGGGAGCGAGATTAGAGGGGTTTTTTTAGAGAGAGAGTCTTCATTTTGTTTTTTTTAGCTATATCATCATCATACGATGGATTCGAGGGTTCTCTTTCCTTTTTTTTCTTTCTTTTCCTGGTGGGAACGAGGGGATGGCAATTTTTTGGGACCTTTTATTTTATATAATATTTATATATATACATTTCCTTTTTAAAATTTCAATGTGATATATGTAATGGTATATATTATAACGTCTAGTGAAGTGGGTAAGTATCCCATGCATTCGTAACCTTTTATCAGAAAATCATAACCTCCAACCCAACGTCCTTTTCTTTGCAATTTCTTCAATTAAGTTCCAAATTGTAAAACCTAACCGCACCTCATTTAAAACGACATGCATTAAGTTACTGTCTTATTATTATTTCTTTTCAATGCACTCTTTCCTGCGGCCTATTTTTTATTTATTTTTTAATCATTTATTAAACTATTTTTATTAAATGACATCCATATCGTCATTCTTTATTAACTTTTTACTATTTTAATTTGAAATTATAAGAGTTTAAGTAATATAAATATAAATATTTTAAAAGGAAAACTAACAGTATTAACTATAAAAATATATAATTCTTATGCAAATTAAAAGTGATATATCATAATATTATAGAAAAAATATATGTCAATCATTTAATAATAAAATATTAAACGCTCATATGTATGTATCATTCTATTATTGGTGCATATCAAATTTAGATAAAAATCTCTCAAAATAATAAAAAAATATAAAAATTAAATCATATGTCATTTTATTTCTCACTTTTATTTGGATAGACATAAATTAAGAATATAATCTATCATTTTTTTTTCTTAATGAACGAAAAACATTAGATAAAATTCTTTTATTTCTTTTTTGTCCAATATAAAAATAAAACTTTCATTTCCTATTTTGTCTCTTCAATTTTTCTTTCTTTATTTTCTCCCTCCAAACAAAAAGTAAAAATTTTATTAGGTTTAATATATTATTTTTCCTAAACTATTATGCTCGTGAACAATAATAATTTTGTTTACTTTTATTTATTATATGCCAATGTGTAAAAGAGTTTGTATTTACAGATAAAATAAAGTGTGTGAAGCCATTAAACCTAGTTCATGTGCACTATCTCTCTTTCAGTAATGACCGAAATATCTTTTTTAAATTCAAGATTGCTGGTGGTGATTTTGAGATGGACCGCTATGCATGATAGTATATGGTTTCAATGTGCCACTGTGGAGATTTTATTAGCTTGAAGACTTCACGGATATTTTTAGATTTTAAGGATTATAAATATTAATCATTATTTTAATTATAAAATTAAATTAATAGATATGATTTAATAATTTTTTTGAAATATTTAATATTAATTTATAAAATTTTAAAATATAATAACAAACTAACTATTTTAAATATCATTAATTTCTTTAAAAATTTAAAATTTTTATTAATATAATAATTATTATTATTTATTAATTAATTTAAATTAACACATCAATATAATTAATATTGCTATTTTAGAATTACAAAATAATTTATTATTAAATATAATATTAAAAATATTAATTTAATTATATTATTTTTAAAATTAAAATTATTATTTAATTATATAATTAATTTATTAGTTAATATAATATTAAAATATCATTAATATACTATTTCTTAGAATTAGAACCAGTGTTTAATTAGAAATGTAACTTATTAATCAATAAATTAATTAGAAAAATTATTAAATTATACAAACTTGGATCCCATGTGTTAAAGATAGTACATATATGAAAACAAAAATTCTATGTGTCAAAAATTAAGTACGCATTAGATTTTAAAAAATTAATATATATACAAATTTCTAATTTAAAGATTTTAAATAAAATATTTACTATTTTTATTTAATTTTTAATATACCAGTTCATTTCTCCAGCTCAATATCTCCGTCTAATTAAATTACATTTGCGTCATATATCAAATATAATCTATGCATTTCCGTATATACGTTACAAGACATGAAATATATTACAAATTAAAATTTAAAAGTGCTGTTAGTTAAAATAAAATTACAGGAATTTCAGAAGTTAAAAGTTAAAAATATAAAAGTAAAATAATATATTAGGCCTAAGTTATAACATAAGTGCATGCTACAAAATTGATAATTGAGGTAACAAATTTTATTATAAAGTTGTTTCCTACATAACATTTTTAATTAAATTAAAACAAAAAAAAAGAGAATAATTTAAGATGTGTAAAAAAAAAAAAGATATCAAGATATTGAGATATACAAGATGAATTATTTGGAAATCTTTGAGACCACAATAATTAATATATAGGGGAGATATATAAGATTTCATATACTGAAAGCGGACAGAGTGATTTTTGAGGCAACATATTGTATATCATTAATATTATTTTAATAAAAAAATACGTGACGAATCCAATGGTCTTGACATAATATACTTTGCGTATAATATAAAGATTCAATTATTTATCCCCACCCTACTATTTTGTTAATTTGGTTGCAAGTGGTGATTCATATATTCGATTTACGTAAATACAGCATGGAAATAAGGGTATTATGGGAATAAACTGAAGTCTTGAGGGAAAAAAAAAAAAGGGAAAGGAGAAAGGAAAGTTTTGATTGAAGAGATAAAAGGGGAAGGGGCGGACCGCTTACGCAACAGCCAGGCCTGCCTTCACGATGCGTTCGTTCCTCCCAATAAGCTCCAACGCCCACGTCATTTTACCAATAATAAACGGCCACGTGGAAATGCAATTTAATGTTAAGAAAATATATTTTTACTTTCAATTTATACACATATATTAAACATGTTGAAATATTATAGTAATATTTATTAGTATTTTTACCATTTTTATTATGAAATTTGTAATTAATTGCAAACTATTCGCATAATCTTATTAGACTATATGAGTAATATTTGTATTAATGACGAAACTACTAATTAACAGCAGTGTTTTTTAAAATAGAGAAAAATATCTGAAAATCTTTGACCTCCCCGACAAAGCACGTGGCGGCGATGATCATGTGATAGCTTAGCAGCACCTGTTTCGCAGTTGCACTGCATAATCTTTCCAATCAAGCTAACTTCTTAATTAATATAAATTTTTTGTTAAATGAGTAATTAAAGATTTTATATATTTAATTATGTTTTTTTTAGATACGTGGCTCGTTCGCTGATAATGTAAAAATATGCGTAGAATAAACAAACTTTAATTAATGAACTAATGTTAGAGAAAAATAATAATCTCTCAGTTTGTCGTAATTGGGCTGTGCAATTACGTGCGTGTGGGGCTCATTTGCATGTGCATTCCTCTAATTGGGGTCCACAGGCTGCACGTTAGTGAGTGGTGGTGGTGGTGTAGTATTTAGTAGGTGAGGATACAATAAGGAGAAAGGAGGGGTGTCCATATTCTCTTACGGACGTGAGAGTCACGTGCTATGGCTGAGAAATTATTATTGATTTATTTTAAGCAAAATCTATTATTAGCCACTGAATTTTTCAATTTTGTTTTATTTAGCCCCTGAATTTTTATTCTATTCTATTACATCCTTATATTTTAGAACATTTTTAGATTAAAGACTTTTTAGACATATTTTATGAGATTTTTATTTATTCTATTGACATTATGCTTCTTCTTTTTTTTTTTTCACTTTGATTAATGACTTATAAGTTCTTAATAGAAAACATATATAAAAACTGAATAAAATAAAATAAAAGTTAAGGGACTCAAAAAGGTGAAATTAAAGATTAAAGGGCTTAAAAATATATATTGCCTTTATTTTTATCCTAATGCTTACTACTACTACTTGCTGCTGTGCTATGGTTGACCATATGACAAAAGATTCAATGAATTTTGATTATCATGGGATGTCCACTTTTCTTTTCTTTTTTGACATAAAGAAAAATGAAAAGCACAACTACTATATGGATGTATACGTGTGAATTTATTTAATTTTGATATTGATGATTTATTTTTTATTTGATGGCAATGGTAGTGCTCAATGTATAAAATTTGAATCCTATTTCATAAATATTTCAGAAAAAATTTACATTAAATAAAATAATATTTTTTATTAATTTTAGAATACTGTAAATAGTTTTTGATATCTATTATCATCTCTATCACATATATAAAATTCCTATTATTAATATAATTATACACAATAAATCACACATGATTATTATCATCATTGTCATTATTTTATTATTATCTTTAGATTAATTGGATAGCATATTAATCACTTTAATTATTAAAATACATTTAAAAATAAAATTTCAAGAAAAATATTAAGCTATTTAATATAAATATTATTTGAGATTATTTTTTTTTCAATTACCCATCAATTTTCTATTTGATCGATTTTTTTCCTTTTGAATTACCTTTGGTCATGATGTATTCTAAAAAAATGACAGGGAAGCAAGCTTTCAAGCATAAGGGCCTTGCGCAAGGGCTCTTCAAAGAAGTTCCATTTGAGAGATCTTATTAATGGGCCGATATCTGTGTATGGCATGGATTTTATTGGATTCATAATGGGTCACTCTATCGGCTCATCAAACTCTCAGATTCACATATGTGATTTATTATTATTATTATTATTTTAATATGAATCAAATTGAGAATAATAATTTTTCAGGACTCTGTCAAGCTCATATTCGCTTAATTTAAAAATCAAACATGCATGTGTTCAATACTCGAATTTGGCCAAAATTTTGGATGGAGATCACTCTTACTAATGATAATAAATAAATAATATTATATATTAGTATTTAATTTTAGTTTATTTATAGATGATGTGGTAAGTAACACACAAAAAAAATTATGTTTATTTTAACTTGAAAATCTAAAAGGAAAGCTGATTCAGGAACAATTATGAATTAATTCAACTAGTCATCTATTCATAGATTATACGGTTGTTATTATTATTTTGATTATAAAACTAAATTTATAAATACAGTTTAATTAATTATTCAATACTTAATAGTGATTTATAATAATTTTGAAATATTAGTAAACTAATTATTTTTAAATTTTATTTGTTTTGTTGTATTAATAAAATATTTATTTATTAATATTATTTTTAAATTAATACTATCAGTAAGTTATTTTTAAAATATTTATTTATTAACTCTAATATTATATAAATTAACATTATCAATAATAATTGATATTACTATTTTTAAAATTAGAAATTATTGTATATAATTAGAATTAATTTATTAATGAATATAATATTTAAAATATATATTTAATAATTAAAATTATTATTTAATTAAAAAACTCTTTTATTAGTTAATATAATGTTAGAATATAATTAATAATGCTATCTTTTAGAATAATCATTATCTAATTAAAAAATAATCATTATCTAATTAAAAAATTAATTTATTAGTAATATATCAATTTTCAGGATTATAATGAGTGTTTAATTAGAAATGTAACTTATTAATTAATAAATTAATAAAAAATTATAAAATTACATATAAACTTAAATTTTATATGTCAAAAATAATATATATATCAAAATAAAAATTATACGTGTCAAAATAATTTTATATTTCATAAATTAATATATATATATATAAACTACTTTAACAAACCTCTCATACAACCCAAAGTTTCAAACCTACATTACATATAAGTCTTAATAAAGAAAAGTTTAATCTTTTTTCCTTTTTGATAATATGATTTAAAGTTTTTAATGGCACCTATTTCTTTTCATAGCCGTACCTCTATCACTCACCGATTATTACATATTCTCACTTTTGACATTAAAAAAAAAAGGATCATGTCGATTTTTAATTATATAAATTTTATTTGCTTTATTGAATTTTTGTATTTTATTTTTTAACTAAAAATTCTGAATACTCTTTTAAAATAAAAATTAAAATATAAGAATTTAATAAAGAAAAATTAAAAAACTGAATAAATTAAAAAGCCCAAAGATTTAAAGAATGTTAACTTTGCTTTCTTTTTTTTTTTTCTTTTTTCCGAGTTGCATTTGTGGAATCACCTTCACCATCTTACGAGCTTGAGCAAAACGACGTCATTTTGAAAATGGTCCACTCCATTTTATCTCAATTACGCACACGTGGCTGCAGGCAACCACTCCCTCCCGAGTCCCAAACAAATTTTTACTACCGAAAACAAACCTCTCATCAGCTTTTCAATCTCTACTGATAAACACCGTAGTTGAATATCAGCAGCGTTCGATTTCTCAAAATGAATAATCGGTGAACAAGTCCAATTCTTTTAAGAGTAAAAAGGGGTTCAAGGATAAGAGGAATAAAGTATGCAGGGGCTGAGTCTTCAAAGAACACCATTCATTTCCAGAGGGAAGCCTCCTTTATTAGCTTTAGTGGACTCATTGCCATGTCTTGCTCCTATTTCTACAAGACCCATTTCAACTTCATGTATGTACTACTACTACTTCTACTTCTTCTTATTTTTCTTATTTTCTAAAGATTTAACAAAGAGTGAATCTGAATCTTGGTGTATGTAAGTTTATTGTTTATTAGAGCTAAAAGAATTTGAGCTAGCTGGGTTGAGAAAGTTTTTGTGTTTGGTAAAGTATATGATATTACTTCATTATTGATGTGTCTTTAGAAAGGTGGATTACTATTGTTCTTTGTTTTCTGGAATTGAAGGGGTGGGTAATTGAAGGTTGAAACTAAAAGAAATCAGTAGCACTTAGTAGAATATTTGATGGTTATTTCCACGAGTCAATAGTAAGGGGATTAATCTGGAAGATCTTCTCTTTTATTCAATAAAATAGTGCATTGATCAAGATTTAAGAATTTTAAGAGTGTCAGACAAATTGAATCTAATATTGCACATGACTGTGCTGTGTTCGGCTGGTTGATATTCTATGCATTTCTTTTATTATGTAAAACATCTAAATTCTTAAATACATTTGGAAACATGTTGGCATTTTGAATTTAGTTGAGTTGATGACCCATTCAAGTGTTAATGCTGCCTCCCAAAAACTGTTATTTGCTTATGTTGTGTATAATGCTTGAAGAACACCAAGGCATTTCATTATTTGCGATTTTTCCTTTTTCCACAATGCCTATCCTCAGTTATAGCTGTAATGGATAACCAAATGACATTTTTTGTACCGTGTTTGCAGTAAGATACAGAGAGAGGTTGATTTCTGATTTTAGTATACTTAGACCACAAGCATCTAATGTTAGTATTGGATCTGGGGGCTATGAAGGTGGAGAAGAAAAAGACAACCAGAAGAATCTTGTCAATGGTCCACCCAGTGATAATTCATCAGAAATGTGAGTGATGCCCGGTGATATTGTATTAGTACTAGAAGGTGATTAACGTTTGTATGGTTAAATCCTTTTGGTGCAATGCCACTATTATGAGAGTAATCCTTTGATGCACAATGAATCTTGCGTGTATGAAAGAAGAAATCAACAAGGTGTATTCATTCTTCTTTAAACTTGAATAACTAGTTCTTTCCTTTCAAAAAGTGAAGCTGGTAATCCTTTTGCATAATGAATTGTTTTTGTGATTTAACATATAGTATTAGTTTGTTCATATCCAATAAAGTACGCCTGTGATTTCAGGCCCTAAACTTGTTTTATGGTCAAATTACACTAAAACATGAACAACCTGTATCTAATTTACTTTCACATCGAGTCATCTTATATATTATCTGGTTATTGTGTATGAACTTTAAATTTTGATGGCTTAGGATGGGCCATCTTTATTTGGCCTCACTCATTTATATCTCTTTCATGATTTGCAGTGTGGAACCTCCCAGCAAAATTCCTTATCCTTTGTCTATAGCTGTTGTGCTGCTGGGATGTGCTTTCATATTTTCATTGATTGCCTTTGTGAAAGGTGGACCTTCATCGATCTTAGCAGCAATTTCAAAATCAGGATTAACTGCTGCATTCACATTGATATTTGTTTCTGAGATTGGGGACAAGGTAGCAGCTTACATTTGACAAATTTATGGTCATCCTTTCAATTCCCAAGTAGTTTAATCTCTGTGAGACTTAGTTAGACATGCTTTTTAAGTATAGTTTATTATCTCTTTCTGTTTCTTGAAGTTTTAGACAAAGTAACTGGAAGGCTTGATTGTTTCTTGAAGTTTTAGACAAGGTAGCATACTTCTTTTTAAGCTGTAAGAGTTTTTTGTAGACGGCTCCTTTTGTTTTCCCTCCTCTCCCCTTGTAGAATAATTCATCTTAAGTATTAATTAAGAAACTTATCCTTTTTGGATCTGAATCCCTTAGGATTGTTGTAATTGTTTCACTGGCCTTAGGGTAAGATCTTATATGTCCCTTTTGTTCTATAGAGAAAATCAAGAGAGAATTCTTTTCTATTTGTATATGTTTCTTATGTTTTCTTACAAACATATTTGTAGCAGTAGTTTATTTTCTGCATACAATTCTTTATTTTGTCAGAGAATTATTTATTTGCCAACCTTTTACTTGGACTGACACCCATTATGGGCGGACCTGGATTCAAAATCCAATACCCCTAAAGGAAAAGCAAGCAAAAAAAAAAAAAAAAACCATAAAAGGCCTAAATCATAATGGGCCTTTTAAAGGCTTGAAAACATAGAAAGTCTAATATACCTCAAAAAGAAATCAAAACTTGAAAATGACCTGGCTTGGATGATAAGAAAAGAGATGATCTCTCTAAAGTAGAAACATACACTTTTTCATGTGTTGAAAGATCTATACTTTAGTACGCTTCTGAACTGTACACATAATATTCACAAAAGTTGGTTCTCATGAAATTAAATTTTCAGTGTTTTTCTTTGTACAAAATTAAACATTATGAAGGCTTAAAGATACTTTAGGAGGGATCTAACTAATGCTTTGTGCAATTCTGTTCTGTAGTTACTCACTTTATTATGACTAGTTTCTAACCTAATGAAACCTCCATATCTTCAAATTATTTTGCCTTCGTTTCTTATTCAAACCAATTGTTAAGACACAAAAAAAAAAAAAAAACGACAATTACTCGAGTGCCTGGTGGAAGTAAATATTCATAATTATTTTCATAATGAATAAGGAAATATCTGTTAATGATGCATATAATAGGGCAACATTGTTTTAGAGTTGAGTCTAGAATGGTTGTGTTTCACTGTTTCACCTCTTTTACTTTAACTGGTCTTCTTGCTTGCCATATTTGGTTGATACTTGCCATAGATGGTGTTAAAGCTACTTATCACTCTTACCATGAGTATCCGGCCATTCTTTTTCTACTTCATGATTTCCACAGCCTGATGTTAACTTTTTCATGTATTGGCCAGACATTTTTTATTGCTGCACTGTTGGCTATGCAATATAAGAAAGGACTGGTATGTTCTCTCCTAAACTCTCTCTCATTTTCCACCTGCCAGCTGCTTAACTTGCTGCATGCAGTCTTTATTTGCTTTTTTTCTTTTTCATAGATTTGCTTTTAGCGTCTATTTATGAAGATTTTATGTTGATGATTTGGGTACTGAATTGTTTTCACTACGTGCTAAATTGTTGACAAGGTTCTTCTGGGATCAATGGGTGCTCTTTCACTTATGACAATCTTGTCAGTTATAATTGGACGGATATTTCATTCAGTGCCTGCTCAGTTCCAAACAAGTAAGTTCTAGTTCTTAGTATCTATCAACATGAGCAGGATTTTCTTATACAATTAATAGTGATTCAGTGAGGACAACAAAATGACTGTAGATGGCCTTTTTCTTCTGAGTGTAGTCTAGTCTGTTTATCTTGGATAGCATCTTTCTCTGATTGTCTTTGTTGCCTATTATACTACAAATTTCTCACCTTATAATCCATCCATGCAATGTCATACTTCTCCTATGCAATCATGCTAAGAGAATTTATGATGAAAGTAGAAATATCTTAGAAAAAGAATATGTGATTGTGGAAATTAATTAAGCTTAAATATGGAGGGATTTGTCTTTTTGTCGTGTTTTATGAAGGTTTAGTTTGAACATAAACTTACCTATATTAGTATAATTATGGATTTTCTCTCCAAAACTATTCTCTATAGTCAATTAGTTGAGTGTTTCATAGAATTGCTTGTAACTTGTCCTTCTTTTGTGCATTTCCACCTGGAAGCTGTGCCAATTTGTGAAAAGCAGGTACAATAATATATAGTGGTTTCTGTATATTTGGGTAGGCTAAATCTGGAACAAAGAAAAGGTCTTATCCAATTGTCTAATTGCCATTCCTTTTCAGTATGCTGGTTTGTCATTTAATGTAGAGAGAAACACTGAATGATCCACCATGCATGAATTCATTGCTTTCAAGTTTCTGCACTTGCTACCTTTTCCATGAGTTTGCACCTATGACTTTGATTAAATCCTCAATAGAATTTTGGGGGAAAATTCTGCCACTGTAAAAAGAATCTAGCTTTCAGATGCCATACTGAAATTTTAAAATGGAAAAAATTAGAAGGTTTAGCATGAAAAACATTTTTGTCCTTGCATTTTTAAAATACTACCTTTAGCCCTTGATAGTAAATGCCGGTCATTTAGCTGTTAGTGAGGGGCGAATTGACTAAAGTAACCTTTTGACCTTCTTTTATCAAGCTTACAAAAGCAAAAAAGGTCAGTTTCATCTATTAATATGTAATAAATATGAAACGTCGCCTTTACCGAATAAAAGTGCATTGACCTAACAGATTCCTCACAGTAAATAGACGAAATAACTAGAGTGCCTCGTATTTTTAAAATGTCAAGGATTAAGGCAAGTAATTCAAAAAATGCAGGCATATAAGTGTTTTTCGCGCTAAATTCTCAGGGCTGTGGCTGCAATTTTCCCTATTAAAATGGCCATGAATACTTGCATTCAAAAGGTTCTAAGGATAACATAATTAGCAGGGGATAAAAACTGAAATGGAAAAAAAGGCAGCAACAGAAACTCGAATATAGCTATGTCAAATAAGTTAGCTCCTTTCAGCTCTCTAAAAACTGTTCAAAACTCTATTAGTATTACTCCATCATTTCTTTAACTGGAAAAGAAGGGGACAAGTAAATGAGGTAAATATCAGCTATATAGTTTTTCATAGTTATTTTTGACATTTCTCTCATTTTTTTGGTGTGTGAGCAGCCCTGCCGATCGGGGAATATGCAGCAGTAACTCTTCTTATGTTCTTTGGGCTCAAGTCAATAAAAGATGCATGGGATCTTCCATCAGATGAAGTTAGAAATGGGGACAAGAACAGTCCTGAGCTTGATGAATATGCTGAAGCTGAAGAACTTGTAAAAGAAAAGGTAACTCTCTAACTCCATAGCCATGCCTTGGGCATTATTCAGAAAGACATTTTTAATTCTTTATGATTTTGATAGTTCGTGTCTGTTTGTGGACTATCAAATGTGCAAGCATTATGGCAGATTATTCTTGGTGGTCTTTCTACTTGCTTGTTGCATATTGTCCAAAATATTATAGTGGCCAATGCTTTCTCAACGTTTCAGGTCTCAAAAAAGCTCACAAATCCATTTGAGATTATCTGGAAGTCATTCAGCCTCGTATTCTTTGCTGTAAGCATTTCTTTGTCCTTGTTTACTGCAAAAACTGTCTAGAGTATAAGTACGAGAGTCTGGTTTTCTTGTTCCTTTTCCTTTTTTGAAATTAATTAATTAGCCAGGACTTCAATTTTGATAGCTCTTCCCAACAATAAGAAGCAATTTGACTGTGGACTAGTTAATACTTAGTACTAAAATGTTTTACATGTTGAGGTTCATGTTCCAATTTTACCATACTATTACTGCTCACAGGAATGGGGAGATCGCTCAATGCTTGCAACAATTGCTCTCGGTGCTGCTCAGGTTTAGTTTCATAAACTTTAGATGATCCATAACCAGTAGTTCTCTTAATGATACAAAATTTTTCAGAAAAAAAAAAAAGAAGAAAAACTTCTCTCCTTACCTTTCTACAGTCTCCATGGGGTGTGGCAACCGGAGCCATTGCTGGGCACCTAATTGCAACATCTATCGCAATTCTAGGAGGAGCTTTTCTTGCCAACTACATTTCAGAAAAACTGGTAAGAGTCGTGACTTTTTAGTCATTACTGCTAGCTTTGGAGCTTGTATTCTGTTTCCAGTGCAACTCACTCCATCTTTCAATCAGGTTGGCTACTTGGGTGGAGTACTGTTCCTTGTTTTTGCTATCGCCACATTTTTTGGGGTTTTCTAATAAATTCATGGGGAGTTTAGAGAGTTTTTAGTCCAGCCGAAATGGAGTTTTCCAAAGATAAGAAAGAGCCTAAAGATACACCATGCTGCTGTCTAGCAGAGGCATTTCATACTTCATAAACTCAAGCTAGGACCAGTGTAAGTTATGTTGTACTAAAGCTATTTGAAGGATGATTATATTAGAGAACTGTATATGGAAAAAATGTGTTTGTACATGGTAAATTTTTTGGGTAAGACTAGAAACCGGTATTAAGAATAAGATTCTTCTTGTATTCTTGTTAAGACTGCGGTTCCTAAATCCTGGATGAAATAAGTTGGTAAGTCCGTCTATGTTTAGCAAATTCCTGACTTCTTTTTCCCTCGATGAAGAAGAGATGCTTCTTTAGAAATTTCAACATCATGACATAGCATTACCAGCTCCATGTAACTGGAAGGATCATTTTAACTCAGAATTGATCCTCATGATTAGCCTGAGAACGAGGGCGTGCATCCATTTTTATTCCCATAATTGAAATATGTGTGGGGATTGATTTGAAAGAATTGATAACTAATAATGCATATAGCTATGTTTCGGATCAAAGGATTCATTCAGTTTTACTTGCATGCATGTAAAAATAACTGAAGTGCCCCCAAGAAAATACATGTTCTACAACAGTTATTACTCTTTGTGAATTATTGTTGTAGCATTTTTCCTTCTCTTCCTTCTCAAGTCCAAATGTTTATTCATATTATTTAAGCAAAAAAATTGAAATCCAAATCCATTCTGACCAATATTACCCGACTGAGTAGTCTTGGATAAATTTTCCTTGAATGCTAGAAATTGAAAGTAACTTCAACTGCAGGAACAGTATCTATCCACTTGGGGTGGTCTAAAAATGGCCACGACACCCCTCCCAGCATTTATATAAATACAAAACATTTGCAGGTAAACAAAGGAGCTTGAGACCCAGATAAGATGTCAAGAGGTCTGAAGTTACTCCATGGCCCCCATTATCATATGCCAAGGAAACCATCACTAGTAGTCCTCTCTGTTTGCAGATTGAATTTCTCCACTAATTTCCAGCCTCAACTAACAAAGGACTATCCAAAAAGGCCAACATCAATAAAACTGCCACTTTTGAGACTAAATGCAACTCGCCACAAAAAATCAGCATCGATAACAATAGCAGCAGCTGCAGCAGGAGGAGGCGGAGTGCCGCAGCCACCACTTGATTTAACAGAAGAGAATGTTAGACAAGTCTTGGCTGATGCCAGAGTTGAGGCAAGAATCCTTTCTTGTTTCCATTGATTATGCTTCTTGCTATAGGTTCTGAAACTTAGTGGCACAAAAAGGTAACTAATGCTTGCTTATATTTGAAGGCTGAAAATGGTTTTTTATTTTTTTTGGCAGTTCGGGCAGCTTTTTGACACTTCAGTTAACATAACAGGTGAATTCTCTTTAAGGTACACAAGGACTTTCTTTCTTCCAGTGACTTCTTACATCTGAAAAGTGGTATGAAAGTGAAAATTGAACATGTATTAGGACAAGCTGAACTCGCTGAATTAGATGGACCCTTTGTGAAGATCAGTCTTAAAGGTCGGTTTTGGCACAAACGGTCAACAGTTCTTGCTAGACTTGGCAATTATTTGAAGCAACGAATCCCTGTAAGTTAGTCCAATTGAAATTGGTAGATTTGATCAGTAATATGAATTGAAAAATGGGTAGCTTTATTGACGGGATTTAATTCTTTAAATTACTATCAGGAAATTTTAGAGGTAGACATAGAAGACGAGAAACAATTGGATGATAGCCCTGAAAATTTTTGAGGCAATGGTTGCTACCAGGCAGTGCTAGTTTGCTTTTTAGTTTTTCTATCATCAATTACTATCCTTGTATTAGCATTATTATTATTTTTTTAAATGATAATTGTATTGGCATTTTAATGAAAGTTTGCAGTGAATGAGAGAAGTTCCGAAATATTGTCAAAAGTTTCCATTGAACAACACCTTTTCAGTAGAGGTAACAGATCAACAAAAAATTGAAACTTCCATTGAAGTTGTGCAAGTACCATCAGAAACATATCTTTTTTCCATTGGACAAAACCTTTTCAGTAGAGGCAACAGATCAACAAAATTGAAACTTCTATTGAAGTAATGCAAATATCATCAGTAACATATCTTTTCTGATCGAAACTTGTTGGTCAGCTCTAACAGTCATTGTGTAATTTCAATTTACAACAATCTTAAACCGTCAACTTTCAATGAGCTATATGCTAAAAACGATATCAGTTTAACTAACTTTTTACAAAATTCTCGAACAGCAGGAGCTTGTCCCTACCTCTCCTATTCTCTCTTCTTCTAATGGTTCGTGTATCTTTTCCCAAGAGTGAGAAAAATCAGATCATTCAATTATACATTGGTTAGACCTAAATACACCCTTTGACAGCAATTCAACAATTCTCTTTTCAAGCCTTGCTGCTCCTGGACCAGGTCTTAAAACATCAGCATCGCCCCAAACTGAACAGGTTGAGTTCCTAGGTTCACCCAAGCACCAGCCGCCAGGCACAACTTGTCCAGCATTTCGTCCCAAAATTTCTTGATCGATGCGGTCAAGCACTGGATTATTGAATTTAAATCCAGTCGCAAAGGCAGCTCCACTCTGAATCATAGTATGAAATTCACTAGAATTCAGCATGCGCTGCTCTTGCATAGAGGACTTCTCAAAGGCTACATATTGCAAGTTATGGTTTACAACAGTCCTATTGAACTGACGGGAATTACATATGATGGAAGGGAAGTAGTTGGTCAGAGACGAAGGTGTATTTGAAAAATACATCAGTAGGATCCTCGGAAGGTTGTCTGTACCCAGGATGCAGTGATCTATTAAATTACGACTTACAATGGAAAAAGAAGAACCTGCATTGAAAAGAAAATTCTCATGTTAGCTTGACAATTTGTTGGATTATGCACCAGAAGCAAAAAATGCAAGTGAAGAGAACCTTCATCCATAATTCTTATGGTGTGGGAACACTAAATAAACATATTTGACATAGTAAGAATCAGCTGAAAGAGCTATTGCTGCGTACTGAAACTGAATTGGTCAATTATGCCAACATGATCAGCACAAGGTCTTAAGATCAGCAACATTAAGAGTTTTGCAAGTCTAAGACATTAAGCATGGAGTTCTATGTGCATATAAAGGCATGTCTGCCAAGAGAAATTTATAAATATTTGGGCCTTATGAAGTAATGAGTTTCTGGAGTCCACTACCCACGTATGGTTGGTTTAAATATACAGGGAATGGTAATAGTTTTGTATCATATTAATTTCCTTGCATTGCACTGCACAAATCAGTACTTTTGCCCAACTGTGCTTGATTAATAAACTAAAAGCCTGACCTTATAGGCAGACAGCATTCTTGCCTAATATGGAAGCCTGGCGAACATGGCTGAATCAAAGAAGAACTGCAATCACATCACGGTACTCATGTATAACGAGTCAAAGTGCCCAACATCTTCCGGTACTCCTATGTTTATTCCACAAAAAATAATCAATGCAACATCTTCCAACCAGTTAAGTTAGCCACTATGGTCAAAGTCCTGAAACTGGATGGGGTTCCAACAAAACTCATTTCAGATGGAACCAAATCACTTTGTTGTTGGTGTCCACACTACAACAATTGGTGTCAGGAAGAGACAAACCAACCTCCTATGGTTTGTGACTCATCTTCTGATATAGCTAGGTCGTTTTAAGTAACTACGAATTTGGTAATTGACAATAGCTTCCCATCATTGAAAGAGAAGCAAGCCATAAAACTGAGGGCTAATTGGTAATATAAAAATTCTAGGGTTTCTGTGCCTCACCACTGCCTAGGTGAAACAAGCAGAGGATTCATATATCTCTGCTGCCCTAGACTACAACTGAATGGTGACTTCAGCACCACTGAAGATGTAGTAACAAAACTTATTTCATTTTTTACTTTGTCTAGCTCTATGAATTTTGACATTTGATCAATTTCTTAACTGTAACAACAATCTGGCTAATGGCCATATCATTTTTAACTACAATCTGATCCTACCACCACTCACTAGTTAAAATTGGTTCCTGTGTATCTAATCCCAACAAATACCAGAAATGCAACTGCACGGTATTTCCTGTGTTAATTATAAGAACTCGTATCCCCATGTAAACTGCTAATCCAAATTCTTAGCTAATTCAGAATGTACTGCACCCAGTTGCATTTTAAACTAGTTCAGTAGTAGAACGCCTCTACAATATCTCTCTTCAACCATGAATACCAAAATCAAGAACTATCAGTACTAAAAAATGACAATGGAAAGTAGTAGAACTTGTAAGGAACAGACCTGTAAATATTCTGAACGCATTAGGCAATTCTCGCTTTTGAGTAGCATAAAAAATCTCACTTCTCTCCAAAAGATAAAGCCCCGGATCAACAATTATAGGCTTCAATCTTTTAGCCCTGAAGCACCAATGCATGTAAGCTATAACTAACATATCCAACCATAAAGCCAATCACATCGTCAAGAAGAAAAAGAAAATTCTTTAAAGCCAGGAATCATACTCTCTCCAGCCAATGTAACTTGTGTGATTAACAAAATTGAAATCTCTTGGCAAATAAGAGAAAATGTGAAGCAGATCTGCAAAATCACAATAAGCAGAGATCATAAATTTAACTAAAAGAAAAAAAAGGAAAATCAAAACTCAGAAAAATTCAGGTCATAAAACTATAAAAAATAAAATTACAGCATAAAAAAAATAAAAAATAAAATCATAATCCAAGATCACAAATTTAATAGAAAAATAAAGAGAAACTAATACCGGCAAAAACTAATATCATACAAATGAACACAATTGGCAACACGACACCAAAGTTGGACATCAAAAACCATAATTTAGAAAAAAAGAATAATAAACAGTGAAAAGGCATTAGCATTACCATCTTGAGTAACAAGTGGGTAATCGCCGGCATTTAAATTAATAAACCAATCCCAATTCTTAGATAATCTCAGCAATATAGCAGCACCGTGTAAAGTAGCTGAAATAGAAGACGACCCTTTTGGGTAAGCAAAATCAGCTTTACCAATAACATTAACATTCAATGCAGCTTTAAATATAGGCACAGATTGTATAGCAAGAGCCAATTTATCACGCTCAGATTGGGGGGCAAAACGGTCCAAGTGTAAAAGATACTGGTTTTTTGGGTGGTAAGTAGCATAAAGAAGCCTAAGTATCCGACCGGTATCCGATTTAGATCCGGAAATTAGGTAGGCAATTGAAGGCGGGGAAAGGGAAAGATCAGATGGGACTTTGGTGAAAGTGGGTTGTCGGTTTGGGAAGAGATACGGGTCGGGTCGGGCATGGGTGGTGGTGTGGAGAGAGGTGGTGGAGGGAGAGAGAGAGAGAATGAAGAGAAGTGAGAAAAGCGAAGTGGCTAAAATTATGGAAAGGGTGGTTTTTGTGCTGTCTTTAATCGCGGAGGAGGTTGGGGAGTTTATGGCGGTAGTGGTGGTGGTAGCGGCGGGCACTGGCGGTTGTAGGAATTGCATTTTGTACGTATGTAGAATGGTGGTTGCTCTCTGGTCTGTGTTGTAATGCTACTTCTTTTTTGGAAAAAAAAAAAAAAAAACCTTTGTTAGGTGGCTGAGGGAACAACTAAAAGATAAATATACAGACAGCTTTAAGGAAGTTGGGCAATTTTGGTAGGTTGGTATTGGGTTGGTGTTGAAGTTCGTGTTTCAGGTGTGTTTGGTGATGAAATGTGTATTTCAGTTGTTGTTTTGTGTGGTATTTGAACAAGAATTCGAACAGAAAACATGGAAGGAAGTTGGCCAATTTTGCAGAGAAATAATCTTTTGTCGGTTGAATGATTCCATCAGATGACATTGGGCTGTTGTTATAGTTAGCAAGGAATCCAGTCCATTCTCTGTTCCTTACTTCCTTACTTGAGGCCTCAAAACGAAAAGTGGACATGCTTATGCTTCCAAATCTTCCCCATTCAATAGTTAAGTTTTTCTTTTCTTTTTGTTTTTGTGCCGATGAAGCATGAGTTTAATTGTAATTTTCCTTCATATTTAAATTTTCCATTCACATTTTTAAAAATATTAATGCAATTTTAGAGAATGAATGCCTTTTTTTATAGCTCTAATCCATTGAGCAACTTTTAAAAAAATAAATATTAGAAAATTTCTTTAAAAAATTCTATAATTAATAAAAATATTAGTTTTACTGTATAAATTTTAAAAGAAAATATCGTAAAATTACTTCTTATTTATTTTTTAATTATTTTTTGATAAAATAACAAAAAAATAACTAAGAAGATAACTAAAATCGTAATTTTAAATTATATTTTTTATATTTTAACACAGTAAATATAAAAAAATAATACTGTAAATTTAATAAAAAATAAATATTTTTAACTTTTATTATGCCTTTTTAGGGCTCTATAAAGAAATTAAATATTATTTTCTAGGTGAAGAAAAAAAAAAGAAAAAAAGAAAAACCAATAGAAGTTAATAAGTGCCTCTTAAGCATTTGATTGATTTATACTTATTTTACCTAATTTACTATATTCTAAAAAAATCGAGCTATATATTTTAATTTTTTTATTACCAAAAGTTTTATTTCTATTCCTTTACTGACGGATCCAATTCATAATTTCAATAAAATCAGGATTTTTCTATTAATAAATTAAAATAAATTCATTATTTATTTATTTTTTTAAATAATTATAAAAATATTTTATTTGTTTATTTTTTTTAAATACTCCATATTGGTTTCACATTCTTCATTTTTTTTTTTCTATTTTTTAAAAATTAGTTCTAAATACTTTATAAATACTTAATATATGCCATAAGCATATAACGTTTGATGTTAAATATTTGAGTTTAATTTTTTTTATTTTAAAAAATTTCAGATACTTAAAATATTATTTGGCCAACATATACTTTTTTCGTTCATTTTTTTAAATTGCATTTCAATTTATTTAAATACGGTTAAAATATTTGATATATACTATTTTTAATTAAACATATATATTTTACTATTGTTTATGTCAAAAATATTACCAAACATATAGTATTTTTCTTCAAAATATATTGAACGTATATATTTTTTATTTTGTAGCAATTTATCAAATTTTCTGAATTTAATATTTTCAACACAATTTCAAATCTTTCAATTAGAAAATACCTTTAATATTTATTTAATTATTTTATGAAAGTATTTTATAAAAATTAGTATGTTTTAAATTTATTAAATGTTAAAAGTATATAAAATATACATAAATTTTTTTTAAAGTACACTCAATAGATATTTTTTATTTTAAAAATCAAATCAAATATTTTTATAAATAAAATTTTATTTTAAAATATTTTTATTGTAAAAATTTTACAAGTTTTTTATAGTTATTTTATATTTTATAACATTTATAAAAAAAATTCCTAATAAAAATTCTTAGTTTTTTATTTGCGCAGAAAAAACCACACACGTATGTATGTATGCATATATATATTCTCCGTTGCCACAGGGTAATCCTTTTGACAGAAATCAAATAGGAAAATGATTAGTAGTCCTTCGACATTTGTATGCATATAACGTCTTTGTCCCCATTATTGTGTACTGATAGAGAAGCCGACAGAAGAGTAACACAAGAATTTCTCCGAGCATGGAACTGAAAACCAACTCAATTGATCAACCGCACGCAAATGACTGGGCTCCAATAGCGTGGACCCTTTTCTCCAAACTCAGGGACCAATCACCCTTAATTCAGTGCATAACCAACTTCGTTTCCATGGATTTAATGGCCAACACTCTCTTAGCAGCTGGCGCATCACCTGCCATGATCCATTCCATTGAAGAGGTCCCTGACTTCACTCCTCATACCCAAGCTCTCTGCATCAACATTGGCACTCTCACTCCTACCTGGCTACCTGCTATGAAAGCTGCTGCGAAATTAGCCACCAAGTTAGGGAAACCATGGGTTCTTGACCCAGTTGCTGCTGGAGCTTCCAGTTTCCGGTTAAGATCTTGTTTGGAACTTGTAGGTATGAATCCTACTGTTATTAGAGGAAATGGGTCTGAGATTATTGCCATATCAAAGGCTTCTCTTGGTGCTACTAAGGTATCACTGCTAGGTGTTTGATAATTCTATTTCCTAGTTTTATTGGAAGGCTTTAAACTTTTTGCTTTTGGGGGTTCTACTTTTCTTATTTACATTCTCTACTTCGTATTTTGGTTTTGTTTTTCAAAGGTGTTGATAGCTCTCATGAGTCAATAGATGCTACAGAAGCAGGACAGACTTTAGCTTTAGTTCATAATTTGGATTTTGTTTTTGAAGGGTGTAGATAGCTCCCATGAATCAATGGATGCGATTGAAGCAGCAAAGTCTTTGGCTTTAGCCAGTGGCGCTATAGTTGCCGTTTCAGGTGCTGTTGATGTTGTTACTGATGGAAGCAGAGCTGTTGGTGCTCATAATGGGGTGCCTATGATGCAGAAAATCACAGCAACTGGTTGTGCAGTTACTGCACTCATTGCGGCTTTTATTGCTGTCGATCCATTACATGCTTTTGAAGCAACAGCTTCAGCATTGTCTATTTTTGGGATTGCTGGTGAATTGGGAATGGACATGGCTAAAGGTCCAGCTTCATTGCGGGTGCACTTGATTGATTCTCTTTATGGACTTGATCAAGCTGCTGTTGCTTCACACTCAAAGATTTCTAGCCTGTAATTATTTGGTAAGGGCTCTATATAAAAGGTTTTTATTTATTTGAGCAGTGTATAGTGGCCAAACTCTGAGCAAGAATATGACCGATCAATCCAATAAGTCATAACCAAAAGAAATCTAATTGATTGTAAATTGTGCTCATGTACTGAGCGGGGATAGTATCTGATCTATCCATCATGATACATCATTTCTCAGTAATAACAACGTGCTCTCTGCTTTACTCTTTTTGTGAAATATTCAGTATCCAGTGTTTGTGTAGTGGCTGAGTTGTTGCTTGTGGCTTATGACTTGCCTTTGTTTCTATTCCTTCCAATAAGTGTAAACTAGAAGAGTTGTGGCATAATAATTTTGGAAATCTATATCGCAACCTATAGCTAGTCTATTTTAAACTTGGGAGTTAAATGCCTCCATTTTCTATAATCTGCTCAAAGGATATGATAATTGCTCTTTGAGTCTGCTAATTCTCTGTGTTGGAGACAGAAGAAAGAAAAGGAAAAGGGGGTAGCAACTGATTCTTTTGTTAAAGCCATCACCATTCTATTGGAAACATCTAATACATTTGACAGTACAACAGACTCATTGACAAAGAGAAACTGCAATCTTGATCATATTTTCACACAAACAATCCCACAACAATCCAGTTAAGTAATATTCTTAGTAGTTTAGATGGACAATTATCCTCAGTAATGTTTCTGCACCATCAATGAAATGCTGACCAGTTGGAATGAGTCCTCGGACTTCAGCAACTCCAACAGCATTCTTATATTTGCCTGTTCCACCAGTCACTGACAAATGTGACATTGCACTTCCAATCTTGTATATGCCATAGAAATTGAGGCTGTCCCCGAATTCTCCTCCTTCGAAGAATGCTGTAAATGCCATCATCTGTGTGCTCCCATCTGCAGAACTAGCCACATAAATTCCTTGAGCTTTTCCCAATTGCTGTGAACCAAGTTCAGGGCTGGTGGTCAAAACATCGTCGATGACAGTAATTGTTCCAAACCCTAATCCCAAACCGTCTGGTCCTAGCTGGGTTTGAACCTGATTATTTGGGTTCTGGTCATTAGAATGTCCTGTGAAAGCTGTGCCAGCTAACCCAGTTCCTAATGGAATGCCATTGAGACCATTAACAGTTGGAATAGCACCATTAGCATTAGGGATTGCTACTCCACCATCTGGGGGAATAAATCCTATTGGCTTGGCAAAGGGTACTTGACCACTATATATGTTTCCCAGCAGGCCAGTGATTGGCCTAGCAGTAGGGTTATTGCCCCCAAGAATGTCGTGCATGTACAACTCCAGAACAGGTTCTTCACCAGCTGGAGTAGGAGTAACAGCAGCCACATGTGTCGCCACATGTATAGCAGCAACCAACACTGCCATGAAAATGGATGGTAATGTTTGCTTGAACATCCTGCGGTTTTTTGTATTTGAGTTTCTTGGGAATCTACAACTGTTGGAGGATGAAAGATGTTTGGATAAGTATGAAAGCTGGTAATGCACTTGCTCTTTAAATAGAAGTCCTCGAATGACAAAGATGGAGTGGGTATGAGAGTTGGAAGGCAGTGAAGTTGTTGGAGTTGCATTAGTTACAGAAAGTTTTTTAAGTCATTCTGTTTTAGGTATATCACCTATTGATTCTTCATTCTTCTCATGCAGCGCGAATATAATAAGGAGAGGCCAATTTTTGATAGATGTAAAGCCAACACTGTCAAATATTGAATCCGTTATGGTACAAATATTTGATTGCATAGATAAAATCAACCTCAGTTTCAGATACATCCCAAAGGATTTAATTGCCACAATTTAGCCTGTGGGAGAGCTGCACCCACTTTTTGGTTGAACTTGCTATTTTTTTTTAATATAAATTTGATATGAAATTATCCTTCGATCTTTCTCCAAATAAAAAGAAAAGAAAGATATGTCAGGCTGTGATTTTATAGGAACATATTCCTTGCAGTTTTACCCTCCAATTCCTCTATTTAGTGTATATTATACTAATTGGAGTTGTAAACATGACAGATTTGTGTACAACTGACATAGTTAATGCTTCTAATTGAATATCTGAAGTCATGGTTGTTGCCAAATTGCTCAAACTAGGATATCTTAACCCTTTTCTGGTCCAACATATTGAAGATTTAAGTAAAAAAATGAAATTTGGTAGCATATAGTGGAAGTTGATGATAGAAAAAATGGTGGGTCCAGCAGTTTGGTCAAAGGCGAGAGTACCTGTAAAGTGTACTTTGACAGTTACTTAGTCTAGCAATTCTTTCTGGTCATGGACAATATTGGACGGATTAGAGATTTCAAGTTTTTTAAGTTCCATTACTTTTCTTACCATGAAAAAAGGAAAGCAACAGGATCTATAAATAATTGATGAACCTTGAGCTTGGTACTTGTGGATTTACAATAGCAATGAAGTTTTAACAAAATTGATATAAAATGTGACCATATTGGTAAGCAAAATTAAACAGTGTCAGTTGATCTGTACCAAGTAATAATTTCTTTCAGAGGGTACTTAAATAGGAGAACTTATTGCTTGGTGTCTAACATTCATTCTTGGTGTCGATTGAAGCAATCATTTCATTTTAACTGTTCTTATAATTTTATGACTTAAATATGTGCGTAAACTTGGATCAGTAATTTCGATTATATGGTGATGAACACTTGAAAAATTTCTTACAACAGAATTTCAAACCAGATATAAGAAAATATATATCAAAAACAATTTTCTTGGATGCATTTAGAGACCCACAGCAGATCTGCTCTTCTGCAGACTCTCTCAGTGATTTAAGTAGACAGTGATCCTCAACAATGTCTCAGCACCATCTATAAAATGTTGACCAGGGGGTAGAAGTGATCGCATTTCAGCAAAGCCACTTGCATTCTTGAATTTACCAGTCCCACCGGTCACAGACAGACGCGAAATGGTGCTCCCAATCTTGTACATGCCATAGAAGTTGAGATTATCACCATATTCACCTCCTTCAAACATAGCAGTAAATGCCATCATCTGAGTAGTCCCATCCGCTGAACTTGCAACGTAGAGGCCTTGAGCTTTGCCTATAGCCTGTGAACTCAGTTCAGGACTAGTGGTTAGTATGTCATCAATAACAGTAATCGTTCCAAATCCAAGTCCTAATCCATCAGGTCCTAATAGGACTTGAGGGTTGCCTGATTTTGCTGCAAAAGAAGCACCGCCTAAACCAGTACCTAGTGGGACACCATTTAAGCCATTAACACTTGGAATGGCACCGTTAGCATTTGGAATGGCTACTCCACCTTGTGGTGGAAGGAACCCTAATGGCTTTGCAAAGGGAACTTGGCCACTATATATGTTTCCAAGCAAGCCAGTTATTGGCCTTGCTGTTGGATTACTGCCTCCAAGAATGTCATGCATGTATATCTCAAGAATTGGTTCTTTCCCAGTTGTTGATGCAGGGTCAAGTGCAGTTGCTACAAGCACTAAAGCAATTAGCAAGAAAAATAGAATCAAAGTGGATGATTCCCTGAGCATCTTGAATGCGCGTTTTGGAATATTCTTGATCTAAGATTTTTTTGAGGGTGATTTACCAGGGGCTAAAACCATGATCCTTTTATAGTAGATATGGAATAGAAACAGATTGAATGTAGTTGTCAGACTTAGAAGGTGCCAAAGTTGTTGGAAATTTGCAGGTTATTACAAGTGGCATTTGGTGAGTGGATGAGGTGTATCCATTCAAAGATTGGAATTTACCACAGGCTGAAGTTATTGGAGATGAATTAAGAACATGGATTTTAATATGGTGGAATAGAAGTCAAATAATTAACTAGACCCAACACATTTAGTCTCTTTCTTTCTATCCTCTTTCCTTTTTCTTTGGAGAGAGAAATCGAATTAGTTTTTTAATAACCTTTAATTGAGTTTAATACAAATACTATTTGATTAGCAGATATGTGTTTATATTCTCTAGTGTGGCAGGTATAACTGAACCAAAAAATATGTGATGACTGATGACAGATCCTTTGGTTTGAACAAGAGAGAAAAAGAACTGAAATCTTGAGAGTCATTAGCTGAACTTGTCATTTTATCTCTACCCTTCTTTATTTTCTTTTTCATTATCCATCAACAGCAAGAAACTTTGCTACAAGCTACATTTGATTTCACCAGACATTGGCTTAAAGATTAGGGCACCATGAGTCTGACTACAACAAATGGTGAAGAAAGAATAACATGGTAACAAAGGACAAGGGAGATATGCTACAATTTATCATGTGTCAGCTGCATTGGTTCCCCTCCAGATTCATGACTTTAGGCTGTCTCACTACTGGGGAAATCAATTTCCATACTGCATAAGACAATAGTAGGATAAAGCATAGTTAAAAAAGCAAAAAAGAAATTTAACAAGTAATGTTTTGAGAACTGAAACAATTAGAAATTAAAAAATGAAAAAAAGACAAGTTTAGTCCATCACTTTATAAAATTATCTTTGGTTTCTCAAAGGATGGAAAAGCATGCAAGTCAAGGTTACTTACAGTATATGGTGGCTGCAAACCACTCGCTCACAATTTTCACCCATGTACTTGCGAAGCCTACATCAATACTCCACCTTACATGAATATGAAGTGAATTTTTGTTAAATACAAAAATTCAATCTTTAAAAGAGCAACTAAAGAATACCAGTGATTAGTACGGGTTGTTACTTTCGCGCTGAGTTGTTGAGGTTCCAACTGATGAATAACATTGCAAAGTACATGGCTCCCAGGGCAAATACCATGTGGAAGAACCCATAGTCATAAGGGATGTCATCCTCCTCTTGAACTTTATCTTTGCGGAACTGAATAGCATAATATTTTGAGGACTAAAGTTTGTATTTCTTCAAGTCTTGAGGCTTCATAAATTTAACAAGGAAGGCGAGTTACCTGAAATGATTGTGAATCGATTCCGGTGGAAAATGTTGCCATGACTATGGCACATATTGCAATTAGAAAGCTCTGCAGGGGGGAAAGGAAAGAAATGTGAGGAGTTTTAAGAGATTTATGGAGACATGACAGAGAAATAGTATGGCTTACATTACAGACTAAATTGTTTGTCAGATTCTTCACATGTCACTACTCGTTATGAGTTGCATAATAATATGAATGACAATCACATGTGCAGAATATGACAAAGATCATCATCGAATTGATTTCTGGTACTAGTTATGAAATTTAGCAAAATGTTAAGAACTTGAGCCTTACAAGTATGGTTGTCCAATCGCTATTTCCATTTTCTTGATTTTGTTTGTTGCATCTTTTATCAACAGGTTCACTGAAAAAACAAATGAGCTAAAATCAGAAAACCTACTTCTTACACATGCATAACTAATGATTATCTACAATGTTTAGAAATGCAAGGAAGTGAAGTATTTATAATTAGCAGGATCAGGAGATGCATCAATTGTCAATACAAGACATATTTTATGCATGATCAAGTTCACAGATAACTTCCAATATGGTTCAATACCTTCTTATGGCAGACCAACAGAGGAAGACAAGGTATGAAGCCATAATTCCTGTAGACAAAAGGCCTCTATTGACCTGGATAAAATTCCATGATGTATTACTGGATGGATTTTACATGTTTATGTCAAACTACTCTTGAACATGAATTTTTTTTTCTGAAAATTAGACATAATAAACATGGAAAAACAGCAAGCAAAGAACAAAGGATGAGAGTTTTCTTGCAAATTAAGGTAACCTTTGAATGTAAAGATATAGCCATCATCACTATTAGCAGAACTGCAGTCCATGAAATGAAGAATATGTTGAGAGAACATTTAAGGCTCTGTCCATAGAAATAATACATCACCCCAATTCCACATACAGAAGCAATGTAAAAAATTGTTGACATGAACAATCCAAAAGAGCAACTGTAGAAAAACGAATACAAATAAAATATCAGAAAATGTCAGTTGGTTAAAATGTGGGAAAAAGAAGGTCAAGTTCATTAGTGTGTGTATCATTTTCACTGTCAAAACAATAAGGATCTCTGCAATGTAAGGAAGCAGTACCTTTGCCTCATTTCCTTATCAGGCATCCAATAGTTATTCCACCAGCCGATGAACTCAATGACACTTACAAGTTGGAGGACAAGAAAAATCCTGTTATGCAGAAGTACAGAACTATGCGTTTCAAGTAATGAGCATTTGAATCCCATATTTAGGTTTTATCATTCAGTACTTCTAGCAATGCCTTTCACATTTTGTAGGAATCAAACATAAAAACAACCCTGGAGTTTTATTTGTAATATTTTCATCAAGTTAGACAAAGGTGCTTAAACAACAGATAAGAAGCGTACCCAGCACCAATGCGAGCAAGTTCACCTGCAAGAAATGCGAAGGGTCTTTTAACTATTATTTCCCTATTTGTATGAAAAGTGGATCGACCATACGGGAACAGCTAAATTTTTGATAAAACATATAAAATTTCAGTCTGTAACAGTGTATTGAGATCAACAGGGAAGTTGCATACATATTAATTTCTTAGTTTTCTGATAAAAGCTTAGATATGAAATGCTGCATGAAAAGGACTTTGAATTTTGGAACATTCAATACTTTTGCAAGTAAGAAATTGCATTAATTTATCTACACCTGCAAACAAATAATATAGAACATACCATATACTTGAATGTAATTTGAAGGGAAGAAAAAAGGAACCGCCATTGATAAAATCAATAGGAAAAGCTTCAGTGTCCACCATCCAGAATGCCAAGTGTTGCGAGCTTCATATAATTTTCTTGCTTTTATTGTAGTGGCAAACATGACAAAGAAAAATATCTGAGATGAATGTCAAGGATACTAGTTTCTAAAAAGAGATGAAGTTATTACATAACAGTGCAGAGGACAGACTGATTTCTCCATCAGAATCACTTACTCTGGACTTTAAACATGAGTATTCTATGGCAAATAAGGCTAAATATCAGAAAAGACAGAACTTTCCACTTAAATAGTTGGCAGGAGATTCAGTTTAAAGCATTGTCCTTTATGCATTGTCATTGTAATTAAATGTCTCATATAAAGACATGAGAATCCTGTACACAGTTCAAAGATACAAAGCATCCTAAACTCACACGAAGAACTCCCAATGTGTGACAGCAATCTAGTCCATCGACTCCACAAGCTTTTATATCTGCAGAAGAGTCAATTACAAGCAAAGGGTAGAAAACATCAGGAAAACTCCCTTCTAAATTCCAATGAAGTAATCCGGTGTTTCCTGCATCAGGAATGTCTGCTTACTCTTGAATCGAAAAATTTCAGTTTATAGCAAATCATGAAAGGGGAAGATCATTGACTCACAATTGAACTGAGACAGAACCTTTTGCCCATAGTCTCGAAAGAACCAAGCTTTAAGGTTTGTGATCAAGAAGATGATGCCATATACAAAACGAGCTCGCAATGGCTTCTTCTTTTCTTGTGAGTGATTGCTGCTATTTGCCTCTAATTGACCAGGCAAAACCTCCTGTGGAGCCTCAGAGTGGCTTTGTCTGATATCTACTGCTCTTTCTTTAATTGACTGGGCATGCTGGTCCATATTAACTATATACCTGTCAATTATTTTACGTGAATTTCAACCTTTCCTTATTGCCAAATGCTGCTTAAAGGAAGTTTAATTAAAGGAAGAAAAATACATGGGCAAACATAAATTAGTGGAAAAGAAAAAAGAGAGCTTCAAAGTTCTTATAAATCAGACTAAATAAAGAGTACATTTCCTTTTAATTTGAACACCTAGTAAAACACTATCTTTCAAGAGTAGATTCTTTTCACTTGCATTGCCACAAGTGAGAACCTTCACCTGAACATTCTTCATTCCTGTTTCCCAGAAGTCAGGAAAATGATTCAAAATATATGCAAAACCTCTTTTTTTTTTTTATATATAATAAATATGTGAGACCTAGTAGTAGAACAGATTCTATGTCAATTTGACTAGTGCTTAAAACACCTATTTCAACAAAGTGTATATAAAACTGAGATTTAAAACTCTACAACAATGTAACAGAAGATTCAGCCCCAAGAACATCTTTTCCTTCACGTTTGAAAAATTACATGGGGAATGGTTGATATATTAGTTCAAGCAGATAACCAACTTTCTTGAACATTAAAAGTGATGACTCTACAACAATGACAACAGAAATGCAAATGAAAAACAAAGGCATGGCATATAAATGAGTAAAAGCTAGAACAGCAACATAACAAAGAAATTGTAACCTTTTCTTGGTTTCTGGAGAGTGAAGCAGTGAACTTGGCTGTTCCTCAAGAGGACAGAACTCACTTGAGCTCTTTCCTTACTCTTTTATACAAACCAAGTAAAAGAGAAACAACCCAGAAAGCAAATGCAACCCAGAAATTAAAACTAGAAGAATAAAAATAAAAATCAGCTGTACAATCATTAAATTGCATCTCAGGCTCATAGCCGTTCGATCTCAGAGCAATTATCCTGCTGTCCATTTTTCAAACATCAGAAAGAAAGAAATGTTTATTTTGTATTATTTATTTCTCGACTAGTCACATGCATAATATAAACGTAAATAATTGTACACTAAATAAGAATTAGTTTCTTAATCTCTCAAGTTTTTTCCTTTTCTTCTTGTCCTTTTTGACTTTAGCATTGCGCTCCTTCAATGTCACTCAACATCTAGATATCGTGTCCATACTCCATACAGCTCATTATTAGGTTTCTTTTCTATTCCAACATCTTGTTTTCAATGAGAAGACACCTTCCACGAACACTGGCTTTTGTACTTCCCTTCATAAGAAAACACCGCAAAGAAGTAACCCTACTTTGGTATCAGGTGGACTGACATGGGTTATTTTTTCTTTTGTGAAGAGATATTAATTATTTCAAAAAATGCTGTATGCCAGTTCTATTACATAACCATTCTATCCCAAAACTTAAATTACCAAGTAAAATTTGAAACGTATACCTATATCATTTTATACTAAAATCTTAATTAATAAAATGAAACGGCCAAAGATTGAATTCTTTACTTTAGATTAGAGACTCTAATACTACGTCTAAGAAGATAACTATATCAAAGAATTTAAGCTATTAAATAAGGCTCAAAATTGTAAAAAAAAAAAAGAAATATTATAAATAGCTATAATAAAATATATAAATGATATAAAGTTGCTTATGATCAATCAATACGTACACTTATCATCTATCAGGACCCAGATAATCTTTTGTCAATGGTTTAGATAGTATTTTCTGGTTAGGATATGTTTTATACTTACGTTTTCACATTCTAAACATATTTTAGCCGATTGAAACTTAAAAGGAGTTTACTTACATATCTCCAAGTTACTTCCATGCATAAATCTCATCTCCAATGAATGATGAATTCTCTTTAACTTCTTAAGATGATAAATGCTTTATTGACTAAGCATATATATGTATATATATTTCAATTAGTTTAGACCATCGCCAATTTGCACCCCATTAACAATCCATTGTTAGAGGACGTCGAATTGTATACAGTTTTTTCCACACACGTGCATTATCCATGGAAGGTATTAAGATGATGAATACTCATATGATTTTGAAAGAAATCGAAGAATTTCAATTATGAGTTGGGTGCTTTAACCATGTTTAGTGAGAATTTTCATACACAGTGAATGACTAAATTCTAATTGAAATGAATGAAAATTTTAAAATATATATCAATACTCAAAATGATCTAACCTTATTTTATGCCATCTATCTTTTTCTTATTTTTAAGTAGTTTCGGAGATGGCATAATTGATCTATAATTCATGTTTCATCTTTCTTTTTCATTTTCTTTGTTTCAAACTCATGGTAAGGGAAAGGAAAAAGTAAAAATATAATGGAAGGCGTTGATAAGAAAGTGATTGGAAAGGAAGATATGGAAGTAATTGATGGATCCAAATAAACAAGAAAAAGAAAAGAAATGGAGAAAAGGGTGATAAATAAGGATTTTGATGAAGTTGATTAAAGTGATGGAGGTAGAAGAGACAAGCAAGGCAAGGACAAGGAAATTAGGTCTATAGTTTTGACTTTTAAATTTGGACATTTCATGTTCGTCCTCCCTTCTAGACCGTGTGGGGTCCCATGCTCTTCACTTGCGGGAAATCGTAATTCTATTTTAAAAGAGTGGAAGAGAATGCAAGTGAGGACCGTTGGATGTGAGGTGCTCGAGACTATTTTCAAAAGCTGTTAGCCTTATTACTACCCAATCGTTTCAGTAGTCATGGTTATATCATCCGAATTACTTATTTTAATTTGTCCCTCGTCCAAGATCCAGCATTTTCTTTTATAACAGACTTAAATGTGTAAAGAAAGTATTATTATTATTATTATTATTATTGTTTTCTTCTTGTAAGTTCATGAACTTAATTATAAAAATCATTTTTCTCCACTTAAATTTTAATTGAAATTAAATATTAAAAATATATTTAAAATTATTTAAGATATATTTTATTATATCAATTTAGTGTCTTTTTATTCAAATTTTAAAATGTTTCGCATGGGATAACTGATCATAATAGATCGAAAAGATTATGCCGAGTAAATCAGATTTGACCAAGTTCATATCTTACGAATCGAACACAAAACTAATCTTAATACAATTCAAATAAGGTTTTTTATTATGTAAGACTAATTTAAGAAGAATAAGAAATTTCTTATACATACCCTTTCATTCCGAGTATGAATAGGATATTGCGAAGGCATGTATAAATGCATGGTTACAAGACCATCCGTCTAGTATACCATACATTTATAATACAATTTTTTCATATTTTTAAAAAAAAAATTGTTAATTTAATCATCAGAACGAATAGAACGACCACAACGTCTAATATTCTATTAACGCTTTTATAATAATTCTTGAAACAAATTACGTCACTAATATTTTGACCAGCGATTAATATGCATTGAACTCTGACTAGACATAGAATCCAAATAAAATTTAAGTAGAATACTAAAATATCAATTTTAAGTTTTTCTAAGTTTTCTCCCTAGAAAAAGAAACAATGAACACTTCTTTGAGAAGCAAAACACTGCAGAATATGAAAAGGAAAAAAAAAAAGAAAAAAAAAAAGGCAAAAGTGTTAGATAATTAAGTCCTTAATTATTACCTTAAATTACAATTAACTAACCAATTTTCATTTTATTTTACTTGAGTCTTAAATTTTCGATTCAATGAATATATTGAATAATATGCAGAAAAAAAATGAAAATATAAATTCAGGCATTAAAGTTTGATTTTCACTGTCGACTAATAGCGTGTGAATTCACTTTTTCGCTCGAGTTAGCGGTCGATTTTTCTACCTTCTGCTCGAAGAAAGAACGGGGTTTCCTTAAAACGGTGTTGTACACGCAGCGTGCAAACTTTTTTTACAGACATTATTTGTGGTCTTACCAAATCACAGCTGTGGCGGGAAGAATCAGAATCAATACAAGTGGCAGTTGCAGAGAGATTAGTTTTCCAATTTCTAGAGCCTCTCACAAACTTTACCTGAAGAATTTAAATTAACTTAAATTTAAACTTTCACACAATCAAATATCATTATATCATCTTATCCCCAATTCAAAACCCTAATTTCCCCAATCATGTCCTTTCTCGATGAGTTTCAAGCAAGTAAGTTCCTCTCTCTCTTCATGATTGTTTCGAATATCCATATGTTCAAAGCAACCTTTTTTTTTATATATATCAATTCTGTTCCTTTTACATTAGTTGCTCAATTGAGGTAAAATTAGAAAGACGGTAAATTTTTTATTATATTTTTAAATGCCGGTTCCTTTAAGAATCAGAATGTCGGATAAAGATACATAAGCTAAAAAGGTAAGATTTAAAGGAATAGTTGCCTGCATTTGTTTTCTGATAGTCGTTTATACACTTATTGAGACTCAATAACAAATGAATGGCAAAAGGATTCGTTGTTTTATCATTCATCGATTACTGTAATGCTATTTTTTGTTTGCTATTTTTAACTATTGAATGATTGTGAATTGATTGCATTGTGCAGACCTGGAATCATTGCCTAATATTCTGCAGAAGAAGTACGCATTGTTACGCGATCTAGATAAAAGTTTGCAGGGTATGCCTTTTACTGAATTATAAATTTTTAGGGACAATAATATCATTTTTCTCTCATTGATTTATTTTCTCTGTTTCAAGTATCAATATTTTAGTGTGTTTTATTATTATAGTAATTGAGTTCCTTGTAGTCATCTGATTTCATATGGATAAAGAATTTATGATTAAAGTTAAATAGTTGAAAGATCATATCAAATGTGTAACCTTTGCCCTTGTTGTTGGTTTGGCCAAGTACAGACGGATTTTCTATCATATAGGATAACAACATCATCCTCATGCTATGCTACTATGTTTGGAGTAATTTCATGTTGACTTCTGTTTGCAAAGATATGGTATTATAGTACCAATATATGATTTCTTGATCATGCATTGTTAAATCCATATCTGTTCTATGTGTGGTGTATGTGTGCTTGTGTCAGACTAAACCTATCATTTCAATCAAGGCTTCGTGTTTGAGAATGGGATAGAGAAAATTGTATTTGTCTGTCTCTGTGTTTGTGTCAGACATTGCTTTGTAATACATCTTTTGTATCTGTCTCTATGTTTGCTTATGTGTTTGTGTTCTGCTCAACGTGTTATCCTTGTACATTCATATTTTCCAGTTTTCTTCATTCCCCCACTTTGTGGTGCAGGAATAGGAAATTTAAGGTTTTTGCGTGTGTGCTTTATAACTAAATATCCTATTGTCAAGCACAACCTTTTTATTTTTCATTTAATGTGTATGAATAGAAATCCAACGACAGAATGAACAACGTTGTGAACGAGAAATAGAGGATATTAAGCGGGGAGTTAAAGCTGGAAATATTACACCAGATACCTCACTTATCAGATTCTCAGATGATGCACTTGATGAACAAAAGCATAGCATCAGGATTGCAGATGAAAAGGTCACATTGGCTGTTCAAGCATATGATTTGGTATGTCTAACATCCTGCTTTCATTTTTCAGATAAATGCAACATTTGAGGCAGGTGATTGTGTTACCTAAGTTTATTTCATTCATGTATACATTGTTATCAATCCAGGACTTTTCTGTGAAAAAGATAATATCTATGTAATTTGTTGATATATTAAGTCCAATCTTTTGCGTGTTCAGATTGTTGAATGGATTATAGTTTGATAGAATTTTTTAGTTCATGGTTTGTCTTCTCATCACACTCAGAAAAAGTTATTCCTTCTTAATGGAGTGTTACTGCAGGATTTAAGTGCTGAATCCATCTCCTTGTTTATGTCCATGACTCTGTCTTCAATGCTGTCCTAATTTTAGATAGTATAGTCTTGTTAACCATGGATGTCCTGGTCTTGCTTTAGGTAGATGCACATATACAACAGCTTGATCAATATCTAAAGAAGTTTGACGAAGAGCTTCGACGTGGTAATTTACATCTTTTAACCTTAGTAAAAGTTGTCCCTGTAGATATCTCAGCAGGTTTATAATTCATGATTCATGATCGCATAGTTATCTCCACATTGTTTTATTTGTATTTCCTAACTGTATGTTATACTGTGTTCTCTGATAGAAAGAGAAAGAGAAAGTGCTACAGCAACTGCATTGCCCAGCTCAAGTCTTGACGGCAGTGCTAAAACTGGAAGGAGTGGTGAGGGCGGCAGAGGAGGGCGTAAAAAGTACCCATTCCTTCTAATTATGCTTTAATATCATTTCCTGATTGATTATTGGCATAAAATAACTAGATCAGTCTTGAAATTTACTGTTTCTTTCTTGAAACCACTGTAAACAATGGAATCAAAACACTGTTTAACTCATGGTGGTTTTGTGTGCCTGCAAACACATAACATATGTACTTGCACATGATCATTCCAGCTTGTATTTACAAATGTGCTCGTGTACCATGCATCTGTGGGCATGAGAGAACATAACTCATATACAAGTTAGCATGTGCACACACACATGTGAGGGAGGGGAAGTTTTCAAATTGCCCTCTCTCAAGTAATTAAACTTTTATCCCATTATCTCTAGATTCTGTATGAACTAAGCTGGCTTTGTACTTTTGGATGAGGTGTATAATTGGCTATTGGCAATATATACGCAGAACGCGCCTGGCTACAGCATCAGCAGTGACAGAAGCAGCAACAGCAGCAACGTCTGCAAATCCTACTGGTATGGAATTAGATTGTCCAGTGGATCCGAATGAACCAACCTACTGTTTCTGCCAGCAAGTTAGCTATGGGGAGATGGTAGCTTGCGATAATCCTAATGTATGTGATCGAATTCCTTTTATTCGTTCTATTCAAAGCCTCTTTCCCAAAATGTGTCTAATCATCTATTCAGACCTGCAATTTGATGAAAGCTTTCTGTTTTATACAGTGCACCATAGAATGGTTTCATTTTGGCTGTGTTGGTCTGAAAGAACAACCAAAAGGAAAATGGTACTGTTCAGATTGTGCTGCTTTGAAGAATCGTCGGAAGGGCAGATGACCTTAGATCTTTGTCCAGGGAATCTGTTTTATGAATCTGTATAGCTATGATGTAATGGACCTGAGTAGCTATGCTATGGATATGTAGTTTGGCGTTGAGGTTTTTCCAACCTTAATTTCTATTTTATTTTATTTTCTAAATTTTGAAAATTAAATTAGTACTTTTTTATTGTAAAAATTAAATTAGTATTTTTTAAAAGCAGGTTCAAAAAAACAATTTATATATATATAAAAAAAAAAAGAAAAAAAAAACATTAATGCTTTCTAATTCTATTTTTTCAATTTCCGACAGAAATCTTTGAAGTTCTCCAATTTGGTTATCGCAATAAAATCGTCTTCTTTCTGTTGATATGCATATTAGTGATTTCAGCTGATTTATACCCAGTAGTTAGAGAAGTTCGAAAGATAAGACTTGTTGTAAAAGCTACTTCTGTTGGATGATCACTGCATCATTGGCACTACATATTTAGAGCCCCTTAACATAAGTGAAATGCCATCTCTGAAGGATGGTGAGAAAACGCTCGTTTCTAGCATCAATGATCACAGCATTTCAAGCCTCAAATTCAAGGTACCCCTCTAAATACTTTGCTTTTCTTTCAATTCAAGAAGGATAAATTATTTGCAACCATCTTTCTATAGGCTGAAAAATAGTGGATAAGAAACACCAGAGGTATAAAATGTTTGTGCCATCACAGCAGTTAACAAAGGATAAAATTGGTTTTTATTAGGGGAGGATTTAAAGGCGGCATTACATTCCCTATCAAACAAAAATTCAAGATCTTGAATTATCCAATCCCCGAAACTACACCCTACAATTTGCAGATCTCACTATGATTACATGGATGGATGCCTTTGGACCTTCACATCAATGACTCGCCTAAGATAAAAGAAAAAGGAAAAACTCAGTTCTCTGTTTGTGTGGATTTTGGTGAACTTCACGAATCTCATGATCAGTAATCCATGCCCATGCCAGGAGGCATTGCTGGAGCAGCACTCTCATCCTTTGGAAGTTCAGATACAACAGCTTCAGTTGTTGTCATCAATGATGATACACTGCAAGCAAAAGACGGCATAAATTTCTAATTGATATGACCTTTTTTTATAAAAAATATATATATATATATATTATAATACACAAGCAGAAACAAGACTTGGATATGGAGCTAGTAGCAAAGTAAGAGAGCACAAATTAAATATAAGTTTCTATGAATCATCACCTTGCGGCATCAACCAAAGCAGTTCTAATCACTTTCAGTGGGTCAATGATCCCTGCTTTCACCATATCCACATATTCACCTGGAAATGCAACACAAACAACTCAATTTTAGTACATATATGAGTATTATAGTATGCCGCTCACCAACACAGAAACAAACACCAAGCAAGAAAGCATCACTGACCTTTAGCAGCATCATAGCCAAGATCGTAATTGTCCTGCTCCAATAACTTGCCAACAACGACAGCTCCCTCAACTCCTGCATTACTTGCAATTGTATGTACTGGAGTCTGCAATTAAAGTTCAATGTAAGACATAAGCAAAGGACACCATCTAATCTAAATATAAAGCATTTGGGATATATCCAGAACTTTAGAAATCATATATAATTCATGCAACACAACCTTCAGAGCATTTTGAATGATTTGGACACCAATCTTTTGGTCAAAGTTGGCAGTCTGCAACTTTTCCAACTCTTTTGTGGCATAAAGAAGAGCAACACCACCACCTGTGAATGGAGACATTAAAGACTTGCTCACCACTTCTAAATTTCACTAATATGAAGAAGTTAAGACAAAAAATTACCTGGTACGATACCCTCTTCTACAGCTGCCTTTGTTGCATTTAGAGCATCTGTGACCCTATCTTTCTTTTCACCAACTTCAGCTTCACTAGCTCCACCAATCTGTGACAATCAAATTTTAATTGGTGTTACCCCAGCTCATTACAAAGAAATACTGTATCAGAGTCTGACCCAGTTAGAAGCTACAAGGACTAGACCAGCTCAGAGTACTTTTCTGTTGACAGGAGAACATATAAAAGTAACATCATTAAAGAATGATCACGAACCTTAAGTACAGCAACACCACCAGAAAGCTTTGCCAATCTTTCTTGCAACTTCTCTTTGTCATAGTCAGAAGTGCTTAATTCTATTGTAGATCTTATCTGTTATTACCACAACGGATGTCAACCAGGATTTACAATGGCATGGAAGGATGTCCTAAGAATGTTCAGCAATGACATGATATATACCTGTTCGCATCTTTCCTCAATGTCCTTCTTCTCTCCAGCACCATCAAGAACAACGGTATCATCTTTTGACACTGTAACCTTTTTGCAACTGCCAAGCATATCCAAATCAACCTTCTCAAGATTGAGGCCAAGTTCTTCAGTTATGACCTGCAAAACAGCAGTAATGGATTCTGGTCATGACAACCACATTATAAAGTATGAAAGCAAGAACTTAAACATATTTGCACAAGTAAATTCACCTGACCCCCTGTGAGGACAGCAAGATCCTGGAGTCCAGCCTTTCGGTTCTCTCCAAATCCAGGAGCTTTTATGGCACATACCTAAAGTAAAACATATCTCACAATGCTTTAATATATATAAATTCCGAATCCAATTTGCAATCTTAAGTCAACTGAAGAAGATTCATATCATGCACAGTAATACAAATCAAACCTTAATTCCAGCACGAAGCTTGTTTAGAATAAGGGTTGCCAGCGCTTCACTTTCCACATCTTCGGCAATTATCAACAAGGGCCTTTGTCTCTAAACAAAGATCAGAAAAATTCTTGTCAACTATATACAGCCACCATTGAGCAAACCTCCGACGGATTCGACATATGCTCCTATTCTATTTTCTCAACAGAAAAGCAACTCACCTTCAAAGCCAACTCCAATACTTTCACCACAGCATTTATGCTTGAGATCTTTTTCTCATGGATCAAAATGAGAGGATCGTCCAATTCCTGTAAAAACAAAGCAAGTCTGAGGTCAATTATCCACACGGACATGATGACTAAAAGAAACTATTTATTGCAATTTCCAGTCATGTAGATGAGACAAAGGTTTAAATATACTGCTCCGAGTTTGAGTGAGAAGAACTAAAGGCTTACACATTTTTGGTTTTTCTGATTCGTGATGAAATAAGGGGATATGTAACCCCTGTCCAACTTCATTCCCTCAACAACTTCCAACTCATTATATAATGTCTTCCCATCCTGCAAAATTATTAGACGTAATTTAAGACAGAGAGCTTCCGAAACAATTGAAATATGAAAGACAAAGCGGTGGTCCGTGGAACCCCTGCCTAGAACTCCAATCAAAAAGAAGAAACATGTATTAAGTCCAAAATAATTAAATGACGCCATTGTCTGTCAAGGTTAAAGTACAGAGACCTCTTTTAAGAATTTGGAAATAGAAAAACTATAGGAAGTCCACAAGACGTGTCAACAAGATTCAGCTTACTTGGATTGTGATAACTCCCTCTTTGCCAACCTTCTCCATGGCCTTCGCAATTAACTCACCAATTTCTCTCTCCCCATTTGCAGATATTGTACCAACTTGTGCAATTTCTTCAGATGTGCTGATCATTCGCGCCCTGCTCTTCAAGTTAGTAACAACAGCATCAACAGCCATGCTTATACCACGTCTTAGGTCCATTGCATTCATTCCTGCTGCAACTGACTTGCATCCTTCTGTGAATATAGCTCGAGTAAGAACTGTAGCACAAGTGGTCCCTGCAAGCATGCAGAAGGGTCAATATCACCAAGTCAAAGAGTAGTGTGGGCACAAATTTCATAATTTCATAAAACACCAGATCTAACAACAATTGCGCTTGGCAAAAATAACTAGACAAACATCATATGAAGGCAAAACCTTACCATCGCCTGCAACATCATTAGTTGCATTAGCAACCTGCTTCACAAGGCTAGCACCAATATTCTTGATTTTATCTTTGAATTCAATGCTCTTCGCAACAGTCACACCATCCTTTGTCACTTTGGGGGCACCAAAGCTTTGTTCAATAACCACATTGCGCCCCTACCAACAACATATTGCTTATCAGCCAATAGATATAAAATGGTAATCAGTTAACTTATCACATAAGTCAAGATCTATAACACTCAGTCAATGGAACACATAACATAACTGAGTCAGATGCCAACACTCCAGGAAATAGATTCTAACTTTCTCCTCCACTCAATTGTTGCATCTAGATAAATCAACTAATAACAAATAACATAATGAACAGCGAGATTGGATGTTGTACCTTAGGACCCATTGTGACTTTCACAGCTTCTGCAAGCTCTTCAACACCCTTAAGCATTAAAGCCCTAGCTTCCACCCCAAATTTGATATCTTTGGCAGCATAGTTTCTGCTCCAGCTCAGTCTACTTCCAATCTATAACACCAAAGACCATTTTTCTTCTCAAAAAAGATTTTAGAGTAATAAATCTAAGCCCAGAAACAAATAAAATAAAAAATGTAATCATGTCTTTAATAGAATAAATGTAATCACTAGAACTAACCTGATGGGTGCTATTCCTAGCGATCCTGTACATCAAAAACAAGAAAATATAAATATTAGAAACCCATTAATATACCAAATGATAATCACATAATTGAGCTTTGTTTTGGCTAACAGGAAATGAAGTGCAATAATACAAGAAAGAACTGAGATAATGCCATTTCAAAACTAATTAAAGTTTACTGGTTTTTCTAGTTCAAGTTAAATTTGAACAGTTACAGTGAAAAAAAAATAGTCTATTACGATCAGGACAAGGATAAATGGGGAAACCAATCAAAACCCAATTCCAGGGAAGAAGGAAGAGAAAGTACCGAGCTTTAGAAGCAAGGCTAGAGGCGAAACGATACATGATTTATGCGTATTAAATTGCAGAGATTTTTGGAGTTAGAAAAGAGAAGGAAAATGAATGAACTAACGACAGAGAAAGTGTGTGTGCGTATTCACAGGAGGGCTGAAAATGAAAGAGAGCAAGGTGCTTTTGTAATTATAAACAGAAGACTCTAGAAGGACCAAAGGCAGCTTCTAGTTCTTGTTCTAGGGTTTAGGGTTTTGTGTTCTTTTTCTTTTTCATTAAATAAAAACCGTTATATGTTAATTTCTTAAGAATTAATATTCATGTATATTAACCTTTCTTTAAAAAAAAATTTGGCATTTTCATACTAGTTTTAGAAAATAAAAATTGTGAAAGATAGCCAATTTTTAAAAATATTTAATACCAATCGGAAATTGTTTTGATAGATTAATTCATTTTAAATGTTATATTCTTCTTTATTTTCTTCTTTAATTAATAAGATTAACGTAAATATTTAGATTTGATTTGTGGTCATGTGATAATTTGCTCTATTTATTATTTTTATTTTATATTTTAATAAAATAAGATTTACACTAAAAAAAATCCCCTGCACATAATAAAATATAATTATGTGTTGTAAATAATATTATTTCTGTTAATTAATAGGAAAAAAGATCCAAATCAATAGAATAGGTTTATATTTATAATTGATAGGTCTAAATACTTGATGTCCGTAAACATGCTAATATGATTGCTAAATTTGAACAGCAAAATCCATTTTTTATTATAAAGCCAAACCATTTTAAACATTTAATCCTTAAATTCTTTTAATTCAATATCAACTTCACTCAATATAATTCTTTGTCAAATTAAGATAGATTTTCTTAAACTAATGAAAATAAAAAATGAGATAAATTTTTAATTGTCAAAACATTCTTTTTACCAAATATACATAAAAGTCAAGTTATTAAAAATGTGTATTTATAATTGATATATAATTTTTTATTTATATATTTATATTTTATTTATAGACAGTTTTTAAAAAATATTAAAAATTTATACGATTTAATATACATCTAAAATACTATAATATTTTTTTATACTTTTAGAAACTATAATATTCTTATTGATAACTAAGTAAAATAATTTTAAATTTTATTTATTTTACAAACTAATATTATTAGTTCTTTTATAGTTTAATATTAATATTGTATTATATTTAAAAATAAAATTATTTATTAAGTAACTTAGGATGCAACTTAAAAATGAATTAAAGTAATCTGTAGCATAAATTTATAACATTTTATAAATATACTAATAGCTAGTTTGATATATAAAATAATTTTATTATTGAGAATTAATAATTTATTATAAAATAATAATCCTATTAGGTAATAAAGTATTGAAATGTAAGAGAAACACAACTTAATTTATCAAGAAATATTATTATAATCTAAATCTAGAAATATTTGGTTACAATTTCTTTTAAAAGAATTTTTACGTTGCTGTGTATTATTATATTTGTTTTATAATTAATCTATTAATAAATAAGTTAATTTCTAAATTATATAATGATTTAGTTTAAAAATAAATAAATTTTTTAGTTATATAATAATTTTTGATTTAAAATAGAATATTATAATTTATATTAATAATATGTAATTAATAAATTAGAATATTATGTATTTAATTTTAATAGATAAATTACATTGACATACATATGTATATATTGCTTCTCTCTCTTTTTAATAATTTTTAAATTATTTATTTAAATTGTGGTGAGTTTAAAAATTTATATACTAAAAGATAATAATTGTATGAGTATTAAAGAAATGTATTAACTATTCTAGAGAGATATATATTAATTAAAATTAAAAGTATTATAATTTTATACTTAACAATTTAATTACTTTAAATTATTTTCTTTACCCTATCATCATAAGAATTATTCTAAAATTTATAATCCGCTTCTTAGAATTATAAATTTAATTTAAGTTTTATAAAGAATTTATAATTTTTCTCTTATTTAATTAATTACTTCGTATTTTTTTTCTAAAACTTATACTCAAATTTTTAATATATTTTTAATTTTATATATTTTTATTCAATTTCGTAAAATAAAATTTATATTTTAATGTAAAGACTCGTACATATATTTAGATAACTTATGGTTAATAAATCAGTACATCTATGTTAATGTCTAATTCACATAAATACTTTACGGCTAAATACATAAATAGATCCTTGGATTTGTTCCATTTTTATAATTGGCCATCCGAAATCAATTTTGATTTAATTGAATTTCTCAACTTTACGGGTTGTTGTTTTTAATTCATTCACTGACAGTAGTAATAAAAAATTAATATTTTCATTAACGATGTTAGTTATAATAGACAAAATATATAATTAAACTATTGAGCTTGTCTTTTGTAATTGGCCCTCCTAAACTCAACTTTGATTCAATTGCGCATATGAATTTCATGAGTTGTTATATTTAAATCCTTCACATACAGAAGTTAAGCACTTTAGATTAACCTCTTGTGAAAAGTGTGTTCCATTAATTTTAATATATTATTTATTATATATTAAAATTATTATATTAATTTATTAAATAAATATATATATAATATATATTTCAAACGACTAAAATAAATTGATGTAATCCTTCAACTTTTCTATCATCAAGTTATTTTTTTTTATTCTCACACACTATGTCCACACCAATAACTATATCATTGAAATATTTAACAAATATCAAAAAACGACAAGTTTTGTTTAAGGACTAAAACTCATTGTTTTATTTACTTATTTTATATTTTAAATATATTATTATTTTATTCGAATTTATGCATTTTTTAAATGGCGTAAAATACACGCTTTTAATATCTGTGATTGAAGGATTTAAAAATAACGACTAGTTGAGAGGTCAAATTGAATTAAAGTTGAATTCGAGGATCTAATTACAAAATGAGACAAGTTCAAAAAGCCATTTATATATTTAGCCATTATTTTAATATATTATTATTTTATTCAAACTTACAGGTTTTTAGATGGCGTAAAATATATGTGTATAACGTCTATGATTGAAAGGTTTAAAACTAATAATCCGTAAAATTGAGAATTCCAATTGAATTAAAGTTGATATCGTGGGACCAATTGCAAAAATGAGATAAGTTTAGAGATGCATTTATATATTTAGACATATTTTATTCATATAAAATAACTTTCACCCAAAGAACAACCACTAGATTATTTTATTACTATAATCAATTTATTCATGACTATTCTTTATTCATATATTCTACTATCATCTTCAAATATAATTAAAGTATAAGTGAATAAAAAAATTTAAAAAAATTATTTATAGAATTATATTATAAAATTTATGATTCTCTAATAATGAAACTTTTATTTTGTAAAATAATTCATAATCATTTACTTATTTCGATTAAAAATTAAATATTTTTATAGATTAAAAATTTGAATTTCATATTTTTATATAAATTTATATTTATATCTAAATAATTTATTTTATAATAATACGATAAATATTTATATTAATTTTAATTTATGTAAATATTCTATTTATATAAAATGATTTCTTGGACGAGTATTGGACTAGTTGTATATTAATTTTATAATTAATTTATTAATTAATAAATTACATCTCTAATTATATTGTAATATATTATTTTAAAGATAATCTATATATTTTTAGAATCAAATATATAATTAATAAATTAATTAATATATTTTATATTTTTAGTTTTGTTACATGACCAAATATTGAAAACGTAACTAAAAATACTAAATATGTTTTAAATTCTTATTATTTAGTGAAACCCGTAAATAATTATAAAATATTAAGATTTCATCAAAATTATTTATAAATTTATTATATATTATAATAATAAAATTTATACAATATGCAACTAAAAAACTAGTATAATTGGTAAACTTAATTTTGGTAAATATTAGGGAACTTGTGTTATTTTAAGTTATTTTTGTTTATTAAATGTAATTGCAAAATTGTTAAAAATAAGAATGAAATTGCCAAAGAGTATTGATAGGATAACACAACTGTGACCCTAGGTAAACTACCATAGCAAATCTAACCACTAAGCTTACCTCTCTACTCTACACCAAACAGCAGTAGATTCCATTTATTCTCATCGTCTCCCTGCTTGTGCTTGTTTCTCTAAATATTCACTTTAATTTCTTCGACTAAACCATAAAAATCTAAAAGCAATACTCGGATTCACAAAAAAAAAAAAAAAGATGACAGAAGCTGTGATTAGGAACAAGCCAGGGATGGCCAGTGTGAAGGACATGCCGTTCCTTCAAGACGGCCCTCCTCCAGGTGGCTTCCCGCCGGTCAGATATGCTCGGAGGATCCCCAGCAAAGGACCCAGTGCTATGGCTATCTTTCTTGCTGCTTTTGGTGCTTTCTCTTATGGCATGTATCAAGTGGGTCAGGGCAATAAGATCCGCAGGTACGAATGCTTTTTATTTCTTTTCTTTTGAATGTCTATTTTAATATGTGGATTCTGTTTTTTTTTTTCTTTCTTAGAATTAGAGTTGGAAAGGTGGAAACTTTTTGATTTTTGTTACTGTTACTGGCATGCAATTAGGGATTATAGCAATTTGGTTTTATTCTCTGTGAAGTTTGTGAATTTATGTTTTTGGTAGTGTTTTGGGTATTGTCGGCATCTTGGTTTAATTTTTTATTTTATTTTATTCAACACTACAGGTGTGACTAGTTATGATGTTTTGGATGGTATGTTTGGTTTGATTAATTTTGTTATGGGTGATGAGTGCTGGGAACTGGGTGATAAACTCGTAGTTGAGTATTTGAAGTGAGAGCTAGAAATTGCGCCTGACAAGCATTATGAAATGATAAATTTGTGTGGATTTAGCTGATTTATAGAAATTTTTTTGGTTGTTGGAATTGGTTGGAAAGATGGATACTATATATGCAATTCTCGGAGCATTTATATGTATGCACAGTTAATTCATTATAAAATTTGAAGGACTTTTCCAGAACTTGGAACTTTTGAAGGTTGATGCATATGGTTTTTCAATGGATAAGTGGTTTTGTTGATTTGGTTCTTCATCTCCAGAATGGCTCTACATAGTTACATTTACTTAGCGACTAGTGTGCTGTTGTTTAATCTGGCCAGATGAGGTTCTAGAGGAAAGCATGCTGTGGGGTTCATTGATTTTGAAAGTTATGAGATTAGCCTATTTATGCTTTCCTTATGATGGCTATATATTTATCTTTTTGAAGAAAACCATTTTTTTAGTAAAATCACATCTGCTGGGTGGTTTGATTGCTTGAGAAATGCTTTGAAGTTGTCATTTTAGTTGTGTTAACTAGACTTTTTATGAGGAGTTGCTTATGTAGAAGATGGTACTAACCCTCCGAGGTAACATTTGGTTTTTCAACATGAACTCGTCCCATTCAAATGTAGGGTTTTATTGTGCAGGTCTGTTATCGAACATTTTAACTTGGTGATTATATTAGGACGAGGATGTTAGTTTAATTGATGTTCATCACAAAATATAGCAACATAAGGCAGAGGAATCTTGGAAGATGGATAGATCTAGGAGCATCTTGGTAAATTTACATGTTATATGCTAGTATAATACAGAAAACTTAACAGTAGACTTGGATGTTTCAATGGCCAAAGGAGGCTCTGTTATGAAGGGATTTTATCCCGAACTTGTTGACACAATTGTTTGCAACCTAGTGGGCAGTTATATGCTGAATCATTTGAGGGACCGCCTATCTCTTCTATCCTGAAGATACAAGAATGTTTTTATTATTGGAACTTGAAACTAATAACGAGAACATCTGCTCACTGAATGATGTATTCCTGATATAATTTAGATTTAACAATGAATTGGTGCTTATTTTGACTGGGACAAAGTTGATTTAGTTGGCCATCTCAGTTTTATTCTTTAGCTACTTTTTGCAGAAAGACTATCTTCCTTTTGATTATATTAATTCCAAAGGAGCCTCGAATACTTACTCTAAATGTACATGTTTTCATCAATTAAATGTGAGAGAATATTATATATTGGTGACTAAGAGCATGATTGTTCAATCCCTAGCCTTGAAGTGGTATGTGTGGCTGTCATGGTAATCTTTTATAAGATATGGTTATTATTGCAGCATTTTCACGAAGTCCAGTGATCTCATTGTAGCTATAAAGAGTAGTTTTTCAGGTCATGGCAGGCTGATCTGAATTAATACTTTATAGATATTCAATAGTTAATGCCCTGGTATATTTACCACCATGTATGGATAAATATGGATAAAGTGCAAGTAATTGATGATACCGGCTTAATGTTAAGAGGCTTAGGCCCATTATTAGGGAAGATCAGCAACTGTAAAATTATTACATAAATTATCTTATGCTGCAGGGCACTCAAGGAAGAGAAGTATGCTGCCCGCAGAGCAATATTACCTGTTCTTCAAGCTGAAGAAGATGAAAGGTAGTATTTTCCTCTGCCATGCCTGATATACCCTCCCTGTTTGTATATTGGAGTTTTCCTATTGACTTGCTGTTTCTCTCTCTCTCTCTCTCTCTCTCTCTTTGTTACTTAGGTTCGTCAAGGAGTGGAAGAAGTATCTCGAGTATGAAGCAGAAGTAATGAAAGATGTGCCGGGTTGGAAAGTTGGTGAGAATGTCTATAATTCTGGGAAATGGATGCCCCCAGCAAGTGGTGAGCTGCGCCCAGAAGTCTGGTGATACTGCTTTGTTGGTCTGCACATTTAATTGTCATGAGTCTTTATTTTGATCCAAGTTTCTTTTGTGACTTGGTGTTGTCTCCTTTCTCATGAAATAAAAATTTTAGCCGACAAACTCTTTACATGCACTGGAATACTTGCATCAAAAGCGTCTTATTTCTCTACTTGGCATCATCTCCCAATTATGCAAAAATTGCATAAGATTAGAGGATCATTTTCTTAGTGCTGACATTTTGGCAGTAAATGCATCTCAGTTGTTGCTTTGGGGCTAGGCATCACTTGCCTATTTGATAATTGTTGTTTGATATGTACTGCTCCATGGCCTTTGCGGTTCAGTTAATAATTACTCTGTTTTCTGTGCTTGTTGAAATCACAATAAACTATGACCTAGTTATCATCCTTTGCATTGGAGAATATTTTGCTTCTTGGTTTTTGTCTTTGATTAATGGCTTTGGTTTGAGCTGGCTATCTTATGAGATGGATCATGTGTCCTCCTGTTGCCACCATTGTGGTTTTACCATTTGTTTGTCATAGTCAAGAATGTCTTTGTTGATTCATAATTTTCATGACGATATTCTTTTGTACACGAATTGGCTGCTGGAAACTGTGACGGGGGCTGGTGGTTGCAGTGAAAAAGATGCCACTAACGCAGACAAATCCCCTCTACTGTCAGGGTGCTTGTCTATAATTATACTGTCAATGCATTGCTCAGCCTCTTGGGTCAACAAACACTGGTTTTCCTACCCCAATGGCGTGAATTAATTTGCCAAATGACATTTTGACTCTAAAGTTATGAAAAGTAAAACACAAAACTAAAATTCATTATTGCCCAAAAGAGCATGTATTGTCCATCTTATTCATATCAAGAACAACAACAACGGGCTCTACAGTCATGGCCAGTCATGTTTCTTCCACCAAGTATAGTTATCATCAGAAAGATAAAAACCAGTGTCTGAGACTAACCAGTTTTTTCACACTCAAAACCCTCTTCATTAGCCTAAAAACATCAAAACTTGCATCTTTTACCCCCACCTTATTTGTCATAAAAATAGCGTTTGTCCTCCACACGTTAATCCCGAAATGCCAATGAAAATTCTCTCCGACCTTCAAGATATGGCTACTGAGATCATCATCTTTAGATTTGCAGTGCAACACTAGAAAATCCTTATATTCTTCTGTGCAGCATATGCTAAATACCAAGAAAATAAGAATACGGGAAATCTGGGCGGCAGTAGGGCTCATGGTGGCCGGATAATGTGCCCTGCTTGGTTTTTTGATATTTAAACTGGAGATATATGCAAGGGGTAAGGTTACACAATTATAAGATTAGGGATAAACCAAATCTAAGAAGGTCCATAAATAGTAAATGCAGGATTTAGTATTAGTACATGGTGTTGTTAAAGTGGGGATCAACGTAAGGTAGGTGCAGGCTGCTTGTGTATTTCCCGACACCATATTTACAATTTTTAGGTTGCAGGGTAGAGGAGCATTAGGATACATGAATGCGAGATGGTATCTCAGATCGCTAGATCACTTGCTAACACATTTGTTGGGATTAATTATATGGGGTAATTGCAATTTGCCCCGCTAAATTTTGCCATACTACATTAGTTAGAATTTCACTTAATAATTTACCTCTGTTAATTTATAATAATATATTAATTTCTCATTCTATTAACTATTTGGTTAGTTTTACTATTAAGTTAAAATGAAAAGATAAAAAAATACCTTAATTAATAAAAATAAAAATAATAGATAATTATTTTGTGGTTTTACTATTTGACAACTTAAAATATTTAGTTTTTTTTTTTTTTTTAAGATAAAAAAGAGATATGCGATTAAAAATTATGACAAAAAGAAATATTTAACCATTAAAAAGTATCGACTTTAACTATCTTTATTTTTGATTAGCGGTTACTATCATATGTCTCGTGTTTAATAATATGAGTTTAGAACTTAATAATTCAAAAAATGTTATTATTTGACCGGTAAATCGATCTAATCGGATTAATGATTTCTTAAACCGTGATTTAACAGTCAAATAATAGAATTAAAAGTTGTTAAACTCTAAATTCGTATTATCAAACATGAGCAACTTGATAATAATGACTGATGAAAATGAAGGTGGCTGAATCCTTACAAATCGAGATTTTTAACAGTGGGATACCTTTTTTGTCACAATGTCTAGCCACATGTCTTTTTTTATCTAAAAAAAACTATATATTTTAAATATAATACAGTGAAACCACAAATTACATTTTATACTTTATTCTTAAAAGTCAAGTAAATCACTATTTCTCTCTGACCAGTTTAGTTTACAACTCATTTTAGGTTTTTCCTTAAGTACGTTAGGCTATAACAAGGATTCAATTTGAGATTTACATTCATGATAACAGTTGCAATGCCATTGAGTTAACTCAATAGTTATTATTGGTTTCTAATTGAGATCAATGAGTGGAGAAGGAGGAAAAAAATAAATAGAAGGAGAGAACAACTTATGTGGATTAAAGCTGTCACTTTTAATATTCGAATATAATTGAAAGATGGTATATTAATTAAGTCCAATTAATAAAATAATAACTTTATGTTTAGAATAGTAAAAGAAAATGGTTATTATCCATTTTTATTTAATTTTAATTTCCACTCCAGCTAAAATAAAAGTATCTGTTGATTGATTTATTAATCAAAACTTCCATCCTGATCATATCTGTGTTCCTTACAGCAAGAGTCATACTAAAAATTCAAATTTACAAGCTTATGGTTTTATTAATTTCTTTCTCCATACAGTTCTCCAATGAAAATAAAAGGAGCAAATGAGAAAGTGCATAGACATATATATCCAGCTCTTATTAACAACATTTTCTTGTATAAAACCACATCACATGATAGAACAACCATGAGGGTTCTCGTCGCTAAAAGTTGAGCCAGACTGGCGGCTAAAAATGGAAGACTGAACAGGATGACGATAATACCCATAATCACTGCTGTCATATCCATGCTTATAGTAGTTGTAAGAAGAGGAAGGCTGAGGAGCATAATAGTTTAAAGGACCATTAACTTCATGTTGATTATAATAATGATTTGAGAGGCTGTGGTGCTCTGGATTGTAAGGTAATTGCCATAGCTCTGCCCTCCTTCCTGTTTTTCGAACTGTCTTGAGAACTTTTTTCTGGTCTGCATATCCTGTTACTGTCACCTTCTGCAACCCCATGTCTATGTCAATATCATCCACACCTGAGAAAGGGTATAAAGGGTAACTTCTTAATTTTTTCTCCAACCACATTCCCATAATAAATCAGACCATTTAGAAACATGCCCACCTAATAACTTTACATTCTAAAATCACAAGAAAGATTTCTCATGAATAATAACTGAGCCCTAATGCATATATTGGTGATATATATATTATTAGTACGTAACGGTTTAGTGTCAGTTTTTCAATATTTAAATATATATCATTAATTTATGTATTAATAATTTATTCTTCATACTCGAGACTAAAAGCTTTGTTCAATCAGTTAGGAGATGATGTATACCTTTTAGTTTTTGTAAAGCACTTCTCACCTTGCTCTCGCATCCGGCGCAATCCATATGTACTCTCATCTCTATCATCTGAATCAAACAAGTAGTAAAGTTAAAGCTATTTATTTGTGAAAAATCATACAAGAATTGATTAAGGACGGATCACGAGCAATACAAAGGAGTTGAAAAAGAAAAGATAGATCAACCTAGAAAAAGGTAGATCAAAAGAAGGATAAAGATCAATGCTTACCGTCATTTTGCCTTCTGAAAGTATTCGAAAAGCTGATTTATTGAGTTGAGTATATATGATCTATTATTACTTGAAAGAAAAGTTATGATACTTGGGATAGCAGTCTTGATGGATTGCTCTAATATATATATGATCAAGAGCATTATCACTTCAACTATAAGCTATGACATAACTTAATATAATGGACCGACTTTTTTTTATTTCTTCTATACTATGGCTTGCATGTGGGAGTTGGACGTTGGAGGGACATTACATATAGACAACTAATCAATTAAGGAATTCAAAGAGCCCTATGGAGGCCAATAGGAAAATGCCACATGTGAATTAGAACAATAATAGCTTGCATGCATGGGGAGAGCTTAATTCGTGAATGCAAGTGATGTGAAGAAAATGCACCTATAAATTAATATTGAGCGTTAGAGGCGGTGATGGAGAATTGCACATGGCGATTCCAGCGGATCTTGTTTAATTGCTTTTCTGTTTCTTTTGCTTTTTGATAATTTACTTCTCCCAACCAAACAAGTAAACCATATATCATTTCTTAGGAAGAAGAATAAGGAGAAGAAGCAGCACACAGTGTGAGAATTGGAGTAAAAAGCCAGTTATACAACCATTTGAATGTCATATTCTTTCGGGTTGATTTGATTCAGATCGTTGGAATTTGAATTCACAATCTTACGACCCAGAGAACTTCCATACTCATTTTGTTTTGGGTGCCAGTATGGAAAATGCAATTCCTGTTGAATCCTAGGAGACAGGTTAATGGCTGAACCTCATATATAATTTTAGAGCAAATTACTTTGACCACAGTTTTTATAATATTAATACTTTTGTCCCTATTATTTAAAAGTTGAATTAAAAAGTCGTTAGGTTTTGATTCTGTCATTTTTATTAGATTTTATTATTAGTTAAAGAATTAAATAGTAGAAAACTTCGGTTTGATTCTCAATCTTATTATCAGATTGATTAACAATTAAATCTAAAGAATTCAAAACTAGTGATCTCTTAATTTGATGTTTAAACAAGATTTTGTTTAGTAATGGTGCTTGTAATTTGTAACACCTGTACTATAATAATAATAATAATAATAATAATAATAATAATAATAATAATAATAATAATAATAATTGTGACGGTGATGATAATAAAACTAAAATTTTTAAAATTTAATATATGTGATTAGAATAAAGAATTTCTATTTTAAATGGGATAGTTTAAAATAGATTATTATCGACAACCTTATTTTCAAAAGGATATTTAAGTGCAAGATAAAAATAAAAAGGATTTATTAAACTATATTTAATTAGTTTGATTTCTTAAATAATTAATTAGGTGAATTATATAAGGATAAATTACTTTTCATAAATGTTATACTCAAATTTACTCTCGATATGAGTATATAAATTAAATATTATATTTAAAAATTATAAAAAAGTATATTTTTATAAAAGAATTTATCATGGAAAATAGCAAGATTTTAATTAGCAAAATGGTAATGGATTTAATTGAAAAAGAGTTACTAAATTGATTAATTAAGTTAATTTAGTATTAGAATTAAATTAAAATTTATATTTAAGATAGGGCTAAAATTATAATTGAATTAGTATGGGTTAAAATGGAAATTATCAACTTTGGTATTTTTATAAATAAGTATATCGGTGGGGGTATTTTAGTAATTTTTCTATTAAAGGCAAGGGTCAATAAGTAACTCTATGTTTATAATAGTTTCAATTTAGCCCAAAGGTAACAACTAAGGGCTTAATTGAAAGAGTGAAATCAAGCTTGAGGGTTTAAGAAGAACTTCTAGGGATTAATAGTTAGTAACTAAAGAATAGAGGGGTTAATTATATATATGGGTAAGAAAAGTAAGGAAAAGAAAGAAAGAGAAAAAAAAAATGAAGAAAAAGAGAGGGGGGAGAGAAAGCTTGACTGCCATCAATGGCAGAAGGAGGAGGAGCTGGCCGGAGGTGCAACAGAGGCCGACGAGTGGGATGGCAACAATGTCAGCAGCTCTAGCAGGCGATAGGCGGTAAGAAGGCTGTGTAGATAGTAACCACTTGTCGACCTCGTTCTGGGCGACTCCGGCGACTAATGGCGGCTGTCTTGGTCTTTAAATGACCAGCAATTTGAGGACTTTCTAATGGGAGCAGCGATGAGAGTGGCAGGAGAAAGAAGATCTGACGATGTGAATAGTGTAGGGGCAGTTTGATTTTTCGAATTAATGATCAAAGAACACATTCAAACTCCTCTCATCATAAGATTTCCGATGGCACTGGTTTCGTGGCGATCTGACTCCATTGGAAAAATGACAGTTGAAACTGTCCGTGATGTATCGGGATGATCGGAGGCTGGATCGGAGAATCAAATACTAGAATCATTGTTTGCGCATTGTCTCGAGTCTGTAGGCGCGCTTGGATTGTCGATTGGATTCCGTCGGTCGGAGGCGAGTTGACTGAGTTCAGCACGTGTTTGGATAATTTCTTAAGTTTAATGATTTTAGAAATTGTTGATTAAAAATATACTAGTATTAATTTGGAGAAAAATAAATAAATAAAAGTATTTTTGAAAATCAAAACATATGTCATTAAAATGAGTAAATTTAGCAATGTGATAATTTTATAAAGACTATTATTAGTTGCCTTATAAATATTAATAAGGAGAAGCAAATTAATTGGAATATACAAGTTAATTGAACTTAATAACAATAACTAGAAATTTCAGAAATTTAATTTAGTAAGTTTCAATTGAGATTTTTAATTGAGTAGTTTATAATTAAATTTAATTGTGTTATTAGTAGATAATTGATATATTAATAGAAGAATATTATATTTAATTAGAAGAAATAAATGTAGTAAATTTATATTTAAGTGATTAGAGAAAATAGGTGGAATTAATATTAGCTATATAATAATAAGATTACTGGCCTAAAATAATTAGTATATTTTGATGTCTAAATTGTAAGATAGATCAATTATTATTTTATATTTAAAGTTAATTATAATGGCCAGTAAATAAAATATTAATATTTGAAAATAAAATTTAATTTTGAGGTCTCGAATGGAATTTCTGTGGGTTACGCCGTATGAATTTTTCTGTAGGTTTTGGATCCGTTTCTACGGGGAGAATTAGTCTGTTTTATAGGAGAGGTGCTGCCAAATTCTCGATAGAATTAACTAAATAGGATAGATAGAGAATTAATAGAATTATACTAAAAGAAGTTTAGAAATTTAAAAGTTAGAATTAGATTTTTTAGGTATTCAGTAGTAAACATTGGTTAAAGGTTATTAGAAATAGATTTAAGATAAATTCTAAAGTATGTTTGTGCATGGAATTCTAGGATTTATGCTCGCGAATAATAGTCTAGAGGAAATTAGCACAGAACCTTAGTGAAGGTATAGTTAGTCGAGTCCTACATACTAGGTGAGTGGATAAACTTATAACATTGTAGTTTTCTTTAATATATATATATATATATATATATAGATATATATATATATATGGGCTGAGCCTTGTTGTGTTTGAACACTCCAAATATCTTTAAATGCTGCACAGTGCAAGCCCATTTTATATGATACTCCAACCTAGTTTTTTGTGAAGTTGGTGTATGTTTTAGAAGTTAAATAATGAATATAATTTTGTTTTGCCATTTGTTTTTTCTTAAGTTGTTAAACAATCAATAATTGTATGTACATATTTTATATAATAAATATTTTATTTTATGAATTTTTCTTCAAATAAGGAAAAGTCGAATTAGGAAGATAAGAAATATTTTCTATAGTACCTGGGAGGATGATGGTATTTTAAATTATTATTGTTATTATTATCAAAGGATTATGTTGTGATTGGAATAAGTGTACACACTCATTTATGTAGCCTATATGATCACACCTTAGATGTCGGGTGTTAATTAAAATATACTGTCTTTGGGACAACGCTCAATATACATATGCTTTTCGGGTGTATATTGGGTGGTTACCTTTTTGGAGTATTGTCTATGCCCGTATGGTAGGGATTTGCACTTTAGTGCTGCCAGGTTAGACATCCGTTGCGTGCAAAACTGCTAGGGATCAGTAGAAGATATTTATGAGTGTGCACAATTTTTTATTACACTTTTAATTATTGATACTATTGTGGTTGTTATTATTATTATTATTATTATTATTATTATTATTATTATTATTATTGTTATTATTATTATTATTATTATTATTACCGTTACTAATATTACTAGTAAGGATAGTAAGTAGTTTAATTTTACGATTCTATCCTCTGACGGTTTAACTAGCTGGATTTATATTTGCATTTTCTTTCAGTTATTTAGTTTGATGTACAATTCCTTATCTATTTCTCCTTGTTATTTGTTTATCCTCTCACTGAGTTTTTACTTACCCCCTTATTTTTTTCCACCAGTGTTATGCAGGATGTTAAGAGTCAGATCAGATTAAAAGACGAGCAGTTAGAGCTTTGGGTTGCTAGACTCCATGGTTCGGGAAAGTGAAGATATAAGATTAGATAGTTAGGCCCAGTCTGGGCAAGGCCGTTACATAATTTATTTGTTGAATAATAATAAAACCTGAAAATATTATTTATTATTATTTATTTAAATATATATATTCATCTAATAACTTGGACTATAAAATAAGGATATCCTTCCTTTAATAACATATAACATAATTTAAGGTGATGCGCTTTTCGACAATTGTTGAGGTCGGACGAAACGACTATTATTATGATCAGGAATTGATGACCAATTATAAGCCTTAGTCCAAGTAGAATTATTGTTGCCAAAGTATATACCGACCTCAGTGATTTTCCAGTAACACTCTCTGGTTCCACCACACCTTCGTTCATCAGAATCTCTATCAAGATTAAAAGCTACGATGCTCTGCCGTTGAGAACGTGAATAACCCCTAGATAAGTTACATTGATAAGTAACATCTTTAGTATAGCTGACAGAGAAACTCCAATGGTACTGCTGCCACAATCTAATCAAGGTAAAATTGCCTACATGGAAACATTGCCCATGTATAGGCATCTCGATTCCGCTTTCGCAGCCATTGAGAATGTAGACAGTGTATTTGTAGTGAGTGTGTTTTCCTTTATCTTGTACAGAAACCGCTACTACTTGGGTTATGAATAGACTTACTACAACAATGGCAAGGAGAAAGAAGAGATTAACTGAAGACTTGGACATGTTTGCAATACACAATGTTGCTGCTTCTTGTGAAGTGCTTAGATTTATATATGTTCAAAAAGCTAAAGGGAGAGTAAAGAGTTGTATGTTTTGAGCAATAAAATCTCAATTCTAAATATGCATATCATGAAAAGCCCTAAAATTAGTAGAAAGAATGCATCATACTTACATCACATAATATATGAATAATAGGTGTGTTGTGAAATGTTTAGATTTTTATAGGTTGAAAAAGCTAAAAAAGAGAGTAGAGCTGTCCGTTTTGAGTAATAAAATCTCAGTTATAGATATGAAATATCATGAATGATATAAAATTATTAGAAAGAGAAATACCCTGTAATGCATCATACTGACATCACACAATATTATGAACAAGAGAGATATATATGTTAATTTTAAATAAAATTAAGACAAAATATAACGACACTCTACTCCATTAAAAATATAATTTAGAAATATTTTTAAATTAATTTAAGAAGTAAAATACTTGACATATATAGAATATGAAAAAGATATAAATGCGTATCTAGATTGTACAATTGCAATTAGAAAAGCATTACTTTTAGCATACACTTTAGTTAAACTGAGGTTATTTAAACAAAAGTGTATGTATGAGATGGTAAGCTTATAAAATTTCAAATTTTTAAGTTTTAGAAATGCAATTACGCTAAAATTTTGAGGTATTATTTTACTGCTTGTAAAAATTTTACGAGACACGCTCTAAATTAATCACACTAACTCTGAATACTAGATTAAAAAAGAAAAACTAAAATTATCCATAATATTATATAATATATTAAAAAATAATGCTCTCTCATAATTTAGGTAAAGTTTAAATCCAAATCAAAGCATCTGCAGAAATTCAATCCGATGAAATAATTAGATGAATACAATAAAATCTATTTAATATTAAAATTCAATTGGTTTAACTTTTTACTTTGACTCTACAGTTGATAATTATAAAGCGAACCCACAGTTTAATATCTAGATAGGCTTAAAGATTCATGAAACAATATGTTAATTCTGAATTTTACTGTATGTTTGACTATAAAACATAAAAATCTAAAGTTTTCGGTTAGACACACCCACAGATTTCTTCTGTCGCATAAATATATTAGTACCTTTCTGTTATTATGTGTGTTTCATTTCCTGCTTATTCATCAATTACAGTAAAGTGCCTTAAAATAACAATTCAATGGTAAAGTTGGTTAGGCTTTTGGACCCGTTTCTATAGGGAGAATTAGTATGTTTTATAGGAAATGTGCTGCCAAACTTTCAGTAGAATTAATTAAATAAAATAGATAAAAAATTAATAGAATTATGCTAAAATAAGTTTAGAAATTTAAAAGTTAGAATTAGATTTTTAGATATTTGGTAGTAAACGTTGGTTAAAGGTTATTAGAAATAAATTTAAGATTAATTCTAAAATATGTTTGTGCATGGAATTCTAGGATTTGTGTACTCGAATAATAGTTCCGAGGAAATTAGCAAAGAACCCTAGTGAAAGTATAGTTGGTTGAGTCTTGCATACCATATGAGTGGATAAACTTATAACATTATAATTTTATTTAATATATATATATATATATATATATATATATATATTATAATATTATATATGTAATCATATGCACAAATTTTATATAATAAATATTTTATTTTCTGAAATTTTCTTCAAATAAGGAAAATTCGAATTAGGAAGATGAGAAATATTTTCTATAGCACCTCGGAGTGGATGATGGTATTTTAAATTATTATTATTATTATTATTATAAAAGGATTATATTATGATTAGAATAAGCGTACACACTCATTTATATAGTTTATATGATCACACTTTGGATATCGGGTGTTAATCAAAATATATTATCTTTGAGACAACGCTAAGTATACATATATTTTTGGAGCGTATACTAGGTGGTTATCTTTTTGGAGTATTTTCTATTCACGTATGGTAGGGATTTGCACTTTAGTGCTTCCAGGTCAGACATCCATTGCACCCAAAACTGCTAGAGATCAGTAGAAGACATTTATGAGTTTGTACAACTTTTTATTACACTTCTAATTATTGATATTATTGTGGTTGTTATTATTATTACCGTTACTAATATTACTGGTAAGGATAATAAGTAGTTTAATTTTACGATTCCGTCCTCTGACAGTTTAACTAGCGGATTTGTATTTGCATTTTCTTTTAATTATTTAGATTGATGTATAACTCATTGTCTATTTCTCCTTGTTATTTTTTTATCATCTCACTGAGTTTTTACTTACTCTCTTATTTTTCTTCACCACTGTTATGCAGGATGTTAAGAGTTATATCAGATTAGAAGTCAAGGACTTAGAGCTTCAGGTTGCTAGACTCCCAGAAAAGTGAAGATAGAATATTAGATAGTTAGGCCCAGTTTGGGCAATGACCATTACATAATTTATTTGTTGAATAATAATAAAACCTGAAAAATATTATTTATTATTATTTATTTAAATATATATATTCATCTAATAACTTGGACTATAAAATAAGGATAGTCCTTCCTTTGATAACATAACATAATTTAAGGCGATGCACTTTTCGGCAATTGTTGTGGTTGGACGAAACGACTATTATTGTGATCAGAAATTGACGACCAATTATAAGCCTTAGTCCAAGTAGAATTATTGTTGCCAAAGTATATACCGACCTCAGTGATTTTCCAGTAACACTCTCCGGTTCCACCACACCTCCGTTCATCAGAATCTCTATCAAGATTAAAAGCTATGATGCTCTGCCGTTGAGAACGCGAATAACCCCTAGATAAGTTACATTGATAAGTAACATCTTTAGTATAGCTGACAGAGAAACTCCAATGGTACTGCTGCCACAATCTAATCAAGGTAAAATTGCCTACATGGAAACATTGCCCATGTATAGGCATCTCGATTCCGCTTTCACAGCCATTGAGAATGTAGACAGTGTATTTGTAGTGAGTGTGTTTTCCTTTGTCTTGTACAGAAACCGCTACTGCTTGGGTTATGAATAGACTTACTACAACAATGGCAAGGAGAAAGAAGAGATTAACTGAAGACTTGGACATGTTTGCAATACTCAATGTTGTTGCTTCTTGTGAAGTGCTTAGATTTATATATGTTCAAAAAGCTAAAGGAAGAGTAAAGAGTTGTGTGTTTTGAGTAATAAAATCTCAATTCTAGATATGCAATATCATGAAAAGCCCTAAAATTAGTAGAAAGAATGCATCATACTGACATCACATAATATATGAATAATAGATGTGTTGTGAAATGTTTAGATTTTTATAGGTTGGAAAAGCTAAAAAAGAGAGTAGAGTTGTCCGTTTTGAGTAATAAAATCTCAGTTATAGATGTGAAATATCATGAATAATGTAAAATTATTAGAAAGAGAAATATCCTATAATGCATCATACTGACATCACATAATATTATGAACAAGAGATACATATGTTAATTTTAAATAAAATTAAGATAAAATATAACGACACTCTACTCTATTAAAAATATAAATTGTAATGTTTTTAAATTAATTTAAGAAGTAAAATACTTGACATATATAGAATATGGAAAAGATATAAATGCATATCTAGATTGTATAAGTGCAATTAGAAAAAGCATTACTTTTAGCATACACTCTAGTTAAACTGAGGTTATTCAATACAAAAGTATATTTATAAGATGGTAAAATTATAAAGTTTCAAATTTTTAAGTCTTAAAAGTGCAATAAGGCTAAAACTTTGAGGTATTGTTTTACTGCTTATAAAAATTTTATCAGACACTCTAGATTAATCACACTAACTCTGAATACTAGATTAGAAAAGAAAAATTAAAATTATCCACAATATTATATAATATATTAAAAAATAATGCTCTCTCATAATTTAGGTGAAATTTAAATCCAAATCAGAGCATCTACAGAATTTCAATCCGATGAAAGAATTAGATGAATACAATAAAATATTTAATATTAAAATTCAATTGGTTTAACTTTTTATTTTGACCCTACAGTTGATAATTATAAAGCAAACCCACAGTTTAATTTCTAGATAGGCTTAAAAATTTATTAAACAATCTGTTAATTTTGAATTTTACTATATGTTAGACTATAAAACATAAAAATCTAAATTTTTCGATTAAAACAGACTCGTGTAGCAACCCACATATTTCTTCTGTCACATAAATAGATTAGTACCTTCCTGTTATTATGTGTGTTTCATTTCCTGCTTATTCATCAATTACAGTAAAGTGCCCTAAAATAACAATTCAATGGTAAAGTTGGTAAGTTGGTTAGGGTTAGCATAGAGGTCTCTATCTTTACAAGAAACATATCATTCATTCATGGTCCAAAGATAAAATATCTCCGGCTATCATTTGTCTAACAACTGAGTGCAAGATTAGTCTTTTCCCAACTTCACACATACCCCCAAAAAAAAAGGGATAATTTCACTCTTCTTATCTCAATTTTTCTTGTAATTTTTTCCTAATAATTAATAATTATAAATAAAATTTTATTAATTATTCAACGTCTAATAGAGTTAGTTTTTAAAGAATTTATAAATCAATAAATTATTAAATATTAAGTATAAAAGACTGACCATATATATATGTTAATAAGAATTAGAGTAAATATTCTTTATTAATAGTATTTTTTTATTTCATATTTAAAATAAAATAAAGAACAACTGAGAAACATCATCTCATGTTGGTCAAAATCTAACTTATTATGCTAATTTCATCAGCCAAAGCTCAATTTTCTGACAAATAATGCGTTTATGTTTGTTTTTAATTTTCCAATTTTATATACCATCAATTTACAATGAGATGTGAATTTTTAAGTGGTTTAATGAGAGTTTGGTTGATAAAAATATATATTTTTCTTTATCAATGAGAATTCAACTCTTTTAAAACGTATTATGAACGATAGAAAATATTTGATATTTAAGAAAGAAAAATTAAGAGTGAATCTTATAGTAAATAAGAGTGAACAAAAGCACTAGTAATACCATTAAATATCTCTTATTGATGTTAAATAGCCCTTTGTTAAGACTCATATTCTTATCGTGCAGCTCCTGAGTTTCTGTCGGCATTTCTAACTCTAACTATGCTGAGCTTGTTGCAGATAAGAGGAAGTAACAGCTTACTATACAAAACCCCACTCTTCATTTTGAGGAGTTAAAGTTGAATCCGATTCAGATATTGTCATCTCATGGAGTAAAGGTAATAATGTGAGTAGAAGGCCCTTCAAATTAAGAGCTGAGTTTAATGCCATTGACTCAGTTATAGAGCACATCAAATAACTTTTCTTTATACGCGTGCATTGAGGTGGAAAAAAGAAGAAGGAATGAAGTATTTCTAGCGTGGTTATGTAGCTTCTGTTTGCTGCAACATGTTCTTGGAAGGCATTGATGAGAGGAGAATAATACCTTTTCCAGGTTTCAGCTTGGTGTTTGTTTCCAGGACTGCCTTCAACTACTTTTTGCTTTGTCGGTCTAGATGATGCTGGATAATTTTGCTTCCATGATTGATTTTACTTATTCAGGTGTTGTCCCCAAAATTGTTAGCCCTCTACCAGCAAGCTCCAGTTCTTCCACACCTCCTCTCTCTAGACTATCAGTAGCTTGATCAAATGCTACATATGAATTTCTTGTGCTTGTCTAACCTTGTTATTTCACGTTTGATAATGAACTTTCAGTAAAGCTCCATAAGCAGTGGTGCCCAAAATTGTTAAGGGTAAAAGGGTCTTGATTTATTGCAGGTTCCACTCGGGGTCTTCATACTTGATTCGAGAAGGACTATATATATATATATATATATATATATATATATATATATATATATAGATATCCTTCTTGTGCATGAACCATGCAAATCAATGCTAGAAAGGAAGCTAAAGGAGAAGAATAAGACATGATTAATTTACGAGCTGGTGGTGATATATATGTTCTTAATTTTGGAGGATTTATATAGAAAAATATTAGCATCGATTATGGTAAGTAGGCAAATTAACAATTAGTGTAATTAAAGAGGGAAGGAAAATAGCCTGCATGCGATCCGCGATTGCCCATTCGCTAAATTTATCTGGCAGTGGTTAGTTAAACAAAACCATTGGTCTCATTTCTTTTCTCTTGATGTTCTAATTGGCTTACTCTTAATCTGTCCCAATCTAACCCTGAAGTTTGTGATAGTTTTAACTCTAATACCAGCAATTTTGAGAAGCCTATTCATAGAATTATCAACACCTGCAAATGTGTGGTGAAATCTCTGGCTCAGGACAAGGATCTGGGTGACAACACACTAGGTAATAGTTGTAGTTCGAACTCTGGCAGACGTCAGGTGGGACGGATCCTCCTAACCATGGGTGGATAAGCTCAATACAGATGGAGGGCTTCGCAACAACATTGCTACAGCCGCTGGTCTGTTACGTGATGAAATCGGTAGATGGATTGCAGAATTTTCTCGGAAGATTGGCTCGTGCTAGTCTTTGAAGCGGAAACGTTGGGGCTTTACTCAGATCTCAATCTAGCTTGGTCGTTAGGGTTTCGTGGAATCCAAGTGGAAATGGACTCTTCCACCGCTGTCGATAGTGTGTCCACTAAAGCAGTTCGGGGACTGCCTGCTGCAGTTGGTATCTTAGTCAAGAGAGACTGGTGTATCCGTGTAAAACACATTTTCAGAGAGGCAAACGCTTGTGCTGTTGGCCTGGCAACTCTAGCTTTTGATTCGAACGTTGGTTGTCAAACTTTGTTTGATCCTCTTCCGGTTATTTCTCATTTGTTGCTTGGTGATAGTACGGGCATAGTCTTTCCTCGGGAGTGATCTTATCTTGTTTTTCTGTTTCGGGCGTGTCCCAGTTTTCACGCTCCAGTTTTTCCCCACCAAAAAAAAAAAAACGGGGCTCACCAATTCTTATTTTTTTTTACAGATACCCATCGGGCTATGAACTACACAGCAACGGTAATTATCCATTTTCACTCACTATAAAAGTAAAATCTCACTTAATGCAAAGCATATGATTCGAACTCAAGACCTCTTACTTCCAAGAGCAAATACTCTTACTATTTTAAGCTAAATCTCAAATATGGAGCTCTACAATTATTAGCATAATTAAAAGATTTGTTTTAATTGACTTACCTTATATATAAATATATATTTTTTTGGACGGATTAAGCAGATTTTTAAAAAATTTCTGAAAATATCTTAATTCATTTATGCTAATTCTTTTACTTTATGTTATATTTTAAATTATATTTGGTAGGATAAGTGAAAAACATGAAATCATAAAGATTTAACCGTTAAAAAAGTTTAAAATCTTTATGACTTTTGATAATGGTAATAATAATATCACTTATTCATGTCATGACACCTTAAATTAAATAATCAAAATTAAGAATTGACTTAAAGACTTTTTTTTATTAAAATTAAAACAATTGATCAAAATTATCAAAAGTCATATAAATTTAAAATTATTTCGACCATTGGATCTATAGTAAAATAAAATTATAAACTATTATAGATAGCTAGGAGGCTAAGGTTAGAAGTTCAGCTTATAACACTTTATTTCTCGTTGTACTTTAAGAACTTCAGACTATTAAACTATGATAACTTATAGAAAAAAAGGGTATTTGTACAATTTGTTTTCAAAAATATATTATATATTGGAATTGAGAATGGAACAATTCGATCAACACAGCACTAAGTAATTGCAAGAGTATAAAGATTCGTGTGCATTTAATTTATTCTTCACTCTTTAGCATTAAGGAATTTAGATTTATCTTAGTGGTAAAATTTGATTTGGGGTCTCCTTTCTTTTATACCATCATTCATTTTATGATTATCAGTAGGTCGATGACATCAGATGCCTTAGCTCCTTCAGCAATCAATCAATGGTGGTGGAATGGATTAGAAGCTACCTCCTATTTTTCTATTCACAACACAAATCCTCTTATTAAGAAAACTTATTTATTCTTTTCAGGGATTAAAGCTTTGAACAGAAATTACAATTTCACTTTTATTGTTCTTAACTGAACATTAGGATAAATACATATATATATATATATATATATATATATATATATATATATATATATCTTTTCCTTCTTTTTACTACTGCAGCCAGTCATATCGTAGAAGCCACATCTCATTGTCCACACTAAAATAGATCCCATCATCTTGAGCTCTCCAGTAGCAAATGTTTCCTCCATCATTACAACACATAGATCCCTCTATTTTCTGTCTGAAAACATCAACATGTTGATGCTTTGATCCCCATGTCATATCACAAGTGAACCATGTCTTAGGACCAATGAATTTCACTCCGAACCTGAACTTGAAATCTCCTCCTTTGTATAGAGTATGGCCCCCGAGGTCATCATCCCTCGATTGGCAATGGAGGAACAGTGGGTGTTGATTGGTACTCAGGCCATTGATGACGTGAACTGTAAACTTGAAGCAAAATCTCACTCTTGGTTTTTCAACTACTTGGGGTTGCCATGAGAGGACTGGATGATAAAAATTTGCTACAAGTAAAATGAGAGAGAAAAGAGTGCAGCTACTAGGAGCCATGCTTAGAATTGGGTATGTTGCCAAAGATTTTCATATATGTGTATTTATATTCAAAGCCAAAGTAGGGATTTAATAAATCAGCTTCTGATCGAACTCAAAATCTAAATCTAATGAAAATTTTAAAATTTTTATACTCGGCAAATTATGTAATAGTTAACTTTACAAACTTTATTAGATTGCTTTGTATTTATAAAGAAAGATATACATGACATATAGAGTTAATAATAAAAGGAAAAAAATGAAAAATCATTGCTTAAACTTGGTATATTGTCCCCACCTATACATTAAACCGATAAATGACTGACATATACTTCAAATAATGAATATGTGTTAATCATCCAGTACTAAAGTCGAAGACATTCACAATATGTGTCTCTCTTTTTCTATTATAGTGTATACATCAAATTCGAGCAAGAATTTTCTAGAAAAAGATAATATATGAAAATAAAAGAAAATGCAATACTAATTGAAACGAATATTGAAGAAAAAAGAAAAAAAATGAATTAGTAAGGCAACATAATAGAAAACCATTATGTGACCTGACAAAAAAGGTGAGAAAATCAACTATAATTATGTTCTAGATTTGGTCCTCGCTTTTCTTTAATGATGTAGATTTTCAAATCCCTTATTAATTGGCAGTCAATGAGTGTAAATATATAGAACAATCTTCCTTTATAACAATTTTTACTTCATTCGTAGTAATATTAAGTTCATGTGTGATCCATTTACTATACGGAGGGCTTTTTCTTTAGTTAGGGAATTTAGAAAACAAAAATTCCAATTTAAAGTTAAAGTGAGAGAAATTTTAGTTTTAGGATAGTTTGAGAAGTATTTTCAAATTTATGGTAGAAATTTACATGTGTGGATACTGTCCACCAGTTAGACTGGCGGATATCACTGTCCCCATTCCAAATAGCGGACAAAAAAATTAAAATTAAGGCTATCCATTAATTGAAATGGCGGATAGAGCCTGTAATTAAAAAAAAAAATTGTTCACCAATTCAATTGGCGGACATGTTTCAAATTATAATAAAAAAAAATTATATACACCAATTGGAGGGATAAACAGGTTTGAGATGTACCCAAAAAAATGTCTATCAATTTTACCGGCGGACACGGAATAATAATAATTATAAGATTAATTTAATTTTAATAAATTTTATTTATAAAAATATATTTATAATAAGTGATTAAATTAAAATTATTGTACGTAAAAATATATAAATTATTATAATAAATTTAAAATATGTTATTACACGATACAGTTGAATATTATGAAACGACTAATAAATTAAAATTAATTATTATATAAATTAAGATAACCATTTCATATCCCATGGATTTTTTACGATAATTCATGTGTTAGAAAAGTTCTAAGATAATTGATTAAATTAAATTTAATTATTATGTAAAATAGTCAAGTACATATATAATAATAGTATTTATGTGCTACAATATAGATTTTTTCTTAATTTAATACATTAAATTTTTTTTATCATGTTAGAGTAGAAATATATAAAATTCTAAATTTATGATTGTTTTAGAAATAAATTTCATTTTATGGTACTTTTAAAAATAAAAAAAAAAATTGGTCCTTTTGCCAGTCCAATAGACGGATAGGACCAAATTTTTTTTTTTTTTTGACTTTTAAAAGTAACATAAAATGAGATTTATTTCTAAAACAACCTTAAATTTAGAATTTTGTATATTTCTATCCTAAAGTGATACATTTTTTTTTAAATATATTAAATTAAGAAAAAGACCATATACGAACATCTAAAAGAAATGACAATTTAATACTAAGATTGAGTATATGCAAAATCATTCAATCGGGTGATAATTTTATGATGTCAAATGAAAATCTAATATTGAATACGAAACTCTCTCTATAAGGGAGAAGCTCATGGTAAAGGCCAAAGTATAATTTCTTAAAGATATATTTTAGTGGTAAAAATTTTATGATCTCTCAATCAAGAATTTAAAGAGAGGAACTACTTTAATAATATAGGTAGATCTATTGAAATAATAAAATAAAAAATAATAGAAAACATACGAGAATAATAATCGTGATACAATCTCGTTTTTTATATAATAATATTGATTTTAACACTCACTTTATTTTCTTTGAACTTGTAAAAATGTGTATATAATTTATTTTCCTTACATATGTGTCATTTTAAAACCATTCATATCTTCTGATCCATTCCACATTATTAGTACTAAAATAAATCCCATCATCTTGGGCTCGCCAATAGCAACTGTTACCATCAGCACAGCACATAGGTCCTTCAACTTTCTGTCTAAAAACATCAACATGTTGATGCTTTGATCCCCATACCATATCACAACTAAACCAAGTATTGGGTCCAATTAACTTAATACGAAACTTGAAATTGAAATCTCCTCCGACATTCAGTGTATGGTCACCGAGATCATCATCTCTTGATTGGCAATGGATATATAAAGGATTTTCATTGCTGCTTAAGCCATTCATGACATGAACTCTATACTTGATGCAGAACAGTTTGTCGGTTTCGAGTAACGTGGGTCGCCATGCAAGAACTGGATGAAGATAAATAGTTGTTGACAGAAGGAAAATGAGACAGAAAATAGTTAATGTAGGAGCCATGCTTAGAAATGAAAAGATATCAGTAAAGCTTCTTGTGCAATACTTTTTACATGGCCATTGCCTTGGTGTATTTATAGAGAAAATAAGATTGGAAAAGTTACTTGAATTCTCATGTAAGAAATGTGATTAATGTTAAGGCATATTTAACACAAAAAGTTGTTTGGAAAAATAATTAATGATAGTTGTGCTCTAGATATGGTCTAGTTGTTTCTACCAATTCTGAAATTAGAAATGAAATCCTCTTACTAGTAGTCAAAATTACTTAATAGTTTCCCATTAACCAAAATATAATTTGCTGATTCTGGTAATGCTAAAATAAGATTGCTTATTATGTCTATGATGTTTCTGTATTGAGGTCTGGTCCACTTTACTGAGAAGATGGAAAGGGAGACAAATTGAAAATGGATCTCATGGTACTCATCAGTAGTGTGGCTAGCTAAATGGTATTTGAATTAATGTTCTTTCTTTCTTCTTCTTATTCTTTTCAGTCAATTTGATTATGGCTTATCCAAATTCTCAACCAGGTCATGTCAGTTCTTTCTTTCTATAGCTGAGAATGTTAATTAGGCTTAGCTTAATTAGTAATATTCTCATACATATATATTACCACTGATGTAATTTAGCCAAAAATTCTCAAAGCTTGTAGACTTTTTATAATCTTACTTTTAAAAAGTTCTCATTTAATTCTGGTTAAAAAATATTAATTATTTATCCGTGTATTATTATTCTAATTATAAGTATCTGTAATTGGTAAAATTTAAATTTAATTTTGATATGAAAATATTAATATCAGCATAGAAAATAATGTGTATTATCTTTATCTTAGATTGTATTAATTATTTAATATAAAAAATTACATATTCATTAAAATTGAATTGAGATTTTTTTTTGTATACATATATCTAGAATTAATTTAGAAAGTGCCGGATAGGATCTTCATGGGTGGCAAAGCACTCTCTCAAGAATTTGAACGCAGCTGTATACTCAAAATTTGAATTTGAAACCTTTGATAAGCTAGAAAAGACCTTATCATCTCATCTATGTGCTCTTGGATAATTAAGCTGAAGCTTTAAATGGTAAGTTGCATCAATACCAATTGATAGTTCATCCGTCTGTGCAAAAACAGCAAGGCCACGCGCAAATGCAAACGACCCAGTTCCACCAACAACGGTAAGTTCTTCTCTATCTTTATGTGATATATGCTTGGCCTGCACACTCAAGCTGCCTGAATACTGAGACGTATCAAATGTAAGATAGATAATATTGAAAGCAGAATGTGCAAAATGCTCAGCTGGTATTATGAACCCTTGAGCCTTTCCAAGGACTCTAGAAGTATTCTCAGGCCCTTCGGTTAGTGTGTGATGGAAAATATAAGCTTCGGCATCTGATCTTGCTGTTGGTTGCACGCTAGAGCTTGAACTTTGAGGTTGCTGAATGTACAGTGATAGTGCTAACCACGGCTTATTGGGGTCCTTCGACAGACTTTTGTGAGGCTTTGGGGAAAGGAATGATAATAGAATTACTGAAAGTACTGCCAAAGAAATTGCAATGCAGAATATGATCCTACAAAGCATGATGTAGGGACGAATGTTTCTCTAAATTGTGATAGCATTTATGCTTCTTATATTACAGAGAAGCTGCGGTTTTGGCTACCTAATCCATTATGTCTATTCCTAAACTAGTTGGCTACCTAATCCATTAGGTCTATTCCTAAACTGGATATAGCAACTTACAGAAGATACCAACTCCGTCAGTGATCTGGCCAAAAAGAGAAGAAAACCAATGACAGTTACGTTGTAGATTTGGTCCTCACTTCGGAAGAGAAATGTTTCATTGACAAATTCTTTTTACAAGAGTATCAAATATCTAAAAGAAAAGCTAATTTTAGTATGTAGCAGAATATCTGTGACCTTTACAAAACTTAGCTACATGGTCAGACATACTTGCCTCAAATTGAAACGTTAAAAATAAAATAAATCAATCAAATAAATAAGAAAAGACATAAATAAAGTACTAACTAATGCATGCGGTCTCTTTATTGACATGAAAATATTGATTTCAACATAGAAAATTACACGTTCATTTTATATATATATTTTCTTCTTGAACTTTAGAAAACGTGTACCACATTCATTCAATCCAAGGAAATGTCTTAGCCCATTCCTCATTATCTGTGCTAAAGTAGATCCCATCATCCTGTGCTCGCCAAAAGCAGCTTCTACCATGATGAGTACAGCAAATAGATGCATGAACATCCTGATTAAAAACATCAAAGTTATGATGCTTGTTTCCCCATTCCATACCACAATTGAACAAAGTATGCTTTCCAAATATCTTAATACCGAACCCAAAATGGAAATCTCCTCCAATGTACAGTGTGTGGTTACCAAGATCATCATCTCTTGAATGGCACTGGAGGAGTAACGGATGATTATTGTTGCTCAGTCCATTCATGACATGAACTATATACGCTAAGCAGAACCTGTCTATTTCCATCAGTGTAGGCCGCCATGCACCAACTGGATGAAGATCAACAGTTGTTGACAGAAGGAAAATGAGACAGAAAATAGTCATTGTAGGAGCCATGCTTTGAAATGAGCCTAGGCCACTGCCTTGGTGTATGTATATATATATATAGAGAGAGAGAGAGAGAAATATAACAGTGAGCTAGATTGGAAAAGAAATTACATGATTTCTCAAATAAGAAATGTCATTAATTCTAAATTGTGCTCTTGATATGGTCGAGTTGTTCCTACTATTTTCTCTTTAAAATTATAAATGATTATTATCTACCAAATATTAGTCAACTTTGGTAATGGTTTAATATGATTGCAGACTATGTCTAAGATTTTTCTGTTCATTTCACTGGAGTGTGTGCCTACTTAGAGAAGATGAAAAGATTTTACCAGTATTTGTTTCAAATTTATAAAATTTATAAAATTAATTTATAAATTTAAAATTTATATACTTTAAATGGAAAGAAAATTAATTTAATATTTTAAATAATTAAATTTGCGTGAAATTAATTATAACTAAATTAAATTCTAACAAAATTGGTAGAATTTTTAAATAAATTTTATATTAGTAAATTAATACATTTCAAAATACCAAAATATCTATTTCAACTTTATCATTTTCATTTTATTTTTTTCATATTTTTTTCAAATAAAATGAATAGCGTAGTGGATATGTTTCAGTACAAAATATCTAGCTTATCTAAGTTATCAACCATTTTGTGCAACTCCCATCTGTTCTTTTGAAGGAACAGAAAATATTGATTAAATTATGAAATTATTTATAAGTATCAAAAGTCGAACAACATATTTTATTATTACATTTTTTTTATTAATTCATATGATGATCTATTTAAATTTTAAATAAATTAAAAAGTTAGGATTTTTCTAAAAGCTAGCTCAAAAAAAAAAAAAAGAATGTCCAATATGTGACTCTCTTGATAAGATTTTTCTATCATTAATGTTTGATATAAATTATATGCAGGTACAATTATATACTACAAATCAGATGCAATGTTTGTTGCCTCATTTCAGCCAATCAACGCAAAATTTAATAATGCAAAACAGAAAATGAATATCAGAAATTCTCATTTTCATGTGTTGCATTAATTAGAAATAAATATTAAAAGTTTCGATTTCAATATATATGAATGGAGTATAGAGTTAATTAATACAATATTTTAACTTCTAATAGAGTTGAAATATTAAAGATAGAAGCTACTATTTTTATGTAGTCAAATATCTATCAGATTGTCACATTTATGAAATTTAATTGAAAAATTTACGTACGTTTATTCTAAATTGAAACATTAAAAAGAATCAAATATATGTAGTCTGATTATTGATATAAAAATATTGATTCCAACATTAAAATCACTCATTCACTTTATTTTCTTTGAACTTTAGGAAACATGAATATATTTTTATCTATATGTATCATTGGAGCCAATCATATCTTTTAATCCAGTCCACATTATTCATGCTAAAATAGATCCCATCATCTTGTGCTCGCCAGTGGCAACTATTACCCTCAATACAGCACATAGGTCCTTCAATTTTCTCTGTGAAAACATCAACATGTTGATGCTTTGAACCCCATATCATATCACAGCTAAACCAAGTAGACTTCCCAAATAACTTGATACGAAACTTGAAGTTGAAATCTCCTCCAAGGTACAGTGTGTGGTCACCAAGATCATCATCTCTCGATTGGCAATGGAGGAATAATGGATCCTTGTTGCTGCTCAGGCCATTCATGACGTGCACTCTGTACGTGATGCACATCAATTTGTCTGTTTCGATCAGTGTGGGCCGCCATGCAAGAACTGGGTGATGAAGATAAACAGTTGTTGATAGAAGGAAAATGAGAGAGAAGATTGTCACTGCAGAAGCCATGCTTTATGCAATACTTTAGAGGGTATTATTGCCTTGTTGTATTTATAGACAAAAATGACAGTAAGATGGGAAAAAGTTAACATGATTTCTTAAATAGGAAAATTCGATTAATGTTAAGGCAACATAATACACAAAGTTTTTTGGGAAGAAAATCATGAATGTTTTGTGCTTTAGGTACTGTGAAGTTGTTCCTACTATTTTTTTGAAATTAGAAATGAAATCCCCCTACCAGTAGTTGAAAATTACTTGATAATTTTCCATTAACCAACCAATAAATTTGCTAATTTGGTAATGTTTTAATATGATTGCGAATTTTGTCTATAATGTTTCTGTTTATATATTGAGATGTAACCCACTTTGCTGAGAAGATGGAACCGGGAAGAAGATTAAAATGTATTTTATCACTAATAAAAATCATACTCGTCACTAGCGGCTATCTACCTAACTAATTTTTGGCGTAATGTTTTTTCTTTCTTTCCTAATTTTCTTTTTTTTTGTCTTACAAATCTTTAAGGAACTATCATTTCATGGAGTTTCGAACCTCATACTTCTATTCCAGTTTTATAGAGCTCTCCCACTAGGCCGAAAACTCATTAATCTATTCTTTACGGTTAAAGAAAAAGAAATAAAAGATATAATTATGAAATTAGTTAAATTTATTTAAATATATGACGCTTTACTGTTTGATCAATATACCAAAAGTAACTAAATTATTCTCTTATAACCTAATTGATTGGCTGCCTCTTAAGACAGAATTAATAAATTCTCATTTAATTCAACATTCTTTGCACCCGAGAGCTTCTAATGAAGATCTCAAATTTTATAGTTAGATGTTCCTTTAGATATCAACTTTACAGGCCAATGCGGCTTGTATTATATCCAGCAGTGAAGCCAGGTTTATAAATCATGGGGGCAAATTAATAATAGTTAGACTCAATTAAGGGAGTCGATGTTCAAGTTTAAGGGAAGCAATTGTCATTTTATAAAGGAACAGTTTTAAAAGCCTATAAGATATTAGCTATTAAAATAATTCTTCTCCACAAATTAATTGGCCATTGGTTGTATATGTAAAGGAACAATATGATTTAGTAATTGAGGCAATGAAACAGAAAGTCATCACGTAATCTGGCCTTGAGGTGAGAAGATTAGTGAAAGTTATGTTCTAGATTTAGTCCTCACTTTTCTTTAATGATGTAAATTCTTCAAACCCTTTTATTAGTAGTCAATGTGTATATGCAGAACAGTCTTTCTTTGTAATATTTTTACATCATTTATCGAAATATTAACTTCATCTATGATCATTCAATTAGGTTTCTATAATGTCAATGAAAATCTTAATATATTTTGAATAGATCTCTCTAGGGGATAAATTCGTTTCACGATAAAATTCGAACCCTAAAAAAAGATGTCTTTGAGATTTTTATGAAAAAGTATCAAATTTAAATTTTTAATAATAAAAGAAATGCTACCATTATTTTCATAAAATAAAATTTAGAAGAAGACTGGAACGTTCTTAAATATATAATAAATAAATAAAAAACTCACAATTAAAGTATTAAATTAGACATGTACCCTGATCAACGTCATGTGATCTCTTTATTGATGTATAAAAAGTATTCGTCCACACAGTATATATTATCTGTATTTTCCTTGAACTTTAGAAAATGTGTATATAAATTAATTTTCTTATGCGTATAATTTACAGCCAATCATATCTTTTAATCCATTCCGTATAATCCGTGCTAAAATAGATCCCATCATCTTGCGCTCGCCAATAGCAACTATTACCATCAACGCAGCACATACTTCCTTCAACTTTCTGTCTGAAAACATCGACATGTTGATGCTTTGATCCCCACATCATTTCACAAGTGAACCAAGAATCTGGTCCAAAGAACTTAATACGAAACTTGAAATTGAAATCTCCTCCAACATTCAGTGTATGATCGCCAAGATTATCATCTCTTGATTGGCAATGGATGAATAATGGGTTCTCATTGCTGCTTAGGCCATTCATGACATGCACTCTATACTTGATGCAGAACAGTTTGTCAGTTTCGATCAGCGTAGGACGCCATGCGAGAACTGGATTAAGATAAGTAGTTGTTGACAGAAGGAAAATGAGACAGAAAACAGTGAATGTAGAAGCCATGCTTGTGCATGCAATGCTTCAGAGGCCATTGGTTTGGTGTATTTATAGAGAAAAATGATACAGTAAGATGGCAAGAATTTACATGACAATTTAACACAAAATGTTTTCTGGAAAGAAAATGAATGATAGTTGTACTCTGAATATGGTCTAGTTGTTCCTAGTATACGATTTGTTAAAATTAGAAATGAAATTCTCCTACTAATAATCAAGATTGCTTATTAATTTTCTATTGACCAAAGAATAATTTTCTAACTTTGGTAATGTTTTAATTTGATTGCTAATTTTGTATATGATGCTTCTATTTATATTATTGAGATGTTATGGTCTACTTTACTGAAAAGATGGAAGGAGAAAAGAATTCAAAATGAATTCTTGATTTAATGTCTTTTCTATCTTTCTTTAATCTTATTTCTTCTACTATCTATAGTATAACAATAAAGCCGTCATGACGGTGCCGCAAAATCAATTAATTTAATATATAATAGTTTCTTTCTTCTTTGGTTACAAGGAGAATAGTATTCACTGTAAATTGAAATTAGTCAAGTATTTAGTAATCGTCATGATATTGTAAAGTAGTGAACTCAAATAAAGACTTAACTGACTTCTTTTTAACATTTTCCCATGAAGATATTGATTTCCCCTCTCCTTTCTTTAATTCCAATTGATGACTGCTCTTAATTTGGGAGGACTTACACAGACACAAAAGATTAACCCTAGTTTGATTGATATAAAGATATCGAATCCAATAGAAAAAACACCGTTACTTTATTTTTCTTTGAGCTGTAGAAAATGGTCAGAAATTAATAGATGTTATTGAAGCTTTTGGTGCAATACTTTAGAGGCCATTATTGCCTTGGTATATTTATAGAGTAAAATAATAGAAAGATTACATGATTACGATATGGTCTAGTTGTTCCTACTATTTTTCTGAAATTAGAAATGAAATCCTCCAATACTGGTCAACATTACTTAATTCATTTTTCTATGGCCCCAAAAATTCATTTGCTAATTTTGGTAATGTTTTGATTGATTGCTAGTTATATCTATGATGTTTGTTTCTGTTTATTTTATTGATGCTTTGCTGGAGAAAATGGAAGGAAAAAGAAAATAAAAGTAGAATCACTCAATGGTAACTATGGCATATCCAAGTTCTCCATTTCTTTTCTCCCTCAGATTGAGAGCCCCAGCAGAGGATTGTTTTCTGAAAAATATTTCTAAGCATTTTCTGGGAGAGTTTGGAACATTTGTAACCGAAACATAGCATCCAGCTGCAAAAGGCAGTGCCTTGCATACTAATGTCATACTTAGATCTTCACAACTAATTCATGAAGCAATAATAATAATCCCGAAACAGCCAGAACTTACGTGCTTATAAGATAGAAGTTTAAGGTGGATATACAACTTACATTAGACATCGCAAGCAACCCAGCATGCAAAACATAAACCATCATATCTACTCGTAAAAAGTTTACCCTGTCGAAAGCATGCATAGCACAAGAGATCTTACCGTCCTTGAGCATGATTAGTTACCACCACATTATTTACATAAAATACAAACATAAGAATTTACACAATCCCAATTACTACAGATATGTATCCTGGTGGATAGAGAATATCCTAAACTGAGAAAAGCTACATTTTGCAGACACATATTCAGATAACCAAAAAGAGTGGCCCAGTCCCACCTTCTTTGTAGGCATCAGGAATACTGGAGTAGCAGAACAGGTGGTTGGACATTTCCCAGCTCCAGTCCTGTTTTCTTGACACAGACAGCCGGGGCCATCGGTTTATCCTAACATAGTGCTCCCTGATCGTTCCATCACCGATAAAACTAGTTACAACTGAAAAACAGCATTCATGACCGCCCCATACCCTATCACCAGGATCAGCACTTTGGCTTCCATCTTGATGAAAATACCGGTGCATAAGAGGGCCAGTGCCTTTCCAATATGGATCGAGATTTCTCCAATATTCCGGAGCCACCTGAGGACATGCTAATATATATCATCGTGATCAACCAATGGCACATTTTCACTTGTTAGTGAAAATGCATCAGTAAAAAATTAGAAATTTCTTCCATGAAAGCAAACGTGTGAATTGTTTGCATTATTTACAAGAAAGGTATGCTAAGCTTCCTTGGTATTCCAAAGAATACCCTTGCAAAGGCTCCAAATTTACAACTACCAAAAGAGAAAGTCCCTTGATGTTTGTCGTTATTAAACCTTATCCATAATTAACATAATTCAGGGCTCATGCATGCTTCAAACTAGTGAGTCCTAGCAGTGAACGGAAAACATTACTAACCCAAGTCAGGAATGTTTTCAAACTAATCATACACAATTGATAGGAGAATATACCTTAGTAAAATGAAACTCCCAAACATGATCACACAGATCATCCCTCATGATACGCGTCTGTCATAAAGAATAAACAAAAGAATCATTTTAGTCCTATCCATGCACAAAAATTTAACAAGGATAAGTTTTTCATACAAACTGTCAACTAGTTGCTGCATATGCAGATCAAGTGCATAAATTACTAGGAAAAGGAGAAAGAAGGAAATAAGGGGCACCAATAGCTATCTACTCACACGTTTGGCATCCATAACAGATAGTGAATAAGCAGCCAACTTGGATAGTCCCCGGACCTGTGACAAGCGAGGTATGTGAGCTTTTCCAAGCCACAGTTCTTCACACTAAAAAAAGTAACGCAAAGTTAGATTTCAAACTCCAAATCAAAAAGAAAGAAATTAGAAAGTAACACAGACCATAAGGCAGTAAAATTCCATGGAAGCTCATTATACACATACAGATTTTTTTTTTTTTTTTTGCTCAGAAGTTGACAAAATGAGTAATGCATGTAATTACAGTCAGGGCAAACCAATTAAATCCAACAGAGAAAGAAGGCCTGTATTGATATAAAGAAACATAAATAAAGTAACTAGACTCATCAATAATTCATTAGATATTGTAGTACTTCAAACCTTCACTCTGGACCCCTCAAGCCCAACAACAGATTTCTTGGGGGAGGAGCAGGGGGAAAGAGAGCCTTTAAACTGTATATTATCATCAGAACTCGTTTCGCCCCTTGCCCTTTTCTACCTTCCACTCTCACTCTAAGATGTTCCTTAAATATATTTATTTAATCTAGGTAACACATAGGTGCTTTTGTTAGTATTATTCTTGTATTTTCATCAGAAAATGGAGAAATTAGAAAGGCTGAATTTTGGGCCTAAGAAAAAGAGAAGTTCTACTTATATTTACCGTAGACATTGATGAACGAAACTTCCACCTGGCTGAACAGATGTATCATCCCATGTGCATATAACAACAATTCCCTAATTCATAACTGATTGTTAACCTTAAAGATGGTTTGAATGCTTACTCCCAGCTCTCAAATCACAACTGTATGAAAATAAATTCTCAACTTTGCAGCAGCACCAGACACATCCTATGGAAGTAGTGATATGATCTTCGCATATTACAATAACAATATGAATAGTTAGTCTGCACCCTCCACAGTAGAAGGATGCAACTCATACTCCCAGGTTCTCAAATGTTCCTTGCAGCTAACTTTGCATTTAACTTGAGGCAAGAGAACATGCTCCTTCTGAGCCAATGACATTCATAGTGACAGAGTCGCAAACTATGAGAAGGCTTTTTTCGCTGTTGGCTTTGCAACAAACATAGATTAGCATCTACCTAAACCTGAGTAAATGTTGATTAGTGACCTCCAGCCACATATCCTTGCCACTGAAGGATGAGAATCCAAGTGGTCAAGTATCTAAAGTTGTATAGCAGGTAGCTAAGGAACCCCCCCTATTTCTCTTCTGGCCCTCCATTGAAATAGTAAAATACAATGAAATGGAATATCCTATACTACCAATCATATAAACTCACCAGGCAACATATAAGTCTTTTTCCTTTTCTTTTCCTTTTTCTTTAAAAAAAAATCACTTTCTTGCATCTCTAACCATGATAATTCACAACATTCCCACAACATCCCAATAAAATTAACCCTCATTTCCAGTATTAAGAATTAAAAAACTAGCATTTTATAAGAAAACACCAACTGCAATTAAAGATAATATTGTATAACCAATTCCATGTGGAAGTTATTATCTCCATAAAATTATCAAGAAACAAAATGAATTCGCAAGTAATTAAAATTATAAATCACAAGCATTCTTCATTGATTTGATTAAAACAATATAAATGAGTGATAATTCAACTAAGAATATCATCAGCGAACCAAAAAATTTAAGACCTAAAGATCCAATTTCTAATAAAAGATAAACAAACAAACCTTAGAGGTCCAAAGACGATCACTACAAGCAAGGAGGTTCCAAGAGCGCGAAACAAGGAGAGAAAGTGCCACGCTGCGTGCGTCTAAATTACTAAGTATTTTCATCATTAGGTCCCAGCCAAGCACCTCAAGCGGGTCCTGCCTCTCACAATCTTCTCCCTCACTCTTCTTCTTCTTCTTCCTTTTCCTCTCCTTGAAATCATCACGGTTCCGGTACTCAGATAACCGCAACTGTGACGGTGACGGTGACGGAGTAGGATCTTCAAGCTCTTCCATCAAATTTCTGGAGTTTGGTGGTCCGTCCCTTGGAAGAGCTAAGAGGAAGAGAGAGTAAGAGGATGTGACTGAGATCACATTCCTAAAGAGGTTAATAAACAAAAAAAAGTATTACTAATTTAATTTGCAACTCTTTTGTCGTTTAGTGTTAGACAGTAGATCGTTGTGGGGAAATCTGGGGATGTCTACGTGTACGGTAATTGTGAGCGGCAATCTGAATGCATTTGGCAATTTGAGTGCATTTCTTCACAGCAACGCGAGGTGCGTCGTATTGATTTTTGAGGGGCAGGGCAGCCACGTTAGATGTATGGCCACGTTTAAAGCGATAAAACGTATTTTTACAGCGTTAAAGAGTTTGGGTTCGATTGGGTAATTTTTTTAGATATTTATATCTTTTACAATATCACTTGAGTCATAGTTTTATGGCTGAGTTGCCTTCTGTTGATCTTAATTTGAAAATTTATTCTGCCTTGTGTAAGGCGGTGGCTCAATACACTGATTAAATATAAATTGTTGTTGGGTATTATAGTAATTTTATTAATAATTAATATAAGATTAAATGGGCTACACCAACTCAATGCCTCAAACATGTATTGAAGTCAAAAACTAAGTATATTTGACCATCATACAAATAGCAGCTCTGAATTCTGTTAACTAATTAAAATTACCATATCAAACCAATATGTAATAGCTGCGAATTTAAATTTTAATTATTTTTTATTGTAAGTAATTTGATAAATTTTTAAATTTATATTACTTTAATTATTAATGAGTCAAGTTTATACATATATATATATATATATATAATTGGGCCAAGAGTCTCATTGTAGCAATTTCTTGGAAGCAAAACTCATTTATACTTTTTCATCTTTTATTACTAAAAAAAAAAACAACACAACAATTTTTTTCTCTCTTCCTCCTTCTCTTCCCTCCCTGCCACTCTCTTCTTCCTTTTCCCTCTCATTTTTGTCGCCTACCGCCGCCACAAACTCCTTCTTCTTCCTCCTTTCTGGCCGATGCACAGAAATTCGGGTTTCAGCTCGGTTTAATTTTATTTAGATTTTAAAAATTATTTTAAAATTATTAGAAAATAATTGGTATATAAATTGTTAGTTATAATTAATTAATTAAATTATTTAATTAATTGGTAGCCTGATTTTAGATTTACTATAGATTAGTTGCATTAAAAATTAATATTTTATCATATAAATTGAGGTTATAATTAATTTAATTAAATGCGAGGAAAAATATTTGTGTGTTATATCGCAAATAATAAAAATATTTACTGTGATGTATCACGAATAATATTATTTTTGCCGGACTGTTAATTTTTATATTGTGAACTGAGTTGTATTGCGGAGTTAGAAAATAATGCAATTTTGGTGGTTCGACTCTCGTTAAATAAATATGAAATATTTGAAGTGTTTCTAGTAGGTTATGGACCCATTATACGGAGGGTAAACGTCCATATTTTAGGAAAAATTTTGCCAAATTTTTAGTAGTTTCAAGTCAGAATTTTCTTTAGGCAATATAATCTAGGAGTCAAGGCCTAGGAAAAATTAAGATATCTTATTAATTGAGTTATTTTCATCAATAAATAATCTATCCATCCAGCCAGCTTTATCCAAAGCGTAGGCAGACTGCGAAGCCCGACAGAACTATGAGTTAAAGTTATATAATCAACTGCTCTTATGTCATGTCTAAATTAAATAAAATATTAATTGATTAAAAATTATTATGATTATTATTAGCATTATTATTAGTAATTTTATTTGATTAATAATTATTACGAATACTATTAGTATTACGAATACTATTAGTATTATTATTATTATTGCTATCATATTTATTGTTATTTTACTATTATTATTGTTATTATACATAATTTTCATGGTTGCTATAGTCAAGGCTATTCAACTTTAATTCTTAATATGTTATTGAATATTATGTTTACTTGTGATTTATGCTATTTATAATTATTATGATGCTATAATTGTAACTTCGGGGTGATGCGGCAGTAGAACAAGCCATCTGATGGGTTGCATCAGGACCGCATGCGCACCGGAATTAATCAGAGACTATTTTAAAATTTGTCCTAATCGAGTATGATTCTCTAGGTTGTGGAAATTTGATTGTTGGAGTAAAGGTTCTTGGTCGAGCGTTGCTCTTTGGACACCGACTTTATTTGAAATCAAGTGATCTGGCTAGATTTAAGGATCCTAGTTGAGCTTCGCTCTCTAAGCACCGACCCTACTAGAATAAGCGAGCCAAAAGGCTACTAGTATTGGGATTAGAGTTTTGCTAAAGTGCTCATCCCTTAAGAGTTAAAAATCAATTATTTTAAATTATGTTATGACAATTACTTATTAGTTTTTGATGCACCATATTATTTTATCAACCATGGCACATGAATATTTAGACTCTCCGCAATAGTATACCTGCTATCTTATATTTGAATTTAGTCTATAAAAAAATTATAGGATGTTTGCTAGTAATCCAGCTGGAGAATTAATTTAATTATGTGTAGATTTGTGAGTGAAATATTGAGTTTTTTTAATAGTATATAATTATATATGCGTTAATTTGGATCTTTGGCTAGTTAAGTTTGCTACGGGTTTCAGTGGCCTTATGTTTACCCATTCCTTAGCGCCAGTCACGGGTCCACAGATTGGGGTCGTGACACAACATCTAAATGAAACCACTAAAATTAGTAATTTTAAAAATCTAAGATGAATATATAATTATCAGGTTAAGGTGCCAAAATCGTCTTAAAAGCGAAGCGAACACGACGTTTATAGCTTTTAATTTTACTATGAGACCATTTTTTTAATAAAATATTATAAATATAGTATTTTTTAACTTTTCAATTTTATCTATTTCAGTGGTTGAATTATTTCTATATTTAATCAAGTGTCTGAATCTAATTTTATTTGTATTATGGTGTCTCTTACAGGTTAGTAATATTTTAATTCAATTTACACATAAAATAACATAAGATATTCTTACCCATCATTATTTATAATCTTTTTTTATTTTTTAATATTTTCTTTATTCTTTTTCTTATTATTTATCTTTTTCCTATCTTTGCATTAAATTTTTTAGCACTAAAGAAACAAAAATATTGTATTAATTTTTTGAAAATGTTTTATTCATTTTTCTAAAAGAGAAATTTACTCATTATCTTTTATTTCTAAAATTTATCTTTTTCAAAGGCAATTCAATACTATGTTTTCTTATTGTTTTGAAGAATATAATTTACTTTTATTTTTGTTAGGTGAATAAAAAAAACAGAATAAGAAAATAATATTTAATTTTTTATTATTTGCTGTTTGAATAAATGAGAAAAAAATTTATTATTTTTCTTTAATTTCTCAAGAAATAAAATATTTTCTAAAAAATAGTTCTAAAATGAATTAAAAAAAGAAAAAGAAAGAAAATATGATATCATTTTATATGGAGGTATTTAATAAAATTATGAATTCCATTCCGGTCGTCGTTTCGGATTTGTTGTTGGAACAAAATATTTCAGTACTCGAACATTTCAATATTTTATTTCAAACTGTTCCGGGATATATATATATATATATATATATATATATATATATATATATATATATATATACATATTAAACCATTAAATACAACTACAATATATAATGCAATCGACTAAGATACAAAATAATATCTTGTAATATAAAATCATGAAAATCAAATTATATAAGTCTGAGTTGTTATTACTAAATAATATAGATTAATTCATAAAAATATTTTAATAAATTAGTAAAAAGAATGCATGATTAAACTGTATAGCATAAAATGAAAAATAGATAAAGATAAAGAGGTTATTATGCAGATTTTAAATTTTTATTTTAAAATTTTAGATTTAGTTCGTTTTTATTGATAGAAAAAGGAAAAAGATTTTATTAAGTTAGAGTTAAGTATTATTGAACTATTTAAATCAATCCAATGATATAATTTTTTTTATAAGGTTATTTCATCCCAGCCTATCTCGTTAATTTCGGTCGAAATGACCATTTTGGCATAATTTCAGTCGTTCTAGTCTAAGATGGCTGAGATTTTGGCCGATATGGAATCAAATGTATTTTGTTTCATTTTTTTTAATAACATGAGATATTGGTCATTCCGGACGAAAAAAATGAACGGAATCAATAACTTTGGTATTTAAATCATTTTACTGTTCAAAATAAGTCATATAAGCATTTTAACTTAAAAAACTGGTTAGAAATACTATACTGAGTATTTTTAATAAATTTAAACACTTAATTGAAAAAAATAATTTAAAATCAAATAAAAAAAAATAAAACACCAAATCTGTAAAAAAAAATTATATTCAATAAGTGTTGCTAACTAAGAGAATCAAACTGTAAAAATTAATGTATTGCTATTTTATCCTATAAATTATTTTAAAAAAAAATTCTTATGTGCTAACCACTCTAAATTTTCCAACAATGTTAACAAAGATATACACAAACATCATGCATGACGAAGGGATGTCACATTAGAAAATAAAAAATGCCAAGCCTTAGTCAACTGGATTCATTAATGCCACATTTTGAACACTGGGAGGGATGCAATCTGCTCTATTTTTTATTATTTGCCCACATACTACTTTTCTATGTTATTCAAAGAGCCAAGTCCGATTCAATAAAGAACAACAACTCTCCATTGAATTCAACCCTTAGGCTTACTGTCCAAGCAAGAGATCTCCATTTATGAGTATAAAAAGAAACTGGTCTTTATAAAGAAATCGATCGACCACACTTTAACCTCTCAGAAATGGCTGAAGTACTGAAGTTACATGGAGCATGGCCTAGTCCCTTTAGTTGCAGAGTGATATGGGCTCTAAAACTAAAGGGCATACCATATGAGTATGTAGAAGAAGATCTCTTCAACAAAAGCCCTTTGCTTCTACAGTATAACCCAGTTCACAAGAAAATACCAGTGCTGGTTCATGGTGGCAAGCCAATTTGCGAGTCTACTATAATCCTGGAGTACCTCGACGAGACATGGCCTGAGAATCCATTGCTTCCCAGTGACCCGCATGAGAGAGCTGTAGCCAGGTTTTGGGTTAAATTCATCGAAGACAAGGTACGGGATTAGTTCTTGCTTCTGTTCTATTCTTTTTTCTCTGTGTTTCCGTGACATATATTGGCACTTTCAGGGTACAGCAATATGGAATATATTTCGTACCAAAGGAGAAGAGCTAGAAAAGGCAGTAAAGAACTGCTTAGAAGTTCTAAAAACCATTGAAGAACACGCCATGGGAGTATCAGACGATAAATATTTCGGTGGAGACAAGATTGGAATAGTAGACATTGCCTTCTGTGGAATTGCTCACTGGCTTGGAGTTATTGAAGAAGTTGCAGGCGTAAAAGTTCTTGAATCCCAGAAATTCCCAAGGTTGCATGCGTGGACTGAGAACTTCAAGGAAGCACCCATCATCAAAGAAAATCTTCCAGACAGAGACCAAATGACGGCCTTCTTCAAACGTCGCAGAGAAATGATATTAGCATCAGCTTGAGGCTGTATTAAGTACAGTTAACATCAAGCGACGTGTCGTTTGTTTAGTCCAAAGTTGGATCCCATTTTCCAAAATAATTAAACCCATATAGGTTTAATCCTCTGAATTTGACCCTAGGAGGAAATAATTGTATTCGCTGTTTATGTTGTTGTGTGTAGCAAACAGCCATTAGGCTGTTCATAGATTAAAATAAATAAATGACTTATTTATATTAATAGATGAATGATTAAGTTTTATGATATTTTTATATTTGATTTTGTACCTTAATAATTAATAGATTCAGTTAAAATTTAATAATTTTAGATTTCTAAACATTAAAGTTAATAATTTCAAATCATTATTCATATTGAACGTAAAACTAATGAAACGATAGGGTAAGTAATATTAAAATTAAAGAATTATAGTAGTTATCTTTAATTAAAAATAGTGGATAGAAATCAAAAAATTAGAATCTTCAAAGTGAAAGATTTAAAAAATAATAAAAAAAAATTTATTAAAATTTATAAATTTTACAAAAATATTAATCAAAATGGCTCGGATAACATTTTAATTATTTTAATAAGAAAATTTAAATCTATAATATTTTTAAATTAAAATATATATATATATCTATAATCACATTAAATTTGCAGGAGTTGTTTCTGTGTAGTTTACTTATACTGAAAATATTTAAATATTTTAGAATGAAACTAATATTTTATGATAAACTAATGAAAAATGTAAAAACAAATAACATGATTTGGTAATAGAATCAAGTAATCGATTAGAAGGAGCCTTGTAGTTTAATATATTATGAATATTTAAAATTCTATTTTTATAATTTTTTTAAATATGTCTAATTATTTATAAAATAAAATATGTCTTTATATTTCTAAGATTTTAGTTATTTAATTAGTTTAATATTTTAATTTTTAAAATATTATAAATAAAAATTTAAATTTATTTATTATTATATTTTAATACTTTTTAATATTTATTATCATTCATATGTTCCGTCCGAAGATATTTATCAAAAATAATATTTAAGTATATATTAAATTAATTTAAAAATTAAAAATATTTATATAATAAAATATAAAATTTAAATAAAGTATTAAACTGATTAATTGATATAAATTTAAAAATATAAATATATGTTTAGTTTTTTAATAATTTAATAGACACTCAAGTTTTGTTATATTGTAATACCAAAATATTTATAGATAATATATGTAGACGTGATGAAATAATAAAAAATATTTAAATATTATAAAAATATAAATTAAAATATCTATTAAATTAAATTAAATATTAAAATGTTATGATAAAAAAGTTCAGTGTCAAAATATGCATTTTCGCCGAGCTCTTTGGATGTGACAAGATTGGCACGCTGGACTTGGCATTTGGTGGGATTGCTCATTATTTGAAACCCATACAATCAAATTCATTCGAATTTGTGCTTGAGTTTAGTTCCTTTAACTCCAATTTTAATCCAGATTAGCAAACCCGAGTTTAGTTCCATTTATTCGAGTTAAGGTCTGGAATAATTTTTTTAAATTAATTTATATATTAATAATTTATTTTAATTTGCTTAGTGATTTTTGCTAACTCACGTCTATTCTGCTTTATTATGTTATTTTTTTATTTTAAAATTGTAAAAAATATTATTGAAAATATTTTTAAAAATAATTTAAAAATTATGGGTATTTATTTTAAATTATGAAATAATTGAATAAAATTATCAAAAATATTAACTTCATAATATAACTAATAATCAGGGAAAACAAGATTTGCTTATTTATTTGCTGATTAAATTCAAAATTCTTATTTCTATTAGAATTATTGAGTTGAAATCCGAGAAAAGAGAAATATATTTTTCTTATGAATTATCTAACTTCAGTCTAGAGAGTCAATTTTAGTAGTTAACTTTGTATATTAAGATTTAATTTATTTTTCGAAATAACCAATTTGCAAGATTGACCAAGTTGGTTGATTGAGACCCCCCAACTTACTGCTAAGGCAAGTCAACTGCCTTAATCGTTATAAAAGGAGCCTCAATAATGTAAAAGAAAATCAGACATACGTCTCAAAAAATGGGCGAATTTAAGCTGTTAGGAGGATGGTCCAGTCCCTATAGTCACAGAGTGCTATGGGCTCTGAAATTAAAGGGCATACCATACAAGTACATAGAAGAAGAAGATCTCTCCAACAAGAGCCCTTTGCTTTTACAGTATAACCCAGTACACAGAAAGATTCCAGTACTCTTGCACGGCGGCAAGCCAATATGTGAGTCCATGGTGATCATCGAGTACCTTGACGAAATATGGCCGGAGAATCGGTTGCTGCCTATCGATCCTTATGAGAGAGCTGTAGCCCGATTTTGGGTCAATTTTGTGGAGGATGATAAGGTAATTCAATTCTAGTTCACAGGCTCATCTCATCTAACTTTATATCTCTTCATTTCATTTAGGCTTATTAGTATAATAGATTCAAATTTCATTGAGTTTTAATTGTTATATTTATTTTTATTATTTTCATAAATTTATTTAAAATATATTGATATTTTAACAATTTTAGATAATTGACCACGTTAGTTAAAATTGTTTAACGTATATAAAATGCGATTGATTTATATGACATGTATTATTTTTACGAAAAAAATTTTAAATTAATATTTTTCAGTAAAATGATATTTCATTTTGTGATTATAAAGTTTTAGAGTATTGTGATTTTTTAATATTTTTATATATTTATTCAAAAAAATATGAAATTTAAATTAGTTTTATATAAAATATTTTAATATGATATGTAACTTTTATTTAAAATTACATATTAAAACATGTTTACTTAAAGAAAATGCATAAACGTATTGAAAATTCCAGACCCATATCCAATTATTGGATAAAAATTACATGTGATGTATTCGGTTATTAAAGATTCCTGCAGAGTGGAGGGTATTCTGCAGTAGCAATGGCGAAGAACAAGAGAAGGCAGTGAAAGACTGTCTGGAAATGCTAAAAACAATAGAAGAGCAAGCTTTAGGAGAGAATAAAATCTTCTTTGGAGGAGACAGAATCGGTGCAGTGGACATTGTCTGCGGTAAATTTGTTCGCTGGTTAGAAGTGATTGAAGAAGTAATGGGAATAAAACTGTTGCAGCAACACAAGTTTCCTCGCCTGTATCAGTGGACCATAAACTTCAAGGAAGCACCCATTATTAAAGATAATCTTCCAGACCATGGGAAATTGCTGAACTTGTTGAAGCAGATAAGAGCAAGGATTTTACAAGCATCTGTAATCAACTGATTTAGATAAATATGTAAAAGAGTACATCTGAGACATGGATGTAAATATCATGTTCTTTGGATATAAATGTCATGTTCTTTTTTAGGAGTCTGCCAAGTTTTATTTCGTCAAGAATGGTTCCAGATGTGAAAAGCTATTATCATAGAGTTTCTGTTTCAAGTAAAGTAGTTGTTTATTATTTTGATTATAAATAATAATGTTAAACGAGTTTATAAATTAATTTTGGTAAAGTTTTTAATATTTAAAATTATTATTTATATTTTAAAAATAATATTAATTCAAAATTCTTTTAAGTGTATTTTCTTAAAATTTTTAAACTTTCTTAAGATTTTATTAATATATCAATATAAAAGTTAGTTTATCAATTAATTTTTAAATTATATATATACAATTAATATCAACAATAATGTTATTTTTGGGATTAATAATTATAGTAATTAAAAAACTAACTAATTAGTTAAAATAATTTAAAATATAAATTAAGATATTATTTTTTTTAAATTAAAATCAGCAAGATTGTAACTGAAAATAAGGGAGAGTTATTAAATATTAATGCTAACTTATTGCTTTTATACATATAAACATTCATGACATCTAACTACAGTTTACATCTTTCATGTCATTCTCATGGCAATGGTAATAATAAAAGAAAAGATTATCAAAATTGGGCATTTGGAGTACTCTAAAAGTCACCTATTTAATATTCTCAAGCAAAAAGATTTATGCAGCAAGTCAACAGTCAACAACTTAATAAGAACTAGTTTCTTGAATCTAAAATTCAAACTGCAACTTCTTTCCCAAGCAAGAAGACTTCCAAAATCGCCATAAATTGACCTGAGGCTACCACTAGAACTTGCACCTTAAACTCTTGATCTCATAACAACAATCAATGGCAGAAGTAAAGCTACATGGATTCTGGTCTAGTCCATTCAGTTGCAGGACAATATGGGCTCTGAAATTAAAAGGGGTGGAGTATGAATATGTTGAAGAAGACCTTCAAAATAAGAGTGAAGAGCTGCTGAAATATAACCCAGTCTACAAGAAGATCCCTGTACTTGTTCACGGCGGCAAGCCGGTTGCTGAGTCCCTTGTTATCTTTGAATACATTGAAGAGACATGGCCGAAGAACCCGTTGCTGCCAAAAGATGCATATGAGAGAGCTATGGCTCGGTTCTGGATGCAGTATAGTGTTGATAAGGTAACTTTGGTTGCGTGTTTTTTTGTCTGTAGATTCACTGTTGCAAATATAAAATGAAAATATGCAAGTTTTTCAAACTAATCATTACAAATGTTATGTAGAGTCCAACATTTCATGCATTCTTTCTAGCTACTACCAAAGAAGAGCAAGAACAGGCAGCAAAAGAAGTATTTGAGGTGCTGAAAGTCTTGGAAGAGAAAGCCCTTGGGGATAAGAAGTTTTTTGGTGGTGATACAGTAAGTCTTGTAGACCTTACCTACGGATTCTTCAGTCACTGGTTTCAGGCAATGGAAGAATTAGTAGGTCTGAAAGTGCTGGAACAGAGCAAGTTGCCAAAATTATATGCCTGGGCTAAGAATTTCAAGGAAGTTCCTGAGGTCAAAGACAATCTACCAGATTATGACAAGATGTTGGCCTACATGACCAATATGAAGAAGAAATTTGCCAAAAATTGACTTTCACAATTACTAGCAGTACTGCTCTCAATATATGTTTATCCATGTCTGCTATAGGGTAAAGGGCTTGATCTTTTTTTTTTTTTTTCTTTCTCTTTTCTTTTTCCTTGTCATGGATGTAATAATGATGATTGAAATCAAATAACGGATATGGGTTTGCTGTCTTATTTCAATATCGTTATGTTTTAGTTTATCTATCAAACCAGGACTTTAAAGACTCCGGGCATTAGGTGAAAGAATTGGAACATCAAAATCCAAGAAAAGCAATGCTAACGAAAGGTTTGAAAACGCATGGAGGAGACGATAATGGTTTCTTGTAAGTCTTGAGATTAAACTTTGAGTGTGGAGCTGCGTTTTAAAACTTTTGAAAGGGTGTTTTGCTATCCGTACGGGTCTATCCGGGACGCTCTAGATATATGTATATAAAAAAATAAAGTCCAGTTTGATCACTAATTTTATTGTTTGAGTTTAATTTAATTTTTTTCTAAATTTTTAAACATTTTAACTCTAAATTATTTAAATTAAATATATTATATATTGATATTTAAACAAAACACAATAAAAGAATAAATATTGTTATTGTGTTCTTATTATTTTTTCTTAATAATGACAGTGAAAAAGACAGGTATAATGACAGTGGTGCCAAGGGGAATGCAGGTAAGAGCGGTTTCAACGAGAACAATTGTAATAGCTATTTGTTGTTTAGTTATATTAATTGTATAAAAAATTATAAAATTATTTTTAAATTATATTGTAATTTTTTATTTTCAATTTCTCAATACGGTTAATTTGAATCAAATATAGAAAGATTTGGATTAAAAAGTCCATAAATTAATATAAAAAATTAAATTAAACCGATATGATAAAGTAAAAGTCGACCAAAAAAGGAAAAGCAGCTTCCTATTTTTTGTTATGGATAGAATTAAGAGAGAATGTTAAGGAGTGAAAATGTACAAGTTCATGCACCCAAAATAAATGAATAAATTAAATAGTGCATCACTCACCATCCATTGCCATTTGTACTTTCTGTGCATAGAACTTTTGGCTAAGCATATTGAACATAGAGATATAGCAAATTGAAAGAGTAATTGCGCATAAGCAAAAGATTTGCATCAAGAACATGTTACCCATTGTACCTCAAAACAAAATTATCTCATTTTTATCAAATTGAATTAGTCTATTTTCTTTGGAATTAGTACATAGAAAGATTCCAGTACCTTGCATGGCGGCAAGCCAATTTGTGCGTCCATGGTGATCATCGAGTAACTTGACAAAATATGGCTGGAGAATTGATTGCTGCCTATCGATCCTTACGAGAGAGCTGTAGCCTGATTTTGGGTCAATTTTGTGGAAGGTAAGGTAACTCAATTCTAGTACGCAAGCTCATCTGATCTAACTTTATATCTCTTCATTTCATCTATGCTTATTAGTATAATACATTCAAGTTCCATTGGGTTTTGATTATTATATTTAATTTCTTTTTAAATTTGATAAATTATATTCAAAATATTGATGTGAAAAGCCATTATTATAAAGTTTCTATTTCAAGGTTGTTATTATTATTTTAATTATAAATAATAATGTAGATAAAATTTAATAATAATTTTAATATTTATAATTATCTATCATATTTTAGAAAATAATATTAATTAAAATACTTTTACGCCCTAGTTTAAAAAATTTAAATTTTTATTAATATAAAAATTATTTTATTAGTTGATTTTTTCATTGTATATAAAAGTAATATAAAATATTATTATTATTACTATTATTTAGAATTAGGAATTATTGTATAATTAGAAAACTAACTTATTAATTAAAATAATTTAAAATATAAATTAAAATATTATCTTATAATTAGAAGAAATTATTGTATAATTAGAAAACTAACTTATAATATAAACTAAAATATTAACTTAGAATTAAAATTATTATCTAATTGAGAAACTAAGTGATTAGTTAATATAATATTAAATATATAATTAAAATATTATTTTTTAATTAGAAAAATAGTTTAACAATTAATATATTTGTATATATATTAGTTTAATTCATGTGTCAAAAGTAAATATATATATATCAAAATAAAAAATTTATGTGTCAAATAATATATATATATATATTTAAAGACAGCTTCATCTAACCATCTTCATCCTATCTTCATGTCCGATAATCTCTGCTGTTGAGAATCACCTAATTGACACTACTGGATCAGCATCAGCTAACTCTTCAGGCTAAGCCAATAAGATCGAATAAGAGGAAGTTTCCCTCAGAGAAGGAGGTCATGTGCCAGGCCTTATGTATAAATTCAATATTGTAACTGAAAACAAGGGAGAGTAATGCTTTTAAAATTTGAAACTTATTACTTTTATAATAATTTGACAATTCTTTCTCTCTACGAAAGAATTTAAGATAGCTAAATATAGTTTACAATTTTATGTCATTCTTATGACAATAACAAAAAAAAAAAAAAACTAAATATCTCGTTTATTTTTATCTCAATTTTTATATATTAAATATTACATATAATATTTTTATAAAATTATCCTTTAATATTTTGAGACTAAGAATATTTGGAGTTATTAGCACCCTAAAAGTCACCTATTAGTATTCTCGAGAGAAAAGATTTTAAATAAAAGATTTGTCCAGCAAGTCAACAGTCAACATCTTAATAATTGAATCTAAAATTCAAAATTTGCAACTTTTTGACAAGCAAGAAGACTTCAACACTCGCTATAAATTGGCTTGAGGCTGCCACTAGAACTTGCACCTTAAATTCTTTATCTCATAACAACAATCAATGGCAGAAGTAAAGCTACATGGATTCTGGTCTAGCCCATTCAGTTGCAGAGCAATATGGGCTCTGAAATTAAAAAGGGTGGAGTATGATTATATTGAAGAAGACCTTCAAAATAAGAGTGAAGAGCTGCTGAGATATAACCCAGTTTACAAGAAGATCCCTGTACTTGTTCATGGCGGCAAGCCGGTTGCTGAGTCCCTTTTCATTCTTGAATACATTGAAGAGACATGGCCGGAGAAGCCGTTGCTGCCAAAAGATGCGTATGAGAGAGCTATGGCTCGGTTTTGGATGCAGTATTGTGATAATAAGGTAATTTGATCGCATGGATTTTGTCTGTAGATGCACTGTTGCAACTATAAAATGAAAATATGCAAGTTTTTCAAACTAATCATTGCAAATGTTATGTAGAGTCCAACACTTCATGCATTTTTTGGAGCTACTACCAAAGAAGAGCAAGAAAAGGCAGCAAAAGAAGCATTTGAGGTGCTGAAAGTCTTGGAAGAGAAAGCCCTTGGGGATAAGAAGTTTTTTGGTGGTGATACAGTAAGTCTTGTAGACCTTACCTATGGATTATTCACTCATTGGTTTCAGGCAATGGAAGATTTAGTAGGTCTGAAAGTGCTGGAACAGAGCAAGTTGCCAAAATTATATGCTTGGGCTAAGAATTTCAAGGAAGTTCCTGAGGTCAAAGACAATCTACCGGATTATGACAAGATGCTGGCCCACATGGCAAGTGTGAGGAAGAAACTCGCCAAAAATTGATTGTGACAATTACTAGCACTACTGCCAAGGCCTCTTTTCCATTATCCATGTCTAGCATAGGGGTAACGGGCTTGATCTTTTTGTTCTTCCGTAGTTATGGATGTAGTAATGATAATTAAAATCAAATAACAGATATGGGTTTTACTGTGTTATTTTACTAATCACCTTGGTCTAACCTTTGGGATATCGCTATGCTAATGAAAGTTATAAAAGGTTTTAACCAAAAAGGATACTGTTCTAAGCAGCTTCAAGGACAGAGAGACAATGTTAACGAGTGAAAATGCACCCATAATAAATATAAAATGAATTTACAAATTCCATAATATAGTCAGTAGTTTAACTGTCCAACCATTTGCTTCAACAACTGGAATTGTGATTTGTGCATCACTCATCATCCATTACCATTTGCACTTCCTGTGCATATAACTTTTGGCTAAACATATTGAAAATAGAGATATAGTAAATTGAAAAGAGTAATTGTGCATGAGCAAGAGATTTTACAGTAAATTCATGTTCCCAATAATACTTCAATCATTAACCACAAACGGTCATGTTTTCATAGTGCACCAAAATCATTGCCCATAAGCAAAAGATTTGCATCAAAAACATTTAAATTTTGTTAGTTTTGTGATTCTAACATTTTAATTTTTAATATAATTTAATACATATTTAAATTTATTCTTTTATAATATATTTATTTAATTTTTTTTAATGCATTCGTATGTATTGCTTTTATAAATATTTAAATTTATCAAATAATAGAATTTAAATGCCAGTGAGGTTAAATTGAAAATTAAAATTTAAGTATCTGTTACATTAATTTAAAAATTAAAAATATTTAAAAATTATAAAATATAATTTAAGTGTTTATTAATTAAATCAATAAATGTTATAGTGACTTAATAATCAAAATTTAAATTCTTAAATATTATTCCATAAAAAAAATAATGTCATTTTTATCAAATAAATTTAAGTGGAGAAAACAAAAAAGGGAAATTACAGGGTTAGAATTAGTCCATTCCCGTTGGAATATTTTTCTTCTTAATTGAACGCCAATTTTTGTACCCGCCAAAATCCACATAATGTATACCGACCAAGTTGGTAAAAATATATATAAGCTGTTAAACTTTAATTCAAATTTTAATATAGGTCCTTAACATTTGGAAAAGAGTTCAATTAGATCCTTCTAACTAGTCCATTTCCTTTGGATCTGACTATTTTTTTTTTGTTTTAATAATCATTTGATTTTGGATAACACATTTTCCTCCGTAGTATTTTTCTTTGGTAAAAATAGGCTTTCTTCGGTTGTAAATTTGACACTGCAACAACTGCATAAAAATGGTAAAAAAGCTTTCTTCAGTTCAGTAGATGCACCAGCCGACGCGTCAATTATAAAACGCACCAGAAGGTGATGATACGATCTCGCTCTCCCTCACCAAATTTAAACTCAAAATAACGTAAACCTCCTTTTATGTATAAATTTCAAAAGATTTTCCTTCTCCGAAAAAAAAAAGAAAAAAACTGAAAATAAATAGAGAGAGAAAAGCGGAGAGATCTGCAAGGGGAGAGAGAGAGACAACCTCAGTTTGCCTACGCAAACTAACACAACGCCAACACCTTCCTCCTCCTCCTCCTTCCTTGTCCCCTCCGATCTCAGCGTTTCTCTACTTTCCCCAATAATAAATAATTTTGATAAAAATCTTAGGGGTAGGGTTTCTTAATACCCTAAGATTTTTTTTATTTTTTTTATCGATTACGATTTTATCTTACCATTATAAACATTTTCAATTTATAGAACATTGCCTATTTTGCGCGATCTGAGTTCAATTTCCAACATTTTAAATTTTCCTATCTCTCGCGGGCATTGATGGTAATTGGTGATTATTAGTTAATTTCTTATTGGTGGATGATTTAATTGGATTTTGGAGGGGGTTAAATGGCGTCGGCTCAGGTGTTGCCGAGCTCACGGAAACAGGAACATCTCGAAGCCGGAAAACGACGGGTATTTTTTATGCCTGATTGTTTGACCGATTTCTTTTTCTTTTCTTATGTGCAGTTGTGATATTGTTATAATGTATTTTCAATTACTCGAATCAAATGTGTGAATTGACATAATTGTAATGCTTTGTTCGCTGTTGCTGTTAGAGTGGGTTAGTTATATGATCTGCATATAATTTCAGTTCTAGTGATGTATACATTATGTGGTTTTTTTATTGTTGTAGCTGGAGGAGTTCCGAAAGAAAAAGGCAGCAGACCGAGCCAGAAAAGCTGCAGCCACTAGCCAGCCTCTTGCTTCTTCTGTTGTTAGTGTAAATGAGAAACAAGCTTTAGAGAGTGAAATTGTACGGCTTACAGATTCAGATGGAGCTGGTACATCTGATGGACCAATTGAGGTAACTGTCAGCGGTACTACTTTAAAAGATGCAGATGCTATTCCTCCATCAATGAGTCATTACAAGGCACCTTTGGCAGATATACATGTGAATAGTCATGATTTTACAAGACCTAATGCTTCAGTTGCAGCAGATGCTAAATATGATATAGAGACTGATCAAATGAATAATGACACCGATACATATAGTGGAAGCCAAGATGGTGTAGTGCCATATGTGATCTTATCATCACGCCATTCTTCTATTCCACCACCATCACAAGAGAGTTTTAGTCAGTCTATTCCATTCCAGTCAATGGAATACAATACGTCTTTAAAGGATTATGCATTTACTGCACCCTCTCCACTGCAAACTAAGATTAGTAGTAATGCCAGCACATTGGTCACTGATGGTATGCTCTTCTCCTACTTTGAATTGTAATCGTATTCTCTTCCATATCTACCTTTCTATATGCATGGTTATGGACTTTCTATGATAGTCGAAATTTAGTGAAGGAATTTAAGCATCTCCATTTTTTGTTTTGTTGCTTTGTAGTGGACTTTATTCAACATAATAACAACTTGAGAGGCTTTAGTCTTGAAGTTGAGCAAGACAAGCATTTCAATGGTTCCTTGAGAAATGATTTTGGGGAAGCTAATTTTAGTATCTCACTTGGTGGTTTTCCTAGTGCATATGGTAAATCCATGCAAACATCTGATACCATTGGTTACGATTCAGATTCGAAGAGCTCCTCGAATCATACTCAATTACTTTCAGGAACCTCTGAACCTAATTCTAGGAGATCTCGTCCATCCTTCCTTGATTCGCTTAATGTGACTAGAGCTTCTTCAGGGACTTCCTTCCAACCTACTGAACTACAGAAGGAGTCATTTATGCCTGGTAAATCAAATGGCATGGGTGCACTAGACTCATCTACTTTTCAAAACCTATCAGTGGAGGCTCAAACTCTAGGACATCATCCAATGACATTTTCTGCCTCTAGTAACAGTGTTGAGATGTCAAATATTGATGAGAATAGTTGGGGGAGAAAGCATGAGTTTTATTCATCTAAACACAATGAAGATTTTGCTGCTTTGGAACAGGTACTTTTACTTTATATAGCTTTTGTTATATGGTGCTTGCTTTATTTGTGTATTTAATTTTTTACTAAAAAAAGTAAGCTGCTAGTAAAACGCTGTTTGTTTTTTTCTTTTTAAATTCAAATTTCATTACTTATTAAGTTACTTTTTATATTTGGTGTTTGATATATAGTAAATGTGTGGTGTGGTATAAGGACTCATGAACAGTACTACGTTGCATTATTTGAAATTTTAGCCGAGTAGAATATGCCAGAAAATATTGTTTACCTAGCATAATATTTGAGGGCGTGATGGGGCAACACATTGTGTTTGAGTATTTACTCTTATTATCTTTAGGGGTTTGAGCTTTTTTTCCCACCCTTTGTCACATTTTATTTAAGGTAAGATAACATGCATTTTAATGTGTAAGATGACTTGGACAGTCTGGCCTAAATCATGTTGGTTTCCTTGTTTCCTCTGAAGGCAGGGGTGTATGTGGGTTTGGAGGTTGGTTGATTGTACTTTTGATATAGCACTCTTGACAATATGTTCACCCATCTAGACTCTACAGATGCTGTTGAAAGCTTTTGAAACTACTGCGAAGCAAATTTGAAGAATTTGTTCTTAGTAAATATTTTTGTCTTATAAAACTAAGCATATGACATTTTGTTTGCACACATGTCTTTTTGTTATGATTGTTTGTCTGGTCGATGCTGTTTTTATGATTGTTGTCTTGGATTCTCTTTTACTGTCAGTTGTTTACCTTTGCTTCTGTTGTTCCATGTATAGCATATTGAAGACCTGACACAAGAGAAATTCTCTTTGCAACGAGCTCTTGAATCTTCTCGTGCTTTGGCAGAGTCCCTTGCTGCTGAAAATTCATCACTAACAGATAATTATAACCAGCAGGTAGCCTTTTAAAATGTGATATCTTCTGCTTTTGCAGGCTGTCTTTCAATATATTTATGAGCCCTTTATGTTTTTTTTTTATTTACTTGTTTGTGTATTTGTTCAACAGAGAAGTGCTGTCAACCAACTAAAATCTGATATGGAGAAATTGCAGGAGGAAATCAAGGTTCATTTGGTCAGTAGTAAATCTCTTGTACTTGCAGTTCCTTGTGCTTCTATCTTGTATCTATATGAAGGTCTCTACACATGCTTGCTTGCTATGTTACTATTTAGAGAACTTACTTTTCAGAATCACATTAAGACTTGGAGAGTAGTGGATCAAAGAATGACCTAACTTCTTGATACTCTCTGTACTATCTTGGGTTGTGAAATTGTATAGAGGAATGCCTTTTCTGCGATATCATTTGTGCTTCACTTAACTTAGGATGATTATTTGTGGATGCTATTGCTATGTGATTCTCCATGTTGCTTTTCTTCCCCTCACTCTCAATGCTTGCATGGCTCTAAATATTTCCTCCATTTTAAATACGGCATGTGCAATTGTTTGTATGCAGTAACTTACACATCTATTGCTTTGTGCTCATCGATGTTAGCAGGTGGAACTTGAGTCTGTCAAAATGGAATATGGAAATGCTAAACTTGAGTGTGATGCTTCTGATGAACGAGCCAAGATATTGGCTTCTGAGGTTATTGGCTTGGAAGAGAAGGTATTCAATTTCTTTGTTATGCTTTTTTCTACTTGTATTCATTGTCTTTGGAGGTAACGGTTTGGTTCGTGCTCTTTGCCTAAAAATTTGGACTTTCTAGAATCTGAGCTCAAATGCTGAAAATGGCAGTGGATCCTGTTTAGTATTTACAAGGAGTTAACGTACCCTGTTCAGAATGTAATTACTATTCTTTCTCCTCCTATGTAAGTCTGAAATTGGAGTATGCTATTGACCTCAGCATATGTATGAAGGTCATGTTTTTACACTTGTGTCAGTTTTGACACAACTTTATTTTATAGGATCTATGCTAAAATACTGTTTGACAATAGTTGTTTGATTGTGAACATCATTGGTAATTTGGTTCTGTTTTTCAAGAAATCGAATCATGCTGAGATTATGAGACCTTATCTCCTAGATATAGTTTTATTGACTGAACCTATTAATGGTCCTCACTTGATCAGATGTGTGTGATTATGCACATTGGAGTTGTTCTCATGACCAGAAAGATTAAACACACTAGCGCGCACACAAATATATCATATATCCCATTTTTTTGAAATATGCATTGGCTACTACTCCTTGCCTTAAGTGGTGCAACTGATTCATGTAGGCACTCAGATTAAGGTCTAACGAACTAAAGCTGGAGAGGCAATTGGAGAATTCACATGCTGAAATTGCCTCATACAAGTATGCGTTTCCTTTTAGTTTGACTGAATAAAGTGCAGTTTCAGCTGAATAAATTTGATGACCTTTGACTGACAGCTACAACCTGTACTGAGTTTTGCAGAAAGAAGATATTGATCTTAGAGAGAGAGCGTCAAGACTTGCAATCAACAATCGATGCTCTTAAAGAAGGTAGATGATGCTCTTGCGTTTCTTTAGAACATTCATAGGATGTGATGTGTGTGCCAGAGTGGGATGAGGATTGCATGTGTATGCCGCAGGTGTGCGCGCTTTGTGGGGCACATATGCATATATTAGATTGATAGTGGTAGATGTTACTTTATTTTTTATGATGGAAATCAATAATTCTACCCCTTTTTTCTCTTAATGTGTACTATGAAAGTGAGGAATGCAGGAAAGGGGGGTCTGTTACGTTTCTTAGGCATCTAATTTTATAGAAATTTAAATATGTACTACAATTAAATAGAGTATTTATGATAAACAGTCATCAGCACTTCATTTCCATTTAAATCTCTTTTTATACCCACTAATCTATTATTTTCACACCACCAGTTTGTTCTTTAAAGACATTTGTTTTGATTCTCATTAATTGGTGGGTAATTTTTAAAAAATAGATTGTCTCTATTTGAATTGGGCCTGTTCATTGTTCAAATGCATAACTATTCAAAAATAGAATATGCATCGTTCCATGATGCCTTGATAGTGTTACATATCTTTAGGACAGCTTGTTAATTAGTCGAAACTATTGAATGAAGGGATTTATAGTTACCACGCAGGTTTCTCTTGTTTTATGTTTTAATAATTGTCAATTTTATGATACAGAGAAGAAATTGTTGCAATCTAAGTTACGGAAAGCTTCAGCAAGTGGAAAGTCTCTTGATATTAGCCAGAATTCTGGCAATAAAAAGGACATGTCGACATCTACAGAAGATTTAGGTAAAAACAAATGAATACATGTTCTAGATGCAACTATGCCTTTCTCTTTATGGCTCTTGCATACCTTTTAACTTGTGGACCAGAAGTTCAAAGTTCAGTCTAAAGAACTTTCTGGAATCAATGCAAGATTGGGTCGCCCTTCTTGGTTATAAAATTATTGATTTCACTTTCCTTCAAGTTTAACATAATTGTTTTCATGTTGACTTGGGAATAACTTTCATGCATCTGATTCTTATGAAATAGATGGACTTGCTGAAGTAAGATGTTGTTGTCATCAGTAGATTCTGTTCTATGGTTTTGATCCGTATGTAGTTCTAGATTTGAGTATATTCATTATTGAAGACGCTTCCGATTGGGATGCCTGGACCTAAAATGCTACATCCTGGGTGCAATTGGTTGTCCATGATAACCTATTGGTAAATGGGTGAGGTATCTCAGTCTTGCATGTAGATATTAGGGATTTACATTATTGAGTCAATCTAGTTTATATTGTTATCTCTATGACCATGGTAACTGCTGGGCAGTTTCTTTATAGTTTGTTGATGACCATGTCCGTGGTTACTTTTCTTTGGAATTCTTGGCTTCTCATCTTGATGCAAATTGCTGATGGCATTCCAGACCCTTGCAACGAGGAAACAGTTGATACTACAGCTCTTATCGGAAATGATATCCCCATTCATCCTGAAAATGGACAGTCAAATCTTGAAGTCTCAACTGTTCACATTCCTGCAGATCAGATGAGATTGATTGAGAATATCAACACATTAATTTCTGAGGTTCGGTAGCCCTTCCAAAATCCTTTTTCCTTATTTTTAATTTGCTCTCCTGCCAGCCCACCCACCTCCACCAAAGAAAAGAAGAAGAAGAAGTGCTGGAGCAGTTGAACTACACCTCAAATAGTGAAATTAAGAAATTTCTCTTTTATGGTACAGTTAGCACTGGAGAAGGAAGAGCTGATGCAAGCTTTGTCATCTGAGTCATCTCAATGTTCCAGATTGAAGGTAATTCTTAAGCTGAATTTAACTTTTCACTTGGTGATCTAGTGGATTATACTAGTTATGAAGAGGTTGATTTGATATCTATGCCAATGTTGGGTGGTGTGTTTCTGATTTATTTTTGATGGAACAGTGTTCTTTTGAGTATGTTCATCTTGTTTGCTTGTGTTAACCATCAGAGGCTTTTACTTTTGAACAAATGTAGGATTTAAATAACGAGCTGTCACGTAAACTTGAGGCTCAAACTCAAAGATTAGAGCTTTTGACGGCTCAAAGTATGGCAAATGAGAATATCCAGGCAAGGTTACCTGATTCTCATGCCATGCAGGAGACTACTACGTATGCAGATGAGGGTGATGAGGTATGATAACTAGTAGCAAGCGTATGTGTCATTAAGATTGGTTTTGTAGTTTTCCTAGTGTCAGGTTAGAAATAAAATTTTTGAAGAAGAAAACTGTAAAGGATTTTTTTACACCCATGTGTGGGCTACTCACTAGTGTACGAACTTGTTCTTCGCATAGGTGGTGGAAAGGGTTTTGGGGTGGATAATGAAGCTCTTTCCTGGAGGTCCATCAAGACGAAGAACCAGTAAACTTCTTTGATGTGTTGGATTAGGATTGCTCATCGAATGCTCAAACTGCGTTTGTTTCCTACCCTTGTTTTGGCCACGCGGAGGAGGTTGTAATTTGTATATTTTGAGTTAATTATACCATCCATATTTTTTTGTAAAACAAGAAAAGAAAAAAAAGACAAGTGTTTTTAAGAGGCCTTCCAATTGATTTAGCAAATTTAGTTGTCATTTTTTTGACAGATGACAATAAGAAAATCCCTTGTTGCTGTAACTACTATAATGTTTAGACAGCAAATTCAGTGGGACGTGTGTTTATACTATGGAAGGGATTGAAAGCACTGAATTATAGACAGAAATGAGAAACTGTAGTGTGCAGTTGTTAGTTTATTGCCTATAGTACTCGCCAAGGTGTTTATGATCGTACTCAGCCAAGGTGTTTATGATCCTACACATATTAGTACAGTATACAGGGGCCTTTTATTTTGCAATTATGGCATGACATTCTTCAAAAACTTGCTTTAAAACAAACATTGTACTTCTTGTTGTGTGGACATATAGATTTGATGGCTATTTATACTTTGACAATCTCTTTTCGGGACTAGAGCTTTTCTAGAGCTAATAACATTTACTTTTTATAAGGTATACTTATGGGTTTCTTTTAGATTCTGGATAACTGTTTTTTATTAAATAATTATATTAAAGTATTTGATAAAAATTTAAAATTAAGTAAAAAATCAGCTGCTATTTTAGGATTTTTTTATTAACTGATAGGTTATTTTGTTTCTTATTTATTTGAACGTTATATTATTATTATTATTATATAATTAAATTTTTATTTTTAAAATAATTTTTATAAATATTTTTAATAATAAATATATTTTTTAAAAATTAATTATAATATTTTTATTATAAAATATATTTATTAATTTATTTTATTAAATATAATATAATAAAATAAAATATATTTAACGATAAATTATATTTTTAATAATATTTTTAATAATCAATAGAAATTGAAGTGCGTACTGTGCCATTCATGCAAAAATCAGGCTTAACTAACTTATGCTGGATATAACAATGTACCTTAAGTAGACTGGATATAACAATAAAGCTGGAATAAAGTCTAAATAGGCCCTTGAACTCTTCGACCGGGGTTAAATATATCCTTTTAATTTTTTTGAGTTATTTTAATCCAAAACTTGGTGCATTTGAATTTTTCTTTTGACAAAGCGTTACACTTACTTTATATTATTAATAAAAAAATTTATTTTGAAATTATTAATAGAAATGGTTAAAAAGAAAATAAAAACAAAAATCTTAACCAAACAAAATATCCTACCCCCCAAATCTTATCTAAACTCAAATTTTATCTAAACAAAATCTACTCAAACCACCAGAATAAATAAAAAAGTTTAGAGTTCATCAGAAGATTTTGGCAACAATGAGGTAGAAAGGGATGTTTATGGCGACGACATGGGCAATTTTGGAGTCTCAAGGAGATTTTAGAGTTCATAAAAACTGAAAGTAAAGGCCAATTTAAAGGCAACCAAAAGTTGTAAAATGACTCAACACCTTTAGAGTGGGCGACGACGTTTGCATCTCCGACAGTGGGCGATGACGGTTGCATCTCCGACAATGGGCGATGACGGTTGCATCTCCGAAAGTGGGCCAAACGTTTGAGGCAGTGTTGGTGATATCAACGATGACTACAATGACAACGATTAAAGCATCATTGGGTGGCCGATGATGACGGATAAGGCGACGACAGGGGTCGTTGACCTTGGTCCAGCGCGTCTTCTTGCTGAGTTATATTTTTTTTATTGTTGTTGTTTGTGGTTTTGTGATGGTTGAAATGAAACCGGACGGATTTGAGAAGGGATGCATCCGCCGCTGCCATTAATAATGCAAGCAAGATGTTCGATAAAATGTCTCAAATGTTTTGATAACTTGCACTAGTCATAAAGGCAGTTTTTTTTTTTGTTTTCTTAACGAGAAGAGTTGTTGTCGTGATGATCTTCTTGTTGTTAGTGTTACCGTTGTTGGGTGGAGATTGTTGAAAATTTGAAAAATAAATTTGCCGGTGGGATGATGATAGAAAGATTTAGTTTTACTTTTAATTGTTTATTTTATGTTAATAATTAATTAAAAAAAAAAGTTTTATTCTTTTTTTTTTTCTTTCTTTCAGGCGTTTATAACTGAGAGTGCAATTTAATTTAATTTTTATTTTTTTTAAAAAGAGCCTAAATGAGCCAAAAATACTAAATTTTAAATTAAAATAATTTAAAAAGATTAAAAGGATTTATTTGGCTCCGCCAAATACCTATTTAAGAAAACGTGCTACAATTGTGCAAGTTCAAACAAAATTGTCCTTCTTCTTGAAGAAATATTTCTGAAACTTTAAAATCTTCTACTTTCAGTAAATTGTAAAGGATTGCTTTTCTTGTGATTTTCCTGTAATAATAATTTAATTAAATTGAATTGAAATATTTTATTTTGATTAATTAGCTTTGATTGAGGTTGGTATTTGAAATTTTATGGTTTTAATTAATTAGTTTTGATTGAAATTCGAATTTGAGATTGACATTCAAATATGAGATTTCATAGTTTTACGATATTTTAATGTCTGTTGAATTATGTTTTATTAATGAATCGAAATAATTTTAAATTTTTTAATAATATATATTATGAAAAGATAAAATTTGTTAAAAGAATAATATCACAGAAAGGAAACTATTAGAAACAGGAAAAGAATTTTGATTAAGCATCTCATTTGCACTTTCCTTTCATCATGTCTTCTCTAATTCACGTTAATACTTAATTTAAAGAAAAAATAGAAAAAAAATGTATACGTCGTCGTATAGTATTTAGTTTGTTTAGCGCCACAAAAATCCACATCCATATATTTATATATATATATATGTGGTGCACAGCTTTCTCTCTCTCTCTGCGCTGTGCGAAATGAGTTCTGTAATCTGTAAGCTCTCACTGCCCACCTTCATTTCCTCTTCATACTCTTCTTCTAAAGGTAAGCCAGTTGCCATATCTATCTCTATATAACTATTTAGTCTCTTGTTTAGCTTGAGCTAATATATTTACATATGTGTGTCTGTGTTTTCTGTTATAGCAGATACCAACTCCAACTCCTCGAACAAGTCAGTGAAGCTAAGAGAAGACTGGAGGCAACGCTCCAGACCCATCCCACCTGGCGGCACATATCCTGCAAAGGATCATTGCAGGTCTTCTAGTTTTCTCTTACTCAATCTTTCACATGTTTCTTTCGTGTTTGTTTTATGTATTCTTTATTTTCTTTCTGTTTATGTTAATTTCTATTTCTTTCTTGTACAGTCGATGTGGATTATGTGATACCTATTACATTTCCCATGTAAGGAATGCTTGTGCCTTTCTTGGAGACGGAATGTCGAGAATTGAAGTAAGTTGTTTATGTTGTGTTCCCTCTCTCTTCTTTTTTTTTTTTTTTTTTGAGAGAAGTCCATTCTTACGTAGGAATGTTGTTGATGAAGTGGATTGTGAATATGTTTTAGTCTTATCATGCATCACCCTTTTTATCAAATGCATTGTATGAGCAATTAAGAAGTCGTTGCTTGTAAGTGTTTGTAAATAATGGTCTCATTCAGGGTTTGGAGGCTGTTGTTCATGGTAGAGGGAGAAAGATAGATTCTTCAGATGAGATGTATTTAGGGGTCCATGAAGAGTTGTTGTATGCTCGTAAAACTAAGCCTGTTGAAGGTATGCCTTTCTACTAAAATACTGCTAAATTGAAGTTTCTCCTATGTTTAATCTTTTATTGGCCTTTACTGGTTCATAAATGATGACTATGCCTTCATGTTTCCCTTTATTTTGTTCAAATTAGACAATTGTAACTCTAGAAATTCAATGGAACAATTAAGAATCTTCTATATCAAAGTAATTGCTTATTATCATTAATCTATGTTGATTTTATTCGAAGAATCTTGATTGGGCGAGACTTGGAGAGTAATTGGTAGGTTTTTATAAAGGTTACCAGCGAGATTATTTTGGTGATGGAAATTCTTCAATGCATATACCTCACCTGAGTATTTAAGATGTGCTTGTTCTTTAACCTTAATAGTCATTTTTTTTATTGTACTAAATATGCCGTTCGAACCAAATTTTGCAAGTTATATCCTTTTGCCATGAGCTTGTATTTTATATAGACTTCTGCTGAAAACTAACCACCACTCCTAATTTAATTTCTAAAGTAGATGATGACTGCTGCAGTCTAAGGATCATTAATGCAATGTTTTTTATTTATTTATAATACTACTACTTTTTATTTAACCAAAATGGGGAAAAGCATGAAATTGAGACACATGCCCTGTTAATTATATGTTCTGCGCATATCTTGTATTGCAGGAGCTCAATGGACAGGAATTGTGACTACCATTGCCATTGAAATGCTGAAAGCTGACATGGTTGATGCCGTTATATGTGTACAGAGGTGGGATTGCAAATTTGTACTACATGAATAAGCAAAGCTGATTGTATAGAATTCTTAGTGCTGCTGTTGATTGTGTAGCTCATGAACTTTTTGTCTGTTTTTCTGTTTGTTGCTGCAGTGATCCAGAGGACAGGCTCTCCCCAAGGCCTGTGTTAGCCAGGTTTAGGATCACATGTTTTATTTTGGAGAATGGCCTTCTCTACTTTTTATTTAATATTTTCATTTGCTTGTTTACATAGGCTTTTCATTTTTACCGGAGATTTTTCTCTCTTGTTTCTTAATAGGACACCTCAGGAAGTTCTAGCTGCTAAAGGAGTCAAGCCAACATTATCTCCTAATTTAAATACCCTTGCATTGGTTGAGGTGCTTTGCACTATGCTTATGGAATCACTCAACGCTCTTATTTTACTCTCTCTCTCTGCTTGCAGGGTTACCTGTATTTAACTTTTTCTTTTCCTCCCAATTCCTGGGGAAAGGGATTTAGTTTTGTATTCATGGCCCTCATACAGGAATACCCTAACTGTGCAAACTAACCAATCCAGTTGGTCACCCTTTATTAGTTTGTCTTTTCTATCTTTGGACTTCATATGTTTTAAAGGATAAGAAAACTCAATCTATATGTTATACATTGAGTTCCTTTGCAGCCGCAGTTATAAATATACAGTCCTCTTTCATAAAAGGTTCTGATGGGACACTGCCCTTCTTTGCAAACTTGGAACTTTCCCTCTTGTGCCTTTGGAGCTGATACCATCAGGGATCACCTGGAACATCTAAGTTAAATTAGTGATGATTTGGTTAGCCATATGCATTAGACTGATCTGAACATGTTTATAAGTGGAAAGAAGAAACTAAAATAAGGGTATATCTGGATCCATGAATAAATTACCACGTTTATTCCAATAAGTGTTGCACTCCATGACTTTTAATATTTAATGTTGTATATCGAAGGTGATTTTGGCTGCAACATTTAAGTCTCTATGCAGAAGGCCGTCTTGTTCATAATTATTGTCTGATTGTAATCTTTCTCTTCTGTCATGAAATCTCGTGTTACTTCAAAATTTAGTGAGGCAAATGACCATTTTCATCTTCTGACCAGGCTTCTGGTGTGAAGCGTCTTCTTTTCTGCGGTGTCGGTTGCCAAGTGCAGGGTATAACTAAATTGTCCTCTGGAAATTATAACTTTTTGGTTTTATTTTCCCCTTTATTGTGACTTGTACTATTATAATGCAGATTGATTTCTTAAACTGCAGCATTAAGATCTGTGGAGCACCATTTGAACTTGGAGAAGCTTTATGTATTGGGGACCAATTGTGGTAATCTGAAGCTTTAAATTCCTTCTGTTTGAATCCGCCAAATTTGTAATATGCCAGTGGTTGGACTGGAACACTGTTATCTACTTTTGAAGAGTAAAATAGACTTGTATATGATGGCCATGAAATCATGTCGGATGCAAGTTTAATAGTTGAAGATGCAGCATATGGCCATTCTCTAAGAAAAGCATACCTTAGAATAAGGAAAAGGAGCCACTCCAAGTGCTGTTCTGCATGCGGATATTGGTGAAACTTTCTAGTTTAATGCTAAAGCATCCAAATTTGGTCTACATAAGTATGAAGTTAAAACAATTTAAATTTCTTCTACATTTCTGGTTTTGGGTGGACAATGCATGGCTTAGCTCTATTTAACTTTTATTTATTTACCAATATTCCCACAAATTTAGGTTGTAACAAACACTTAATTTTCAACAGTGGATAATGGAACTCGAGAAGGGCTTGATAAATTTCTAAAGGCTGCAAGTGATGAACCAGAAACGGTTCTTCATTACGAGTTTATGCAAGATTACAAGGTTTCTGCCGATTCATCCTTTGACTTGGACACCGTATTCTACTACCTATATGTTCTGTGATCACTGAACTTTATGTTATGGCCTACTTAGCCATTGGAAGAGCAGAGAACAAACACAAGTGTTCTTTGATTGTGGGTTTAATATATTCCTTAGTATTCAGGAAGATATTTTGCTTTCATTTTGCCTAGCTAATAAAAGGAAAAATGAACAGATGGCCGGTGGAGGGAGGAGATACATAGTGTTGTTTTTTGCAAGATGACTTTGTTATATCAGAAAGTATGGTAATCTTCTGAATGTTTTTCTGTTGTCTCAAGATTGATACTGTTTTGTACCCTTGTAGGTCCACTTGAAGCACTTGGATGGTCGCATTGAAGAGGTAACACTTTCCCTCTACCTTGAGCTTAATCTAACTTTCAAAATATTTTGCTGCTTCATCTCTTTTCCGATCTTAACTAAAGCAGGTTCCTTATTTCTGTCTACCAGCCACTGATTTAGTTGATGTTATTGCTCCATCTTGCTATAGGTAATTCTTTGTTCTCTGTATATTAGATGCATTACACTGAATAATCAAAGTATATTTTTTCTCGCTACTGGAGGATATTATGCGCAATTTGATGGGACAATTTACTTTTACGATGCCAATGTTATCTTGAAGGAACTTCACAACCAGCTAATTAGTTCGGCACTTGATATTTCAATTACTGAAGGTTTTGTTTTTGCTCTGCAGCTGTTTTGACTACACAAATGCTTTAGCGGTGAGTTTCTGTGAACCTACTTGAATGAACATTCCATCTTCTCTGATTTTGTCATAACCCCTAACGTTATAGTACGGCAATTTATATTTCAGCTACATCAATTTAGTTTTGCATTTTGGATGTGAGCAACTTTTCTGCCACAAAGATTACTTGCAAGAGCGTAGAAGAAAATTTTATGTCTTTTTTGCTAATATGACTGGGTGTTGCTTAATGCTTGACTTCTATATCCAGGATCTGGTGGTTGGGTATATGGGTGTTCCAAAATATGCTGGAGTTAGCATGACGCAGCATCCACAATATGTAACAGTCAGGTAAGATAATATAAAAACTATGCTGACAGCTTCTAACTTAACTTTTTTTTTTTTAATCATTTGTTATTGTTTTCCTACAAGCAACTGATTCTTCCAACCTATATTTCTACGTCCAAATTGTAGGAACGACAGAGGGAGAGAAATGCTGGATTTGGTGAGAGGTCTTCTGGAGATTACTCCAACAATTAGTAGTGTAAGAACCTTTGCTAATCCTGTCTGGTTACTTTAGCTACCTTGTGAATGACTTAGGAAGATGAGAAATACTTGCAGGGTGACAGGAGACCATTTGTTATGGAAACTGTAAAGGCAGATGACAATGCTAAGTTGGGTATGTATTGACATTCTTGTCATTATTTTGTATAAATATTCTTATGCACATTGAGACTAAGCTTGGGGTTCTCACGTCTAAATCATCGTATCATTTTTCATCAGGGAAGGGTCCTTCTCAATCTGCACCCAAATTTGTTGGGAACTTTTTAGCTTTTATACTAAACTTGGTAAGGTGTCTTCTTTGGTGATACATTTAGTGGTAGTGCAACTGAGATGAATATTTATATAATGACTTTTCTCATTGGAATCAGATTGGCCCAAAAGGTTTGGAATTTGCTCGCTATTCACTAGACTACCATACCATCAGGAACTATTTGTATACAAACCGTGCTTGGGGAAAAGCAAGGTATAGTTAAGCGAACCACGGGTCTGCTGATAGTGCATTGAGATCACTCTTAATATTTAAAACTTGTAAAATATGCAGAGCTGAGAGGCATACACCTTCTTATGCTAAGAAAATTGTGGAAATGTACAACCAGAATGGCCAAATCGATCAGATGCTACAGAATAAGTGACTACCAGACTCTGCCATGTATGTGATAAAATGTTCTTTGTAGCCTAGTGTGGTTTGGAAATTACGGTTTCTGGATCTGACAGTTGAATGTATGTTTGGCCATCAGAGCCATGTAAAATTTTGTAAAAATTAGCTTGCACCATCAAATACCCACTTCCTTCTCATATTTATTTAGTTTAGTCGACAGCTGAGAAGTCTGATCCAGTTGTGCGACAACTGAAGCAAATATCTCACTTTAATGTCCTGCGGAATGTTGATCATTTTACTTTGATATAATTGAAGATGAATATCTATTGTTCCCCACAACATAATTGTCTTGTTTTATAATTGTCTAATAAATCGAGGGTAACTCCAAATTACTTCTTTTGGACACAAAGGAGGAAGAAAATCAGGAGATTCCTAATCAGGATGCTTTCAGTTTGGACATATTCTTTCAGTTTTATGGAGCTAATTGGTGGTGTGCAGAATGCTACTTATCTGTCATATTTGCAGTGCTAAAATCACTTTCAATTGATTCTTTGTCTGCCTATTTAGCCATTGTATGTTGGAAGGATGTGGTTCGGATTCAAAAGATTAATGTAAAAAGATAAGGGAAGAAGATGCTCATGCATTCTCACAGAAAATATTTTAAGCAACCAGACGTGACATTCAATTTACCACATGATCTGGTCATAATTGTCTCTAATATCTTCACTTAGCTCCTGCATAGAGTCTCCCCACCTGGATAGTTTCTTGAGACAATATCTAATCATTTAAAGAAAAACACTTATATTTTTTTCTTGCTTTAAATATGTTCTTAGATGTTATGGGTACGTAGTGGCTACTGCAGTCATGCTTCATTATTTGTTGCAATAATAATAATAATAATAATTGTATAGACAAATATAATGAAGGGTTTAGTACTTTGTCTACCAAGTGTATTAATACCTCTGCAGCCCTGCCATTCTAGGAATCTTCTTAGTATTAGTTGATGAGTACCAGACTATTCTTGATTGCCGATTAGCTTATTCTTCAACTTCTTAAAGGCTCCTGACCAGTTATGCATCACCTATTTCCTCTGGTTCGTGCCACTAAGGATTGGGAATCGCCTATTTCCAGCTAAGTGGATTAAAAGAACAAAAAAAGAAAATCTGTTCCCCTAGCTAGCTTGGCTAGTGTGGTCACTGAAATTAAAAATACCAAAAGCTTACTATGGTTAGTAAGGAGCAAGTTACATGAAGTCAACTCCAACAGTTTAGTAGCTTTTTCCAGTTTGGCAGTCCGAAGCAACTATGAATAGACAGAGAGACTCCTACCTACAAGACTCAAAAAAGTTTCCCTTGTTTTGACTATCCAGCAAATTCTGGAGCTCGAACCATTTAGGATGACTTGGGTCAAGTTAAAAATATAGAGTTATATATATGTTATGCCTTCAAAATCATTGAGCTAGGCCGAAACCAAAACCTTTTGACATTACATTTTCCAAATTAGCTAATTTTATTGATTAATTGAGTTAGTTTGTCTTCTTTTTTTTTTTTCTTTGGGCGTGTATAACCATACAATAGATATCTCTCTTTGTGCATATGTAATAAGGCACGTTCGCCTTCATTGCATGTATTTTTTCCTTTCCCAAGAGAGGCAAGTCCTTGGACCCGACAATCAAGCCAAGGCATAGGTCAATGTGCAGATTACATCTGTTGCCTAATTATATTTTATTAAGCAAGAACACTATAGAGGAAAATGACTTGATGCCCGCATCCGGTCATGTTTTTTTGTCAAAAGTTAGGAGTACAAGTACAAGCATACTGCATAGAGAAACTAAACTCCAGTCAGCTATGTTTTCATGGTATATACATTGTAATTCTGAACTAACAAATTGGCTCCCTCAAGGCTGGAAAGGTGAGAGGTACTCCTGGCTCATGGCATGAGAGCATACTACCAAACAAGTTCTGATCAAGTCCAATAAACTAGTAAATGGATAGGCTTTGAACCCGAGTCTCTCTTAACACATACACCCTAAAGAGTCATAATAAAAACCTGCGCATTTTACATAGGATTGGACTCAGAATTACTGTTGAGCAGTACCAATTTACAATAATGAGAAGATATATATATATATATATATATATATATATATATATATATATACGTACACATGTATCTCACAAGATTTAGAACAAGTAGGGATGGGCTTTAAATGTGAAACTAAGAAGAGATATAAGTAAGGCGGAGGCCACCCCCATGTGTTTTGTCATTTCTTGGTAACTGTGATGTCTAAGTAAGAGGTTGCAAGACTCTGATAAAAACACTAAAAATTTCTAGACGAATTAGACAGAAATACAGTTGTAATTTTAATGTTGTACTCAAGAAAGTAATGCAATTTCCAAACTGTCAAATCTTTGCTCCTTTTGCTAAAAACAAGTTGACAGAACAGAAGAAGCAAAGATAGAATTTGCTATTGTAATTAACTTGAATATATATTTCAAAGAATACAAATTACAAAAATAAAATATGCTTCTGAGTATGTGGTGGTGATGAAAGTTTAAAAAGAAGAATGAAGTTTAGGTTTGTGCATGTGAATCAACAGTATGGTATTCATGTGGCTTGTCTTCACTTTCACTTAAAACATATTTCTTTTCTTCTCAAAAAATAGTTAGGCATTTTAATATTATGACAATATTTGTAGCTGAAATAGAGCAGAAAGGGAAAAACTTGCATAAAGAAGTAGCAAAAGTCTGGCTGCATATGGATAAGTGTTAGTGCTGGAGACTAAACTTGCAACTTTGCTGTTTGGTACAGGCTTTTCTATCCTTAATTCTGTGGATGCAGCTGTTTCTATGTATATAAAAAAAATTTATGTATGTGTAAAGATAATGGTTATAGTAGTGGTGGTGGTGAGATGTGTTTGAAAGGCATGGAATGGAAGTCATACCGTAACATATAGACGTAGTTTCCATCAAGTTTGCAGACAAACTTGTAGTGATTCCCAGCTCACAAGACCCGGCTTAGGCTTAATTTTCAGCCTCTTAACTGAGACTCTAACTCTTATTTTCATAATTTTGGAGATAATTTAAGCACTATATATAGTATCACAGTTTTGAATATAACATCAATACCACTAGATCAAAGCTTTTTGTTATTTAGTTTCATGACAAAAGTGGAGCTAAAGTCTCAAGTTATATTACTTTTAAACAGTTTGGAAAGTTGAAGTATGTGTGTATATAATAGAGGAGTTGAGGACCCTTCTCTCTTTTTCATGTAAATACAAAAAATTGGCATGTTTTAATCCCTAAAGGAGGTGGTAGTGGCAGTAGTGGGTGCAATTAAGGTGCTTGTAAAGCTGTGTTTGAAAGAGAACGGAATGGCTATCTTTCTTTTAAAATACCAGAGTCTTTATATATGGGCTAAAACAGTATATGCATATGGCGAATATAAAGACTAGCTAACATTTTGCTACTCAGTTAAAAATCAACTCATTGCTTGTCTTTCTTTTCTTTTATAAACCTGAAACTGGAACTAATAATAAGTTCATTAATCGTACTACTACTATATATTACTTGTAAAACATGTTGGTATTATACGAGATTCATATATGATGTTGAAAATCTCTGTTAGAAGGAGTTTGGTAAGTTGAAAATGCACGAACTCACTAGAATATGCAGAAATAAGCTTCTCTCATTACGTTGTGTTTTAGAATCATATGTCAAACGTTAGAACCATAATTCGTGATGTGATCTAAAACTTTCTAAAGGGGCATCTCATGAATTTTGAATCATATTGTTACTTCTGAATTTAATTACTTATGAATCCTTAAACCAGGCGTGAAAAATATTTCCTGCAGAAGAGAGCTTCACTGCATTTTCCACATACAAGACTCTCCTTTCTTTCTCATTAGTGGGCTCATCCATGTGCAAGGCAATATGCAAACAACTCCAAACCAATCCACTGTTCTTTAAAAAGAATTGTAAAAAGGAAAGAAGAGAACATTGTTTTATGTACAAACCAGTCAGAGTCAGGAATCAGGATCACCATGGAGAGATATTGTCTTGTTGGAAGATATAATGGACCTGGGGTCCACAATATTTATTGGGCCCTATGTGGGCCACCATTGGAGATATAGCCCATCAGTTATATTTATTACTCAGAAGACCACAGAGAGAAGAAGAAGATGATAGGAGGTTTTCCATTCCATTTGACTTATATTATTAAACAAGAAATTACACCATAAAATATACAAATTACTTTTAGCCAGTTACAGCACTGATGTTGTTTGTTAGGTTAATTTTTCATACCTTTTTTTTTTCAGCTATTCAGTAAAGATTTCATTTAAATTGTTTTACATCTGTTGTGTAGCATAACTTTTATTACAATTTCACATACTTATTTCCAAACAATGAATCTTTGTCTTTCTTTATTTCTATTTTCTTCCAAAGAAAAAAAGGGAAATAAACTAAAAGAATGAATCTTACACAGAGATTCACATCTGTTAAGCCTCATCTTCCTTTGTACAAAAAGAAAAAGGCCCAAATAATTGAAATCTTGGGTTTTCTTTAGGAGAGGGCTACTTGCTGCTGTGGTGTGTTAATTCTTCTTTTTCTTTTTGTTTACATTATTTCTACATTAACTGATAGATCAGTCACAGAATAGAACCAATGAAATAGGGAATCTTTGAACTCCTGAATAATGTCTATTGACTTCAGAAATGTGAAATGCATCTCCTATGGCGAGCAGCAACAGTTTTCTTTTTCTGCTTGGTTTCTTCTTTCCAGCTCTTGGCAATGTCAAGTGCTACACTTATTGCATCTAGAGATGCACCGGATAAACCTCTCCTTGTAAACCCAACTGCATAGAGCCCAGCTTTGCCTTTCCACCCATTTGGAAATGGATTTTTGGGTATTCCATCTTCTGAGAAAAATTCATTCTCCTGTCATCCACAAATTTTTTCAGATTAAGTTAGCCTCATTTCATAATTTTGTTCAAGAAAATTCATAATTAATTATTCAACCTCACTCGACTCGACTCAGACTCATGAGTCAAAAAAACAACAAGAAAGATCATCAAAGAAATAACAATCTGACCACAGTTTTACTATTTAAAAGCATATATGTCTTAATCAGTGACAGAAAAAGAATGTGAAGGTAATAGAAAGATAGAACCTAAGCTCGATACTAACTTCCATAACTGCCACATGAATACTTGGAATAGAAAAATCAAAATAAATCAACATGAAAGAGAAATTAATTCCTTACCCTCAGCCATGAAGGAACATTGCTGCGGTACCCAGTTGCCAGAATTACCGAATCGATTTCAAGTCTTTTGCCATTAACAAGCTCCACTCTGCCATTAGAGAACTTCTTGATCCCAGGGACAACCTTGATCTTACCAGATTTTATTTTGTTAAGTGCACCAATGTCCAGTACTGGAGTCTTTCCTTCAGAGTTCTTGAGCTGTAAAGGTCCTACGCATGGCCTTTTCAGCCCATGTTTTTCAAGATTTCCAAGAATTAGCCAGGCAAAAACTAGTAGTATCTTATCAACCATCCATAGTGGTAGCCATTTCATCATTGTCACTGCAAATTCGAATGTTGATTTTCCGAAAATTTCCCTTGGCAAGACATGGACCTGCAGTTTAGAACAGGAAAGCACCAAGTTACATATATATTACATACAATTTGGATACTTGAAACCTGAAGCCTGAAGGCTAGTATCAGATTAGCAGAATTTTTTAAGCTTGCTTACCGAACTTCGGACCACCATTGATGGACTCGCATTGTGATTACAAAGATCAAGAGAAACTTCCATCCCTGAATTGCCACAGCCAACAACTAGCACTCTCTTTCCGCGATAACTTTCGCCTGATTTATAATCACAAGCATGCATAATATCGCCACCAAAATCTTGTAAACCTTCAAACTCAGGCACCACCTTCTCAGCATTTTCTCCGGTGGCTACTACAAGCCACCGGCAAATGTACTCGACTTCAGTAGGATTTGAACTGCTTGTTGAAATAGTCTTAACTCGCCACAATCCAAAAGTCTCATCATACTTAGCAGACTGCACTGTCTCATTAAAATGTGGTGCTATATCAAAATTTTTTGCATAGGATTCAAGATATGTAATGAACTGAAATTTGGTGGGATATTCAGGAAAGTTATCAGGAAATGGAAGATTGGGCAGCTGACAGAATTGTTTAGGAAGGTGAAGCTTGAGGCGATCATATGTTCGATTTTGCCAAAGAGAGGCAATACAATTTGCTCTTTCAAGAACAATGAAAGGCACACCTTGTCTTTTAAGCCCAGCAGCAACTGCAAGGCCTGAAGGACCAGCACCAACTATGACAGGTCCATTCACCCATATACATCTGCGAGAAAGAAAGTCTTGTTGATGATTATAAGATTGAAACATTGTTGGTATATTAAGACAAGTACTGTTATACATTAATAGTGTTAAGATAAGGTAAAAGGGACTAAAGGACAAGTTTCAGAAGTGCTAGTGAAAAGGGTCAGAAAAGTGGAGAAATTGGTTGCCAAATGAAGGAAGTATGGAATGATTTTTGTGGAAAAGACAAAGAGGAATGGAAGAGAATAATAAAAATGGAATTTGTTTGAATTGATGTGTGTGGAGAGGGAAGAAGGATATGGAGGGGTTTAAATAGAGGAAGGGTCTTGGCCAATATGAGGGTAAAGCATGTGATTGGGATTTGGAAAATGATGCTTTGCGAGAGTCTTTATCAAATGATAAGTTTGTGGGTTGTGGCCGCCTTCTTTTGTTTATTGCATCAATTTATTAATTAATGTTGCTATCCATCTATTCTCTTATGAATTACACTCTTCTCTTTTTATAATAAGGGGATTTAGTATCTACATTCATACAAATATCCTACATTTCTAGTTACATGCCATTGATTAACAAACTTGGTGATCTTTACAAAAAGAGAAAAAATGTATATTTTAGTCTAGTGTTAATGGTCTGCCTTCAATAGAATTGGAGAATGAATGAGATGAATTTAATACGGAGCATACAAAGTATTAAATTGATTAATGATTGAGAGCATTAACGGGTGTTAGCTTCGTTGAGATGTTCGGACACTCTTAATAATCTTTTTGTACAAATATTTTGTAAAAAAATCTAAAAGGGAAACCGCATTGTTATTCCATTTATTGGTATTTCTTTTACTGCAATTGCATTTCATGTACAAAATTCATTATCTTGTTCTTTCCAAAATTTTCATCCCTAAATTGCTCTTATCAATTTTAATCCAATTCAAGAATGTTGTGCTCCTATTCAAGCAGAGTAGTCCATTCTAACATACGAGTCATCTATTCTCCCTTCATAAATTCCATCTTTTAGAACAAATCATTGTTCAACTTAGCCTGTCCAAGCAATCAATTCTTTGAAGGCCCAGGTAAAACATTCCAATAGAAGAAGAATGCCATGATTGACTTAATTCCAACATAATATCTTCATTCTATTCTTGTGGAAATGACAGTTTTCCAGCTTCTTGGTGGTGCAATGGCTGCTTAGACTTAGGGCTACTCTTACCATGGAACTTAACTTTTGACCATGAAAGGATCTAAAACTCCATGGTTGTAGGCTATAGACCTTGACAGTCTTTTAATACTAACCCAGAAGGAATTGGCCGTTTAACTATGAGTTGTGATCCTGTTCTTGAAAGGGCCAAAAAAAAAAAAAAAGAACTCATCCATATCTAGTTTAGTCATTAAACATATAAACAACAATAGTTATGAATGATTATATCAAATACAATTATCAATCAGCTATTAGCTAACAGTAACAGCTACCGGCTTAGCCAAATAGATTGTAAATCTATGTTGTACCCATTGTACAAAGCGCATATTTCTTGTCATAAAAATGTATGGTTGCACCGAATTAAAGAAACTAGAATAGATATCATTATTTAAATTAAGATTTATAAATTCACTTTGAAAATATCATTGTTAAAATAATTAAACTTCATATCGAGAAACTTTAAGCTAAATAAAAATTGATTATATAAGTGAAATATCTGTAAATCAAATATTTTAAGATTGTGAATTGCTGTTATAATAGTGACCGGGTATGATTTTGATTTTCCTCACAAAGTTCATCAACATTTCTAGAAGAAAAATTTTGAAAAAAAAAATAGTAAAAAAAAAATCTTAATTGCTTGAGAAATAAATTAAAATCACCAAAATAAATGTAAGCATCCAAATTATACAATAATAATTTCTATAATGAGCATCATTGTAACAATATTGAGAAATGAAGTAGCTAGCAAAATGCAATTGCAATTGGATTTTCAAGTTGAACATATGCAGTTAGGTTAATTAATCACTCAAGCATGCTTTGTTTTGATGAGTACAACTAATATGCATGCATTATGAGCACATGAAAGAATTGGGTTTAGCACTGTTTTGAAAGACCATTACCAACCATTTAATTAATCATTATCTGAACTCTATTTAACTACTTTTAACAAACCCTTAAAATAGTATTTTACTACTCCTGATTGCTAAGAATTTGCAAATATATTAATGAACAAGTTGTGTGACAATGGAAACCAGGCAAAAAAAAAAGAAAAAGAAAAGAAAAGTAAGCAAATAGATAATGCAAATCCATTTGCTAAAGAAATTAAAGCTGCAATTAGTGGAAATGTTGTGGTTGATGAAGCACATGATATATTGCTTTCCTTCTTCAAGTACCAAGGAAAGTTTGTTGGTTGGGCTTTGAAATTGATAGAATAGCCAGCTACACATTCCACAAATACATGTACAATCTTATCAAACATCGTGACCTAAACACACTTGAAATTAGAAACCACCTCAAGCCAAGCCTACAATTACAATTAAAGAATTCATAACACTCTTCATAACATATATTACCATAGCCAATTCATAACCCCTCAAGCCAAACCACATACAATCTCTAAAAGGAAAACCCTACATAATGGATATAGAATCAATGTAAAATTGTATTTATGTGGTCAGATATATATACCCTTCTCATTATTGTTGCAACCACCAAGAAAATTAAATCTTGTCAAAGAATATGCAAACTTTGGGAGGTGGCTATCAGATCGTAGGCTTGGACCCCAATCTTCATGATTCATTAATTATACAAATATACGTACCCAAATAGATGACTCATTATCCATGGCGACTAACGATATAGATTCATTTCAAGATCATCTCCTTTTCTTCCTCCTCCAATTTATTCATTTATCTATTTGTTTTTACTTAGAGTACTCTCTTTTTTTCTTTAATGCAAATTCCTCTTTATTATACAAGGCATGATGATTTAAGTTTAAGGGAAAAAAATAGATTAATTATACTTAGCTTTGAATGAGTGGTATTAGGATTTCCTTGAGATACGAGAGAGATGTAAAAATCTTCATTTCGGACTCTAAAATCTAATTTGATAAAAATAATAATAATAAACACAAATCGTTAGAAAAATCTATTAAAATTGAAAGTTAATTCCGTTATATAGGAACAGATTTGATAAATACTGATAATTCTCGGATAGAATATTCGAACAGAAAAATCCATTAGATAATGGACTATTGGTTCTAAGCCATATTTGGCGATGAATCAACAATTTGAAGTGCTTTTCTTGCGTATTCTTGATAAACCAGCATTTATAAATAGATGTAGGAGGATTCATTTGGGAAGTAAATCTCTTCATCTGTAAAGAATTCTCAATGTGAAAACACAGAGATGAGAGACTGATATTTAAATAGAAAAAAAGAGTGAATTTGCAGGATAAAAATGTACAATTTTTTTCATTATTATCTCTTTAACCAAAGAAGAGAAATGTCTTATATATTATCTAAAGAAATTATATAAAAAAGAAATGTTCTAAGAATTTGATCCCTACCTAAATTTAATTTTAAATCGACTTAAGCATATACATGATTACAATGAATAATAACAAATTATAACTTATTTTGTTGACATTTATATACTATAAAATGGTGGGTCTTTTTTAGCTTGATACATTCTTTTTTCTCTTTTGATTTTTATTTTCATTGGATTTGAGCATCTCCTACTACTAGGGATGTTTGGATTCCATCTCTTTTAATGAAATTTTAATTTTTTAAATAATAATGAAGAAGCAATAAGATGTTGGGATAGCATTCTTGATAATTATAACTTCCGGAAATGGCAAAATCATGCATGCAAGTGCAATTCACTCTTGGAAACCGAAACTCTTGACAACTATTCTCTCATTTCCACCAATACAAACTTAAAAGACTTCGGTTTGGATTGAGAGCCTTTAATTTATTAAAACCACAATATACAATTATCTTACTGCTACTGTACTGTATATGCTGATTAGGATAGGTAGCCACGATGTACCCACGTGGATGAAGAGATTTTGCACACCTCGGATGGCTCATTTCCCCTCTATTGGAATTTGTAACCACACCACCTATATCTATATCGTATATGAATTGTGTTCTTGTTTCTGATCAATTATTCTAGTTCTTGGACCACCCAGTGGTCCATTTTGATACTCCTAAAGATTTCCAAATTATGAATTAATAATTTTTTTGCATTGAATGAATACAAACCCACTTCAACTGCTTCCAATTTCTTTCACTCTTTTTTTTTTTCTTTTCATTATTGTTTATATAATATCAATTATGGTAAGGGAGTTAGTCTCAGAAACTTCTTCCTTTTCGAACATTTAATTTGAGGTAAAACATGTTAGAGAATGTTACATCTTATATATAATTAAGAAAGAATGACATACAAATATAGAATATTAGACTGTAGCACAGATTAATTGATTTTGTACAAAAACTTATATATTACCATCCATATAGTTTGGCCAAACGCTCACTAGTCCTGTAAAAGTTTCTACACCTGGAATTGTAATGGGAAAAAAGAGGAGGCTTCACGTGCATGCAGCCTTGGTTTTCCATAAAATCTACTCTTTTCATGCAGAGATAAAAGTGTTTGGTGTTATTTTGTTAGGTTATAATATTCTAAATATTGAGCTTCGGAATCATAGCTTGGAATGGCTTCTCCGAGATCAAGATCACACAACACACTCTGAAAAGAATAGGGATATGTGTGCCTCTAGCTGCCTTTCCCAGTTGCATGCTTGGGATGGCCTACTTATCAATTGGGGCTAACAAATCTTTTCTGCTAAATTATTACGCCTACTCTCTATTCTGAGTATGAACACTAAATTATAGAATTCACAATTATGTGAGGGAATGATTCCATGCTTTTCTTTCATTCTCTCTCTCTCTCTCTCGTTAAAGTGCTTAAGCACCAGAGATTTCCATATCGGAAAATAGCTATGTAACATTATAGAAAAACCACTCAACCTAAAAGTTTAAACTATGAGATAGAATTTTAAAATTAGTTTTATAATTCTAACGTTTCGATGTCTATTAAATATGAAGCTTGAATAAATACAGTTTCTTTTTAAGAAAATATTTAATTAATAAAATAAAAGTGATCAAATATTCAACTTTCACTTTAGAGTCTATGGTTTTTTTTTTTTGTCACTTTGTTACCTTATAAATATAACCGTTAACGAATGTCAGCGCATACTAACGGTGTTATGCAATTTAGTTATTATTTATTACCGATCATTATTCATAAGAAATTAAAATAATAAAAAAATAAACTACAGACCCTAAAATAAAAACATATTAAACCAGAAGATCGTTTTAATGAAGTTTTTCTTTTAAAATATTGGAAAAAGTTCTAAGAATAATTAATTAATTTCATATCTTATACTTATTATTTTTGTTATTAAGGCATGCATTGGTAAAATCCCTTCATTATCGCTTGTCCTTTTTCCATGGTCAAACAAAGAAGTAAGAATCGAATATGCATTAAAAACAAAGAATTGAAAGAATATTTAAAGGGGATGAGGAAAAAAAAAACATCAAAAGATATAATCTCCAGGGCACATATTTTAGTTTGTGAATCTTTTGGCAAATCTTCGTAATGTCCCTTTCTATAAATATTCAACGTATATGTATATTGCAACTTCAAAAATAATACTAATGTTGCATTAACTTTATATACGTGGAGAAAACGGACGTATTTTATTCCTTAATTATTTTATTAATGCAATGTCATGATGATTATGAAGATATTGCAAACTTTTCAATAAACTAATTAGGGTCACATGGAAGCATGAGAAGTTGAGAATAATAAGTTTATATATATAAATATGTCTTCGTACAAGCCTATGTGTATGCATCATTTTCGGAAACACATTTGCTTGAGAACCTTAATTAAGAGAAAACATTAAAATAAAAACCCATGTTGCAAAACCTTTAAAATCTCCCCTTCTGACTTCGTGATCTCTCATTTGACCCTCTATTAACACTTTATGCTTTCATTAATCATTGACATTAAATATGCCTCAACCAATATAGCAAGTAGTAGCATATATCATATATTATAATTAATGTTCATAATTTGAAAATTTTTGTCATAAATTAATGGTCCAACAATAAATTATTTGTTATTAGATAACTAATCTTTTTTTCTTGTTCAAATCGGTGATGGTTAAATTATGACATCCAATCCTAAATTAGTATCTTCATGCCACACCAAGTTAAAAGTCCAAATTAGATAAGTGAAAATTACTTCTTCCTTTTATCATAGTATATTATATATTAATTGTGAGTTGATTTATTTGTTATATAAACTAATATCTTAAGATTTTATGGCAGAAAGATTTTGCATTAATTTATACAAAAATTAATTCATAAATTTTTATTTGATCATACTTGAGTGTTAATTAAACTATAAAGATGCCATGGATCTAAATGATATTTGGATGGCCACATGTGACCTAGCTAACCAAACCAAGAGTTGAAGACCATCATAAGCTCCCAACTAAACAATCATTCAGCAACTTTGTTATACGATATTATTATTTGTTCATATATTTGTTGGTAGAGAATTTATAGTATTTATAAATACATCTAACAATCATTTCATTTGTCTTTTTTCAGAATTTTAAGCCCTTTTCTTTCCTTTCTCCCTTGACTTTGATAATTTCTGTTATGTTAATTAATAAAAAGAATCTCACTTAGAGAAACCAAAACAAGTATAATTAGGATTAGAGAAAGGATTATCAAAGTAATTAAAAAGAAGAACGAAATAAGTAGTAGTAGCTAGGAGGATATTTTCATAAGTATTTATCTATAATTAACTAAAGATCATTGATAATATGGGCATATGGGGAAGGCTAATTCTTCTGCTATATCATTCCCTTATTATCAATTATTATTATTATTATTTTATTATTATGACACAATATCCAATAATAAGATTCGGTTAATCAGGTCGGTTTTGTAGTTTTAATGAATGAATAAAGTCTAAATTTGTGTCAAGTGATCCTAATACTATGGTGGGGACTGCATTTAGCCTCACTAAAATCTGTTTACTTTACTGCCATTTTCTTTTATTATATTCACAATTTGGTAGGTTTTAGAGGAAGACAGAGAAGTTACTAACTAAACGTGTGAAAATAATTATTATCAATTTAAAAAAAAAAAAAAACAAAAGAATTATGAACAAAGAAATGTGTAAGAATTTACTAAATATGATCATGTGAGGCTCACGTTTAGATGCAGTTCTTATCTGCAGTATAGTTTTGTCTTCAGCTTACTCAATTGGGGCTAAGGCCATATTCAATAATACCTCATATATTATTGCTTATTAATTAACTTTTTATTTTAATTTATTATAAAAGTTTTGTGTGTTGCAATAATATTTTCTATTTTATTTCTTAATTAGCTTTTATCGATAAAAAAAATAAAAATAATAAATAAGAAGAAAAGATGTGATTCTTAAAAAAAAAAAGAACAAAATAAATAATAAAATATTTTTAAAATTATTTTTTTATTTATCAAATTTAAAAAGAGAGAATATGATTTTTAAAAAAAATTTAAAAAGAAGGATAAATTAAAAAGTTTCTTATAGTTCTAATTTCTTAATATATTTTTTATAAAGAGAAAAGACTATGATTTAAGAGCTTCTTGAAATCCATCGAAATTACAATCCATGTGATTTTCTTGCAAATAATCAAACCAAAAGAAAATATGATAAAATAATTAAAGTTTTCTTTCTTTCTTTTTTCGTAATTATGTTTATGATCTTAAAATTTAATAATTATTAGTCGCTTATTCGTACGTTGCACGGCTGTTATTATTATTTCGATTATAAAATTAAATTGATTGATATAATTTAATAAGATTTTAATATTAATAATAATTTTAATATTTTAAAAAATAATAGAAAACAAACTATTTTAAATATATATTTTTATTTTTTTAAGATTTTGAGATTTTATTAATACAATAATTTTAAAATTATCTTAAAAATATTTCTTAATTAGTTTTAATATTATATAAATTAATATTATCAAAATAATTGATATTACTATTTTTTAAAAGTAAAAATTTAATATATAATTAAAAATTAATTTATAATTGAAAATAATATAAAAAGTATAAGTTAAGATATTATTTTCTAGAATTAGAAGTGTTATCTAATTAAAAACTAATTCATTAGTTAATACAATATTAAAATATAATTAGTATACTATTTTTTAATATAGAATTAGTATCATTATCTGATTAGGAAACTATTTATTAGTTAATATAATATTAAAATATAATTAATATATTATTTTTTAGAATTAGAGTCAGTATTTAGTTAGGAATGTAATTTTATTACTCAATTAATTGATAGAAAAAATTATAAAATTACATATAAGTTTGAATCTCATATGTTAAAAATAAGTACACATGTCAAAACTGAAATTATATTTAAAAATTAAGCACATATATCAAAAAAATTAAAAAAAATTAAAAATATATATATACTAGAAGTCTTATCAATTTTATGTCGTATGTAGTTATATTCAGAGTGAAGGAAGCTATGGATCCGGCATCTTTTCATAATTTGATTTTTCACTTATATAAAATTTTAAATAATTTTTAGAAAAAAGATATTAGTGACCTCCAAGACTTTTAATATTATATTTTAACCTCTATATCAATCATTTGTTTTCATATATATCATCTTAATTATTAATTTTAATCACCATTTTTTTAATTTTTATTATTTATATTCTGTTTTATTATTTATTTTTATTATTCATTGAAGGGAAAACAGACCATAGACTGCACAACATGGAGGAGAGGACTCGAATTCGAAAAGTCTCGCTCCCAATGGGAAATGATCTTGCGACTTGAACTAGGCCTCAAATATTGTTTTATCTTTCATTTTAGTTTTATATATTTTGAAAAGAAAAATCGTCCCTTCCCTATTGGTTGAATTCTAGTTTTGTCATTATACTTGTAATGAGTGTAAGTCTTTATTATGTAATACATGCTATGTTTATTGGGTCTCCATGAATTTCTTTAACTAATATCAAAAATCAATTTCAGCCATCCACACTTGCCTATAATAAGCTTTATTTCAGTGCTTCAAAGTCAGAATGTAAGATTTTGAGTTCAAAAATCTTAATTAAAATCCAATTATAATCTAAAAAGATAAATAAATGTTCTTCATGCTGCGATTCCTACAATTAATTCTAAAACAAAATAACTACAATTGTAATTCCAGAAGGCCAAGTCTTCTAGCTTCAGTGTACAGCCTACAGCAAGAAAGGAATAGAAATACTGGGTATTTTAATAAGCAGCAAAGTAAAGTCCAGTTGTAAATAGAGTTCTGGACAATGTAAAGGATGTTGTCTTCTTGAAACTGAAACTGTATAGTTGCCATAGTGATAGATACAGTCCCTTAATTAGAGCTTGGGATGCCATTGTATTGAACCTTTTTCTTGATTTGTTTTGGATATCAATAAATCTTATCTTTTAGCTTGACCAAAAAAATAACTAATAATTGAGAAATACAGTGTTTTCTTTTATTAATTATAATTATTTACCCTGTGTTTTTAATTGAGTTCATTCTCACCAGGGGTTGGCTGCAATAAAAGCTTGAAGCCGACCAATTATAGAACAAGACAATAAAGCTAGGCGATCCCCAGAACATTATCTCTGGCAATAGTAACAGAGTAATAAAGATTATAAAAGAAACGGCACAATTTAATGAAATGAAAGTAATAGACTCAAATATTACCCAAAAAGGATTCCCCCCCCAAGAAACATGGCACATAATAAAAATATATGATCAGCTTGCTATTTTTAAAATGGATAAATTATGAATATTTGAAGGATCATGCAACTAACTCCATAACTGTAATAACTGAAAGAGAATCCATATTATAGTATAAAAATATTTTCAGTCAAATATTCTACACAAGTAGTAGGAGAATCAAAAAAGAAATCATGTGGTGACACATGTGATCACATGAATTTTGAAACAGTAATTTTTGTTGGTTAGACCACTGGGGAAGAAATGGTGGTCAACAAGAGCCTTTAATGGCAAAACTTTCAGGTCCAGGACTGGCATGTGCTTCTGCAGTAAATTAATCATTTGGTGACCACACATTGCTATCTTCAATTTCTTTTTTTTTTCTTCTTTTTTCTCTTTTCTTGTTTGGGCTATTTTACAGTAACAAATCTAGGATTATATACTCTCCTATTATCAAGCGTCAATCCGTTAGCAACTGGTGTAAAGCTTCAGCATGCTTGTTGCCAAGTAGCATTTTCCATAGACAGCAATATGTAAACAATGAGTAATATTTTCCATTTCAATCTTAAAGCAACAAGTAAACATATCTGGTTACATAAAGCGAAATTTAATATAACATTATTCTTATTCTTATTCTTATTATTATTATTATTATTATTATCATTATCATATGGTTGCTTCTGCTTCTTGTAATTAGTCAATACAATAATCTTTCCAATATTCGTGTTTTTGTTGCTTTATTAGTAATGACAAATTCAAATATTATTAGGATTCGAAAGCTGAACCTTGTAGGATTTGGTTCAGCTCTTTCTCCTACAAAGATTCAGTTCTGTCAAGTAAATCAAGAGAAAATAGAAATAGGTAAGTCTATATAAAAGCAACCAGTCAAGTAAACTCATTCATTCAACTTAGAGAAGTAGTTGATACTATTTTAAGATCTCTTTAATTTGATCGTCCGAATAAATATTAGACACAAACTCCAATATTCTTTCTAATTCTTTTCATGGTGTACTGAAAGAATAGAATAGCCTCAATCAATTTCATTAATTCCTTAGGACAGTCATCAATTAGTTACTTGCATCACCACTATCAGTCTTCCACTATCAATCATACCAATTATATAAGTAAAGAAAACCATTGAGAAACTTTATTTATTTTTGCTTTTGCTACATTAAATTGCACTACATTTCTACTTCCACTGCATTCGATAATGTTCTGCCGAATATAACACTATAACCCTCCCAATAGAAATGTTCCAGGGAAAAAATAATAATGTTGAAAATTACAAGCCGTGAAAAGATGAGAAGAAAAAAAAAAAACAAAGAACAAAAACAATTCTCTTGTCTACACAAGATGGCCAGCTTGGAACTTGCAGTTAAATAGGAAGTAAATTTGTTTACAACTGTTGTGCAATTGACTATAAGTATCTTTTAAGACAAAAACAATAAGCCCTGTTTCATAACTTTGTACAACATGAATTTTGGGAAGACCAAATTGTCTCTAAGATCAGCTCCCCAAAATACTACTACATCCAACTCCTTTTCTTCCTACCGTTCCTAAAAAGAATGCTGGCCAAAGTGACCTTTAAGATTAAAGTGGTGTAAGAGAAAAATAAATAATAAAGAAAAGGTAAACACTATAAAGCCCTAATAACTACGAGAACCAATCTAATGAGATTTTTACAACTCTAATTTATAAGAATGATATTACATCAGGGGCAATCGATATTAAAATGACGGGGGAAACACAAAAAGGAAATGGATGCGGATTTACTGTATGGCATTGACTAGAATCTCAAATGCAGGAGCATTTGAATCTTGACAAAAATGTTGAAGACGAGAAAGAATGCTAAAAGAACCGCAGCCTTATTCCTGTAAAAATTGGAAGTCTGGATTCTCGAGAAGGTCCGGAGCAAGTTTTACATGTGAAAAATCATTATCTTGGAGAGAACTAGAAACCTCCTCAACAGTGAAGGGGATACTGCATTGGAAATTATTAATAAGCAGGAGTTGGGGTATAAGTTTTTCATTTCAAAGGGAGCCAGTTTCATTTCTCACCTGGAATCATCATTCAACAAAAAGGACTTGCTTTTGTCATTGTTGGAATCATCTGTCAGAGCTTTTATGCTGGAAAGGACCTGCAAAAGAAACAAGATAAAGTACCATATCAAATATTAAGAGAGACGGAAATTAATTCCATGAACACCTTTTGAAACATTAATCTTACATCTGGGGAAACACTTTGTGTATTGGAGTTGTCATCCCAGAATAGCGTGCATACTTTATAAAGCTGTTGACTACTCAAAACCTGAAAATAATAAGAATTGATCAGAGGCTGGCAGAAAATGCAAAATATAGAACTGATTAGTATTAGAAAAAATCGAAATAGTCTTTAAATCCAGTCTTTATCAATCAACCTCATACTAAAGAATAAATTCTTCATTTTTCTCTTCATCCGATTTCTTTTCCCAGTCAAGGATTTCATACTCCACATATATTGCCTAAAGTATACATGCCTCCACTCAGGTTCTTTCAAGTTTTTTCTGGAAAGATATCTGTGATATTTCTAAAAGTCTCTTACATTGAATTTGGTCGGAATCCATAAAATTTATGGAATTCATTTACAAATCTAAAGTTCAAGTGAAAGTTAACTTAGAATTCTACATAATCAAATTTGTGTAGATAGAATTTTTAAATAGATTCCATATTAATTTGTCAATAGATTTCATAATATCAAAATATTTCTTTTAACTCTATCATTTCCATTTTATTTTTTCTCTCATGTCTTTTTCTCACATAAAATGAATTTCTTCATAAATTTCAACCAAACATAGAGTTAGATAATTTCCAGATCCAAACAAGGGAAGGAGAAGGCTTACAGGGCAAAGATCACATGTAATTTCATCATAGGATATTACTGACTTCTCATGTATAACCTGAAAAGAAAGTAGCTAAAATTAGACTTGTCTTGGAAAATCATAAAATCAAATAAAAAAGATCCCAACTTGAGCTAAAAAAGGAATAGCAATAAATACTGAGTGTTCATTATCCATTCTTCAAGCAACAGAGTTTTAGGAACTAGTTAGTAACATAAATATCCTCAACTGACATGCTTAGATAACAAATGACAAAATCAATCAAAGTCCGCAATAAAATAATGATAAAGCTCTCCAAAGAATCTCAGAATACCTATTTCAAAACATAAGCTTAATGTGAGCATCTAATTCTACATTCTACAACTTTATATTAAATCTCCCATAAACTTCATACTGTGAGCAACGAGAACCAAGAGTAGCTCATCTTTTCAGGAGCCATGACATTATTAGGACGGATTAGGAACAAATCCTTTTCACAAATTCATCTATATGTGCATTTCACACCTAAGTTAATGAAGTCAGTTTTCCCTGCTGGTTCACAGCTGATTAAACTCAATTAAGCTTCCTCAAGTCTCTCAACTTTTCCTTAATCGGTGTTCCCTCAACCTTCTATCACATGCTTCCACTATTTATTTTGTATTACCACAGAGCACCAGTGACATTGTCACTTCAACCACTCATAACAAACATATTATGTCTGTCACCAACATTTTCTTTTTCTCCTACACCGGAGATTGTTTGAGTGAAGGAATCCAAATTGTCATAGAACTTTATTTTAAAATTGAGCATAATTTTCAAAATTATTTTTGGGCTACATTGCATTACTCGCTCAAACTAAAAATGGAAATCATGGAATATTAGTGCCACTGTATTAATTCCATTACCATTGCTTTTTGTAACTTAAACATGCAAACAGTTAGAGAAAGAAAAATTGACTTTATTCACGAAGATATTTCCTGGCCACATGAAACCATGATTGCCATTAAAAAGAAGATTTGTATCAATGCATTCTTCACAAATACTGGACAAGATCTAGTACATCACTCAAGTAATACTTTCTACCAAATTGAGCTATAACAGTAATTAAATGTACAACTATTAAAATGAACGTACCAAGAATCCAACGGCTTGCCTGGTATGTTTAAGTTCATCCCAAGATGACCCTACGTACTGCAATCAAAGAAATTACTAGAAATGATAAAGCATGCAGATACCAGTATGTAGCACAAAGAAATTGCTTACGACTTAATATCCAAGAAAACAAATTTGTTCGTCAGCAACATGCGAAACCTTACAAAACCTATTTTTTCTATCCATTATATGTCTTAACAAGGGGAAACACAAAGTAACATTAACGATGAATGAAATATGCAAATATCCGATACTTTCAAATACTGGTGACAATTTCTGGCCTGAATATGACAATCAATTAAAATCCGATACCTATGATGCGCATATATTCTACCCAATCAATATTCTGCATTTCGCAAATGTTCAGAAACAGAAACTTTAGAAAACGTCTCTAAAGTGTTTCAGGGCTCTTTCTGTAATACATAAAAAAAGAAACCTATTTCTGAATCAAAAGCATGTTGCCTCAATGTTTTGGGGCCATTTCCATATTATAATCAAGAGGCAGCTCAACTACTTTTTTCATTTTTGTAGTTAATAATTATTATGAAATTTGTAGATACTTATTTTTGTTTATTCTTAAAATTTTGATTTAGTGTTTTTCTTAATATTGTTCTTTTTTATGTATATTGATGGAAAATTATTTGAATGAATGAGATTTGTAAATAATATTTATATACAGAACTAGTATTTATAAATATAAACACCTATATCTTTAATATTCACATGTTTCTGTTTCCTACACTTTTGAGAATTGCCTAATTCTTTTTTCAGTCCTACATAGCCTAATAATAACAAGCTCTAAACTCAAAGTGACGAATAGATTAACTCGTCTCTTTGGAGACCCTAACCCAACTCAGAACCAACAGATTAGGGATAGGATTAACTCAAATTGAGCAAACTAAAACCCATTAGACGCAGTCTGGTTGCCACTATTTTTAGTTATATTTTTAAAACGCATGCAAGAAGAGTTCTATTTACCCCACTTAGAGATTCTTCCAAATGTGGGGATTATAGCATTTTACTGGAGAAACCTCAAAATGGGTACCTCTTCTTTTGCTTCACCACACCAAAGTTCTAATTCTGCCAACCCATCCTTCACATATTTTCCGTGGCCAAATGTGCAGCACTCTTGATGAAGAAGAAGACTGCAGCAGCATACAACAAAGTCAATTTGTTAAGATAATCCGGTAACATACAAGATATGCATTAACTTTAATAAAGATAGAAAAGTAATTACCTATTAAACAGCTGCACATTGATGTGTGCGAAAATTTGAGTAAAGATCTTCTGAACAAGAATTGGAGGTACCTAAAAGAGACCACCATAAGTGAAAGAGTTTAGAGGGAAGACAAGGCACCACTTATATATAATGAATTAGTAATAAAATCCCCTTACAAAATTCTCTTTGAGTTTAGATAGCATCCCATCCAGGCTCTCAACAAGGCTGTTCCAGTGATTAGCTGGAGCAGAATTTGAAGCGTTTCCCTCTGATGCACTGGGTACCTGAAACATTTAAATGGCATAGTGATAGTGTTAGAAAATTATGGCTGTAGGAGACAGTTAACTCATCTCATGCACTTGATCTTCTACTATCCTGCGCTATTTTTACAGTTCATATCCAAACTGAAGATGCATTCAAGCAAAGCCAAAGATACTAACTGTCTGTTAAATATCCGTGCAGCAAAACTCATAGGCATTATCACATACAAGCATATGATAAAGATTAACCTTGGAAATAAACTTAAAGCCAAAGCCATAAACTTCCCAGGTAAATATAGATGGAAGAACTTTCAGCAGGAGGAAGGAAGCTACAAGAATAAAAATTCAGATCCAGGGAAAGAACTAATCAAAATAAAGAAATGCAAGGTTGATACTAGACATAACCTTTTCTCTTATCAGTAAAGAAAAAAGAATGATTCAATCTATAGTGGTTAAAGAAACCCTTCTATCAAGAAAATAAGAAAAGATCTCAACTCCTTTCAGAAGTTCAAATGCTAAATTAACTTTCAATTGGTCATGCAGCAAATCATGATCCTGGAAATTCTACAATATAAAATAACAAAATATGTCCCTAAAAGGACCCATATATGGAGAAGAGTCAGTTTACCTGGATACAGGAAGAAAGCAGCGGTGATAAGTCTTTCTTTAAATTCTCTCGAATGATTCCATACAACGTTTCCACGTAAGCAGTAAGCTGCTGCTTAAATAGCAAAGCTGGATATTTAGCCTCAACCATCTGTATCGCATCTTTACCAACTTTTAGGTTGGCAGAAGAAGGGGACGAACGGAAACTCTGAAAAAGTATCATAGCATATTACGTTTTTGTATGTGCAAAACTTCTCATAAAAATATCTAGAACCAAAATAAACTATATCTTCCATATATGAATGTCTGAACAACAAGTCTTAGATCATATTTGTGGAAAGAGTCATGCAAATTATCTACAGTAAGAAAGTATCTCATTACTTGAGTCACCCTGCCAAAAAATGATGATGGAACAGGCGGCTTTTGACTTCCTTTTAAAGTTCGTTGAAGTAAGCACAATAGCATAGATGTATTAGATAGCCAATAAGCCATGTGATCATTGTTATCTGGGTTCTGCAAAGACATTGCATACAAGATCAAGCATGTCAGAATACAGATGCCAATTCATACAACTCATAAATACATTTCTTCTTTAGTTCAGCTCTTCTATGCATTGGTTTAGACAGGATGGTAGCTAGTTAAAACAACTGGTAAAAATTTAAATACCTCCATCGCAGAACCAATCGTCTGAATAAGGTGGTCAAATACGCTAGTTTTTTCTGCTTCAAATGATCTCCAATGAACAAGGCATCTATATATAGTAATTGCTGCAATAGGCTTTCCTTCACTAAAACCGAGATTTTGCTCCACACTTTTAATTAGAGAATCAACATTCTCCTGCATCACAAATAAGACAAAATATTGAATAAAACCACTGAAAGAAAATTCATAAGCAAGAACTTTCACTTTGTACCCTTTAAGCACATACATGTAACCTCTCAATCTGAGATCTCCTCAATTTTTTGTCAGACTCTGTACCAAACTTTTTCGCTGGTGAAGAACTTTGTGGCTCCTGTAGAAAGTAGGCTCACTCAAGACCATAGATGATACAAAAACCAAACATGCAAACAGGAAAAAGTAATCATTCACAAAGTAACTAAACTAATATTTCTTACTTACATGATGACCATTCTCAAGAGGCTGGAAAATTTTGTAAGAAAAGAAAAAGAACTAATAAGTTTCAAATGGATGTAGAAAGGGCAAGAAAAAGATTTTACTTCCCAAGAATATGGTGCATATTACCTGAGATGTAATTGCTACATGTTCTGACATTTTTTTGACTGATAAACTGGACAATGCTTGCTGCCGGCGAACTTCATCCTCAGCTTCCATATCAGCAACTTTCCCTTCAAGCCTGAGACGAGATCCCATGTTAATCATGACGAAACCCAGTTATCCTGCCTCAAAATTGATTTAAAGATTGCATCTTATAAATTTTAACATGAGCAGAGAAATCATTGAAGAACCTTTGCATGGCAGTTTTCAATTCTATTATCTTTTTTTCTGCATCCAAAGCCTGCTTTAACCGTTCTTCACTAAGCTTATTCGTTTCTTCAAACTTCCTTTCTGTTTCATCAATTTTCTTTTCGAGTGAATTTACCATAGCCTGTGGAGAGGCAGAGAGAAAACATCATTCAGCAAAAGTTAAATCTTACCACATTGATATTTACTCATGTTTATTTTCTTAGATTGCTGAATATGCTCATTTGAGAAGCCTTGTAAATCATTGAGAAGCCAAGGTCCATTCAGAAGCAAAAAATCCAAAACTTACCTTAAGCATCTCATTTTCAGCAGTAAGTTTATTCACTATTTCATGATCAACAACTGAGACCTCCTGTATGACAGGGACATGTTCAATGACTTTTTTTGCAGCCTCACGTTCCTTATAGAGCAGGGCTTTAGTTTCTTGGAATTCAAGTTGCATCTCTTGTAAAGCAGAATGCAATTTTTCATTTTCCTGTATTTTGGCTTCCTCAAAGTCAGCCTGCACTAAAGGGAAAGCCATGAACAAAGAAAGAAGACCGCTCAATATGTCAGAATAAATTCTGAACCAACATTCAATCACAGCTAACACATTAGTAGATATTAGGTAAATAAATATCCAACAGATTAAATGTTCCTACCCTCCTTTTCTTTTCCAATTCCAGACTCCACGTAAGTTCTTCAACTTGCTGTTCCAGCTTACTCTTGGCCTCTTGGAGAGCACCAGTCTCCTTAGCAGCCTGCAGACATATGAGAAGAATCAGAAACATATTGATGCAAGTAATTAATCAATGAAAGCTCAAAAACGATACTGAAACAGAGACATTAGAGCCCACCCTAGAAAACACACCATCATGTCTTAAACATCACACTAGAAGGGAAGAAATGGAGCAAGCACAAATTCAAAAACCATGAAAATGAGCTTAAAGATAAATCATAAAAAGAAGATAGAAAATAAATAAAATTGAAGAAGACGAAGTTACTATTTTAAGTTTCCGTAGTTCTCTACGTGCAGCTCTTCTTCTCCAGGCACACTGTGTGATGATTGTTGCTTCCTTTAACATCAAATAGTGAAGGGAGGTAAAGTATTTTCGGCATTCACTCTGTAAAAGCATTAAGTCTAATAAAGTCAGAGAACATCAATCACACATACACACACGAAAAAAAAAAAAAGAAAAAAAAAAGAAAGAAAATAAAGCATAAACTTCAAGTTGAGAAGGCAATAAATAACAGAATACACTGCCATTGGTCTATTTTATAAATTACATGGATTGTTTGGACAGCTGGCACAAAATTAACAAGCTTTTTCCTGTAATCATTCACCATGCTCCACTTTGCATGATAGGAGCAAAGAGGAGGATGCAAAGAATAAACAAAAAGAATTATCAATCATGGAAAGAACTTTAACATTTTGATTCTGTGAAAGAACATATCAACTTTACCTGGATTATAATTGCAGCTCTTGTCTTCTTCCTGTAGCAAAGCTCATTACGAGCAGCCATTCCACGCAAACCTGTCTGAATAGAAACAGCTGAATAGCACAGTCTGTTGTAAGCTTTCCTAGCAAAGTACCTCCGAGAATTTGTCTGAATTTTTAGACATGCAGCTTCTCTTCTCAGATATTCGTACCGATGACGTGCTACTTCACCTGCACGTGGTCCAAACAAGGCGAAACTATATAACATTTCATCAATAGAGAACTAAGTTCTCAATTGAAACATTGTATGCAGCATAACAAATTTAACTTGCTGACATCCATATATACAAAGCTAAAAAATACCTCTGCATAATGTTTGAATATTGATGGCGGACTGCCGCAGTAAAATAAAGCTTTTGCGACAAAAATATGTATGGACTTTTCTTTGAATGATGCTTGCCGATTTTCCTAATACCTCATTTCGACGAGCATCTAGTTCTGCCATTTGACCAGCTCTCAAAAACACTTTTGTTTTGCCAATCTGTGAGAGGAATGGATCAGTAAAATTGTTTCTTCAAATGCTATGAACAGCATTGTACAATTAATGGTCCTGCATACTGGTAACTCAAAGGTAGCAATCATACAGTTGAACAAGAATTCAAAACCCACTCAGCGCCTGACAGATAACTATTTCATGTGATATGCTCAGGTTAATGCATAGCAGGAAAAAGGCACTGCCATGAAGCATAGCTTGAGATTTTCTACAAAAGAAAGCAGTATTAGAAAGATTACCTGATAACCTTGAAGTTTTGCCTTCTCCAAAAGCCTCTTACATGCACTAGGCCCATCATAGCTATCATTAGACAAATGACAGCGGAAAAGGAAAAAGAGTTAATTTAACTCAAACAGAAAAGTCCAAATATCCAATGATTGATGTACCATAACTTCAATATATGAAAAATTTGGTAAAGCGACCTGTCACAAAGAACATCTGGTCCCAGGATGCCAAAACGACTAATAAATTCATCAAACATCTTCCTAGTGGGATATCCTGCACAACTAATCCTAATTGCCTCCATGACTCCCTGGAATTAAATGGATATATCCACTGTAAATTAATAGGGCAAACATGGCTAAATTCAATTCAACAAACCTGAAATGACAAAAATATCAAATCTTACACCACAGCGCAATTGCTGCAAAACATTACTGTTCTCAAAGATGCCTGGCTTTAATACATTATTTGGTTTTATACAGCGAACGTAGTGCGGCTCAGTGGCACTCAGTGTTTCAAGCAAAGCTTGCAGTTGTTGCTGTATTGAGTATGGGGATTAGGACTGCAGTAAGTAAAAGAGCTATTATGTGCATCAAACTTTTGGAAAACCAAATCAGACCTTAAACAGAGAGCCTATAGATGAGAACTTCGACGATTTGGCAGAGTCCTCAGGTAATGGTGGGAACAGGCCTGAAACAAAGGAGCACTTGGACTCGCTAAGGAGAGCTTGGTGCTCTGCAACAACATAATCTTTGTTCTTATCCAAAAAGTATTCAGTTTGGTATGTTACCTAAAGCCAAAAGGACAAAACAAAAACAGAAGTGCGGAATGTAACTTTTCCTTACTAAAAGAAAGGAAAATAATTCTGGCATTCAAGAGTAAAGTCACTATATACTCACATCACCAGCATAATGACTAATGGTGAAGTCACTACGTGCCAGCTTAGGCTTGCTAAAGCGCTTATGGTCCTTAAAAGTCTGATAGAGCTTTTGTGCAAATGTGTCATGTGTTGATCTGGGAAACATACTACAAGAACAAACAAGAGATAATTAAGCATCACATAGAAAGAATATAATGATAAAATTAAAAAAGAAATCCATAAGAAGGTTTTTCATAAACACATATTATCTTCCTTTCCTTTTACATACCAAGCCTCATCAAGAAGAGCAATGATGCCTCCAGGTTTCTGAAATTGTAAAACTACAAATCAGGATGATCCACAAATGAAAATCAAACAACTTCTCCATAATCAAATCAAATCCCTAGTTGCTACAAATATTATTTCAAACAAATCCCATATTAATCCTGCAAAAATAATTTGTCCCATACAGCAAAGATAAGGCAAAAAGGTCTGTATATTTACTCATTTTGATACTGTATTGCAGGATAATTTAACATGATGTGGCAAACAAATATTTAGTGCCAAGTAAAAAAATACCATACCTTTTCAATGAGATCAAGGACATCTTGATTGTCAATGAATTCTATATAACTCCAATCAATTTCTTCTTTTGTATATTCTTCTTGCTCCATCTTAAAAACATGCTGCCACACAAAATATTCGACGGATTAAATTAAGAGAAACCATTTAGAGGTACCGGAGGATGCTACAAAACGAAGGATGTGGTTAATGCGTAAAACCTGGTTGAAATGTTGCTGCAGCTTTTCATTAGTCAAATTTATACAAAATTGCTCAAAACTGCAATGAACAAGTCAAAATTGAAAACTAGATTCAAGCATCCATAAGGGCAAAAGCAACGGAGAAAAAAAAAAAGCACGCATTCACATGATAATATGGCAACTATATACTCACAAATTAGGATAAAATGATTTGCTGTAATTTATGAAAAAATCCGATGATATTTTAAGATTTTTTAATTTTTCTTGGACCTTATCTGTTACAGATTCTCAATTCTAATTTCTAGAAGACCATATTATTTTTATTGTTTCAGAAATTTTAATCGGCTTCCTTGTTCCTTGCTAGATTATTCCAAGTTCTTAACCTGGTTTTTTTCTTATTGCCGTACTTAAATCTTGTTATGGGGTTATTTATTGCTATTGTTAGATGCCAGATGCATATTCATATTTCGCTTGTATTAAATTCAGATCATTTAAAAAGCTTCACTAACAATCCATTAAACTGGATGTCATATAATAATCCAAGTTTGGTACTATAATTTGGGTAACTGATGTATTTACAGGACCACATTTGTTTTGCACTCAATGGAATCACTAAATGCTACAATGAGTCTCTTAGATATATCAGTGAAAGGAATATTTTAGTCATTTGATGTAAGAATTTAAATGTTTGGTTGTCACGTCAGTCAGCATTTGGCTCCAGTTTGTTAGTCTGTTCTGAAATCTGCAAGTCTTCATAAAGCGAGTTCTTGACTTCTTCTATGCTCGAGAGTGTGAAAGTTTTCAAGGACAAAGGAAAAAAAAATCAACTGCAATTAAATATCTAATATTTCATCTTTCCAAGGTCTGAACAAAGGAAGTGGACTCCTTTACTCATTCCCATCCATTTTTAGCTTAAATTCAACATCATGTAAAAAATTCCTTAGTAAAGATTACTTGACAAGTAACCCAACCACATTGCATTAAGGTAGATATAGACAGGATCAGGCAAAGAAATAAAAGGACCAACACAACTACCACAGAAACGTTAACATGAGAACCAGAATCTTAACTTCACAGGTTTCAGTATTCCCCATCTAAAGAAATACAGGTATTTCGTGCAGTTATCTGCAAGGAAATTAACCTTCATAAATGATGAAAACAAAAGCGTACCGGTTAAGCACCTGTTTGTCTTAAAACTCTCAAATCCATATATGTCCAGAACCCCAATTAATGATTTAGAATCAGGGTCTTGACCAATAGAGTTATTAATCTTGTTCACAAGCCTGAAATGTGAATTGAAGAAATTAGACAATTATAGAAACTGAATGCTATCAACCAAAAAAAAGAAAAGAACATACTCTTAAAAAAGAAAGCATGAGGTATATTACATCATACCAATCAAATAACCTCGAATAGACGATTTTTGCCAAAGCATCTCTATTGACAGTGGCAGCGGCTGGATCAAGTGATTTTGTTATGCTCTCATCACGAGTCACTATCACACGTTTGCACAAGGAGTCCTCAAGAGACTTTCCATCACACCTAAACAAAACTAGCAGATTATAGAGTTGCCTTGACAAGTCTAGACATCAAAAGAATAAATTATAGAAAAGAGATTAAATCAATGAACAAATACATGAACAGTTCAGCAGCCATCTTGAGATGGAATCGAGAATTATCGTCTTTGGGTTGAGAAGAATCTGCTTCATCTCCTTTTTCAAACTCAACATTGCCTAGATGTAGTATTGCAGCCACAACTCGAAATATTCCATCCTGTAGAGGATATTTTAGAACTATTTTCATAGAAAAAATATCCCTGTTCCAAAATATGCAAATTCAGTACCTGCTCATCAGCATTTATCCCAACAACATCCATAGCCTTCCTAGTAGTGAGATACTCATCGGAATCATCCACTCCATCGAGCTCGTAGCAGTTTGACTGATTGAGATAATGAAACTTCCTAGGATTTCCCAGTTTGTACTTATCAATATCCTGACACACGCGTTAAGAAACACATGGATATAAGATGGTTAAACTTCTATTAGAAACCCATTCAGATTCCACCTTGGCAGGAAACTTGAACAGTTTATTGTACACATGAGCAGCTTCCAACATGTACATAAGTTCAGTGACAATAAAATAACACATACATCACACCCTAACATTCAGAACTTCTATACAATGGCACAAATCTGGGCCACAGAGATTTACTATTAAATGGCCCAATGTCCACAAAGACATGTAAAATGCTCCTTTGGCTTTCCATTAATAGAGAACATCATGAACATTAGGCACATCAGGAAAGATGTGTTAGACTTCCACTTATCTCTGTAACATTGAACGTGATATAAAATAGGCATAAAAATTATGACTTTCAACTGTTTTTCTGACTGTTTTGGCATTAAGGTTGGTATTTGTTTTTTCAAAAAACACCTTTTTAGATAATGTAACTGATACTCAGAGTTTTCATAATTATAACCAAATTTATGAGATCTACTTTAAAAGAAATTTTAGTTGCGTTTAATTAATTCACTTTTCCATTGGTGCTTTATTCAGCAACTATAAACACAATGCCAAAGAAACCCTTAGAAATCACATCATGGACTGGCTGTTATGGCAAAGATCGCTAGTAGAAAAAAGAAGCCACAATATGAATTCGCATTTGTAGAAAAAAATACTTTGTAATGATCTTTGCACCGGAAAATAGTGTCTATGGAAGAAATTTCAGTAGCATGCAGGGCCTCAATTTACCTCCTGAGGAGCAGCACATAGCATGTAAAAGCAATGATAATTTCTCTCAGGATCAGACACTTGACAAACACGGGACCGTTCTAGTAAATAAGTCCTAATGGCAGCTCCTGTAATCCTCCCCCTCTGATCAAACTGAATCTCCACAAACTTGCCAAAACGACTGAAATTCAAGAAATAGAGTTAAGAGCTCGCATATAATATGGCAAAATTTTAACATTCTCAATACAGGTTTACCACCTTGAATTATTATTCCTGACGGTCTTGGCATTACCAAATGCTTCCAAAACAGGATTGGACTGCCAAAGCAAAAACCATAAAATAATAATAATATACAAAAAAATAACGCAACTGGTCTGTTTATTATGAAAGCTCATTTTCCAAAAAGAAAGAGTTGCAATCAATCGAATCAATGCAGAACTTAGGAGGTTATGCTACCTCTAAAACTTTTTGCTCCACGGATCTTCCCTCAGTTGCAGCTCTCCCTCCCATATAGGCCAAATAACGCATAAGCATCTTTGTACTCTCCGTTTTACCAGCTCCACTTTCCCCACTAACCAAAATTGCCTGGCTTATTCCCTCAGTAATCATCTGTCTGCAAGATTACAATCTCTGTACTTGTGACGAAACACTACTCACAAAAAAGAAAAAAGAAAATCAAATGATTGAGACAAATAGCTTCATGTGACAATCACCTGTACGCTGAATCTGCAACAGCAAATGGATGCGGACTAAGCTCACCAATGACTGCCCCTTTATACTGTCCCATCACATCACTATCATATAAATGAGGAAGCCTTTGAAAAGGGTTCACCGCAATCAAAATATTGCCCGTGTAAGTCTGAAATCACCATTAGAGAGTTTAGCTTTACATACCAAAGAAGTACACAAATACGATTTTGACATATACAGTTTATGGCTAATGTAGTAAAGAAAACACAGGGAATAAATAAAACTAGTGTAAGCCTGCAAAATTAGGTATTTACAACACCAAAAAAGAATCTTGCAGACATGTCAGTTATCTGCTAAACTTACATATATTTCATTTTTGTAATATCTACAACTAAGATTGTACAGAACCCCTGGCTCATGCAAATATGCCAGCTTTGTCATATCATCCACACCACAAGAAGGAAATTCAGGATCCTTTGGGTGAACATCAGATGCTTTAGCAACAACCTAAAACAGAGATGAACACGTACGTAACTAAGGGAAAATCAAAAATAGGCCATGTCTGAAATATAATATCCAAGCACTATATACAGTTAATATTGAATAAAAATTCTATTTCAACATCAAAGGAAGGACATGCATGGCTGCATGCATGTATATACTAGAATAAGCACATGTACAGATGTACATACTATTATATTGTCCATATTAAATGCAGTCAAAAAATGTTTACAGTCTAAAATTTTTTATGACGAATCTTATGGTAAATTTGAATTTCTCATAAATAAATAAATTCTAGTGAAATATGACAAGAAGAACTCACTGTCTTTCCAGATGTACAGTTTACTGTAATCTCTTCATGGTTAATTTCCAAAACTTCTCCATCAATCCAAGATACCTCAGGATCCTCCAACCAAACTAAGGATCCAACCTCTAAATTTTCTGAAGCAACCTGTGACCAATGGAATTATTGGTACATCCATCCAAACATGAGCATTATTAAAAAATTAAATCAAAGTAATCAAACAAATAAGTAGCCTTCCATCTATCCAAGCCACACATGAGGCTCGCTGCGATAAGTGAGCTAGTAACCAGTAACCACTGGGGACAACAGAACAACAAAACATCATTAGACATTAAAAATTTAGAGCATATTCAAGTCGTACAGTCAATACTATTCAGCATTTCGCTCAAAAGAGAGCATTTTCTCTTAAAATGTCCTTTTAAAGGTAATAAAAGCGCAAATGCACTTTTATAAAAGGAAAATGCTGCAAATTCAAGAAGAAACGCTAGAATTATAAAAAGCACTATAATTGCTAAAAATTCATTAGTCATCATCTAAATGCTTCTTTGCTCTTACTATTCTAATTCATTATTGTCATGAAACAGCAAAACTTGACAGGCATCACATGAAATGCACAAGCAGAGTCCAATAAATTAAACAAAATCAAATCATTGTATACTATTCCATTGTACATTTGCATTTCCCTTTATCAAAAACTCAATTACCGCTATATGTGTTCATTTTTGTTAAGAAATCCTCTTAACTTGCCTTAATTTCAATTACGTTGAAGAAATAATCAAGAACAGCACAGAAATGCCAAAAACAACATTAAAAAATAAAACAATCAACGTACCATAATTAACCACAAAAGTGTGTCAGATTTAGATCCGGTGTCAAGCTAATAAACCCCAGGTTAGGTTCTCTCAACACCGAAATGCCAATGTACGTATCATCAATCAATCAAACAAACAAATTCTTTTAAATTCCAATAGAATGTCGTCGTTGCCTTCGAGAAGATCCAATCTCTTCTCTCTCAAATGCCAAAATGCAACTTCTTTTAATATCTCTATTTATCAATAACTATAAAAACACCTTTTATTTATTACTCGTTTCGCGCTTCAAGGAAACGCAGCGAAAAGATACGGTCTGTATCGAGAAGAGAGAGGTCACACGTACGAAGCTATTCTATTGCAGAGAGCTTACAATGGCGGACCTTAAACCCCTTCGATGGACCTCTGCAACTCCTCTTTTTTTATTGTCTCGCGCTTTCCTTCTCTTTCTCTCCAAGCAAAGGAAAAAAGAAAAAAAAAGGTTTCTCCCTAACGCAAAACGAACGTGAACTTGAACGTGGTATAATTATTTTTGTTTTCCCTGATTTGCCCCTCCAATCTGTTTTTATTTATTCGCGGTGCCCCGATCGGAGTTACTCTCAATGTTGGTTTAGGGAAATAGGTTTAGGGTTACGGTAACTCTTTTTCACTGTTTTAACTTTTTCAATCTTTCTGCGTAGTGTTTTCGTTTTGATGAAATGCGAAGGTCCCAATGTCCTATCCTTGAGCAAAAGACTATTGTGCCATTTATAATTTTAAAAAAATTAAACACGGTTTGTACACGAATTTATAATTACCTAATAATATATGTAATAATACTTATTTATGCAGTAATTGAAAAAAACATTTTTAGTGTTGACTATAAATAAATATGTAAATATTTTAATATATTCTCGAGACTTGTAAATATTACTGATTATAGGGTAAATTTATTTTGAGATTTTATATTACTAATTTATGCTAAGAAAACAAAAAAAAAATTATGATTGTAAAGAAGTTTTTTCAGTATAATTAATTAATTAATATATATATATAGCACAATTATATTTATCTTTTAAAATTGATATTATTAATAAATCAATTTTCATGTAATGATGAAATCAATAATTTGTCCCACATAGTTTGGTTAGGCTGCCATCATGGCATTTCCTTATATGAATAATGAAGCTATGCACATATATAATATATGTTGTGAATCAAAAGATAAAAGGAGAGAAAAAAAGGGAAAAGAAAAGGATGATAGGAGTAAAAGTATTATAATGAGAAGAAAAAATAAAAATTATATGATTTGTAAAATAATAATATTTTAGAAGAAAATAATAATGGTTGATAACATTTTTTTTCTCTTCTCCCTTAATCTCCTATGAATTAAAAAATAATAATAACTTAAAAATCTTATAAAATTTATGAGATTTAAATAAATTTATCATGTGGTAAATTAAGAAAGGAAGATTGTGATAAATTTATTTCTATTCATTTTTTAGACTTTTATTTTTTATCTAAAAGATGGAAAGGCTAAAAGTTTACAGATTTAATCAATAATAAATTGTTATAATTTTCTTTTCAAAATTGCCTCCATCCATCTATCACTTTTTATATTATAAATAAAAAAAAATTTAAAAATTCGTTAACTATAGATTTAAATTTTAAATTTCAATTTTTATAAGTTTTGATCTGCTGGTTGAATGGTTCCATTTATATGCATTTGCCTGCACAGGGTACACTCCTGTCACATGCACTCCAGTTTTTTTTTTTATTTTTTCATAATTTTACAATTAAAAAATAATTTTAGATACTATTACCATTTTACTTGATATATAAAATAAAAAAATTATCTGAAAATTATTATTATTATTTTTAGTTTTTTCTATAAAATTTAAAAAACTACATATGATGTAAATAGAATATAAATCATAGGAATTAATTATTTTTGGAATGGGAGGTTAATTTTAAGTTAGTTTTATTCCGTTAAGCATATTATCATGCTCATAATACATGTTAAAAATAAATTCCTATTATATAATTATTTATGCCTATGAAGAATAATTAAAGAAAAGAGAGACATAATATGTATAATGAAATATTAAGGTCATATATGCTATTTTCACATTTTGATTTATTAGGATCTACCACCATAATATTTTTTTAAAAATACATGAAATTCTCGCACAGGGTTAAAAATGGCATTTTCGTTATTGTTTTATAATACTCGGGGCTCATGAGTCTTGAGGAAATTACTTATTATCAGCAAACAATTGCTGCCCGCTAATAACTGTACAATTTTCCGGCCCCATCATCAGAATGAACGGCTAAGATCTCCTATCTGAATAAGGGCCCACTGGATCAGTTAACATTAAAAGACACTATCTGCTTCCGCTCGACTCGGAGCTCCAGTCTATTTTCCCAAAAGGAAAAAATAAAGGGATTCTGTGTCTCGTCTTCGTTTTGACACTTTCTTTTGTCGTTTTATGATGACGTGTTCAAGGGCCATATCTACTATCTTTATGCTGGGGTTTCTAATCAATGGCTTAGATTTCACTCCAGACTATACTATGCATCCTTCAGCCGTTGGATATGGAGAAAAAGGAAGCGTCTGGTTGGGATTGCCTACTTTCGAGGGAAAATGACTTTTTTTTCTTTTAGAAAAAGAAAAAAGTTCTCTTTTTCTTTTCTTTTTTAATGAAAACTTAATCATTTTGTAATCTCTTTTTCTCCTTTGTCTCTTTAATAACATGAAATGATTGCCATAGTTCAACTTAAAAGCCAAAAGATAAATAATTAAACCTTTTTCGTCATCACCAAAAGTCTCGTAATAAAAGTAATAATCTTTTATAATGAATTAAATGATTAAATATGATTTTAAAGAAATAGAGAAAAAAAAACCAATTGTAAATATATAATAATTATTTTTTTTATAAAAGATTCAATAGACTGTAAATTATAAAAAAAAAATTTATATTTATCATAAAAATGACGATTGACCTAATATGAAAAAAAGGAACTCGAACCAAAAATATCTCACTTTCAAAATAAACATTATTATTACTCGAGACTTAGGTTCATATTTTTACTTAATAAACTAACATGAATTCAATCGATAGTAGAGAGATTATAAAATAAGACCATTCTCAAATTAACTAAGATAATTGCTCTTATCAACTAGTTGAACTTCAATTAGATTTGGTCGTGGGTTGGAACATTTAGTCCGCTCAATTAGTCTGAAATCAAAAAGGCATTGTCATCAAATTTTGGTTGGCCCAATTTAAGATATGGTACAGTGGGACTCAAGTCAAGAGGCAAAAACCTCTTGGACTTGATAATGGCTTTGAGCCTCAACAAAGTAGTTGCAAACTGGATTAATGAGGCCAGAGTTCTTTCCCCTAGCCCCATTGTAAGGCTTGCGCCTAACCCTGACAATTACACTTAAGTCGGGCTATCTACATTCTATCCTAGTTGGAGATTGAAAGCTCCCACATCAGGAAGAAAAGGAAAAAAATAAAAAGAAATTTACTGGGTGACAAAGAAAAAGAGAAGAATGAAAAGGTTAAAAATATCAAATATTTTTAGCTGCAATAAAGTTTTAGAGTTATTTTTAATAGAATTGATAAGTTGTTTTAGTGGAAATTAATAAATGTATAAAAGAGTGAAAATAAATAAATACATAATATTGAGTGTTCTTAGGAAATCATTACATCATTGGATTGTACTACAAGTAATTAGAGAATATAATGTCATTTGAATTTGATACATAATAATGAAATGAAGAATACCAATGACTTTAGCATATTAAAATAGAAAAGTCATATATGGAGGTTGGCTTCTATTATTCCCTTGAATTATTGTATGAAAATAAGATATAGTTTATTAAGCAATGAGTAAAGTAAAATATATGTAATCTCCATTAAAACAGCCTACTCATTTCTATTAAAATAACTCTTATATATTAAATATATATAAGTATAATGTGGTTTCTGATCATTTATATTTGATATTATTTGAATTCATTTGTACATGAAGAAAAATGTACGTGTGAAGTGAAACTTTTAGCATGAAATATTAGAAATGGAGTCAGATTGCGAGCCTTTATGGTTATGGGTGCATAGCTTTTAGCATGCAATATTAAAATTATATTTTGAAAAGTAAATTATAAAAATATTTACAACCTCAACTATTCATTATAATTATTACAACCTCAATTATTCATTCACAAAATCTATTGATAATTCAAAGAGTTTCAAAAAATAAAAAATAAAAATTATAAAAATCATCTGTAGTCATTAGGGTATTTTAAAAGGTTTTGTCATTGCTATGAGGTCCTCCATATCCTAAAAATGGATGGGGACAGATTAGCTCTTAATGGTGAAAGTAGATGGTATGCTAAAAAAAGCCTCTCATATATATATATACACACACATATAAGGCACCAAAATCCCATAATACATGCAAAATAATCATCAAAAGATATAATAATTCACTGAATTTGCATTGCATAAATTTAGTAAGTACCATCAACCCATTACTATAACCCATTGTTACATGAAAAATAACAAAATTATTGGTGCAAATTTAATGAAGATGGACCCCCCCGAACCAACCCCACCACACCATTTTTACACAATTATATGGTAGCAATTCTTGGTTAAATTCCAAAGCACTGTAAGCTGCAAGTCTTTTTCAAGCCAGAGAATCCAAGGACTTTGTATATTATTGTAGCTATAAATGTATTTTTGTACGTATGTAGTAATGTCAATTAAGCTATTAGGCAATATTGTACAAAGATGCCTTCTAGATAAGATACATTTTGTTTTGTATATATTATATTATATTATATTTTTATATACTTGGAACAGATTATTTATATGTTTAGATTGCATAGAAGAAGTGAATATGCTCTAAATGTGTCTTTATAGTCACAGCAACATTGGATTTTGCAAAGGATGTAATTGTTTTATTGTAACATCTTCTTCTCTCTCTTTTGCCATTGGGTATATAGGCCAAAGATTTGGAGTACTGCAATTTTTTTTTTTATATAAACTTCATTGATATTCTCTTTATATTAGATAGAGGGTGTGTGTAAGTAGTGTTTGGTAACAAACAGAATATGAGACAAATTAATTGATTTTTTGGCAGGACTACAGTTTGTTTGTTTAAGTAGAATGAGCAGAAAGATGTGTTATATGGGTATATAATAAAACATCTTTTTTCCCCACCCTATATAAGGTTCAGTAATATAACATCACATATCTAAGATCCATAAATAAAGCTTAGTTGATATGATAATAACCCTTTTTTTCTTTTTTTCCCTTTTTATGATTTACACAGGGAACAGACTAAATTATTATGCTAATAGTCTAATATATAGTTGAATATCTTTCTCTTAATACAGAAAATTAACAAGAATTCTACTCTTACCATCTATAAAAAAAGGGGGTATTACAAAAAGTAGTATAATCAAGATTTTACCACAATAATAAGGGCATTCTACCCACCAAATTATAAAGAAGAAAAGACACAAAGCATTTGTCACTTCAAACCGGAATGGCAGTTGCCATAGTTCTCTAACTAGACAAGTAACTACCATGGAGACAATTTCAACTTCTCTATAAATGAGAATTGCCATTCTAAAACAACCAAAACTACATTTGCCATTTCTCAGTAGAGCGTCCAAATAAATAGTATCCAATGTAGAAAGAATTCAATGCTGTCACCCACTAAATAAACACTGACATTGACCAAGAGACTTGCATTTATTAGCTTTTAATAAACCTTTATTAACAATTATTGACATTATCATTGCTACAAGTCATTCTATAATTAGCAATTACTAGTTCACATCCATTCTAGAAAGATCAGTAAGTTTTGGCACTTGAAATTACAGCCATGATACAAACTTGGCCTCTCATTCTTGCACCACCGACAATGGACTATTTTATTTTATTTTTTATTTACAAACCAAGTATTCCACAATGAACTTGAGTATCCAGTTATACTTTCAAATGATTACATATGTATAGATATATATATATACAGACACACAAATACATAGAATAATTGGGAATTGCAAATAATGGAAACGTTTTATTCTCCATATTAATTAGGATAGCTAGGGCCATCATAGTGTGTAAAATATGCTCAAGTACCAAGTTATAATTATGCATACTGCCCTTGAAAAGAAGGCACTACCAATTTAAAGATGTCATTATATAGGTTAATAATTGGATTGTGAATTCTATATGCATCTCTCATTCTATGTTGGTCCTCCAAAAATAATGCATGTGAATAGGCAGAATATATGTCCATATATTTCCTTACATTTCTTGTGCACATCACTTTTTTGTGTATAAATTAGACATTAGACATAGACAGTCCTCTTCACGGGTTTATGAATAATCTTTTTTTGCTATATATCACTTCAATAATTCAATTTCTAGAGAGATATATATTTGATTTTGATGGGCAGCTCTTAGGAGCCTCTGCAGAGAATTTATGTTATTCACACACTTCTTTTCTGGCTAACCCAAAACCCCACCATATCTCTGTCTCTTTCTCCTCTTTCTTTTCTTTATATCAAGCTGTAATTAAGAAAGAAAGATTTATCTCCACTGCTAGTAGCTTAAGAGTGATATATCGCTATTTTCAAGAAAGGAGGCAAAAAGTGAGGAAGAGCAAAAGAAAAGAAAAACCTAGTTATGGATTGTTTTGGTGCCAAGAAAAAGAGCTACAGCAATCAATGTGAGAAAGATCTGAGAGGTCTAGCAGAAAAAGTAAGGCTTCTTCAAGGGGAAATCAAAGCCATACTGTGTGAGAGAGAGAAAGAGAATAGAGCTTATGAGAGAGACATGATGGTGTTTGCGTTTAAAGAAGGTGAATGGAAGCAAGAAAGGAAGAAGCTTAAAGAGGAAGTGAAGAGACTGAAAAAGATGTTAGAAGAGAAGGAAGAAATGATTAGAGGAATGGAAGACGGATCCTTTGTTGGAGAGAAAGATGAGAAAAATTGGCTATTTTCATTATCAGGGAATACTGCTGCTACTGTTACTGCTTCTAGCTTCTTGGTGGAGCAAATGAGGGAAGAGAGAGTGTGGAGAGATGAAGCTGTAGATAAGTGGAAGAAACTGTATCTTGCCATCAAGACTGAGCTTGATGATCTCATTCAAAGAACTCATCGTGGTGCATCTCTTTCTTATCTTTTCTTACACGCATGAATTCACATATATTTTCAGATACAGTCATAGAAAAAGGAGGCTACGTTGGACATATGCATGCACAAGTACATGTATGCATCATTTCTGCACAAAATTATTACTAGAGGACACTGAACATGCTCTATTGATCCACTTTATTTCATGTCATATTGTCATCTCAATAGCAGAAAGATTTCGGGTTTAAGTTATTATCTCTTTCTTTGCACATTCACATTCTGATTGGCAGGCATTAGCCAGATGGGCATTTTAGAATCTAGTGAACAAGGTTTAATGAATAGCTAAAAGATCATACAAACAAGTTCAATGAGTTTTTTTGTGCTAGTACAGAACAAGGTCAAGTTTCTAATTAATGGCATATCCTTGCAATTTGGTATTAATTACTTTTGTAGGAGATGGACTGTATTGGAAAGCAGAGGAGGAAGAAATGATTGAAGAGCTAAAGATGGAAGTGAAAGCAAAGGATGAAACAATTGAGGAGCTAAAAGCAAGATTAGCTTTAGTGGAGCATGAAGAGTACAAGAGAGCAAGAGAGGTTGATATACTGAGGCAAAGCTTGAGAATCATGAGCAGTAAGAACTCACCAAGTTACCCTCCTAGCAAACCCAAGTTGGCAGTACTTGTGAAACAGGCTAGAAAAGCATAGCTTTTCATGTAATATTGAGAGTTCTATCTTCTGGTAGGTTGTATGAATTAAAGTTCAGGACAGTATAAACTTGCAACTTTGCATACCCATAATTGCTTGATAGTCAAAGAATGCACCAACTACAAGAAATATTGTCTTGTCTAGAATAAATAATATGAGATGCAATACTCTTCGTAAGAAGGAAAAGAAGAAGAAAAAGTGGGGCACCCATGAAAGACAGACCTAGGTTAATAAATTTGCTTCTCCTCCCCATCCCTAGCTATGCTTCTAGTTGACCTAACCTCATATCGATAAATGTTATCCATGGTCCCATAAAATTGTGCTTCACCAGAGAAGTTTCTAAAAACGTGCCAAAGTAAGTTCTTGTTCTTTGCCACTGCAATGCTACTACAATATTTCTCTTTCAGAACCATCGTTTTAACCTTAATCTTCTCCTTCAAACTGTAACTCAAGTCCTATGTATACAAGTCTCTTGAAAAGGCTTTCCTAAAATATATAGCTCCTTTATAAGAAGTCTGAAAATAGTAATGCCAAGACCCTGTCTGTTCAGTGCCACTTTAAACACTAGAACCCAGTTTTTAATGAACTTATTTTTTCTTTTCCAAAGTTGGGATTTGTAAGCTCACATCATATCTTGCCCACCTCTAATACGACTTTAAGTACAAGAGAAGAGACCGTGCTTCTTCTTCTTCTTCTTTTTCCCTGGTTTCAAAAAATCAGTGCAGATTCTGTAAGGAGATATGTGATAAATATGTCTGGTCATCATCTTGAAAATTAGGTGACCAACTTTGAAATTAAATGTATTCTGAAACCATTTTCTATTTTGGAAGTGATTTTACAGTTGGGTCAGTCACTACCAAAAAAGAGAGTAGTTAGAGGATACATACATTTAATCTCAGAGTAGGCCATCTAAAGGATTCAAGAATTTGCTTTCTATTTCGATTGTTTAATTTGCACTTTCCTATTTCCACAATTACAGAGACATTTTATCAGGATATCCAACGGTAGAAACTTTCAATAAATGACTTTATTTTTGTTACAGAATCCAAATCACAAAAAAAAAAAAAAAAAAGCTTTTATGGGACACAATAATGGAGAAAACGAATTCTCTCTTAGGCTTATAGCTGAAATGCAGTGGTAGGGATACATTATTAAGAGACAATGAGACCAAGACCCGCAGGTCTATATGGATATCCACTAATTAAACTAAATATAATTATTATTTATTTTTAATATCAAATATATAATTTGAGCAAATAAAATCTTTTAAAGACAAACCAAAAGATTATTTTCTCTATTAAAGCATGTAAAAGAATATTACAATTTAATCATGGTGCTAAAGATATATGAGTTAATAATTTCTTTTAATGATGGTAAGATAGTATTTCTATTTGGTCTTAACAAAATAGGGTGCAGCAATAGCACCGCCCCAGAATGTCCTGTGCAATTTTTTGTTTCCCTCGTATGCCTGTACAAGTATTCTTTCCATTATAATCCTACAGGACTTTATGTATAGCTTGCCTGACAAGTGCAAAAGTGTTCTGTAATAACTACAGTAAATAGTCTTCTCAAAAGAGAAGAACAAATAAAAAAGGAACTGTTGGAAAGATATACGGACAAGGCTCCAGCTACTGGCGTTCAGATGTGCTATCTTCTTAGCTGATCGATATCCTATCCTGTTCATTGCTTTCTTGCCTCCTGGCAGTCTGGTAATTCGATCTTACACTCTGGAGAAAAGCCACAATACATTTTAATAGTTTTTTCTTAGGTAGCTTGTGGGAACGCACATCATATTTCAGTTTAATCCCCCAATGAACCTCCAACGAAAGCAAATTATTGCTACACTTGTAACAGTAACCATGGAGGAAACTAAAGAGAGAGAAGAGTCCACTGATATAATTTGTGCTCAGAAACTAGATGACATTTACCTCGAGCAATGTAATGTAATAGAAATCCTCCATATGCTGCATAAGTGCAGTACCATCTCGAAGAGCCCGGAATATATTGATTTCAGTTTGCAATATCTTTTCAATAAGCTCCTTCTCTCCTTTCATCTGTATAAAATGTTTGCAATCATACTCATCAATGACAGAAATTAATCTCAAGTAAATATAAGCATATAGGGAAAAGGGTGCCAGTGGTTTAGGTACTATTTAAGAAAAGAAACAACAAAGTAATATACAATAATCTAACAAGTCATGCATTTGAAGTTTTAAAAGAAAAATTGTAATGCACATGTGTAATGTCAAAGTACATATCATGGTAAAAATTTCAAGTTCCTAGAGATCACGATGAAAGGATAAGATTGTTCTCTATCTATGCTAGGCATTTTGATCATTTGACATTATATTGGAACACCAATGAAAGAAAAGTATGCACATGACACCTTCTCTTCTATCAATTTGAGAAAATCGATTTTTTTGGGAAGGAGATAAATCACAGGAAATAGATCAAATGCTACAAACAAATTACAGTTCCAAGGAAGTAACTTCTTGGACAATGAGATACCTACCCTGTTATTGTATTTAAAATGTGATAAGAAAAGTAAAGTTCAACAACATATCTGAACATGGTAACTTCCTCTATAGAGAAACTAGTTTTCTTAAGAAAACCGGTCAGATTGGACAATTATTAGTTAGTTTACTTGTATTTATTCTTTTTACTGTCACTACAGTAAAATTGTAGACAGTAAACATCAATAGACAGATTGTCATCGACAACTGATCGTACTATGCCCCACGGTATTCCCATTACCAAGACATTGATCGTACTGGATGTCAACTTCTTCTACACAAACCAAGCTTCATATTTCTCGTATTAATTATAAACCTCTACTTCATTCAAACAAGGCATCAAATCGAGCTACCCTTCTGGACTATGCCCCATTAAACATCAGTAGACAGATTGTCATTGACAACTGAAACAGTTGTATATATTAGCATTTCTTGTGACCTGTCAAGCGGTATACAAACATCTGCTTAAACATTCATAATCATCATTATTGTTCTTACTTTTACATCAAGGCTTTTAAATATTCCTATATATATATATATATATATTCCCTTTTTTCATCATCACATGCACGACCAATTGTATGCAGGGTTTAACCCTAGGGTAGCATGATGTTCTTATGTCTGCTTATGGGCAGAATTGAAAGAGACCGTGCCATCAGTAGATGAGACCATGAATTTTAAGAGTCTGCTAGCAGAAGCGCTAATTTCTATCTATAGCGCACACAAAACAAATTAATTAAGGACAAATGAGGAAAGAATCCAACAACATGCTCTGGCATCAGAACCTCAATATTCGGTTCATTAAGAAAACAACTCAAATAATTTTGTGGGGATTCTCACTGTTCCAAAGTTCTATTTAACTCCAATATATTTGCTATGACTCTCCTCACTATATCCTATACCATTATATTTATACTAAATCACAAAAGCTGTACCACAGCAAAAACTTACACATTGGGTCCTAAATGAGAAACTAATTATAACAGGATTCTATTTGCTTTGTATTTCTTACACTTACCATCTGGGTTAATCATATCAATAATCGTAAATATTGGAACTTAAAAGGAACAAAAGTACAAGTAAGCACAAGAAACGTACAAATTCTTGGACAAGAACCTCTGGTGTCGATTCTGCAATCACATCGACTTGGTAACCATCTGTTGAAAGCTCCAGATTTTCCTGAGTGGAAAAATTTTAACAAACCAATAACTAGCTGCAGTCAGAAACTAATTTGGAAATGGAACTACATATATTGCAATCATCATTTGTTGTCCAGCCTCTATACCATGTTGCTGCATATTTTAAGATGTGCCCGGTAATGTCAATTGAAGTAAGAAAATCAGTGTTACGAAGAAAAATCCCACTCTGATTGTTTCGCACAGACTTGGTCTATATATCTATTGTGATAATAAACTTATACAATTTAATAAGCTATAGTTCCAACATGCTAACCCAGAAAGAGAAAGGAAAATTTAAACCAAACACCAAAATCAGTTTACAAGAAGATGCAAACTACTAGTCCTCTTTAACTTGCAAAATAATAACTTGAAGATTTTGATGAATGATGCAGCTCCACAAGAGCTTGCAACAACTTGAAGAAAAAGCAAGATTAAATGTAAAAGAATTGTTTCTTGAAATGTTTCAATTATTTCAGGATCCAAGGGAAAAAAATTAGCCTGATGCATGGTTGGTGCAGTATTTCTAAATAAATGCCTGGAAGCAACAGTAAAGCTGCATAGAGTTTTCAAATATACAAAGGCAGTTGAGTTATTATCATAAATGATATTGATTGATCCAAAGTCTTTGCATAATGCTATAAGTTAAGGAATTAGCTTCATTTGAAGGCATTGCAACCTAAGGAGGAAACCATCTCCCCAATCCACAGAAGAGAGAGTGTAGAGGTGAATGGTACATTCAAAGTGAACATCAAGAAGATTACTCATTCAGCACCAAGTAAATTTCACAACCTTTTGACATTCATAGAATATTGGTTGTATGAAAAGCAACTCACCAAAGCATCTTTTAGTTCTCCAGCTGCTAGATAAACAGGCCGAGCCACATGGCAATATCCCATCAAGCGAGGAACTGTTGGTATGATATCTCTGTGGTTCACAACTCTCCAAGTGTCTTTAACTTTCTGCAACAGTGAGCATTAAAAGTTTATCAAACACTCCCAACAATAATTTCAGAGCTCCAGATAACAAGAACCCTAACTGAGCTAAGCATTCGTAATTAAAATTGTACACACAAATGCACGTGCTAAACTAAAAGCCGAGCAATACACAAGGTTCTTGCATCCAAGTGATGTCTATCTATGTTGTTCAATATCATAATCGGGTTGATTGAAGGACAAAAATAAGATTTTTGACAGGAGTGGATAGTGATCTATAGAGACAAAGGCTGAAGTTGCACATCCAGACTACTGCACAATTAGTTTGATTATATGATTCATAGAGGGATATATCAAGCATTGCTTATTTATTTGAAGACTATAATGTAGGTTAGCCTAAGATTCAAGCTTCAGGATTCAACATATGTTTTGGTATATTGATTGTGTCAGATACGGATTGTGAAAATTTATAGGAGAAACATGGATGGAATTAGTGAACCTTATTGTAAACTAGGAGAAAAAAAGAAAAAAAAAAAAAACAACTTATATTCCTAGCAATTTTCAACCTTCTACAAATTGGAATGGTTGATCCTTAAAATTTATGAACAAATCTCATAAGAAGAAGTGAAGAGTACTGATAGAATCCTAAATTGTATTCCAAATGAATGGCATCACTTTAATAATAAAATTTTCTATTACCTGATTATAAAGTTCTGCAAATCTTCTGTTACCAACTCTAGGAGATCCAAAGTTATACATAGTCACTGAAATTGCACCACGCCTGAGGCACACAATGAATAGAGGTCAATACATACATTGGATACATTGTAAAAAACTGCTTGCTTGCAGTTGCAGGGTACTTGCCGACATTTAGTACCTAAATGGAGGAAGAAAAAACTCACTTTGATAGCTGACTTGATGAAAGTTCAAGAGCAAGGAGGGTGGCTAATGCACCACCCAAACTATGACCTGTAACATAAACATGCCATTTAACTGGTGGTTCAGCTCCATCATCACTGTCAGCAAAACAAAAACGGAAATAAATTAACTGATAAGTTGACATTTGAAGGTAATCTACTATCGTAGAGAGAAATGCATCAGTACTCCTTTGAGTCCATTAGATGTTATTCAAACAACATAACTTATAAAAAAGGATCCACTTTAAAACCAAAAGGTCTAAGCATTGAAAAAATGCAATTACAAGCTAACTCATCCAGAAAGGTAAGAACCTCATATTTATATAAGAAAGGATCACATATTACAAATCCGATACTAGCACACTCCAGAATGATTCCAGTGGAGTTCTCATGTTGTGAAGTTTGAGAAATAGATTTGCACCCGCCTTTTGTGTATCTATATTTTATGCTTTCTCTTTCTTGAACCGGATCTCTATCATACCTTCTCTCCTTCAGAGTGAGCGCATGTGCATGCAGCATCCAAAATTTTTGCAGTCATTGGCACAGATTTCATACATGTAACCTTGTTGTGTTTATGTCAATAAAAATACCTCAGCAAAAGTGGCGAGTCGATTCATATAGCACATTAATACAACAGAATGAGACAAATCCCCAGGTAAAACAGAAGCTAGATGATTCTACCAAAAAGTTATAGGGGTTTACTCAAATCATTTTCCTTATCCATCATGGACGCTTAGTTCATGCATGAGTAAAGATAGTAAAGAAGGATGAGAAGTACAACTTACATATAACCAATTGCCAGTTTAATGGTGGAGATGATCCTTATCCTGACCGAATCATATGCACTTAAAAAACCACTATGAACCTGATCAAGTTACAGCAGTATCAACTATATCATATACTTTGGCAACAGTGCACATTGTATATCCCATACAAATAACAACCAATTTGGTGTGTGCATACCTGAACTTCTTGCTTGAAATCTCCACCAAGCCTTTCAGGATTTAGGCTATAGAAGATTAATAGAAGTCAGCATTAGAAAAGAAAAATAATATGGATAGATGAGTAAACAAAATAATGAGGAAAGACAGAAGTTGAATTACTTCCAGAACCCAAGTGAATAACCATACAACATAAAGGAAAAATAATGGGTTAGATGTAATACGCCTGTTGCAATGAATTTGACAATTTTAATGAAACATAATAATTGCATTCATCAATTACTAGAAGGTAACTCTATGCCATTACATTATCAGATATTGCCTGTTTGAAAGCTAATCACATTTACATTTTTCTTTTAATTTGACAAAGGATATCCGTCACACCTATTGAGAAATTTTCACTTCCAAATCAAATTATATGGGCACAAATCCAGTAAAGCACCAATTTCACAAAAGTAAAAAAACCAGTAAGATGTAAAAAGAAAAACAAAATCCCGAAAGTAAAAGAAACCACATATATGAACAAGGCAATGAGGATGAGCTAGATATTTGGCATTACCCAGCAGGAGCTAGCATTAAATCAGTTCGCAAGTCCTTCCATTTTGACTGAAAAAAAAAAAAAACCAGCCCATAAGCATTTCTAATAGATAGCTAATGACATGTCACCTAGAGATCAGTAAGTAGAAATGACATACTTGTTCTGTCCCCCTGAAAGCAACAACTAATCTTTTTCGTGCAGAATCACGCCAAATTGCAACCTGTTGCTTCCAATAACTTAATGATCGACCAAACACAATCTTCTGGTGTTTTACCACAAAAAATCAATATAATATTCTTCTTTTTCTTCTAATCTAAAAGCTTACCTGTGTATCTGTGGATGCATTATCTAAAAAGCATAGTTTCTCAAATTCAGACTTAACGAAACTTGGATGGCCCAGTGAAGTAGCAAGCATTGCCCAAGCCTCCATCGCACTCTCTGCAGTTGAAAATAGTGCTCTCATCTCCTCAGCTTTCTTCTCATCCAATGCAGGCACATCCAGTGAGCTAATAGATTTCTCACTCTCAGAAGAACTCGTTCCAGAGATCCGTGCTTCTTTATTTAATTTAGAAACTGTTGCTGTCAAAACCATCAGTGCCCCTAAAACAGAATCAGTTTGCTTTAATAAATCCTCTGTTGCCTTTTTTATATCTGGAAGTGAAGACTGAATTGTGCTAATGGATGGCAGGCCACTTTTATCACCGTCAATACCCTGATCTTCACACGTTGCAAGTCCTGATTCAATATAACCTGCTTCAGCGATCATTTGTGACTGCAACCCAATCTTGTTCAATAAGTCAAACCCATCCCACTTTAATTCCATAGAAACAGGGAGACCGAGTTTCTGAACAACACTTCGGTTAACAACTTCAGCTAAGTTCTTCCAAAATTGTTTATCTGATTGCATACTCCCACCAGCTTTTGTCACCAATTCCGCCGCATGACTGACTAAGCCACCATTATCAGTGTGGGACAACTCTAAATTACTTTCTTCCCCGCCATTTGTATTATCCAAAGAGGCTTCTGAAACTTTCTCTATCTGTGAAGGGCTTTCTCCACTGCAACTTTGGTTATCCAAAGAAGATCCTGAAATGTTTTCTGATGCTATAGAATTGTTGGAATTGCTTGCAACTTCTGAGCCATTATTGTTTGAAAATCGATCCTTGGCAAGGTATGCATCATTGAATGACTTCAATTGGCCAAAAGCATATTCTACGAATTGACGTGCTGGAACACTCTCAGAGCCAGAGACCACTTTCAATGCAGAATCAAAACCATTTCTCCGAAGAAATTCTGAAACAAGGGGAATCCTCCACCACTTTTTTTCTTCTTCAATTTCACTAGAAGTTTTATACTTAACCTGAAACCTCATCAGTAGGTAGCCAGCAATAAGAAATATTGGATAAAATGGGACTCAGTTGGAAGTCTAAATTTTACTGAACTAAGCTATTAATGAATGTATCTGCAAAACATGAGAGCACTGAAAGTCCCTAACATAAAAAGAACTTCCTTCATAAGCTGAGAGCAGTGCAATTTACAGCACAAAAGTGAAGTCTTTGCATGCTATAAAACATTTACATACCACTCAAAGTATATTGTATCTTGCTCCTATAACATCTTGCCCTGACCAATTTTCTCATAGCACTGTTTCCCAAAGCACTATCTTGTGGAGAAGGAAAAGACCATGTATGACTCAAACAACATGATCATATCATTCAATTTAAAGAAAACATAACACAGCAAGATCCATCCTTATACAACTAAGAAAGGACTCATGGTAAACAATCATTGAATTTTATAAATCTCAACCAGAAGTTCCCCGTTCTCCAATAGACTTCGCCAACATGATTGACCATTACTGGTTCACCATAATTGTTGTGCTTACTAATTGTCTATAATCCTGGTCTTTTTTGTTTCCCTCTATAACAGCCATTATTTTCTGAGGACCTTATCCCTTCTCATCTAGCTTCCCTATGCACAAATTGCCACATCTTCTGCAAAATCACAAAATATGAAAATAAGACAAGGTTACACATGCACAACAGAATGCAATCTAAAAACAACCAAAATTTTAGTGAGATTGCTCGTTGATACAATAACCATGCAAAAATAGAACATTAAACAGCATGTAATCAACAAAACGTGCACCGCAGGGCAAGAAAAATGCACAAGAAGCAGAACTGTTACCTTAAATTCAGAGAACCTCCATGCATCAGGCATTATGGTTGTGCATACAAGTTAGCCACTCCTCTATCCATGTTGAAACATGATGTATGAAATATAGAAATATTATCAAAGTTTTGGGCACAAAAAGAGGAAATAAAGTCCCAAAAATAAACAGGAAAAGGAAGAGATGTCGACTTTTTGCTTTTCCTTCATGTGAAGAAATATAATTTTGACAAGAAGACCACTGTAGGCAGTATACTTATCCTAAAGAGCTAACATAATGTAACTGTAGGCAAAGCACACATGTAACATTTAAGAACTACAAATTGGATAAGACACTATGTTGGTTAAGGGCATCTGGCAAACTGCATAATTGGTCATCAGGAGAGCTGCAGATGAAAAGTTTTCACAATCGTGCATGTCAAAGAGCAGTTCCTACTACCTTAAAAAAGGTGGAATTCCATTCTACTGGAGACTCCTATCACAGTTCTTTTCTTGCTTTCCAAAATTTAGCAGTGAAGCAAATCACTACAATTGTATCAATTTCATGGCATTGGAACAAACATTTACTTTCATGGCCTTCATTATTTTAAGCCATCATATGCAAGTTCCTAGGCATAGGAAGTTTGTGATGCTCAAAACTTCATCACACGAAACATATTTGGCAAATAATAATTAACCAACAAGCAGCAGTGGATGGTCCCTGAACAAGATGTTGGACCACAAAGAGAAGAAGAAATTCTGTCATATTTGCAATCTCCTACAAAAGCATGATCATACAAGAGATGCTTTAAGAATAATGTTTGTAGTATTAACTCAGCATAAAAAAAGGTAGGCAGTAGCTTGGACAAGATTGATGCGTTTGAGATATGAAAAAGAGACCAAAAGACCACCACAAACAGGAAGATCTTGACAAACACCAAAGTTATGCAAAAAGAAAGTGAAAAACAGTGGAACTTTTCAATTAGGCCTATAAACAGACTTGTTATGAATAACCCTTTCCTTATAGAAAATGAAATAAATTCTAATTTCTCGAAATTGGCAATTAAGAAAATAATTGTCAAATGTTGCTAGAATCCACCATGAATAATTGTCTCACATATAAAATAATACTGCTTTGTCAGCCATCTGGAGGTAGTAAGGTGCATACAAAAATCAACAAGAAAGAAAGCATAGGAGCATTCTTTTTTTTCCTAAGCAGCTTTTCACCAACAGTAAAATTTTCTTTTGCCACAGGAATTTACCTCTACCTGTAACTTTCCACCGCCACCCATACCTTCCAATTGCACCAGCACCTCATGCAAGTTCCCTAGAAAAACACATTGTTTATCGAATTTTAAGTAAAAAAAAAAAGCTGTCCCTGTATCCAAAGTCAATCTGCTAAACAGTAGTATGCAGAATACTTACAGAATGAACTCAAAACTAGTGTAATCATCCAGTTCATAGCAGAAATATTGTCTAAGTTTCCCATATTTTACTTACAGCATAAACACCAGCTCTAGGTCGAAATGAGCCATCAATTTTGAAATTAAAAAGTGCAAAAATTATGTATATATACTCACCATCACATAGGCACTCGAGGATAATAGATGCATTACCCATGCGTTTATGTGGAGTTACAAGGTTTGCATCCCAAGCTGCAACCTGAAGTTCACTATTGCATGTGAGAGAATATGTTGCAATTTATAAATAACTCCATGATATCTCATTCTACCACATGCATTTTCTGAAACTCCAAAGACAAGAACTGATAAAGGTCATGCATTTCTATCACACAATTTGAAATCACTCCCTGTGTTGGCACTGAACAAATGCAGAAGGTAATGGAATAAGTAATTGTCAAATCATCCTTTTTCATGCTAGCAGTGGAGACAGTAGACTCAAAGGCAACAAGATGAAGAAGCAGATGATAAGAAGTGATCAACATTAATTCATTACTGCAATTATGTTGGGCAGCAACTAAAAAGAAACAGGATGGGAAACATTGGAATTTGAAAGATATTAAAAGTGATTTCCACATGAGTAGAAATTCAAAAGAACAAGTACAGACCTGAAGATTTTTTGTTGCATGCTGCTTAATATTGAAAGTGAAGTCCTCATTCCAAGTTGGTTCCCTTTTCCTGACATCATTCATCATAATACATAAATCACTAATAATTGCTAAAAGCCACAGGGCAAACTAGCAACAATTCTCTTCTGCTGATGCCACAATTAGAAAAGCACAAAGAATATATATGATTCAGGAAGAAAACAATAAATCACGATTTTTGTGAAGCAACATGGATGTTTTTTACTTCAAATACTAAAAACAGTTTGGAGAAATTTTCCAGTTCATTTCTCTATTTTGCGACCATGCCGTGAGCATCATCAAAAAATTTCTGCCAAGCAATAGCCATTACTCAAGTGAGTAAAAAAGAGAAAATATAGTAGCACTTAGCACCGAATTTCCCTGTGTTCCTTTTCTAACACAGAAGATCCCGACTTCACAAGGTATTTTTTGAAAGCTTTTCCAAGATGAGACATTAGAAGACTGAAAAAATTCAAAGACGAGGGTAAATATGGATCATAAAAACTATAGAGATACAAGGCAAAAAAAATGAAATATTTGCATCTTTTAGAAAAGAAAGTAAGACCATGAAAAGTAAAAGTAAACCAGAAGGAACATGGCACTTCTGTCTTCCACTTAAGTTCAGAACTCATAATGGGAAAGCAGCATAAAAGTAAACATACCAAAAGAAATTGAGGAAAAAATTGTCCTTTATATACTTCCCTTATAGCTAATGAAAAATATTAGTCATCTACAATGGGCAAGCACATATTGAAAAGGACAGCATTTCAAAATTATGAAGATTTGTGTATGGCAGAGATGAGGCTCAGTAATAAATTCAACCTCGACAACATATTATTAAAGAACGTACCCCCATTTAACCTTGCTTTTGACAACCTGACTATCCAATTGCATGATCACGTAAGGATCACTTGTTCCCTGGAAGCACATCAGAATTTGATTAAACAAGGAGCAAAAATCTGAGTTCGACTTCTGCCAAATAAATATTGGAGGCAAGCATTTAATACTGAAAAATTGAGCAGAAACGAATAATGACGCACCCATGGATCCATTGCAGGCAAATCCAAACCCTTTTTCAGTTTTATAAACAACTGACCATCGTATATCTCTCGCACGAATGCCCTGCAAACAGACAAATCATTTATATTTAAAGAGTAGAACCGTGCATTATCAGTTGCTGTAAAAATACAGTTCTCATAATTCCATAGAAATCAGAATTCACCGAAGAAGTATCAAGCATCTATTCTACAACAGCAAAGAGGAAAAGTAACATTTAAGCCTAACTTTTAAAAGCAAAGTGATCACATACTCTGAAAGGTACACAGTCTTACAACCTGCAGCATCAACTTCGTGCCTACCAATCTTTTCCTGAACAACAGAATCCAAGTAACAAACAAAAAAATTAAAATTCTACTCCTTGGAACATTTCAATTCTTAATTCCCGTTAAATCCACTCCTAGAAACCTCCAAAAACAAGGTTACATTAAGTTTTGAATCGAACTATGCAGTCGAAAGCATGATTTTTATGGAGCTGAACTTCGCTTGTTATTTCTTAATAATTTCAATTATTTATTTACTAATATAATTGTTAAGAAAATTTTCTACTTCACCACTTAAAAGCAGTACAAATGAGGTTGCTGAATTTGATGAGAAACAAGAGAAAAAGAATTAAAAAAGAGTAATTAAGAGAAGTAATTACAGGTGGAGTTGTATAAGCTTCAAAAGCAAAACCAGCAAGAATAACAGCAAGATTAATATCAAAACGAGGCCGTTCAATCTCATTCTGTTGTTCCTCAATAGAAACCTTCTCAACCGCACCATCATTCACTTTACAAAAGCAACCAATTAAGTTAGCGCCATCTCTACTACTCAGAACACTCCTCGTTTTTAGTTCAAAAACCCCACTAAACCGAACCGGAAACCGAAACCCCCGGTGAAAGCTGAAATTCCGATTTTTGCTAGAAGAAGAACCGAACCGGTAATAATAGAATCGAGGATTAGCTTGAAGAGAAGAAGCCATGGACTGTTCAGTGCTAGAGGAAGAGGACAGTTAGTGCAAGGGCGAATGGCGATGGTGGCAATTTTTGCAAAAAAGATGGCATTTTTTATTTATTTATTTATTTATTTAGCCAACGGAAAATGGAATTCAGAGAATTTATTTATTTATTTTGTCTGGATGTAGATTTTAGCGCCAAGAAAGAATCAAGAACGTGTACGTAATTGGAGAAAACAAGAAGCTTTGAGAATTTTGTAGCAAATGGTGACCAGCACCAACGGACCATTTTTATTTTTTAGCTTATTATGGAGTGTAATCAATAGTATATAATAAAAGAGAGAGCGTCAGCACTACATTGAACAGTGCAATTGGAGGGTAATTTAGTACTTTTCGGCAGTAAAATAACGCGTGCACTGCATAGTCGCACACCTCGCCAGTCCCTCGCCAAGCAGAACGGTGTCGTTCTGTGAGGCTCTAGAACCACGAGTAAAAACGACATCGCACCAACCACTGAAAACGCCTCGCCTACCTATAACCCAAAGACGCCATCGTTTTTACAACCAAAGAAGATTAAAAAAAAAAAAAAAATACATCCATTTACACTTCCCTAACTCTCTTGAAACCTAGAAACTTCTCCTTTCTACACACTGTTTTTCTCTCAAAAATGGCAGACACACAAACCCTCCTTCCATATTTACCTTTTTTTCTCTTAAGCCTATTGTTTTTATTATCTTAACGTTGTTCTTTGCATCTTAATTTTTCTAGGACCAAACATTTCATCTGTGTCCCTTTCAATTGTTTTTCATACTATATTATTTTTAGTGGTCTACTCTTACCCTTTCAATTCAAATAATTAAAATTGTTTAAAAATATATGGATATATAATTAAATATAAATAAAATTTAATAAATGATATAATTAACAATAATCAATACTCTATAATTTTTTCTAATAGAATTCCTATTTATGAATTTTCCTTAAATTCCTAAACCAGAGAGTAATTACGATAATGCAATACCAAAATTTCCAGTGTAAATTACTTGTTTAATAGGACTCGTAAAACAAGAAGACATTAATAAATCCTGATGAAACTATGAATTCCCATTTAGGATATATATACTATATATATATATGAATGATAGATCTCATGCCTAATTATATAACAATTAGCAGGTCCTGTCTTATTTTTTACATTAATATTTTCTCCTACTGATGGATTCTGTCGAGAATACTAGCGGAGTTCCTCATAATGTTGATGATAGCGATGATATCATGTTAAAAATTCTATATAAACAACCTCTGGAATCTCTAGCAAGATTCAAGTGCGTTTCCAAATTATGGAAAAGAAGAATCGAAGAATTCTGCATCCCCAAGATCTTAAAAGCACATGAACATGTCCAACTCCAAGTGAAAAGCCTTAGGAGACGTACCATGCAGCACCACGTTCACTATATTGACAACAGGCAAGTTCTATATAAAAATTGTTCTTCTATGTTGCAGGAAGATATTTTCCCACGTAACTTGGCAGATTGCTGCAATGGTTTGTTACTTCTACGTACTATGTATAATTATGTAGTATGCAATCCAGTGACCAAGCAGTACGCTCTAATCCCTAGTGATCCTCAGGAATGGGGAATATATGATCTGATAAATGCTGCGTTGGCTTTTGATCCTTGTATATCTCCTCACTTCAGAATTCTTTCATTCCAAAATCCGAATCACTTGCTGGTATTCTCCTCCAAGTCTTGGAAGTGGAAGCCTCTGAAGTTGAAGTTTACATATTATTCCACCACTATAAAATCCGTTTACTTCAATCAAGCAATTTACAAGTTATATAAAGAACTTATGGTGAAGTTCTTGATTGATGATGATGATGAAAGCGATCGTGTTCGAATCATAAAACTTCCTACTACGTATAACCTAGAAGTTAAACGTTGCTATGGAGTGAGTGATGGAAGTCTTTACTATGCTAACGTGGGCTATCCTGACAGGACCCTGGAAATTTGGACGCTTAATGGCGACATTGGTGATGAACAATGTGAATGGATGTTAAAGCATAGAATTTCTTGTCAAACAATTGGAGGAGATGCAAGTTTATATTCTTTTCATCCTTGTGCTTTTCATCCATTTTCTGACAATGTGATTTTTCTTGGTTGTAATGGGATTGGGAAATATCCTAACATCTACTGCTATGACTTCACCAAGAAAACCCTGGAGCCGCATCGCAAGCTATTTTCCATTGAAGAAGAAGAAGATTTCGGAGAGTATTTATTCTATCCACTTGTCTATCGCATTAACTATTTTGAGTCGCTTAACAGGAAATCAAGCCCAGAGCCAAGTTTCAAATCTTAAAAGCTATTTCCCAGTTTAGTGGAAATAGAAAAATAATATATGTACTAGTTTAGATATTTTTTTACTAAGTTACAGTAGTTTGAGAAGTACTTTCCAGTTTAAGGGTGTCCGGAAATTCCTTTCTCATCTTCAGGTTAGTTGATTAAACATCATTTTTTCCAAGGAATAACAATAGGTAAGGTAACCTCCCATTTAAAGATATCTGAATTTAAACTCGATTAAAATACATATATCCGAATTTGTTCTAAACTCATTTAAAAAATTATTTTTTTGTCTGAATTCGTCCTAAACTCAAATAGAAATACTTGTATATTACCTGAATCCGATTAAAACTCATTTAAATTAAATAATTATTAAATATATTTATAGATATTTAAATGAATAGCGGATATCTTACCCGTTTATATAAATATTTGGATAAAAAATAAGTACATGTTTATCAAACCCATTTACAATAATTAAATTCTAAAATATATATTTTAAAAAATATAAAATATAAACTAATCAATTTTAAATATTCAACACTAAATATTTAATATATTAATACAATCCAAACATAAATTTAGTAAAATTTAAAATAATTTTTTAATGAATAAAAATATAATATAATAAAATAAATTTTAATATAATTGGGTTCGAATAATAATACCTACGAATTCAAATATGAATCCGACCAAATTCAATATGAGTAGAAAAATTAAATTCTAAAATCGTTCCAAATCCGTCTATTATTATCTGAATTCATTCTATTAAAATTCGATTGGATAAGATATTTAAAAATACATGTTGGAGTGCGATTCTCATTTGCACATTTTACTAGCACAATCCTTGATTTATTTATTTATTTATTTTTCAACTGAATTATTATTTCTTGGTTTCAGTAGAGCTTTAGACAAACTTTTCATGAAATTATTATATAATATACTAAAATATAATGCTACCTATAATGATTCACAAAATATATTCAAGAAAAATAATAAATATTACCTTTACTAAACTTAACTAACACTCGTTTTGGTGTCTAGGAAATATAAAGGGAACTTTTAAAATATATTTTAAAAATAACAAAAAATATTATTTTTACTGTAAAATTTTTTAAAAATATTAAATTTTTAATTTTTCAAATTTACAGTAGAATTACTTATGGTTGTTTTACGATTGTTCTTAAATTATTGTATAAAAAAAAAACTAAAGAAGAGTCAAAAGATAACTAAAACTATAATTAATAAGATTTTATTTTTATATTTTAACACAGTTAAAATGAAAAAAAAAACATCATAAATTTTATCAAAAATAAAAATTCACGAGTATTTTTTATATTTTTCTAAATATAAATTGAAAAGGCCACAAGTTGAGTAGGAGAGTCCTTTTGGATCAATCTTCTTACTCAAATTTATCCGGCCCAATTTCGTACTGTGGCCTATTAATGAAATTGTCATCTTTGACAAAAAAAGGTTTGTTGTTCTCAGACAGCCACCTCTTTCTTTCTTTTACCCTTAATATCAAAAATTAATTATTAAATCTAGTACTAACATTTGAATTTTTAATTTTAGTATTACATTTTAATTTTAGTCTTTAGTAAAATTATCAATTAATTTTGCTGATATGGTATCAACGCTATCAATAAAAAAAAAAAAAGAGTTAAATCAATATTAAATTTGTTGACTTGACTAATTTCAAAAATATTATTATTTAAACACATAAAATTAATTTTTTTTTTAACTTTGGAGTTAAATTTATTTTAAGTGATTAAACAATAATATTTAAGTAAAATAGAAATATTGACTTAGTTATTATTTATTTATTATTATTAAAATTCAAGTCACGTCAATAAATTCAATTGATAAAAAAGTTAAAATTATAAATAAATATTAAAATATAATATCAAAAATTTAAAAAATACATGTTACAACATTTGCAAACTATATAATTGTTTTGGCAACTAGCATTACACCTGCGGAAAATTATTTTTGTTTTTTTTTTTCTGGACGCATTACATTGGAGTTAAGGTTGCAAGGGAAACACCAACCAAAGTTCATAATATTGATGAAACAGATGGATATTAAATCTTAGATTCGCAATCTTTTTCTTGGGTTACAGAAATGAAAATATTTTAAATACTATTCATTCCGTTTGTCTATTGCATCCTTTCTCTTGAGTCACTGGACAATAAGAAATTCTCATGTTGTTTTTGTTTAACAAGCTCCAAACTGATATGAATTAATCGAAATTTGCCTCAATAAGTACTAGTTTGAGAATAATTCGTATTCGTTAATCATTTTATCTATATATTCATAAGCTGGTTAATGAATTAAGATATTAATATAGTTGGAAATTTGGATATAAATAAATAAAATATTACATAGAATTGCGAAAAGAAATCTGACGTTGTATGTAGCAAACTCATATGATAACATCTGAATCTCCATACCTATTGATTATGGAAGATTATAGGCATTATTAGACCACATGGTCACCGTGCTTCAAGCTAAAATAATGTTCAACTGTGTCAACTGCATGCATTTTCTAGAGAAGAAGTAACCTGCCTTTCCACACGTGAGTTCTGACTTTCATAAATTTCTTATCTTATCTCAGGATCTACCCGCAGAAAACTATAAAACATATCTAAAGTAGAGACCGGAGATACATGTGTTAATTTACTGACATGATAATTAATCTTTGGTATGAATTTCGCGTACAAGATCTGATCTTTGGTTTAGCAGATTGAAAGAAGGTTGGCGTTGTCGGCTTCAGATGCCGACTCTTCTATCCTGACAAGTAGCAGAAATTCACGAGTAATGACAGGTATTGCCGAAAAAAAAAGAAAGAAAGAAAGAAAGTAAGAAAGATGACAGGGAAAGTTCCCTAATGTATTGGTAAAGATTCTGTCGTGATGCATGAGAAATGATTCTTGCCCGACTAAAAAACTGGTGGTCTTCGTACATGCCAAAAGAGAAAGAGAATCATCTCCACCAATTCTTGGAAAAAAAAGGGCTCCAAGATTTGTCAGTTTCATAGCTATCATGAACAAGGAAGAGGAAAATTAAATGTAGCGGGTCAAATTAATATGATTGTACCAAAGAAAAGGGGGAGATAATGTTTATCCTTTGTGCAAAGGTTGTAGTTTCATGCCATGTTGGTCTCCTTTGTATGAACAAATAAAGAGAGGCACTTTTGCCTCAAAAGTATTAAGTATTTCCAAGGAGAAAAGGTAGGATCTTGAAATGGCTGATTTAATGGATCAAAAAAAGAATAGAAGAATAGAAAGGAATCTTTATCTAGATAGCTGAGTTCCATTCATAAGATGAATCTAGTGTTTGACTAGCATATCGATTTTATATTATAACATCAATGCCTATGGGAATATCAATTACTTGCTGTAAGCATTTCCACCAAACAAACACCAATCCTGGCAGGATGGTTTAAAATTTTTTGCAGCTGGATATTAATGTGCAGAATCAAATACAAACGTGTCCTTAAGAAAAGAACACCATTAGAAAAAGTAAATGTTATTTGTAATTCACTTATTATAGAACAACATCACACATTTTTACATCTTTTAGTTTTGATTCTTTTGTTTTGTTTTGTTTTGTTTTTCTAGGTGCTCCAGGCACATTTCTAGAGATAGCTACAGCATAAAAAAAAGGCAGCTATAACAAAAAAGGACAGAGGGTTAATTGCCATGGTAAATTCTGGCAAGTCAACCAAATCCCTAATGCATTAGAGCCACTGCAGCCTCTTGGACTAAAGGCCGACTTACATGGACAAAATGTTCAGCTTCCCGCTCGACCTGCTCCCTACACCGATCAACATTCTTCCCTTCCTTCATCTTTTTTACAAATGCCACAAATCGTCTCCAGTTATCTTCCTGGAATAAATGGGGATTCATCCTCAAGTACGTAAAAGCACACATCTCTCTATCATCCGAATCGCCATTAATACTCAACGATGATGCCTGCAAGATCTGCTCATGTGCGAAGTCATCGTATCGTGGCAGGGCATTTTCGCCAGCAAGTGGAACCTGTGCTTCCTGAGTTGCTAAAGCCACCTGCCTGACAAGCTTCTCAGGTGCACAAAGGGCATCCTGTGGCTGCTCATGATCACGCATCTCAATACAAGTGAAGTTGAATATCGCACCATGGCGTCCTAACATTTGTGCAATCGGAAGGTAACCATCTCGGAATCTTGTGTTATAATACCCAGCTGTGAGCTCTGGTGCATGAGACCTTGTCCCATAGTGCCAATGAATCCCTGCAACCTTCACTGAAATCTTTACTCCTGTGTTCTCGAAGATGGCCGTGGCTGATGACAGTATTCTCTCACCATGATCTAGAAGCATCTGAGAGTACCAACCGAGGAAGAATTCACCATAAATACTATTCCAACCACCACCATCCTTTTTGAAAAACGGAGTATCTTCTGGCCAGTTGTTATAATGACCAGCATCAGTCGGGCCTGTGCTACCCCATTCTGGCTTACCAGCAGCTTCAGCTGCAGCTTTCAGGCTGCTGAGCATATACTGGACCAACCATGTTACACATATTAAGTTAAAATCAGAAAATGTAAATATCGAGATATACAAACTTCAAAGAAGCAGGAAAGGACTGTAATAGTTACCTTGTCGTAACATTGGAAAGCTCCAATGCCAGGAAATCTCCATGTCCCATTTTGTTCAGGGTAAGAAGGATAACGAAGCTCACCTGCTGGTCCCATCCCAACTTGAATTTCCTGATTTGAGCAAAATCAGAAACAGATTAGGGAACCACATTCTTCAATCTAAACTCTATTCTAAACAATCTAAAACAGAAATAATAAGTAATTACCACAATGGTATCACCAAGAAGGTGTTTGAAGTTGTCTCTGAAAGCACGCATAAAGTCAGAGTAACACTGCACAGGTGTCCTCCCCTTGAGTACTGGAAGGGTATCACAGCCTAAGGATAGATATTCATAATTCCTTCTACCCCACTGATCCGTATATGCAAGGTCTACATCTCTGTCAATCTCCTCCACAACCCACTTGGGCAATGGAATACTGCATTCAAGAAATTAATCATTACTCACAGATACATCAATACATCATTTGAACAAAAAATCATTTAACTTGGCGGACCAAATTAAAATCGTCTAAATAAAAGTTTTGACCTTTTTAGTATGGGCAGATTAGTAAATTTTTCTTAAGGCTGAGCTCATGTTTGTCCACTTCCAAGGCAACAAACAGACAAACAACCGACCAAAAACTGATCCAACTTTTTCAATAATAAACAATCAGTCAAGTTTTACACGCAAGTGCAACTCTCTTCTCTAGACGCTACGCATCCATGTTATTAGATAACTCCTAAAACGTGTGAACAATATTCAGAGCGTGCAATCCACGCGCATTTCAACAAAGTAACGATTTCCATTTCTAAATTAACGATAAAAATTGAAAACGAGAGGCTCGGGAAGAAAAGGGAAAAAGGAAAAGAAACGTACGTGCAAGAATCACCAACGTTGCCTCCACACTGATGAAACGACATAACAGCTTGAACCTTAAGACCGTGTCGTTTAGCCATTTCTAAAAGCTCGATATATCCACCCCAATTGTAAACACCAGGACCTTCTCTCTCCACCAATCCCCACCACACATCCATCATTATCCCCTCAACTCCGGCACTCTTCAACGCCTGTAAACTCGCGTTCATCGCTTTCCGTCTATTGACGCCGTTATTCATCGTTACACTGTCTAACGGCATCATGACATACACCGGGACTCCCTTGCCTTCCTCTTTCCCTCCACCATCTCTATACATTCTCTCTTCTATCGACGGTTCTAATGTTGCCACGTCAGCAAACGCACGACATGCGACAGAGAGATCTGCACGCATGCCGCTTAGGATTGGCGACATGCATGGGCTCGTTGGCTGCGATTTTTGCTCTGTAGTGTCTGCCTTTTGAATCTTGCATCGTGCATTCGGCGTCGGTGTTTTCCATACTGCGCTAACCGTCGCTGTTGATTCGCTTGGTATCGGCTCTGTTGAGATTGGTGTTCCTGCTAGAGCTCCTATCTGATGTGTTATATTCATTGCCATTTCTGGGCTGTTTTCTCTTCTTCTTTTTTTTTCTGTTTTTGATTTGTTTTCAGAGTGGAAATATCTGTTTCTGGGCTTTGTTGTAACTTTGAATGTGGAGCAAGCGCTAAGCGAGCAGGATGGGGTATTTATAGAGAACGGGAGGATAACATTAAATTATATCCTTTTAGATTTAACCGTTACTTTAATGACACGTGTAAGAGATGCTACGTGGCGTCAGAAGATGCGACTGAGAAGGCAACGGCTTTGATTGCTACAATGCACGTGAGAATGGACGGTGGGATGCAAATATGCGTGAAGGTTCCAGCGAGAAACAACGCGCTTTGAAACTTGTTGGGTTTATTTATTTATATTAATTAATAAAAAAATTAGGAAACGGGAAATCGAGCGCATTGGCGGACGAAAAGGATGGAGAAATGTGCGAGAAAGAGAGTGGGCACGTGTCGCCAGCGCTTTTGGCTTAAGACATGTAAATATGTGTAATAGGATGGGTCTTTTATTTTACCTTTTTTTTTGTCTGTTTGTTTTCCAAGGCTACTCTCATATCCACGAAGAGAGAAGGATTTTCGAAGTTTGCTACGTGGTGGGCGTTGGACGAACAGGAATGGACACGTAATGGGCTTAGTTCAGGCATTTATGGTCTGGTTTAGGCATGCAATCCTGCTCTTTGTTAGCGATGTGTCTGATTACATATCAGTGGTTCTGAAGTATATTAACTGGTGGGCCTGATGGCCCATCACCACTTAATCAGATTTTGATCAACGGAGGGAAAGCCATTATCTAATCAAGCGTGCGCAGGCACAAAAATGATTAACAAATCCAAATGAAACCCACAAATTACAAAATAAAATCTTTATATGAATGAAATGAACCCAAATGATGTGGTAATTATAGTGTGAAGCAAGTACTTTCTTACTTTGAAAATGATGGGTCTAACACACAGTACAGTAGCTGAATAGCATTGGAAGTCACTATATGTTCCTCCTCCACTAAAACTTTTCATTCTTTTTATTCATGCCAATCGATTATGTCTTTAAATTTATCAATAATTCACTTAATATAAAAATAAAAATAAAATTTAATCTTCAGATTCTACCTTTTAACAGTCAACCTTTGTTCCTTAAGTATTAACAATGAGGAGAAATTTAGCGCTTCCTTCTAGTCTCCGGAAGGAGTTGATAATGTCGAATTTGTAAGGTAGCAGAAGAATAAAACCAATACGTTTTCCACAGACTGTTCCTAGGCATTTACCATGTGGTTACATTCTCCTCTCATATTCAATTCTTTTTGGTGTTTTGGCTTCTTCAAAGTTCAATTCTATGTAAATCGTGGAGGTTACGTATTGTGGCTGAATTTAATTTAAATTAAACATATAAATATAACTAATAAAATTGTGTTATAAACATCTAAATAATCATACAATGTGGTTTATATCGTTTAGTAAGTGGGCTAATCTTTTAGTAATAAAGGAAAAATAAATTACATCAAATAAAATAAATTTTATCATTTAAGACTAATAAATATATGTCAATTATTTACAGATTCAGTGTATAAATAGAAATATAAGAATTTTTTATTTATTAGTTAGGAAAACATATAACAGTAGCGAAGGAACCTAAAAAATAAAAGAGAAAAATTCTGCTAAAAAAAGGAAAAGAGCAATAAAAAGGCACTAGCCAAGCATAACTAATGGTTTAGTAAAAATAATAGCACTAGAGTAAGATTCCATATTAAACCCAAGAAAACACAAAGAAAGCTCAATAAGAAAAAGGAAAAATGAAAACCTGGATAAACTTTAAGACATTAACAAATAGGAAAACCCGAAACAATTGATCAAACTATAGATCCCACCATGATTATAATCAACCAAATCATAATTCAGTAACAGCTCATCAACATGAATATGGTCAAAAAGCTTAGTTCAAATTCTTGTAATAGTTCCTTACATTTATTTTTATATTGGTATTATTATCAACTAATTAATTAAATATTTTAAATAAATAATATAATTAAAAAATTTATTTATGATACATGCAATTTAGTGATTCTTTTAATGTATATATATATATATATATATATATATAAATTTTAGAATATTTGTCAAATAATTTTTATGAGTAGTTAAGTATTAGCTTAAGAGTTTAATCAACTACCTACTAAAGTTTAAATTTAAAATTTCAATTAAATTAAAAGACTCTTACTATTTTATCTACAGGATTTTAAATGTGAGTTAATAATTTTTATTTTTTAATATATGAATAAAAATAATTTATATATAATAAATGAACACTAATATAATTTTATTTTATTTTTTATTCTTTTAAAGAGAATCTTATTATGAGCAAACGGTTATATATTCCATATGAAAAGAACAAGTAACCTTAATGAATCCAAACCTGAATAATAAATCTCATTTATTTAATTTTTTATTAAATTCGATTATATTTAATTAAAAAATAAGTAAATTTGGTTGATTTAACTCAGTTTTATGTTTTGCGTCAAAAGGGCAACAGGTAAAACTAATTTTGGTTGGATAATTGGAATAAAATTCTATGATTATTCAAAACATATTTCTAAAAATCCATTATACATTATATTAGTAAAAAATAAATCATTATCGTATATTTTATTTGGTATTTAACTTTGGATGATATTTAATTCAATTAATTTTTGGTTAATTTTTTTTGAAACAAACTAATAAATCTATCACCACAACCTGATACTTGATGGCAGCGTATTCAAAGTTTGTTTTGGGTAGTGCAGCGGTATTCTTCTCTCTTTTTAAAGTATATTCCAATTCTTTTTAAAAAGGAAAAGTTCTTCTTCAATAAGAAAAGAAAAGAAAAGAAAATTAACATAAATCTGGTCTCCCCGCCTTAAGAAAGCGCCTTGCGCTAGAATTTTCTCGGAAATACAGTCTCTTTTCCCCGGAAGAGCAAATCAAAACTTCTAGGGAAATGACGGAAAAATTCTGAATTATGTCAATGTTCAAATTGCCATTCCCAAAATGAGGGGATCGTTTTGGGCTGACGATGCTAACACTCCCTCAACCTCCAACTCCAATCCTCCCATTTCTTCACGCCGTCACAGGTTTCTTCTCTCTCAAAAACCAAATCTGCAAAATTTTAATTTAGTTATAATCTTTTAACGATTTGAATTTACGATATTTTGTAACTCGATCATTGATTTTGGTTTTGGCAGTGGTAATTACAAAATTAAGAATGTGTATGGATTGCTAGCGCAGAGAGAAGTTTGTCCACGTGCAAAGCATGCGTCTAAAAAGCTGTGGAAGGATTCCACCGATCAGCGTCTCGATCCTCAATCAGCTAAAGATGCAAGGCGCGGTCTCATTTCGTGGTAATTTTTGTGGAATTTTGTTTTATAGTCCCTTACTTTAACAATTCAATTTCAATTTTATTTAGTCTATTGAATTCTTTTCATCTTGAAGGAAAATTAAATCACAGCTGAAGTTGATATGCTTTTGTATGAAATTCAATTCAGTTTTGATTCTTGCAAATGTTTTAAACAAGGCCTATTATTGTTCTATTTTATTGCGTTCGGCAACAGTTTGAATTTTGAATTTTGGCTTTAAATTAGGGTTGAGGCAGAATCTTTGCAGCATTTATCGGCTAAGTATTGTCCACTGTTGCCTCCTCCCAGATCAACCATAGCTGCTGCCTTTAGTTCTGATGGAAAAACTCTTGCTTCTACACAGTGAGTCCCTCTTTTTTTTTCTTTTCATTTTCTTTCCTAGATTTGAGTTTGTTTATCAAACTGCATTTTGTTTGTTTGTGCAGTGGGGATCACACTGTAAAGATTATTGATTGTCAAACAGGAAAGTGCTTAAAGGTCTTAAGCGGTCATCGGAGAACACCTTGGGTGGTAAGTAGTGTTATGTTTACATTTTCATGTTTAATTATATTAGATTATGTAGCATCTCCAGAATTCTCTGTCAACATTGATACCACAGTCCCACTCCAAGTCATTGATTATGCTTCTTAGAGGGTCAAATTGCACTCTGTCTCAGTTGGTGTTATCTTAAGACGTATTATCTTATTGATAGTTTTCTTTTCTTTATCTTGCAATTAAGGTTGATTGTACTTTTTTTTCTGCATATACTTTTGACTCAAAATTATGTTTTTGTGAATTGTGTTATCTATTGTAATGCACTTTTGTTTTTTCTATTTATTCTGCATTTGATTGCATACTCAAGTGTCAGAGATAGAGAGTGATGGAAATGTGAAACTGTGTGTTAGAGAAGGGGAAAAGAAGCATGTTATTATGGAAAAATTTAGGGTTGTAAGAGAAAAATAATGATGGATCTGAGTTCTTAAGATTGTGATCATGAAAGCTAATTATAATAGCTTTAGGCAGATGCAGTAGGTATGGTAAGAATAACATTTAAAATGACGAAGGGATAATCATTTTGGAGCTGGCACCAATTAAGGTGCTGTCTAAGATGGCTTAGTTATGTGTAATGGTAATGAACAGTGAGCATTGCGGAGCTTTTGGTCATCAAGTCACAGTCATTTCAAGAAGAGGATTTAAGGATGGAACAAGGATGGTGAACAATATGGTAATAGTTGATGTTTACAGGAGAGTTTCCTTATAAGTATTGATGAGTTATTGCTAAAACATTTTGGGGATCTTGAAGAGGATAGGAGGCACAATAACTGTGAAGTTTCCAATAATATGGAGCATTTGGCTTGAAAAGTATGCTAGAATCTTTGTTCTTTAAGGATTAAGTTTCTTGCATAATTATTATGCAATGAGAGTTCTCAAATTTCTTTCATGGGTGGTGGTGCATCACTCTCTTGGCTTGCATGAAACAAAAGTACTGTCCCATTAGTTTTTGTGGAGTTTTCAAATATTAACAATACCAATAGAACTCTGATTCTAAGTCTCATAGATTCATTAGTTGATTGCTGGATCTTATAAGTTGTCATATGAAGAGCCTTGCTGATTCCTGGCAACTGTATGTTGTGGCAATATATTGGCTCTACTATCTTACGTTTAGTTTTTTTATTTTTACCACCTAGATATGAAATATTATATAAAGAAAATCTTTTATCATGCATATTGAGAATTTGGATTTTTTTTTTTTGAAGAGTCTGTTGCTGCTCTCCAGGACTTATCATTGGCTTAATATGTCTGCATTTGTCCATATAGGGTCTCATATCACACACCTTCTGCCCGTGACTTATCGTGATACCCAGTTGTTTTACGATTTACCTATGAATATGCTATTTACTGCTTGTATTTTGCATGTTTTCTGGAAGTACCTTACTTGTTGTGGCTTTGCATCATATGCATTAGTGTATTTTTGCAGGTTAGATTCCATCCTTTGTGTCCAGAAATACTAGCAAGTGGAAGCTTGGATCACGAAGTTCGTTTATGGAATGCAAAAACTGCAGAGTGTATAGGATCTCATGAATTCTGTAACCACTTCTCCAGATGCTTTTCTTTGGTATATTTAAACAAGTTTGTAAGGTTTTATGATTGGAATAATTGCTAAACTTGACTTTCTTTTAACCATGCAGACCGTCCAATTGCTTCAATTGCCTTTCATGCTCATGGGGAGCTTCTTGCTGTAGCATCTGGTCACAAGGTATTGTTGTTTAATAGTATTTTCCTTCACAATTTTTTGTTATGTATGTCATCCATTTCCATTCTGATGGACTTGATTGGAATTTTCCATATTAGCTATACATATGGCAATATAACAAGAGAGGGGAGACATCCTCACCGCCACATGTGCTGAGGACACGTCGTTCGCTTCGTGCTGTGCATTTTCACCCACATGGCGCTCCACTTCTCTTAACAGCAGAGGTGAAATCTCTTTGTTATTCAAATTTTATTGGCTTTTTCCTAAATCCCTGTTGTATGTGTGGGATTTGATAAATATTACTGGCTTAGTTTGTGATGTTAATTTGTTTAATATTTCACTTTTTTTTTTGTAGGTAAATGACCTTGACTCATCTGAATCCTCAATGACACTTGCAACTTCTCCGGGGTACTTGTGCTATCCTCCTCCTACTGTATATTTGGCAGATACTCATTCTGGTGGCGGCTTGCGTTTAGGAGATGAACTACCATTAATGTCCTTGCCCTTTCTAATATCATTTGCTAGAGGTGGCAGAATACCTGTGCAGCAAATTGATAGAGATGTTGGGTCAAGTCGTGGGCAGCAAAGACTTGATCACCCCACTTCTGTACGGCTTCTGACATATTCAACGCCATCAGGGCAGTATGAGCTTCTGTTGTCTCCAATTGAACCAAACAGCTCATCTCCTGTACCAGAAGAAACAAGGCCTGATTCTTTCATGGGTGACATGGATAATGAAACTCCTCAATTTGTAATGGATACAGCTGAGACTGCAGAAGTACAGAGTGTAGAAAGAAACAATCACATCTCTCCCTTTGGTGATCAACTCCACTGGGAAGTTCCTTTCTTGCATGGATGGTTAGTTGGTCAGAGCCAAGCAGGGCGCCGCACTATCGCTTCACCTAATGGTTTGGCTAACGAAAATTTAACTGCATATGGCGAAATAGAAAACCGTGTGTCATCTCCTGTAATTCCGCCCAATATTGGTCAATCTAGGGGCAGTGGGAGATCTGGTCCACGTTATCGATCTTCACAGCCCCAAACAATCCCTGTAACTGGGTCTGGTGAAAGTACTGCTTCTGGTTATATGGTCCATAATGAACATGATGCTCTGCCTGCTTCTAGCAGAATCCGATCTGAACTTGCTACATCTCTGGCTGCTGCTGCTGCTGCAGAGTTACCTTGCACTGTCAAGTTAAGAATTTGGCCTTATAATATAAAGGACCCTTTCACCCCTCTTGATACAGAGCGCTGTCGCTTAACTATACCACATGCTGTACTTTGCAGGTATGACCATTCTTGCAACATGCAATTTAGGCTTTTAATTTGCTATTGGCTTGTACTTGCTTGCTAGGTATGTATAATTCATGGTTTTGTTTTTAACTTTAATGTCATACAAATAGTATATGTTGAGATTAAAGAATTGCATTCAACAGAAATTTATAAGTTCCTCTCATTTATTTTACTGTTATGTTGTTCTCAAATGCTGTGGTATAAGAAGTTGCACCTTTCTGAATTATCATATGTTATAATATCTTTGCAGTGAAATGGGTGCCCATTTTTCACCTTGTGGGAGATTTTTAGCTGCCTGCATTGCATGTGTGCTACCTCATCTGGAAGCTGATCCTGGGTTACAAGGCCAGGTGCTCCATCATAATGCAGGGGCTGCAACATCTCCAACACGGCATCCAATTTCAGCCCATCAAGTTATGTACGAGCTTCGGATATATTCCCTTGAGGAGACAACGTAATTATTATGCATCTTATATATCTATCTTCTATGCTCATCTATATCCATCTTTCTTACTATTCTTATTGAATCTTTTGTTCTTGTAAATTTAGATTTGGTTTGGTGCTTGCATCCCGTGCAATCAGAGCAGCTCACTGCTTAACTTCAATTCAGGTAAGCTACTTTTAGGAGGTCAGTCCTTTGTTAAGTAATAAGTGAATGAGTCTTTCTGTCTATGTTGTGTGTGTGTGTGTGTGTGTGTGTGTGTGTGACTTCAACTGTATGATTTAAGTACTTTTAATTTGAATATTGGTTGAATTTCACTTACACTATTTTGCACCTGACTTCGCTGTCCTTCAGTAGATGCTTTCATTTCTTATAGAGGATCCACAGTTAGCATATTCTGTTTCAACATTTTTTCTAATCCTTGATACTTGGACTCTGGTAAGGGTTTGTACTCTTGCATCTTTTGAAAAGTTCATAGCCGTTCCCACTAATATGACATCCTAATTTTAATACACGTCTGAAATATATTTATCCATCATGTGTATTTTAGCTAAGTGAAGAGTTGGAACATCTATGGTTCTGTAGTATTATTGTGATTGTCCTACTTCTTCTTTCTATTTACAAATAATCTTATGGAACATTGATACGACAACAGGTATGATAGAGAACTGCTAATGCCACTACCAATAATGTACCAACACCAGGACTTTGCTTACCACTTTGTTGGGATGTGGGGGAACAGAATAAAACAAAAAGATCAATCCAGGACTTTTGGAAGTTTCCACTTAGGTTAAAAACTTAAAATGCCTTACCTCTGAAGTGCTATTTCTTTCTCAGATAAAACGGTCTTGCATTCCCTCATTTCTACTCCTTTCTGGTGGCTAGAATGTAGAAACCATGGAAATAATAACTGTTATGGGAACCATCAATACTTCTAACTTACAAAGTGGCAATTGGTCAGAGGTGGCTTTATTAATATTGTGGACCCTTAAGCTTAATGAAAATCTCATCCATAAGTTGCTTCTTTCCAGAATAGTTATATTTGTTGAGTTTGAGAAAAGAGCTCAGCTCATAATGTTTTGCAATTAAATGCATAACTTGGACTTGCTGTGAGGTGAAATGGTTATGAGCTCATGCATGTTTGAAAGAGTTTAGATCAATCTCAAGCAAATTCAAATACTGTTATCTTGCTCTAACAAACTCTGAAAAGTTTTTGTTGTATAGTTCTCTCCCACTTCGGAGCACTTACTACTTGCCTATGGTCGTCGCCATGGTTCACTTCTAAGAAGTGTTGTCATTGATCGGGAGGCTACAGTTCCAATTTACACTATTCTTGAGGTAAACGTTCTTTTTTTTTTTTTCTTTTTCATCATTATATCTGTTATCTTGGTCATTTACTTTGTGAATTCTTCTTTTCTAGAGTAAAATGCTCATTTAATGGCCTTTTAGTTTGCATATCATTAGATGCAATAAACTGCAGGGTGTGCAACAAAAGGTAAACTAGTAGGTGATAGACAACATATAAATGAAACTTCTCAGTCTATTTTGTAAAAAAAGCATCACATCTGTTGTGTGACAAGATTCTAGATCAAACAGATAATGTAGCAGTTTTCTTAAATGGATTCGTAGCAAAGTTAGGATGCATGTGCTGTACTCAACTCAAGAATTATGAACAAACATGTAATGCATCTGGATGCATGTTTTTCTGATTGAATACAAGGATACTTTTGAAGAAATAACATATTGAGTGTGCAGACACATACTTTTTAAGAAATAAGTAACTAGGATGCTGACTGCTGGGGAAAAAGCAGCACTATAGAAAAACAAAACCAGAAAAAGTAGCATCCTTGGAGATTTAATAATGGCAGTAAAGTTTTGGGAGTTATTAAAGATGATTCAGCCATGGAGATCCGTTGAAATACACCATTGCTGTGTGATGGGATATAAATGAATACTTACTTGAGCAAGGCTAAAGGCTTATAGGCAGTGAAAAAGCCTATCTTTGGCGTGAATGCAGTTTGATTTGGGATGGGTATTTTCTTCCTTCATCATAAGATTTTTTTTGAGTTACCAGTGGTATACTGATATGGTCTTGTTTTATGGTCTGTGACCAAGTTCATACGAAGCATTGACTAAGTGGATATAGATTTGAGATATACTTCTGTGTGTATGTAAATATATATATATTTTTTTTCAATACCAGATTGATATGTATTCTACCATTATCTTCTTTGTTGTTTGATTTTAATTTCACTTTATATATGGATAAAACCTAGAATTACAAAGCTTTTTTTTTAAATATCTATTTCTGTTCCTATATTCTCAATTTTTAATATTTTTGTGTATCAGGTCTACCGAGTTTCTGATATGGAACTTGTCAATGTTCTTCCTAGTGTAGAAGATGAAGTTAATGTTGCATGCTTTCATCCTTCAATTGGAGGTGGGCTTGTATATGGGACTAAGGTATGTGCCTGGTGGATAACTTGTGCTTTTATGATTCTGCAGCAACTATCTTGAACTTGAAATAATGTTGTAAATTCTAGGAAGGGAAGCTTAGAATCCTCCATTATGATAGCTCTCATGATGCAAATTATGCGACATCCTCTTTACTTGATGAGCACATGCTTGAATCAGAAGCAATGACAAATGTATGTTTGCTCCTCACTTCCCATATAAGTTGTCTTTGTTTTTGTTATGAAATCTAGCAGATAGAAACATTTAATTTTTGTGCCTTTTGATTACTGTTCCGATTGCAATATCAAGCTAGCTCTCTCTTATTTCTTTTCCTGTTATTAATTATGGCTAATTTTCTTATCCTTCCAAATGAGAATACTTCCAAAATTTAAACAATCATTGGACATAAAAAGTGCTGATAGCTTTCAACACAATAAACTAGATATGGCTTGTGGGCTTATCATGTAATAACATTGAACACATTATATAATATTTGACAAGCTGTTATTACATCAAAGGGTCTAATCCAGACAATAAAACATTTAGATGATACTCTGAATTGCTTGTTATCAAATGTCAAGTATTGTTGGATGAATTTCATTTTCAGGCTAGTTAACAACATGGAGTAATTTGCTATTGTGCTTTGATTACTTATGTTACTCTTATTCTATTGTAGGTCCCAACATATGCATTAGAGTGCTAATTACTAGACCTCAGACGTCATGTGACTTGCAGACTTTTAAATGGTATGCTTCATTCTGATATTTCTGGAAAAGATACTGTAAAGTTTCCTTTGTCTCTCCTCTTCATCTTTGTCTCCTTCTGCCTGTTTCCAAGAATACATTAACTATTATATCTAGAATATGTTCCTGGTTGTTATAGGTGCATCTTTTGCATGACTTGAGAAGCTCTTGATCTATTTACTTGTACAACTCTTTGATTTTGAGGTCCTTGGATAGTGAGGAGTTAAATTTTAATTCTAGTAAATCATAGACGTAGTCTGCAATAACTGGTTCTGTTGTAACGACAGCCAAGAGAGAGAGAGAGAGAGAGAGAGAGAGAGAAGTTTTTAAAGATAGTTGATTGTTGATTCTGTTGATGATAACACATGCGAGAGAAAGAAGAGAGATGGTTTGTTCTGAAACACTACATTCTAAGGGTGCCAAGTGATCCGCCAATCAGCCTAGGTTTCTTCACCAGCCATACACTTGATCAATATGAAACCTTAATTGGATCACTTGATTAATCTGATAGGTGTAATTGGCCTGTTGGTTCTAAATTTTCATAATGTTTGTGGCAAATTTGAGGTTCTTTATTCATGCATCAATGGTTGTCAACTTTATCAAGAGGTACCTGTGGTTAAACCACCAGATATTGATATAATCCTCTTTCTCTTATAAATAATAATACTAATGTGGTTTAGAATGGATTTTCATTAATAATGTTAACATGCTTGCAGGTGAGTATCTATCGCTCATATGACTACTTCTTATAGTTAATTGCTGGAAGAAGTTGGCAGTGTGTTTTCTCCTACAACAGTAAACTCAAACCACACTTCATGTTGATTGTGTTTGTATTGTATTCTTTCAAAGTTACCTTGGAACTAATCTTTTTCATATTTATAGAAGAATGTTGTACCATCAGGGAAATGATCTGATTTAGAATTAGGACAATCAGTTCCTAGAAAAATGTCTTAATTGGATGTTAAATTGTGTTCACTCTGTTTGTAGAGTAATGCTGGCAGTGACAGGGGAAAAACAACGGGTTTTGATCCTGAAAATTGTTGTTTTGTGATATTCTTTTGAAGGCTAGAACGGAAAAAATCCTATTCAATTAAATATTTTTCTTTCCCTTTGTACATTTTTATGGAACTTAATTGGAAGGTGGACTGTAGAAAATAGCTTTTCTTGTACCCTTTCTTTTCCAATGAAGAATTGGGAATCTGATAAGAAGTGAACTTCCAACTCTTTACCAAATTACTGCATGCTAAAAGTTGAAGCCCCTATCAAATTATTGCGTGCTTAAAGTTATGTTCCTGCCATGGATCTCAGTAGTTGTTAACAAGCATTCCTGATTTTATGGAAATACACTTGCCCTTTTTTCTTTTTTTTCTTTTTCGGGTTTTCTTATCAAACTGTAGAATGGGAATCAAAATTATACATGAAATAAGATTGGGACCTATTATAAGGAAGTCAAGTATTGATCAGAATTAGTCATTTACTTTGCACCTTATGACTTGATACTCCTAAGAACAAGTAATTGTTATGTTATAAATTTAAATTATTATATTAATACTATTATAATTTTCTTAAAAAAATGTAGTTAATAGTCTTATAATAAAAGCAAAACATGCATCAATGCGAACCTATATTCACAATTTAAAATAAATGGAATTTTAGAGTCATAATTTTCAATTGTAAAAAAGTAAAAACTAACCACTAAATACAAGTAACAAAGAGTAGGAACAGATGCCACTTACAACAATGTCTGTAGAAAAGAGAATTGTTAATTTGATGTGAACTCTGCTTTGAGGGTTCAACAACTTTATATTTATATTTATATAGACAGACGCATTAGATGCCATGAATATCAGGTGTCACTATGGAATTATTGCAATGAAAATTGAAGCAATGTTGAATGCAAGTGGACAGTATTTTTGGCCAGTTGGGATCTGGCACCTACAGAGGAGGCAGATGATAAATCAATTGTACTCTTTTCCTCTGTATGAACCAATATTAATTCATTAAATAAGTCTTTCAACATAAACCAAGAAAAATATAAACTTAAAATGACCACATTAACATATTATATCGAAAGTGAAATTTCTTTCATTGTTAAGGATTGGAAATTGATACAGGAAAAAGGTTTCCTGATTTTGTTCAAAAATGAAGAACATGCAGGAATTCTTGACAAAATGAGGAAACGTTATTTGACTCATATAAATAAGGTTTATCTGGCTACAGGACCACCTGTTATTTGGCTCAAATAACGTTTCCTCAGTTTGTTTCCAAATTTAGGACAGACAAAGTTATTTCTGGCTTATAAATTTAAAAATGAATAGATAAATAATCCATTTGTATAACATAAAAGCAAGACTTCAACAAAAACAAAAAACATGTACAAGTATCTGAAGCATATACTGAAATACTATTGTGATGAATGCGATGTGTCAATAGCTCACTCGCATAATCCGTCCTTTATTTTTGAAAGAGACATTTACACAGTAAGAACCAGGTGTTCAGCAGTGATCTTATTTTTCTCTACCTACTCATTGTAAGTATGTAGCACGTGGGAAAATCAAGAATGTCCCAAGTATTCTGCAGAATGATAATTAAGTTTTATTTGTATTATGAAACTCTGGTTAATGTTTTCTCACTAAGTTACTATTCATCAAGAAAGCTTCACCTCTTATTATGTTACTCTGATTGATTAGATGGTCTTTGCTCTCACCACTTGTAAAAATCCTCATGATACTACATTAAATCATCCATTGACACCACCACCATAACTCCTTTAAGCAGCTCCAAATGATGGCAACTTTTCTAGGAAGACCACTCTTCAAGAATCAGTCTGTTTCATTCCAACTTCTCCTCTCCATCACTTTGTTGCTTTCTGTTTCCCATTCTTCTGCTTCTTCTTCTTCCTCTTCTTCTTCTTGGACTGGAGAAGGACAAGAAGCAGAGGCATTTCTCAAATGGAAAAACAGCCTTCAGTATCCAATTCATTCTCTTCTCATATCATGGAAGCTTGATAATTCCACCTGGCCTTATAATTCTTCTTCTAGTAGCCCCTGCAACTGGGATGGAATATCTTGTAATGAGTCCGGAAGTGTCATTCATATCACTGTTAGTGGTGGCAATTTGAGAGGTACGCTCCATGATCTGGATTTTTCTTCCTTCCCTAACCTACTTGAGCTAGATCTTCATAATAACTCGCTCTATGGAACCCTTCCATCCCACCTCACCATTGTTACAAAACTCACCAGCCTTAAGTTTCAATAATCTGTCTGGAGAGATTCCAACTCATATAGGCCTTCTCTCCAGCCTTGACTATATTTATATGAGGGAGAATGAGATAAATGGTTCCATCCCTCAAGAAATAGGAAACCTGTCAGAACTGTTGTATCTCGACTTGAGTAATAATTATGTCTCTGGAAACATTCGATCTGGGATGGGCCTTCTTTCAAGTCTTGAAATCTTGTACCTAGACAAGAACGAAATAGAAGGATCCCTACCTCAGGAAATAGGAAATTTTAGGTCTCTCAAATGGTTCACAGCTGCTGAGAATTTTCTCTCAGGTTCCATTCCATTGCCTATAGGAAATATGAGCAAGCTTTCATATTTATGGCTCAACGAAATTAGAATTTCCTGATCCATCCCTCAACAAATAGGAATTCTCAATTCACTCAATGATCTTTCTTTGCAACGAAACTTCCTAACAGGTAGAAAACTGCTTCCGTTGGAAATTTGAACAATTTGATTATCATCAATTTATTTGAGAATGAGCTCTCAGGGCCTGTTCCTTATGCAATAGGAAAACTCAGATCCCTTGGTCATCTAAGTTTTAACATAAATAAACTCACTGGCCAGATACCTAAAGAGCTGAATAATCTTACATCTCTGAACTTCATTGGGTTGATCAGTAACAATTTGTTTGGTCACCTACCACCAAACAAGTGCATGGAGGAATGCTTAGCATATTGACTGCGAATGAAAACAATATCACAGGCCCCATTCCTAAGACCTTGAACTGCACCAGCTTAGTTAGAGTTCGGCTTGAAAAGAATCAACTTAGAGGAAACATATCAGAAGACTTTGGTATATATCCGTACTTAAAATACATTGATTTCACTTGCAACAACTTGTACGGTGAGCTATCATAAAATTAGGGGCAGTGCTAAAGTCTGACAAGCTTGAACATTTCTAATAATAGAATTTCAGGTATCATACCACCTGGAATTTCCAGAGCAACTCAACTGCAGGTGCTTGACTTCTCCTCCAATAAATTAGTAGGAGAGATCCCAAAGGAACCGGGAGATATGCCATTATTGGTTCTGAAGTTGAATGACAATATGCAGGTTAAATGCGCCGCTGGTATCAATCCTTCGCACTTTTTTCCAAATGGTACCAAACCTTTAATTTGTTTTTTTTTTGTACCACTCCTATTATTTCTGTATCTTCCGCCAGTACCAATGAGGAATCCGGCACTAATTTGCTGATGTGGATGCCGGATTTATGAAGAATAACACATCACTTGCTACATATGTTTCTGAATTGGATAATTATTTGTCGAGTCAGTAACAGATGTGCCTTCAATAATTTTTTTTTTTTTGTTTACAAAATGAAAAGGAGGGCTTACATCGCCGACCAATCTCGCTCGCCGTTAGATGTTGCTATTAATATGTGAAGAATAAAACCCGAGCAGCAGGTTTGAAGAAGAAGAAGAGTCGCTCGCGCTTGGTTAGAGAAGAAGAAGAAGTAAGACAGCGTCACAGCGAGGTTAGAGACTTAGAGGGCAAGGGACGCTTGCTGCATGTATCGACAATGATGACGATTTTTGCATTTAGACGGGTTCTGCAGCTGGGTCGCCTGCATCGAGATGGGTAAAAGTTCTGCTGGGTCGGTTGGACCCGTCCAACTGCTGGGTCGCCTGCATCAAGCAAGTCATCTATGAGACGGGTTCAGCTAGGTCGCCAGAATCAACGATGATGATTGAGTCATTTTTGGTGTGTGGCTGACTCAACAAATAGTGTACAGCTTTGCAGTAGTGACATGGGAAGTAATGATGGGAAGTTGACCTCATCACGTCCATATCCTCCTCCTCCTCCTCCTCATCATCAGCTGCCCATCAAAATGAGATTCTACTAAAGGATGTATTGGACCAACGCCTTCATCCTCCAAAAATCAAGTAGCAGAGGCAGTGGTCAATATTGCAAATGTAGCATTTGCTTGCCTTGATACCAGCCCGCAGTCACGGCCAACCATGCAGCAAAATTTCTCACAAGTTGTCATCTCCAAAGCCTACTCTGTCAACACCTTTTCACATGGTAGCATTAGCACAAATATTCTGATTTTGTTTTTTTTTTTTTCAGTGAATTGCATTCTTAATGTAACCCATCTGTTTGCTTTCCAGTGCATCTTGATCATGATGATATATAAAAATAAATATTAAATATCAAATTGGGAAATTTCAAGAGCACAAAATAATCAAGAGTGGTTCAAGAGGCTTCAAATACCTATTAAAGTTAAACCTCAGGGAAATTAATCCAAAGAACAAAGAAAGCTAGCTAGCCAACTGGTTTTATAAACAGATCATAACTAGCTGCCACTTTGAGAACGTATAGCTTTGGTTTGGCAGAACACGCACAATTCAGCAAGCATGTCTTGCAGACATAACTGAATCATTATATCAAGAGAATATTCTCATAAGAAAGAAATCAAACGAATGTAGACCACAATTAATCACTATACAAGAGAAAGAAAATTAAATCACTGTCACCTATTATAATAGGTGAACCAGCTAGCGTTTCTCGATTGTATGACTAGGGTGAAACCAAACTCTCTGTATTTATAAAAACTTCCAACTTCATCCCATTTAGGAAGTACTAATTTATAAGGCCCCTGTTGTACAAAATATTTGTAGGTAACTCAAATAACAAGCGCAACTTTGATGGTTAAAAACAGTGGCCTCAATCTGTGAATACGAAGCTCGTTGGAAAGCTGAAAAGCAGGCTTCTTCTATAACAAGAAGAATAGTGAGAAAATAAGGGTAAATCAATTTTCTTTTCAGAGCTTGCCATACACCATAGAAGCAAATGAAATATGAGCAGTGATGTAAATGGATTATAGTGCAATTTAAGATCGTAGTAGGAAACAAGGAATACAAAGGTTCAAATGTGATTAATTAGGCTAATAACCACTTCATTAGAACTCTATATATGGAGCAATCCAAACATACCCTACAATAGAACAGAAGGGCATCAATTGATGTCAGAGTCATCAAAATCATCCTCGAAATTATTGAAGAAATCAGCATCAGCGAGCTTGTTATCGACACTGATTACGCCTTCTCCAAAGATCTCCAGCGGGTCCACGTCATCCACGTCCATCGCTACCGACGATCCTTGCTCGTCCATGTCAGCAAAGAACTCCATCTGCATCGGCCTCATCTCTCTCTCTCCGTTTCTAGATAATTCCACGGCTTCCAACTCTTCCAAGGATTTAACATCGTCGGGCTAGGGTTTATATAGACTATCCTCTGAAGAAATACGACGTCGTAAGAAAAAATTATAAAAAAAATAAAACGAAAACAATACGACGTCATTTCATAAAAGGCGCGCCCTTTTTTTCAGAACAAATGAACTAATAATAGAAGGATAATGAGAAAGTGGCTAATGGAGAAGCAACGTAGCACCTCCGCTTCTGCTGGGGGTACTGGTGGATGCAAATGGCGAGTGGTGGTGCTACCGGCGGTTCCGGTGGCGGATTACTTTTGTTAACTAAACCTGGCACTATAAATCGCCGTCAAAAAACTTTGTTACCGTTGAAGAATTCAAATTTCTACTCGCGTTTTACTCTTCAAAAGCCATACATTTCTATAATCGCAACTAGGTACAGTCACCGAAAAGATTCCAGTGCTAAAACTGTTTGGTCACAGAAATTCAAATTCAAGTTTCGAGATAAGAATAAAAGAACTAGAGAAAAGGACGGTTTTGATGGACAAGAAGAAGTAGAAACTTCTAGAAGGAAGCGCAAGAAGCGGCGGTGGTGGTCCGATAAGCCGCCAGTTATGCAGGAAGAAGAAGCTTATGGGATTTTTGAAGAATATCTTGATAGCCTTTGGATTCTTGAGGTAAATAAATAATTAATTCCCAATTGCTTGCATTTTTTAGTACTTTCTTTTTCTGAATTGTTGCTTAAAGATTTGATAATGTTCGTAATCAATTAAATGTAGATTGCCGTTATTACCAATTGTGTTTACGAAATGGCACTTCGGTTCTTGAAGGTAGCTTTTAGCTTTAGATAGTTTAAAGATATTAACAAGCATGAACAATTTTATTTGCTGTGTTATTGTATCGATGTGTTACTTTCAAATGTTTATTTTATTTGATTGCCGTTATTACTCGTCCCACATGCATACTAGTCTTGTTTTTAGTCATTAGTATCATTCTTTAATTTTGTTCAATAAGGAAAGCTTGTGATGATGTTGATTTCTTTTCTCTTTTTGGGTTAATCCATTTGATATTTTTTCCTAGGTTCCATCGGTGTCTCAAATTGATATGTGTGGAGCTAATAGTTTTATGCAAATTACAAAATAAGTTTTGGCGTTTCTAGAAGAGAATTGAATTCGAAATAGTTCCGATATGTTCCAATTGTTTTGCTCATTGGTCAGTGCAGGTATTCAAATCCTATGGCTGGGCGCTTCCACCCATCATCGTATCTTGGCTCATAGCTAGCGGCCCCAAAGCTTTCCTCATGACATTAGCACTCCCTCTAGGGCAATCAGTCATAAGTTTTGTGTTTAACAAGTTGTGGGGGAGAATAAAAAGTAAGCCAAAACACAAGGCCAGAAAGAGGAGGAAACCATTTGTTAGTTCTCCAAGTGATGCTGAAAATGAAACAGAAGAAGAAAGGCAGGAGAGTGTAAAGGGAAAAAAGGGTATTCGGTCTTGGATAGGTAATGATAATGGTTCGATTAATATAGAAAGCCAAGAGGCACCCTATTATGGTGGATGGGATGAGCTGGATGAAATGGAATCCAAGCAACGCCAACCTCGAAGGGCAGGTCAGTCTCAAAGAACACTATCAATGAGTGGGCAATTAGGTAAGAGAGAGAGAAAGAGCGATGCACCCTTGCTGTTGAGATTGTTGATTGCTGTTTTCCCATTTTTAGATTCTTGGACAAAAATGCTTTAGCCAATATTTAGTTTTTACCACACAAATATCAAGAAACTGCTCGTGTTTTAGCAAAAGTCCCAAACGGTCCCAAATGAATTGGCTTATTCGATCAAATGTGGAGTGTTGGTTTTGATGGATTTTTCTTCCAATGCTGAAGCATGAGTTCAGGAGTCCAAATGAGTTCTTTGTCTCTGTTTTTTCTGAGCACATCCCATGCCATTGGAATTGGACAGGTCTTGATTAAATAATAGTAAACCTAATAATCATATTGGTGGCATCTCGTCACCATGTAGGGATTATTGTCAAAATTTCCCTTACACTGCAATTTTTTTTGTGTATTTTACCAAACAATGAATTATTTTTTTAAAAATATTGTATCCATACACGAGGCAGCATTGAGATTTGTCTTCATCTTCTCATCATTGCGCTTTTAACCTTTCTTTACGGAGTTGCTGCCTGCAACTTAACACATATCTCACCAAAATGTGTATTTTCAACAAGCAACTTCTAAACTCAACGCACTTGATGTTCCGAAACTTAGGAATTTAAGAGTTTTTAAGAAGAAAAGGCAAGTCATGTTTGTTGTTAAGACAGCATGTGAAGCAATGTGCATTGAACTCCCTTTGTGGGGGATCTATGAAATGAGGTGTCTCTTTAAGCCAAATCGTATTAAATCTATTCTTGGATTCTAAGTCTTCACCTTCCTTTTCAGTTGGGCATGTTAGCCTTGATCACTGAAAAAATTATTAATGATACAGAGACTACAAACATATTGCTCAGGTGGTTTTATCATTCCTTACACACTAGCTGGTGTTTTGGGGCCGATAACTCAGGTGCAGAAGCGTCGTCCTTAGGAACTGCCAAGAAACTTCCAGACTCGGAAACCAATTTTAATGGAGCATGGGGTCAAATTTGAAAATACCAAGGACCGTTTAACTACATAGTACATACTATGATGATCTTTAGTTCTGTGTCTTCCATAAAGGAAATGTCAAAAAAGAAAACAAATTGGTCATCTGGCAAATAGCTGGACTCTATTGATATAACAAGTAGACAAAGGGTCTTGGAGACAGCCACAAAAACTCTCCTCGTCCTTGGGGAATGATGTTGGCAAGGGATGGTCCGGTATAACACCAACCTACACAGCAAAGAAAAAGTTGATGTGAATGAAAAGGCAGCATGTATGTCCAAACAGATCTACTGAGCTAGATGCATAGCATCATAACAGACCTTGTCGATATCAGTGTGACCAGGTGTCTCATATCGAGCAACTGTAACAGCCAAGCCAGAGCCATCAGACAGCTGAAAAACTGATTGAATCTTGCTGCAAATAGGATGAATACACCAGTTAGAATTAAATAACATTCTTCATCAGTGCCATAAATTATAGAGGCTCAAGCGAATACCCTTTGCCAAATGTGCGTTCTCCAAACAGCACCGCACGTTTATTGTCTTTTAGTGCACCAGCTAATATTTCACTTGCACTAGCAGTTCCCTTGTTCACCTAATTGAAACTCAATAAGAGAGGGATACTATTGGAGTCAGTTCAAATATTTGCTGATCAAAATGCAAAACCTGCGCATATATCTAACAGTAAAAAAACCCTTTATAGGTAAAGTGGATATCCCATCCTACACACTGAGAGATGGTGACGGTATGGCGTGGCAAGTGGAGAATTAATACATCTGGAGCAATAGTTAGAATGAAATGTACAAGTCCAGAAGCATGAAGAAAAGTAAGTTTGTTTGGTAATACAGGATATTGTTATCAGAAAATGAGAGAAAGAAAAGAGGATCTGCGACTGCTAAAAGTCCAAGTGAACAAGAGGTTGAAGCCACAGCTGTCAACTCAAAGACACCAAGTTTCTAAAAATTCAAATATAGGCGTACTTAGAACACAGAACAAAATAACATACCAGTACAGCCAGGGGTTCTGAAGTTGCAATTGCACCACTTCCTTCTGCATCATATATATCTCGAACACCACGACTATCACAAATATATACAATTACACCTTTGTCTAACCTGAATGAAAGCAATTAACAGAAATAAGTACAAGTGAATGACCTGAACCAAATAGAAAGTAACAGCTGATTATTTTTGACATTTAGTATTGGTAATACACACTGTTATTGCCTTATTCTAAATGAACTATGAGAAAACACAAAATTTACAAATGAAAGTGAAACTAAATATCTATTGCCGTATACATTAAAGTATTTGGCGCCAAATTTATATTAAGTGTACCACTACAAAATAATATCAGCTACCAGTTGAACATAATCTGCCATGAATCTCAATATAAACATATTTAGAAGTTCTAAATGTAGCATGTTTAAATCTAGCCACCTGAATTGACTTACCAAATCTTGGCAATCTCAATACCTTCTGGAAACAAACCCCCACTGCAGAAAACTTAAGCTCAGAAAGCTGCCAAAGGACCAATTCAAAATGTAGCATGTAGAAAGCTAATCACCTATTGTCTCGAAGGTCTAACACAAACGCATCAACATTGTTACTCCTTAAAGTGCTAATAGCTTCCTTTACAGCACCTGGAAAGAAGAAATTGTATACATGCTTGTTAAGTCGACATTTTGTAACTTCAACATCTTGTACATACAAACAGACACAGGATACAAGGAAGAGAAGTGAATCTGCTAGACACTGGACTCTTCCAGAATCCAAGGTCATTACGTGCATTCGTTGTGATATTTTTCACTCTAGGAAGTAATGGGGATGATTAGTTGCTTCCAAAAAATTCCTACTTTTTATGCATATTTTCCCAGGAAAAAAATTTGTTTTCTTGACATTCAAGTCTCACCGAGCTATTAACTTCTAGCAGTAATTGCCAAAAACTCAACTTTGCAAGATAATAAAACTAAATGATTTAAATGTTCAAAATGAAAGTTTCAAGGGCCACATTAAAACTTCAATGAAGCTACATTTTGTTTCATCGTGATAAGAAAATAAAAGCTCCACACTGTGCAAAACAGCTCACTCGAACTATTTAAATATCTCAAGGCACAAACAATGAACAATTGCAGAGTAGCTTTACCATATTAAACACAAATATTGATCATATATGTATAAACAAGTTCATTGATTAAGACACATTAACTCTCTCCAAAAGGATTAAGACACCAGATACATTCATTGATTACCAACAAACTTCTCCATTTGTAATAATCCAAGAAGCTTCCTAGTGGAGAGAGAGAGCGAGAGAGCGAGAGAGCGAGAGAGCGAGAGGGAGAATCATGAGCAACATCTTGGTCCAACTGCTTTACATACAACTACATCAACCCACCTGAAGCATTTTGGTTGAATGTTGTTAGTTTGATATAACCAATCCTTGGAGAATCCTTCCCTGAGGCAGGAATTTCACAGAGTCTTGACTTCACCGGATTTAGAGACACCTTTTCTCGCCTGGAAAAGGAAACACTCGGTTAGTTTTAAATCCACTACAACTAAACTAATTATTAATCTTGTCATTAAATTGCAGCAGCAGAATACAAATTAGCACAAATGATAAATAGAGTAGAAACAAATTTCATTCATCAAAAAAGTTGTCAATTAAACAAGGAATGATTAAACTTACGTTAAAGCAAGATGCTTTGTTTCAGGTCCACTGCGAATGGTTAACTTCACTGAACTTCCTTCAGGTCCCCTACAATTAACTGTAGTAGCTTAGGAAAATCGACATATTGAAAAATGCGATACATATATATATAAAGAGAGAGAGAGAGAGAGAGAGAGAAAGAGAGGCATAAAAGATTTTCCGGTCTTTGTCCTTTCTGTTCTTTTTCAATTTTTTTTTTTTTTTTTTTCTAGAGACGGGGTTTGGGCGGGAAACTAGAATTTAGTTCTTCAAGGTGCAATGCTTTATAACTTCTTAGATCGCCAAACTGTGATTACATATTAAAGAAGACATGAAATAGCAACAACACTAATAGCCATGAATAACTATAAAGCAAATGTCATTAATTCTGATGATTCACAAATAGATAAGAATTAACTCAAAAGCAGGCAACATCACAAATGGACACATATTGAGCATTACGAAACTTCAATTCCAACCTAAATATCGATAAGATCCAATTTCTTAATCTCGTTCAACCCATAGCAATACTTAGTGGGATGCTTCGAAACCAAAACATGCCCTATATGATCTTCTTCTACATTTTCCCTTTGACTAGTAACTGTTTCTCATTGGTGCATCACCTAGTTGTGATACTTTACCTTCTAATTTTGAGAGAGTGAAGGATAAGTTTCATTTGGGAACAAATAAACAGCTTAAATGTCAAGATATTCATCGATGAGAAACACTGCACTGGACCAAGGAAGAAGTATCAATAAATTAAAGACTCAACCTGTACTATAGTGACCTATAAAGGAGAATACTTCCACTAAAGGTGAGGCCTATATAATGTATTAGAGAATTAAAGAAAAGAATTATAAGCCAAGATATGTACTGTAGTCGGTCTGCTGCATCATATATGCCCATCCTTTCTGTACTTGAATCATCTATTGCCAAAATCACATCCCCAGATACAATGCCAGCCCTACTTGCAGGACCTTCTGGAGCTGCTGAAATGACAACAAGTCCAGCTGGTAATTCATCAGACCCTGTAGGATAGCCTATTGATAGCCCTACACCTGTAAGAGCACCTTTTGTTCCAGACTGCCTTCAGAGAAGATAGGAATAGATCTTAAATAAGAATGTCAAATTTATATCCTTCTGCAGTAGGCAGTGGAATTCAAATCTGCATACAGGCTTCCAAACATTCAAAGCAAAATGCAACAAATTTCAATATAAGAGAATACCCCGTACCCGCAAACTCTTAAATTTCTCAGGCTCTAGAAAACGAGTGAAAGGATCATCCAATGTGGCAAGCATCTTCCTTATAGCCACATCTGTTTCAAAATAAGCCAATAAGATTTAGTAAAGTGGTGCATTACAAGTGCGATGCTTTAACTATTATCAAATAGATGAAGCAAGGTTGACTTGTCAATAAATGGTTTTGCTTTGAAATTGAAGCAGTCAGATATGGTTCTCTGCCTATACTGCAAATAGGTGCAAATTACCAATTTATGAATAAGCACGTTCTTTCTTTTTCTTACAGCTATTTAACTCTCTCATTAAAGGACGAAGAATGAAACTTTCTCCCTGAATTGAATAACCATAGATTATCAAAATGATTAATTGATAGTATAAATTGATACAGACTCAATTTATTTAGGCATAGGGGGTGGGGGGTCGTTAATGCAATGTCTTTGCTAGTGACGAAAAAAGTCAATGTTCATAAGCTTGTGCATGAGAAAGTAATAGTCTTTAGCAAAATGTAAAACATAAATTTTGAAATTTTAAAATTTTAAAATGATGGTATATATAAGCAAATTATTGAGACATATCAGTAAGTCTATTATGGAACGTGAATTTAAGACCCTTCCACAGCATATTCCAACAGGTCAGAACCGCTCACATCCTTAAAAATATGAGAGAACTATCATTGAACAGATACAAACATCGTGTCTAAAAGATAAATAATAAGGGTCACCGACATCAAAGAATAGGAAAAAGTTCATTAAAGGATCAAAACTATAAATAAACATGACAACAGTAAAGCCCTAGTAGACATTTACTAAAAGTAACAATTTAGAGCTAGTTATTACCGTACTAAAGGTCAATCAAGCCATAATTCAGTGATTAGGATAAACGCAACGGAATTAAATCAGAAAACAGCAACCCACCAAAAAAAATATGTAAATGAATTGAAAGAAACGGGAACGATACATACATGTCTCTTCTCTATTGTTCATAGGTTCATTACGCAGAGCATTTTCTCTATATCTAAACCAACTCTGTCCATTAAAAGTCTTATCAACATAGGCACGATCAATTGTTCTCCATGCCTCTAAAAACAATAGATTCTCTTCACTTAGTGCCCCTGTAAAACACAGCAACAATTAACAACAAAAATCCCTAAAAGAAAGATAAAACTTTTAATTGACTAAATCAAAATTAAAACTCACAAGCAGGAGCACTGCTGGTAGCAACAGAAACTGAAGTAACAAGAAGCATTGTAACAGCAACCAATCTTACGAAAAGAATGGATGCTTTCTTTCCTATATTCCGCACGCATTTACTCGGAAAGGGTGTCGGATTAAGCCAGAGTAGCTGATGTCTAGCAGCTGCTACTACTTTATTATTATAGTCACTGCAAATTTTAGGCGTCGGGCGTAAAAAGCGGACTTGTAGAGTTGTTGATTTCAAATGCAAGGGGTAAATTTGGAAAGAATGAAAGTTTATCCGATGGATAGTGGAGTGGAAAAGAGAATTAGCATTTATGTTACTGTTAGAAAGAAGGAGGTGAAGAGAAATGGATGAGAGAGTAGCAGCAGAGGTTGCAAGGACCGCCATGGCAAGGCATAGACAGCCCCACAATTTCAGTTACTGGTTTTCTTTTTATTGTTTTCCTTATCATTATAGAGAGTGAGTGGGCTGGGCTAGAGAGCATTCATTACATGGCTTTAGGATCTAAAACAATCTAAATGGTTGGAGTTTCGTTCGGATTTGGTTTATTCTTTAATGTCTGAGGTTTACAAGATGGGCTTTTTAAAGGAGCAGAAACAGACAGACTTAACTCAGTGGAAAGATTGAACAGTAATGACTGAGGTACTTGTGTTTGTTTCTTGGGAACAATCATTTAATTTCAGTTTCATCTCAAAATCCTTTCAGAACACAAAACCGATGAAGATAATTGTTTTACAATTACGTACGTCGTCGGAGGTCATACCGAAATATCATTTTGATTCACTTATTAAACATATGATCAGCTGTTTCAATAAATGATTAAATGGAAGGATTTATTTAATTTAGCCTTTAAAATCGGAAGTAAAATCAATAGGAATGGAATTTTATAATTAATTTGATTTGATTTTTATGATTGTGAGAATTTTTTTTAGTTTTTAAAGAAATATTAAAAAAAAGTGTAATTTTCATTTGATGGTTTAAAATATTTTATAACAAATTTTGCACCAACAATAAAAGTCGTACGCATTAAATTTTATTATTTACCTAATTCCTTGGAAATGACACTGTCTATATTAAATTTTGTTGACCAAGTCAACTGCATCTTCAGCAGTCCTCTAAATGAAATGAAGGACAAAATAATTAAAATCTTTCACACTTAGCTCATCTGTTCACAAATAGAGGTTATTGCAAGAAGAGAGTAATTACTGTTTTTCTATTGTGTTTTTTTAATATTATATTAGTTATTTTTAATATTTAAAAAATATATATTTTTATTCTACATATTTATATTAAAAATTTATGTATAAAATCAAAACTAGTCAACGGTTGTTTAATAAAAAATTTTACAGAAAAAATATTTAGCGTAAAATTATAAAACAAAAGAATATATATTAAAAAATAACTAGTAAAATAAAATATAAAAAGCAAATAGCAATTACCGGTGTAACAATTTCATTCCATTTCCTTAGTTTTTATGTTAGCCATAGAAAAACATCAGAATCACATCCAATATACATTGCTGAATCCGTACACCATAGAAAGGTACATTTGAAATCAGAAAAAGCCTATGACTTTTCTTCTATATATTTTGCATAGTCAACAAAGCAACTCTCTTAAAATAAACAAATAAATAAATATCAAGAATGACATTGATGCATACCAACCTTTGAAACTGCTTTAGATTTTATTTTATAGCCCTTATATTTGACTGACCTCCTTCATTCAAGCTACTGTGCTTTATTATTATTTATTTATTTTTATTTACTTTATAGCTTTTTTGGAGTGCCCTTTTTCTTGGGGATTAATGTGTGTTGTTAATAATTAGTTTACCTTTTTGTACTTCCAGTGACTAGTGGTAGAAGATAGAACAAGGAGGAGGCCACTTGAGCCATTTCGAAAAGAAATAAAGAAGAAAGTTGCTTTCCAACTATGCCCACATTCTGTGATTCTTCTTTCCCTAGCCAATATCAGATCATATATATACATGCAATGATTTTGTTTCCTGGGTATGGCATTAGGATATAAAGGTTGATTGCAATATGACAAAGCAGCAATCCGTTAATACTATTTCACAATCTAAAGTACCCTTCTTGTTCAAGGGATCCATCCATCTTCAAATGTGAAGAAGAAAATGTTAGATTCGGATGCTTATTGCAAAAAGAATTCACACCATTGTTGATTTTTAATTGTATCTACGTATGTTCTCATTTTCATATGTTTAATGAACACACTAGCTCAGAAGCTGAGTCAATGGGAGTGGGTTCAATCAAATAGTGATCGCCGACAATTCAAAGGTGATGATATCTTGCTTTCATCACAGGCAACAAGGAGACCACACCCTGCACCCACCGCAGCAGTTCGTGGGAACTGGCTTAGTCTTAGTGGAGATCCCATTTTCATTCGAAGCTTCTTTCTTGATCCATCAGCTAATTCATTTGGCAGCTACACAGTGCGAGCAGTAGATGTCAATCCTCTTCTGCATACATTTTTTGTCCAATTTGATGTCATTTAGTTACAGGAAGCCAACCTGCCAAACTGATTGGCTAGCTCACATGTAAATGTTTGGGCAAAATTAGCCAGAAAAATTAAAAAATCAAAAACCCATCACCCCACTAATTATATATTTATGTCCCATAAAAAAAAAGTTAATCTAATTAATTATCATAAAAATTATCAGCATAGCATATTAATGATTAATGATTAATAATTAATAATAATAATGCAGAAAGTGTAAAAGCAAATCAGACACGAATGGTAGCACAGCTCCAGCAGGAACTAGGAAGATTCAAAGAGTATATACCATTTCCAACTTTATTGCATCATTCACAAGATTCTCTCCTCCTCAATTGGAAAAGAAAAGGTAGCCCCCAGTAGAAAAGCTACAAGACATGACTTCATAAATGAATAAATCCAAACACATGTTATGCTTTGTCAAAATATCATATCCAACTGGTTTTGTTTGCTTGCTTTCTATTGCTTTGATGATGACTTGATAAATCTTTCAAAATATAAAATACAATTCCACAACCAACAGCTAGCCACTCGTTCCAATTTGCACCTTCATATCCTGACAATTCAAAAGCCTAGAGAAAAACAAACAAAAGCATTTCCACCATGACCTGTGGCAAAGCTCTCCCCTACCCAAGAAAAAAAGGAAAAGGTAGTATATATTAGACACCCATTGATTTCATATTCTTCATGTGAACAAATATTAATATAATTATGCATAGAAAACAAACCATTCTAGTCCAAGTCTTCATTATCCACCACTCACCCACCAAATATTCAATTCTATCTTACACAAATTCTAAAAGATAACATTTAACAATTACCCTCCTACATTAAAAAAAAGAAAAGAGTAGAATGTAATTCTTGATTTTGTTCTAATTAAACATTTGAATTATTATTAGGAGTTGCTGATGAAGGCTCGATTTTCCTCAACTGAATTCCATGCTTATGAGACTCATCATCGTCATGGTAAATATAAGCAAATCCACCATGCCGGGTCAGATCCATACCCGCCATTTCATCTTCAGCAGAAATTCTCAAAAGCTTGAGCTTATGAAGAATAAAAAACAATGGACCCATTGTAGCACTCACCCATCCGGTAATCACAAGAATCTGAATTACATGAGCAGCCAAAAGCTTTCCCCCACCGCCCATAAACAACCCATATGGCCGACCCACTCCATAAACTTGATCCACATACTTCTTTCTAGCAAACAAAGCAGTAAAAATCACTCCCCAAGTACCGCAACCGCCGTGAAGCTGCGCAGCCTCTAATGGGTCATCAAATTTAAATATTTCGGCCAATTTGTTACACCCAATTAATACTAAAGCAGCAATAAACCCACATATAATTGCAGCCCATGGTTCAACAACAGAGCAACCAGCAGTAATAGCAGCAAAGCCACCAAGCAAGCCGTTGCACACATCAGTGACATTCCAATGACCAGACAAAATTCTCTTACCGAAAAGAGTGGTCAAGGCTGCGGTGCAACCGGCTAAGGTGGTTGTGACCGCGGTTCGACCAACTGCACTCCACTGACCATAAAAGGCTTCCGTGCCAGAGTAAGTGATCAAGATTTTGTTAAAAGAACCCGGGTTAAAACCATACCAACCAAACCAAAGCATGAAAGTGCCGAGAACAACCAGAGAAGCACTATGTCCACGTAAAGAAAGAGCTCTACCTGAATGATCAAAACGACCAATTCTTGGACCTTCAATTAAAGCACCCCAAAGCCCAGCAATTCCACCAACCATATGGACAACACCAGATCCAGCAAAATCAATTACTCCACTGTCAAACAATAGATTGTCATTATTAAAAGCAGAAGCCCAGCCGTCAGTAGACCAGAACCAGTGCGAAACAACCGGGTAAACAAACCCAGTCAGGAAAGAAGAGTATATCAAATAAGCAACGAACTGGGTTCTTTCTGCTATAGAGCCACTAGTAATCCCAGCGGCAGCTATAGCAAAAGCCCACTGATAAAGAAAGTTGCTGTAATCAAAAGAGGAAGATGGAATTGATTCAAGACCAAAGTGATGTTTTCCAATGAACCCGTTGGACGGACCACCAAAAGCAAAGGCGAAACCGAACAAATAATAGAAAAGCCCACCCGCTGCGGCGTCGAGGACATTGGTAAGCATGATGTTCATTGTGTTTTTAGCGCGGACAGAGCCAGCACAGAGCATGGCGAAACCCAGTTGCATGGAGAAGACAAGATAGGCTGAGAAGAGAAGGTAGGTGTTGTCAACAGCGTATCTGGTGGCTGCAAAGTTGTCGTCGGAGGCGGTGAATCTAGAGCAGATGAAGTTGGCAGCGTCCAAGGAGCTGGTGATGTTGGGACCGAGGAGCTGGGCCAGCTCGTTGGCTGAGCAGGCCATGGTAGCCATGGAAATGAAGGGTCAGGGAGAAGGTGAAGAGTGTTAAGAAGGAGAGTTATGAAGAAGACGGTTTTGAAAAATATAAATGCATAGAGAGAAAAAGAGAGTTATAGAAGGAAACGGCAGTTGCAGATCCATTTTTATAGGGAAGAAAAATTGGCAACCATGAGACGACTTTTCCTTTCTCACATTTTTAATTTCTCGGTCATCATTAGTCCTCATTAATGTCCGCTTAATAGAAGCGTCGATCAATTTATCTTATAAACCTAATTTCTTCCATTGCTTACTTCATTAATGATTAATCATTTCGCCAATTCTTTTATTTATTTATTCCTTCAGTTTTTAATTTGATTATTATTATTATTATTATTATAGTTTTTTAAGTTTATTATATAACGTAAGAGAAATACTTTTTATATATAAAATATACAAAATACGTATAAACTAAATATTTATTCGTTCGGTTTTGTAAAACTAAATATTTACAAATCAATATAAAACTATTTTTAATATTTTATAGAAAAGTATATTTTAAAATAATTAAATATATTTTAAGAAAATAATTGGAGTTAAACATTTATTTATAAAATGAAAAAAAAATATAAAGAAGTATTTTCAGAGGACTCAAAAAAAAATAAAAATATTTGAATAAGATATTCATAGACTACGGAAGTTTTATATACAAAGAAAATATTTGTTATAATTTTAATATATCTCTTAAATTTTTATTATTTCTCGTAATAATAAATTTATTCATTTTAAAACTAAAATTAAGATGATATTTTTTGTGGGTTGCTTAAATCTAAATTCAGGTAGTATTTAATGCCATTAATTTTGGAATACCATGCTTTATGGGGAAGAAATAACTTGAGTATGTTTGACTGAGATAACTGGTAGCAGAGCAGCGAAGGTGTGGGGGAATCTGAAAACTGTTGGCCTACAGCTTTTACCAGATTCTCCGGTGAGAGTGAAACCTCGGAAAAGCATGCAAAACAATAGGTACTAGGAATTTGGTTAGCATCATCACCACATTACTACCCATTATAATACATGCTTTCATATTATTAATAGTTTTTCTGTGGTGGGTTACTATATAGTTATCTTATAAAGCTATTAATTGCCTCATAAATAATTTGCTAAATGGATTCGGATGAGGCTGGAAATAAGAAAAAGGTTTTAAGTTCCAGAACGGTGAAAGAGATTGTGAAGGATTTTTAAACCATTCGTCACACCAGTGGCTAAAAACATCCCCACTCTTAGTTCCATTTCCGTGCAGATAAGTTCAGTCCCATGATTTTATGTGCACAAATCCTCCATATGCACCCGCCTTCACAAAAATTAAAACTACAGAACCTTATTTTTAAGTACGTTCATCTTCTCGTGCAAAGAGTTTCTGGGGTGAATGCCCACACCACATGTCCCAATTGCTCTGAAAGAAGAGCTTTGTGTGTTTACTCCTGTGTAATTATCAATAGAAGCTGTTTGGAATGTGTGTATGGTATTAAACAAGCAATTTCTTTTGTAAAATACTTATAAAAAAAAAAAAACCCAATTTACCTAATTTTTAGAAAATTAATTTTCAAAATTTTTTAAAAAAATTAATTTTTCTTAATACTGTGCATGACAATGAAAAAGCAAAGAGAGGGAAAGGTATTTTAAAAGAAAGATAAAAGAGTTTTTTTTTTTTTTATTATTTTGTGTTTAGTTACATAGAAATAATTATTAAAAAGAAGGGAGAGGAATTAATTTTTGAATTCTTTTATTACAATAATAGAAATAAACAAATAATTTAATTAGATTTTAATTTTTTTCTATTAATCAATTTTTCTTAAATTTCAACTTAGAGTGTAATTAATTTTAACTTTTACAAGGGAAATAAAGGAAATAATTTCATTTCAATTCTTTTTTCTCTTAAAAAAATTTATTAGCCAAATATTAAAACTGATTCTCTATCTATTTTCTTTCCTTCTTTTTAGATTAATTTCCATCCGTATAAAAAATAAGTTTTGCAAAAATAACGCCGAAGGCTCTTTAATAAACTTTTCTAGAGAGAAAATAATAAAAAATTTCTTTCTTTACTATAAAAGTAATTTTTATTTTCTTAAAAGAATCAAAAAGCAATTTGACTCGCTGCCTTTCCAAAGTGGCCATAATTAAAATTTAAAATTTAAGATTCAAACTAACTTAATTAAAAACCAAGGTTTTAAGGAGTCAATAATATTATACGACATGTCGTAAACATCTAGTGTGTTTTGTTGAAAAATAATAAAATGGATACAATTATCTTATTATTGAACATAGTATATATTGCAATTCCCGTTCTTTGTGGCGTCAATAGTGAGAGAAATTGCATTTGTATTGTATAGTATACCAATAATTACATTTCTTAATCAAAGTATTTTCAATAACTAAATAAAATTATAAAGTTTCAATATTCTCAACTCTAATGTAGAGGTAGAAGCAAGAGTTGATAATTATAAAGTATCAATAATAATTTATATTTAAATAGTGAATTAGATTGTTAATTTAATTTGGCAATAAGCGAATATTTTAATTTGAAAAAAAAAATCACTTATATATGAAAAATAAAGAATTAGATTCTGCAGGTATAATTAGTGTACTTGGTTGGTTTATTTGTGGTAAAGATTCTCTGGGATTAGTACTTAAAATGCTTGATTTCAATACTTTTGGGCACACGATTTGATGGTCCATTCCGTACATAAACCGCAAATTTGGTGATTAAATAACTCCATTCTTAGAATGAAGATATTTTTTGGTGGGGCCGAAAACTTACTATCTCCCCCTCAGGATTATTTAATAATATGTATGAATCGAATTCTATATTTTTCAGAATTAATTAATACTCCTTTAATGTTTATTTCCTTAAATGTTACCTCTCTTTATATTTTTCTATTAATTGATTTGACAATAAATTTTTATTAAAATTTTAAAATTTTAAATTTATTGAAATTGAGATTTCTATGAAAAAAAAATACCTAAAATCACGAAGAATGCACTGATAATAAATCCAAGTATATAAGTCTGAATTCAGAAATGGAAGGATGTAAATTGTTCATCAAAACAGTTGACTTTTTGAAAATGGCCCACAAGTTTCCTTCGTCATGGGGATTAATAAATCTTTAAATACGTATTAAATAATAATAAAAACAAGTCAACCGAGCTATTTACAAGCAAATGCCTTCAGCAATGAACGGCATGCAGCCTCAGTCGCAATCGCACTAGACCAATGTAACTTCTGTTTTAGTTTACTCAACCAATAGTACGATTGATTTCCTCATAAATAAATAAGACAAATAGATGACTGATTAAATAGAAGTCAGAAGAATCAATTAAGAGCACATATTTTACGTAATCATGCATCATTTCCTTACTATTTTGGAGGAATTCATAGATATTTATTTAAAGGGCAGCAGCAGCAGAAACTCAAAGTCACCATTGAATAATTGTAATGCCGTATGCAATTATGGGCAAAGCAGAGAGCAGAAAGGCACAGCTCATAGTCATAGCTGTGGCATCAATCAGAATGAATCAGCTCAAAATTGACAAAAGTTAAGCCATCCTCTTTTATCTTGAATTTAATAACCTACCCACAAATGCTGACTTAATAAAATTGCAAGTCTTAGCTCATTTGTATGTTCATGATAACGGATTACATATTTGCTTTTAAACTTTGTCCAACAGAATATTTTACACCAAGAAACAAAATTTTTTTGTTGATGTATGCAGTTCTTGTTAAGTATCAAAATTGAATTGGAAAAGGAAAACAAGAAAGGATAGTTGCTATTCTACTCATTGTCTCCTGTCAACTTTTTCTTCTGCTTCCTGCGTTGATCTCTTAATCCTGAAACAGAGATATTGAGAAAACTGAAAATGTTGCATAAGCCTATCTACAGTCTACAGGCTGAAAATGATATACATATATGTAAAAAAAGTAGAAGAAGAGAGAATGTGAGACAGGGAAGCATACTTTTCTTTTCCTCTTTCCTTTTCCTCTTGAAGTTTTCCATGCTTTTTCGTTTTTCTGCCATCTCTTTCACATCCATACGCACCTAAGAGTGAGATAAAGAGCCAACATGAAAGCCTGAGCTTGGAATCATACAAGACACCCTATGCAACATGAATCTTTATATGTTTTTTTGTTACACATTTATCACGGATGAGAAACCAAGAGGATTGGAAGCTTTATCCTGTAAGCAAATTACTCTACATATGAACCTTCTGAAAAATTCAGCGATACCACAAAGCAATCATGAGATCGTAATATGCTACCTCATGACCAGCACTTCGAAGTGCCTCGAGTGGCTCCACACAATCCTGACCAATAACCACCAATTTTCTTCGTTTGTTATCTCTGGAATTTACACTATTGCCCAGCTTTTGTCTGGCTAATTCTTCTAACTGATGTTGCAAGAGAGGTGAAATACCAGCCTGTAATAAAGTTTGAAATCAATGGCCAAGTCCACAAAATTCAGACTCGAAAGGCTTCACTTGATTCAGTAGAGTGCATAAGGGCTTCAATGAAGTACTACCCAAATGCAAAATGAGACACTAACCAAACCAGCTCAAAAATTCTGCCCCTAATGCGAGAAGGACTGTTCATGCAATCATGTCCTAGATTACATGTGAAAGCACCATGAGATATCAATTATGAACATGTGAACAATTATGATCCCTACCGACTAAACCAAGCAGCTGAGGTTTAAACAGCCTTCACATTATGCTGTCTAGATTCAAAATTAAATAAAGAACTTAGCAATAGCTAGGAGTTCCGAGAAGAATATTGCAGTCAATCTCCAAAGAGAGTATTTTAGGAAATATTTCATAGATGCATGTGGGGGTGTCCTTTCTGAGACCTCAAATTAGCAGTATATATACAAATGCTTCAATCAATTACCAGTACTTCTTCAATGAAGAATATGGGCAATCAAAACTGGTAACAGAATTTAGGGAAAACCAGACAATAATTACCCCTGCCAAGTAGCGATGTGAAAATGACTTTGGTTGTAGTGGACGTGAAAGCAGAGAATTTAACTCCTGAAATTTAAAATATAAAAGAATTAATCCATACAGCTCATTAAGGACAATGAACTTTCTGATTTTAGTGAAGGCAATTCAAAGTTTAAACAAGAACGAAACCTGCTGGAATTTGTTCAATTGCATGGAGGTGATTTTCTTTTGCTTATGATTGTTTACTCTTTCATCCTCACTGTCATCTTTCTCCATCATTAACTCAATTGATTCCGCATTCCGTTCAAACCAGCTTTTCGTTGCCTTTTCCTAGAGAAGAGTGCACATTCGAGTTAAGAAGGAAGCAGAAGTGATACCACAGGAATTAGACACAGCTAAAGATGTAAGAAATGCTTGCAAGCAGAAATAATTCCCTGGTCTATAGGTAAAAACACATATTACCAGCAAAAGCTAGAAATTGCATATTAAAGTTGAGACAACAAAATAAACTGCAGTAATGAATCATAATTCGTAAATGAAACAAGAAAAGGGGAAAAGAAAAACAAGGGACAGAGGGAAAAGATGATGTAAATTTTGAATTAAAACTCTGGCTCTGAATAAATTCATTCCAAAACCACGAAAAAAACAAGAAAATGACAACTAAACTCTATAACATAGTAACACTAGTTTAGGAATGAGCATGAGAGCAAGAAAATTCACACAGGACCGGGATCATCAAACTCAATCTAGTTCACTTCTACAGAACAGAAAATAATTGCATAGTGATCAGTAAATAACAAAGCATCATGTTTAAGAGATTCATTTCATGCCTGTGAGTCTTTTCGCATTATTTTGTCTATTTGACGTGCGAGAGACAATCGTTTCATCACCTCAGGCATGTATGATTCCTCAAAAGGAAATCTTTGAAAGCTTTCCTGCATGAAGAGAAGATCCAATCAAAAGCAGTAACTTTACAATTGAGCAAAAAAGTTATCTAAAAAAGCAATAATACAAAGTGCTGCTGTTAATTTATGCAAGCAGAATCTGATGTCTTGCTTAGCAACACCTCAGGCAGCACTCTAACTTCTCTGTCAAAGATAACTAATTGGAGGGAGAAAAAAAGAGAGAGGAACACAATGCATAACTATGCTGATTATGTTCTCAATTTCAAGAAGAATAGACAAATTCTTTGATAGTGACACTACCTTTGAAAATGATTTGCATAAAGAAGCAAATTTTGAAGTATCACTTGATGAGATTAAAGCAATGCTGCATCCATCAGTAAAAGCTCTAGCAGTTCTTCCACTTCTATGGACATAAACCTAAAACAAAAGGACATATACAAAATATAAATTAAAGGAAACAGAAAAAGGAAAGTCCTGAAAATCTTAACAGCATCCTAAATTTTACTTACTTCTGCTGAATGAGGGAGCTGATAGTGAACAACAGTTCGAACACCAGGAATATCAAGTCCTCTAGCAGCAACATCAGTGGCAACAAGTATACCATGTTCATTTGAACGAAAACGGTCAATTGCCTGCATTGAACATGAGAAGGGAGAAGGGAGAAGGGGTTTGCATACAAGTAAGAACACAGAAGTCACTGCATACTTTAGATGGAAAATAAAAAAAAAAAAAATTATTTGGTAGAAGATTAACAGGTAAAAACCAATGGCTTTTAGTGGCTTTCTTTTATTATGCTTTACCAAAAAGAGGCAACTTTGTAAGATATAAATAAAGCATACCCTAAGTCAAACCAAATGAATACTCCTTAAAAAGACTCAACAATTCATTAGCCACTAAACTTGGTAACTGTTCTCTAAGCTCCTCTTCCATTCAGACAGTAACTTCTAACAAACTTAACATGTCCTAAATGGTTAAGCATTCATGCTAAATGTAACAATAGGAGATGATCCTATGCAGTGAGTCCCAGGAGCAGTATAAAATACATCAAACTAATACCTCACAAATCCATTTAGGCATCTTAAGGGCTTGCATGCTCAGAGTAACAGTTACAATCAGGAAGCTTACAAGAAATTTTTTCATGTCACCCATGTAGGAAAGCAGGGTGACTGCATTAGGCACACCAGCTGAGATGTATGCAGTAATGTCCAGATTTGGTAAATGATAAATAGCCACAATATTTTTGTTTTAATTTTGTATCTAGAATGGGTTATTTGCATCTGTTTATCAATAAGTTGTTTCATTTTGGTCAAGCTAAACTATCTACTATTGCCTCTTACACATAGACAACCCTAAGTCTACATTCTAGAACTGCTTAAATTATATTTGAATTACTTGGCAGCAAAAAAAAACCAATACTACATCATAATGGGAAAGAAAAAGAAAATCACAAACCTTCAAACGAGCTCGCTGCTGCATCTGAGCATGAAGTGTCCAAACATCTATGCCAAGAATGCGCAAGATGGCAGAAATATGGCGCAAAGCTGCAATTGATGTACAGAATACAATTGTGCGACCTTGTCCATGAACACTCAATATGTAGTAGAGGTAAGCGTCTTTATCATCTTCCCTGCATCTGCAAAGTGATGCACACAAGAATGAGGCACATAACTCATGACTGATGCTATCAAATAAAACTAATACTACAAAAATAATACAATTCCTGCATACAAAAAGAAAAAGATGCAGTTGGGGCCTTGATAACTCATGAAGTTAAGAACGCACCAAAGTCATAAGTAAAACATAGAAAACAAAGAAAGGTCACAACCAACAAATTTTGGCTCATTTCATATCTGGGAATGTTAAATCATCATAGAAAAATGAGTTTGACCATGCCATCCTGAGTATATATGTTACCTATGAGCTGAAGATGCATATCCAGCTAAGTCCTTTCTATCAAGGGGCATGCAAAAAAATAGAGATGTTTATTATAATATGTTGGTTGAGTAATCATAATTCTCCAACCATTTGGTTATCATTGTGTTTGATATCATGTTAACGAGAGTATCAAAACTTTACAGTGCAGGTGTAACTAACTACAACAGGAGATATGCTATAAGCTCATAATATGTGTAAAGTGGTGCCTATTTTAAAAGACGCAAGGGGGTATCAATTTAAAAACTTAAAATAAGAAGGCTGCAATACTGTGTTGCTATTCAACATTTGAAGAAAAAACTACAAATTCTAAAACTGCTCATAAAAAATAGTGAGAATCTCAGCATGATGTGGTCACTTAAACCCCAAACCAAGCTATTACACTTTTGCATTTTATTACTCTCATAGAGAAAAAAGAAAAAAAGCAAAAAATATCATGATGTCATCCGCACATGAATTATTTTGTCTAAATGAAGCAACCCACAGAATTTGCATGCATCAAGACAGTGAACAACTAAAATGAATCATACAATAAATATCTGCAGAGATTCAGGTGTCAGATGCTATACACCAAATATGTTGAAGTACGTACTCAATAAAAGATTCCTCAAGCTTATGCGCTAGGATTGATGCATTTGTCAAATCAATGATGGCAGCATTCGGTCTCATTCCTGCACGTTCAGAGAGATTTTCTATAGAATTCAGTCCATCAGCTGTCAATTGCTTTGGTTTTAGTGAACCACGCTTCAGCTTCTTTCGAAAATCAGTAGATAATGCTATAGTTGCAGAAAAAACAAAGGTTTGTCTTTTCTTTCTTTGCAAGTTTGAGAGAGTCACACAATTTTGTGTATTTTGAGATAGCCCTTCAACAGATCCACTGGCCATAGGTAACATGTCAATTATTGACTGTAACTCACGAAAATGTCCATTTTCAATCATTCGATCAGCCTCATCCAGAACAAAGAAAGACAAAGAATGCAACTGCATAAATGGAAAAAAAATAAAAATATTAAGGTCAAATAACACCTCCAAACAACATGTGAAATGCTGATTATGAATGGTCTTTGAGTGCTACATTACAGTATTACATGCATGGTTATCCTGGTCCTTTCTTTCTCTCGGCTCCACCTAGCAAGACACAGCCTTGAAGGTCACAATACATGGCTATTTCACCGACAAAACTTAAGAGTTCTGCCATCTTTTGCAACATGCTTTATATCCTAAAAGTTTAACTACCAGCAGGCCACTGCTGTGAGTGGCATTTGACTACAGATTCACATTCACTTGGTTAGAAACTTATAATTTACTAATGGGACATGGTGACAGGTTGTTACACACACACACTTACACACACACACACACACACACACACTTACCTCACTTGGTTAGAAACTTATAATTCAATAATGGGACAGGTTAGAGAGAGAGTGAATTTGATTATAGATTCACATTCACTTGGTTAGAAACTTATAATTTATTAATGGGACAGGTCGTTACAGTTGAGAGAGAGAGAGAGAGAGAGAGAGAGAGAGAGCAATTGCTATACTGCATTGGCAGTCAAATATTTAAAGAACCAAAAGGTGCAACGAAAGATTGCTACTTTTTGACATGGACAAAGCCAAATCTGGATTGGCACTGCCGCTTTCAGTATATCATGGGTCACCACTTACCTCAACAAGATGACTTTCTCCTCCTGACATAAGTTCCCACAAACGACCAGGAGTTCCAACAATAATCTCAGGCCTCGCTTTCAAAAGTCTTTCTTGCTTCTCTGTTGACATCCCACCAACAATAGGAACCACCTTAATGTTAATACCCATAGCTGCTTCCTTAAGGTGATCAGTGACCTGGAAAAGAAACAAAATAATCAAATTGAGTGTTTATTAATAAAATAATATATGAAGGGAAAAAGGATAAAAAAAAGACTCAAGAGGGTCCATATAATATAAGAGCCAGTTAGGAAACTCATAACCAGGTATACTGTTTCGTTTATATATCCAGCTGAACCTTTGTATATAAAGAACAGTACAAGAATTAGGAACCATCTTATACTCTAAATTAAAAGAAAATGAAAATCTTCCACTCGGAAAACCCAAAGGGTACCCTTCTAGCTAATACATATTAGGAACTTAGAGACTGGTCAAAACTACGTTGACTAATGTTGGAATTAACTTTCATGTACTACTTGCAGAACAGAATTTTATTTCCGAATACCTAATCCTGCCTTTTCTCTAGCATTCTTAAAAGAAGCCACCTTGTCCACCATAGCCTTTCTAAATTACAATTTCTCAGTTTCCTAATGCCTTTCATTGTGATTATTGATTTCTTTTTTTTTATGAGAATGTCATTTACTCAAAATCTATAGAAAGATCTATCCCTTCAGTGCCAAAAGAAAAGAAAAGTCTAACTCAAGTCCATTTCTCCTAAGGAGTTAACACAATTAAAATCACAACAAGATACTAGGATGATGTACAACTGTGCGTGCATGTTAAAAATGCCCTACAGTCTTGCTCTTAAGTCGTTATGCCAAAGCCACAAGACCATCCAACCAAGAATCAACCAACGTTGCTTGAGAGCAACTCAAAACATATTCCGATTCACCATATTACTGGATCAACTGAGATATCAACTATGAAAAACAAAAGTTCAGCACACCTGAAGTGCAAGCTCCCTTGTTGGAGTGATGATGAGTGCCCGCAAAAGGCCTGTTGGACCATACTTCTCAGCTTCCTCACCCATTTCATCCAAATAGTTTGCAGCCTTATCTCTTTCCTCTAGAAGACGTTGCAAAATGGGCAAACCAAAAGCAAGTGTCTTACCAGAACCAGTCTCTGCAGCACCAATAACATCCTGTCTCATGAAAGCAAAACAATGAATACCAGAGAAAACAGTACCATCCAAACAATAATCCTTGGAGAATACATTTAGCAAGATAATAATATTTACTGACCTTCCCTTGATGTGCTGCAGGAGGAATACAAGCTTTCTGTATCGGTGTTGGTTCCTTGAACCCAAGTCTGTATATTGATTTCATGAGCAGAGGATGAAGTCTCAGCTCATTCCATGCATGGAATTCAGCTTCATCAACTGATTCTCCATCAGTATCATCCTCGCCATTGCTCACTATATTAACAGTACATAATTCACAGATTAATAAATCTACAAGCTACTATGAACGCAAATACACAAATCAACAAGCACCAAAGAAAGTACTTAAAATGAAGAACCTAATCTTGGCAAATTGCCATCGAACAGATATAGTACCTGAAGATCATAACATATATTAGCTAACAACAATTGGTAAATTATCAAAGCAATATATTCTAAGACACAGAAACCGAATCAAACAAACAAACAGAAAAATTAACTTGACTGCATCAAGCTGCAAAGTTGTAAACAAACAGAGAAAACACTAACCAGCTGCAGGTTGCTCATTTTTCTGGGTTTCCTTTGCCTTCTTTTTCTTCTTTTTCCTCTTCTTTTTCTTTTTCTCGTTTTCTAGAGTCTTCTCCTCCTTTTCTTTCTCCTTAACGCTGCCATCGGCATCATTATGCTTCTGTTTCTTTGATTTTAATTTTTTCCCTGTCTTCCCTTTCTCAGGTTTAGGAATTTCAAAACCATAATCAACCTCATCAATTTCTTCCAGTGAAAGAAAACCTACATATCATCAGTATTGGATAAAGGAAAAAAATTCAGGCCAAAGCTATATATATATATAAATAGAGACACAGAACAACTCTAAACATAAGAATCATCTGTTTAAAGAAATTCAGCATACCAATTGCAATGAGAAAACTGCAATCAAAGTTAGATACCATTTGCTTTCTGATAAAAGTTACGATTGAACAAATAACTTCTCAGCAACAAACACTTTGGTTTAGTTTGAATTCAATGAAAAGCTTCAAAAGCTTAAGCAAGATAAAACAGAGGTCTTATGAGTCTTGTATCTTCTCGTTTCTATGCTTTGCGTTTGTTTTCCTTAATTGTCCAGTCGATTAAGGACTTCACCCATGTCGTTATCAAAGTAAGAAAGGCGAAATGGTTTATTGATCAAAGTATCATTCATTCATAATAACTGTAAAACACACAATGTATAGCTGCGTCCATGGTAAAAATGTGTAAGCAAAAAAAAAAAAAACGAAACAAAAATTGAAAACACTCTTTCAGTTAGTCCAAACTGACCAAGTTCCCAACTTTTCAATTACCAAACCATAATTCCATTTTCTCATTAACCACATAGAAAGAAAGATTAAATTAGAGAACCTCCTTCAAGCTCGTGAGAACCAACAAAGCCAGAGAAGGGATCATCTTCTGATAAAGATGAATTCCACGAGAGCGAGTCGAATCGTTCAAGTTCTGGGTCTTCATTATTCCTCTTTCTCTTCCTCTTTACCTTCTTGTTTGAATTGGGTAATTTTTCAAGAGGAGACAAATTGGCGGCCATGGAAGCACAGTTTCTCAGCTCAACTTCGATAAAAGAGGGAGAGAGGGAGAGCTTCTTAGTTCTTTTTGTAGGAACTTACGCGCTGTCGTTTAATCTAGGAATGGGCTTACCGCCTGATGAAGGTCCAGCAAACTAACCCTGGCTTATCATATTTTATCATTTTATACAAATTTTATTTTAGCTTGGTATTCTTTTTATTATTATTATTATCTGAGCTTGGCGAGTTTGAACTCAGGTTTAATCCTTTTTTTTTCATACTCTTACATTATTATAAAATTGTTTATAAACTTAATTTTTTCATTTAAATTTTTGGTTAACTTAAATCTTCTACCACCCTCAAATTAATGGTAAAAGAAAAGGTGGTTAACGAGTGTTTGGAAACTTTTCTGCGATGCATGACAAGAGGTTAACCTTTTTGAACTGACCCTGCTTCTTTATGGTCCTTATCAGATTTGTCCATAGAATTGCTAGTGTAGCAGTATATATACCACTTGGAGGTTTCTCTTGGTTCTCAAGACAAAGGGTCTTGCCAATGATGCTGCACCTGCTTATTACTTACCTGTTATAGTTCATCAACCTCCTGCACTTTCAATCACCATTATAGACAAGAAGCTGATTGTTGAACCAGGTACTTAGGCTATACCTAAAGTATATCACCAAACACATGCAACCTAAGAGTATTCGTTTGATTTGGAACACTGGTTTTCTGCTCTTAATTTTGTGGGTAAGATTCATTTTGAGGATAGAAAAATGCTATATGCTGGGAGACACATGTCAGTTATCGCTTAATTACATCTATAATTTTTTGTTTATCAATATCTTAAACCGAAATCGGTAGACCCTTCTTTTTTTCTTTGAAATGATCAACCATGGGTAATTTAACTGTTATCAATGAATTATTTTTTTATATACACAAATTTTTGATATTTTTTTTTTTTGTGTTTCTGTTTTTCGTCTGTGTCTGTTGTTCTGTTAGGTACCGAACATTCGATATTTTGATACAAGATTATGCATATGCATCATTTTGTCTTCACTTTCCTCTCTCTCTCTCTCTCTCTCTCTAAACTCACAGTGAAATAGAACACTGCCTCTCTGTCTTTATTACCAATCCATGCCCTCACTTCTCTCAAAATCCCTACTGTTCACTTCAATTTATTCAAAATCCCAATTTCCAATCCCGCACTTAACCATGTCTACTTTTATTACCACCGCCACTACAACCAAATCCCCCTTACGTGGCGTCGTTTTCGACATGGACGGAACCCTAACGGTTCCCGTCATCGATTTCGCTGCAATGTACAAGGCGGTTCTGGGAGACGATGAGTATCGTAGAATTAAAGCTGAAAATTCTTCTGGTATTGATATCTTACACCACATTGAGAAATGGACTCCTGATAAGCAACGCAAAGCTTATGAAACTATCCTTGATTTTGAACGCCAGGGACTCGATCGCCTCCAAATCATGCCTGGTTAACTTCATTATTTGTTTCTTGTTAATGATACTGCGTCACATTTGTGTTTAATTTTATAGGCCAATTTTCAATTTTTTGAATTGCAGGTGCTGTAGAGCTGTGTGGGTTTCTTGATTCAAAGAAAATAAGGTCAAAGTTACTGTATTTTAAATTTCTTTATCTTATTACAATTTTGTTTTAAATTTGTTGATCTTTATTGTTTCCTTTGCAATGTGGGGTCCTTTTCTGGTGTGATTGGTTTATTGTACAGTACATGTTCTGTTGTAAATAATATGATTTCTATTTGCAAAATTTAGCATGGTCGGTGATTGTGTTTGAAGCAATTTTTTTTTAATAATGTGCATATGGGGCAGTGATAAAATGTTTGGTTTCTTTCATTCTTTTTTCTTTAAAATACAGAAGAGGGTTAATTACTCGAAATGTGAAGGAAGCTGTGGATCTTTTTCATTTACGATCTGGGGTGAGTTCTAATTTGCTTGTATTATCCTATACAATCTGCTGTCAAAATGTAATATTAAGTTTATACTCTGGGATCTTTGCAACTGCTGTAATAATATTTTCAAGTGCTTCAAAGTATTGTCTTTTAAGTTGAGAATCCTTGTGATGGATGTATTTGAGTAAGATGAGTGCTAAACCAGTCTATTTTCATATTAACTATGTAAATCAGTAACACTGATCAGTTTCTATTCATCCTAAGGACCATAGAATATGAATCTCAAGGAATGGGAGCTTCATGATGCTACTATAAACTTTTTTTATGTGTTTCTAACTTCAAAATCAGTGAACACAGAGCTTCCTCATGCTTTTCCTTCCCGAACATAGAGCCTATTAAAGGTTTGATATATTTCGAACTGCAATCTTCTGTCCCTTGAGCTTGACGACTCAAAAACACCTTGTCTGGAAGGTGCTCTTTCTGACGCCAGCTAGCAGTGTCTAATTTGCTCTAGGCTGAAGGCTGACCTGGTTTCTACTTTGGATTCATGCTTCTTGTGAGCACTTTTTGTCCCTTTTGTAAATGGCTTATGTGATCTGTATGCAGAAAACATGCAAACGCAGTGTCCCCAATTCCATTTACTTGCATCCTCTGCATGGGAACATTTTTTCTTGACATTTTCCTTTCAAGATGGTGGTTACCAGTCGGTCAATGGTAATAGATTCTGATAGTTACAGAGAGCTGTCTAAATGTGAGGAAGGAACACTAGCAAAGCATTCTTAAGATCCTTCTGATACGGAAAAAGCTTTTCACAAGGAGTTGGAAAGATGCTGTGATACTTACATGTGATCAAGTCATCTTATGCGTTCCAATATGCCACTATAACTTGCACTCTTCCATACCTTCTGGCTTTTAGTTTTCCTGGAACATATGATCATATGAACCATCTGAGATGATATTTTAATAAGAACACAAGAGGATCTTCATAGCTTCTTGATACAATGTATTTCTGTAGCTGGACACCTGAACTTTTTCTTATTCACATGCCTCAATACGAATCTGACATTTCTAGGTTGAAATGAAAATGTATTTATATTCAAGTTTCAAAAAGACCATGGCTAGCCAAAGAGATTTACATAGATTCTTAGTATTATCTCCCATGTCTCATTGCTGCAGGTGATGTTCTCTCCAGCATTAAGCAGGGAGTTCCGTCCTTATAAGCCAGACCCAGCTCCTCTCCTTCATATATGTTCAACGTGGGAAGTTCAGCCTGATGAAGTCATCATGGTTGGTGATAGTCTCAAAGATGATGTGAGCATGACTTCTCTTGAAATTTATTTTCAGTCGCTTTGATGAGTGTCATTTCCTTGTCTTGGAATCGTTAGCAAAGAAGCTCTGCTGCTGCTTTGTGAACAGGCTGCACACAGATATAATCAATGTGCAGATCATATGGCAAATGTTTTCTTGCTCCTGTTAAGCACTTATTCTGATTCTGATGACAAATTAGCCGGTTTTGGATATTAGTGAGTTCACAGGGTAATTGATTATGTGGATTTTACAGATGGTCTGTGGGAAACGAGCTGGAGCATTTACGTGCTTGCTGGACGAGAAGGGGAGGTATGGTTCTTCTGATTTTGCCAAGTTGGTAGAACCAGATTTCAAGGTGGCTTCCCTGGCTGAGGTTCAATCACTGCTGGAGACGAATTTTGATTTGATGGCATAATTTTGAATGCCTGATAGAAGATGAGGTTAGGTGGGAGGTATTAAACCAACAAAAGCAAAGAGAGGAGCCTAACTTTACATTATCTCCTAAACTGGAGTGAGTTCACTGTATTTTGTTGTGGTAGTAGTGTTGAGCTGTGGATAATTACTTGGTGACTTGCAAATTCAGAATTAGTTATTTTTGCATTGTATAGTGTATTTAGCTCTGCAAATACTCATGCTGGCAAGTTGTATATTTGGGTTCCAACCAGTGCAAAAAGAAGATTTTCTTCAAATTCCCTTTTTGTTTTTGGTTTATTAAGATAATTTGCGTTAATGTTATTAATCCATTATCTATATTTGTCAATGCTCCAAGTTTCGGGGAAAAAAAACTAAAAATAACGAAGCGCCCACCGTGGGGCTCGAACCCACGACCACAAGGTTAAGAGCCTTGCGCTCTACCAACTGAGCTAGACGGGCTCACATGCTAGTACTGTACCTGTTAATTTATTGTTATTTGTTTCTCACTTGGCGCCAAGTCTGTTCCGTTTAAACGATCTGTGACTCAGCTCTATAAAACCCCTCAAATTTCCCTCTCTCATTTGGTCATCAATTCCTGCAATTTTCTTTCACCCCCAACAGAGAAAACTAATCAAGAAACAGTTAAGGAAAACATCGATCACTAAACAACTTTCAAGAAAATGAGTGAACACGGTCAAGAATTTGAAATCACTGCCGCTACAACCACCATTAAGAACGACGACATCGTCAATAACAACGAGCCCACCAAAAACCAAGAAAACCACCCCGAAGAATCCATTGATTTCAACCTTCTCCGCCTTGATTCGGCCTCCACCACCACCTACTACCATACTCCATGCAGCGCATGTGGCTGTTCTGGCTCTTCTTCTTCTTCTCGTATTCTTCCGGCCACCACCAAAAACAACATTTCTTTCTCTTCCAACAACAGTAACAACAAACGTCGCTCTCCTGACCCAACTGCTCTTTTCTTGGACCCACCACCACAAGATTATCAATATTCCAAAAAACCAAAGAAACTCTTTCTTGACACCACTATTCCCTCTCTCCGTGATTTCTCCAAGATCACACTTCCTTCCACCTCTTCCTTTCTTGGTTTTGGATCACCCAGCAACTCGGCTTTCTCTCCTCCTGTCTTGCGCCGTTGCCATTCGGATCCTCTTCAGCCACCAGTGGGCCACCAGTTGGAATCTTTATCGAACCAGACTCCACAATCGCCTCCTGAGAGTGTCCAGATGGCAGGGGAAACTACTGCTACAACTCCTGTTTCAAAGGCAACAAGTGCTTCTCTACCTCCAAGGCCGCCTTTGCTCAGGAGGACTGTTTCCGAGCCATCTCCTGATAAGAGCCTCTCTAGGTCATCGAGTTCTAGTGATTATGCTGACCCTAACTATAAGGTTTGTGGGTCACTGGGTTTTAATGATTTCTATTGATTTCTTGATCTTTAGCGGACTCTTTACAATCAAGAAATTGGTTTTCTTATTGATTCTGAAGTAACGGTATTGTTGTTTAAATTTGTTCTTTTTTCTTGCTTTGTAATTCTGTTAAAGATTTGTGCTTTTATGTGTGATTTGACAATTGGGTTAAAAGCTCGTGCTTTGTTTGTTTGAGTTGATGATTGGGTTAAAGGTTTGTGCTTTGGATGTCAAATCCTTGTTTATATATTGTTGATTGTGATAACAGTGATTGGAATTTATTTTTGATGCGAGTATTTCTTTTTTTCTTTTTCTTTTTTGGAATTTGTGGATAATGACAGTTGCTGAAGAGAATGAGGGATTGCATTAAGGAGATGAGTCACTGGTGGGATGAGTATCTGCCTAATCTACATCATGCGACTGGTGAAGAGTATGGAGAAAATAAAGACACTAAAGATACTATTGCAACAAAGTATGAAGAAGATAAAGGCACTGAAGATACTAATGCAACAGTGGTAAATGCTATTATTGTCTTTGTTTAACTCTCTTTTGACTGTCAAGAAAAATGAAAATGCAAGTTTGTATGTAGTGTGTGATTACGCTTGGCCATGGTATTATTGAGTTTTGAAATTCATAAACTTACGGAAAACCAGTTTGTTTTTAACTTGACAATTTGGTGCTGAATGCATATATTCTCCTCTATTTTAGCAGGCTGATTTGGTTACAGAAATTGAAGAAGCTGTTTGTGTGGAGAAGGCTGGAGAGTGCTTGACCATTAACTTTAAATGTCCCTGCAGTAAAGGCTATAAGATTCTCCTCTCTGGAAAAGACTGTTACTACAAGCTCATGTAGACTGTATCAGATACCAGCTTCTGAAACAGTACTTATTTCGATTTAATCTGCAATTCTTTTCCTAAGATTCTGAGTTGAAACCCTTTTTATCATTTACTGAATCTAGTCATTCACTAGGTTTCTTATTTTCTATTTTCATAGCATATCTTTAGATGATACCATATCACGTTGTCAGGAAAGTTAGATGAATAACTATTCATCTTCTTGCAACTGTGTCGTAATATGGGTAGAATATCAGCTCTGTTGATTGTAATCTCTTAGAATTTTTAAAAGGTAATAGTAAATGGATTTTATTTGTTTCATCTTGTACGAGTCTACTTTTTCCATTTCTCATGCCTGAATTGTATGTAAATTTCTTTCAGATTGGTTCGTTATTATAAATAATATACAATCCACCTTTCATGTGTCTTTTCATAGCATGAGATGATTGGTGACACATTGTAATGGGTTTATTAATGAAGACTGATAGACCTGTGTTCAAGTCTGTGTCTGCCAGCAACTAAACTCCTCCTGATCCTCTCTTTCTGCGGCCATTGCCATTGGCTCATCAAGAACCCTCTTTATCTGATCTGGCTTATTGAGAAGTGGCATTTCTGCTGAAATATTAGATAAAAATTTTACCTTTCAACAGTTAATTATTTGACTAACCTTGAATAATTATTTGACAAAAGAAGATGGGGAGGACTTTTGAGTCCATATGGTTAATCTGTATGACAAGTGGCAGTAGACTGTTGACGGGTTTGGTTTTCATCCAGTTAGCCTGAGTTGTTTGAGAAATTCAGATTTATATATAATTTTTTAAGATTTGTAAATTTAAAAAACATCTAATTGTTTTTTAACAGATTTTAAAGCTTAATTATTTTTAAATTCATCTGAAAATTTCCGTTTAAATGTAAATTTCCTTGTGAATATTAATATACTTTTTAATTATGTGGCAAACTTTTTTCTGTTTTTTCACAAAAAGAACCAAATAATAGGCCGAACGAGACTTGAACATTTGCTTGAAAAATTCAAGTCGATAAACAGGTATTAAGTAATACAAAGTTGAGCTCTTATAGCAAAACATTGGAAGACAAATTTCAGTCACAAGGGAACCAATCCTACCTGCCAAAAAAAAAAAAAAATTAAAACCTGGAGACAGGTGAAAGAAAAGAATAACCAAGGCTTTTCTGATTCTGACATGTAATTTTGTCCTGAATAAATAACGGTTCGCATAACATCTGTTGTCATGGTCATTCATTTATATGGTGCTTGATTGGGTAAACTGTGAATTGGTCCCTCATCAAATCTAACCCTTCTGTATTAAGACCCCACTATGAATTGGTCCCTTCAAATCCCCATGACAATGAGCAAACCAACAAAAAAAGGTATCATGGGCTAGAATACTCTCTCTCTCACTCTGTCTCCTGCCATGTACAAAACCCTTGCTTCCTCCATTCTTCTAGATCTCTCTGTCTCTAAAATATTATATTCTTTCTTCTTCTTTCAGCAATTCATAAAGTGGGCTTGCCTTCTTATGCAGAATCTCTTCTCTCTAATCCACCACTCTTGCTTTCTCGCAAGCAAACTTAACAAAAGCCTGTTTCTTTGGGTCAAATATTACGTTGGAAACTTCTTACTTTCGGAACCATGGTGGTTCCTTCATCAACTGCTACTAAAAACCCACTATCCACTATCCTTCCGAAAAACCCAAATCTCCCTTTACATACTTCAAAATTATCTCACTTCCGTTTGAGACCTATTCAATGTTCCTTTCACAATCAAAATCCTAACACTATCAACAAGCTTGCAAAACCAGGAACCCATCTTTATGGAGTAATAACTCAAAGTCCGGTTTTTTCCAAGAAAGATAATAATACATGCAGAGGATACGAAGAGAAGAGAGGTTTTGTTCAGGTGGGTAGCCAACAAATGGCTGTATTAAGCGGTTTTGGCTATTGGGTGCAAGGTTTTAGGTGCTTTCCATGGTTAGCTCTCAACTTTCACATGGCCCACCATCTCAACCTGCACCCATCATTATTGCAGCTTGTGCAACATTCTGGTAACCTTCCCATGGTGGCCAAGCCTCTCTATGGAATCCTCACTGATGCTGTTTATATTGGCGGTGCTCACAGAATACCTTATATTCTCATTGGAGGTAGCTCCCTTCTATCTCCTTTTCCTTCTTTAGATTATCTTGGCCATTTCAAATATATCAAGTTTTGCAGTTTTTCAATTTCTATTTCTTTTGTTTACTTAATCTTGAATTGTTATTTTATAGTTTCAACGCATTTATGAATTAAGCTTATTGTTGCATCCTCTGTTTTAAATTAGTCTCGATAGCTTTCTTGGTTTGGTATTGCCCCTGTATTGATCTTGCTTCTTAAGATTCTGTTCGTCTATTTCCATGTCCAAACCTTGTGATGATAGGAATTGGTATTGGAAAATAAAAGTTAGCTGCACTGATTCCTCAGAATAGTGTGTGTATGTTTTTTTTCTTTGTCGATTCCTTTGTTGATGTTTACTGGTATTATTGATGCTCAAGCTGTAAAGGTTTGCTTAAGTCCTAAAAAGAGAACTTTTATTTGGCTTTTTCAAAAGGTTCACAGTTTATGTAACATGGCAGAACAAAACCAAGGATTTAAAATTGTACATGATCCAAATCTAGAAATAGTGAGAATGTGCAGACTTGGGATTTCTTAAAAGATTTTGTCTACCTATATCTTCATCAATTTCTTAGATCAATATTATGCTATCTTCCCCTTCTTATTCACGTTTCTGATGACTTGATACTCTTTTACTTTTGTGGGTGAAAATTATATTTTAAATAGACTACATAGCATCCATTAGGGAGATAAGGTACTATATATGCAAGTACAATTTTAAGTACATGAAGCTTATTGATCTAAGATCTGAAGTTATAACCAGACAAAGTCCCTTGTTAATTTTCAGAGTCCAGCTGATCAATCAAAGTAGTGAAAACTGATAGAAATCAATTCTCAGTATTGTTGCAGGTCCTATCTTGGGGTCCATTGGCTTTGATCCCAGCTACCCGTGAAACCCTCCCTAGCCTTTTAGCATGCATTCTTCTTGGTAATCTTGGTGCATCAATTGCAGAAGTCGCAAATGACGCCCTTGTTGCGGAGTATGGCCAAAAGCACAAAATGAAAGGCCTTCAATCCTATGCATTTATGGCTTTAGCAGTTGGTGGAATCCTAGGCAACTTACTTGGTGGCTGCTGTTTACTGAAAACACCACCCAAAAGCATGTTTCTCATATTTGCAGGTCTATTATCTATTCAACTTGCAATTTCGTCAACATCTAGGGAGGAGTCTCTTGGTATATCACAATCATCATATCATAATGTTGCAAAGAAATCAATCTGGGATAACTTCAAGAAACAGCTAGGTGATCTTAAAACAGCATTACGCGAAGGCATCATTTCTTGCCCTCTTACTTGGGTTGTAGCCTCCATTGCTATCGTTCCAATTCTCTCAGGTTCTATCTTTTGCTATCAAACACAATGTCTAAATCTTGATCCTTCATTTATTGGAATGTCAAGAGTGATTGGCCAATTGATGCTTCTTTCCATGACTGTACTCTATGATCGTTACTGGAAAGAAGTGCCGATGAGGAAATTGATAGCTGCCGTGCAGTTTATGTATGCCTTTTCTCTTCTTCTTGACTTTATTCTAGTGAGACAGATAAATCTCAGACTTGGAATTCCCAATGAGGTATTTGTTTGTTGTTTTTCGGGTTTAGCAGAAACTCTTGCACAGTTTAAGCTTCTTCCCTTTTCAGTCCTATTGGCAAGTATATGTCCAAAAGGTTGTGAAGGATCTCTCACATCGTTCTTAGCGTCAACATTATGTTTTTCATCAATTTTTAGTGGATTTCTGGGTGTTGGATTAGCTTCCTTGATGGGAATAACAGCTGGTGATTATTCAGGTCTGCCTATAGGAATTTTGATACAGTTCATTGCAGCATTATTACCGTTGGGATGGATTCAGAAAGTACCGTCCCAGCCCATTATTGAGAAGGAAAGAAAGAGAAGTGTGAGTAAAAGAACTCGAAGAAATAGAAGAATTGGAAGAGTTGTGTTAGGCTCAGTTTTTGTTTACAGGAGAGAAAGAGAATCTGAGACACAGAGGTAAAAGAATTACTTGGCATGGTCAAGTCTAGTTGATCTGTTGTGTTCATGCTGCTGGATTGATCACGTTTCCTGAGAATTTGAGGTGCCATGAGTCAGTTTCAGTTATTTAGCCACAGGTCAGACTGAAATCGCACGATGAATGATTCAAGAATCCTACAAAAGGTGATCAATTTATTCAAACAGTACTTCTGCTCTTTAAATGTGCATTTCTCAGGTCTGTGATCCGTTAGGTAAGAAGTTCAAGATATTTTTCTTAGGTTACAGTACCTGCTTTTTTGTGCTCTCTGCGAAATGAATTTTGATTGCTGAGAATTGCATTGTGAGGCAGCTTAAGCAACAGTGATTGAGCAAGAAGTGAGAAGGTATCAAAATGAGCTTTACCATCTCCTCTCTTGTGCTTTGCCTTGAAGTCTCCCGGCAGAGGTTTTTTTTTTTTTTAATTGATTCTCTGGAAATCTTTTCTGTAGTTGTAGTGCACTTCTCTGTAATTGCCTTTCGAGAATTCAGTAGTGTAGAAAGTTACTGTTTTTGTTTATTCAAAGAGCATCATCATTCAGAAGAAAAGCCATTCAAATGGTATTTTGTGCTTGCTAACATCATCGTCTTCTCATTCCTCGATAGAACTCTTAACTGCAGATATTTTGCTTGGTTATTCTGTGGGAAATTTTCTACTTTCTTTTAGTGCTATGCAAGACTAATTACTTGGATATAAAACCATAATACATAAATAAAATGGAAAAGTAGAATTAACAACAGCCCTACCAAGAAATGGATTGTTTAACCAAGATCTATTGGTCTGTATAATAACGTGGGAAGAAGTTTGTATAAGGTTCTATTCTCATCATTTGAATTCCCAAGGACGCAGAATTTTTGCTATATCCATGTGCAGGAAGTCGCTGCAGCAGCAATATACTAATTTGAAAGCACAATTGAGTAACTTTCTCTGCCTTAATGAAGCCTCAAAATCCAAAACCCATTATCCTATATTCAAGACATGAAAAAATTAGTGATGCGAACGGAGGAAAGGAGAAGGAGATTGAAGTGATCCTGGACTAGCTACTGCTGGCTAAATGGTTATATATATATATATATATATATATAGTTGCATGAATATTTATACATATAATAGAAGAGACTAAATGCCACCAATGACCAATAATCTCCTAAATTTGAACGCAAAGGCTTCCCAACAATCTAATGGCATGATTTACATCTTTTCCAGCTGAGATGATTCCATTTGCCTTCCAAATAAATCTACAGAAGGGTAACACAGCCTTTTAGATGTTTATATTTCTTGCATGACAAAAAGTAAATAAATAAACCATGTCACCTGAACAACTGAAGACAGGGGTAGCATACAACTATTCATGCCCTCGAGCATAGATTGCAGTCGAGCTTCATTCATCAAATATACCACTAGTGGCACCATGTGGCTTATGCAAGATGTCCTCAACAATCAGGTATTTGGAAATAGCCCATCGATTATCAGTTTTCAATAGCTGATAGCATTCTGAACAACAGGAGAATGAGTTGTTCCCTTCATCAAAAGTATAAGACCATCCAGCAATTCATAGATAGAGTTGGAACGTGGATGTACTTTATCAGCAGCGTAAAAACAATGAGTTCTATTATTAATGTTTATCCAACTGCACCCAGGTGTTTTCCTTAAACCCCTTTCCTTCATTATGGTTCTCACCTCAGCTACATTATCCCATCTCCTAGAAGAAGCATGTAAATTTGAGAGTGAGACATAATTCGAAGGATTCTCAGGTTCTGACTGAATAAGAAAACCATAAGCTAGATCTTGCATTTCAAGATTCCCATGCATTATGGAAGCGCTAACAAGAGCCCCCCAGACACTTGGTCCAGGTTCTATAGGCATTCTTCCAATAAACTCTAATGCTAGTCCAAGATGACCTGATCGGCCTAACATATCCACAAAACAGGCGCAAATCTCAATAGTCGGCTTAATTCCATATTCACTTATTGCAGAGTTATAGATACGGAGGCCTTCATAAACCAATCCTGACCTGCCACAAGCAGAAATAACCCCTATTACTGTTATCTGATCTGGTTTATTCCCTAGCTGAAGCATCTTATCATATAAGAACACTGCTTCCTCTCCCTTCCCATGCAAGCCATAGCCAGAAATTATTGAACTCCAGGAGATAGCATCTCTGCGAAAAGTGCCATTGTCAAATACTCGTCTTGCATAATTCAAGCTCCCACACTTGGAATACATGTCAATCAAAGCATTTGATAAAGACGCATCAAAATTCAGTCTTTTCCTAATTGCATATCCATGAATTTGCTTCCCACCAGGTAAACCAGCAAGTGAGCTACAAATAGGAAGAACACTCACTAGAGTTACCCTATTGGGTTCTACTCCATCTTTCGCCTGCATTTCATGAAAAAGAGTTAAAGCTTCTTCCAGAGCTCCATTTTGCACATAGCCATTGATCATTGCTGTCCAGACGTAAACATTTCTCCTCTTCATTTGATCAAACAACTGCATACACTTTTCAACTCTGTTAATCCTCGAATACATATCAATCAAACAAGATCCCAGATGAACATCTGAACCCAAACAACCTAAATCCAATTCATTTCTAACTATAAAACCATGAAGTTCCCTCCCATAATCCAGTTTTTCAATATCACCGTCGCACAAAACCAAAAGACTTGAAACTGTAAATGCATTCGGCTTAAAACCATCAATTTGCATATCTTTAACCAAATCTACGATCTGCTGATTCAAATTACGATCCCCTGAATCCGAATATCCTGCTATAACAACATTCCAAGAACCAACACTCCTCTCAGGCATTTCATCAAACAGTTTCAAAGCTTCACTAAATTCACCACATTTACAGTACATAGACATAAGAGAATTGGCAACAACAGTATCTAAAACAAACCCAATTTTTAAACTTAACCCATGAATGATTTTCCCTGCAATCAAATGACCAATCTCGCCACAAACTTTTGATAGTGTTGCAAGTGTATAATCATCAGGCAATACACCAAAAGAACACATTTGACAAAACAAGCTAAAAGATTCAGTATTTTCCTGGTTTTTCACATATCCACTTATCAATGAGTTCCAAAGAGGTACACTTTTTACTTCAAGCGAGTTAAAAACGAGTTTTGACGCAGTTGGAACACCACAAATAGCATAAGCAGATATAAGTTTTGTGGCTATAAAGGGATTTTGAGAGAAATCCATGGAGAATATTTGAGCATGGCATTGTTGGGTAAGAGTAAGGCAGTTGTTGGTAATTGAGAGTTCAAGCAAATTGAGAAGATTTTGAAATGGAGAGAGCAAAGTGACAGAATGGTAATAACGGGAGGTTATAGGAGCAAATGCTTTAATTGCGGAGAGTATGATCATTTAGCGGGTTAATCTTCTCGGAGCATAGAAAGGCAAGGCAAAGGCAATTAATGGTGAAGGCTTGAGCTTGAGCTTGAGCTTTCTTTGCCCCAAGTTGAAACAAATTTTTCTATTTTGCCCGTCAGTTATCTATTTTCAACTTTGCAATTCTACCAACTCGTAGAGCTAGAGGAGAAATTATATCTGACCCTGTACCGAACGACTAAGATGTAGACGTTGTGTTTGATAGCAAAAGATAGAACCGGAGACAACTGGGACTGCGGCAATGGAGGCTAAAAGAGCAAGAAATTATATGCTCACAGAATGCCGCTTTAAGATTCAAAGATGTTCTTGCAGGTTATTTAATAGTTAATATCAAGAAACAGCTAAGAAATCTTAGACCGGCATTACGTGAAGGCATCAGTTTTTGCTTTCTTACTAGTTCTGTCAGGTTCTATCTTTTGCTATCAGACATAATGTCTACATATTGATGCTTCTTTCCATTGACTGTATTCTATGACCCTTACCGGAAAGAAGTGCTGTGAGGAAATTAATTGATAGCTGCTGTCCAGTTTATGTATGCTTTTTCTCTTCTTCTTGACTTTATTCAAGTGAGACTAGACAGATAAATCTTAGACTTGGAATTCCCAATGAGGTATTTGTTTGCTGTTGTTGGGGTTTAGCAGAAACTCTTGCACAATTTAACTACTTCCTTTTTAAGTGCTATTGGCAAGTTTATGTCCAAAAGGGTTGTGAAGGATCTCTCACATCCATCTTTCTTGGCATCAACGGTATACGTATGGTAATATATCATCTTATTTTTTCTGGGTGTTGGATTAGCTTCCTTGGGGGGCGTAACAGCAGGTGATTACTCAAGCTTGCCTACGAGGACTTTGATTCAGTTCATTGAGGCATTACTGCCTTTAGGATGGATTCAGAATGTGCTACTCCAGTCCATTATTGAGTAAGAAAGAAAGAGATGTGTCAATAAAAGATCAAAAAGGACTGGTCAGGTGAATTCGGGACACGGGGGTAAAAGAAGCGGGCAAAGCAGTGGACTTGAACACTTTGGATTGGTCAAGTCTAGTTGATATTTTTGTATTCGTGCTGCTGGGTTAATCATTTACTTGGAACTTGAGGTGCCATCAATCAGGTTCAGTAATTTGAGCCACAATTCAGACTTAAAACTGTATGCACAATGATTTGAGACCTCTAGAGAAGGTAATCAATTTACGCATCTTACAGGACTGCGATCCCTTAAATAAAAAGTTGGTCAGTATGGGATGTTTTCGTTAGGTTTCAAGATCTGCTTCTTATTATGCTTTCTGCGAAATGAATTATTATTGTAAGTGCCAAGATTCCAATGGAACTTATCAATAAGGAAACTAAATTGGTCTTCGGCTTTTGTATTCTATCCAATAGGACAAAGATAAGATGATAAAGTTTCTTATAGCTCAACTAAAATTTGGAGAGATAAAAATGAACTTTGACTATGCAATTGTATTAAAACTCTTAAAAGAGTATTTTACCTTTCGTAAAGATTCTACCCGCCACGCTTGGATTAACTCTAATGCTATATTTAATTAAAATCCATAAAAAAACTTATTTTATTTGAAAAATAAGACATGAGAGAAAAAGCAAAATATATTAATATAAAATTTATTTAAAAATTTCATCTATTTTATTAAAATTTAATTTTAGTTATGATTAATTTCATATAAATTTAATTATATAAAATTTTATATTAATTTTTATTTTATTCAAAACATATAAATCTATAAATTTTATAGATTTTAACCGAGATAAATATATATATACCAAAATTCTTTAAATTCTAAGCTATATTGCTCCAACTTGGAAAAGGAATTAAATGCAAGCCTGAATAAATCCTGTCAGGCCCATCTTTTGATCAGGTTTATATTATCTGTTGTACTTATTTTTGGAGAAATTTAGACTATATGATACCTAAATCTAGAAATAATTGTAAAAATCTCTATTGTTTTGTTTTGTTACATTTTTCCGCTTTAACATTACAATTTTACACTTTCTCACTGTACTACTTGAAATAATTCATGTTTCAGTATAACAATTAGTGGACCAGTAAATTAGTGAAATTTAATTTGAGTGGAGTGATTAATTTCATCATTTAAATAGCCACATGTCATGAATTCCTTCATTTTTTACTTCCTAGTTATGGCAAAGACCAGTGATTTACTCTTGCATAATTATTTTATTTATTTTATATTTAAAATTTCTTTTTATATATTTATATAATTTAATTTCTAATTATATTAATATGAAAATAAATTTTATTTTTAATTTTATAATATATTTATTTACGCCTATATTAGTATTTTATAAGAAAATTATATAATACATTTTTAAAAGATTTTTGTATGTATTATATGCAAATATAAATAAATATGAGAAGTAAATATATTTATCATTTTTTAATTTTTTATGTATTTCATTGTAATTTAAAATAGCTGATGCTTCATTCAAAATCTATTACTTCTATAGAGTGATTTGATAAAACTTTTGCAAAATCTTTTATTAGTTACTTTAGTATGTTGAGACTTGTAAGATTTTTCTTAGTATTTATGTAAGTATTACAGCTTTTTTCATAATATGATAGCTGCACAAATTAAAGTAGAAATAATAATAAAATATAATATTAAAATAAAATAATTTAAAAGAGACATAATAACTCAAATATAAGTAATAAAAAATAAATTAGTATGTTTACATATACATCAATATATTTAACATTTTAGAAGTATTAAATTAATAAAGTACCACTAAAAAAATTTAAATAACATAAAATTTATATTATTACGATAAATAACAAAAATCCAACCATATTTAATGTATATATACCTTCACAAAAACAACTTTAAATAATCTATTTCTTTTTTTTTTATACATATATATAACAAAATTGAAAAAATAATCATAGGTTGTATTGACAAGTTGATCAATTTTTTTATAGAAAAAAAAAGAATTTATTCCAGAAAAAAATATATTGTAGAAACCTGGGGAAAAAAATCAAATTGCTTTTTGTGTTATATAACTAGTTACTTTGAATGATTTTGTTGATATTTGGTTGATATTTAGTTGATATTTGATTGATATTTGGTTTATATTTGGTTGATGTTCAAATCCATGAATATTTGTCTTCAATTTATTTTCTTGAATTTTTATTACTTTTCTTGTGGGTCTTAACCTCTTTCTTTCTTTCTTTCTTTCTTTATTTGATATCTCTCATTGTAGTTCTCTTTATTATATAAAAAATATTTTTATAAGAGTTTTTATGTCAAATTTTATACTTTTTATTTATTTTAAATCTTTATGTAATTAAATGATTTTATTAATGTTTGATTGATATTTAATTATTGTTTAGTTGATGTTTGGTTGAATTTCAAATATATGAAGAGTGTTTTGCATTTCTTTTTTTGAACTGCTATTTACATGTTGAAGACAATCTATAATTTTAAAAATTAGTTTTTTTATTGAAAAAATAGTTTTAAGTTCCTTGAATTATTATTTACATATTGAAGAAGATCTAAAATATTAGAAATTAGTTTTTTTCTTGAAAAATTATTTTTTAGTAGATTTACATTGTTTTGTCCTAGATTATGGTTATTTTTTCTTTGCTTTATTGATGTGAAAAATAATTAAAGATGAAAAAGAAATTGAAGTCACCCCTCGAATAAAAAAGTGATTTGCATAGCTTTTCATGCTATTAGATAAAAAGTAAAACAATGATTGTAAAGAAATTATAAAATAATATAGCTAATTCTATAATTAATTGAAGAAAAAGAACTATCACGAAGAAAAATAACAAAAAAACATAATGATATAATAATATATTTATTATTTCAAAATATTTTATTTTTAAAAAAATATAAATATCTTAAAACAATTTGTGATGAATGTAATATTTATTTAATTTAAATTATGAAGGTAAACGAGTGTAAAATAATTCATAAATTAAAATATAATAAATAATTAAATTTATAAACAAAAAAGAAATAATTAGTTATTTCACGGGCTATTATATTCTTCAAAAAATCTAAGAATACATATCAGAATTATTTCAAATATAATATTTTAATTTAAAAAAATATTTGTTTAAATTTTTTTTCTTTTTCTATCTTGTTGAGCTTAAAGTTGAAACAAATCAAACTTTTTCTCCTTTATACTTAATAACAAGAATATTTCCAATTTTTTTCTAAAAAAAAAAAGAAAAGAAAAGAAAAGAAAAGAAGAAGAATATTTACAATTCTTTTTCATCAAATAGTTCCCAATTACATTTGTTATGCTAATGCAAATGATGAATTGATTCGCATGAAGTACCTTGTTTAAGTCACCTTTTTTCTTTTAGTTATTAAGATTCTTCTATATTACTAACACTTGTGCATTTCTATTAATTATCTTCCCATTTATGGCTGGAGGTATTAAAACACAGTTAAGTTGTGAAATTAAGAGTAATAATAGTAATTAGAGAATAGATAAAAAGAGAGAGAATCACCACCGTCCAAATTGAAATTAATAAATGATGAAACAAGTGAGAAAAGACAGAATCTAGTTCCAATCTGAATGATGGAAAATAAAATGGGTAAAATAAGACAGCATTAGCTTATGTCATTCCAGCTTTAGGCAAAAGAACATTACTTCCACAAAAGAAAACTAAAAGGCCAGCACGGATTGTACTAACTCGAAAGTACTCCATAATCTCCCTATTCTTTTTGTATTTTTCTCTTCTGCTTTTTGATTTATGTACTTGTTTATGTTGTCCTTTCATACCCACAACTTTGTCTGTCTGATTCTTTTGGGTTTCTATCATTGAGCTTACATTTTGTTAATCAGCAAATTAAAAAAAAAAAAGGGGGGGGGGCCATTAAAACAGAAGAATTAATTATTACTAGCACTATAGTACTTTGCCTTTCTTTTCTTTATGCAGGAAAGTAGTTTGCCAATTTAATCCTTAAACTTGTGGTGTGTGTGTGTGTGTCTCTGAAATATACTCTTGCAAAACTTCAAAAAATATAAAAATGAATCTCTTGATTAGTTTAATGAACTTGGGTTGGATTCTATATACTTGTTAGATGTGTTTAATTATTCGTTACGAATTAAGCAAAAAATCTATGTCGCTATATGTATGTGGTAACATCAACAAATGGAGATACTAGGTTGTATTCATTCTATCTCACACTTTAAAATATTAACTTAGTGGATATGTGATCTCATATTTTAGTTAGCAAATCATACCATATACAATTAATATAATCTTCACCGTTCGTTTCACATATAATATTGATAATAATCTTCACCGTCTTTTAATCGGTATAAATCTTGTTTTTTTTTTAATATTAATTTTTATATTTCAGGTTAAAACTATAAATGGGATGTGTTGAGGATATCTTTAGATTGTAAGTGCAAAATCTTTTTAATATTAGTTGATTATGAAATTTGAATTTTGATGCTAGCTTTTAGAATAGTTAGAAATTATTTATTTAGAAATTCTATTTTTTTTTCTCGAGTGTGAATAAGGCTCGAAAATTGAAAAAAATAAAATAAATATTTGTTTATTTAAAACAACAACTCATGAAGAATAAAATTTGATAATATTTTAAAAAAATTTGATAAAAGTATTTTAAACAAGTGAAAATGGTTACTCTCGACATATTAAATAATGGTATATAGCTCAGATAAAAAAAAAATAAAAAAAATATATATTTTATACTTGTCTACAGGACATAGTGCACCTAAAGTAGCTAAACAATACCCACACTATTCATTCGAAATGAATAGCATAAGTTTGTAATCCAATCTCTGCTGAAAAGATATCAGCAACTACTTAGAGAAAATAATAGGCAAGGATAAGAAAGAATTCAATGAAGATTATCATAGGAATCACATTGGTAGCTAGTTTTATGCTTCACTTGACCATCATATTTTGCTAGCTATATGAAGGTTCATTAGAGTTTTCAGACATAGCAACCTAAGCAGGAACAAGAACATCAAGTCGGCGAATTGGGTTATGCATGCAATTCGATTCATAAATTATACAATATTAACGTATGTAGTTTTCAATCTAACATGCTGTGTAAAACTTTTAATATGAAAAATAGTTTTATAAACAAATCATTGGGTTCTAAGCCAAAACTTGGAAAATTTTATTGATAAAGAGGGTACACATTCAGGATTTTTTTGGTCACATACAGGAACCCATATTGTACACACCTTGAGCATCAATCCAAAGCTCCAGATTAAGAGCCTTCTCATTTGATGACTTCTAGAGTAGAGATCGTGACAGTGCAAACATTTTCTTTCAACCCCTTTTGGGTTAATTATATTACACGCCATCAAAATTTTAACTGGTACTGAAGAATTAACAGAAGGGTGCTACTAAATTGTGCATGGTGGCTTTGCTTGATGCACATGCTGCAGCCACACCGAAGTTCCCATGGACTTCATCCAAATTCCATAACCCATCCCATGTGATATCCTCATTACAGACCTGATCGGGAACTGAAACATAAGCATTGGCATTGAACATAGTGTATAAAAAGCCATGCTCTTGATCAGTTGTGTTAGGGTAGACACAAGCCGCTTCTTGCCTTACTTGGGGCACATATGGTACTTTAGTTTCACTTTCATCAAGTAAGGACATGATCTTTTTCATGTCTAATTGATTAAGTTGCAGCAGCTGCTGTTGTTGAATATGTTGCTGCTGCTGCTGCTGTTGTTGAAGCTGCTGTTGCTGTTGTTGCTGCTGCTGCTGCTGTTGCTGTTGCTGCTGCTGCTGCTGAAATTGTTGCCTTTTCAAGAAACGAGTTCTTGCCTTGTCCGAGTTTTCAGGAGAGATTTTGGTCTTTTTCTTGAAATGGGTTCTCCAGTAGTTCTTTATCTCGTTGTCTGTTCTTCCAGGCAAGCTTCTTGCAATTGTGGACCACCTGAATTAAAAAATAAATTCCAGTTTAACACTCAAGCTTTTGTTTAAATATTCATCAGAAAATTCGTAAAATAGAGAGTTTTCAAGTCATTACCTATTTCCCCACCTAGCATGCAGCTCAAGAATAATGCTCTCCTCATGTGGAGTTATCTGTCCTCTCTTGAGGTCTGGCCTCAAGTAATTTACCCATCTCAGTCTGCAGCTTTTCCCATTCCTTTTCAATCCTGTCAACACAATAACAGATAAGGATATATGAGAAAACAAGAAGAAAAGATTCTCTAGCTAGAGCGAACTACTATGTAGAAAGCATTGAGATAGCAAGAAAAGAAGCTACAAATGGAAAAGTACTCATAAACCAAATCAAGAAAACCCTACATGCATTCCCAATCAAAATAAACAGCGGTAAAGGTATTCAGGATTGCAAGATTGCAAGTTTACAGGACCAGAGCTAAATAGTTGAAGAGTAACGCACAAAGATGAAGAAATGACATTACCTGCAAGCCTAGCAACAGAATTCCATCTTCCTTCACCATGCAATCTAACATATTCAATAAGCAATCTGTCTTCTTCAGCAGTCCAAGGACCCTTTCTCCAACCTTCATCAATAAGGCCACCCCAAGCCAAGTGCCCTGCCATCACTCCCCAAGGCATGTATGTTAAAAGGGAGAGCAAACTGCTAATGTTTTTTAAGGTGCAAGTAAAGTTTCTTTTGTCTTCCAAATTCTATGACAATGGGGTCAGTGTTTATGGCATATTTATAATCTGCACTAAGCCCCTTTAAATTAGTACTACATTCCATCATTTAAATTAGTGTCACTATCAGATCATCCCTATCCTTTCTCCTTATGAAGTACTTTATGATCTCTCAAGATACCATCCTCATTTCCCATATTGGCCTATATACCCTTCACATTTTATTGTCTTGAATGCCAATCAAGCGGCCGTGATTGCTTGATCAAGTCTTCTAGAAATAAGGGAAAGGCTAATACGAAGAGCTTTTACGGTACCTCAAAGTGACACACAAAGGGCATTGTGGGAAATTCAAAAGACTGTCAATGCATTGGGTGACATGTCCTAGCAAGGATCAAATCTTATATAGATTACGTTTAATTTGATGCTAAAGAGAGACAAAAGAGAAAGAGCAATATCATGGTTTTGCGCCACGTATGGACTTAGGGCTTATGTATCTAGACATTAATAAGTAATAGCTCTAGAGCATAATCCAAGATTTAGTACATAAAATAATTAATTTAGCAAATATAAAAAGAAAAAAAAGGAGGTGGGTGGTGGGATTTATTTAAAATGAAAACTATTGGTGTACCAATAGGATTTTACCAGGTATGCTTTCTTCTTAAGGAGATTAGTTTCCATTAAAGCTTGCTTAATTGAATATAATTTGTTGGATACCATTTTGGGTACTGGGGGTTATTAAAATATAGAGACTATATGTGATGGGTTTTGAACGTCATCTTTAAGGACAGGTGGTCCAATTTTTCTAGTTTCGAGTTCGTAAAGAAAGTTTTATACGAACCCATTGGGGTATGTGTTTTCCATGTTCCAACAGTGTTTGGATACTCAGCAACCAATTTGAATTTCAGCAATTGATTTTGTTTTCTTTTTTCTCTTTGATCCCAGGTGATGTGGCATGAGAGCATGCAGGTTTTCAAGTATTATATTAAATTTATGTCATTGGTTTAATTAAAAATTACTTTAATCAATCAGAGAGTATTTTTGCATTTAATATTTTTCTTGTCTCACAGTCCATCTTAATGAATATTTAATACATTTATAGTTGGTAAATATGACGGACTAATTATTTTTTAGTGTATAGTTGACGATGCATAGAGCCTATCATAAATTAAGAAAAATGATATTTATGTTCAAATTAAATGATTTGTGAATAAACAATTACCTTTCTGATACTACTATAAGTCTCAAACCTCAATGAAAGAAATAGTAAAACTGTTGATTTGAGTTCCAAGCCTGTTCAAGCCACTAACCTTCTTTTTGTTAACAAAAAAAATCAACAAAGATAGTACAATAAGTCAGTATGTCCATATCTCTTCTGTCGTCTTAATGTGCATGTGAGATGTCAGTATTAGATAGGACTTATCCTTTTGTAAGTGGAGAACCAAGGTCTTGTGCCAGTTGTTGATTTTGACCATCAAAAATCATTTGGAGATCAATTCATGCCAAGAATTCAGAAAGCCCAACTTCTGGTCTAGCTTGTGAGCCAAATGAAGAGTATGATCTAATTTTCTGCTTTTCTACATGTGATATGTAAGTGTATTATTAAGACATGTCGTCTTAATGTGCCATCCGAACCAGGAAGTGTTGTCCAATTAGAAAAAACTCAAACTCTTTTATCCCGTATTTGACTGCCAAGATCTTTTGATTGGAGTTAAGGATTTTTTGAAATGAAGAATTATCCATCCGAATCAGAAAGTGTTGTCCAATCAGAAAAAACTCAAACTAAGATAATTTTAATTAGATTATAAATCTAAAAATCAAGTTCAAGATTTTTAATTATTTAATTTTATCTACAGTAAATTATAATTAACAAACTTTGGATAGTTGGATTTATAAAAACAAATGCAGTCAGTCCCAACCATCGTCCACTTGTAACTTCCAACTTCAAAACTGAAATGAGATTGAAAGAATAAAACAACATTAAAACTAGCAAACTCACCAGATTCTGCCACTTGTCCTTATCGCCTTGCCAATGTGTCACCAGGTTACCAAATACCTCAGTTGCATCAAAAGCCTCTCCACACCTCAGTCATCCTACCCTTACAATTAATTAGTTTATTAAACCCCAATTAGTAACTAATAGAACTCCGTGTTTTGTACGGATGATTCAGCTAAAACAGAAAAAGAAGAAGAAGAAGAAAGGTTTGTCCCTTCATTATATTAACTTTGTGCTAACAGCTAAGCTTAATTAAACAACTTGGTTAACAGCTAAGCATTTGTGCATTTTGAGCTTTTTAAGTAAATTATAATTAAAAATTATAAATGTCTTTTGGATCTCATGTGCTTCCTTGTTTTCTTTTTTTTTAAAATGTTTTGATTTTATTAATTCTTTTTTGGGTGTCTTTCTTTTCAAAGTAGATTAGGATAAAGTGTTATGGATGCTGTGGGGTTATAATGGACAATTTATTAATTAACTAATTCACTTTTGTTTTCTTTTTTACTTCATTGGAAGTGACTTCATGTTTTGTAGCATGCTCGTGACTTTCTAGAAAGCTTAATTATTAACTTTTTATTAAGAAAACAAAAAATCTTCATAATTGATTAACTTGCCAAATTAGATTTTCCTTTCAGTAATGTTTATTCTAATAAAAAGTGGACATTTAAATCAATTTTGTAATTCAGATTGTTGGATTTTTTTTTTAAATTGAATATTAAATTTTTATATTATAGAGAATAAATATTTGGGATTTAATTAAATTATTTAAAACGTACTTTCCAAGATTGTAGATGGTAACCCATTTGAACACGGCCTTAAAACCTTTTTTAATTAGTCAAATAAAGGTTAAATTAGTGTTGATATTTTATCTGAGTCAGAATCTCACTAGCAAGCTGGGCCTATATGGGCTATGGTTTATTAACTAAAGCTTTAGCATCTTTATTCCTCTTGATTTTTATTTATTTATTTATTTGAACCTGCTATTATTCCTCTAGATGAAATTAGAAGTAAATGCCAAAATTAGAATGATCTCAAGATCTTAGTTACACTAACTATATCTCCAATTCTCCATCTTAAAGATTAGCTTGAATATCAAATTCTTATTTATCCCATCTTTACAGCAATGATACTGATTGATCTCAGCAAGTTGCCTGGTTCTTTCTATCCATAATGGGTCATTTCTCTTATTTAATTGGATGCAATTGTGAATCAGCCACTAAAATATACGTGGGTCTTCTCTGTCTAATGATCCTCCAATTTTAAATAACTCTTTCATTACATATTTCCTTTTATACATAAATTAATGAGATGGGCATGTGTCATTTGTAATGTTATTTTATATTATGGAGAAGAGGGGTTCACATATTTAAATTGCAGATAAATTTTAAAATCTTATGGAATATAATCTTTTTAGACTGTAAGTTGAAAATTCCATTCATTTAATTCATTAAACTATCTTCTTACAGCTTAAAAACTGAACAAACAAATTAAAGTGATGTATTGGAGTTTTTATTAACTTAAAACACCCATAATTCTAAACCCACTAATTCTGAATCAATCTAAATAGGCAGTGGCAGATATTAATGAGGTAGGTAAGCTAAGAGTTTGGATAGCATAACACAAAACATTTTGACCTAAAATTTGTTGACTTATAATTCTTCTGTATGGAGTTGACTGTACCTATCAAGGAAGGTAAAAAGGAATTGCATAAAAATAAAGATGAAAAATGAAAAAGAAGCCTTAATTGTGATGTGATGAACTCCAGAAACAATGCCAAAATGGGTCAAGTTAATCCTCAAGAAATTTGACCAACCTGTAAAAGAACCCATATAAAAGAAAATGTCCAATAGTACTTGTTGAAATGATTTGGATTGCAGTGGCGGGGCCCTGGCTAAATATTTTTGTGTCTCAAATCATATGATATGTGTTTTAGATTAGTAATTATTTAAGGAAGAATCATTTGTTTTGCTGAAATTGGTGATGTGGTCCTGGAAAATATCAAGCTCCTATTTCTAGCATGCATGTATGTCCACTCTATTTGCGGTTCAAGTTTGATAAAAATCAATAACACTACTCCAATGATCAAATTATTCTTTTAATAGAAAATAGAAAAATTAGTCTATATGGTTAAATTTAATTATTTTATTTTATATTTTGTACTCGGTATTAAATAAGTTAGTCATATATTCTCAATAAGGTAAAAAAAAATTTTTATTTTATTTTTTTATTTCGATTAAACACTGTTCCTCAATTTAAGTTTGAAATAATATATGTTCTGTCGTGGATATAACTAATATGATTATTGAATTTGAATTATGATGATTGTATTATCATAAATGATTATGCTTTAACAGCAAGAAAAAAGTAATCACCGTTATTTACCTGAGCTAATCTCAATAACTCAAACTTTGCCTATACAAATACACATTTCTTCCTTCACATCAAGCAATTTCCGTGAATCTAATCTCTTGGGCTGGTGAGCACTACCGACTAATCTCCCTAACTGTTTCCTTTTACTGGGACAATGTTTGCTGACACTAATTAAAAGTGCTAAAAAGCCTAAAACTTTCTTTGAATATATAATAATTAAATGTTATTTTTGTTTTGTTCATCCCTAACCCTTTACTAATCAGTAATCACTAAATTAATTCGTGAGTTGGGTTCGATTAAACGGGTCCTTTACCCTTTGTTTTGACCCTAAGACTCGACGCCCCTCCCTGTATATCGCCTTTCTGAGCTTACTTTTTGACCATTGAGTACAAAAAATGGTGCTCTAGTTTTGGTCAACGGGTCAACTCTTCGGTTGTATCCCTCTTCTCTTGTTACAGGCTTGGAACACAATTTGGGTAGGCAGACATTATTGTCTTGCAAACTACAATTTCCACTTCTGATTATTTGTTTTCTCTATCAGGTACACAAAATAAAGAAGTATACAAACATAAAGGTAAATAAAGAACTACAAGAAAAGAAGAAGAGGAAAACAAATAAAATCTCGATCTCCGAAAGCGTTTTCCTTCCCCGCTGCATCTCCCCTCCTTCATCGAGCCTTCCTTTATTTAATGGTTGGGGGAAGCATTCCCTTATCTGAACTTGGCGGGCATTCTTTCCGGCCTTATTCAAATAAATATGGGGGGGTTTAAACATAGGCTCAAACATGATTTGAAGTTCCTAGCTACGCCAGCCTTCAATACAAAATCTAGAAAGCTGCAAGAATGAAAAAAAGAGGGCGCTTTCTTGTGTTACACTTATATATATATAATCAATCGATTAATTTATCACTAACGCTACTATTTTTTTATTTGATCATTCGAAATCACGGTGTGTTTCTTTCGTTCATAATGATATACTAAAGTTCAATTCAGTATAATCTAAATTTAGTTTGAAAAAAGTTAAAAAATATTTGATTAATATTTAGGTGTATATAACCTAATTACGGAAAGAAGTAAACTTGCTAATTAGATTAGCTCTGGCCGATGAATATACTTGGAAGAAATAATCACTTGTACCACTAAAATGTATAATTGAGAATAGATCATGATATTCACATCAACTAGTAAAATCATTTCACTTTATCAGGATAAAAGAATTACCTAATGCTATATAACTCAATTACCAAAGACAAAATCAGGAAAAATAAAAGTGCTTATTAGTTCATATTGTGTGACAAAATAAAAGTGATGGCAATGCGCATTGGCTGGACATGGCATGCCACTGCCCTCTCCCACCTCCAGGAAGTCTGTGATAGAGATTTCACTTTCAAAACTTTTAGCTGCGGGTAAACTATGCTTTCACTCGCTTTCATGCTGCCAATTAGTGGAGAAATCCAACTTATTCTGACAATCGATTTCGGTTTAGACTTAGTTTCCACTCCTCCCCATCAATCCACTAGTGAGAAAAAGTGCTAAACTGATTAGCCAAACGAGTAATTAGGCGTACTCCTGTTTTAAATGTATATCCTATAACATATAGATGAATGCCACATAGTTTAAATGTTTACAGAAAAAGCATTGAATGATTAACATGTAATATAGTAATTTAATACCATTTAGTATATACCATATTTGATTGATGTATAACTAAGAAAATAATACACTAGAGTGGATAATTACTTTGGATAACACTAGAAATGATGGGTGTTTTAATGCAGCACTTAATTTAAAATGTTCAAGCTCTCTTGACTTGTATTAAATCAAAGTGAGTGGAATCATCACTGTTTAGTAGCATCAGTACCTAAATAGGATTAGGGTAAATGACTGATGAAAAGAAAGATTACTGAGGACATGTCTGTCAAAGAAGAAACTGATTCATTAGAAAGATTATTGATTTATTAATATAGCATTTCTCTCTTTTTTCAATGCTAAACATCCCAATATGTGATAAATAAAATTATATGTATCAAAACTTCTAAAAAGAATAAATAATAAAAAAATATTTATATTTGAAATCACCGTGTATATATATATATATATATATATATATATATATATATATATATATAATATAAAATAGACGTCCGTTATAAAATAATATTTATTTTAATTTTTTTTTTATACGAGTTATCTCATATTTTGAAAGAATTTCAAAATTTATCTAATAAGTAATTAGTGATGAAATCCACAAGTCTCTATGATTCAAACCCTAATCCATTCCTCGTACTAATGGGTTTAATGGGCTGAGGATGAATCTTTTAGGTTCAACATTCTGAGGAGATCTTATCACAAATTAAAACATGCACAGTTCACGATGATTCAAAGCATTCTGCGGTCCCCCAGCCTAAATAAGGAGATGAAGAGGCAAATAAGAGACAGGAAAAATGGAAGGAGAGATTGGCAGCCAGACACTAAATCAAAGCAGAAAAAGATTGCAGAATATAGTTGCTAAGCTTCACAAGGGAAAGATGAAAAGATTTGCAAGAAGAGAGAGGAAAAGCCCTTGCGGCCAGGACATTAATGAACCTTCAAATGAAGGTGCAACTGTTATTAAATTTGTATCTGTAATTTCTTATACATGCAAACGGAATTGAGTCAATCCTGATATTGATAGCAGAAAAGAAAGTTCATGCTTTACTAATTAACCCTCTTCTTCGATTTGCTTCTCTTCTCATTTTGTGATCCATAATAGTGTTTTCTGAGGCTGGGTAGCTTAAGACACTGCGAGAGGTGGGGAACACCCCGTGATATCTAACAGATGTAAGAACTCATCCCCAACAGGAGGAGAGTCCAGCCTGTTATAGGCCAAAGGTAAGAAATTGCAAGCGAAATTAGCTTCCCAGTAGACATGCCTGAACCGAACTTGCCAACTTCACTGAAGAAGAGAACGAATACTGAAAACCAGAGAAAAGTATTCATTCAAATTAGCTGTCAACTTCAGCTTCAACCAACGTATACCCTGATCTAACCAAGAGACAACCCCCGAAGTTGATCAAGTTTCCACAACTTCGTATTGCATTCTTTTGTAGTACTTGCGTTCCTTGTTCCCATATTAGTATTCTCCTCTAGAAGTCATCTGTGAATCATTTGAATGATACTTCCATCAATGATAGCGCTGACCAAAAAATACATTAATAAATAAACCAAAAAAGAACTTGAGCCAATTGGATTTAGCTCCATGAAATCTGAAGTAATTGAGCTACAGTCACTCCAAGCTCAATCGATGTTGCTGAATTGGAGCTAGAAATAATCGCTCCATTATGAAGATAATTAATCCAAAGAAGAAAAAAAGGAGCTGCTCAGGCTAAAACATCTTTCTGGCAGACAGCTGAGCATCGTGATGGATTAGAAAGCACTCAGTAGCCAAAAAAATAAATCACTACATAAGTTCTATTTGAGATGATTATTGTTTATTCGGGTTTTTGAAGAGGAACTGAAACTGAAGTCATCATTCCAGACCATGAATTCCAGAATTCAGAGGCAATTAAGCATTACAGCGGACAAGACAGTACTCGGTCACCAAAAAAAATTAACACCAAATTTTATTGTTTGTTTTTGAAATATTCAATAGCGAAAGCAGTTTTATTTTGTAGTCTGTTTTGGGAAATTATCAATACGGATTTAAAACAAAGGGAACTCCAACTTGAACTTTCATTCAAAATCTGAGAGATGTATATTCAGACACGAACTCTGAATTACTCGAGAGTTTTTCTTTGTCGTAATCGAAACATTCACTTACACTATGACATTACATCTCTTGAATGTTTCTAAAGCTGATATCAGCTTTACCTAGTCGCTTGTACTTTTATTTCACCCAAGAGGCCGTCTTTAGACTATCAGTACCTAAATTGAAAACTTCAGAGACAGACGTCAACAATTTTACCCCACATTTATGGCTTGCTGATCAGTCTGACAGACCGACGAAGACGACACCATTAACATATTAAAGGAAAGAGGTGCTATATATCATGAAATAACATTCACTCACAGGCAAAGAAAAAACAATAAACACAGGCAACACAGCCATAATTTATATTATATCGAACACAACATTATACCTACATACACCCACAAAGTGGACTAAATTAAACTTGATAAAGATCCATGTCCAAAATGACCTAAAAAACACTCCTTTCAGCCACAGGGATGAAATGTTTGGGGTTGATTCTACATTAGGACAGATGAGATAGCTCAGACTCTAGTCCCAGTCACTGGAACACCACCCTTCGGCATTGGTTCCCCACCAGCTCCTACGCCATAGTCGGTATCCCTGTAGCCAGGGCCATACCTGCTGCTAAACACTCCAGCATGCAGCAACAGGACATACAAGAGTTGAGTAAATGCCAAGATTATCATGAATGCCTCTACCATTCTCAGTCTCCAACCTCTGTGTCCTATGTTGATTTCTTTGCATGCCAGCCTGCCAAAAAAATAAGTACCAATGATGAATCAAGATATTTATACTTTCAGTTGGTGCATTTTTTTTTTTACACGAACAGATAGTAGCTATGGACATGTATCGTATACCCAAAAGCCAAAGCAGTGATGGCCCAAGCCATCAACGAAGATGAGCCAGCAGCAGCTAAACTGTCGTTCCTCCATGCTCTAATGTGGTTACCTCCTGCAAACTTCGATGCTATTCCAACAACAGAAGCTAATATAGCAAAGGTGAGAAAGAAAGGCGTTGCTCCATTCGGTCCAAAACCTGCAAAATTTGTTTCTAGTTAATACCACAAACAAGAAAGCAGAAAGAAGTATTCTTGAGAAAGCAAGAAAGAGGTTAAACTTACTTGGGTGATTAGTTTGGCCGTTGATATACCTATTAAGACACCAACTCGCAAAACCTAAAGCAATAGCATACATGATCAAGTTGAGAAACAGGAGTGGACCAGCTATGTTTCTGCCTACAGTTGCCATCTCTGATCTTCTACCTTTCCTTTTAAGCTTTTAGAATAGATGCTCGTCCCCTAATTCAAATTACCAAAACCAGCAAAATATCGTTCCCTCTTTGTGCTGCCTGCAATTGTTTTGGCAGGGATGATACGATACTGAAGCTAATATAGAGAAGCTTGGTGCACAGTTAGAAGCATACGTGTAAACCAATGAGCGCATCTATGCCTGCTTTGGATTACAGGTGTTATAACACTTGTCGACTTCCTAATCTTCTGCTTTTCATGAAGCCTTCTGTCTTGGAATCTCGAAGCCAAAACGGTGCATATCCATTTCTACTGTCTCGTCCTATAGATAAAAATCTACCCTTATTTTATGGCTTCTTGTTTTTAGATTTGTCTCCGCCAGTACATAAGGTCACCAAACTCCAAACATATGACATTAATCAACGGTTCACATTTATTTATTTAATCTATTTATAAATAATAAAAATATTATTCTAAAAATTCTGACACAATTATATATTTAAGATTTAATTAAATTAAATAAAATAATTCTACTATCTCGTTTCTATATTCTTAAATACAGTTTTATTTTTTATTCTATCTATTCGAATTTAGTATAATACCAAAACTATATAATAATAGTGAATTATTTTCTTTATAAAATCAATAATTTTATCCAGTGCAAAGAATGTTGATATTAAAAACAATTTTATATTAATATATAGTAGTAATCGCGTCATAGAAATTGTATTATTTGTAAGGAAATTGACATATATATATATATATATATATATATATATATATATATATATATAGATGTGATTTTGTGGAGATAAATCTTGAATGTTGTAGACAAGTCGAGGAAACAAGCCGAGTTTGGTCTAAAAAGATGGAACTTTGGCTTCGAGTTTAGGAAACATTACAGGCACTAGAAGGTACTTCTGGGTGGACTTTGCTTCGCTTTTCTTTTTTTTTGGGATAGTCTAAACATTGGTCATTGCTGCGGTGAGCACTGATTTTCTTTTTTTCTTTTTTTAAAGTGGTGGGCATGGGTGAGGTCACTTAGGTCTTGATGTTGTCTTAAAAGTAAAACTGATGTTCGTGCAGCAGTTGCTGTAGGTCTCCATTCATTCTGGACAGGCGCAACTCAATAGGGATGCGCCTTTTCCAGGTTATTTCGATAATTATGACGGATGACCGTCAATTTATTTCTACTAGAATTCACCTGTTAGTTGTTTTATGTAGACTAACAGTTTTAGTTTACAAACTAATTTGTTTTCTTTATAACTTTTACAAGTAATTGATTGATAATATTGTTTTATATACTAATTCAGGTGCCTTTTTGAATGTAGAGAAAATAAAACACTAGGAGTCCAATTGAAAAATGTTTGAGATGGTCTTTATATAAATTAAACTGACTTCACCAGCTCTGTCAATTAAATCTAAGCCTCATAATACTTGACTGAAATTTGCGAATTTAATTATTTTTTTTTATTCTACTATTCATATATATTAATAATGGTGAATTCGAGCATTTTATCAAGTCGAGTTCAAATTCAAAAGACGAGGTTTGATAAACTCATGTTTTTATTATTAGACTATTTTAATTTTTATATTAACTATATTTTAAATTTGTATAGAAATGAAATCTTTAATAGCTAGAAATAAGAGATTTTTATGAGAAAATATAAATAAATGAGCCTCCAATAATAAAAATATATGAACCAATCATTCGATTTCCATTAAAATTAACTAATGAATTTTAAAAAATATAATTTAGTTAAGATCAAATATTTTATAAAGTCGTGCCAGTTTACAAACATGAGGACAGTTTGAGCCTTCCAATGTTTGAATTCTATTTGGTTCAATTGTAACTGTATCGAACACAACTGTAAAATTCTAGATTGTCAAGTCATTTTTTCTGCACTAAATGAATTTTCGCTTTTACCACAAATATAAAAGGTTTGATTATCTCATATTCCATAGCATACGGCATATTAACTATTTTTTTTTTTTTTTTAGATATAGAAAAAGAAGAAAGTTTCAAAGAGGTAACGCTGTGAGGGTCTTGTTTTAGGAAATTGGCATGTTTTGAAGTGTAGAATTTGCCATTTCTTTCCTTAGCCGAATTGAAATTTTGAACTGTATAGAATTGCGACAAGTTTTGTTGTTCTGCAATTAATTGCGGGTCTATTATGGGGGCCCAAGAGTTAATCTTGTGGGCCGGATCGTACTATAACCCAGTTTATCAATCCAAGTTCAAAAGACGTTGTTCTATGTGGAGCTACTTAAGTTTTTGATAAATACAATACAATATTTATTACGAACGACAAGAAAGTTCCCCTTGTCTCTGACCCAAGAGTGTACTGATCTTTCATATTCCCTTCCTCATTTGGAAACTTCTTTTATTAGTATGAAAAAGAAACAGAAAGAAAGGCTCCATGAAGGAGTTCCTCACCTCATGGAGTTGAGAGGTCCAAACAGTGCCTAAATAAATGGTGATGTGAACCAAGTGGTTAACTGAACCACACGGCGCACACATATAAACCCACTAATTTATTGTTACTGGTTCGTAAATGATATCTGCTGTTGAATTATAATTAAAAACGTAAAATTTGTAAATCTTTTTAAATTAATTAATTAAATTCTTATTTTTTTCTAAATTATTTTTGTCAAATTATGAGAAAGTTAGATTGTCTTTCAATGGTGTATATTTCACGATTATTCAGATTTAACGAGGAAGACGGAGAGGATTCAAAATCTGAAGGGCTGGTTTAAATCTTTCAGTCGGAGAAAAAATAAAAAAATGTAAGATTATAAACTTTTTTTATTATTTCGTGTTAAATAACTTTGATCAAATAAAGTATGTGATTAGAATGTTAAACAAAACATCATTTAAGTTTTTTATTTTATTTAACTCAAAAGAAAGTAAAAAATTACTCTTGATCGAAAGAAAATAAAAAATTATATTCCAATTGAACGATCTAAAGTAATTTTATATATATTCTTCATTCTTTTGACAAAGATTAAAAGGGCTAGAATATATGTAAACTCTGTACCTTAATTTAATTTAATATATATATATCATGTCTAAATAAGGTCTGATAAAAAATTTATTTTATTTTATTATATTATTAATATTATTTGCAAAAAATAGAAGGAATTCCTAATGATTTTGTGCTAATCAAAAATGAAAACTATAATAGTAGTTGAGAATAGGACCTCACTGAGTTGGCAGGTAAATCAATGGTTGGTGGGCAGTCGAGCTTTGAAAATACATTACAAATATTTGAGCTCATCTGCCCTCAAACATTAGGTCAAGTCATAAATAAAATTTAAAATTTTATTTTATATTATACGATTTAATAATAAAATAAAAAGAACAACTGAAAATAATTATAATTTTCTTATCTAAAATGAAAATGTAACTTTTGGGGCATTTCCTGCGTATATTGTTATTCATTAATTAAATGGACAGAAATGTAATTCGGCTATTGAGGGTCAATCATGTAACTTTCTTTTAGGGTTGGACAAAAAAGAATATTATGGGATATGTAACATCATGATGATAATTATCTTCTCTTCTTTATTTATTTATTTATTTATTTTCTATTCGCTGAGTAAGAGAGCATTATTTTATTCTTTTTATTTATTTATTTATTTTTTATTCATTGAGTAAAAGAACTCAGTCGAATATAAAAATAAAATTAATCTTATTCGTTAAAATAAATATTAATAAAAAAAAATCTTAATAAAAGAATATATATTTTTAGAAAAATTTTAGCTTTTTCTTTATTTATATTTTGAGAAAATACGAAACGCCAAAATTATGAAAAATTATAACGGCGAAGAGTATATATTTTATGGTAATCAATGCTTATCATTTGTTTGTAAGCTAGCAATCAAATACTTGGGAATTTTAATTGAATTCTAATTTTATTCATAATTTTCATTTTTTAAAAATAATTTAAATTATATTTTTTTGTATTTTATCAAAATTTGAGAAGGAGACGAAGAATTTGATGCTTTTGATGATTATCGTATGAATATTTGTTTCTATTTGTGAGTCTCTTTTCCCTTCCAAAACTTTAATTTGAAAAAGAAAAAAACAATTATGAAGAATTGGAACTTCAAAACCCTACACCAAGTTTGGAACAAATTAACTATGTTTTAGAAATCATTACTAAATGGATTCCTGAGATTATTTAAAAATCTGGCACAATTAAAATAATATATAATATATAAAATATTATTTTATATTACATAATAAGAATGATAAAAAAAATTGTTTTAAAAATGGCAATAGACTAACTTTAAAAATTTAAGGATTTGTTTTTTTTTTTTTCATATCTTTTATATAATAGCTATTTATTTTTTTTATATATTTTTATATCAGAATCAAATAATATATAAAATTTCATATCAGATTTTATAGATTTAATATCTTTAATTATAAATTTTTTATTATAAATCTATGTATAATTTCTGTTATAAAATATTATATTATAAATTTTTGATGATATATACTGTCATATCTATTATCTATGGATTTTTTAGTTAGCGTGGCAAGAAAGCTTTTGATAGATCTATCTAAAATATAATGATGGATCTCTTAACAAGATTTAACTATTGGAAGAATGAGTATTATATTCTATCACATAAATTTATAAAAATTGATATTATTTTAATTGTATTAATTTATTAATATAATTAAATATTAATTTAGTTAATTATATATATATATATATATATATATATATTAGTTATCAATCAATTAAATAGATTATTTTTATTTGTTAAATTTATTATTTAATTTTTAATTTAATCAGTGATGTTCCATAATTATGAAATTTATCTATTTAAAATTAATTTATATAAATAATTAAGATTACATATAAATTTATTGACAATCTAAATTAGTAAAATGCCTATAAAATTAATAAATTAATTAAAACAATATCAGTTAATTATTCATAATTAAAAAATAGATTTAAAATGGTGGAATATTACAATAGCACTATAGCAAAATCCTATAAAAAAAGCTATTTTTACGATAAATTTTTTTTCAAATGTATTATTAAAGGGTCTTATATGGTACACCAATGCCTTATACTAATGAGTTATTTAATAATTTTAATATACTATAAGTTTACGGTACTATATAAATATATAATAATTGATATTATTTTTATTTTAATAATTTATTAATATAATTAAATACTAGATTAGTCAATTATATATGATATTTAATTATCGATCAATCAAATAAATTATTTTTTATTAAAAATTTTAATCTATATTTGAAATTAATTAGTGGTATTTAAAAACTATAAGATTTAACTATAAAATTTTAACTCCTATAAATAATTAAAAATTATTTAACATTGTTGCAAATCTATAGAATTTATTTTTAGATTTAAAATTTATATATTTTAAATAAAATGAAAAATAATTTAAAATTTTATCTAATTAAATTAGTGTAAAATTGATTATAACTAATATAAATTATAATAAATATATAAAATATTTTAAATGAATTTCACATTAGTAAATTAATATGTTTTATAATATTAAAATATTTTTTAAAAACTTTATTCTTATTTTACTTATTTTATATTTTTTAGATAAAATATATTGAGAAACGGAAAAATCTGCTTTGAAAAAATAAACAGACACATTTAAATTGCACAGTTTCCAACTTTCCACTCCATACGAATTTGCGGAGCTCCGATAGCTCACGATTTAAGGAAAAAAGAAATAAAGCTTTTCTCTATAGCTGAAAAAGTCGAGAATACCCCTCATGTCTTACGTGGAAGCAGTATTCCTGGAAACTTTTGGCTATCTCCAGTTTCCTCGTTTGCAACAGATGCGTTGTTGCAAGATGTAATAAATAAAATTCTTCCTTCTTTTCTTCTTTTTCCTTTTAATTTTATAATATGTTATTAATTGTTTTATCATGAATTCCTTTAAAAGACAACTAGTGGTTTTATTTCTAAAGATCAAGTGGAAAAGTTATGCTAAATGAAAAATTAATTTAATTGATTAGATTATTCAAAATTTATTTTAAATGAAATAAGCATTTACTTTTTAAAAATAAAAAATTACGTCAATTTTTATTTTTATAACAAATAAAAATATATAATTCACATTCTACGGACTATTCCTTATGTTAAAAAATATAATTAATATAATAATCACGGTTCTTAGCAAGACATTTTATGGATATTTTTTTAAAAGAAAACATAAATTTAGTGGAAGCAATTTTTTTTTTTGAAAGATCGATAATTCTATGAAGAAACCTTTCGATTATGATAATTACATCAATTGTTGTACGAATAAATTGCTATCTTGGCAATTAATAGAAAATAAATTATAAAAAATATAAATAAATGTCGATATTTATTTTTATTCTAGAAAAAAGTATTTTTTTAATTAGATTTTGGATCTAATGAAGGTATGGTCTTCTTATTATTATTCATATCTATATCGATAGTTGTTTATTCAATAGCACACATGATATGGACAAGTCATTACACTTACGAATAGTTGAGTTATTACATTAGTTATATTATATACATTTCCATTATCATTATATTCTCTATTTGTTATTAATTAATTCATTATACATATATATAAATATAAATATTTAATATTTAATATCTAGTTCAAGTCGTAAAAATATTTATTTTTGATAGTGAGAATTTGCATATTCGAATTATCCCTTTTGTATTATGTGAATTTTTGATTTCATGACGAATGTAAAGAATTAAATATTTTCATAGTCTTTAACTTATTATTCTTAATGTAAGTTTGCTTATATATATTTTTCCGTACATATATTCTTAATCTAGATGCACGTTTGTGCTTTCATAAATAAATGATAATTATTATCAAAATATTCATTATTTAGGGCAGCCTGAACTAAAAAGATTAAACACCTTTAAAATAAGTAATTATATGAGGGTGTATTTTTGAAGTGGCATAGTTATATAGATTAATGCATAACTATCATTAACTATTAATTATTAAATGTTAACTATTATAATTATTTCATCTAAAAAAATCAACACGTCACCAAGTCACTATAACGTCTATGTATGACTGAGTTTGCACAAGATTTTATTTTCATTTAGCATTATTAGAATCAAAGTTTTATTGAAGTCATTTTAAATTTCATCTTAAAACTTCCCTTCTTTTGGGAAATCTAATAAAAATAGTTAATAAGAAGTATAACTATTAAGCTAACAAATTACGTACTTAAATTTAATTCTCTTGATCCATAATCAATAATTAGTTCACTATAGATTTTAGATCTATTGTTAGTTCCTTAGGAATGAAGTCTTAAATGAGATATAGAATAAAAATAATGTTAGGATTATATATTATTAAAATTAGTCATTTATTCACGTGTTATATAATTATCATATAATTAATATATCAATATAATTGATATTACTATTATTTTAAAATAAAAAATCTATTAATATAATTAAAAAGATATTTTATTATTAAATATAATATTAAACATATAATTTAAGATGTTATTTTCTCAAATTAAAATTATCATCTAATTAAAAAATTAATTCATTAGTTAATATAGTATTAAAATAATAATTAATATATTATTTTTATAATAGAATTAGTATTATTATCTGGTTAAGAAATATTTATTGATTAATATAATATTAAAATATAATTACTATGTTATATTTTAGGATCGAGTCGATATTTGATTAGGAATGTAATTTATAAATCAATAATTTAATAGAAAAAATTATAAAATTTTACATAAATTTGAATTCCAATTATCAAAAATAAATATACATATCAAAATAAAAATCTTATATATTAAAAATTAAATATAAATGTCAAAAATTTAATTTCAATATATATATATATATATATATATATATTATTTTAACTGTAATATACAAGATGTATATTTTTCTCTCATAAGAAACAGTACATATTCTCTCCTAATACATGAATTGAGAGGATTAACACATATGTTTTTTTTTTTTATCTAATGATCTTTTGTGCTTTTTATTCGGCGTTTTATGAATATAATACATATATCCATTTGGACTATTTGCATGCAAATTACAAAGTTTCGATTTGGTACTTTTAAAGTTTTCATTTAATATTTAAAAATTAAAAAATAATTTTATAAAAAAGATTAGATGTCACATCATATAGGTAAAGAATAGAATAAAAGAATATGAAATTTTAATATTTTTGCAAAATATTCTACTTACCTTTCATATTTTTGAAGAAAAATCAATCACTATTAAAAGCAAATTAGTTACTTATTCTTTACGTATATATATATATATATATATATATATATATATATAAAATCTGACTAGTAATAAATTATTTATCATAAAAATTTAATAAATTAATAACTGATAATTAAAACTAAAAATTAGCCGAGCCCATATGAACATATTATTGTTCAAGCCCGGCTTAGTGAAATTATATTAGTAACAGAAAATAATTTCAATTTGAGATAAGGAAAGAAAAAGGTTAAATTTAAGTCACGCTCGAACATATTTATAATATTGATAAAAATTATTTTATTTATTTCTATTATAAATAATAATGAAAAACTAAAATAAATTTTATGAATATTGAAAATAATAGGAAAAAGCCATAAAGCATAATACTCTAAAATGATGAAAAGATTCCTTTAAAACACTAAATAAGAGCACTTTATTGTAAATATTAGTATCTAATGGAATAAAATCCTTAAAAGCTATTATTACATTTTTAAACTCAAAAAAAAAAAAAAAGAAATTTCACTATTGCCTTGCTCCTATAAAATAAGCATTTTGATAAATAACCTGCAAAACAATGTTTGGAGGTTTAAATAAATTCAACTGAAGTAAATCACGATTTATAGAAAAAATAACACACATATGAAAATTATACCCTAATTAAATATAAGATTTTCACTCTGATTTATAAGAGATTTATTTAATTTTATATTCATTATTAATATATACATCATTGTCTTGTTATTATTGTTAATATTTATTATTTATAACGATCCTAAAGACTAAGTTTTATCTTCTCAAGTTTAATTTTAATTTTTTAAAAAATTAAAAAAAATAAAACTCGAATCGTTATACTTTTTAGATGAGTCGAATCCGAATCAAATTCAAATTATTCATACAGCTTTACATCCTTAATTGAAAATATTTTAAAAAATCCGATATCTTGAAATCCTTTCCTAATTCAATTAATATTTTAGGATTCTTTCTCTTTTTGTTTAATATTTTTAGTTAATATATTAATTCTATTTCTAAGAAATAAAAAATATACTTAATTTAGAAATTTTTTAAGATTAAAATCATTATTCAATTAGAAAAGTAATTTATTATATAATAATTAATATAAACTAATATTAAAAATATAACAAGTATAAAAAATATTTTTTATTATTAAAAACTCTAGATAAATTATTATTGTTATATTTGTATGTAAAAATTATTCACATTATTCACAGCTGTCAAAAGTTTTTAGGGCTTAATTTTTGTCTATATAGATGCTATAATATTCAATTTTAATTTATAATGCAAACACAGTATATAAGTATTCTTATTTATTACAGATTTAGAAAACAAAAAGTAAATTATAGAAAATATAGAATACAAATTTTACGAATTTATATTATTAATATTTTGGTTTTCTCTTGTACTTCCATTCACCTTGTTTTTATTCTATTTCTCCCTTCAATAACTTTAGGATGGTTCTTATATTTTCTTATTATAGGAGAAGCAATTATCTAACCCATTCTAATTTACGGTTATGTTTATCATTTTAATTATAAATTATTAATAATAATGATTTAAAAACGACATATAATAACATGTAATATAAAATAAAATATATTTTATAATTAAAAAATTTATATTTCTAGTAAAAAGAAAATATGTCCAATTTTGCCCTTGAATTTTATATATTAAAATTCAAATTACTCCTTTTTATCTTTTTATGCTAATTTAACGATCAACTTTCTATTTTTACTCAAATACCCCCATTCCATAAAGTTTGTATTATAATTGATATACAATCAAAAGAAAAGGAGCATGGATTGAATAAAATATAATAAATCAAAATAATTATCTTAGTCAAATAATTTTACCTAAATTTAATATTTTAGATAAACTACTTATCTTTTTCTTTTTCCTTTTTTTCTTTCCATTCTCTTTCATATGTAATTTTTTAGCAAATCTTATATTAATATTCAAAATAAAAAATGGCTTTAGGCCTTTTACTAGTGAATCCCGGTAAAGCCTCTAGACGGCGTATTTTTTTAAAACGAAAAGACTTTACTAACCAATATCAGTCTTATATAATTTAAATACGTAAAATCACAACATAGAATAAGTTAAATATATACAATTTTAGGTTTATTTTTCAAATATAAAATCCTTTCTAATTTTTGCTCTTCTTTGAGATAACTATTGTGGACGCACAGTGTCAGATAATCAAAAAAATATTATTCCATAAGAATATTAGTGTTTAAAGAAACCATATATGTGATGAAATTTGTGGTTTTTAGGACATTTAACAAGAATTGACTATTTTTTAAATTTATATGATATTATTTAAGATCAAAATTTGCTATTAACTTTTATAGTAAAGAAGATTTGAACAATGAAAAAGAAAGAACAAGAGAGACCATAAGAATTTTTATATAAGTTTTTAAAAAATTATTTTAAGAAATGAGTAGCTATTATTAATTTTATCATTTTATTTTACTCTTTTATAATTAGTAATTCACCATTTTCATTCCTTACTACTATATTTATTTAATAAATAACATAAAATATTGTTGCATTATCTTTATTTTAATATAGTCTATTTAACACAACTCATCAATTAAAATAGGAGTTATTTGAATACAAATAAGAAGTTACATGTTAAATAGTAAAAGAAAAAACACTTCAGCCAGAAGACAAGGGGTAAAGTTGACTTTCCCTTATAAAATATAATTAATAATAATAAATTATTTCTAAAATTAATTAAATCGATAAATAAATAATACATATAAAATTTTAAAAATATATTACTCATCAATCACTCCTGCAATGGCCCACACATTATATACTTAAATTTTAAATATAAAAAGCCAAAATTTTATATATAAATAAAGAGTTATTTATCTTTTTCACAAACAAATTGTCTTTCTTTCTTAAAAAAAAAAAACAAAAACAAATTTTCTTTCTTTTTATTGTCTAAAACTTATTCTCATTCCCATTTTCATTTCCATTCCCTTTCTGAAAAAAAAAGAAAACCATGAAAGCACCTTGAAGCCTTCTTTCAGTGCAAAAACCCTGACAGAAACTTAAATTTCATGCGAGCTCTGTTGTAATCTGAATTTCAATCTTTAGACCGAAATTGAAATGGGATCTGTAGTCCCATTTCAAGACCTTAATCTCAATCTCTCTCCACCATGTCCGCCATCAACCACCGCCGTCTCCGTCGCAACACCGTCGCCGCTATTGATCCCAAAATTGGAACCCAAACTCGAACCACTAGACAGTCTAGTAGAAACACCTCTGCCACAAGAAGAGCCACAAGATCCGTTATTTCCCGATTTTACCCCTAACTTCTTTTCAAATACCGATAGTACCCCTACTCCTCCTCCCCCTCCTTCCCAATCCTCCATCGAGGAAGACAATGTATACTCCGAATATCACAGAATCACCGAACTCTTCCGCACAGCATTTGCTCAACGCTTGCAACAACAACAAAATCAACAGCAATACGCTGACGTTTCGGATGATTCTCGCGCAATCATACCACTAAATGACGAAAATAACCTCACAGTCACAACGAAACCGCACCGTCGCTATTCTAAACGCTCATCAGAGCTAGTACGTGTAACCGACTTAGGATTAGAAGACCAGCGATATTTTCGGGATGTCGTTAGACGCACACGCATGCTATTCGACGCGCTCCGGATCTTTAGCGTTTTGGAGGAGGAGAAACGGCGTGGTGAAGCCCTAGGTAGACGCGCGCGCGGCGATCTTTTAGCGTCATCAATTATGCGTGACCGTGGGCTTTGGCTTAACCGTGATAAACGGATTGTGGGGTCCATACCTGGAGTTGAAGTTGGAGATATTTTCTTTTTCAGAATGGAACTATGTGTTGTTGGTCTCCACGGTCAAGTTCAAGCTGGGATTGATTATCTTCCAGCGAGCCAGAGCTCAAATCGAGAACCTATAGCGACAAGTGTGATTGTTTCTGGTGGTTACGAGGATGATGAGGATTCTGGTGATGTGATTGTTTATACAGGTCATGGTGGACAGGATAAGTTTTCCAGACAATGTATGCATCAGAAGTTGGAAGGAGGGAATTTGGCTTTAGAACGGAGTATGCATTATGGTATTGAGGTGAGAGTTATTAGAGGATTTAAATATGCTGGTAGTTTTACTAATAAGATTTATGTTTATGATGGTTTGTATAAGATTCATGATTGTTGGTTTGATGTGGGTAAATCTGGTTTTGGTGTTTATAAGTATAAACTAATGAGGATTGTTGGTCAACCGGAAATGGGTAGTTCTGTATTAAGGTTTGCGCAGAGTTTGAGGACTGCACCATTGTCTGTGAGACCTAGAGGTTATCTTAGTCTCGATATTTCCAATAAGAAAGAGAATATGCCGATTATGTTATTTAATGATATTGATAATGATCATGATCCTCTGTGTTATGAGTATTTAGCTAGGACTGTATTTCCTCCTTTTGCATTTAATCAGGGAAGTAGTGGGACGGGTTGTGAGTGCATTGGTGGTTGTGTTGATGGTTGTCTTTGTTCGATGAAGAATGGTGGCGAGTTTGCTTATGATCAAAATGGGTTTTTGTTGAGAGGGAAACCGCTGGTGTTTGAATGTGGTGCTTTTTGTAAATGTCCACCAAGCTGTCGGAACCGGGTAAGTCAAAAGGGCTTGAAAAACAGATTGGAAGTGTTTAGGTCGAGGGAAACGGGTTGGGGAGTTCGGTCATTGGATTTGATACATGCTGGTGAATTCATATGTGAATATGCAGGGGTTATTCTCACAAAAGATCAAGCTCAAGTTTTCACAATGAATGGTGACAGTTTGATTTATCCCAATCGGTTTTCCCCAAAGTGGGCAGAATGGGGAGATTTATCTCAGATTTATGCTGATTATGTGCGTCCTACATATCCCTCAGTTCCGCCTTTGGATGTCGCAATGGATGTGTCAAGAATGAGGAACGTTGCTTGTTATTTGAGCCATAGTTCAACTCCAAATGCGATGGTGCAATATGTTCTGTTTGATCACAATAATTTGATGTTTCCTCACCTTATGCTTTTTGCACTGGAGAATATTCCTCCTTTAAGGGAGATCAGCCTTGATTATGGGGTGGCTGATGAATGGACGGGGAAGCTTTCCATTTGCAACTGAATAGACTTGAAGAGTTTTTGAAACTCTTGCATGTGTTGTAGCACAACATCCTGGGGACATGACGCTATAAGGTAAACCGAACCGCATTTTTGTATTTCTCTCATCAATTTAAACATGAGTTTGATTTGCTTTTTTCTTTATTGTTAGTTTGCAGCATTGTCTTCATCAAACAGAGTATAAATTGATTTTCGGTCTTGTAATTTTATTGCAGTCTAAAGTGTTAAAAAGAGTTAATCATAGTTTATGACTGTGAGGTAATATTCCTTAAACTTCATACTATAGTCAACAAAATAATAAAGCATAGTTTGGAGTCAGATACTTCTCTGTGAGACATAATTTTTCTTACTTTCTTCATGTTGCATGCCTTTTGGGCTTAAATGAATTGTTGCTATGTAATGATGAGAATTCGCTCATAGTTAAACAAGCATATTATTTAGGAGCTCCTTGGACTTTGGCATTCCCTAAAGTTCTTGTTTAGGGACGACAAATTCGGTAATTTTACTGATATTTGGAATTCTCTCAATTGTAATAGGAGTTCTTGGCATTACCTTTTCTGCCCTCTCTTTGTAATTAGAAAGGAATTTTTTCGGAAAAATATTTGTGCAAAATTATGTTTGTTAGATGATTTACATCCTTAATTATGTGTTCCTAGACGATTTAAATCCTTAATTACGTTTTCCTAGACAATTTAAATCCCATACATGTACAGCATAGATTCTAAGTGGTTTTTTCTTTTTGCTAAATAAGAGAGTTAGTGATGTGTATATATAATGTCTCCCCTGAGTCATTTTTGGGAACATGCTTTATTGCTATTGAGACTGGGGAGTGACCAATGAATTGTATTGTAATTTTTCCAATGTGTAATTAGGTCAAATAACTAGTCAATTTCAAGTAGATTAATGGTCATATTAGCTATACATAGAGTCAATTGACTGGACTAACTGGATTAGCATCAATGCCGATATGGACTACTGAAGGGGTTTGGTAAAACCAGAAAAATGATGGTTTACGGTTCTCTTGATTATATGTTTATTCTTTTATATGTACATTTCTACTATCTTTTCGAACATCTGTCATTGTTGATTGGATCACCATAGTCAGTCTGTATATCTTGCGAGTGATAAAATGTTTATTCAATTATGAGTGTTTATTGCTATTCTACAGATTCTATTTTATGTCTTCTTTCACCTTGCAACTTTTATTTAACATGTGTCTGCCCTGTCTATTTTGCCGAAATTGTCAGGATCACATTCTTTTGACTTGTATATCCATTCAGTTATCTATATAAGTGGAAGGATAAATTGTAGGAAACTGTTTTCTAAAAAGCTTTTGTGCTATTTGCTAATAAGCTGTAAATGGCAGATACTTTTTTTTATTAGTCTGTCTCATTTTAAATTTAAGGAATCAAATATATAGCTGATGACAGCAATGAGTTAAGCAGATTACAAGTCAAACAGCAGAGAGAGACAGATTTGGTGCTTTAAGTTTTTTTTAAGTGGCTTGATAGTTGCCTTATGTGCATCTTTGTGGAGGCTTAATGCACCACTTTGCAATTTTTTGTGTGCCTATTACATGTGTGGTCTTGTGTTGCATCTGTAATGGCACTATTTTCACTGCTTATGTGAGCAGCAGTAGGAAACGAATGATGGAACTAATTCCCTTGGAAACCATTTATATCCAAGGGAAAGTGGCACTGTCAAGTTGTATTGTGGCTTCCATGATAGGTTTGACATCGTTTCAGAGCAGTGCAGAGTGACATTTTGTTTGGATGGGAAATAAGAGGGAAAAGAAAATAAGTGAGGGAAAATAAATCAGATGAAAAGAAAATATTGAACATTTTTCTTTCTTGATCTTGTACGGATAGGACCTTGAGAGAAACAATATAATAAATGGTAGATTATGAAACTTATTGTTTAGCCCTGCTTGTGAAAGCTGAAATAGATAAGCTTTACAATGCACCACAAAAACCAAAATAATGAGGGCAGGTATGTCATTTTGAACATTTTTTCCGAACAGGCTGTAAAATTTCACGCTAAGCCACGGTCATGCTCCTTGAATAAATAAACAGTTCTCTGTTTTCTCTTGCAATCAAAATGTTGAATCTCTAATATTTCCTTGGTCAAGCAACCATATGCTCCTTTATGAAGCTGAGCAGCTGAATTTTCTGGATAGTTTGTTTTCTTTTTATGCGGGTGTTTATGGTGTTTTATCTTACGCAAAAGATATTGAGGTCTATAATAAAGTGGCTCTTCTATTCTGTATTATCTCACTATCCACGTTTTACTAGTGTGTCTGTGTAATTATAATTTAGTTTTTGATTGTTACCTTTTGGGAATACTCCAGCTATGAGTGTGTTGCACTTTCTATGATAATTTTATGATACTCCAGCTATGATAATTTTATGATACTCCAGCTATGATACTCCAGCTATGATAATTTTATGCACTTTCTATGATACTCCAGCTATGATAATTTTGTGTAGTCTTATTCTGAAGCTACTATGGAAGTGGATTACTCTGAATATTTATAGGTTTGTGTATAACAAATATATATCTTGAGGGGAGTTATAGGTATTCCTTATTTGTGTTCAAAAGCATGCTAAGAAATATGCATAACTTTAAAGCGAGAATTATTATTTTAGAGATATAACTCGAGCCTTTTCAGCCTTTCTTTTATCCTTTATTTGTCACAAGACAGATGAGTTTGTTCTCATGTTAATATCTTTTGCAGGTGAGATTGGGCAGTTGTTTGCCATAGTTTTCTGACCCCTATCCTGAAGTGTCTAGTCTTCATCATTTTGCCAAAGTTGATGCTGCCATCTTTTTATGGTATTGGACTATAGATAGCTTTCACCTTTTGCATATGCTTCGGTGGTTTATCTCTCTGTTTTCTTCCCTTGATCTCCAAGTGCTCAAGGCCGAGAGGTGCTTTGACGGTTCAAAATTGTTTTATTTTCCTAGTTTTGGGGGTTCGGGCCGGGGACGGGCAACTGGAACTGGGAATTTTGGGCTAATGTATGGATGCTGCTGTTGTGAAATCACCAACTCTGTAGACAATATAATCCTGTCAGTGGAACTATAGGAAGAAGCCATGTACCCTCTAATACCATGGGAAAATATTTACCATAAAGGCCTTTTGCAAGCTTGTATGCAAGACTGTATGAACCTTTTCTTTGTACCTAGTGGCTTGTATATACCAAATTCAAATTTTATAAGCTTGTACAGGAATTCCATCAATGTTTGCAGAAAAAGCTGTGAATACTTTTGATACTTTTTAGTTGTTTTTCTTTAGTAAATTAGGATGTTGGCGGCCCTGGTGGCTGGTTTCATGATGGCAGAGATGAAAAGAGGTTGTGTGGATCTTTCCATCATGAATTAGAGATCAACATTCTTGGTCTTAGGTAAATTCTGACAGGTAACATATTTTAACGTAGTCTCTTAATGTCCCTGAATAGATCTTTGAGAGCTCTCAGAAGATAGGTTTGATTCTTCTCTCTTAAATCTAGTTATTAGTTTCTGAAAATATATGAAGAGCTGATTGGAACGGTTTTTAACTGTTAATTGTTGTATAAAATGGTTTTATCCATTCGATTTTTTAAAAAGTATTAATTATTTTTTTTTTTGAAGAAATATTATTAACATTATTTTTTTTTCCAATGAGCGGATTTGGCCCGCCGGCTGACTAAAATTTATAAAATTTATTTAAAATAAAAATTAATTTAAAATTTTATATGTTTAAATTTATGTAAAATAAAAATAGATAGACTGTTCAAATAAATTCTATCAAAATAGACATACTTTTTAAATAAATTCTACCAGATTTTCCAAATAAATTCTAAATTTATCAATATATTTTTTAGATCAAAATGCTTTTTAATTTTATTATTTAATGAAATAATTTTTTAAGGAATTTAAATCAAAAGAGAGGAATATACATATATATTGTCCAGTTGTATAGTATATTAGCAGGCCAGGACGTGCTAATCAGGAGTGGACGAATCAAAGTCAGTTTCTGCAGCGACAGAGATGGACGCAGTTATATATATATATATATCTTGGATAAAGTACTTTTGTTTTCTATGAAAGCACGGTGGCAATATTTACACGTATACATATGGAGACAACTTCATGTGATGTTTGCAACTTGGCATCAACCATTCCGAGCACAAGGTCATCAAGCTTGAGAGGTCCCTGTTCCATTCTTTTCTAGTTCTCGTAGTCTGGCTCGTTCCATCTTCCTTTTCCGCCATTCCTCCAAGGCTGATGATATCTTATAGATGTTAGTAACATCATCATGACTATATATGATTGACAAAATACACAATTTTTTTTAAAAATTATTTCAGCATCAAGCAGCAAAAGTTCATGAGCTAAAATATTATACAATCATTCATCAGAAACTGGCAGCTAAGGTAAACTTCTAGAGAACCAAGACATTCCTTCCCAATTGAAAAAACCCATTAATAGCTGAGGTAACTTCTAGGGAGAGAGAGCGAGAGAATAGGGGGTGAGTCACCTTTCAAGCTGGCAGCATCATTAATAGCACGGAAATCCTTTAACCTCTTTGAAAGATCAACAGCAGCAGTTTGCTTTGCATCTTTCTGTTGGACTGTTTCTTGTTCTACATATGCTTCTTGTTCAATTTCCTTCACCTGCAAATGCAGAAAGATTCAACTACTCTGAGAAATGAATTCCAGACCATGAAATTTTTGCTGCTCATTTATAGCGAGTTGAATGGAAGAATACATTTCAAACTACATATAACACAATACATAAAACAGTAAAAAACAAAACAAAAGTAAAGAACTTTATGCTCAAAGTTATTTGGTGGCACCTGCAGAAAACTTCAATTAATAATATATAACAACTATATTACATTTTTAAATCCATTGACATACTCTTTTTATCAGTTTCCAGGGTTGCATGGCAATGCGTATCTCTTCAGACTCCTTGACATAGCTCAGTTGAACTGCATTTTAATTTGTTAAACATTAAAACAAGGCAGCTATATGTCCACGGTTCATTGAGTTCAGAAGCATAACAAAGAAAGAAAAAGAATGCACTGAAACCTAGAATATAATGCTAATCGTCTCTTGAAAACAGCAATCTTGAAGAGTCATGCCATGCCTTAATCTCACGTCAAGTAATATTCTTTTACATATGTTCAGTGACTATAGCTTGAATAAACATTCCTTTTGGAAGTCGACGAAGATATGAGCCACTAAAAGCCTTATGGCAGCAAACTAAAGCGCGCACCAGATTATAACACTTACAGGTGCTTTCTCCATCAGTTCCTTGCTTTATCTAGTCACTTAAGAGTGTAATTCCTGAAGCATCAAGTAGTAAGAGCGTTTGCAATATTCTTACTAATTGAAGGGATCAAGTTCTAGAGGCCAAACTGATAATAAAGGTAAAATCTTGCAAAATTTTGTTACAATTGTGCTGATTGTAACTGTACTGATTTTCATTTTAAATTTCAAATTAAAAAGCTATCAAATAAATTAATTGGTGCTGAAAGATAAGCCATGGAGAATAACACAAACGTTAGGCTTTAACTAGAATAAAGAGATTTAGGAAAAGACAAGAATGAAAGGCATGGATGATATACCACAAATTTAGCTTTTAGATAAACATTCATAAGCGAGTAAATTATCCCTTTTCAAGTATCATTCTAATTTTATACTGCAGTGAAACAACATAAAAAGGATCTCATGTGCAATAATGCTTATGTATAATGATCATAACATGGTCTAACACATCCTTTTGCATCTAATAGAAATGCGGAAAGTTCTAAACTAAACAGGATCTAGCCATATAGGGAAGCTGAATAAGTAACAAGGTAATAAATCCAAGCAAAAGGTGAACTTTCAAATAGTATTAAATGTTGGGTTTTGTAGGGGGTGACTCATCCAACATCCAGACTTCATCATTACTGGAATATATGGGGTTTAAATAGAATCCACTGATATTTCGATTTTGCAATCATATACTCAGAAACACATTGGACTAAATTTTCAGCTTTGAGGTGTTCTATGAATTTAATATTATATAGTGCTTCAATTGCAGTATGCAAATTAAGATATTCAAGAGTCTTAGAAAACCCCAAATTGTGGATCAAACAATTGTCAATGAACAGCACATCAGACAGTCTGATAATCTCCACAATCAAGTTTGATATGCATTAAACAGAACCTCAACAAAAGTGGGTTTAAATATTCATCACAAAAGTACCGAAAAGGAAAACTTCAGTTAAGACCATCATCAAAATCGATTACCCAGAAGACAGATAAAACTTCAAAAAATAAAAAATTGAGCCACTCGTCTAATAGACCCATATAAGCAAATACCCCCGATAGTTCAGTATAAAACAAAAAATCCAATCGATATTCACATACAGCAGTTGGTATTTGATATTCGAAAAAGAGAGGGAATAAGTGAAAATTGCCTGAGTTAAATTGGTTAGATGATGAGATTCTGTTGTTGCGAGAAGAAGCAGACGAGAGAAAGCCCTGAAGCAAGAAAAGGGCAGTGATCAAATTCAATACTGTTAACATAATCGTCACATTCTTGAACGATAATCTCACTCTCCATGATTGTTGTGTCTCCATTTCTATGAGTTGGGTTCACAATTCACAATCTCTCGGAGAAGGGTTTCTTAATTTCTTCACCAGAGACCCAAGTCAACCAATAAATTAGTTGGTAATTTATTTCTACTTTGGATTGACCTCTTTCTTTTCCTCCGAATTCTCCTGTAGGTGGGCTGTAGTGTCAGACTTTTTAAGCCCTTTAGTGAACATTCAACCGCAACACAAGCTTTCCTTTTATTTTTTTTTCCTTAATAACAAAAATAATTCTTATATGAATATATTTTTCTTTTATTTTATGTTAATTTATTTTACTTTTTATACTCTAGTGACTTTTTTTTTATGTGTTTATTAAAAGAATATATAGAATTTAAATTAAATTTATATAAAATATTTTAATATATAATTTTTATGTAAAATTACATACTAAAATATTTTTATATAGATTTAAAAAAATAATAATTTTGATATAAATTAATCTAAAATTTTATATTTTTTAAATAAATACATAAGAGTAATAAAAGTCACTCCAAAATTGACTGTAGGTTCTTTATGTGACATTACCCATATAATCGTTTTAATAATTGGAGCTGCTTCAAACTCTGGCATTTTGATTTGAAAAGCCTAAGATAAAATTGAATCCTTTCTTCAGCTTATGCCATTTTTTTTGCATTAATTGCATAATCAGATTGAGTTTCTTTCTTCTTTTTTTTTTTCAATTTTAATTCTAATCTGTTGATTGTTTGTTGTGTTGGCTTTTACTGAAAGAGGGAGACTGGGAAAGGTAGAATATTGAAATATTGAACAGTTCTGCTAAATACTGATGCAGAATCGTTTCATTTTGGAACAAGCTACGCACGTTACATGTCCTTTAAAGCTTTTCTTGTGGAATAAAGTTGGAAAGCATCCCTGGTGCATATTGGTTACACCTTTTAGGGCATTTACTCTCTTACTCCAATTGATTCTCCACCGCTGTAGCTTCATCGTTTGTAATCTTTGCCAGGCTTCTTCCCATTATAAATTTAACACACTAGGGTTTGAAGTTTCAAACACCAGCTTTTAGAAAGTTTGTCAGCATTTGAGACATGTAACAACTAATCGCAAACCGTTATGATTCAAAAGCTGAAATAAACGGACACTAATGGAGACCAAAAGCACACAAAGACCAGGCTGCAAGGGCAACATTTTACTAAACTGTAACTTGCCAATTGATAACAAGCAATTCCACAAGCTATATATGGGGCCTCTAGCTATAGTGCTTCATGGCCATGAATCTAAAGGAAAAAAATAAGAAAGATCATATCGTCCTACCTCTTCAATCTCACCCTTTTTACAAATATGTCGGGTTATCTTCCATCCATCTCGGAAACGGACATGCCATTTATCGACCCAGTTTTCATGTTTCTTTCACTTGGGTTCATCGTGACACTGTTCTCTCCTATATAAAATGCTGGCTGTTTCGGCGCCGGCAATTGCTGAGCCTCATTTGTTAACATAAATAAAACATCTGACATGGTCGGCCTATCTCGAGGACTCCGCTCAACGCATAGCAACCCCACGTGAATGCATCTCAAAACTTGATCTTCAGAAGCTGAATCTCTTATAGCCGGTTCAAGTATTTGTAATAACGAGTCCTCTTTCCACAATTCCCATGCCTGGAACACATGAATTCATATTTCAACTGTATACGTGAGAAACATGGTAAAATAACAAAGATAGATGTCCTTGCACTTCAGGATATAAGATTAAGTGGACTTACATAACACACAAGGTTGAGCGGACGGTCATGATGATAAACATTATGATTCTTTTTACCACTTATAATCTCCAATACTAATACTCCAAAACTGTAAACATCAGATTTGATAGAGACAATGCCCTCCATGAGATACTCTGGCGACATGTATCCACTGCAAAATTTTGCAGAATATTGTTAATTCTAATTCGTGCAACTTCAGACAATATTACTAAAGATGAATAATCTTGGAATTTGCACGTACCGTGTTCCAACAAGGGTCCATGTATTTGCTTCAGACTCATTCTGCCTAAATATTCTTGCCAAACCAAAATCAGATATCTTTGGGTTCATATCTTTGTCAAGTAAAATATTACTAGCTTTCAAATCTCTATGGATTATTCTCAATCTCGAATACTTATGGAGGTAAAGAAGACCTTGAGCTATTCCTTCAATGACGTTAAGACGCCTGCTCCAATCTAATACCTCCCTTCTTGATTGATCTGTTAATTTTGAAACCACAAGTCATACATCAAATCATATGTTCCGGGTGTGATTTTAAAACATGGTAACATAAAGGAAAAAGCCATACCACCGAAGATGAAAGAATCCAAGCTCTTATTGGGCATGTACTCATAGACCAACATTTTCTCTTCCCCTTGGATGCAGAAACCTAGGAGCCTTACAAGATTCATATGCTGCAATTTAGCTATGACTATAAGCTCATTTTTAAACTCCAGTAGCCCTTGTCCTGATTTACTTGACAGTCTCTTTACTGCTATTTCTTGTCCTTCAGTTAATCTCCCCTGATCATTCATGAATTTTTTATGTAACATCAATCATTATGTTCTCATTAATTTCTAATAGTTAGTCTAATAAGTTTACCTTGTAAACAGGTCCAAAACCACCTTCTCCAAGTTTGTTGTGCAATGAGAAGCTATTGGTAGCAGCCATAATTTTTGCAACATTATAGATCTCTAGATTGTGGCCTCTGTTTCCATTGTTTTGAAGCTCATCTACATCCGTTGCTCTATCATCTGTCATCAGCTCTTTCAGAAACTTCTCTGTTGCCATTCGTTTCATTACACAAGTTAAAGTTGCACTTCTGAGATTTTATTTCAAGTTTAATTGTCTGGGGGAAAAATATCTTACCTTCTACTCTAAGTCTCTTCCATCGCAAGTACAAGAAGACGCTCATGAACGCCAGGATTAGGGCAATCAGTATACTAATTACAATCCATATCCATGTCTTTATTGCTGGGTGGAATAAATTAACAAGTTAAGAACAGATGATAACGATATTGATGATGATAATCAACTCCCTGAAAACGTTAAAAGATGCTGATTTATATAGAAGAAGAAAAGGATATTGCTTACCTTTATCTGGCGGCCCTGGAATAATGATGTAATAGCTTGATTCACCTCCTCGTAAATCTTTGTTATAAAATGGTCCTTTATACAGTATGCAAGCAGTGCCACCATTTGATGACATGAATCCAGTACATGCACAATCTTTCCAACATGAGTCTTGGCAATTAATAAAGCTGAGATTTGAAAAATCAGTAAGCGCAGACGTAAAATAACCAGCTCTTACTGCGAATCGATCCCGATTTCTTCTGCACTCTGGGCCTAATTCCCATTGCTTGCACCCAAATTTCGTGTTACTTCCGTCGCAAAATTCGGAAGTCACCAAGGAAGGTCTCCCTGCATCTTCTTGTATGTTCCCTGTGTAATCAAGAAACCACCTGGAAAACTTCCTGCGGTCTTCAGGTGTCTCTTCATCAACGTAGAGCGTATAAAAAAGGTATTCTTCATCTGGGTTCGATACAAAAGTGAAATTATAATTTTGATTCACCGAATCCAATTCCAAGAAGTTAGGGAACCTATTATCAGGAGTCAATACTCCGCTGGTCCAAAATAAAACTCCTCGTCGCCTCACTGCAATCTGGCGTTGACTAGTGTCCCACTCCAGAGTAAAACCTCCAGGAATTGGATTATCTTCAGCTTGCCATGATCTAAGTAACCATTTCTTTCCCGTCTTGTGATTGATCCCCAATTTCATGCCTGGCAAAAGGGTATCTGTTGGATAATCGAAACTTTGCCACAATATGCTGCTGGAGTTGGCTTCTTTCAACACAAAATTTCCATTGTCAAGTAAGACGGCTGTTAAATTTCCGTTGGAATTATATCCTGAGAATAATTCAATCGGTTTCCCACCTTTCCGCACAATTTTCAGCGTTCCAGTTAGATTATCAATTGTAAGAGCTCCTGAATCTTCCACAATGGGTGCGTCTCTGTTGGCTATCCAGAGAGGATGGCTTGTAATCATATATCCGTCCAAGGCGGTGTAGTTTATTACCAAGTACCTGCCAGTGAATCCTAAGGTGAAGAGCCCGTTTCTTGAAACAAGGAGATCTGTAGCATTGAGGACATGGCCCTGGTTAAGTGAGGAAGTGGTTAAAGAGTGCGAGAAAATAAACATGGAGAAGAAGATCACAATCAGGCAGAATGTATACAGGACGAGGATGCCTTTGCAAGCCATTAATTGGGGGCTGAAGGCTGTTAGTAACTAAGAAAATGTTTTACTTTTACAACCCATTTATAAACTCACTGCACCGCTCAATCATTGCCATACAAACCACACACTATTAATCTACTACGCTCGCTCTTAATTTGCTAAAATAATCTATTTATATTAGTGATAGTGATAGTGATGTAGCTACTTAAGTTTGTTTCGTATTGCTTACGCAAAGTGAATACTTGGGATATTATATTACCACGTGAACTCGAGACACGTCTTTTAATTTGTTAAGTTTATGTCCAAGACAACTAACTTGGACAAAAAATGTCACTGATGACTTTGAACACGCCATTAGTTGACTTACTCATGTCAATCAGGATCCAGTCCAATCAAAATAAATATACTTGTGCCTGCCAAATCGAGGATATTACCGTCAATAAGATGAGTTTAGTTGTACCGGATAATTCCTACTTGTGAATGATTATGGCAGCTCCTCTTCTGTCATTGTTCCGAAAAATCAAATAATAAGACATCTAATAATATATACTAGAGTCTGTATTTTTATTAAAATCTTATTTTAAAATAACATCTTTGAAATGGAATAAAAATCTATGTTATAGTAATTTATTGTGCAAGGAATATTTATATTATCAAAAATAAACTTACATTATAGAAAAGGAGAATAAAATGAGGTGTACTTAAGAAAAGAACAGTTATAAACCATTGACTTTTAAACAAATAGAACGTTAATAACATATAATAAATTTTTTAATTCTAAAAAATAATAATATCGATATATTGATTTATATAAATATTAAATAAAATAATTTTATATTATTACATTAATAAAATTTTTAATTTTTAAATATTAAAGACATTTAAATAGTTTGCTATTATCTTTAAAAATTTATAAAATTTTTATATTAACTATTAAAAGTCTTATTAAATTGTAACTATCAATCTGATTTTATAATCAAGATAATAATAACGACTGTGCAATACACCGGTAAACGGCTAGTATATATTAATTTCTGAGACTTAATTTTTTTTTAACATATGTACTTAATTTTTGACACATAAAATTCAAGCTTATGTGTCAATTTGTGGTTTCTTTTATTAATTTATTGATTAATAAGTTATATTTCTAATTAAACATTAATTCTAATTCTAAAAATAATATATTAATAATAAATTAGTTTTCTAATTGGATAATAATTAGTTTCTTAATTAGATAATGATTATTCTAAAAAATAGCATATTCATTATATATTAACTAATAAATTAATTTTCTATTAAATAATAATTTCAATTATAAAAAATAATATATTTAAATATTATATCCACTAATAAATTAATTTTAATTATATAATAATTTCTAATTTTAAAAAATAGTAATATCGATTATATTAATAGTATTAATTTATAAAATATTAGAACTAATAAATAAATATTTTAAAAATAATTTTTATATTATATCACTAATAAAATCTTTGAAAAAATTAAAGACAATTAAAAATGTTTATTTTGCTATTATTTTTTAAAGTATTGTAAATCAAATTAAACATCAAAAGATTTATTGGATTATATTTATACACTTAATTTTATAATAAAAAATAATAATAATGGTTATAGAATACACGAATAAACAATTAGTTATAATATAAATTTATTGATGATTTTTTTTTATCTTTTTTAATAAATTAGTTTTGATATCCACACAAAACCTATATAATATTAAATTTAAGTGCTAAAAACATTTCAGGTCTTTTTACACTAATGGAGTAAGAATATTAAATTTTATATATGACTTTTTCAAATATTTTGAAAAAAATTGGTTGATACGTCGATTTTTTATGGACTACACAATAAAGATAGTCAGCCTCTTACATTACATAATAAAAGTAATTAGTTTCTTATACTTATTATAAAGGTAAAAACTTATACAGCGAATTCGAATATGAGACATCTCCTTCCTAAAAGGATTGAAATACCTGATACTTCGTTAAATAACAATGCTACATCAATCATTAACCAAAAACATTTTTGTAGGTTGAAAAGAGAAGTCACCTTTTCTTTCTTTCTTTCCTTCCTCCTTTTCCTTCTCATGGATAAACAATATAAAAAATCTTTCACAGCTAAATCCACTTGAAAAAAAAATAAAATAAAATGACATAATTGTGCTAAAGTGAATTGATTTCCTCCGTTGTCATTGGTTTTTCTTTTTGGGTTAGTTCCTAATTCTTTTTTTTTTTTTTTTTGTTTGAGATGGGTTTTTCAGTACTACAAATGTAGTGTTGAATACTAAATATGTGTCGCATTTCTTGGTGCATGAGACCAAAGCAAGAGTAGTGCAGAGATTGCGGATTGATATTCTGATTTGAATTTTAACAGTGTCCATTGGTGGTCTCATTTCAAAGCAAAAGCTGGCTCATTGTTGCTATTATTTCACTTGTTAACCTTCCAATTCTTTAAGAAAGCATTTCTGTTTGGACTTGGTGGTGGTGAGAGAAATAGAAAAGAAAAGAAAAGAATGAAGAGAATGTCTGATTTTCTTTTGATAAACAAAAAAATAAATTATTAAAAACATTAAAAGGTGTATTTAATTAAGACTTTTAATTTTTTTTTAAACGAGTTATTTTTAAAGAGTTGATGAATTTTTAATAATTTTTACAGAGTTTATAATTTTATAAATGCTTTTTACAAATTTTACTTAAAAATATTTTTATAGACACTGATAAATTTTTATTGATTTTCGTATATTATTATTTATCTGTTATTTAATTATTTAAAAATAAATCTAATCATTCTATTTTTATTACTTTCTTCATCTTTTTATTTTGTATTCACTATTTACTTTAAATATTATTTCATATAATATTATATGCAACTTTATACACAAGTAATAAATATCATTTTATTGTTGTGTCAACTTTATATCATTTTTAAATTTTTTATCCCACAATATGAATATTTTTTTTGTTAAGATAATAATTTTTTTTAAAAAGAAATTATCTTATTACAATTTATCTCTGATTAAACCACCAAATTTTGTTATATTTTATTTGTTACTTATTTGATAAATACTTAAACTAACAATAATCACGTCTACTAATTCATTGATAAATATTTAAACCGACAACAATCATGTTTACCAACATAAAAGAATTATCTTTCTAATAAAATCTGAAAGTCTATATATGGTGGAGTTGTTTGCTTAAAATAATTCACTAAATGCTTCATTTAAAATTTATATTTTTATAATGACCTTTTTAAAATTAAACTAAAACTTTTAATTAATTTTTTTGTATGTATGAGCACAAGCAAATATTATTAATATGTAATTTTTAGCTTATAAGTCTTATCCAATTTCTTATATTTTTTAAGATGGAGAATACAGTAAAAAGAAATGAAGCCGACAATACATGAGAATTTGAAAAGAAGAAATATGAGTTTTTTAAAAAGAAAGTCTATTGAGATCTTGAAAATATGTGAAAAACAAATCCTGAGAATTTTTATTTATAATAATGCATAAAAAATTATTAAAAGTATATATCTATAAAAAGTTAATGATTTTTTGAATACTAGCTTATTTTTAAATATTTTTAAAAAGTTGTAATTAAATACCCTTTACTTTTATAGACTTTTTAAAAGTCTTTAAAAATCAATTTAATACTTCATGACTTATAGAAAGTCTTTTAAACTTACTATAGAATACGCCATGACTTTTAAACTCCATAAAAGTCTTAATTGAATACACCATTTTTAATAAGTCTTTAAATATATTTTATATAATAATAAATCAATTTTGAATAAATGGAGATACTATTGGCACTAACAAGAAAACGTCTAAAGAACTGTATATATAATTAAGTCGAAAAGTTAAAACTACAACATGAAATTTGAATCAATCTTCGACAATGAAATAGTATTTACCTTGAAAGTTTAGTATTGTTTCGGATGGTTAGTGAAAGTTTAATTTTTGTTTAGGAGTTTAGATAGAAAAGTGAAAAATAGGACATGGGAATCTTTAGCAATGAGAAAGTAAGGTGAGATCGACACAAAATAGATTACTCGATTATCAGTATCACACACTAAACTATCTAAAAATTTCATATATATTATATTAATATTGATTTATGTTATATATAAAAAAACAAGAAAAATTCGTATATCTATTAATAATATATAGCTAAGTTTACACATTAATATTAAACGATTAATACACAGTACTTTGTATTTTAATATTAATAAATAAATGTCAACTATCTATCCGTTTTATATATAGCTGGATATATACATCCAAACTAAATAAAAAAATAAATTTAATAATAAATTATGTATATTAAGTTTTTGTCGGTCAAATTAAAAATAAAAAAAATTAATTAAATATATTAAAATAATAACCGAATCAAATTAACGGATTAGAAATTAAAAGCGATAAATTAACTCAGATTCCAATTTGATAAAGTAAATCTAAAAACGAGTTTTTAATTAATCAGAATATTTAATGCACAATCACTTTATTATCAATTTCATATATTAATTACTAGCAATGAGCTTGAAGTGGAAATCAATTATATTGTTTTTATGTAGAAAGCTTTACAAATGGAAAATCTTAAAACTTCTTAAGAAAAGAGTGATTTACAGTTATTATAAACTTCTAAGAAGACTTAACATGTTATCATGCAAATCTTTCAACCAAACACAAATGTATATTTTCTTTATATTTATATATTCTTACATGACAATTGACAAGGAAATTCCCATGTATCTGTTTCAATGCATGTGGAGAGCAGAGGAAAATATCAGCACCTTTAAAAGAAAAATAAAAAATGAATGAATGAACAGTAAAGTGACACGTAATCTCAGAAGACTATTTTTCTGATTTAATATTTATTTTTTAATTTATTTATAAACTATTTTTCTAAATTTATTTTTAGAAAAAATATTTATTCACTTAATTTTGAATAACATAATTTTTAAAATTAAAGTTAAAAAAAGAACTTCCGAAATTTAATGTCAACCCGCAGACATAGTCGGAGAAAGAGATGTGAAGATATAAAATTGAATGGAAGAAAAGAAAAGGGGAAAGTATATAAATATTTACTTAGTAAAGTAATTGTCATGTAAGAGAAAATACCGATGCAATAATAATAATATTTAAATATAAAATAAAAATAATCCAATTTAAGTTTTTTTTTTATATTTAAATTTTATTGAACAAATTTTAGTACAAAAAAATAAATTTCAAAACTAAACCACCGTGGCCACATTAGTAGTAAAAGATTTTATATAAATTTTAGTGAAAAAAATTAATTTAATTTAAATTTTAAATTAAAAAGAAAATAATGAAATTTATAAAGTTATTTTAAGTAAATAAAATTAGGCTATTTAGAAATTAGAATTTTAATATTTATGAGATTAGCAATTTCATTGAAAATGACTTATTAAAGATATGAGAAATTATTAAGCCAATTTTTATCATATGTAGCTTTAAGCAATTACATTGGTTTAATTATAATGTTGCGTATTAAGGAGAATTAAATTTCATTTCTTTTTTCAACGCTGCCGTTTCAGCACTGTAATACAGCAAAAATGTAAAACTGGCTTTGATCTAAACTGTTTGTTCAATTTTTACATTGGAGCAACAGAGAAATTTTGAAAATCAGAATGGAGAAGATAGAGGAGGCAGTGGAGAAGGTAAAGAAAGAATGGGAAGAAGCATATTCTAAAATGAAAGATCACATAAAAGCAATTGAGGGCTATGGCAAATCAACCAGATTAAAAGGAGTAGCCTCACAGGAGGAGACTGTTAATTCCCTTCCAAGATTGAATGGGTTAGCACAAGATGGTTTAGCTGTACTCCAATCTTTACAATTTAAACTCGATCTTCTTGCCCCTCAGTTACCCACTCATGAGGATGTTAATTCTGCTCAATCCTTGCTCGAATCCTGGAAAACCCAATTCCAAAAGTAACCACCCACTTCTTACCTTCATTTTCATTGTTCAATTGTTTAATTTTCATTGAAACGTTCAATTTTTATTGATCTTCTCATTTTGTGAATTAGTTTGCGGTTGAGTTTGAGAAATGCTAATTTGCAAGCTAAGGCTAACATGAGGAAAGCTGCTCAAGAACAGGTAAATAAATTTGCTTATTCTTTTTCTTCTCTTTTTTTTCCCTGCTTAGTGTGTTTGATATAAATGAATTCCAAACTTGTCATATTTGGTTTGATAGAAAATTCATTAGCAATTCTACATTTTCAACTCTACGGAGTTTATCATGTTTGATCTAGGTTGTACCAAAATTGATAGAATTTGCAAATGCCTTCTAAACCATCAAGGCTGAGAAATTGACTAGACTAGAGTACTCTTAATTAAATTGTTTCTTTAGTTGAATTTATTTGTTTTTGAAATGAATTCCATATTGGATTTGAACCAAACACAAGTTAATGTTATTGCTTAATGGAGGAACAGAGTTTTGTTTAGGCATGAAAATGTAAATATGAATCGTGCTCAAACAGATAAGGATAGCAGTTTGAATGATGTGATAATGATTTTGTAAATAGTAGAGGTAGACAGGTGATTGGGAATGTGAGAAGCCTAACCTTCTGAGCTGTTTTGTTTTTAGCTGTGTTGACAGCTTGTTCTTGGGCTAGATTTCTTAATTCAAAGCTCCTTTTTGGCATTGTTTAAAAAGAATTAAGTTATGAGTGTGTTTGATGATTAGTTAGTTGATGTATTCAATCTTGGGTGCAATACAAATGCATGAATTCCCACACAGTTAAACATGTTAAGTATTTAAGTAAAGGAATAACTTTACATTTGGTTGTTTTGATTATAGAGAGAACTTCTTCTGGGTGGTGGAGAAGAGTCCACAATTCGCAGACGTAATTTGCAGTATGTATTAGTATCCTTCATTGTTTTCAATAAGGGTAACTTAGTATTATATATACTTCATTCCTTTCTGGTTAGTATGCAATGTTTGTGCTCATGCGGTGAAGTTCAAGTGGTAAACATGTAGATGGGATGGAATTGGTTCAAGTTGTAGATTCATTAATAACAATGAAGTTTGCGATAAAAGCAAACTATTTCTTAGTTTCTTATAGTATGTTATGCATAGTTAAATTGTTGTTTAGGACAAAGGCTGGGATGACATCTGCTGCAGAAAGCATCACAGAGAGCCTGCGCCGTAGTCGTCAGCTAATGGTTCAGGTTATTGCTTTGCTTACTTCCTCATTGTTTATGTGATGTAAGTCATTCGTACTGGGGAGTGCGGATTGATCTTTGTATGAAGCTTATTTGGTTTCTTGTCTTACTTCTATTTACAGGAGGTGGAAAGAAGTGCTAGCTCACTTGTGACTTTTGGTAGGTGTTTTCTGTTATTGCGCTACTAAAAAGTGGCATTTTTCACTTTCATATAGTTTAACATAGTAATAGAGGAGGTGAATTTCAATGAACCTTTTTTTTTGTGAATTTTAAGGTGGACCGAATTTAAGGTAGTCTCAGCTGTGTAACAACACTATCTCAGGATGACCTTGTTATCCTGGATACAAAGATTACAAAACAGTCCACTGCTGGATCACACCCATTACAATTATTTTAGTTTTTACAGTATAAGTGTTTTTTTTGTGTTTTTGGTAGTTGATTAAAACATGAAATTAAATGAACTTGGCACCACATAATCATGAATTCCTTGCTCTCTTGTTTAAATGTGCTAATACACCTAGGTATTAAAGATGATCTGATTAGTTTATTTTCCAGAAGTGAAAAAAGAAATTGTTATTATGATAAACAACATTGTCAAATTGATGTTGGTTATAGATGAAAGCTATTTTTCAAAAATCCTTAGCTGATCAGAGTTGGTGTCTTTAGGTTTATTAGTTAGTGTCCAAGAACATCATGTTGGTATATTTTCAATGATCCACTTTGCACTTTACATGAACATTTGTGTTGACTAATCAAAGAGCATTTTCATTCAAAAGCATGTTCCCCCAGTTTAGAAGAAGCCTAACATATAAGACAGGAAGTGCATGTAACTGCATGTTGAATGTTATCAACTTGTTCAGATTTGGCCTGATCTAGCATGTTGTACCTGTTACACTATTTGAATTTTCATCAGTTGTCCCGATCGTATCTTCTTATCTCTTATGCTATCACGTACCACCTTCTAGGAATGCATGATATGAACAAACTTTCAGCTTTAATTGATAGTAGTTGGTTCTTTGTGAAGTTTAATCATCGTATAATTTTTGCTTTCACATGTACTTTTATATTTGAGATTTGAATGAATCTCTTCTATATTTGCTCGTCTACAAGATGGTTCAAAGAAACCTGATATATTGTGTTTGTGATGTTTTTCCAGAGGAATCAACAGGAGTATTGAGGAAGGCTGAAAGTGAATATAAGGGTCACCGCTCATTGTTGACGCGGACCCGAAATTTGCTCTCCACAATGCAACGTCAGGATGTACTTGACAGGTATTGCAGAAAAGGATTTTTTTCTATTTTCGTGATTAGTAATTATGAATTATCTAATTCTAGGAGAAGTAATGCTAAGTAATATCTGGACAGGATGATACTTGCGGTGGGATTTTTCTTGTTCTCTTGTGCTGTTTTATATGTGGTCTCAAAACGCATTGGGCTGCTCAAATTACAGAGACAAGTTACTGCTATCCTAAAGGCTGGTATGGCTGGACAAGGTAAGATCATACCACAGGGTGTTGGAGATGGTGTTGGTTTCGCTCAGGTCTATGACAATGCAGTTCCCCAGGTGGAAATACCTTTGGAACAGAATATGCATGATGAACTATAAGATTATAATTTGTTCTTAAAAGAAAAAAGTTGGTGTCCTTTGTTAGGTCAAGAAATATGCCATGCGCTAGTCTCTATTTGTTCTCATGTTCTTATATCTTTTCTAATGCTATTCTTTTTTCTGATTAATCTTTTGTTTATTTTGATTGGCCTGAACTGAATGACTGAATCTCATTATACAGTAAGACGGGAAAGAAAAAGAAAAAAAAAAAAAAAGAAGTTGGTGGCTGCTGCGATTCTCTCTTTTCTTTTTTCAATGTATATATACAACGCCTATGCAATAGACATCAAGCAAAGATATAAGTGCAAATACATTGATAACTAAGACATAACGACAACAAGAAAATGTAGATCAAAAGTTTATGCAAAATCTGTCAACAGGGGGAATTACCACATTTATAACTATTGATTTGATATGAAGTTTTCATTTCAACAAAGAAGTAATCATGATCTTCAATGACTACGCCAACTTAAAAGGGCATGATCTTGACCAAGCATGCTGGCATGGCAAGTTGGGATGATTGCAGAAAAGTGATTATGCTAGAAGCCAGAAATTTTTCTGGGTTTTTGTATTCAGAAGATAGCCTCCATTTTGGCCTTTTTTCTGTACTCCAACACAGGTGCACTTGCTGTTCTCAATCAAATATTCTGCTGTGTCTAACCCCTTCATTCCTGAGCTGCCCGACCTCTTGTATCTGCTAGTTTGCATAGACAGAATAGACAATTAGGAGAAATGTGTATTCATAAATATGAATCAGATGGTCAAAATAGTTTGTATTTAAGGGTACAGGTAAGCAGTTTTTACCTAAGTTTTGTTTCTGTAATAGATAACTATAGGTGATCATATTGATAGATAACAAATTGAGAATTGAGGGATCATGCTACTAAGTCTTCTTGGGTATATAGACATATGAAAGCATCAAAGCAAATACATAAAGTTTGAAGATGGATTCTCAAACTCACCCTAATAATGCACTAGAAAGACTTCGCCTTTGCCCAATAATAATTAGGTCAACTCCTAACATCATGCTTGTACCAAGAATAGCATTAGCCTTATCTTTGTTGTCCTTTGCCTTTGCTTCCATATGCATCCTTTCCATCCGGATACGGATTTTAGGCTGAGCAAGCTCGCATATATGCTTCATTGCCTCAAGAAAATTGATACCGCCACTTCCTTCTAAGCTGAAAATGTGTTCATCCAAGAATTTTGAGCTTGAAGGAAAACTAGATTTTCTTAGGAAAGAAAATGTATTCCTCCAAGAATTTGGATTTTCAACATGAAGAAGTATAAGCTCATCATTCTCTACGACCACATGGGAAAGTGCATATTGAAGTGCACCTGCTGATTCGCGGGATGGATCAGCCACCACCATTACCTTCCTTGCCGGTGAGGTTCCACTTTCCATAGGCAGCTATTGCTATGACCATGAATGGCCACAACCACCACCACCACCACCCCCACCGCAAACAGAAGGGTTTGTACTTTTGAGGTAGAAAAACTGCAATGGGAAAAAAAAAATGGTTTTGCATTATGTTTGTTTTTTTTTTTTGTGTTTAACAAAATTACTAACAAATGTCAGCTATGATTCTGCGATTGACAAGATATCAACATTGTGGATTTTTGCTAAATTTAGAAGAGAAGTTGGTGTATTGTTGTCTTATGCTATATCTAGAGGGTATATGTGTTTCTGGAACCCCAAGCTTGTGACCTGGTCAATGCCAACTTCTTTTTAGAAAGGAAGCATTTACAGGTCAAAGCACATATTTGTTTTAGCCTATGTTAATATAACATCAATATCATATATAGGGCAAAGGATAGATTGACACAAAATAAATTAAAATTAAAATGAAACTAAAGCAAAATTCAGTGACTCTTTATATATATAATTATTCCTCGCATATACAACAAATAAAAGCATTAAACATTACATAGATGAGAGAAAAAGCGTATAAAAGTTAAAAATGAACAGAAGTAGATACTTTATGAATCAATTACGAAGTGGCCTGACTTAAGGAACTGAAAAGCTAGGCATCAGGACTTCTTCACCATGGATTTGGGACTATCCAAAGTGGTGACGGGTCGAACTTTTCTATTTTATGCCCGTTAAATAGCTTGACAACTTTGTCTTCTAGACTGAACTTGCCGAAATCATGACCTCCATACGAATAATCCTCGTACATTTGGTACAAATTATCATCAGTAAAGTAGATAGAATTCCTGTCACATCCTGAGCTGATAATGAGATGGAGTGGTTCATCCCGAGAAACAACACTTGATTGTTCAAACTTTCGACCTCTACCCAATTCTGTTCACTAGAATCCAACCTATAAACGTGGAGCATCTTTGTTTGATATGGACAAAGCAAAGGATGATTTTCTTCATCACTTAGAAGGTATGACTCATCAACAACTTCACCTTCCTGATTAACAAAATTCCCTATATAAACCTCACAAGCAGCAAAAGATCGTCGCATGAATCGACCAAATAACTTCGGCTAGAATGTGAACCTCTATAAGCATTCACGGGCTTCCACCAATTCTATTGAGGTTGAAGGATGGATTCTCCTCTTCTTTATTGGCAAGGAGCCATGAAAATCCCATATATCAACTGAATGATAAAAATTTAATACATAAGGATGATTATTACAGCACCTAATATCAATGGTTCCGCCACTTTTAAGATCAAGACTGTTCCAATAAGAATCTCCTTTCTTACAGTAAATCAGACTTGGATCACAAAAATCCTGCATTGCCACAATTCCATAGTCTTTCTCATGGGACGGGTCAGACAATAAGATAGCTTTGCTAAAACGAGTTCTTATAGCATTCCTAAAACCAGGTTGAAAAGGAAAGGCTTGAATTGTTCATTATCTAAAAGTATAAGCCACCCATGAGACGATCCAATGCAAAAATCACCATAAGTAAACAGTTTGTTCATACTCTTCATTGTATTTTTGTTCTCGTCCTCAAGACTACAAAAGCATCGAGATTCGCCATCAAATCACTATCAACACAGTAATAACAGTGATTGCGTTCACTATAAGTAATATATTCCTGACTAGGAAGCACGAGCCAAGGTGCATGAGAGAACGGAGTGTAGAATGAGGATGCAACAAACGATTCTGCGGCACGACGCCAAGAAGAACAAACTGCTGTGAAGCGAATGATTTGCGCAAAAGACACTTTCGAAAGGATTAATATAAGAGTTCGGGAAGAAGATCAGACCAGTTTGATTCGATGGTAGAAGGAAGTCTTAGTTTGGTAGTGGAAATAGACTTAGAATCAGTAGAAAGAGTTCTTTTAATCGCCATTGTCGTGTCTACTGAAAGACTTGATATCTTCTTGCTCAAATCAAGTGTCGGATATATATATATATAGAGAGAGAAAGAGAGGGGTCTGGAGCAGTCCAAATTCATTAAGGATTCGGATAAATAATTAAATACTACAAATTATTAACATAGAGTTATATTTAACTCAAATTACCTTTTCAGAATAAAATTATGGTATGCTATTACCTATTTTATTTACAATCTCTACATTGAAATGGATGTGAAAACCACATATAAGTACTTTGGTGGTTTAGGGATTAAATAAGGCCATGAAAAACTTGACTTTATTTGTGAGGAGTAATGTTATTTTTTTCTCTATTCTTGTCCACCTAATATGATATATAATAAATTTATAAAATTATCTCTTAATTTTTTTTTAAAACAAATTATCTCTTAATCTTAAAAATTAAAAAGTAATTTAGTAAAAAGATACAGGTGACAAGCTCAGACAAAAATAAGATGGTATTTTCCTTTTGTCGGTGGTGATTTATCTTCAGTAATTCAAGACCTTTATTCAATCCCAGCAACTCCATTTTTAAAACTTGTATTAAGACAGATAATGTAATCATAAGCGCAAATTACTGGTTTGCTAAAATTTAAAAAAAAAAAACACCAAAAGGGCCTTTTTAGGTGAATTCTAAAATGGTGCGGTGGATATTGACTTTCTAATATTTTTATGTATGCATTCAATAAAAATTATAAAATTTTAAATTAATCTATATAAAAATTTCTTTTAAGAAATTTATATAAAATATATTAATATGTAATTTTATATAAAAGTTACATAATAAAATATTTTATGTAAAATTTGATTTAAATTTTATAAACCTTTTTTAAATAAATATATAATGATATTAAAAAGTTTCTCTAATTATAACACTCTATAATTCACTTTTTTTTTTCTAGTTACTGCAGCTTTATTCAGGTAACGAAAAAATGCAGCTTGTTAATATCAAAATCTAAAAGCTTATTTGATTTGGCTGATCAATGCAGTTGGTAGTTGGTGGTCGGTAGTTGGCTCTGATGGCTGATAAATTAAACCGTTTGGTAAAAACTTTATCAGCGTTTGCTATTAGTATGTTAAACTACTATTGATGGTATAATTTATCGTTAAATGTATTATATTATTATTTAATGATATAAATTAATAAAAATAACTTATAATAATTAAAAATATTATAGTTAATTTTTTTAGCTCAATTATATTTATATTTTTTTTAGCTCAATCAAAAATTTAATTATATGAGATCAATTTAATAATAAGTTTTTATAAAGATAATAATATCCAAATAAATAAATATATCAAATCAACTATCAGTTAATAAGAAAAAGTTCTAAAATAGAGTTAATACAACCAGTAGCTGATTGAAATTAAATCAGCTATCAGCTTTGTTTCTATTTTTTAAGTTTTTACCAAACACTTTAATATATATGTTAAGTGAGAAAAAATTTTCAATTACATCAAATCTCGGGACCGAACACCCGTAGGACTGTATAAGGTTTCATTTCAGTGTGGTAGCATAAGAATTGGTGATAATAGCTACCAATAATAGTTATTGGTGATAGGAGCTAGCAACGAATAGTTATGTTACAAAATTATTACTTCTACATGAGCTGTTCAACTTATTTGACAACAAGAATTACATTGTGTTAATTACAGGAAGGCGATTGTATTCTTATACTGCGTTCAAATAAGAGTTAATTGAAGGTAGACAGTGCCACATTAATGTAGGCAAGGACAAGCAGTTCTCTGAATACTTTGAGGCACAGTGAAGTAATGCCACCAATAGGTAATGGCTGCCAGGGTAATGAGGAGTTTCAAGGGGCTACTTGCTGTTATGATAGAAGTTACGTTACTTTCTAGTTATGACATGGTTACTTGCATTTTTGGCGGCCAGGTAATAAAAAATAGTTTTTCTTCACTAAAAATAAAAATGCTAGCAAGCATGTCGATCCACAAAATGACAACTTGGTAAACGTAAGTGAAGAAGAAGAAAAAACAATTACATTATTTTGAGTTGGTATGTACGAATTCCTTTTTGAGTGCAAAACAAGATGAAGTTGCAGCTTGATATTAACTTGTAGCAAAACTAATGAAATTACTACCATAATTTGCCAAAATCTACTGATCCTTCATGCAATTATATCCATCATCAGGCATGGTACTATAAATCATAATCCAACCAAATGCTATCAATTTATGTATCCATGTCAGGCCTAAATTTGCTTCTCCATGTTGGTAACCAGTTCGCAAGATGGCAATGCTGGCAAAATCACGTCCTTGGATCAGCAGTGGCTTCCCGTCAGCAGGTCAAGATTAGTGTATCTCCAACTACACCAATGAAAGACTCAAATTTCATGATCTAACACGGGAGAATATGAAAATCAAGATCATCAAGAAGATAGTCACCTACAAAGTCTCAGCTTTTTGCATTTAATTTTTCTTGAAGGATCTTGTTCAGAAGTCCCGGATTTGCTTTACCTTTTGATGCTTTCATCACCTGAAAATAAATTTAATGGTCAAGTTAGTCTTTCAAGTGTACAAGAGTCGTTAGGAAAAAAAAAATTAAGCAAAGAGGACATAAAGAAATGCCATTTTGTACCTGGCCTGCGAAGAAACCTTGAAGCTTAGTTTTGCCTGCACGATATTGTTCCAACTGCTTTGGATTCTCAGACAGCACTTTGTCCACCATTTTCTCAATCTCAGCAGGATCTACAATCTGCTATTTTCCGAAACATGTAAGAGACCATAACCTGGCTCATAATGTTCCTCTCCTCATGATTTTATGTAATTGTGTTAGCACTTTGAATCATTCACAAAATATTATCTCTGCTTTACCACATCAGTTGATGAAAAATATCTGAAACTTTCAGAGGTGTGAAGTTCAATTGAACCTAGCTGCTCATGCAAGCTGGGTGCAAATTACTTAGAGCCTCATTAAGGCTTTCAATAACCATGATAACTTTACTTGAATATCAAAGAACACATCGGAGACTAAAGAAGTTCAAATATGCCTTTTTGAAGTAGATACTGTGAGAAAGAAAAACTTGCCTGAACAAGATCCTTTTCTTTTATCAGTCCCTTAACAGTGCCACCTTTTGCAATAAGCTCAAATAAAATCTGCAAGTAATAACGGGAAAAATTCTCATGAATAAAGAGAATCACATCATACATCCAGTGACTTGTACTCCTAACCAGACTGATGCGACCTGTAGATACTAAAAAATAAAACCTAAAGAGAAAAAAGAAAAAGAAAGATTTACAACAGCAAAGAAATGGGGCATTAGGATTGTAAAGATGTTTGAACATGAGTATTCATATTGAAGCAGACCTACCTCTTTCCCAATCTTTCCACTAATAATCCCACCTTTGATTGAAGCAATGAGCTCAGCCAACTCTTTAGGAGTAAGCTTGATTTCATTTATAGACACCTTTTCATTTTTCATATAGGCAGCAATATCACCCATTATCCAATTGGCAGCCAGCTTCACTTGAGCACCTTGTGCAATAGTTGCGTCAAAAAATTCTGCAACCTAAAACATTCATCCAGTGAATGAAATTCTGCATTAGATCATTCCACCATGATATTTTGCCAGGAGACACTGTATTTCAACAACCACAAGAATTTCTAGAAGGCAGGCATCATTTATTGAGGGTTGCTTACAGTCAGATACTTATCCTAAAAGTGTATGCCACTTGATTTTTACACATGAAAATTTGAGACTTTCAGCAATTCCCGATGCATTCCATGTATGCTGCTTTCTTTTTATCAGGTCTAGACAAAGTTCAGGGAAAAATAGCATCTCACTAAATTCTTGAGAATTAAGTTGTATGTATTTCTTAGGGCACCTACGCCATTTTCTCATAACCTTTACATGGTGGTTCTAAGTAAGCTAACATGAACTCTTTTTCTTTTTCTTTCTTTTTTTTTTTTTTTTTTAACTGTTGCCATATAGATAAAGAGATTCTAGACACCCATAACAATAACACCCAGCAAACATGCTATGCAGGCCTTTTTGAACTATGGTGAAGACTTACACTCGTGTCATTTGCAAGGAAAAGAACATCCTGCATGCTTAGGCCCATGTTCTCATACCTCCGACGCTTTGTCTCTGGAAGTTCTGGCAAGGAACTTTGGATACTGTCAACATATTCTTCAGTGAGAACAACTTCTGGAAGGTCTGGTTCAGGGAAATATCGATAATCAGAAAGCCCTTCCTTTTTCCTCATTGTAACTGTTTTCTAAACAGTCAAAAGGGGAATGTGAGTAACTATTGATAAGCTGGTCATTTTCTTACACTGGTTGAGTTAGGAAAAGGGAAAAGGAATATATATTATAACCTGAGCGCCTTCTTCCCAAAGACGAGTTTCTTGTACAATTGAATCGCTTTGGCCTTGACTGTGGAGAAGAACTTGCCTTGATATCTCAAAATCAATGGCCCTATTAATCGATGAAAACGAATTCAAATTTTTTATCTCAACCTGCAAAAGCAAGATAATCAAATGTAACTAGGTGTAATATAGTTCGTCAACTTAAAAAAAATGTATAAGACATTTTTATATATCTTTTAGAGCAAAGAGACATTCAAAAGAAAGTACATTGACTTCAGAGGGAAATCCGACAGTCCTCTCAACATAGGCAAGTATGACAGCAATGAAGAAATAAAGTTGAATAGACTTCTACAGAGCAATTTATTTTCTTCAGTGCATAATATACAAAAGATGTGTGTGCGCCTGTATATGTGTATAAAAGAAAATGCAAAGCTTATTACCTACTTCAATCACAATGGACACAAGAAATGCTAAATTTTTAAAAGAGCCAGAATATTTACTTACTTCCTTCACACACATATGCACCTACTTTAGTTCTATAAAGTACAATTAATGTTATGTCATGATAAAACATACATCTTTTGGACCAGAAAATTGTAGTCACTCATTCTGTTTGGCTTTCAATCTATGAACTCTTGAATACTCAAAATATAAAGCCATACATTTCTTGATTTTCCTAAAAAGCAGTAAGCTACCTTTGTCCCAAACTCTGATTGCCCAATTGGTCGAATTGAGACATTCACATCACAACGGAGAGAACCTTCTTGCATATTACCATTACTAACACCTAAATACCTGACCACCCTCTGTAGCTCTGCTGCATATTCTGCAGCTTCAATACCATTTCTCATATCCGGTTCAGAAACAATCTCAAGCAGCGGTACCCCAGCTCTATTTAGATCAACCTGCAAAAGATGACAAACATTGTCAATAATCCTATTACTCTGAAGCTTAAATCTTCTACTAATTCTTAAATACAAACTTAAGAAAAAAACAATGAATTTACGTTCAATCAACTAGTATAGAAAATCCCAGTTAACAGTAAGTCATAATAAAGCTTAATTCAAAAAATAACAGATGAAAGAACCAGTGCATGAAATAAGATCACATCACAAGAACAGCAATACTATAGCACCAGATACTGACAATATATCCAAGAAAAGAAGAATCAAACACATCAAGGAAACAATATGAAGTTTACTATATTTATGCTAAGAGAACCAAGTAATTTCCTGTGAGTAACTTCCACCTCCTGAATGAAGCAGCTTCCCTGCATCCTCTTCCATGTGAACCCTGGTTATGCCAAACCTCCTATGTCCACCACCAAATTCCACAGGAAGATCTAAATCAACATAGCCACTGGTTGCAATTGGTATATCAAACTGAGATATTTGGTATCCCTTGGGAAGGTCAGGATAAAAGTACTGTTTTCTGTCGAACTTTGAGTTCAAAGACAACTTGCAATTAAGTGCAAGGCCTAATTTCACAGCAAATTCAATAACTTTAGAGTTCAAAACAGGTAAAGCACCAGGCAAACCCATACAAACGGGACAGATAGTGAAATTTGGCTGTGCCCCATAGTTGTATGGGCAGCTGCAGAAGGCCTTGGTTAAAGTAGAGAGTTGGACATGGGTTTCTATACCAATGATTGTCTCATAGTCTTTTGTAAGTTTATCAAGTGACTTGGACTGAGTTTGTGGTGAAACTTTGATTCGAGGACACTGCTGCTTTTCTTGAGTGGCTGTTGGACTGGTGCTATTCACTGTGCAGTAGAAAACACTACTCTTTCTTCTAAAGAATGAAGTTGGATACAGCAATAGTGGGTGGGTTTGAATGTTTCTAAACAATGTGGAAGCCATATTTGATCAATTATTTACTCCAATTCAGAAACCAAAGAATTCTACAATTGTCTCTGCAAAGCATCAAACAGATAATAAGCAAGCTGCAATGGTCAAGAAATGAATTGTAAAAATGGAAAGTAGATGTTTCATATTGACAAACATAAAAATAAAAGTAATCCGATACCCAGATGACAATTCAGGCTGTAAACTTGAAAATGTTATACTCACACAAGTTTCAAGCCTTTGAATGATAGCACTAAAATTATTGGATATCCAGATGCCAATTCACGCTCAAAACCTGATTACGACTCACTAGCTAATACAAGTTTAAGACTTTGAATTGACATTTAACACCAGAGCTAAAATTATTGAAAACCCAGATGACAACTCTTGCTAATAATTGGGAAAGAACTATAATAATATAATTGATTGGAAACATATAACCAAAAAAGCGGGCAGAATGCTTCTTAAGTGTGCTCAGAAACAGAAGCATTCGTACTTAAAAGAAAAACTTAAAAATGCTGCAAGCAAGTAAAAGGAATGAGAAGTAAAAGGCTAAACATGAAAGCATATACAGAGATACTTACGAGTAATTAAGTGAGGAGAAAAGAGAGAGAAGGGCAAAGAGATACAAAAGAAGAGCCTAACAAAGCTCATCCACAATGGACACTGAAAACAGTCTGTTTTGAAAAGCCAACTCCAACCAACCAAGTGAAGGGGCGGTTCGAGTTGCTCCGGTTCAGTTTTAGGCAGAAAGTCGAACCAACAAATATTTGATTTGTTTCGTTTGAGTCGAAACGCAATAAATTCAGAAGAAGAGAAAAAGACAAAAAATGACATTCTTGAAATGTAGCTATTGTTCCTCAGGCTTAGTCATAGAGTCCATTAGAAATATTAATATATATTTTTTACATTTGAAGTCAGTCCCGAATTAAATAGTTTAATCCCTTTTGTGACAGAAATATCAATGGTTCTCTCGTATCATCCTATAACAGGATTAAAGCGATTATCGGGTAGAAATAGAAGTTTTAGAGACAGAAATATTACTTCTCACTTAACCTACCAAATTGAATAATTTGACATTTTCTTACACTTTGCCCCGAGATTGTGATTACTTTGGTCCAGTAATCGATCATCCGAACATCCATAATTCTGTCGTCACCGATCTATTATGTATGAATACTGCTGTCCTAGATCGAATCCGTTATGAGATTGGAGATTACCGTTTGTCCTCTTACCTCATACTCAACCCTCAATTTAAAAACTAAAGATATTATTTTCGACAGGAATGCTACGAGTTGTGGGTGTATGGGTGGCTTATGCAAATGGTTGGATAAACGTGAAACTGATTAAATGATTTGCTGTTGAAATGCCAAGTGATGCCATGAATAAAACGCCAATGACACTGAATATTTCCAGTAATTTGCGTAAAACCAAAGCCATTGATTCATTGTTGCAAAAGGGAAATTAACAAATCTAAAACGATCCATGCTAGATTTTCATCTTTTACCACTTTATGTAATCTTATTGACAAAATTGAAAGTGATTGCAAATAGGATTTATGGGTTCAATCCATACCCGATCTCTTCCAGTAAAGAACCAAAAATTTGATGTAAAAAGAGAACGAAAAAAAAAAAAAAAAGAATAACATCAAATGTCTGAATGCCTAAAGCATCTTCAGGAAGAAATGCTGCACTATGTTCTATAGAATGGTAATGACATCAAGTTTCCAATGCACATATATAAGATGACTCCTTTCACTTCTATGCCTCTATTCTGTGAAACCACGTTAGAAACCTGTAAATTTCCGGAGGGGTCATAGTTCATTCCATTTAAACTATAAAACAAGTGAAACCAGGGAGAAATATATATATTTGTATGAATTATAGAGCAATTAATATACAGGCACTACTAGATACATCGCAAAATACATCAATGTATAACAAAATTTTACCCTCAACTTATCCAAGGAAACATCTCCTCTTCCCGGCGGGTGACCCGCATCCCCTGCAAGTGAAGCAACTGACAAAAAACAAAATTGTTGCAACCACTGCTCTTCAATTCTACCTCATCTTCTTGTCAATATATTCAATGGGAAACCTCCCCCTCCCCTCCCCACCCAGCCACCCACCCCACCCTTGGAAACCTTCCCACGTAACTTTTTCTAACACATACGCCAGGAAAACCATTTATCTCCATAAAGATATGCTTTGAAAAAGTGGGAATTGAGGTCCTCAGATGCATCAAGTGACAGACACGCTTTCAAGAGAGAGATTGGTTGTGCCAAAATTCCGATGTTTACCATCAGCCATGTTAGTCAGTTGGAAGCCTTTACAAGGGAGCTGATTGATTAGAAGAGTTTCCAGTTGGCAAGCAATGCTCTTTCCTTGAACTATAAAATATAGAAAAGAAGCATTATGCATCCCCTCCTTTGATCGATGAGCACGAACTCGGCCCTCAAGATCATCTGTCTGCAGGAACATTAAGGAAATGGTACAATTTATTAAGAGAAGGTTTCAATAAAAGCAAAGAGATGAAGCCAATTCAACATAGATAATCATGCCAAATAACAAAATAGATTAAGTAAATCATATTGCATCATTATGGCCCTTACATTACCACTTTTTTCTTTTAAATAAGGAACAATATAAACATTACTGACGTGATGTGGCAAGATGCAACTCATCTATGTTAACGTAAATTAGTTGGCTGCTATTTCAAGTATGATCTGAAAATTAATAAGCATATGTTAAAGAAAAATACCACTCCAACATATAGCCTCTTGTCCGGTCTCAACATCACATAGACACACGAAGCACCTATGGTTGATGGAGGAGGCTGTTCCCTAGCACCAATGGCAACACACTGCACAACTGCAGGCTCTGATGTGTTTTTCTGCTTGTAGAGCTCAATTAGCTTCCTCTGGCATATTATGGTTATAGCAGTCTCAACATCCTTCTTCTCTATGACTTCCATTTTCTTTGCTGATTTTGTATTATCATGAAAACTTCCTGCTGTAGCTTCCTTTGGTGGACCACCAGAACAAAATTGTCTTATGTTGTCTTCAAGCCTCTCTGGAGAAACTTGTTTGGCATAAGCAGAAAAGTACAAGTCTTCAGCTCTTTGAACTATTGTTTCAGGGATCCCTTCCCTCTTTGCTGTTTCAAAAGCAAGGCTTTCCCTACAGATTCCATCTCTCAACCTCCAAGTTGGTTTTGTTTGTCCATCAACATATTCTGTTCCCATTGCTTTATACATGGTGTTCTTGGTATCAAGTGGCAAATCAAAGATTCCATGCAAGTGCGTTGATACAATACCCAGACAACCAATTTTATCAAGAGTTTCAACAATGCTTCCAGCAATACAAGTCCCTTTTGCTGTTTCTGTCCCTCGGCATATTTCATCTATGAGTACAAGACTCCTTGACGAGGCTCCAGCTATGAGAGACCGAATTTCTGACATTTCCACCTAAGATGTTGATACTTCATCAGATGGACAATATGTGGCTATAGGCAATGGTGTAATTAGCATAAACAAGGCACAATACACTTAAATACCTGGAATGAACTTTTCCCATCAGCAGGACTATCATAAGATTTCATGTGAAGCATAATGGAATCAAAGTGAGGAATGGTGGCTGATTCTGCAGGCACCATAAACCCACATATTCCAAGTAATGCAGATGCGCAAATTGATCGAAGCAAACTAGATTTACCGCCTCCATTTGGCCCTGTCAGAAGAACCAAGGACTGCATATCAACTGTATTATGAACAGCATTGCCTTCTGCTGCATCAAGCCAGTAAGGAGACAGGGCAATTAATTTCATTCCATTAGCTCTATCCAGTGATTTTATGTCCTGCACGCAAAAGATCAAAGGAGACACATAAAAGTAAATAATGACTTCTTGATGGGAGAATCATACAACAGGAGCACACCATGGAGTTTATAAGGTGGTTGAAGATTCAGTCAAATACTAGCATTGTTAAATACTGATGGAATTTAGCATACATGAATACAAATACTATGCCTTCAGAAACTTGAGCATATCAATTCAACTAATCAGACAAGTTCCACTCTACCTTTGACGTATCAAGCGCAATAAGAGTGGGGAAAACCCATTTCCTTCGTCTCCCTTCACTGTCATAATTCAATGAAGCCAAGATTAAAATATCGCTTGAGAAACACAAGTATTATATACTGAAACATGACCCAAAATGTAGCAGCATTAATATGCCCACACATGAAGTCCCAAAACAATGACGGAATAAAAGCTACTGGCTTGTCTTATAGTCAAGCATCAATTAATGCATGAGAAAATGACCAGAGTCAGCTGGGTTAAGTCTAAGGGTAATTAGCCTCACCAAAGAACAGCAGCTCTAAACAAAAGTGTGCGATAAACTTCAATGCTATCAGATGTGTGTTCATTTTCATAACTCAATATTTGAGTTAAAATCATGAATTCACAGACATATTTAAAAGAAAACACTTGGAATAACATAAAGTTATCAGCTCACTCGGATCAATTACTACTTGGTCAGAAAAGTAATCAATTTTTATCCTTCTCCAATTGATGATATTTAACTGAACTGAAGAAAATCCGATCCAATCAAGTTTTATATAAGTGAGTGCAAAACAGATCTTTATCAGCATTCAAAACTCTCTTAGCTCACTGACAATATTTCGGGGACTTTGTCAAATAGACACTGCCAGAGCAAATGGAGTGATATTTACTGTAACGGTTTCTTAAAGAATACTGGAAAAGGTTACCCAAAAAATTAAACAAGCCAACCTCACGTGAGCAAATAGGGCCTTCGCTATAACAAGCAACATTGAAGCAAAAACAAGGATATTGATCTTTGTCTGCAACTCAGCAGAGAGTCCCTTCAACAATTCCAAGACCCTTGCCTTTGCCTTTTCACTTGCATCATGATACCTAAATAGAGGTAAAACAACAATAATCACAAACCTATTAGAAATTAAAACAATAGACTGTAGTAATTTGGGTCTACCACAGAAAATTTTCATGGCGTTATATGAAAAATTACAAAAAAGAAGGAAGCAGACCTCCTTAAAGCATCCTCCACCTTGATGGTAGTGAACCATTCCTCACCTACTTTTCTACCTTTAGAATCCATAGCAGGTTTAAGCTGTTTAATTTGTTCTTCCCCAGGAGTACCAGCCCAAACTGATGGTGCAAACCGTTTTCCCTTGAACCAAACAGCATCATGATCTCGAGCATATAATATCTCTCCCTTTGGACCGCCAAGGGGGGCTGTGGTGGCTTTAATTCTTGAAATGATAGGAAGGAAATCTTCAGTGACCTACATGTATCATAAGCTAGAATATATAACCAGGAAACAAACTGCAAGATTACCAAATAAAAGCTGAATAAACCCTATAAAGAAACCACATCAGCAATTTACACAACTTTGCATCAATTGACTCAGATGAAAATTGGAAATCAAATATTTAAGTAGACTCAAAAATCAGAAATTTCAGGTTAAATGGAAATGCCCATTTATTTACAGAGATGCACAATCCAAACAAAGTTTTTGATTTTATCAGATCGGAATAATGGTTGTAGAGAATATCAACACACAAATGAGAGGTTGTAATTAAAAAATATTCCATACCAGACTTCAAATTTCACAATCCAAAAAGAAAAAATTTACCAGATAACTCATTCATTAAGTTCAACAGATTAGTAGGACTCTGCATTATAGAATTATTGGCAACTTGACTGAAATGCAAGCTGAAAAAGATGGTTCCAATTTGGGTATTATTCACTAAGAAAATAGGTTTATGCAATCATTTCTGACATGATTGAATTAGTTGTTTTTGATAGTAAATTTGCTAAACCTGTTCCTTTGAATCAACTAGTAATCCTACCAGAAGAGGGGGAGGAAGGGGAATGAAGAGAAAATATGAGACTGAATCTGACAATTGAAAAGACCAACTTAATTACAATTTGTTCACAAATTCAAATGTAAGTGAATATGGTTTAACCACATTATCATATTGAAACTGTAGCATGGCATCAAAACACTATTGAATGATAACTAATAGCCAGCAGTTGTTGATTGATGGGTAGTGGTTATTAGGTGATAACTGACGAATGTAAACAGTTTGGTAAAACCATTCCAGCTATTACTATTGATACGTCCAATAACCATTAAGGATGCATTACTTACTTTTCTAATATACTATATTATTTTCTTGTTGTTTATCCTTCTTTATGTTTTATGGATTCAATAAATAGTATAGAAATTACCAATTAATAGACCTCCATTTCATCTTTTTCCTTTGATGTTTACAACAAATAAATGTTCTAATGCACATTACAAAAACAATAATAATTTTAAGAATTGTGTATGGTAGTACTTCACACCTTTTTTCAATTATTTTGTCAAATTATAAGCAACTTGATTAGAAAAAAATGTATATTAATCATTACTAAATGCTAACAAAAGAATTGTGTCAGAACTCAAAGAGGTCCTAACAGCTATAGTTATTGAATTTAAAAGGAAAAAAAAAAACCTCCATTTTAGAGCCTTTTGAACCAGCAGCTAGTTAGGTTCCTAACAGCTATCAGCTGCAAAATTAAAAATTGAAGCAACTATGCTTTGTCCCCATTGTTGGGGTTGAACAACAACCGGCTGCTCCTAAGTCCAAAGAACCCAACTAAGTGTACCCTACTTCAAATCATCTATATAGTCCATTTTCTATGACATCTTGTTGCCTTTTCAACCGTTCTATGACATCTTGTTGCCTTTTCAACCTAATAGATTTTCTAGATTAAAGTTTAACAGTGTTACAACTATTACATATTAATTAGGAGTGTACAGAGCTATACATAATAAGAGAATAATTAGGAATTTACTTAGGAGTTAGTATTTGATTTGAATTCTTATATTAAAGATATAACTCGTATATATATGTGTGACAATTATTGATGAATATACAGAGAGAATTACTTTTCACATTGAATATCTAAGATATAGTTCACATGGTATAAGAGCACATAAATTAACCCTAGAAATCAATTTGGGAATTTAGGGATTTTTCTTGGTTTAGCAATAAGGTGTTTGTTTTTTTGGCTTGTCTACCAAAGGTCAGTTTGTTTCACCGCCTGCTCCAAGAGGAGCGCCACCTTCCGATTGACGTTTCTAGAGAATTCGGTCACCTGAGTCCAAGTGCGTGAGCCACACGCGCTGCCACAAGTTTATGGGTCTTCTCCACACGCTGACACGTGGAGGCTCATGAGAGCGCGTTTGTCACTGTAATTTGGTCCTTTTTGCGTCCATCTGCTCGCCTCAACTTCCACGACACATTCCTCTACCTGTTTGGATCAGCATCTATTTAATGTGGGATCTAGTTTGGAACAGGTTTGATTTCTCAAAACAAATTGTGGCTGTGTTGTGGTTTTTTATTCTATTATTAGGTTGATTTTCTAATATGAAGGAAAAAAAGTCAGTTGTTGTGTCTGGTTTTCGTTAATGTGATGTCTAAAATCACAGAACATAAACTTAGTATATATAATTGTTTAGATTGGAGTAAATTTGTTCGGCTTTATTTGTGGAGTATTTCTATAGATAATCACTTAACTGATGAATCACCTAATGATGATTCAAAAGCCTCATGGTTGAGAGATGATGCTCGTTTATTTTTGCAAATCCATAATTCTATTGATAGTGAGGTGGTTGGGCTAATTAATCATTGTAAATTTGTGAAAGATTGATGAAATATTTGGAGTTTATGTATTCTGGCAAGGAAATATCAAACACACTTATGAGGTATGTCAAGCATTTTATCGTACAGAAAAAGATGATGGAACTCTCACTGACTACTTTATGGATTTTAAGAACACTCATGAGGAACTTAATATGTTACTTCCATTTAGTAGTGATGTGAGAGTTCAGCAAGCTCAGAGAGAAAAGATGGCAGTTATGAGCTTATTGGATGATCTTCCTTCCGAGTTTAAGGGTGCCAAATCTCAAGTCCTGTCTAGCCCTGAGATATCTTCGTTGAAAGAAGCTTTCAGTAAGGTACTTCGCACAGAAAATTTAGCACTGGTTCAATCTAATAGTGGTGTTGTCAGCCGCACCTCTGAATCTGAGAGACAACTATATAAGAAAAGAGGAGACTCAGATAATCTTGGTACTTGAGGACAGGATTCAGGAAGTGTTGTCTATTACTATTGTCATAAGCTAGGACATGTAAAGAAGGATCGTAGAAGGTTGCAGCGCAAGAATCAATCAAACCAGTCAGCACATGTTGTATCTACTAATGATGCTCCTGAGTCTATTCTAGTAGTTTCAGATGAGTATGCCAAGTTTTCACAATACCAGGAATCTCTAAAAAGTCTTCATCTACTTCTATTACTGCTATCGCTGATTCAAGTAAAATGAACATATGTTTTGTTTCATCATCTTCCAAATGGGTCATTGATTCTGGTACCACATATCACATGACAGGTAACTCTAGTCTATTTCTTCCTTTAAATCACATACTCCTAGCACTATAGTTACTCTAGCAGATGAATCTATATCTCGTGTTCTAGGGTCTGGCAAATTATTCCAACACCTTCAATTCTTTTGCAATCTGTTCTAAATTTATTTGATTTGTCTTTTAATTTAATCTCTGTCAGTAAACTCACTCGTTCTCTTAACTATTTTGTCTCATTCTTTCCTGATTTCTGTCTACTCCAGGATTTTATGAAGAAGAAGATTGTTGGTAAAGGACATGAATTGGGAGGTCTTTACATTCTTGAGACACAAGTACTAAAGTCTATAGTGTGTTCTGGAGTCGTGACCCCATTTGAAGCACATTATCAGTTGGGTCATCCCGTATTACATATATTAAAGATATTTTGCACTCATTTCATATTAATTAGGAGTGTACAGTTATACATAATAGGAGAATAATTAGAAATTTACTTAAGAGTTAGTATTTGATTTGAATTCTTATATTAAAGATATAACTTGCATATATAGGTGTAACAATAGTTGATGAATATACAAAGAGAATTACTTTTCATATTGAATATCTAAGGTTAGTTCACAAACAGGACATGATATAGGAGTGTTTACATGCATGCCCTTTTACTAGGGCTCAACTGGAATTTGGAAAAAGAAATTCTATAAGCAGCAAGCACAAGAAAAGTTTCTTATGGAGACTTACTGCTGATGACAGGGCATGTGCTGCCCTATCTACTTCTGCACATTCTCCTTCTATATGGACCCTCTTCACACGACCTTTCCACAAAGACTCCATATCCTCAAAAAAATCAATAGGAATAACAGAATAGGAGCTTAACTTTTGGTCATGTTCACCATCTAGAGAGATCATTTCACAGATTCTACCTGAAGCCCATTCACATTCATTAACCTGAACAAAACAAGCAAAAAAATGTTATGGCAAATTAGATCTAGGAGTACTAAAAATGAAATAGCAAAAGTAATAAGTTGGACATGACTCATCAAGTATCTATTAGCTGCTACCCAGACTTGTGTGGAGCAACTAGAAAGGTGTTCGCTACTAATTGACACAAATCACCAATTCATTAAAGAAGCAAGCTAAACTAAGAATAAGAATTAATCAATCTGATCTTATTAATATGTGTTTAGCACGTTGCTATCTTCAAAAACAAGTGTCCAAAAATAACACAGTATTTGGGGCATAACAGCATGAAATCAATGACCCAACTGATATACTTAACCAATGAAAGGGGAAAGACTGGAAAAGAAAAAAGGAACTTTGAAATTCAACAACAAACTCTAAAAACTAACTATTGAATGCCGATAAACAAAGTTTAATTATGAGAATTAAAGTCTCAGATTCTTTAACAATTAATCATTTTTGTGTCTGTCCCATTTAAATACCGAGCATTAAGCTTATCACAAAACCAGGCATCACTTCTATGAAGCCTAGAAGAATAAGAGTTTATAAGTTATAACCATATGAGCAAACAAAGTAAAGTTTATGCCAATTCTCAACAAGGTAGAATGCTTCAACTTACTAAGGTCTCAAAATCAATTTTCAAACCAGTTGCCACCCAAGTAGGATCCATTAATGACTTTAGAATTTCATTCAGCTCAGAGTTTCTATGCATGTGCAAGATTTCATCAAGAACATTTTTTATTCTGCAAAACTCTAAATGATTAGCCTCCCTCAGTTCAAGAAGCTTCACCAGCTGGAGAACATAAACACAAAAACAAGAATTACAGAGTAGCATAATTGGACATAAGAATAGATGCTTGACACCTAACAAGACAAATAACAGGCAAAAAGTGAACTAAAAGTAAGAAGCAAGAAACAGATAAATATCACCAAAAGAAAAGTAAAAGAAGTGACTCTTCATAACACCAACAACATTGCAAATGTATAAAATGCAAAGCAAACAGATTTCCTAAAGAAGTTGGATTTACACTTAGTTGCAATTCTAAATCATCAAGATAACTTGTTAAAATCATATTGTGTATGGAGGAACAGACACATAAAAAAAAAAGAAGCATAAAATGCACATATTATTAGCTGCAATAGAGACTGCATAGCATAATAAAATGACAGGACTTGAAACTTCTAAACATAGTAATTCAGGATATTGTAATTTTAGGAAATGTCATGGTTGCCTTGAGAAGCAGCTCAATAATGGGTATAAGCAATAAAATAGAGGCTTATAAAAGTTTATGCTTAACATTTGAGTCCTAAGATATTAAATTTAACAGGAGCCTATGATTTAATTGTTTGACTATGTTCAGTTAACAAAACTTAAGAGAGACTTTCAGCATGATTTTCATTTCCAAGATGTTCACATCCAGGAGCTAGTAATAACCATTGGATACTGGATTTCAGCAAAAGTGTGCCAAAGTTGAAAGGCAAGAGCTTTATGCATTGGATTTCGATCAATGTCGGTTCAGACTGCATGTAAATTCATGCCGCTCGCAGTTTCATACTGCCTGAACTCACGCCATATATGGAACTCTCAGGGGACATCAACAGCATGTGACAGCAACAACAGTCATTGTAAAATTGGCGCTTAAACTCAAGTCAGTAACTAACTATTCCAACTTGTTTATCTACAATGTAGTTACGAGGACCAGAGTTTCATAATATCACAAAGCTGAAGTTAAAGGAATTCAAATATAGCATGGACGCAATGTTTCCACATGGCAGCCACAATGAATTTCTCTTCAACTTTTTTGTATGACCAATGAAATAGTGTAGATGGACTAGCTTGAGCAACTACTGACGCATTATATGCATTTGAGCATACATCGTAATTGAAAACATTCAATAGATTTAATACTTTTATGCCAAAATAACATCCGTAAGAAAATCAAAATAACCTTTGCAGATGAAATGCAAGTAAATTCTGGGATCGAACATGTTATGCTGCTCATAAGCTTGCATGATGCTGCCAAAAAAGTTCAGTTCTGTAAGAACTTCTACATAAATATTTTATAACAATGTAAAGCATAAACAGAGAAAATGAAAAAAAAAAAAAAAAAGGATATACTGTCAAAGTAAACAACAGCAAACTCAAAGTGGAAATTTTACATATTTTGCTTCACCGCTCCTTTGCGAAATGGTATTGCATGTTTGCATTTGCTTCCATGTGTGATTTGACATATCAATTCATAACCGAATGAACAACATATATATCATAGCTCACCTTGAATTGTTGATGCAATTTCATAAGCAGGAGGGTTCAGCAAAAGATCTCTCACATATCTGAGCAATCAACAATTAACAAAACTAAGTAGTGTACTACTCGCTTTATTATGCCACAGCAACAAGGGAGAAAAGGGGCATCCAGAGAGGTTACTATAAACTGAGAATGCAACTCAGTAGGGAATCACTATTCAATCAGATAATAAGTTTGAAAGAGTAACAAAGGAAACTTCAAGTAAAATTAATATGAATGGAAGCTATCCAAGAAAGGGAAGTCAACTAAATTTCTTTTAAATGAACAGCATAAGATGAATGCAGAACCAATATTCATGTCCCACCTCTCCCAAAACACACCCACAAACAAACACCTCTGTTAAAACAAAGGAAAAGGGAAAGGCATATTGTGCCTTTCTCTGTGCTCATCAATAAACCAGTAAACCAAATCGACAATTTATATAAATTACAATAGCAATTGACAATTTTATGGAAAGAAGAATATGAAAATCTCACTTACAATACAGGTAGACCAGTGCAATTGGATGGTAGTAACACCTTCAACAAACAAGGTATTCCTTCTGTTGGTATGGCACCTGAAAGCATGAAATACCCACCGTAACATTGGCTGGCACCAATTAGAAAAATGAAGTCAAACTTCTAAAAAGTTAATCTCACCAATTTGTGTTGCTGTTCCAAGGTGCAGTGGACGGGGCCTATTATCTGAAGGAACAGTGACATTTCTGAATGCAATTCCATCATCAAGACCATAAAGCTCCCTAACCTAAAATTGTGATAAAACATCAGATTTAACATCAGTAAATTGTAATAAGAAAGAATATACAACAATACAAGAGTAATCAAATAATTCAATTGCACCTTAAACAGGAGCTCAGTGAAAGGATCGCCTTCAAACCATTCAAAATGTCTGGCATTGCATTCTCCCCACAATAGTCCACCCTCGCCAAATTCTCCCCAACGGCAGGTTCCTGCGGAAAAGAACTGATGCAGTCTAACATTCGCATGGCATGAAATGGAGAGGGGAAGAAAAAAGTAAAATTAACTGAAACTATCCAAATGCAAGATCAATGACATGAAATGAATCGAGAAGGCAAGACAAAGAGTAGATATGGTACAAAAAAATTAAGATGCAGGATTTTACCAGGAGTGGAGGGTTGATGGTCAATAAGCAAATACAGCTATAAGGGCACTCTTATTCCTCTTAATACAAATCAAATACTCTTTGTACAAGCATGTCAAGGAATGTAATGAAATTACAAGAAATGCAGTCAAAGGCAGAGGAAGGTAATATATTTCTTTTCTTTTTCTGCTTTAGGCCATTTTAAAATGTTCTCAGGGTCAGAATAAGAAACAATGGACAAGCAACCTCATGGAATCGCCCAGATTGGCAGCATACCCCTGAGGTTCCAGCAGGATTCTAATTCTTTTTCTGCAATATCATTTTGTCACCTATCACCTGCACCATCTCAATTAATAAAATCCACTCCAGTCAAACATTGCAAGTGTGCATCCCTTGTCTCAGGAATTGAACTCAAAGGCAATTTTAGGTTCAATTTTACTCTGATGGGACACTATTAGAGTAAGAGAAATGGCCATTTTAAACAGGCTGTACCTTGCCTTTATAAATAATATAACACTGAGCTCTGAAAATGGAGTTCATAAAAAATTTACAAGTTGCTCTTTCTTATAACTACAGTAATAGTTTAAGCTCATGACAAGTGACATCATACAATAACATCTTCATCTTCTTAATTAATTTTATTTAATGGTCGGTTTTTATTTATTTAGAACTAAGATAGGAGTTCTTAGATCTTTGGAGTTACGAAATTTCTCGAATTTCATACATATTAAATCGTGCATATATAAATATGGAGGTTCGTTTTCTTTGCAAATGTATTTTCTTGCTTCAATTTTGTTCAATTGCCCTTCTTGAATAATCTTCAAGCTGTACTAAAGCACAAATATAGACTTCACATTCAATTATATTAAAACATATTCTATTCGTATTTATTGACTTACATTCTTGTTCTATTTCGGTTTTCTAACTATGTGCGTGCTTGTGTACTTAGTTTGTTCATTATTTTTGTAAATAATTGCTGTTTTCCCATAAATATTGGTATTTTAGTTGTAAGTTACTTTCGAATGAAATTCAAGTACTCAATATATTCTTTTTTTATAAAAATTATATTTTATATTTATTAAAATTTAATAACAAATTAATATATGATTTATAACATGATGAAAATTAATTCCTAAGGATACTTGGTCATAAATCAATGCCTAGTTGTGGAATTAAAATGGAACCAAAAACTGATTATAATGGCAGATTTCGAATTTAATTTATCTTTTTAGACACCAAAGGGAGAAAACAACAAGAAAACATAGTGGGAATGCAAACTTTGTACCAAATGCGAGTTAATTCCATTGACCTGAAAGGACGTCATTTTCTAATGTTCACCAAGTCACAACTGAAAGGGGATGAATTCAAGATGTTGGAAATAAAAAGAAGATGACAGCAGTTCTTATAACACTCACTTTGCCATTTCTACAACAATATCAACCTGAAATGCAAGACAACAAAAGAATACAAACCTGAGGAATTGTGTCTTAAAGATGCATGAAGAAATAGATGATGGTAGCGACAAGTACGAAGCTTGGTAACTAAAGCCTCCTCAGTAAGACCATCCTCTGATGAATATGTTTTCATAGTCTCTAAGACAGAAACTATGCAATAACCACTTGCAGAACGAGATATCCCTATAAATGCCATAGATATCATACAAACTATAAGAACCATATGATTGAATATTTCCTTTTTCCTTTCAGGCACTAAAATCTGCTAATGCTACTAATTTATGCAATTGACAATTATTTCATACCAACTACAGGCATCGGTTCTGGAAAGTCAAGATCATGATCAACCCCAGCAAGTCCAAATACATACGGATTGCCTGGATGTGCATGCCTGGATACTTATAGAAACAAGTCAGAACAAGATATGATGTCATTGTCAAGTATTACTAAGTATTACTGTCAATATAGTAATAACAAAAATGAATATGAAGATGATGATACAATATTAATAACCAAAATAAAACACAAATATGATAACAATAAATATAATAATAAATAAAAAGAAATTGTAGGGAATTGAATTTCCAGTGCTAGTGCCCCAAAAAGAAAAATGCGTATAGTCAAACTATTCAACCATCGGATGTAAAACTATTTCAAATGTCCCACTAAAACATTAAGGTCTAGTACATGTAGATCCCATTTAAAGAATTAAATGACTGGTGGCCTCATTTCAGTAAATGTTGCAGTCTTTAAAGCAGCGCACTTGTAAGCCACAAGATTTATTATAAGGTTCCCTTGTCTAGGCTTAACCAAATGTAGTTTTTTGCTGGAACTTGATGAAAACTGCTTTTTTTCCCCTACAAAATGTGCATTACAGTTAACTGCTCCCATTAGAAACAAGTCCAGATTCATGTGGAAATTAGGTTAATTCTACCAGGCATTACACAATAGTGTTCAATCATAACAGACTCTACATGTAGCTGTTGACAGCTTGAAATTATCTTCATTTTTTAGCTACACAATGATATTCAAGTAATCAACTTTCCATTTCTTGGAACTGCACCGAGTTAGTGCAAAAGATCATATCGCAGATGTTCATTTAAGATGTACATAAATGATAGTCAAGTGATTCCAAAAGTCAGCCTTGTGACACATGCTCAGTTTATGGACCATGTGAACGCCACAATTGCTTCACACAACAAGCAATATCATAGAAGAGATGCTTTCTCATTAATCACTTTATAATGTGCAACATCAAATCAGTTATATTAGTACAAAAATTTTATACCAAATTATTCACATCAATTACCCAGATATAAACCGGCCTTTACGAGAGCGAGCTTGTGTTGGACCCTGAACCTCCTCCACTATGCACTACAAAAACCAGAGCAAAACCATCACTGAACAAATTTACCAGACAGTACAAAGCTGATATGTTTAAATATCAATGTTAAGCAGGCATGCAGGAATGAGAGCCAAAGAACAATAATTGATGAAGTTTCATGAAATGACCAAAGAAAAAAAAAATAAAACAAGAAGCTTCTATTTACTATGGCATGTGAAGGGAATAAATATAAGAACTCAGTTTGGGTTCATTTCATAACAGAGGAATGCAGCCAAATAGTTGCTATACTTACCACAGAATACCCATTACGTGTCAAGTCATCTAAAGTTTGCCGAAGATTCTGCAGAAAGAACAATTTAGAATACAGGGTAAAGCTTTGACCATGTACAGATATAAAGATCTTCTAAGGGCACACATTTACAAACCAAATTATATAAGCATATAAATGTGGGGTTAATTTCCGCGGCAGCCAAGACTTTAAGCGAGTTTTTCAGTCCCTGAATTTTCAGTTTATATCAGACCTCCTTGCACTTTAAATATTAATAACACCAAAACCCTCTTTACCTGCTTGGAAAATTTCAACGTGATATGAGGTGGAATCATAGCTTGATATAAATTTAATATTTGCATGGGTTTGAAAATTTTATAATAGTATGATATCATTTCATATTTTAGTAATTTTTCTCGAAAAAAAGCTAAAAGGATTTTAATGGTACTGAACCTAAAATATTTGGAGATTTGTGACACAAATTGAAATTTAAGGATAGCAATGAAAAACACACTTAACGTCAAGGACTACAGATCAAATTTACCCCATAAACATGCAGCTTCATTTATAAATACATATTTTCTCATTCAATATGCCTGCATACGCAATAATTATGCATGCATACATGCATCCCATGATGCACTAAAATCATTATGCTGTGAAACTACAGGAAAAGAAAATAACGCCTGCACAAGCAAGTGCAAAGTAATAAAGCAGACCAGAAAGGCGGCATTCTTCTACTAGTAAATTTAAGAGCATTTTCTACTTAGGATCATAAATAGTGCAAAAAGAAAAATAGTTCAAAAAGTCCAAAAATTAAAAAAAAAAGTAAAAAGTAAAACTTGAACATCCTTGTGTTCATCTAGAATGACTCGATATCAGAAACAAATCAAATCCTATTCTACAGTGACTCTATCACTGGTTTGGCACTAAAATCCACATCAAGCAACCGGGGGCCAACTTTCTCTTTTGTGTATTATAACTCTCCCAATCCACATGATGGTTAATATTCCCATCTCATAAACTCAGCCATATATGATCTCCACAATACTCTCAGTTAATCATGGAAGTCTAATTCAAAAATTTAAATGGCATTAAAGACTTTAAGTTACCTAGACATCAGCCTATACTCTCCCTCTTTTCCAATACCAAGGAGGCAACAGAATAATTTAGATCTTTAGGCATAACAAAACTATAGAGCATAAAATTAATCATTTGTTTGCAGAAGGCAATAAGAGATCATGAACTTATTTTAAGTCAATGAAATCAATTATAAAGGATAAAGTATATAATTACAATACCACAACAGGGCAGCCAGCTCTAGGAACGCTATCTGTGCGTAACCCACCAAAAGGATTTAAACCAGCATATTCAACAAGAATACAAGCATCTATTCCTATTGCTTCATAAAAGTCCCCAACCTGAAAATGCAAACACTTGTTTTGTTCATCACTGCTTGTTTTAAAATAATATACTGAATGTCTAATATGAGAGAGCGTATATTATAGCAATGATAAGATGATAACTCACGTACTCTGCAAAGCAAAACCTCACGTGGAAACTTTGACTTGAACTGCAGCATCTCCCAATTGAGATTTCCATCTTTCAGACTGCATTTAGCAAAATTCATGCGTTATGTTTTTCTCTCTTTTTGGGGTTGGGGTGTAAAGAGTGTAAGAGGTTTACCATGGGGAAGAGTTTACTGCTTGCATTCATGGGTTTGTTTTGTCACCCTTATTAGACAAAAAAATTCTTACTTTTTTTTCCATCATAAACCTATAATTGAAATTCTTCAGAACGGGCTCTATTTTATCCCATCCCAATCATAATCTCTCTAACAAAAATGCACATAAGAAACAAGCCACAAAATGGTAATAGGATATCCTGGAAGTAACAAGGGATTACCTCCCATTTTTTAACTCGACATTTAAGCCAAGCAAATTCGAATACATAAGCCTTTTAACAAGCTGAACAGTAGAAGGCTTCCTGCACTGATGCAGCCTCTGCAAATAAGATCCACACAAAGCGACAACAGTTAATACCATTCTTTCTATAACAAAAACATGCAGCCAATTATAAAACTTCATAAGACATATGAATCAATCAGCGAGCATATTCACCTCCTTCCACCAGATAATGTGAGAGAGATCCTTATCACCCAAAATATTATTCGACGCTTTAAGTTTCTTGCTACCTCTCGTTACCCCTTTCAAAATTTTCCCATCTTTTAAGCAATTTATCCTTTCAACATTCCTGCTATTTCTGTTAAACAAAACAACACATTTCTTTAATTAGGTTATATATTATAAGCCACTTCTATTAAAAAATAGTCTTAAGAAAATCTAGATTTTACGTCAAAGTATTACCACAAACAGATGTATTCACAAGATTTTTAGTGAAGTAACCTTTTACCTTTCAAATTCTAAAGCAAGTACCAAAATTTTTTGAAAATTAGTTAACTAAACATTTTAAGAAAAGCACGAGTCGAATATGACAACGGGGAGAGAATTTACAGTAACAGCGGTGAGCGGGAAAAAGAAATGAATTTGGTTGCAGCAGGAGAACGAAGGAAGAGAGTGAAGGAGCGCCACTTGGGGAGTGAAACGACGGCGTTCCTGGTGGCTAACCAGTACATACTTACCGGACAAACTTTTAATTCTCCTTTAATTCTGGTGGCTAACGATGCTTCTTCTTGTTAAGGGAACTTGTGTCGTGAGATGGAGATATTAATAATTTCGAAACTCTGGGAAATTCCTGTGAATTGTTATTTTTTAGGGTTTTTGGGAATCTGAGCAACTTCTTCTGGCCACTGTTGTTGCTTCAGTCTTTTTTTCCCGCCACAAACAAACGTAGCATTAGCGTTTTACTTTTTTACCGCAGTGCGTTATTTTGCTCTTCACCGTCCAAGTAAAATTTAGTTTGTAAAAATTAAAGTTACCCAACACCATTGATCAAAACAAAAGAAAAAAATGTTAGAAACCAGATAAGCATGTTAGAACTTAGAAGTATTTTAATCTTCCGTTATCTTACAATTGACGGTCTGTCGTCCAGTCGCTCTGACCAATTGTCGGTTTATTCTTCTATGTGGATGATACATATTTCAGCCCCTTAAGTTTATGTGTTTCCATAATTAAGCCCTTTAACTTCATTTTGATATAGTTGAGTTCTCCATTGTTTAATTTTATTACAATTAACTCATTCTTTAACCTCGTTGTTGCTTAAATTTGTAAATTTTATTTGATTTACTAATTGAGCCTCTAAGAAACTTTTATATTTTTTGATTGAGCCCCTATTTTTCAAACTTTGTTCGTTAAGTTATTATATGAAGAAAAAATATAAAATTAATCATATTGAATTTAAGGGCTTAAAAATATTAGGTTTAACAATCTTAGAAGCCATACAAGTTTGAGTCAAATTGTATAGAATTGAAGTTAAAAGAGCTCATTTAGAAAAATATATCAAGATTAGAAGCTCAAATGTATGTTTTAACAATCTTATATCCTTCTTTCTAAAAATATTACAATTATGTCTAATGCATACATATAATTAGAAATGTTTATTTCTAAATATTAACATTAATTCGGTTGAAATCCATAAAATTTATAAAGCAAATCTGAATTCACGTGCTTTAATTACAGTTAAAATTAATATAGAATTATAAATAATTAACTTTGTATATAATTGGATATAACTAAATAAAATTATAACAAAATAGATAAAAATATTTAAAAATATTTTACATTTGTAAGTCAATATATCTCGTAACATTTAAATACATACCTCTTTCAACTTTATAATTTCTATTTTACTTTCTCTTTCCTATCTTTTTTATCATAAATAACTAAATTTCATTGCCCATTTAAAGTCTTTAAAATCTCCATTTCAACTTAATCTCGCAAAAGAATCCAACCAATCTTCATATTATTTTGGTCATCACTATGTGCAAGAAAAGAAATGAGACAAATCTATACTTAAAATAATGTTAATACGTTGAGCAACAGCAACATGGACAATAAGGGCCAAGGGAGAGATGAAAAGCCGAGCAATAACAAATTAGATAAGCTTTACAATCTAACATTTAGATCATAATAGACATAACACATTTCTTTTTGTTCCAAAAACAGAAAGGCAAAGAAAAGGCTTTCAAAGTTTTCATAGATCAGGGAAAAAAGTAATTTATTAACATAAAATCCAAGTTGATACAACATTTGAATTTATAAAAAAAAAAAAAAAGTGAAAAAAGAAAACTTTGGTTTCTTAACACTTGTCTGCTGTGCGAGGATGAGAGATTTTGAGTTCAAAAATTGTCTTTATAGCAACTAATTGTTAAGCCATGAAATGAAAAATTGTATTTGCATAATTTTCTAGTTAAGGCTTAAATTGAAAGCACACCTTTATATAAAATGAAAGGCTAATTACTAATTAAATTTTGAAATTTATATTTTTTAATAATTTTATTCAATTAGTTTAAAATTTTAAAATAAATATATATATACTTTCAATTTATTTTCAAGAATATTTGTTGGTAATAATTTTTGAAATTTTACAATGAGATAAATGACAAGTCGATTATGTTTATTAACATAAAAATTATTGAGTTGATAAAAAAAATTGTATTTAAATGTAATGTATGTGAAAGAATGTACATATATGAGTTTTTTAATGGTCATATTATTAAGTATAGAATAAACTATTTTTACTTATTCATAAATATTATTCATTTACTAAGCACATTCGATTTCTTATATTATATTTTTTACTGTGAAATTTCAAAAATTGTCATCAAAAAATATTTTTGAAAATAAATTAAAAGAATAAATAATTATTTTAAAATTTTGAAACAATTAGATAAAATTATTAAAAAGTGTAAAGTTCAAGATTTAAATTTTAATTAGAATTAATTCAATGAAATTAGTTTCCAATGAATTCTTTTTTTTTTTTTTGCATTTTTTTGGGAATTTTATATTTGAGTTCTGAAAAAATTTAGCTAATATTATTCAAAATATTAGCGCAAAATTAATGTCCTTTATATATAATTGCTTAAACTAATTGAATCTTTTGATTTATTTTTTTACGAGTTCTAATAAGTGGAGCTCATTTATGCTTTGGAGAGCAAGTTTTTATTTTTATTTTTAATTCTTTAATATATTACTTAACAAGTTGGATTTTAATTAAATACATTTAAACATAATAAATGAGTTACTTATAAATCAACTCAAACTAATCGTGAGAATAATTATTTCAAAAGAATTGCGCTCCAGTCTTATTATAAACTTGATTCCATTACAATCTTAAGATGACAGTGTTGTTACATTGGGTAATAATGATGATTTAGTGTGAGAAAAAACAAAATCTAAGGTGAAACACGACAAGATTTCTTTATAATTCCTCCAAGAAAAGCAATTCTGAAATTGAAACACAAGATTTCTTTGTTTCGAGATTGTTGGTTTTGTTGGCTTTAATTTACCTCACTGAAGTACTGAGAAAGATATTTTCTTTGTTGCTGCTGCTGTGATGGTTATTGAAAACGCTGTCGTTTTGAACTTAAGTAGGACAAAAGGTGGATAAGAGAAAGGGGCAGCAAGAGAATTTGCGTTTGAGTATGGCAAGAGAATTACTAGTTTGATTTGTTGAGATAAAATTGATGCAATGGCTCTGGTGAAGGTGACGGTGTTACTGATGAAGACAAACGGGTCCGTTACATTAATAAGCCGGGCTATGGACACCGGCTAAAAACGATTAATTGTTCACAGTAATTAATAAATGAAACCATGTAATTGATTTATTAGTTTATGGATAACGTAACACTCACTCTGTCCATACATTTTTCTACCTCATAGAACCATTGCGCAAACCCACAATTGAAAAGAAAAAGAAATGCAAAAACTGTTCAATTCAAGAATAAAAACCACATGAACTAAAATCTTGAATATTGGAGTCTATTAGTACTGCTACATTTGGATGCATGAGCTGACAACATTAGAAGTAGTTTCAACAAGTGCGATTGCCTCTGAAGCTCCACTTTTCCTCTGGAGAAAAAGAAGAAAAACACTTGGTTAGCTAATTATTCCGAGAAATTTAATGATATAATCTTTGTTTTTGAAACTTCAACAAGAGATGAATTACTTTTTTAATTGTAATATTGTTTACCTGACTTCCAGAAGCCTTATTTTGCTGTCTCTTAGCTTGCAGTAGTGTGTAATTATCAAGAAACAGAGCATCCTTATGATGGTTGATATTCTTATCACGATAACAAGAAGAGCAAAGATCGTAAGTATTACCAGAGCCATTGAAGCACTGAACGCAAGTGAAGTAAACTCCAGCTAGAAATACTTTACACTCATCACAAAAGTAAACTCTTTCGGTGGAGCATATGTAGTGAACGATGATAAATTCATCAAAATCCAGCGTCCCGTTTCCATCTTTGTCTAGCTTTTTAAAGAAATCAGGAGAAGAAATTGTTTTGAACCCTTTCTTTTCTTTAATGCACTGCGCATACTCTTCGAGCGTGATTTTGCCATCTCCATCTGTATCCATTGCTTGGAAAAATTCTTTCCCAAGTCGCTTCTGCCTGTCTGACAAGTTTGCGTAGTAAGCTTTAGCAGTCTCTGATATCTCCTCCATTGTTTTTGGACATGGTTCTGTCATGTCTGCGTGAAGCCCTTTTATCTGTAAGGAAAGCTGTGGGCGATGGGCGTTGGAAGTACTTGGAAGTTTCTTTCTTCCTGTCAAATCAAATGACTAGTAAATTTTTTGACTCGGCAATAATACTAAAGGGCAAAAGAAATACTGTACTTAGTCAAGAGCAACTAATTATGTTGTAATAAACTAACAAAATGAGGATATAATCTAAAAGCTGAAGTGATGGCAAGCCTCTGAGAAAAAAAAACAAGGGGTCTTGAAGAAGACTCAGTCCAAAATAGAAGCCATTTCAATATAACTTTGCGTAAACAAATGGACAAGCTCTCCCCTGTATCTAATTGATTTTCCATTTCAAATGCCTTATTTATTTAATTGTTGAGCCTTTTCTTTTAATCAAGAATGAGTTGCTTGCAGCTTGGAGAATCTATGGGATATAATATGTTGACCAAATTACCTAGGATTTATACATGGAAATCCCAGGATATAACTTCCTAGCTGCATGCATGATTGAGGAATGAGAGTTGGCGTTCATCAAATGCTACCCAATGACAGGATTGGAGTTTGCTGGCCAAGAAGAGTCTTGCCTATGGCTGCTTGCCCCGAGTTTGCTTTATTCAGTTTTCTTTAATTCTTGTCATGTCTAACTCTTGCATAAATTACACTCGGCTCTTACACTTGCAATATACATTTGCAATACAGTCAATAACTTATCTAATTAGCTTTCATGAATAAATACTCTATGATGTAGTGTATAAATTTATTTCAATTTAATTTAAAAAAATAATTATTATTATTTATACTTTTTTTTTATTTTTTTTCTTATTATTAAAATCATATCTGATAGACGAGTTTAAATAATAATTGCTGATTGTAAATATATTATAAGTGAAACACATGGTGAAGTCATAAGCGAGGCATAATATTTTCTTCATTTTCACTATAAAATTGAAACAAAATTTAATATGAGGTTATCCCAATCTCTAACAATAAAATGAGGTCTATTTGTATACATTGGAGATCATGTCATTGGTGAATGAAAAATCTGAAACATATATACACACATCAAATAATATTTTTCATCCATTTCTAAAAGTTCAATTATAACATGTATTCATTAAAAGATTAATAATAAAACACCAGATTTAAATAATAAAACATAAATCTGTGTTCCTCTCATAAATGTCAAATGCAAATCTCCCGCAAGAAAAATAATATAATAGATTTATGTGATATTCTTTTCCTGTAATGATAAATAAATATGTCAATATATTAACAATATGAAAATTTTGGCCTATCATTCAAACATACAAAAAAGGCCATATAATCAATCAAATTGGATAATGTAAAAATTATTATTAACATTGTGTTTAATTGAAAATCTATAAAATCTATGAAATTTACTTGTAAATTTAAAATTTAAGTGTTTTAGTTAAAGTAAAAATTAATTTAAAATCTTATATAATTAAATTTATAAAATTAATTATATTTAAACTAAATTTTAATTAAATAGATTGAATTTCTAAATGAATTTTACGTTAATAAATTAATATATATATATATTATTATATTAAAATATTTTTTTCAATTATATTATTTCAATTTTATTCTTTTTTTCATGTATTTTCTCTTAAATGAAATGAATTTTTAAATAATTTTTAATCAAATATTAGAGTAAATATAAAATAATTTTATTTATATTTCCATGGACTTAATGGAGAGAAAAATAAAATTTTACAAAGAGAAAAAGGAATCCATCCCCATCCTTTTGGGACCCAATTACTGCTTTTTCTTTTTAGATATTTTACTTACAATACATATATACTTAAATTATATTAGATTAAAATAAAATAAAATATAATATATTACCATAATAAATATAAACATCAATCATATAATTATATATCTTAAAAATAAACATATCTTCCTATGTAAACTATGTATTTAATTACTATAAACATAATAGAAAAAATATATTTAATTTTGGGTTTGGTGTGCACCAAGGAATGGGGATCCTCACAGGCCCGGGAGTATATATCTCCGCCCTTGTCTGGTCATGGAGAGGAGAGCTATTTCCTCCCATCCCCATTCTTGTGTTGTGGGGGAAGATTTCAGGATTTTTCTGCTCCGATCAGGGCAGTTCCCCACTGAGAACATGAAATCCTTGCCCCATTGCGTCCCTAACAGGCTAAAAGTGGGTGTAAATTAATTAAAGTTAATTACTTCATAAACCGAATTATGTAAAAAACAACAATCGATGGCTCATTATGTTTTTATGGAAATAAAGTAAAATAATACAAGAACTGTTCGATTCAAAAATAAAATTACACCAACTAATTATAAATATTCGAGTGTATCACTGGTGGCAACCTGAGGCACCGCCAGAATCAGAAATAGTTGAAAAACCAAAGTCTGTTCCTGTAAAAGTACTTGAAAAACCAAAATTTGGACCTGTAGAAATAGTTGAAACACCAAAGTTTGCAAGTGCAGCTCTCCCTGAAACTCCACTTTTTCTCTGAAAAACGAAATCAATAGCAGAAAAACCTGATTAGCCAGTAATTCCAAGAAACTCAATTAATGATAAATATTTGTTTAAAATTTGAACAAAGATTAACTACAATTTCTAATATTCTTTACCTGACTTCCAGAAGCCTTGTTTTGCTCCCTCAAAGCTTGCAGTAAGGTGTAATTATCAAGAAACACAGCATCCTTGTGATGATTGATATCTTTGTCATGATAACAAGAACAGCAAAGATCATACGTATTACCAGAACCATTGAAGCATTGGACACAAGTGAAGTAAACTCCGGCTAAAAAAACTTTACACTCATCACAAAAGTAGACTCTTTCACTTGAGCATACGTAGTGAAGAGTGATAAATTCATCAAAACTCAAGGTCCCATTTCCATCTTTGTCTAGCTTTTTGAAGAAATCAGGAGAAGTAATTGTTTTAAACCCTTTCCTTGTCTTAATATACTGTTCATACTCTTCGAAACTGATTTTGCCATCTCCATCTGTATCCATTGCTTGGAAGAATTTTTTGGCAAGTCTCTTCTCCCTGCTTGACAGGTTTGCGTAGCATGCAATAGCAGTCTCTGAAATCTCCTCCATGTTTCTGGACATCATTTCATGTCTGTTTGAAGCCTCTTTAATCTGGAAGAAATGGTGTGGGTTATGGCATTTGTTATATTCACCATTTCTTGACCATTTCCAAATTACTTGTCACTGAAGTTTCCTTTGTTATTAACTTATTTTACAAATTGACTTGGCAATGAATTAAGTAAAAGAATAAACAAATAGTGGAATTAGTCACCATAACAATAATAAGTATAATCCGATAGGGGGTGGATCGGAGAAGAAGAAAAGATATGAATACTTCATGTTTCTATTTATCAATGATGTAAATATATTAAGAATCTAAGAATTTAAAAATAATATTGAAGTTAAAAGTGAGATAGACCTTTATAACTGTTTGGTTCAACTGATCAATGTAGCTGGTAGCTGATAGCTGATGATTGATAAATTAAACTATTTGACAGAATTTTAATAACAGTTGCTGTTAGTATGTTAAATGGCCATTGAAAATATAATTTATCGTTAAATATAAAATTATTATATTATATCTAATGATATAAATTAATAAAAATAACTTATAATAATTAAAATGTTTATAGTTAATTTTTTTAGCTCAATTATATTTATTATTAAAAATATTTATAAAAATAATTTGAAATAGAAAATAAATTTAAATTCTATTAATAAAAATCTTTAATTTCAAAATACCATAATTATAAATATTATAGTTATTTAACTATTAACAATAATTTCAAAATAATAATTATTTATTTTAAAATATAAAAAATTTATTATATAATTTAAATTTAAAGTAAGTTATTGTTAATAAGTTTTAACAAGGATAATAGTGTCTAAATAAATAAAAAAAATCAAATCAGCTATTAGCTGATAAGAAAATACTATATTATACAGGCTGTTTCTTAAATTTTTACTAAACGCTTTAATATAACTGTTCAGCGAGAAACAATCAAATCTTTGAACCAGAGTTTTTGTTTAGAGAATACGTATCAAGCTGCGGTTTACCGACCAGTTTGGGTGGATGCAGAGCAGTGGTTTTGATGCCATTGAATTGGACTCAAGAATGATTGCCTGCATCAACCATCAAGTAATAATGGTTCGACTACAATGGCAATTTATAGTAGAAACTAATAATGAATTAAGTACATATGTTATATCTGATTCACTTTTGCTGCTGCTTTTTGCTGTCTTTCTAAAGCTTAGTTTCAAGGATTCATGCAGGCTTATTCTACGATCTCCATCCTGATCCATGGAGTTGAAGAATTTCTTTTTCATTTTCTTTTATGCTTGCTGCTGCATAGTATCCCTCTGCAGTTTCGTGCAATTCATTTAACCCATTATAGATAGAAGTATTAATATTATGTAGTTTTAGTTTCTTGGCGAGAAATTATTGCTCTATATATAATAGAACTTGCTCCAATCCAAATTGATCCCATAGGCGAGCTGCTTTATTCACTGTCAAATTAACCAATTATAATGCATCTTGCATTCATAAATGCAAGGAATAATAAATCCATGCCAACTTGTTGAATGGCTCCACTATCTTTTTTCAACCGACAATAATTAATGCTTCTCTTCCTCCCCATCCTTACTCTTCAATGTATTATTAATAGGAATAATTGATACTACCATCTATCTCCTTTAATCTTAGATCCGTCTGTTTGTTTGTTTTTTTTTTAATCTTTTTTTTTCCTGCTCTCTAGGCTGAGAGTATATAGATAACAAGTACAGGCCTTTTCCAGTACTTGAAAATGACTCAAGATCTTCAGAATCTTGATATTCCATGGAAGATCAGGCTCTCCATGTACGCTCTCTGCCTCGGCTTTGACATCTCCCGTCGTTCCAATGGCACTATCAATCGATTTCTTATGAATTTCTTCGATTTCAAATCATTTCCATCCAAGAAACCAATCAATGGTGTCTCAACTACCGACGTCAGCGTTGATAAAGCTCGCAACCTCTGGTTTCGCCTCTATACTCCTACTCCCGCAGGAGATACTACCATGCCGGTTATTTTCTACTTCCACGGTGGTGGCTTTTGCTATATGTCACCTCATTCAAGGCCTTATAATTACTTCTGCGACCAACTTGCTCGTGAGCTCTCAGCCATTATCATTTCGGTCAACTATCGGCTTGCTCCAAAGCATCGTTATCCGGCCCAATACGAAGATTGTTTCGATACTATAAAGTTCATAGATGAAACCGGAGTTGAAGGCTTTCCAAGTCATGCCAATCTGAAACATTGTTTTCTTGCAGGAGACAGTGCAGGAGGCAATATAGTTTATCATGTTATGGTAAGAGCCAGAAAACATGAATTTCGCAGTATAAAACTCATAGGAGCTATGCTAATCCAGCCATTTTTTGGAGGAGAAGAACGAACTGAATCTGAGATAACTCTTGACGGCCAAGTTCCATTCGTTAATATCGAGCGTACAGACTGGATGTGGAAGGCTTTCTTGCCAGAAGGGTCGGACAGGGACCATCCTGCCGCAAATGTTTCCGGTTGTAATTCGGTTGATATTTCGGGACTGGAATTTCCTGCGAGTGTTATTTTTGTTGCAGGGTTTGATCCATTGAAGGACTGGCAAAAGAGGTATTACGAGGGACTGAAGAAATATGGAAAAGAAGCATATTTGATCGAGTATTCTGACACTTTCCATGCATTTTATGCTTATCCTGAGCTTCCTGTGTCTTCTTTGCTCATCAAGGACATGAAAGATTTTATGCAAAAGCAATTATTAGCAGCAAATAAATGATTGTGTGTGTAAATTGTCCTTCAAGTTGGATTACAGACAGAAGCCCGCATGGCTTTCTTCTGCCGTGTTACAAATGATGTCAATGTGAATGAGAATAGTAGATGGGCAGCACCCTTGTTGAATACTGATGTAACCATTATGAAAGATCGAGGGCTGTCCTTTGCTATCATGAAGGGAAAGTCCTGTAACTAATATAAAAAATAACGCAGACGAAGTGCAAACCAGAGGATGCTAAAGGTTGACACTCTGATTGTTCTTGCCTCTTTGCAATGGATAAATGTTATGGTGGAGAGTGATTCCTTAATCTCGTTAATAGCCTTACTCAAAATGTGCACGGTTACCAGCAGTTTCTTCAGATTTTGGAGGACATTCATCGTCTTTATTCTAGTTTTAATGTTTTTTCTTTTGCTTTTCGTTAAATGTACGTGCAACCATGTTATTAGCTAAAGTTAGCTATTGTGTTAGTCCAAGGGCTATTCCTATGTCTATTCAATCTAGCTTTTATAAACATTTTAATTAACAAAGAGCTAGCCTTCTAAAATGAAGACAATAATGTCAATTACATAACAAAAGAAACCAATTATTGGTGTCACAACCACTGATATCACCATTTCGATAAAAGCTCAAGTCCTCTCGTTTCGCCTCTCCACTCCAACCCCTACCAGACCTTTTATTTTCTATTTCCATGGCGGTGGCTTTGCCTATTTGTTACCCAATTCAAGCCCCTTGACGACTTCTGCTACGGACTTCCCCGCAAATTCTGTGCAATAAAAAGGTTCTTGACTTGTGTACATATTTTCACCCATAATCAATTTTTATGTTTACTTAATTTATTATATAAATAATATTATGATATATTCATTTTTTTGATTAGGTAATAATTTTCATTATAAAAGTAAATATATATATATATATATATATATATATATATATATATATACTAATTATTAGGTTTTTTCTATTTAAATAATAATTTTAAATTTGAAAATGGTTTTTATTTTTATTTTATAAATTAATGTTTATAAATCAAAATAATAACAAGGTATTCCCAAGGTGTAGAAGAAAGATGATTAGTTAAATACAATAGTCACGTGGAAAGAATACATTTAAAAGGCACGAAGGCCACAAGTATCCTGATAGTTCAAAGGCCGTCTGGACCGTGCTTTCCGCAGCCGCCTCCATTTCTCAATCAATAGGAGAAAAAACAAAGAATAGAGGATTTTCTCAACCTTAACTCTGTTTAGTGTAACCCTCTTTTTCTATCATGGCTTCCTCTGCCATTACTTCTCCCTCTTCATCTTTTATCACCAAGAAGGTTATTTACTTCTAAATATTTGATTAAAGTTTTTGCTTTACTTGCTTTAATACTCTTCAAATTGTTTAATTTCTATTATTTTATTTTTTTCTTACCTCTTTTGAGCTCGTACGAGTTTGATTATTTCTGGGTTTTGCATATTTTGAACTAAAGATTTGATTCTTTTTATTTGATTGTTACACAGAAGGATCTGGGTCTCTCTGCTTTCTCTTCACAGTCATCGCCATTTTATTCTATTCCCAAATGCAAGAAATCAATTTCCAAGAAAATTGTATCAGTTATGGCTCCGCAGCAGTCAGAACGCACGCCTGCCACTACTGGCTCTGTTAGTTTCTTCTCATTTTTAGTTTATATTAATTTCTTTTTTCTTAGGTTTTGTTTAATTTGCTGCTTTAGTTGTTGCATTGATTTCATTATCTGTTTGGAAAGAAAATTTGGTTTTTTGTTTATGCGTTTATGTTGAATTATGATTTTCAGTCACGATTCTATCGTTTCCATTACTTGTTTGATGCTTTGTTGGTAATGGGATTCTTTTCTGACGATTTGCAGGTGAAGACTGCAATGACAATGACAGAGAAAATCTTGGCTAGGGCCTCCGAGAAATCCCAGTTGAGCCCTGGTGAGAATGTTTGGGTTAACGTTGATGTTTTGATGACTCATGATGTTTGTGGCCCTGGTTCCATTGGGATCTTCAAGAGAGAGTTCGGACAGAATGCCACGGTATTGTACTGTTTTTGCTTATATGTGACGATGTTATGGCTGATTTGTTTGTGTAAAATTAGTGATTTGATAAATCCCCTGGTCTTTAACTTTTGCTAAACTTACACATTGAGGGGGATCCGGTTTGAATTCCAATTAACGGTTGCTTTACTGAGCATTTGAACATGCAGGTTCATAGTTTTGTAATGTGACTAGTGTGTAATATCTGAAACGAAGTTTACATACAACCGGCTGCAACTGTATTCTTCCTTCTCCTTTATGAAAAGCTGCAGTTATAAATACCTGGCAATCCTCCCTTTGCTTCCCATTTTATGTATACTTGCCATTCTTCTTCTTTTTTTTTTTCCCCAACACTACATTTTCTTTTGGCATGCTGGAAAATACCAACCTGACTTGTTATATTGAAGGTTTGGGACCGCGAGAAAATTGTCATTATACCGGATCATTACATATTCACTACTGATGAACGTGCAAACCGTAATGTGGATATCTTGAGGGATTTCTGCCAGGAGCAAAACGTTAAGTATTTCTATGATATCAAGGATCTTAGTAACTTTAAGGTACAGTCTCATGATATATATGCTGAACTAAAATTTGTTATCAACTTTTCTGGGATATTTACTTTACTGGCCTATTACTGACATTAAAGGGGCATTTACTCCCTTGCTCTACAGGTTAACCCTGATTATAAAGGTGTATGCCACGTTGCACTTGCCCAAGAAGGCCATTGTAGGCCAGGAGAGGTGCGGCTCTTGACAGAGTCACTGAATTGTTAGAGTTCATCCCTTACATTCCAGAACAGCAATTATTCATTCATTTCTGCCCTCAGGTCCTATTAGGTACAGACTCCCACACCTGCACTGCTGGAGCATTTGGGCAATTTGCTACTGGAATTGGCAATACTGATGCAGGTTTTGTATTAGGCACTGGGAAGCTCCTCCTTAAGGTTTGTAAGTGTGAAGTCACAGTTTCATGCAGTTCATTATGCCATGCATCCTGGAGTTCTAAAAGAATTTCTATAGATTTTTAAGTTCTTAAAACAATGAATAAGACCTTAATATTGAACAGTTTAGAGCTTGTTATGCATATCTTTTCCAGCTGTAGGTGTCGTGAGTTCCACAAAATCGTGTTATATTAAAAGTTTCATAAAATCTGATATTTCATTGGTCAGTTATTGATTTATCTTTTCTTACTTATCCTAAAATTGCAGGTGCCCCCAACTCTGAGATTTGTAATGGATGGTGAAATGCCTGATTATTTGCTAGCCAAGGATTTGATTTTGCAAGTGAGTCTACTTAGCTCTGAGACATTTGCTTGCTTTAGCAGGCACACACTCTGCCCTTAAATGACAGCTTTTTCTTCTGCTTCTATGATTTTGATATTTTGGAAAGTCATTGTCTCTTTTTAGATTATCGGTGAAATATCTGTGTCTGGTGCAACATATAAATCAATGGAGTTCGTAGGCACAACTGTCGAGAGTTTAAATGTGAGTAAACTTTACTTTCTGTTGCACTAACAATGTGTGATCAGACAATTCTTATCTGCATCAGTTTGCCTTGCATCAGCATATTATATTCTTGGTTGTTCTGATTATTTCCCATGCACTAGATGGAAGAACGGATGACACTATGTAATATGGTTGTTGAAGCTGGGGGGAAGAATGGGGTCATCCCCAGTGATAGCACTACATTCAAGTACCTTGAGGTATTGATTGATGGAGTTTACACTGTTGCTCAGCTCTTTTTTTTTTTTTTTCAAGGCACATGTTTATACATTTTTGTTTATTATATGATGCAAAGAATTTTCCTTGCAAGGACTTATTATCTTTTATTTTCCTGTGCACAGGATAAGACATCTGTTCCCTTTGAACCAGTTTATAGTGATGAGAAAGCAAGGTAGGTTCTATAACTAATGACTTCTGAATAAGGTTATACAACTGACTCTACTTGATTTAGATTAGAGTTCGGTTTCTTAGTCCTAGCCAGATTGTTTTGGACTTAACGTGGTTACTTCTCCATTATGTTTTATGAATTGAAAGGTTTTGCTAGTATACATATAATTTGACAGATGAAACAATGTTAAATAATGATGAGTTCTGAAAAGCTGTTAATCTTCCCACTTTAGAGTCACCACATTAAACAACCTAATCTGGCAATCCCTTGTCATCAAGAGCCTTTAATCATGTGTCTTTAAAAAAATGCAATTTGTAACTAAAATGAAATTGTCACGTATCATTTGCAAATAGAGTTATTCTATGTAATTGTTCTCCTAAATAATTAGAGAAGTTTGGATCTATATTTGAGTTTTAGATATTCTATAGATATTTATCTGTGTGGATTTACATAAGGTGTGGCTTTGATCACGGTCATGGTTGCTTGTAGTGTAAATGGGCCTGTAATGGCCACAACGTGACGATGATGAACTATCACTATGCAATTTTTATTGAATGCAAAACTCGTTAGATAAATAGATTTTAGAGGAGCTCATTAAGATTAAGAAATTCGACTATCTAATGAACATATATACATAAAAATAAAGACATTAATTTTAGTCATCATTTCTAATTACTATAAACTTTAATTTGATTTAAGTTTTCAAAAAATTATAAAATTTTCTTAAATTAGTCAGAATATTAAACGAGGAATTCTTTTTTTATTGATAGTTTTCCATGTACCACTATCAATTAATACAATAATCAATATTTTATTTAAGTCTAATTTTTTTCTTTTTTTGCAAAAAGTACCATTTTTAGAATTCAGTAGAAAAATAATTCTTTAGTCTACATATGAAAAAAGCAAAAGGATGCAATTGTGAAGTTGTTGTAGAAAACATTTAAGTGAATTCTTAAGAAATAAGAGGTCCATTATCTTTGTTTGATTTTAACTTGCATGCCAAATTGATTGATTTATATGTTAGGAACATAAATTAAGCTAAATTTATATTTTAATATAAAATTTTAGTTGTTTAGATGTTTTTGACTTCTATTAGGTAAAGCATGTAAATAACTTTTGAGTTCTTGAAACAGAATAAGGATTCCATAAGTTTTTTTTTTTGAGTTTTTAAACCATCTATATGGACTGACTCGATGTTTTATCCTCTGAGGTTAGCTTTGGATCTCAATTAACTCAGGTTACAGATATTATGCTTATACTCATATATGGTTTGGAAACTTTTTCCAAGTGGAAAGAATGAAACTATAGTTAAATAAGTATATTTTAAATGCCATTGAAATTTCTGGCACCATGAAATTAAGCTTTTAACTTATTCAAGTTGAATATGTGCTTGTGGTTTTCATTTGTGCTGATTTTTGTTTTTGTTCTTATTATTTTGTTTGCTTCTAGGTTTCTTTCCGAGTATAGATTTGATGTCTCAAAATTGGAACCATTGGTCGCAAAGGTGTGTGATTTCATTTATTTCCCAGCGAATTATGCATATAAGGGTTCTAAAACTCCTGTAGACTTGAGTAAATTCCCTAGTAAAATATTTGACATTCCCATGTAATTTTGCAGCCTCATTCTCCTGATAACCGTGCTTTAGCAAGAGAATGCAAAGATGTCAAAATTGACAGAGTATACATTGGATCTTGCACTGGTGGGAAAACAGAGGATTTTATGGCAGCAGCCAAAGTTTTTTTAGCTTCAGTAAGAGTCATTTGTTTTTATTATGTTGTTATCGTTGCTAATTATATTATTCATTGGGTTCTGTTTCGCTGAAATTATTCATGATCAGTCTCTTTTTTACCTTTGCAATTTGCTCTAACTTGGTCTCTATACCTTAGAAGTCCAAAATATATTAACCCAACTCAATGTAAGCATTGGCATGCATATTCTCTGTCTTTCAACATGTGCATGTCATATTTTCTTCACAGAATGTTCTCATTCTAGGAGTAAATTTTATGTAATTTTGATTTTCAGTAGCTAACTTGGATGCGCCTTCCACTTTCAACTGCCATAGTTGAATACGAAGAGTATTTTAGAATCAGATTCATTTTACTTGTAAAGCATTCATTATAACATTTTCGTTGCTGTGTATGTCTTTCTCTTCTCAAGCTTCATTATCTTTTTGCTTTATGTGCAGGGTAAAAAGGTCAAGGTTCCAACGTTTCTTGTCCCTGCTACCCAAAAGGTGTGTAGTGTTGCCTTACTGTGTGCTTAGGTCTGAGTAGTCTGGATTCACTGACTATGAGGGATATCTCTATCTTGATGGAAATAAGTGTGTTAAAAGGTTAACAGTAGTTTTTTATCATAAAATTTTCAGGTTTGGATGGACGTCTATAGTCTCCCTGTACCAGGATCTGGTGGAAAAACTTGCTCTCAGATTTTTGAAGAAGCTGGTTGTGACACGCCTGCAAGTCCTAGTTGTGGTGCTTGTTTGGGAGGCCCTAAAGATACCTATGCACGAATGAACGAACCAATGGTAAGTTAAATTCTGATTCTCTTCCTATGTGGCTCACCTCTATGTCTATTCCTGGTTGTTAATATCTCTTTTAGCTTCAACTTTATTCCTGAATTGTAAATGACCAGTCCTAGTCTGTCAATTTAGCTTCATAATTGTTATGCCTTATTGTTCTGTCAAATGTACAATGACATTCTCAGTAAAAGTTTATTGCAATAGCTAATATGATTAAGCACCACGTCCTCCAACATTTTGTATGCATGTTCTGGAAAAGAAAGGATGCTCTCCATTTGCTGGACCTCATTTGAGATTACATGATTTTCTGGCATCTGAATTGGGAAAGAGAGAATAGTTTATCATCAAGTCGATAAGCAATGCCTGGATACTGCTATTTGTTTAACCATTTTGAGGGCTACGTCATTGCAGGTCTGTGTTTCAACGACAAACAGAAACTTCCCTGGTCGGATGGGACACAAAGAAGGCCAGATTTATCTTGCTTCGCCCTATACAGCAGCTGCATCAGCTTTGACTGGTTATGTTACTGATCCAAGAGAGTTCTTGCAATAGGCTATTGCTGTTTTATTGACACACTACACTTCTTGCAACAACTTAAATGGTGGAGCCAGAGTAGATATCTGAGTATTTTACTGAGTTGGACAGTTTCCAAAATCGAGTCCCAAAGTAGATATCTGGGTCTGTCTAAGATTGTTAGGTTGGTATTGCGTTTGTGCTGAGTCAATGTAATACTGTTTTCGTTTCGAGGCATATGATATATGCAGTATAATGCGTGTACAATAAATGGCAGAAGACATTACCAATTTGCAGTAGCGTTGCTTACTACAGCAGAAACTCACATCTCTAATATTTAACTGTCTGCAACTTCTCTACGCCCACCCAGGGAAATGGAATTAATTCACGCACATACCTGAGAAATTGAGCACAAAAGCTAAATGAACGAAAATAATGCTGATCTGTATGTTGTTTCTTTGAAGGGAAAAAAATTAATCTATTGATTTTACCTTGACTTTTGACCCTGGTAATAAGTTTTGGCTTTCCTGAATCGAACATCTGCGACTTTAAAGCAGTGGTGAAATGTCTGGCATACGGTTTATTTTCCATATTGAAAAGGTAATAAGAACTTGGTGCTCGGTGTGAAACTGTGTCCAAAGAATTATTCCTCTTCAACCGCCTGCATAAGATGATTGTGAAGATGAGTCGAAATGTCTTTCCTGAAAGGCTTAACTGAAAATGTAGCTGAACAATTGAAGGCAGTGGAACGTTTGCGCCATTGGCTTTTGGAGAATCTACTTACAGAATCCTCAACTGAGGAAGATATTGGTTTGCTTTCTCCGGAAAACTGCAGCTTTTCCATTCAAGCAAAGAATGCCAGCTGCCCAAGCCTAACAGTTGATATTAACTCACCATTTCCTTTGATACCAAGAGTAAGAATTTCAATCGTGTTCATGGCGTATTGGCCTTTTCATACGCCTTGATGACTAAGCAGCTTATTTACGCTATGGGATGGAATGAATTTTTGCTTTGCCTTTATTACTTGTAATGTTTACGTAACCATCAATCCAACAGGAACCAGGTAATTACTGGAGAATAGAATTAGAGTTCGTGCACGTAAATTGGTCCTTATTGTGTTTCCGTTCGAGAAAAACAGGTTACTTGGTGTTTGTCTTTCTTGATAAGAATTCAGCATAATGGAGTTGTAATCTCTACTTCATCATCTATCTGAGGATCAATAAATCCATCCATTCACCATCTCCAGGTCTCCTGGAGATATTGAAGATAAAATAATGAAAGCAAAGAATTGCTAGGATCAAATTTAAAATAAAGTTCAACTAAAGCTAAACAGAGATGGCAAATTTAGGGTTGTTGAAGTATATGATAGTATCTGGGGATAAAAACCAAGTGCCTAGACATAACTTCATAACTTGGCTGTGTTTCAGGAAAAGATTGGTTACCATGGATAGATTGGTGAAGCGGGGAGTTATATCTGTACACACTTGTGAATTTTGTCAAAGTTGCCCTGAATCTATTCCTCATATATTTCTTGCTTGTCACTTCTCTAAGGAAGTTTGGAATACTGTTCTCAGCTTGTGGTATCAGAATAAGTGCCTTCTCTTGGCAATGAGAAATCTCCTGGTTCTGTCAAAAAGCCAGGGGAAAATCACTTCTCAGAAGAATGAGAAGATCTGCTTTTGTTTCAGCTATCTACTCCTTATGGCAGGCTAGGAATATGATTTATTTTCAACAGAAAAGAGTTCAACCTGTAGAAGTATTCTATAAAATAAGGGAGAGTATCATGTATAGGTTCTGGGATGAGAGATATAGTGATTCTAGTGCAGCAATTCTTTTAATCACTAGTATTATACAGGTTAGTTGTTTTCTCTTGATTGCTTAGGAGCATTCAGTTGTATTTTCAGTTTGTTATTGTAGTAAACCAAAAAAGACGAGAAGAATTGCTACGAAACTGCACAGACAGTGCTCAAAACAGCAAACGCTGATTAAATAGGACTGCACAGTACCATTCTTTAAAACATATGACATCACATATTCAACAAAATATTTCCAGATGGTCCACCATCAAGCACATTAAGGCTACAGGTACCTAGTTTATTAACAGAGCCGTATGGAGTTTGCTTGCCCATCAAAAATTTATGTAGGCAATTGCAAACCTTAACTCAGTCACCAATACCAATATCATGGCTTCCACCACCCCTGTTCCTGCCTCATCTTTTATTATTAACAAGGTTACTGTGTTAACATATTTCTAAACTTTACTAATCTTTCTAATCTTATTGCTGCTTTTGTTTTCCCTGCTGATTTTCAAGCATAAACAAGTTTGATCCAACTGCTGCTCTCTTGTAATTTTCGCTTACTTTTCACTAAGCTTTTAATATATTGTTTCTGTGCAGCAGAAGGATCTCGGTCTCTCTCGGTTGAGTTCACCATCACCATCAGTTTATGTTCTCAAATGCAAGAAATCAATTTTCAAAAGAATAGTAGCAGTCGTGTCCCCTCAGCAATCAGAGCGCAAGCCTGCCACCACTGGCTCTGTTGTTTTTTTTTTCCCTTACTTGTAGCTAGTGTTACTAAGCTATTTCTTTCAAGGGATTTTGTAAATTTGCATGTTCTTTTTCTTTTTTACTCTTTTTTCATTAATTGATTCTTGGTATCTGTTGAATTTTGAGGATCAACAAAAATATTGATATAGGTGAATTAATTCAAAACATCTAGGAGATGCAAGTAAAATGGAGTTTTTAAAGGGTAATATAGACCAAATTTTGAGTAAGACTAAAATAATCAACTAGTTGGTAGGACAAAGTAACTGTTAGAATCAATAATTGCTAACATTTTTGGTTTATCAAGTAGATTAATTTAGTTGTTGGGGTCAGATTGCCATTCAGTGACCCAACACCTAAAATAAACACTGCAGTCACTGCTGTTTCTTTGATTCTGCTACTGGTTGATGCGTTGTTGTGTAATGGATTTCTTTTGCGGACGTGTAGGTGAAGAATGCAATGACAACGACAGAGAAAATCTTGGCCAGGGCATCTGAGAAGCCTCAGTTGGGCCCAGGTGAGAATGTTTGGGTAAACGTTGATATCTTGATGACCCATGATGTTTGTGGCCCAGGTTCTTTTGCAATATTCAAGAGAGAGTTTGGAGAGAATGCTAAGGTATTGAACTGTTTTTGCTTATTTGTGTTCTTGATATGGCTAGAATGTTTTAGTCGTGTTAGTAATTTAATTGTTCCTGCTTGAACCTGCTTAATCAGATGATTATAAGGTCATGGCATTGTGCAGGCATTCTTGCATTCTTTCCAAGTATGTACCTGACTTGCTTTATTGAACATTGAAGGTTTGGGACCATGAGAAAGTTGTGGTCATACCAGATCATTATATATTCACAGCTGATAAACTTGCTAACCGAAATGTGGATATATTGAGGGAATTCTGCCTGGAACAAAATATAAAGCACTTCTATGATATCAAGGATATTAGTAACTTCAAGGTATGCTATCATCATTCTATACTTTAAATTAATTGCATATTATTCTGAGAGGTTTATTTTAATGGCCTTTTTATTCACATTGAAGCAGCATTTTCATTTCCTGACTTTGCAGGCTAATTCAGATTACAAAGGGGTATGCCATATTGCACTCGCCCAAGAAGGTCACTGTAGGCCAGGAGAGGTTTGATTCTTTAATAGAGTTGTTGAATTGTCAAATTGTATACCCTTTACATTCAAGATCATAAGTAATCATTCATTACTGGTCTCAGGTTCTGTTAGGGACAGATTCTCACACATGCACTGCTGGAGCATTTGGCCAATTTGCTACTGGAATTGGTATCACTGATGCAGGTTTTGTTTTGGGCACAGGAAAGCTCCTGCTCAAGGTTCATAAACTTATTTTTGCTTTATTAAAGCCTCGCTTACTATAGTCTATTGTCTATAGACTCCTGCGTTTTATATATTCTTCAAGGTTATTGCTTCCATTGATTTTCTTATGGTTTCCTTCTGTTCTTGAAATCCCAGGTGCCACCAACTCTGAGATTTGTAATAGACGGAGAAATGCCTGATTATTTGCTTGCAAAAGACTTGATTTTGCAAGTGAGTTCAATTGAACTTGAGCTATCTCTTTCCTTCCCTGTAGTGCTTTGAAAATGAATCCGTTATGTGATACCTGCGAAAATGATTCACTTCACTGATTATTGGTGAAATATCTGTGTCTGGTGCAACATATAAATCAATGGAATTTATCGGCACGACTGTTGAGAGTTTAAGCGTGAGTGAACTCTAGTATCTCTTTCAAAAACAACGTGTGATAGCTCAATTTCTTCCTGCAGTTGCTAAAATCAAATCCACATATCATTTTCTTGGTTTATTCTGTTTGTTTTCAGATGGAAGAGCGGATGACATTATGTAACATGGTTATTGAAGCTGGAGGAAAGAATGGGGTCATCCCTGCTGATAGCACTACATTCAAGTATCTTGAGGTAATTTTTATCACTGCTTAGATTTATGTCCACTTAATCAACTGCATAATGTGAAAAGTGTTATTTTCTGTTATGCGCAGGATAAGACATCTGTTCCCTATGAACCAGTTTACAGTGATGAGCAAGCAAGGTAGATTTTATCAGGACATACCACAAAATAATACACTCAACTTTAAATATGTATCACCAAAAATTGGTCTCGTAATCGCAATGTAATTAATTTTACTATAATAATGTAAACTACCAATGCTCATTGAAAAGATATGTCATATTTAAAGTTGAAAAGCAATCGAACCAAATACAGATTCACTCTTTTGTTTATGTGTTAACTAAAGAAACAATTCGAAACATTCATATGTACATATATTATAATTGGAAATCTTAAATATTTTATAGTTATAACGTTGATATTCTGTAACTTTGTCTTTGGACTGCACTTACTGAGAAGAATATAATCATATCAATTAGTTAACAGCAGAATGTATGGACATGTTTCTTTTAAATATAGAGTGCTTTTTTGTGATGGCATGCTTTCTTTTGCTCCTAGATTCCTTTCAGAGTACAGATTTGATATCTCAAAATTGGAACCCTTGGTCGCAAAGGTGTGTGATTCTATTTAATGAATGCGTATAAAGTGGCAAGTTAAAATTCCTTTGGTTCTCAATATTCTCTAGTAAGAAGTTGATAATTCTTGGATTCAAATTTTTGTTTCTTTTTCATAGCCTCATTCTCCAGACAATCGTGCTTTAGCAAGAGAATGCAAAGATGTGAAAATTGACAGGGTCTACATTGGATCCTGTACTGGTGGAAAAACAGAAGATTTTACGGCTGCAGCAAAAGTTTTTCTTGCTTCAGTAAGACTCATTTCTCTTTGTCAATCTCAGAAATGACATCACTAGGGCAATTTAAGTGATTTCCGGTTTCCTTTTTTCTCCCTTCTTAAGCTTGATCTATCGATTTGCTCAATGTGCAGGGTAAAAAGGTCAAGGTTCCCACTTTTCTTGTCCCTGCAACCCAGAAGGTTCATAATGCTGGATTATCGTGCACTTACTATCCTGCGTTCCCTTATTATGATCGATACAAGAATAATGATGATATGGAAATTGTTGCAAATCTCAGTGTAACTTCTTATTGTAAAATTTATCAGGTTTGGATGGATGTATATAGCATCCCAGTACCAGGATCTGGTGGCAAAACTTGCTCACGGATATTCGAAGAAGCTGGTTGCGACACGCCGGCAAGTCCTGGCTGCAGCGCTTGTATGGGAGGCCCTAGAGACACCTATGCACGCATGAATGAACCAATGGTAAGTTTCAAACTTTCTTGTTTCAAGTGCATTCTGTCAACTGCTTTTAACTGGTTATTCTCTTGTTGATTGATCTGTGCGATCAATTTCTGCAATGTTTAACCATTTTGAGGACTACGTCAATTCAGGTTTGTGTCTCAACAACCAACAGAAACTTCCCCGGTCGGATGGGACACAAAGAAGGTCAAATATATCTTGCTTCTCCGTATACAGCAGCAGCATCTGCTTTGACTGGTTATGTCACTGATCCAAGAGAGTTCTTGCAGTAGGCTATTGTTGCTGTTTACTCTTCATCATGGTAGAGCCAATATGGATATCTGAGTCTGTTGTCTGATCATTTCACTATTATGTTGGTACTGTGTATGCAATAAATCAACTTCTAATTTGTCTGCCTGCATGGCCCTTGTAAATTTCCTTCTTGGGTTGGTAGATTTGGGTCCATATAAAAGATTGGGAGGAAAAAGAAAAGAAAAAGAGAAAAAGGTCATCTTCTATGTCTGTATGTCTAGCATGCTTAACAACAATCTAGTATTGTAGTATAATGATTCCATGAAATGTTTCAGAATTGTGCAACTGTAAATTGTTTTGTACACCCTTTACAAGTTAGATACTCAATTGCTCACTGCAAAAACATAATGAGAAGAAAAATATTGGCGAAACAAATAATAAGGTAGATGTCATGGCCCCCCATAACCATGCTGAATTCCCCACCTTTGATTTGAGGGACAACATTCTTGATTTGGAATTGCCCCCACAATACCCTTTTAATCAATTACAATGTCTCAAATCTCAAGTGGACATGATTGTCACTTTTCCAGACTCATCAAGGCTTTATTCCTAGGATTGGAGTGGAATCAACACATGCAGATACATGACATATTTTACTGCTCAGAGCATTCCAGCTGTTGGGTTCCAATGCCCTCATCGTTTTGTGTTTTTCTTCAGTCTAGATTGGTAAGAAAGTCTTAAGAAAAGAAAAAAGAATGCCTATCATTTGTGTTTTTCTTGAGCCTACACTTGGCAATAAAGTTTTAAGAAAGGAAAATAATGATTTGAAGAGATTACGGGTAATATAATTTTTTTTTTAAATATTGTTGTTAAGAAAGTTATAGATTTTTTACACTGTATTAATTTTAATAATTAAATAAATAACACATATAAAATTATTATAAAAATTTAAAATATAATGTCACTTTCTTAATATTTAAATGTAAAATATTTAATTTTTGTATTATTGATCTAATGGTAAAATATAATATATAGAATTAACCGAGTGATTTCTATTATATATTCAATTAAAAATATTATTTACATTATTTGAAAATAAAAATAAAAATAAAACCTGTTATTTTATTAACTTTGTAAATTCTAATAAATTAAAACTAGCAATTTAAGATTGAAATTATTAAAAAAAAAAAAAAGGTACAATCACATCCTCATCCTCTCTGTATGCATTTCCAAACTAAAATGGGGCCTTAGAAGGTGGGTCAGTGATTTAAGTTCATGGCCTAACTAAGAGAAGGTTAAAAAGGACATGAAAAGAAGCTATCATTTTACTTCATAACTACTAAGAGGTCTTTTCACTGGACCATGAATCATATGGAAACCAGCAAGACAAATTAGTTTTCATAACAGATAAAATAAAATAAAATAAGTTTTTAGAAACATGAAATCTTCTTACTGATGGGATCTTTCATCAATAGTAGAATACAGTTGTGCTCTAATTATTTGATTATAAAAGAAAATTAAAAAAAAAATATGCAAAATGTGTCACACTCTGAATCAAAATGGAGTATTCTGCAGTCAAAATCAAAATGATTGCATAATCTAGGCCACCAAGTTTGTCTCATTTTTCAGGGCAGTATCTTTTATCCCATATCATACTTACTGTGGTTTAGGCATTAGGAGTTAGGACCCATTTTCCAGTTCAAAAAAAAAAAAAAAAAAGGGACCCATTTCATATTTATATATATAGATATTGAAAACAAAAAGAATTTAATGAGTAGAAAGAACATTTTCACAGAAATGAAACAAAAACAAAGTTAAAAGATGGCAAAAGATGTGTTGGCCTTCTTCCCTTTTCAGTGTGTGTTAAAGCAACCATCCAATTGTAATGCTTTCCAATATTATCTCCTTAGTTGTGTTGCTAAATTAACAAATTCGATTGTTAATTGGACTGAATCAATAAATCTTACAATATTTTTAGCTCTTTGATTGAGTAGCTAGTTAAGCAAGTAATGAACTATTTAACTTATGAATGAAATTAGTCTATGTTGTTATGTACCCAATCTAGAAAATTTCCATTCAAGAGCTTATATACTAAATATGAGAAATTATATAGTCTATCATGTTATTTATGATATATTTTTTATTAAATAATATAATTATATTAATTAATTTTAAAATATAGATAACATTAATTGTGCATTAATTAATAAATTTATTTAAATAATAAAAGATTAACACATATCAATATATAATTGACTTTATTTATGAACAACTGATATTTATTCTAAATCATTTTCCCCATATGAAAATTCTAGTCCAAATTTTCAGTGCCTCCTAAACCTTTTGTAACACTGTTAAATAATGGTGTTTTTGGCTGATATAGAAAATCAGTCACTAAACAAGAAGAAAATCATTCATATGGTGACAACTACAGCCATAAGCTTGGTCCAAATATATTAAAACAGCACTTGATGCAAACATTTAGCAATGTAGCACCAATTTGCTCATGGATGTGACACTATTACAGGAGTGGTGAACATACTCATTACTCTCCATAATTACATTTGATCAACATGGATTCTCACTGATGTGTTCTTATTTACTTTTAGAAAACTTGTATTAACAATAACATTATCTACATTTAAAGTCTAAAGTTCAAATAGCAATATGGGTGCAGGCCAATACCTATTAGGAAGCATATGACCTATGATTAGGTTAGCTTATTGCTCACTAGCTTTCTATATTGTTTTTGCAATAGAAATTGTAAGTTGTCAGAAGTTAGGATTAGAAAAGGTTTTGACAAGCCATAAAAGGGATAATCAACCCAATTGTTCCATGAAAACATAGAGAAAAACTTGGACAATCAACACCAGGAGCAACTTCAAACATCAAAACCACACAAAACCTTTAAAATTGAGTTCACTAGATTGCAGCAAGCTCCACTCTAAATATCAACTACTCCCATATTTACAGTATGAGAAAGCAGCAGTCAAATGTGCAAAAGCCTGTATGGCTGCACAATATATGAGAGAAAGAAAACTAAAATGAAAATCGCCTACAAAAATATAGAAAAACCCGCAACAACCAGATAATGGTCAAGCGGAAAAAAAAAGAAGAAAAAACTAGAAACCAGTGAGAAATTGCAATCTTAACAGACCATTCTGACTCGATCAATTTTTTTTTTTTTTCTACTTTGTCTTTGTTTTCAAACTGTGAGTTTCATCTTTCTGGAGTTTAAATTGAGAGGACAGCAGTGATATATCCTAAATGGGCTTTCTTCTTTGTCTTCCAGTCCTTTCTTGGAATCTTGGGGCTGCAATTGAATAAATCAATTAGTCTTACAAGGCTAGCAGAAGTAACTATACATTGCTTGAAATTTTACGTACCGAGTCCATTAGCTTCAGATGTTCTCATGATTCGGAGCCTTTTAACTGAGGTAAGGAACATCCTGAAAAGAGGAAAAAATGGAAAGCGAAACATTAGGTATTAGCCATGGCAGCAGAATATGATGAAAAGAATTCATGAATGGTATGATCTCTTAATATAAAACATAAAGACAAGAAACTTAGAGCAGATAGCTTTTGCCATTAAATAGGGAACTTGATTTCATTTCTTTCAACCTCAACCACATAACCTCAGTTAACTAAGGCACATTGGCATCAGCAGGCATGCTCATTCCTAACATCCACCAACCCATTTTCCCTTTCTGTTGATTATACTATGTAGATAGAAGTCTGATAATAAAGAAAACATTATCCTACCCCCATGGAACATCTCCAACAAGCATCCAGTCCCCTTCTTTATCTTCATAAGTGAGCACAAACTCAGATGAGCCATCCAAAAGCTTAGACGGCTTTGTCGATTGTTGCTTCTCACCTCCTGATTGTATTGACACAAACCGAATGTAAGAATAAGAATTCAAGCCAACATAGTGAATGCTAGTACTACCACAGATGGCAATTTGATCTGCCAAAAGGAAATCACATTTCATTATTCTGCTATTATAACTGAGATAGAGCGAACTTACCAGTTGAATTGATGGACGGCGTGGACCGGAAAAACATATCCTCCAACGTCTGTGCAAGTGTCTCGTAGGAAGCATGAGCATTCAAATCAACCTTCCTTCCAATTGGAATCCCATCCATATTCACTTTGACAAATCCAAGGTGCCCTTTCTCATTGTTAGTAGCATTAGTCTTGCTACCATTGCAAATCTTCTTCGAAGCATCCTTCGATTTGTCTTGTTCAACCACTGACTTATCTTCTTCAGATCTTGAAGCCTTGGCTTGGTTCACCAAGCTATTAATCCTATAAGTTCTTACAGGTGGCCACCCCACAATCTGACTGCTTCCACAAAACAAGAAAACTTTTGAGTCGTCAAGCAATATAAATCATAAAGAACAGTAAAGGTTAAACATGCAGGCTCTGACAATAAGCAGGCACACATTGAACAAACACAGACCGTAAATCTCAAAGAGAAGACACTTGTAATTTAATTCAATTACAATTATCTTCTTTCCTCTTTTCCATGGACCAAAACAGAGACTTAACTCTAATTGGAACAAAACAACTCCAGGAAAACCAATACCACTTGCAAACAGATTGAGCTAAAACCAGGATTTCTTAATTTGTATAAGAACGTAAATATTCCATTTAAGGGAAAAAGATGACACAAGTAAACCTAATATAGTGGAGGTTATGATAAATATTAGCCAAATTCTTATAGTCATGCATACAAGTAGTTGCTTATCAAATAGAAGAAGAGGACTAAACAGAGGAGTTAATATTTATGAATGGTAACACGAGACTAATTCTTTTTCATAGTTAGAACCAACATACAAAAAAAAAAAAAAAATTCTTTTTCTCATCTGTCTCCTTACTTTCTTGTTTCGCAAACAGAGCAAATAAACGGATGTACAAGAAAAAGAAAAGAAGAAACAGTCTCAACTAACCTGGCAGCAGTAGGGGATCCACCCTCGTGTGAAACAGAGTCAGCAGCTCTCTTAGTTCCAGAAACAGCACCAGCAACACAAGCGGTAGCTGTACCTTTATTGCTATTATTATTGCATCTAATTGGCTGAGATACAACGGAAGGAAAATCTTTAGCAGTCAAGATTCTCCCACACTCGCCCCATGCATTTGCCTTACCCTTCCCTCCACCACCACCACCACCACCACCACTGCCACCAATACTCAGTCCTAAACCCAACTCTAGCTCAGCCTCAACTGGATATGAACTACCCTCAGCATCCACCACCACCTCCACCTTTGACACAGCAGACTCATTTGTTGAAACCCCAGAAGAACCACTACCACCACCACCCCCACCACCAGTACCAAGCAAAGCAAGACCAGCTTCCATATTACTCAAGAAACAAGAAAATTAAGGAAAGAGAGACAAGTAGGATATTTTCGAAATTCAAGAGAAGGCCTTAAAGATTTGTAAGTAAGTTTTCAGGTTTCACAGAGATAGGTATTGAAGGAGGAGAAAGTGTATAGCATTAGCATAGGACAGGAAAGAAAAAGGAGGGAGAGTTAGTTTAGGTGGTGGAGGGAGTGATGATGATGGGTCCCATATGTCTAATAGTGCGCTAAGCACTCTTCGCACAGGTCCACAACAACACACCACTGTCAATTTTTTCTTGACATGATCATCATGTCTCTTTAGAATCTGATTTTCCTCTGTTTGCTACAGGAATTATTGAGATAATGTTTAAAAATGAAAAAATTTCACATATGTAAGAATTAATTGCTTAGGCTTCAAGTTCCTGTTTGACAATGCTGTAAACATGTTTTCTTGAGACATGGAAGCATGTATTTTTCTTGGAATTTATCATTGCCATTTATACTTTAAGAAAGGCTAGTTTATCATAATCTCTCTCTTTTTTTCTTGTTTTTCTTCAATCAAGTGATTCTTAATAATGTAATTTGTAACACTACTTTTGACTTTCATAGAATTTGAAAAAATATATCATTTATAAATTCTTCATCTTTCTTTCGAGGCATTTATGTTTTTAAAATTTTTTTTATATAAAATTAATTAATATTTTAATTGACACGCATTTATTAATTTTAAATAAAAAAATATAATATCACTCTGCTAATAATTATAATATATACATCAAAATTTAAATAAAAACTTTTTATTTCTATTTACTATGGAGACTATCTCAAATGGTACTTAGTGGGTGGATAAAATCTTATAGATTTTGAAACCATTAATAATAGAACAATTATGAAGACTCAGGGAAAGCTTATTGTTCCTATAGAGATATTTTTATATCTAAATTTCTATGCGACAATAAATGCATGGTTTCTCCTCCTATACAGATAAATGGAGAAACCAAGAATAAATAGAGAGGAACTGAAATGATAAGAATAAAAAGAAAAATAGGAACAAGTATGAAATTAATTACAGGTAAAGTTAATTTAATCAGAAACAGCATTATGCCTAAAGAGAAACTCAAAAAGAATTCTTGGGTTTTTTTTATTAAAAAAAATAAAAATAAAAGAAAAGATATTCTGGCTTTTCCAAAAGTTGAAGGTATTTAATTAAGGATGAGAATTGAGTGTACCCACATACTTTATCCTTAACTAGCACAAAGTAAAATTCCCAAATCTAGAGATGGAAACTATGAACAATCTGCATTAGTTGAACAACTAACCAAAGTTTAGTTTTAAATATTATTTTTGCCCTTTTCTCATTAGAGACCAAGTAAAATCATAGGTTCCACAACAAAAGTAGAGGTTAAAAAGGTCAACTTGGTCCTCTAAACTATTCTTCAAGATTGACAATTGGGTCCAACATTAAATTTTTTTTATATTGGTAATAATTTATTTCTCAATCTGACCATAAAATAGTGCCAAATTGGAGTAATATTTTAATGGTACGAAGCTCATAAAGTGGATATATTCCTCTTTATATTTCAATCACCTAAATTTTTCCATTAAAAAGTGTTGAGGTGAATTTGGACTAAAACCTAAGTCTAATTAAAACCCTTTAACCATTAATTGATAATTTAATTAAAAGACAGAGTTTCTTAATTCTTATAAAATGAAATACTAATTATATTCACCGACAACTTTAATTTCGAGCATAATCAGGTGTCTCACAACTTTAGTATAAAAAGCATTAGTTGTAATCTTGTTTACATATATATATATATATAAAAATTAATTTTTGATATTAATTTTATTTTTCTTAAAAGGGAAAAATAAAAGGTCTAAAGTCTGAGTCTTTTTGCAAAGAAAAGCATAATCAAAGATTAGCAGCTCTATGTTCCTATATGCTGTCTACTACTTTAAGGACAAACAGCACAAAACCTTGTTTTAGAAAGTTGGGACCTAAACAGATGCATTATCAGTGGAAGGTGGGCTGCCCCAAAAACACAATTTAGAACAAAAGCTACCCATAAATTAATTAAGGAACAATATGTGCATTAAGTTTTCATTTTTCTTTCTTTCTTCATTGCATAAAGGGACCACCACCTCCAAAATTTAATTGGTTTTGGCAGAGATGGTCTGCTGATCGTTCGATTGTTTAGCAAATAAATGAAAATCTGCAAATCTTTAATGGAAAAGTTAAAGCAATTCCTTATATTGTTTATTAATTTGAAAAAAGCTAAACAAACCATGAAACACAGGCTGCAGCCGAAATAATTCTTCTTGCCTTTTCCTGTAATATATATTAAACTATAAAACAGTTATTTTTATAGAAAAATAATAATTTATTTATTATGAATAAAAAGATTTAAATTCTTAAAAATAAATATTTATATCGCTTGAGTTACGATTTAAATATATTTTTTTTATAAGAAAAAAAAAAGGTACAATAATATACACTAAATCAACCTCAAATTTCCATAAATGCATATAAAAGACTAGGTTTTTTTTCCTTTGCATAATCTTTGTCCGATAAACGATTACAAATGGGTATGCACTTGAATATCTTCACAATATAACATTATTATATATGCTGATCGTGTCTAACTCCAATATCACGACAACATTTCACCAAATTGTCAAAGATGAAGAGCTAAATAAAGAAGTTTTGAACCAATGTCAAGACTAACTTCTACTTTTTAAAAGTATGTTTTTACTTTGTTTAAAATTAAAAGGTAAGTGTTTACTTTAGCTTGTTAGTTAGTGATAAAATTATATTTAGACACGAATGCTCTATTGGTATTTTATTTATGAGAATAAAAAATATTTTAAATTTAATTTATCTAATATCTATTAATATCCATCGACTTTTATTATTATATAATTCACGATTCATTAGGTCCGATGAAAAAATAGAAATTGCACTATCATAAGAGAGTGAGAAGGGGACATAATGAAATTATGGATAAACTGATCGTACAAATAACTAATTATACAAGAGTTGTAATAACATATTAATACTATTGAAGCAGCAGGCTTGTGATAATGTGTGCGCAGTTGGGGAAAGTGGAAAAGGAAAGGTTCGTGATGTTTATTGGGCTCATAAAGTGGTAATGGAAGAAGATTAGGATAGTAAACCAAAAGATTAGAGTTAATTAGGTGTCTCATCTGATCAAAGGGACAAACCGACATGGTGGGAACCGAAGTCACGTGACTAGTCGCTGGCAGTGATGCGACACGTCATTCGACAAGGTACGCGGATGACCGGGGGAACCTATCATACGATACCAGAAATCTACAAGCATTTGTACTTTGCTTTTCCCTACTCTAACCTAAACCAATACATGACAGAAACACACAAACTAAATAAACTATATTAGTTATAAATATTTTAATTTGTAAAATTTAAATATACTTTTTTTATTAAAAAATTGGAATATATATAATTTTTGATGAATATGTAATTAAGTGCATGGAATAAAGATATAGTTGTTAATATATCATATAAGATAGAAAAATCATACTAATTTATTAAATAATATCTTATCCCATTTATTCTTGCTTTGCTATTTCATCTCTTTTTCTTTTTCTTTTTTCATTTAATATCCCAATAGATAAATGAAGCTTTTATTATTCATCTGTTAAAATTTGCATAAACATGTGATATATGGATTTTATCATTATGAGTCTTCAAAGTATATTCGCCCAATTGATAAAACCAAAGACCTATTAAAATTAAACTCTCAATATGAGTTATTTCGATTTTAAAATTTTTACAAAATTAAGTTTTTTTTTTTTTTTTTCCTTTTTTCAAGAGGATATGCATATAAAATAGTTGATATAATAGGGAAGGTATATAAATAAAAGGTATTATATTGCATGAGAAGAGTAAAATGGGTCTGGGCAGGCATCACCATTGATAAGGAAGTGGAGTGTAATTAATGGTTCCCCCAGAAAAAAATGGTATGTTTGCAAAAGGAGGAAGAATTGAATCTGGGACCAAAAAAGCCTCCTCAAAATTGCTGTCTTTTCTTTTTCTTTTGGTTACGAATCGGTTAGTTGGTTGACTGCTATCATTTTGGTGTCTTCACGCCCCACATTTCCTTCCTTTTGCCGCCGCCACCGCTCCTTCTCCCTCTTTTCCTCGCCCTTCCCTTTTTCCCGCTTTTACCTCGCCCCCTTCGTTCCTTTTCTTTAAATAAATATTAAACAGTAAAATAATTATATATCATAATCTTAATGGAACAGTAAATTAAAATTATGTGAAAAAAATATTTTACTCGGTAGCATTAAGTCACATATCATTTTATAAATATCATTTGACGAATTCAATTGTTTAAATATTAAAAAATTTCTTATTCTTTCGTTACTTCAATATGGAGAGAATTTAATACTCTTATCATAAAATTCTTATAACAAAAAAGTTCAATATCCAATAATAAAAAACCACAAAAATTCTTAAAGAATACTAGTATTTATTTACTAAATTAAATTAATATATATATATATAAAAACACAACTAATCTAAAAGTGACACGCGGCTCTCACCCTTCACTCTTATTTTTTCGTCAAACTAATTTCTAATATCCATATTATGAATACTAATATTGTACCACACTCTCTCTATTATTATTATTTTTTATAAATATCTTTTATTTATTTCACAGATAAAATTTTAGATCTGAATTCTAATAAATTGTTAATTAGTCATTAACAATCTGCCTTAATTATCAAATAATAAACACACAAATTAATTTGTTATAAGATTATTATTTATTAGAGTGGACTTGAAACCTAATCCTCTTAAAGAATATTACAATATAGAATATCCTTAAGGATTTACTTTTATCGTCAACTCTATGAACTGATTACAAATGTCTGCACTTCTTGTAATTCCGTGATGATTGAATCTAGAATTTCATTGACTTTCTATTATGTTTTAACTATAAATAAAAATATAAGATTTTGATCAAAATTTCAAACAATTTAGTTATAGCTTCTTATTAAAAAGAATTAATAGTTCATAATATGCAACACGAAAAAATTAATTATCTTATATTTTCTTTATATGCAACCAAACAATAGAAAATCTGATCAAATCTTATAAGGTCATTTCAATTCAAGATTCTAACATAGAAGGGATTGGTAAACTATATATATATATATATATATATATATAAGGATGAGATATATGTTTGGATACGCATGGCTGCCATCTACTGTGCATTAATTTGGAGATAATCTTTAATCGACAAAACAATTTGTATGCAGATTCCATTTTTATGTGGCTAACCGAAAAGGTTCAAATGAATATCTTATCATCAACAGCAGAAAAATCCCACAGTTTTGATTGATTTGATGCACGAATCCTACAATCTGATCATTTTATATCAGATATGGTCACCAAAGGATCCATCATTTTTCAACATTTTGGCCTCCTAAATCAGGTAAGTTGCCATCTTGAGCCATTTTGTGTTCCTGCGAAGACTAACTAGAAATAAGAAAAAGGCTGTTATTCTTTTTCTTTTAGAAAATGTGATTCAGGGTTATGCTGTTGTTGGATTATATATAGAGGAACAAACAAATTAATATTATTCCCAATAACTAGATGTGGATTTGGATGAACCCACTACCTGGATTTTCATTATCGACATGTTTGAATGAAAATTCTTATAGGCATTATTTATTTATTCAAGAAAAGATTTCCATGTCAAATCATTTTGTAACAATATTCTTGATTACTTTCTAGCAAAAGAAAATCTAATCATTTGCGGCTTATATATCAAGAGAAAAAAGAAATACCCAAATAATCGCTATTCCTAGAGAGGTATGTTATTTTGAATTTTTTATAAAATATTTTTATTGTTATTGAAAATACTAACTTACTTTTCAAAGAGAATAATTACTAACAATGTTATTAAAAAGTTTAGTGCATATGGTCCGGACAAAGACTCAATTTGCCTCAAAAATTTATATTTAATAGTTAAATATATTAATTTAAATTTTTTTAATAAATAGTTCTTTGAACATATACATTCGATTTAATTTTTTTAAATTACATATTTAAAATTTAAATTTAATTAATCTAAAAATAATAAATATTAAATAAATCAAATTTCAACTTTTTAAAGACCAAATAAATTAAAATTTAACTTTTTAACAATTAAATAAATTAAATTTTAATTTTTTAATAAATAGATACATAATTTCTCATTTTTATATTATTAAATTTTGTCAAACACTTTTATGTATATTATATCACTACATCTTGTATCAGTAAATTAAAAAAAAATATTAATTTTTAAATTAAATATATTTAATCTTATAAATCATTGAATGTTCAATTAAAGCTAAGTATAAATTCAAAGTCATAAACTTAAAGAGTAAAGCTGAGTATATATCTAATTCAATGCGAGAATTATAAAGAAAAATAAGAATTTAGAACAAGGTTCAGTATTGAATATAGAGAAGAAAAATAAAAAGAAAAAAAAGAAATCGAAACAAGAGCAAAAGAAAAAATCAATTATCTAACATCCACTCGGCGCGCGCAATCTTAACCTGCTCCAATTATCCTTCAAGCGCACTTTAGCGAAAACTGGTAAGTTAGTTATCAAATCCCGCCAAACCCAAGTCAAAGAAAACTGAAACTACCGGCAGAAGGGCTCCGTTTAATCCGACCGGTTCTTTTCCTGTTAGAAGATCCACCGCCACAAACGATGGAACATTCCATACCACAGAATGTACCAAAGCAAGAAAATGCACCATCACCATCACTACACCGCCGGTTATGTCGATTTCCGCCGGCAGCAACACTGCTGATGGGATAACTAGATAATTCACTACGATCGTAAACAGGTGGTAACTCCGCTCGCCACCTTTCTAATTTAGATTGGAGGCCTTCCATGCTACTTTCCAAGCTCCAAGAACCCATTATTTCGCTCTCCGCCTCTTCTACTTTATACTGGTTTTTATTATTTACCATAATTGCCGCCACCTCTGATGCTGAAGGACCCAGTTCTGATTCTGTTATATGAAGGGGTGCTGTTCTACCATTCATCTTTTTTGGTGTTCCAAATTGGGATTTCGATAAAGAGTTAACATCATTCCTATCTTTTCCGTTTTTCGGCCCCTTACAGGGTGGTGCTTCGCCGGAGATGTCTGAGCCGTACTTCGACTTTGTTAATGCACCAAGAGCTGGTTCATTATGAGGCGAATTACGATGTTTCTTGAAAATTTCAGAGCCGGTTATCATAGAGCTAGCTTTTGATGATTGTTTCTTGATATTGTGGTGATAATTTTTATTATCTTTCTTGATGATCTCCAATCCGCTGACCATTGAACCAGCTTTTTCTTGAGTTTTCTTTTTGATATTCTTACCGATCATATCTGATCCAAACATAGAACTGCTTTCGCTCTTTGTACGTCTGAGTTCTGGCTTTGGTATCCATGGAAGCAAGAATTGGTTTTGATTATCGCTGCTTCTATCATCATCAGCTTTAGATTTATGATGTGTATGTGTATGTGTACCTTTTTCACCCATCAGGTGACGGTAACCAACAGCAGATGCACTGATTTGAGAATACAATGGCATACTTCGCATGGATGTATCAAGAAGTGCTACACCAATGTTGAGAATCCCTTGAGGACGCCCAGAATGGCGGCGAACCTGAAGGGCCACGAAGCGCATCCCAAGCTGAACGTGATGCTGTTGATGTTGCCTGTAAAGTTGCGCCGGAGGAATTAGATTTCCAACAATAACACGGACGGTTCCTACATGGACATCGCGGAACCAATGTAAAGCATAGATCTCAATCATTATGGCAGATGTTTCGCCATACAGAAACTCATCGTCAACCCGAAAAACAAATTTATCGTTCCAGGTAGGGTTGTTATGCCCTTGGGCGTCTACTCTTGTCGAAAGCTTCCTGTCAGGGTGCACCCACGCAACCGCATAGGTTCGCATCTTACGTGACACTTGGGCAAGGTCTTGTCCAGATATCACATTTAGCTCTAACAACTGAAATGGTGGAGAATATACAGGGCGAGACATTGCCTCTCTACCGGTATAATGTTTGATAATTAATGCCAGCTGCAGTAATTATCGGTGGTGGGTCGCCGGAGGTGGAGGGGACCGGTGTTCCACTCGTCGTCCTAGGAGAGGACGACGAGGGAAAAAGAGCCCATATAATTAGGTTATTAGGATTCTTGGTATGTTTCTTTAGCAATTCTTGTTGACCTATTTTTCTTTTCCTGAATATTCACGAAGAAGCTAGCGAAATCAATGGAGGATGTTTAGTTTTTTAAAGAAGAATTGCCCATAAATAAAAAGCTGAAGATCATATTTGAATTTGATGAGAGAGATTTTAGAGTTGTAAAGGGAGCTTGATGAAAATTTTATATATGGGTGATATAATGGATTAGTTGGGGGACTGGTCATTCAGGTTTCGAAAAATGAATTAGTTGCTGTTTATTTAGGCTAATTACAAGTGTTAGAATAATTAATAACAAGTTCCAGCTATATTAGAGTAATAGTTTTTCTGTAACCCATCTAACTATAATTAGATTGTTCACATTTGTCCTTTCTCTCTATAATTTCTAGTTATAATTCATTTAGTTTCATGTCTTTCTTATTAAAAAATAGTTTACAGAAAATTCCTCTCTGAACTAAACAACTGATCAATATTGGATCATTCATTCCTGAAAATAATTTTCCTAAAACACATCTCTTTGCTATTTTAGAAATAACAGATTTTGGTAACAACTGATAAAAGAAAAAGAGGGAAAAGTTCACAATATACTATGTTGTTTAGGAATTTGCAATTTGGGAGCTTTAGTTTATTTTGTATGAATTTAGTATTTTGAGTCTTTTCAGTCATTACTTCCGATGATAAGAAGGCACAAGACGAACACTCACAATTCGTTATTCCAATAACTTTAGCTTACCAATGGATTGCTAAAAGATTTTGCTTTTAAAGACAGAGGTCGAGATCTCCCTTCACTTTTTATGGTCGAGATCCACAGTGATTTACCTAAAAAGTTCTACACCCCTTAGCACTAACAACTCGTATCAACTGTGACATAAAGGCCTGATATGCTTAGCATATCTTAAGAAATTCTAGAATAAATGACAATGTCCTATATATTGTTAATTTCGTCTGATGAACATATGATCTTATTCTGAAATTTACAATTCATACGATGGATTACCCAATACTATTCTATTGCCAACTCAGACCTAACTTCATTGGCTGATAAGAGTTCTTGTCCTCAAAACTAAAATTAGTTTTAAGACCATAGAGCGAAAACTGAGAAATACTGTTTATATTTATTGAGGGGATCTAATAGTTTCTTTTTCTTTTAATTTAATTACAGTATATAACCAAGCAAAAATGCCTCAGGCCATGGAATTTTGTAACTTGCAGTTAAGATTGGCAATGGCCTTTGGGAATTAACAATTTCTGGGCCTATAGAAAGCCCATATGTAGGGAGGACATTAGAGGATGCATGCTGGGCTGGTTTAAAATAATCCAACGAATTGCATTTTTGTCCTATTAGAATGGCGGCCAAAATCACTAGGAACTTGATGGATCATCTCTAAGGGAAAATCTCAAGAAGGCATGTGCATGCTAAATGCACGTGAGAAGGACATGTGTACCTTATTATAAAGACACGTGTAATCTACATCTTATAGATGGGTGTGCTGTGAAACTTCATCACATGCATATGAATAATTTTCATTAAGAAGTATGGGGAATGGGGAATGGCTAAGAATAAAGATGGCCAGCAGCAGCTTCATTGTTAAATGCCACTGCATTTGGTCTTGGTCTGGTGGCCAGTGCCAGTGGGTCTTTTCCTGTTTATCATCTTCTGTTTCACTTGAATAATCTTGTCATGGGTTTACTGATTTACCCATCTTCTTGCAGATTAATTTTTTTTTAAAAAAGGGATATTATGATTACTACCCACAAATATACCATGTTCATCTAAAACTATAATATAACAGAAATAAATAAATGAATTTTTCATCTAATTAATTGCTCGTGCTGATACCTGTGAAAAACCCTTGTGTGTTTTTCTTTTCTTTTTGATGTTTTGACTGAAAAAACTTGCCCTCAAATGTGGGATGGATCCGAGATCCGTGGCTCAGACCATGCTCACGAAAAGCAAGACTTTAAGTATCTATACAAAGAAATCACATTCACATGCATCTTGCTGCCTTATTAAGCTTTTCTATTTTCCATTATTCACAACACAAGACTGATACACTACAGAAACTTGTAAATGTTAGACCCATGACAATGCTCATGCTTAGTTATTCTCTAAATCACACGGTCAATTATATACCATGATTAGAATAACAATTAAATTATAGATAGTCAAAGTCAGAAATTTATTGTTAATCATAAATTTAAGTTTAATTATTCACTAAACACATAGATATATGACATAAATTTATTAATATTGTAAACAAATGTTATATTGTTTACGTATTTATTAATTATTGCATTATGGATTATTCACATATGTGCAAGGTCAAGAATTCGAATATGAATCCGATTTATAAGTGAATCAATTATGGTTGAATTCTCCAAAATAATTGTTTTTACCAAAATCAATGGCTTATGGTTCTACTTCTAGCATCTCAACTAATCTAAAAAGGGGAAAAAACACAGTATTAAAGATCCAAGAAAATGATTCTCAGGAGCTCATCAAACCCAGTAACAGGAACTTTCCTCTCGCCATTCTCATCATCAGACAGTCCCAATAGAGACTTTCATGACCACAATAAGCTCTCTTCCTCTCACGGTTTTCACCATCTCAACTTGACGCCAATCTCATGCACCAACTCATCTTCTCCAATCTCTGAACATAACGATAGCTTTCGCCTCGGAGGCTTTCGAAGAGCTTGGTCTGATAGTAACTTGGAGAAATTTGTCTATCCATCATCATCATCCGATCATAAGGAAGAGCTTCAGAATTTTACAAGTCATACACCAAAGAGATTCACAAAGAGAAATTACACCACCATGTTGCAAACTGCACCCTCTTTTTCAATATTTAATGTGAATGACCATGAGCTACAAGATCAAGAAAAGAATGGAGTAGAAGAAGAAGAACGAGGTTTGATGAGAACAGTAACTATTGGAGATATTATAGAAGGTACAAGTAATGGAGAGTTGAGCTTTGAAAAGAAAAGTATGGGTCTGATAGAAGAAGAAGGAGAGGAAGAACAAGATCAAGAAGTTATGAATGAGATTGAAAATTTGAATCTTGAAAACGTTAAAGAACCGGTTAGTCCTCCTATGTACCTTGCTTCGGGTCTTGGGATTGATGGCATTGATTTTGGAGGTGGAGGCAGAGGTGGAGGTGGGTTTGATTCTACTTTACCAAATTTTGATGAAAGTGATGATCTTGAAGAGTATTATAAGAGAATGGTTGATGAGTTTCCTTGCCACCCTTTGTTTCTAGCAAATTATGCCCAGCTTTTGCAGGTGACTAAAGCTTAGTTCGTTTATCGTATCTAATTTTCTGACATATGTTGAAGTATTATATATACTAAGAAATTGAATGAAATCTATAGATCTAGTATTGCTACTGAGATTATCAGCTGCTCAGTTTTTATCCTCAAAATTAATTTCGAGGCTTCATTATTAATGCGTGTAGATCAGCCCAGCAATCCATTTATAGGAATAACTAATCCAGTTTTTTTCCTGAAAATTTTGGATGTTCATTATTAATGTATTTAGGTCTGCCCGGTAATCCATTTATAGGAATTACTAATCTTGTCAGGCTCAACTACAAGATCTGATTTGTAGTTAATCTGTCTTGCATTCTTGAAATGAGCATTTGGATTTTATAAGGAGAAGAATGAAGAAACAATGGCAAAGTGTAAGGAGTAGTTTGTCTTTTCTACTTTCAGTCAAAAGGAGACCTTCATGGGGCTGAGGAATACTATTATCGTGCTACAGTGGCAGATCCTGAAGATGGTGAGATTTTAATGAAGTATGCTAAACTGGAGTGGCAGCTGCATCATGATCAAGATAGAGCTTGGAGTAACTTTGAACGTGCTATTCAGGCTGCCCCTCAAGATAGGTAAGCAAACCTTGCATCCATCATCTTCCTTTGCAAGAAAAGACCGCCAATGGATTTTTTATGCGTTTTTGTTGAGTTTAGCAAGCACACACAAGATTTGACATTTTCCCCTTCCCATTTTTCAGCCATGTTCTTGCAGCATATGCCAGTTTTCTTTGGGAAATAGATGGCGATGGGGAAGAAGACAGATGGCAGACGAAGCATATTCAGGTAAAAGAGGAGGAAAGTCTTGTTGAGCTTGACAAATTAGTTAACATACAAGATCTCGAGCCGTTGCAGCTTCCACCTGGGCTTATTATGGACGTTGACGATGACGCTGCTTCTGCTACCAACAAGGGCTTCGCTGTTGAAGAGTATTACAAGAAGATGGTTGAGGAAAATCCTTCCAACTCCTTGGTGCTAAGAAATTATGCTCAGTTTCTGTATCAGGTGAGATATATACGTTCCCCCATGGCCCCTTCACTGTAATTCATACACTATCTTTCATCGGCCCCGATCCAATCGGGGGATCGAATTGATTATAGCATGGGCCCATGAACGTACACCTTTGGCCAATTTGATTCGATGCATTCTGAAATGCGTTTGGTCACCCTTGAATGTGTAACCATTTGACTGGCAGGCCAAGGGAGATATTCGAGGCGCTGAGGAGTATTACTCGCGGGCTTTACTAGCTGATCCTGGGGATGGTGAAATCAAGTCACAGTATGCAAAATTAGTGTGGGAACTTGGTCGAGACCGCGATAAAGCTTCAAGTTACTTTGAGCAAGCAGTTCAAGCTGCTCCAGGGAATAGGTGAACGTTTTTCATCTGCATGATAAAAAAAGCGCTGAATTGCTCAGAAGAATACTAGTGCCGTTATAACTTATCATGACTGATTTCTGGTCTGTTGTTTCTCTGTTTCCAGTAATGTTCTTGCAGCATATGCTAGTTTCCTCTGGGAAACAGAAGAAAATGAAGAAGATAGCACCTGTTCAGATCAATTTCAGGAGGTCATTCACCATGAAAGTTCTGTGACTGCCGCCACTGCCTAACTCTGATTTATGGCTTCTGCCCAGTAGTCGCAACCAAACTTTCCTAGATATTATAAAGAAATAACCAACAGCTGTATCAGTCAGATGGGTGGAGATTATCCAGCTGCTTTAATCAGTTTTGTGAGTGACGTCTGATGTGTTATAGATCTAAAGCACGAATTAATAAATTATGTTTATTTTTCTTTATTTATAAAATTTTACAAGTTTTTACAACAGGCAAAATCTCCCTTCCCATAAATAATAACACCCTGCAAAGCAGAATTAGGAATATGTAATCTCGTAATGTTACAACAGCATTCTCTAGTACCTTTCAAAAAGCTTAACTTCTGTTAACTAACCATCATCCATGGCTAATATTATTGGGAAAAACTTAAATATGTTCAACTGAATAAATAAATTACTCCAATTCAATATAACTATACGAAGAAGAGACATGCGGGAGTTTACATATACAAAAAGGGGGAAAAAAATTCTCAAAACTGCAATCACATTCCTATTAAATTTCAATATGCATTAGCATTTAAATATGGAGAAGCCCTTAAAATAAGTGAAATTAATGCTGGCCACATCTAAATCAATCTGACTTGTAAAATATAACTATATCATTCTTGAATCTAGTAATGGTGAATATGGTGAGTTGCAATAGCTGGACCCAAAACTTTGTTCTCTCCCTTTAGCTAAACTGTCGTCTACTCCCATTGGTTTTGTCCAGTCCTTGATACTTGGTAACCTGTGAACCCTCTATCTTGGCGGGGGCTTGGCCTATAGTAACCATTCCCTCTTGATCTGTTATAGTCTCTGTCACCTCCATCATAGACACCGACCCTGGCAAAACCTCGACCTCCAAATCGACCCCTTAGAGCATCCATTGGGTAGCTGCCCCTGCCTCTACCTCTTCCTCCTGTTCAGAATATTTCAATCACAAATAATATTCCTGGTCATATAAGAGTGTGTTCCTTTTAGTTCTGCAGGGACTAGAAATCATTCACCACTGAGATAGTACTGTCATGTATTGCTGGCAAAGACTGGAAGCCATTAACTATTAACAGATTAAAAATTGACAAGACTTGAAGAGTATATTATGAAATGGAAACCTATTCACAGTCGCAGAGAACACAGAACAAAAACTATGCTTTGTCAACTAAACTTAAAAGTGTCATGTTAAATTTAGAGACTCTTGCAATTTAGAACTTATGCTTTAGAATATTCATCTGCTGCCTTGATTTACTCATCCTCCTGTGACATTTTCAGTAAAAAGTGAAAAGAAAAGATTAATTTCAGTATACCAACTCATCCCTCACGCAATTGCAGTGACAACAGATATGCATTTTTTGAACACACGCAAATAGAAAGAAGCATGCTGCAAAAGCAGATACGGTCCTATTAACCTTGCATTACATGACGGGAACATAGCAATTAAGTTTCAATTTTCATCGTTGATATTGTAGTGAAAACTTTATAAGCATAATATCGATTTTAATGAAAACAGGATAGAAATTAAATTTCATACTTCCTGCACGAGACGGGATGTTGCTATTTGGTCTCCGCTCTTCAATGTATACCTGCCGCCCAGCAACATGTGCAGTACCCGCCTGAAGACAATGGTAAATCAAATAATGCAAGAATCAAAAGTAAACAACAAATATACAATAACAACTTATTAGCCGCAAAAGGAAGGTAACAAGAAATTTGAAAATTGAAATGACATGTTCTTAGCAGGTTCAGAAACTGTTGGGAAGCAACATTAACCTCATAATTCCTTTGTTATAAACTAAAAGACAACATCTTATGAACGGAAACTGCCACTCTTATATCAACTTCTTGACAATAAGGAACAGAGGACAGCAAAAGCAGGGAATCACATATCTTGCTTGGTTCAGGGAAAATAAGAGAGAACTGATGCTCAACAAAGAAGATAAGCCACCCCCAAGAAGACGGTCATTAAAAGGAAAACATTGAATGTCAAACTCTAAATAGAAACATGAGAAGATACTTCGAATTGGAACCTAAAGAAGTGAACAGAAAAGAAAAATCAAAGTTAAATCTGGGACTTTATTGTTTTTTCCTTTTAACTTTTTTCCCTTTTCTTATTTATAAAAGAAACTGTGCATCACAGACCAGTACCAAAAATTTTAGTCAGTCAACCTAATAAAGTAATCCAGAAAGAAGAATAACGAAAATAAATAAGCTTTTGTTGAAGCTTTTAACCTAGAATAATACCTTCACTGCATTATGAACAGCAGTCATATCTTCAAATTCAACAAATGCATAACATACACCAACATCCTGCATATAATTAGATACTGAAAATATAAGCACAATAGCTTCAAGGTAAGAAGGTAAGAACTGTTAAAACACATGCAACAGTAGACCTTTCGACTTCGAATGACAACACCATCAGGTACAATACTGCCAAAATTCTTGAATTCCTCAGCAATTTCAGCTTCAGATATAGTAGTGGGCAAATTTCTCACATACACAGACTTTACTTCATCTAAAACAATTAATCAAATTGGCAACAATATAAGTGCTCAGGAATTAAAAATAATAAAACAAAAAAAAGTATAATGGTATCACTATCAAATTTCAAAATTAAGAAAAAAAAACACGTTCACTAACCTTCATCTTCTGCAGTTGAATTCTCCTCAACTGTGTCTGCTCCAAACCTTTCGAATGAATTTGCTGTTACAGTTTCTGTTTGAGAGATAGGTTGTGAAGCATGATTCCAATCTGAGGTAGGTGGGGAATTCTTGTTAAGAGAAGGCTGGGAAGCAACTGAAGGTGCAGACTGTCCCTTAGCCACACGTAACTGACAATGACAAAAAAGGAAAAAAAAAAAATAGAAGTGATGTCAGTCCAAAAAAGTAAGAGGAATCTAATTCTGTGCAAAATATACCTATAATGTATATAGCACGCATGTATAAGTGAAATTAACTGCCATATGTAGAAACGTACAATAGAAGCATAAGTGTGTTTTTGGGGCTCTCCAATGGGCTCGTCAACAGAAGCAAGCAACTGGTCCTGGGCACTGCTCCCTGTTTTTTGAAGTGGACCATTTGCTTCTATAGAATTTTCCTCGCGAACATTTTCGGACTCAGGAGCTTGATGCAACTGTTGCTCTTGAAAAGTGTAGTTGTCAACTGGTAGGCCATTTTCCTTGGCATCAGCAGGAGCAACAAATTCCCTGGCCTGGAATTCGCCACCCAACAAATAATTTGCAACTGAAGAAATCATCAGTTTATCAGCGAAAAAGCTTTTAAATTTAAAATATTGTCTTCTACACATGCAGTCAGGACTTTCACCGAATTTCTCAGATAAAACACTAGCATCAAATCTAAAAGAATCAATCAACACATTTCAGTGTCAAATATTAATTTGAAAAAGCCCCTCGCCAGCCAATATCATAACCTTAGGCTAGATATCTACATCTAGCAGCCACTAAAACTCAGTAACATTGGGCATGGGCTTCCTATCAAAGAATACTAATAAATTTACTTAATTGCTTCCCTCCTATATTTGTTGAACAGCTCATGTACTGTAATATAGAATCTAGTTTTTTAATTATCAATTCAAGTTATATCATGATACCTGGCTCAGGGATAGCAGTAGGAACATTAACTTTAGAGTCAAGATGGTTCTGGGTTAGTATGACAGCTGGATGATGGTGAATTGGTGCCTCATCAATGAAGTGAAAAACATCATTCAAAACAAAATAGCCCTTCTCTTGAGGTGCTAGGAAAAATGTTTCCACAAATTTCCTTCTTTCAGTTGAATCCTTCACTTGTACAGAACCAGAAACCATCACAAGAACACCTCCATTCCATGATTCCAATGAGTGTGCCGTCCTTATTTCAATTGCAGTATAATTGAGTGACATAATAAGTGCATGGATTTGCTGGCAAAAAAGAAACAAGGAAAGAGAAGCATGTTAGTCAAATGCTCTGTTCAAGACATTCTCAATCATTAAAAAGATACTATCATACACTCGCAAAGCCTTACCCAGAAAGACAAATTAAATGGCAGACATGAATATCAACTATAACTACTTAGATAGTCGTGAAACATTTCACAAACAGCCTCCCCATGCGTTGAGGAACAATATCATATTCAAATTTTACAGGTCCATTCAGTATTCCAGAGGCTTCTAGTAAAGTATTTTTATTGGAGGTTATTTGTCGAAGTTTAGATGATATAAAGGTAGGTATGCTTTCAATAGAACTTTTACTGTGCAAACTTACAAAGTATACACCAGTTATTCATACAGGGAACAAAGTATAACTCATCTAAGGAAAATAATTGACGCGCGACCCATTAACTTTTTATATTAGGCAATGTGCAGCACATGAGTAACAAATGGTTTATCATGGTTATTCATAGACAAAAAGAGATGTTAGTCTAACAATGAGATTATAAGATGCTTGGAGAGATCCTACTGTAACACAAAAAAACCTACCGCTAGCTGGCTATTTGGGTTATATAATTCCTATCATGGTGTATATAGCTCCAATATGTCAAGAATTGCATTGATTTCACTTCAAGGCAGTCATAAGTATGAACTTTAACAGTAAAAGTACCAAAAGAGAATCATATTTATCGATGCAATATTCATGTATTGAGGCTGCTTTATTCCCATCAAAATAAAACAAAAGGATACCCAACTAAGTTAAGGAAAAGCAGCTATTATGAAAAGCTAGACTATAAATCATTGATCACTAAGACAATTTATTGCTTCACTTTAGAAGTCGAGTCTAAATTGGTATTTCTTTTCAAACACGTGCATAGAGCTAATATTCTTGGATTACACCTAACAAGCACTGCATCTAACACGTTGTTGATTTCTAAAGGTTATTGTACACTACATATACATGATAAAACCACATTTGTCATATTTAAACTTCAAATTTGTCTCAGGTCACCATGTATAAATGTTCAGTGCTCATGTAAAGGAAATTAGTTAAGTTAAAGCAACTAGCCAACTGTTCAATGCAATATAGAAATCGTGAATGCATTAGTTAACCTAAAAAAGAGGGGGTTTAAGCAAATCTTTCCAAATTAGGTACAAACTACATATCATAGACCACATTTATCCACAATGAGTAATCATAAAAGAAAAAAAAATTCCATGGTTCTTAATAAGAGAATCCCCGTATTGTAAGTAAATTAAAAGTTGAAATGTTAAAAAAACAGAAATAATTAAAATATAAAAACCACATAGCAAGTGGATTTCACACTCTAGTCCCCAACAAATTCTAACTAACCAATTTTATTTTTTTTTAGAAACAAACAAACAAACAAAAAGGCTTCTACCAATTAATATTTGGATACTTAAAAACTTATATTAGCATTTGAAACATAAGGAAAACACAAGCATACAAACATACGTATATAACTACAGAGAGAGAAAGAGAGAGAGATACGAGCATTGTAGTGGCATTATCTCGGTTAGTGCCATCAATACGAAGCATAGTACTGGCATCACTATAAAACTGATAAACAAATTCTGGTTGTTGCTGTACTAACTGGTAGTACTGCCCTACAAAATAAGTCCCAACCTACAACAGCAAAATTAAACACATAAAAGAAATAGTCTTTACGTCAATAAAGAAAAAAGTAGAGAAAGAATAAAAAAAAAAAAACCTGAGCAGCAGTGACAGGAATGGGATAAGGAGTCGACATTGGTAAAGAAAACCCAGTAAAACCCTAATCTTATAAAACCCAAAAAGAGATCCACAAAATGTACCCTCCTCAAAAGATCTGCAATGTCATCCAATATTACCATAAAAAGCCTCTCTATAAACCACACTATTATCTATCTATATTATTATATATTATATTGAAAAAAAAAAGGAGGGAGAGAGAATAGAAGAGATCTGGAGAGATTAGATATTGAAGAGAGAAAGATTAGATTTTTCTTTTTCCCTTTGTGCTTGTTATTATTATTATTATTATTATTGTTTTTTTTTGTTTGTGCGACTCTGTGTCTGTGTTTTTTGTTTTTGTTTTGTGAGTTTGAAGTGTTCGAGTATGAGTGGGCCTTTTCTTCTTTTTTATCAGCCGTCAAAATTAAATAAAAAGTGCATGCATCCCTTTTCTTTTTTCTTTCTTTCTTTTTTTGCATCTAACAATTTTTATAGGCCAATAAAGGTCGATAAAGACAAAAAGCCAAAAACTTGCACAAAAAAATAAAGAAAAGGTTTAAAGATCATTACAGAAAAGTTAAAACAATAAAATATTTAACTTTACAGTAAAGTGGTGCCTAAGAAATAAAAATAATGAAGATTAACATTTCTACGAGTCCTTTCTATGATCTAATGATGACAATAATGATCAGAAAGATTCATTCAGCATATGATACAATGCTCATATTATTAGAATGTGGATCAAAGCGAATCCTTTCATTCTGAAGTTTTCATAATTTAATTATATATATCGTGAATTGATAACTCTTATATGAACTTGAATTTTAATGTGCTTTGAATTGTAAAAAAAGGTTTTTAACAGTTTTAGAGTGCAAAAGTGGAAAGCCAGGCGATTTGGCGTAGGGTTTTGATTAGCTATTATGAACTTCTGATTAGTGGAATAGATTAATTAAAGTACGCTATATTTTAGATTTGGATGACTGTAACTGCAATTCTTATCATTGGTTACAGCCCTTTTTTTATGGTTATTATTCATATTGACAGCTTCTAGTTACATATATTGCAGCATCAAGCATATGGCATTGATCAAGACAATTGAAGGTTCATGATGCATGCATAACTACATTGAGAGAACTTTCAACAATGGTTAAGAACATGATTTGGTCTTTTCTTCGTCAATCAAGAACGGTAAATTGTTAAGACAGAGGGTTCTCTGGTTGCCTGTCACAACTTCTTAACTAATACAATGACAAAAGTAAAAGTTCTAAATATCATATAGTGATATAAGAATGCATATGCTTGAGGGAAATAACCATGGAATTTACGATAAGTTGCACTAAGAAGGTAGAGAAAAAGGGGAAATCAGCTATACAAAGTCAGAAATGAAAAGGAATTGCAGGATCCCAAGTGACTGCATTTGTTGGTATTACTGTTCCCTTCCATTTCTTCAGGAATTGGTTTCAATGATGATCTTCATCCCTTCAGAAAATATCATCATGTTCACCCTCAGCAAGGTTATGATTTCTTTCCTTGAGCCAAGCTTACACGCATTGCTCTTCCCTCTAGTTCCTACATCACCAAATAAACGAAATAGCGAGTGATTTTTTATTCATAGATTAATTAATTAGGCTCTAACTGGAGTTCAAACTCATAAATCAATCGTCCTAGAGACGACTGCATTATGACCAAACCAAAGCTCATTGGATATTTAATGATTATTTTCAGATATGAGACTGAGAAAGTGTAAAGGGAAGTGAAATTTTATACCACCCCATTAAGAGATACAAGGGCATTTTCCATCTCTGATCTCGTTGCATAGCATACAAAACCATAACCTCGCGACCTTCCTGTCTCTCCATCATATAAAACTCTTGCTCCAACAATATTTCCATATTCCTGGAAAGCTTCTACCAAGCTTTCAGATGTCACAGACCACGACAAGTTCCCAACAAAAAGCTTGTGTTCTGTTTCTGGATATAAAGGTTCTTTTGGTTTAGGTTTGTCAGAGAAGTTCACCCGCAAGATCCTACCCATGAATTGCTGTACAGAAGAAAGTTTTGTTACTTTCAAGTGCACATGCAGTCATATATATATATATATATATATTATCAGAGACAGAGAAAGGAGAATATAGTTCTTACACTGCCATCGAGATTTTCAATGACTGCATTACAATCTTCGACAGTGCTCATTGTCACAAATGCAAAACCTCTGCTTCTTCCTGTATCTCTGTCGTAAAGAACCTAGAAACATTCACATTGTTTAGTACGGCATTGTCTCTAGTTAAGAAGGTAACGAGTTAAAATGGCATGTCAGAATATTGGACTAAGATTTCAGTCATTAGGAAGCATTTCATTAACCTTATTGCACTTCATATATGACTATCAAAATTGTCACTCAATACCATATAAATGCAAACACATACTTTTGTACCCTTTAGAGAACTTCCGAAGGATACTAGGGTTCTCTCCACCAATCAATCAATATTTGCATACATGCTATTGCCAAGTTGAATGCTTGCATTTTCATAGATTTTCCAAGAAAATCTGCTTCTAGAAAAGCACTTTACATTGTTTATTAACATTCCAGGACTTCCAAAATCAAAGCAATCCAGCTCAATCAGACATTAGAATTACAATAAAAATCACTAGACAAAGCTAGTGTAAGGCCTGAACTTTCTTGCTAATGAGGCTAATTCAATTAGAAAAACTTCTTCACTAATCAGTCCTGCTACACATATGATAATTATCCTAAAATACTGCACTAATTAGCCATCAGATATTATAAATTAACAAAACAATCAGCTCATGTTGTAAGATATATAATATACCTCAACAAGCTCAGGAGTACCATAATCTTGAATGATACCAGCAAGCTGTGCACTATCAACATTGTAAGGCAAATTCCCAAAGTAAAGCTTAGTGTTTATAGGCGCTGCCTCAGGTTCTGCCTCAGGTTCTGCCTCACCTTCTTCAGCTACTTGCTGCTGTTCATCCTCTTCAACAGGAGCAGTTACTGCTGCTTCCTCTTGAGCAACAGCTGCAGATACTAATCTTGCCACGCTACGCCAAGACACTGCAACTTGTGAAAGAGGTTCTATAGCATAAGAGCGATGATATATGGAAGCTAGAGCAACACGATGAGCTGAAGGAAGTCTGAGTAGAGAATCTGATGGCAAGTGTTTAGAATTGGTGCATTTGAGGGTGTGAATTGATGGGGAAAAAGATGAGCTTATGGCCGCGGCAGCGGTGGCAGCCATGATGGTGGCAGTAATGGTGGGGATGGTTTTTATAGTGAAAAGGGTGTGTATGCGATGGAGGGGAAAGTAGAAAGTTGGTCAGAGAGATTGGGGAAATATAAGTAAGGCCATATCTAAGCTGATGTGGGCAGATTGTGTCCAATGACATTGGTTGAGAGGTATGTGTGGAGATAAGGCAGTGTTCAGTTTGGTTCAGTGTCACTTGGCACTGATGGTCCTTGGAGACTGTTTACCTTAAAGATTTGATCTCTTTATTTCTTACACTTCATTCCTCAAAATATTTTCCTTTTTCTTTTGTTTTTTGAAAATCATTCCTCTAAATATTAGAAGAATGTATCATGGATTATTAGATATAAAATTAGAAAAAAGTTATTTGCATATTAAAACCAGATTAAAGATAAACTTTTATTCTTTTTATGCTTGTCGTATAAGTCAAGATGATAAATATTTAGTTCAAAAAATAAAATTTATTATTATTTGGATTAAATTTTAGATGCAGTATAAATTAATTTAATGAATAAGAAGTAATAATAATTTATTGACAATAAATATATCTTTATTAATTCACTAAGAATAAATTATTTTGTCTAATTTTCTTTTTCTGAATGCCTAAAACGTAATTTTCTGAAATCTGAATGTTAAATTAAGTTTAGAGTTACCTAAGGCTTGACGTTGAACCAAATTCAACTAAACATGTGGCCCAAAATCTACAATCTCATCCACTACTTATTTATAGCAATTTTTAGTTTTTATATTTATTTTATTTATTCTTGGGCAAAGAGCTTTGAAGCTTTACTTTCCCTCCAACCTTGGCGTTCAAACAAATGGAGTATTATGCTCTCAACCTCTCATTATTCTCGCCCTCTCGAACACAATTGAATTCTCTCTTTAACCCTCACCACACCACTCTCTATCTTACACGCAACAACATCTCCACAGAACCCAGTTTCCAAAACACTGCCTTACTTAAAACCCCTCAATTCCAAGATCTCAAACTTCATGAGAAATGTCCTGGCCGTGGAAGCTCAGAACCTGTTTGACGAAATGCCTCAAAGAAATACCGTCACTTGGAATTAATGGTACGTGGTTACTTTCAAAATGGACAATCCCAAAAAGCGCTCAGTTTGTTTAGTGTAATGACTGAGCGTGATATTTATACCTATAATATAGTGATTTCAGGGTTGGTACAGTCTGGTGATTTAGATAGTGCTAGGAAGGTTTTCTATGGGATGTCCTTTCGAGACGTTGTTCCTGGAATTTAATTCTTGCGGGTTATGCTCATGAGGGGTTAGTTGATGAAGCAGTGAGAATATTCAGTGGGATGCCATTAGAAATGAGAAATGTGTTTTCTTGGAACTTGGTGATAGGGGGACTATTGAACGGTCAACAAGTTGATTTGGCGAAGGAAGTATTTAGACAAATGAGTGATAGAGATATTGTTTCTTGGACGATTATGGTTTCTGGGTTTGCAAGAGTGGGTCGGATTACAGAAGCTCGTGAGTTTTTTGAAGAGATGCCTGTAAAAGATGTTCGTGCTTGGAATGCTTTAATGGTTGGGTATATGGAAAACCAGCAAGCTGATATGGCAGAAGTTTTATTCCAAACATTGCCAGAGCGTGATTCAGATTCCTGGAAGCATTTCATTAATGGGTTGTTATGTTGTCAAAGAGTAAATGATGCTGTTAGGTACTTCATAGTAATGCCTCAGAAATGTAAAAAGCCATGGAATTTGGTTTTGTTGGGATTAATAAGAAGTGGACATGTTGAAGCAGCTCATGGATTCCTTGAAAAACTCCCCCATCATGATGTTGTGTCGTGGACAAATGTACTTGTTGGATATTTCGGATTAGGTGAAGTTGGCAGTGGTATTCGACTTTTTGAATTGATGCCAATCCAGATGCAACTGTATGGAATGTCATCATATGTGGATTAGGAGAAAATAATCATGGTGAGGAAGGTCTCAAATTTTTTGTCAGAATAAAAGATTTAGGTCCATCTCCTGATGCAGCTACATTTACTAGTATTTTGATAATCTGCTCAAACTTGCCAGCCTCACATCTTGGTGGACAAATCCATGCAGAGATGATTAAAACATGTTTTGATCATGTAACTGCCGTTTCTGATGCAATGATTACCATGTATGCAAGGTGTTGAAACGTGCATTCTGCCATGCTGGAATTCTCTTCTATTCCAACTCCTAATATCATTTATTGGAATTCTATACTCTGTGGATTCACTCATCACGGATTTGGTGAACAAGCAATACAGATGTTTGAGCAAATGAGATTCGCTGATGTGAAGCCCAATCACATAACTTTTGTCGGTGTTCTGTCTGCATGCAGGACTGGTGGACCAAGGTAGATACTATTTTGATTACATGAAACATAAGTGTCTTCTGCAGCCAACAGATGAGCATTATGCCTGCCTTATTGACCTTCTGAGGAGATTTGGACTCATTGATGAAGCAATGACTTTTCTAAATCAGATGAGAGCAGATGGAATTGAAGTTCCTATAAGTGTTTGGGGAGCTTTGCTTGGAGCCTGTAGAATTCACAAGAACATTGCACTGGGTGAGATTGCTGGTGAGAGGTTATTGGAACTAGAGCCAAATAGATCTGGTATATATTTTATGTTGGCAGAAATGTACCTTAGTGTTGGAAGAAGAACAGACGCATAGCGGATTTTGGACCGCATGAAAGAGAAGGGAGTCAAGAAGCAACCAGGTTGTAGTTGGATTGAGGTAAACAACAATAGGCACGTGTTTCTTTTGGAGATAGTTCACATCACGATTTCAGTAGCATTTGTTATCTTTTGGACTTGCTCCATGAAGATATGGAGATAATGATTTTGAAAATATATACCACATGTTTTGAGCATTTTTAAGCTTCATTTGATGGAATTTATGGATAAATACTCTGCTATTGGTACTCTCAGACACATTGACTTCAAAAGAAGAAATAGTTGAATAATCCATTGGAAGCTGTCAGATTTGGGGCTTCGACATGAAATTTCCACCTTCAACTACAAGATTTACGAATCAAAAGGATCCATGAACAGATAACTACGAGTGCTCAATAGGTGGAGTGAGAATAAACTTAAATGTGACCACAAGTTTTAATCTGCACATCTTAGAACCTTGACTGGGTTTGGTCTTTATCTTAATGAGTGATAGACCTAAAAGATCGGTATTGATCTATCCATTCAATGAGAAATTTATAATGATGCATCCTTTCAGTTACTGACACTATAAGACATCACTTGAATGGACATTTCTTCTTTAATGAGTTACTCTGTTTCAGTACTAATTAGGATGCTATCATTCTCTATGTGATTGCGAACAACTGGTTCTTGATTATTTATCTGAAACGTTTCTACTTAGTTTTTTGCATCATTTCTCATTATGTTGGCATAACCTGGACAACCTTATGGATGAATGATTAGCTGCTTTTGGAGCTTGATAAGATGCTCAGCCCTCAGCTCTTAGAGGGCAATTAAAGAACATATGTGAGTATAAATTTGGAAAGTGGAAACAGAATAATTCTAGAATAACACTGTATTAAGGTCGACTCTGCATATGATTCTTGTCAGTGTACAAGAAAACTGTAGTTTGTTACAAAGCCTGGGGTACTTCCGTGAGGAGACAAAAAATGTCCCAGAATTGACCTGACTACAAGTCCTGGGTGGTGTATGACAAATCCATCAGATTCTTACAGAACTTGGTTTAGCACTTGTAATATTTCTTCTCTGGCTTGATAACACAGTTGCTGACCCTTTCGTTCCTCTAACATCAATTTTTTTATCAGTAGTGTCCTTGGACTTACTTGTGTTTAGTGGACTTTCATCAGTGGCTTGACTGGGGACAACCTTACATTGTGCATGTCTACTTCGTATCAAATTATGATTCTTCAAAGCAGAAGGCTGGGTTGCTTTAACTCTGTTTTTGTTTGCAATCAGTGCATCGTTGTCTAAGCACATAATTAGGAAATCTCAGTCGGAGAACTTTGCAGGGGCTTGTTGATGAATAAATATAAAATGTATACACACAAAGTGAAATGCAGACAACCTATTCCCTCAAATTTAAGTGACTACTTCAATTTGCAAAGTACTTAGATGGTAAATGAAGTTATAAATTTAAATTAAACAACCAAAAAGGAGGGGAATTACCAGGACTAGATATGACAGCACGCGGACGTGGGACCAAACTAGCTCTGATATTTGGTCTATCCTCCTCATCAGAACTGCTTTTATTGTCTACTCCTGTGAATTACACACTCATTTTGTAAGAACCAAAACAAGAAAAAGAGACACCTCTGTTCAGAGACTAATGGGAATTTTGGATCAGAAATTGCATCGGAAAAATCTTAACCTTCAGAAGCAGACTCTGTTGGCAGGAGTATATTTGGTACGTAAGTTTTTGGAATTTTTGCAATAGGTACCGGAGAAACATCCCTGTACTCCTTCACTGCAGAAATGAATGTCAATAAGGATGCAAAATAAAAATCCAACAAGAGGTTGACACCAAATTCTAAAAAAGGCCAATGAACACTTCATATTTGGTAAGCTTGCTTTATCTTCAGCTAAAGCTTAGGAAAAAGGGTTGGCTGGTTGAATAGTTTTCTACCTCTTCTCTTCTTTAAGCCTTCCAAATGAAGTGACAGTGACACATGATAACCAGAAGGATACACTTGCACTGAGACAAGCATACCACCAGGATACACTTCCAAATGAGCTGTGACATAGGCCATCAGCAAAGATTACTGACAACTCCATAGTCTCTTTTATGATATCAGATTGGAGAGCCTGATATTAAACAGGCAACAATGGCTAATAGAAGCAAAATCCTTCTGCTAATAAATTTGCTGAAGGTATGATTTGAACCACAATAATATCATCCTAAGGGATATTATATGAAGAAATAAAATTTTATATGATTACCAACAAATATAACAGCAGGATTAATCAGAAAAATACAGTAAGGCCAAAACAGGAAAAAAAAAAAGCATAAATAAAAATTATAGTATTACTAGCCCAAATAGAAATGATACAATAGAGAAACATAGACATGAAACTGAAAGAGAAAAAGCAAAAGTACCTGGAAAACAAGAATCCTGTAATAAGAGAAACTGGATATCTTTCAAAGAAAGCAAAGAAGTCCAATTATGTTCCCGTGCAACATATAAATCATCTTGGCCTTCGGTTCTAACCTTAACCTTCGGATACACTGCCTCCAAAAAGAATTGGAAAATAAAAACTCATCAGAAAACATAATTTTCCATATTCAAAAAATAAAAAACAAAATAAGGAACCGATACATCAATAAATAACCCAAAAAAAAAAACACCCACTCAGTTTGTGATTCTGTATTGAAAAGAGAAGAGATTATTGCGCTGTAGATGCAGGTAAAGCTACAGTGATATGGTTCCTTGGGGTATGGAATAAAAAGAGGTGCTTGTGAAGTGGATAATTGAAAGGCGAGAGTTTTGGGAATTGGGTTTTCAGAGATAGAAAGAAAGATTGGAAGGGAAGAGATTGATTGATTATAGTGTTTGACTTGTTGGGTGTTTGAGAAGAGAGGAATGTGAAAAATGGAAACTTTTTTTTTTTTGGTGGGGAGGTCAACCATTAAATTGAATTAAAAGAAAGGACAACAAAAAAAGGCATTTGTTTGAAGAACAGTGGGTGGACCCACTCGCCAAGTTTCCTATTTGTATTGGCAGACTTGGAATCAGATACGCCTCCATTTTGGATCTTCTTTAACAGTTTCTCCTGCTTTCTGCACTTCTCTCTCTTCTTCTCCCTTCTTTCCTCAGATGACAAGTGAGGCCACTTGAAAAATTAATTCATTGTTTTTCTTCTAAGTAGTCAAATGTTGGCTAAATTTTGTAGGTGTTTTGATTAATAAATCTGAGTGTATATTTATTCTTAGGAATTTTTAATTCATGTATTACAAATCATGTTTAAAATACTATCACAGCAATTAAAGTCTAAATTGAACTGCACATTTTTTAACTTGTTACTACGTAAAATTTAATTAGATATTCTATTTATGAATCAATTTTATATTTAAATTTACTATGATTAAATATAATTTAGTTAGTTTTTATTTAGATTATTATATTTTTAGATATAAATTAAATAATTAACAGAGAGCTTATCTATAACTTTAAACTCATTTTAAAAAAATTTCTGAAATTTATAGCAAAATATCAATTGTTGTAATTTTATATTTTATGTTTTTATTTTTGTTAATATCTACTTTTAGATAATTAAATTACTCTTTTGAGGAAGTAATTATATTGTTAGATTTTATCTAAAAAGTTATTCATTTTGTAAACAGAAACCGAAAATTGAAAATAGAAACAGTATAAAGAGGTCTTCTCTTGGACATTGCTTCTACCCGACAGGTCGTCTCTTTCATTTTAGTTTATAGCCAATTTTTGTTTTAAAATCCAGTCTTCCCACAAAACGTCATGCCGTGTTTACAAACGACTGTTAGATAGAACAATCCCGCTGAATAAAACCCCTGATGGGTAGACTGCAAGCATTCTAGTTAGGGTTTAAGGATCGTTAATTTGATCAATCGATAGTTAGGGTTGAACGTTTAAAAAAGAATAGTTAGGGTTTTAAGTTGTGATTCATTGGACACGTCAATTTGATATTTAGAGTATGTGGTACAGAACTAAGCTAAGCTCGAGATGGAATATACGAAAATTTTGTACGGCAGCACGACGGCGTATCGACGACGAAGGTGACTGGTTCTACTCATCAGAATGGTGGGGTACGGACTCCTCCTCCTCCTCCTCTAATGGGCATACCGTTCTCCGTTCTACTTCTAATAGAGGAAATGGCGTCGTTTCTGTCGTCGCTTATCCTTCTTCGAGACCTGTGAATTACTCTCTATCTCTCTCTATCACTCTTTTGATTAAATTGAAATGTTGAAAGTGTTATTAACTTTAAAAAATATATGATCTTTCATGATAAAATTACCACTGTTATGTGGTGATTACTGAATGGTGATATTGTAAATTTTGCAGAGTAAGGTTGATTGGCCAAAAGCTGAGAAGTGGTTTAGTCAAAGGTATGCTGAGATGCATCCAGTTGAAGAACATGATGTATTTAGGATAGTTGGATATCAATGGCGCACGCTTCGATTTAATGATGATACACGACAGAGCACTGCTAAAGTTATGGCTGCTTACCATCAATCACTACCTAATTCCATTTTCCTAATGCAGCAGTCGCATTGTTTAGCTGTTCCATGTAAATTTCTATTTCTCATTTCTGTCTTCTTTTACATATAAATACTGGTTTTACTAAGCACAAGAAATTTTGATGCGATGTCTTTTTCTTGGTTTTTGGTGTTGACTACGTAAGTTGTCCAAGTAAAGCAATGGATCTTCCACTACATCACTTTGTTTCTTGTTACTCAATTTGCAGACACATTTTTTATATCATTGTGCAGATTTAAAAAGTATGATATCAGCTGGGTTCACTACCTTAGCATCTTGTAACTATGATCTTGTGGGTGCTGTATACGGGAACAAAACTATGCGGGTTTTATGCATTGGTCATGGAGGGGGAAGCTTACCCTTGTTTTTGGCTTCCAAAATTCAAGGTAGCAGAGGATCATCTTTTCCTTGTGCTTATAAGATCACACAATTTTGCTTCTTGCCACACGTTTTACTCGTTTGGATATTCAATTTTTGTGATATATATTTTTATCCTTGTTACAGCAATGTACTTGGATTTTGTTTATTATGTTGAACTATTGTGTGAGTTTTTCATTAACATGGTGAAAAATCTCTGTGCTTTCTTCAGGTGCTATGATTCACATTGTTGAAATTGACCCCCTTGTTATATCTGCTTCAGTACAAGCAATGGGTTTTCCAGCTTTCTCAGTTATGGCCTCACCTGATCAGCGCGCCTTGTCAAAACCCAGTATCATGGATGAAATAATGTGGAGAGGCATCCATGAGAGGCTTTACCTCTATGAGTCAGATGCTGAGAACTTTGTCCTCAACAGTAGCAATTTATATGACATGATCTTTATAGATGCTTATGATGGCGATGACATCTTCCCGCGCAAACTATGGGATGCAGATTCCCCATTCCTAAATGCACTCAAGGATAGGCTGCATCCAGAGCACGGCACTGTTGTGGTGAACCTTCATGCAGATTATGAAGCCTTCAGTCCACATCCGTCCGTTTCATATTTTAACCAACAACTTCTGCCAATGAGTAAGCATGTTCGCAAAGTCTGCCGTGCATACAAGGACATTTTGACAGGAGATGGAAATTCTTGTGGTGAGAAACAAGGTTCTGGATTTGTGTTCACTGTTGCGGTTCCTTGGGTGTGTAACACATCTATGGTGGTTTGCAGAGGTTTAGGGATGAGTAATAGATTTTCTAGTAGAGATTCGATAGCAAATGCTGTCATATCTAAATCTCTGGAGGTCGAAAATATTCTGAACCTACCATTCTCATGCTTCGAGTATATAAAGAGAGATTTTACTCTCATTGATTAATCTTTATGCTTCATATGCTATGCATTCTTAATCCTGTGATAAGAACTCACTTTTTCTTGGCTTCATATGTTTTGCATTCTTAACCATGAGATATTAGTCTATGGTAGTTGTTAGTGTGAGAAGGATGAAGACTTTTTAGGTGGGCCACTGTGAATCTCATTCTTTTGGCTAAGTTTTTACTCCATGGAAAATTAATGCCACCAAAAGTGGCAGGGAGTCTTAAACTCACACCTCCACCCAAAGCTAGAGTCTTTGCCAATCCAGGCAGACACTTAACTTTAATTAGTCTTTACATTTTACCCAGGTAGCATATTGCCAAGGTTTCCAATGGATATTCATTTTCGAACCAAATATTATGCATTGAGAATATATATATCTGGCAGCATGCAACCTATGGATGCTCTTGGATTTGCAAATAGTAGTTATTTATTTTTTTCTACATTAATTTTGAAGGGTAACTATAAATAATGGAATCAGTATAGAGAACTATTGACCTTCTAAGAATAGACTTAAAATTGGCCAAAATAAACCCCTTATATTTTAAGGGTTAATTAAAAATTTCACAGTAACAAGTAAAAACAATGCTAAGAGTGCTTCTTCATAAACACCGTTAGGCTACAATTCTTTATTCAAATGAAAAATTGGTTTATATAGAAAATAAAATTAATATTTATATATAAGATTAAATATTTGTTTAGAGAAAAAAAAATAGTATATTAGATGTAAGATATTAATTTCAATATAATCGAACAGTATTGGTCTAATCGGGTCGGGTCTTATTTTTTACTGGCGACGTGTCAAACGGAAGATTAATTATTGTCCAATCTATAAAACCCTTCTTATTTCTCTTTCCCAGCCAAAAACCCTCCAAAGAACCCTAACAATGGCGTCTATTGGGAAGAAACGGATCGGCAGCAGCAGTGATGAAGGCATCGTAGCTAAGTTCACGCGAACCGTATCGGATTCGGCGATCGTGAACACGGCGAAACAAGCGGCGAATGATGCAGGCTACGTTGCGAAGAGGCTGGCTAAAAGCACGGGGAAAGCGGCGTGGATTGCAGGAACTACTTTTCTGATACTGGTAGTCCCACTGATAATCGAGATGGACCGCGAGCAGCAGTTTACTGAGCTCGAGTTGCAGCAGCAGAGCCTTCTCGGTGCCCCGCCCACTACTGTTCATAAGTGAGATATTTTTCTCCTCTTCAGGTCGGTTCGGGTCACAATCTTTTGCTGTGTAATAATTTAGTGCAGTCGTGATGAATATGGAGGCTTTTTTGGTACTTAAGTGTGAAACTTGAGGATTAATTTTAGATTGTTAGTGCAGTAATTGATTGGATATTTGTGGTTGTTAGTCAATTTGATTACTGTTTTTTGTTGCTGAGGATTTAGTAAGAAAAATCACTCCCAAGTAAAGATACTTTTATCAAAAAATTTGGTGGGCATTTGTTAATATGACTGCATAGATATGTAGAATAACTCGGCCTACTGGAATTCATTTTACATAGTCTTTTGGAAAGTAATGCAAGTTAAATTTATTTTCTTTTTGTTGGAAAACGTTATAGTAGCTAGAATTCAATTCTTCCGGTTTAAAAAAAAAATTGAAAACTTTGAAAGAAATGGAACTTGCCAGAGTACAAGTGCAAGTCCAATTAGATTGAATTGTTGCACTTTTTTAAATTTCATACAAGAAAAAAAAATCTTTCAGCAAATAATGTGCACTATTTAATTGCTATGGTAAATAGTTTCATATACTAGAGGAAGTTTATTCAAGCTCTGCTTCTCAAATGGTCTACCGGAGGATGTGGTTTTCTTGGCTTTTTTCTTTTTTCTTTTCTCCTTCTACGAGGGAAGTAAATTGGCTGTAGTTGCTACTATCCTCCTGAAATTTAGGGAAAGCTTTCGACTTGCTTAGCTTGGCTTCAAACTCTGCCTACTGGATCTCGACATTATGGTTGCAAGATGCATATCAGTCTTGGAAAAGACTAAACAGTGGTATAGTGCTTTTGTGTAGATGCGTGATCAAGGTTTATTGCATTGTTTAATCATGCATGGGCTATTAGATTCTTGGAATTTTGATAAACTAAGTGCCTGTGCTTGTGGATTACAGTCTGTGATATAACATACCCGGTTAATCAGAAGGATGCAATTTCCAAGGAAAAAGTTGCAAGTGCAGTGTAGTATGGAGTTGAATTGGTACTAGGTTTAAGCATCGTTTGCTTCAATATTAAACCCTTTGGCGATGTCTTTGATTATTTTGAATAAAGGTACCTTCTGATTGAAGTTTGGCCTTTTATGCTTCCAGAACTCTTCTAATCCACTTGTTATGGGAAACACAGCCTCGAAATTGGTATACAAGAGCAATAAAGGTAATCAAGGCCAGCTTTAGTAAGTGGAAAACTAAAAGCATAAGGCAAACCACAGCGAGAGCAACTCACAACGCCACATTGACAAAACAAATCCATTCTATGCAATCAGCAATTCAGCCATACATCTATTATCATTTTTTTCTATTGTCATTTAGTGTCAAAGCATAGACCTTTTTTCTCGGTCAAAAGAGATGAACTTAAAAGAAAAAATTACAGAAATTATTAGCACTCTCAATAATCAATCACCAGTAAGAATCATTTGTTAGTTGTGTCAATTTTTTTGTTTCTCCTCAAATAAATAAAAGAAATAGTATCAATAGCGCAACCCCACAGTTGATGGGTTTCTGATGGCTTGAAGAGAAATAAATTCTGCTTTATCGAGCACTATGAAGGTTCCTTCTCAACAAGTTACCAAATTTCTCCACACGTACAATTACCATTCAAAAATCTATGGTATCTGTTAGCATCTCTAACAATAATCTCCCTCTCCACCGCTATGCTGAAATACTTGAAAGCCTCATGGCAATCCTTACAAATCCTTAAGTTCTTAATAATCCTCAATGCCTTCCCTGGTGGGGCTGCGCCACTAACCACACCAAATGCGAGAGCCAACTTTTCACTGTGATACCGAAGTGCTTCCCTTTTCTCCTTTTCCCCTACTTCATGCAACATCTCATCCAAAACCGGCACATATCCTAATTTCTCAATATCCTCCATCAACTCAGCTAACTTGGAATAAATTTCCTGTGTTCTCTCATGCCTCCTATCTTCTGACAGAAACACATTAACTTTTCCTTTCACTTCAATCCAACTCTTACCTCCTTGCTTCTTCACCCTCCTATCTTTCATTAACTTCCTCAGTTCTGCAACCTCATCCCACCTTCCTTTAGCCGATAACACATTAACAGCGATTGCATAAGCTGAATCATCAAGAGGATCCAACTGCAAGAGCCTTTTAGCCATCACCCAAGCCTTGTCTGCATCACCATGGCATGCACAAGATGACAACACCACTCGCCAAACTGCAGCATCCGGTTCGAATGGCATTGTCATTGCAATCTGTTCTGCTTCCTCTAGTCGTCCTGCTCGTCCCATTGCGCCCACCAAACATGTATAGTGCTCCAAACCAGGTTCTACCCCATACTCTACTTTCATGCTCTTAAGCCATTTTTCACTCTCGAGATATAAACCTGCATTACAAAAAGCTGTTAATATGGCTAAAAAACTATACTCATCAGGTAGCAGCCCTTCACCCCGCATTGCATTAAACAACTCAAGCACAGAGTTCTTATCCCCTTGTTGGGCGTAGACAGCCATCATGGCATTCCATGCTACCATATTCAAACCAGGCAACAACTCATCAAAAACCATCCTAGCATCCATTATAACTCCTGCCTTCCCATACCCATCAATCAAACTACTGCCTATGATGACATTCCTATCCAAACCCGAAACGACGGCGTGCCCATGAATCACTCTGCATTGCTCCAAAGCCGCCATCGCTGCGGCTGCACGTAAAGCACCCGAAACACTATAAACAGTCGAACTAACATTACAAAACTTCATCTCGTTGAACACAGACAACGCGTCTATAGCTCTGGAATTCTGAGCCAAACCTACAATCAACGCACCATAACAGACTTCATCTCTCTCGGGCATTTCATCAAACACCTTACGTGCATTCTCTGGCAAACGACATTTCGAGTAAAAATTAACCAATGCAGACCCAGAAAAGGGTTGGGTATCGAGAGAGAGCTTCAAAGCCATGGAATGAAGACTAAAGCCAAATGAAAGAGCGGAGAGATTGGTGCAGGCTTTGAAGAGGGAAGCGAGAGTCCGCTGATTGGGGAGAATTGGTCGGCGAAGCATAGAGAGGAAGTGGTGAAGAGAAAGGAAAGAATGGGTGTGAGCTGAAATGAGGGAAGTCCATGAGACAATGTTGGGAGATGGGAGCAGAGAGAAGAGACGATTAGCGTAGGAGAAAACAAGAAAATTTGGTGATCTTGAGTAGAGAGTGATCAAGTGATTGAAGCATGAGAGATTTGTGTAGGGAGATTTTATTGCTTGGGCATGGAGGATACGTGGGTCAGCGTTTGTGTGCAACAACTGGTTCATTATATTGTAAATTTGTAATGTATGGTTCAAGGAAATGGAGAGGGAAAAATAATGGGATTGGGTTCTGCGATCTCTCTTATGCTGTTGTCCCTATCTAAGAAGAAACTTAGTATGGAAATTCGCTTATTATGATGCATAGAAGTGAATGGTGATACTAATTAATTGCTAAATCGAAGTAAAAAGAAGTTCTTGATATCTAAGTGAAACTAGAACTCTCATTCCTTAATCATTTATTGAGATTATATAATAAAAACACCTTAATTCTTTCCTATTATCAAATTTGGGTTTAATCTGCATAAGAAGGTTAGTGTAAGAAAAATAGCTAGTTAGTAGGAACTAGTATTATCATTTTCTTTTCAGTATGTTCAATATCATCTTTTACTAATTATCCATTTTGGTCGCAATCAGAAAAGAACTGTATTCCGATACTGTTCTGCTAGCTAAAACTTAAATATTATAAGAACTATAACTTCAATTTTTATTTTTATACTAAGATTTCTTTATTTATTGTATATTTTATTAAATATGAAAATAAAAGCTACAGTCTATATTCTTATATTAGCATTTGAAAAGATTTTATTTTGAACCTATATGTGTTAATAAGAATTTAAGTTAAATTATGCTCTTCAATATTGAATGAGTGTGACGGTTTGGGTTCGATTCATTTAATAAACAAGCGGTTTTTAAGCTTAGAATTTAGACTCATAAAATAAACAAATTAAGCATATCGTATTAAAATTCAGTTTGACTCGGTTCATTTGTAGTTCTAGTTTTGATATCTTGGAATCTAACTATCTCTTTTATGATTTTTTTTTTTTCTTTCTGATATGGTAAAATTTGAAGTATGACATTTGTCTACCGTTGGACTAAGATGTTAATTCGCTAAGCTTTTCTAATTTAATATATGGTTAGGTCAAAATAAGATATAAAAATACTTGAATAGGAGATAAAATTGCGCAAATTTAAGGCTACATGTGAAGCACAATAACTAGTAGTACTAACTAGCATCTTTAACTCTTGCAAGCATCCACAAGAGGGGTTGAGCAGATGAATGTAGATTGGAGAGTTAATTAGGTGATCCGGGTAATGTAAATTGTGTGGTTTTAACAGCAGAAAAAGATCATCACATTTGTAGAATCCTTCAAATTGATATTTTCATTTCAAAAGGCATAAAAATAGGATAGAAATTTTAAAAAAAAAAAAAAAGCTTGAAAAAGAACAAAAAGGAGAGTGTTCTGTGATCTGGCAACAGCTCATATGTAACTAAGAGTGTAAGCCACAGAAGAAGATTGACCACTCATTCTTCTCCTCTTGAAGATAACTTGTACAACTGTCAAGCTCTCATGCCTACCTGTACCTGTGCTCATCATCACTTGCAACAATAAGATGAAGATGGTGATGAACTAGTTCAGTGCATTCACCAATCCCTAACTGGCTAGCTATAAGAACCCTCTGGCATTACATTATAATTCCATCAGTTTTGACTGAATTCTATTCAACTTTTGCATGTCAAACTAATTTAAGAAAACTTAATTTTTCAACAGAATAGAAATATGATTTTAATGTTTTGATTTTCATTAATAAGATGCAAAATAAATATATTCACCAATTTAGTTTGAAAAGGTTGTAATATTTCTTCTCATTAAAAGTAGTAGGTTTTCAAGGAGAAATACTTCTTCAGAGTTTATCTTCTATGTTATTCATAACACATTTAATAGAATTAACTGATTTTCACAAATGGATTTATATATAATAATAATGTAGATAGAGTTATTTAAAAGTTTTTTTAATAAAAATTTTGAATATTTTTATTTATTTATTGAAAGTCCAATACATTATAGACAGCATAATATAAATGGTAATTTATGAAATAGTATCTAATGAAATTTTTATTTTTTTTATATTGTGTGAATTTCTGTCTTTATGGGAAATGTAATAAATAAAATGATCCATCAAATCTCGATACAAAGTATTGGTTGCTAAGGAAAAAAAACAAAGATCCTTTCATTAAATTCACCGTCAAAATCTTGGTTCCAAAAGTTCAGACACTTTTAATCCCTGAGTTTGACAACTCCTTTTGACATTTGTGCATACCAATTTGTATTAGAAACACTAAACAAAGATTATTCATTTTTTTCTCTCATAATTATTATGTTACATTAGCTTAGAATTAAGAACTAAGTTGAAAATTGAGAATTGAAAGAACAAATATCTTAAAAAGTCATAGGCAAAAAGACAAGCCATGTGAGAGGAAGCGTTATTTTCATGTCTTTTCCTCTTAGGGATTGTGTACCCAAAAAGAAGAAAAAAGAATCTGAGATTTTTCAATGTCATACTCAATTATTATCACAGCAAGATAGCTATTAGAAGGGAATTTAGAATTTACGGGTGAAGCTGCATAGAAAGGACATTGCCATCTCTTTGCCTCATATGAGACACTTTGAGCAACAATGCTGGCAACCGATGATAATTGCAACTAGTTGTCTGGTTTCTTTCACTAGAAAGAAGATTGAGTAGGGCCAAGCAATTAGTTACTTCCCTACTATTGAAAGGGTAAGACTAATATTTTTTTAAGAAAGTTATTAATAGTTTAGTTAATGTTGAGTAAGCCCTTTTACCTATGCGGGGGATCGGTTTGATTGGTATTCTCGTTTGTAAGAATTGAATCTATTTGGGTCTCTTTTTTCATTATCCAGGGAGAATTTTACCTCCAAATCTTTAACCAACTCAAAATGGAGAGGATTGAGAATGCCTCACCATGGCAAAAACTTAGTACCCATCTAAATTTTAATGGAGAATAACTACTAGGGAAAATGTGAATGATGCAATTCTAATGGAGAATAACTGTATCCCATCTAAATATGTAAATGAAGCAGTGACAAGATGCTGGGAATCTTTAGGTCTACCATCTTTTCCAATAACCCAATTAAGACCCTGTACCAAGAAGCTTTTAATCATATCCATTTAAGAGATCTTAGTCCTAGTGAGTATTATGCTGAGTATCGGAGTAAGTCCAAACGAAAAATACAAGCCCCAAGGTAAGTGTGATTATGGAGATAAGTGAGAGATGTCACTGCTTTTCAAAGAGAGATGTTTACAACTTTCTGAAAAGCATAAAGTAGTGAGGAAATAGAGAAGCATCAGTCTGGAGAACCGGGAAAAACTCGAAAAAGAGACAAACATCCACATGGACTATGGCCATAGAGAACAAAGAAAAAGAAAAAACAGAGCCACAACCCATATTACTTCAACCCTTCTTCTCTACCAATGACAAGCATTCATTCTTCTAATAATTTTCCTTTTCCACCTTTGTAAAAAGAAACAAAATTCAAGCCTTCCCCAATAGACTCTCCCCTCCCACCAAACTTTTACAAAAGACCCCACATTTTATCATCATCATCATCATCGTCATCATCTCTACATATATTTCCCCACCAAAAATTTAATGCCCATCTTTTACTTTGGGAAGGAATTAAAATGTAATAAGAATCCACTTCAAAAATGGGATGTCTGCCTCTTTTAAGATCCATATCTCCACCTCTCAAAAATCTGCACAAAAAGGACACATTCCCACCAGATCAGCATTGCAAAACAAAAGAGAGATTAAGCAATGGGAAAAAAAGAAAAAAGAGATGATAAGATTCAGTGTTATGTGGTAAACAGATGCAAACCGTCATGTTTCTTCATCAAATTTCTAGCAAACAGCAAGCAGATAACCAAGAATCCAACGCCAGCTGCCCCTCCTAATATAATTGCCACTGTCTTTCCTGTATTTTGCTCTGTCCCTATATCGACCAAATTTATTCCACATTAATAACATAATACATAGTTATGCTTGGCTAATTAAACCATGTTGTTCAGAGGCAGAATTGCAAAAAGTACCAATCTTTCTTAAGATAAAAGAGATCCGCAAATTTGTTAGATAAAACCTCTTATAGATTAATATTTAAATAAGAACCGATTAGGAAAAGATTTCAAGTTCAACTACCCAACAAGCCTAATTAAATAAAGCTATAAACAAATGAATAAAAATCTAAACTTTTTTTTTCTCTCACCTCTAGATTCTAGGATTAGAGGGAAGAAAAAAAAAACCATATTGCTCCTTTACCTGATGAAGATGAATGAGAAGATGAGGAAGAAGATGATGATGATCTCCTGGGAACCCCATTTGGGTAATAGCTATAGCTAATAAAGCATTTATGCAGATAGATTTGGCCTGAAATAGAGTTGCCACATTCAACTTGAGCTCTTTGCACAGCATTTTTCACACACTCGCCACAATCTGAATCCCCCACATCACCTTCACACTGGCCCAAAACATACATAGACTGATAGCTAGTAGTGTAAAATCCATGCCCACTAACCACACCATTTTGCAGCACAGAAAAGGCAGTATCCCTTCTCTCCTCAAACCCACTGCCTGCTATATTTGTAGCACCACAGGTCTTGAACAACATTTCCATACCTGAAATTTGAGCAAAACCAGCAACCTCATATAAAATGTAACATCCATAAAGCTGGACTCTTGCAGCTATTGTTTTGCCACAAAGTTTGTCTGTTAAAACTGGCAATCCACTGACACATTTGTAACAGTCGCCAGTACTAAGGTCTCCTCTACATTGAAAAAGACCAGTTATTGTAGTTTGGCCAGTACCAGTAGTGGTTTTAAAGAACTTGGTTTTAGTAGATTGTGAAACTAAGGAACCAAAAAGAGCAGAAAGAGCTTGTGAGTAAACACCAGTGGGATCTTGAAAAGCCTGTTTAGAACAGCCCTTATACACCAAAGCGTTATAATCAGTGGCAGATTGAGCAAGATTGGTGAGAAGAAGAAGAGAGAGACAAAGGAGGTGGTGGTGATAACAGTGTTTTGAGTGAAAACCCATTTGGGTGCAGAGTGTTTGATAGATCAAATCATAGCAGTTCTGAAAATTTCTTTAAGGATTTGAGATGTGGGTTATGGTTAAAACTGAAGAAAGTTTCGAGCTTTGGACTTGGATTGTCTTGATTTGCTAAAGAAAAGAGCTTGTGTTGAGGTATTGGTTTTAGTTTTATGGTGTTTGGGATTTACTTTTTTTTTCTCCTCCTCTTTCTTTCTTTTTCTCTGGATGGCCTACCTCTATAGATGTGCAGAGTGAGCGAGAGAGATGAAAAGAAGGCATCTTTTTTCTCACAGGAAGACTACAAAATCCAATTGGCAATTGATAACGGAGAAGTAAAAAAAAAAAAAAGCAGTTTTTATTGAAATAATAATGAAAGTTATATTTTTACTTTATTATTCATTTTTTAAATATTTGAAGAGAATGAGAACAAAAACTTGGGTTTTTGAAAAATTAATATCCAAAAGAGAAAGGAAATATTCTCTCTCCATTGTTTAGGTGTGGAGGGTATGAATGTATAGGAATCTGGGTATGTGTGAGAGGCAAGTGTATGAAGTTTGACTACAAACAATTATAAAAGAACAGTACAGTACAGTTGAGCTAGGGGTTTGAACTTTGAATTTAAAAATGAGCTTTAAAATCTTTTGGGGCTTCCTCTTCTTACTTTTCTTTTTTTCTTTTTGGAATATATCTATTCATTAAATTTCTATGGTGCTTGAGATCTACATTACATAAAGGTCCAAGAAACAGGTGAAGTGATGTGCTAATTAAAGAACATGAACCCTTTACCAGCTGTTTAAGAATTTATAGCAGGAAGGAAAGCCATGTGATCAAATCTTGAACCATTTGTATTAGTACATTGGTGGTGATTAAACTATGTTAAAGAATTAGCAACAGTGCTTCTGATTGAAACATTTGCTCTGTTATGCTTATGCATCTATTCTTTTCAACTCTTTTTTATTAGTTAGTTCCTTGTCAACTTCCAAGAATGATTAGAACCATAATCTTAACCAAGTTTAATGACCCTGTCTCAGTTTGAATCTGAAGCTAAAGCTAGAAGTTTTGGGGGGTACTACGCAACAAGCAATTCTTGTATTTCTTGCACCTATAGCCATTACTTTGTATAGTTGAAGTTTTAGGGCATATATTATAATAGCTGTCCCTCTGCAAACAATTAGTAGTGTAATCATTATGTTGGCATAATTTTCATCTTATTGGCTGCTGTCTTTTTATTCTAGCAAATCTGACGGATTGACTTTCAGAAACAGAAAGAAAAAAGCAAGAAAAGTGAAGGGTAGAGTGATTAGAATCGCCATCAGCCTCAGATTATGCTCAAAATAAAATGCAGGCACTGTTCATTCCATTTTTCTCGCACTTCTTACATTTCCAGTTGGGCATATGATGTTATGAGATGTCGAGTTTTCTGCAAGAATTTCAGGTGGAAAGGGCTATCTGTAACTCTGCTTAGGTTAAGTTTTTTCTTCTTTTTTTTCTTTTCCTGCAAATCATAGCGCCGAAGTGCACCTGGGTTCATTATGCACCTAGAAATTAATATGATATTAGAGATAGACATCAAGTAAATTTTAACTTAATATAGCAAGTTGTTAAATTGTAGTGAGTCTCATTTATGTCATAACATATAAGTATTTTAATAAGTAAAACGGGTTGATCAAATCAATAAATTTTGATAGAAATTGTCGAGAAATTAAGGAGAGAAAACTATAGCTTTTTAATTGATTTTTTGAATTTGATTTTTTGACAATTTCAATGAGTTGAGTAGTTAAATAATTTTAAATTAACAAGTATGAAGATGATTGTATAGGTAATTCACACATTATGATAAAGAACTATTTTAATAAATTATAAATTTCATGAAGCAGAAAATAATATTTTCTAAACAGATAACAAGTTATTTGATTTAATGGGTAGAATTAGAATATTCCAATCTAGTGACAAAAATTCTTTAAATATATATATTACTGAATTACTCAATAATAGATTTCACTATTAGGTTTGTGTTTGATAGGTACAGTTGTTGGATGTTAAACGTGTGAATTTTTGCTTTGGAAGTGAACCGCAAATTGGATCTTTAGTTGAGTAATTTCATCAAATACTTTGCATTTGGTAAAATGAGAGCGATAAAGAAATGAAAGAGCAAAAAGTGGGAGGATGAAAACGATGTCGTCCTTTAATGCTGCTAATTTGACCCACGAGCGAGTATTCTGCTTAAATGCAAGTCCAACTCCGATTGGTGTGTTCGGGATTCCTACTGTGTTTAATATATTATCTTTTTCATTTTTATAAAATTAAGAATGGTAAATAACAATTGATCTAGGTTTTTTCAAAAATAAGACCAATTTGAAAAATTAAATCTTAGTTGATTTTTAAGATTTTGATGTAATATGTTCTTATTAAATTAAAAAATTATTTGTTAATACATTTTAAAAGATCTTTTGATACTATATTAAAGTGGTTCAAAATAAATAAAAAAATTAAATTTAAGCCTTATTTCATAGATTAAAAGAATATAATAATATAAAATCAAAAAGGAAAAAGGACAAGTAATAATAAAATATGATAAAAAGAGGGTTTGTTAGTCATTTACCCTAAATGATATAACTCTTGTAGAATTTCTTTAGGTCAATTCCAATTCCACTTCCAAGGCCTCTTTCATTATTTATTCAAACACTTTCAGGACAGAAGACATAACTTATATATATCTGAATATGAACATTGTCAATGAAAAGGAACTATGTGAAGTGCAACAATGATAATTGCCTATTTTTTTGTTGTTTAAGTTTCCTTTCATAAACCGTAGATGTTGAGCACATGTGAAATACCAAAATTGACACTGAAGCTAGACTTAAAGATTTCAAACCAAATCTCTCAAGACACTTGTTTAAATTCTGAAGTAAGGCTTGGGTATCTGTCTGGCATACCTCTTTTTTTATTAAGCCCGTCTAAATCTAAATTCGTAAAATCTGCATATATTTTTTGTCTGGACTTGAAAATATTATTTCTTTAAAATCCACTTAATAAGTCCAATCAAATTCAAAAATTATAAAACAAATATATTATATTTTTATGACGAACATTAATAAAAAAATTTAAATTTGTATAGCCAGGTCGGACTAGATCGAGCCCAGACTTAAAAACTTCAAGCCTGATAAGCTCGGCCCAAATTTCGCTCACCCAAAATTTAAACAGGTCTGCTATGAAGTAACTAACCAATAGCTAACCAAGCTCACTAATAAGAGCGATGTTTTTTCTTTTTCTTTTTGTTTAAGAGGGAGTTTGATATAGTTTTTTATTTTATCACAACTAAAACAATTAATAAAACTACCACTTGTTTCTCAATTTGAAGAAATAAAACTTTTCTCCATGGATGCATTTTAACCTTCTGATTATGCACATGGTTAGAATTATGCCCATACTTTACACATTAAATTTCTGAATATAATATAATATAATAATTATTATTAATAATAATTTAAATATTTATTTAGTAAACAGAACATAGAAATCATAAAGTGTTCGTATAAATGACATGAATTTGAGATTTATAACGAAAAGGCAAATTGTATATGAATAGAATATCATATATGTGACTATCACCAATGGCATAAAACTTCACTTAATACAGCATAAATGCTGGTTGAATTCTGAAATATCATTATTTACAATAATATAGTTCTTTTTTAATGTTTTTGTGTATTGATCTAATGAAAATATATAACCAGAGACATGTGACTACAAATCATGATAAGAAAAAGTATTTCATCATTAAAAGGTTTCAATTAGTAAAGATTTAGCCATTTTCATTCCAAGCAATTATTATTACCATATTTTTCGTGTTTGATTATATAGGTTTAGAATTTAACAACTCAAAACGTCATTATTTGACTGTTAAATCGATATCATCATATCAATGATTTCTTAAATCGTAATTTAATAGTCAAATATTAGAAGTAGCTGTTGTTAAGCTCCAAACTCACATTATCAAATATAAACAACATGATAATGATGGCCGATCGGCATAAAAATGTCTGGATCCTTGCAAATTGAGACTTTTTTAATGATGAAATACTTTTTTTTATTACGATTTGTAACCAAGTACCTTTTTTTATTTGAAAAAATACATACCGAAAGTTGTCAAATAATGAAACTACAGTGTACTTTTATATATTTTTCTCTAAAAAAATTGAAAGAATCATATCTAGAGAACTCTAGAATGCACTAGAAGGCTGATAAAAGAAATATATATATTGAATTATAAATGACATTTTAGAAGCTAAATACAGTATTTTTTAAAAGAATTCAAAATATGCAGTAAAAATGATATATTTTATCATTTTTATATATGCTAGTGGCCCAAGTCCTCACTACCAAATTGGGTATCCTAAGTGTTGGTACTAAGGTCTCATTCCATAGTAATTTTCTTTTTCTAATAGTTCACTTAATTAAAAAAATATTTAATAAATTTAATTATATAAAAAACTATTTAAATCAGATTAAATTGTCCTTTTATATATACTGAAATTTTTTATACCTATTTTAATAAAAGAATAAAATAAAAGAAATTTAACATTACATTAAATATATAAAAGTGACAGATAATTATAATTTTTTTAATTTAAAAAAAAAAAACAGTTAATATGAAATGGAAGGAATAGCTAACTTGCCATGCCGGGTTTCTTCGCCTTTGATATTCTATGCACCGTTATTATAAATGAGGCAGTTTGACAACTATTAAATTTTAGTTAATATTTTTAGTTATAAGATAAAAAAGCAAGAGAAATTTTAAATTTATTAGTGGCAGTGAAAGTTTATCAAAAGTCAATACTTGTTTAACTTGGCATATATTAAGACTTGATCTCTACGACCTTCAAAAATCATTTTCCATTTGGAAGGTCAAGTAAATTTATAAAAATCCGTGTTTTGTATAGAAACCAAAGCTATTTTTCAATCAATTTCCAAACTAAAATCGATCATTATATGTAAAATATTTGAAAATAAATAGGTGTTTTTTATTTCTTTCAAAGAAATCTGATTATGAACAAAACAAGAATTTTTTTCAATAGATTTTTTATTTTATTTTATTAATATAGAGTGAAATTTGATAAATCGGCACTGTTCAAGGAGTTTTATACCAGTTTAAAGTGTTTTTCTATTGATTTTTAAAAATCAAATATAAAAGTTTTATTGAAATTGGTATATGTTTTCTGCAAAAATACACAAAATGATATACTTTTATATTCAAATGGTATATGTTAACTAAAATTAGTAATTTTTAAAAAATATTAAGAATCATTAATATCAAGTTACAAATTGAATTTATTAATAATATAATTTATTTTACATATAAGTCAATTTTATTAAAGAAATTGAAAAATCATCATAAAGAGAACTTTTATTATAAATGTATATTAAAAAGTATATGTTAGGTATATATTGAATATATGTTAATCAAAATTTCTATTTTGTTTAATTAAATATTTTAATCTTTTAAAACCCATTTTTTCAGTAGCAAAAATATAATGCTAATTTTTAATTGATTGATTTAGTTAAGGTTTATATATAATAGCACTCACTATTATTAAAAAATTAGGAAAATATCATTATAATAATTATTTTATTATTCTATATTTCTATGAAATTATTAAATATTTTGTTACAATATAATATAATTAAAAAAAGATAATTGCAAATGGAATTCATCTCACAAAATATGAAATACTTTTAAGTATATATTTGATATTTGAAATAGTATATATATATATATATATATATATATATATATATATATATATTAGTAAAAGGTACATTTCAAAAATTGATATACATTATATTTATTTTAGTATGTGTTGCATATATTTATAATATTTTTCAATATTTACACCTTTTTAAAAGAGATAAAAATAATAGCAAATTTAATACGCTCAACAAAATATGGTATACATTTACTATATATTTGATACCTGCAACTATTTTAATTTATATAAATTACAGAAATTATAAAAATAAAAAGGTTAATTCTTAGAAAATAGTATACATTATATTTCTTTTATTATATGTTGAGATAAAATAAATAAATAAATAAATATATATATATATAAGGTAATTTTTTAATTAAAATTTCAATTTGTTTAATATATTTCTATTCCAAGATTTTTTTTCCCTAATAGTAATTGATATAATACTAATATTTATGTCATATAATGTAATACATTTAATTTATTTTAATATATTTCTTATATAACATACTTACTATTTTTGTATCTTTAGATCAAGTAAAATTTACGTTAAATGGTATATATTTCACATGTTGTGGTATATATTTGGTATACATATTTATATTTTTAGTTTATGTTTTGTATATTTGGTATCTATGCACCTATAAATTTGGCTACTATTCAAAAAGTTTCATTAATTTCTTAAAACAAACATATTATCAAACATCATCAATACAAAATATAATCTCATTTAATCAAATTTATTAACTAGCTCAAATAGCCATTTCATTGTTTGTCCATACATGAGTAATGCTATTATAAAAAAAATCAAATTAAATTGTATAACTAGTTAGTAAGTCTTAAATTAGCGCTCTATGACATTTTTTTTCTTTGCTAGTTATATAATAACTCACTTACTCTTTTTTTGATAGTGCTATAAATTTATTTTCCTTCTTTACTATATATTTTTAAACGTAGAAATGAAAATAAAATAATAACATCTACACCACTACATGTTAAGTTTCTAGTATATCAAAATAATAAAATCAAATAAAAATTTTCTCTTCTTAAAATTATATGAAACATAACATTTATATACATATTGTAGTATTTTTTTGTGTATATGTAATACTTTTTAAATATAATATCAAACACACCAACACCTTACCTATTAAAATATCACCAAAAGGTAAAAAAAAAAAAAAAAAAAATCTTATTCAAGAAATTCATCAAACACTTTAGGTGCATGTTCAAATATCAGTTGCATAATCTATTTCTCTAAATTTTCCAATACTAGAAAGGTAAATCACTACCTCTTATCAAATTACTAAAACTCAACATTCTAAAACACACAATTAACCACAAATCAAAAGGATTCAATATATCTTTTTCTACCATTAACAAATTCCTTTTAAGTTAGTATTAAAGCTCATATTAACAAGAGAATTAAGTATTTATTGTATCATAAATCTGAGTACAAAATATATTTATCTTATTTATTGTCATCTAATCTCAAAAAAATATAATAAACATGAAAATTTTTATCCCTTCTAAATGCTTTCAAAGATACCATATTTTTCAATACCATAGTTAGAATGATTTGAAAAGGCATTTATCCCTTATGGCATATGCATGCTCAAAGATACAGACTTCATAAAATGAACATAGAGACTATTGTATGTATAGATTAAAGAAAATAGGGGCGTTGTATTTATTTTAACTTTCATTTTTCCTGTGTTTTTTACACACGCAAAGAACAAATTAGAGAAACAAAAAGAGTAGCGATGAGTAGGAAAAGAGAAATAAGATCGTAACGAAGAAAAGTTAAAGAAATAGAAAATAGAGTTTTATTATATACAATTCCGCAAAAAAAAAAATGAAAGTCTCCAATATTTTTTAAAATATAAATTGTGTATATTTGTAAAGTAAAAAAATCTTACCGTATAAATGATATTATTTTAGAAAAGTCTTACCGTATGCATGATATTATTTTAGAAAAGTCAATATGTAGTGTAATTTGCTCTATATATTTAGCACAAGGATGAACCGTGAGGCTGAAATCCGAGGTCTTAGAAATGAGAAAACCCATAAGTTTATTGGTAAAAATTAATGTCAAAGTTTTAAGAAAAAGAATCGATTATATAGCAAAGGTATAATTAGTTGCAGTATATTTGGAATCCAATCCTCCCGAGGAAGAGGGTAAATGTTTAGGAGTCTGATAGAGAATGGTAGAGAGGCCAACTACCAATCAAAATCTTTGTCCAAACGAAACAGAAAACACAAGTCTTTTATATACAATACGAGTTTCCTATACAACACGCACGCACCTTCTTCTAGTCCCAAATCCACGTATCTCTCTACAATCATTCTTTTCCTTTCCACCGACGAACTTTCCTCTCTCCTCCCTTTGTAACAAAACACGAACGTTAGAAACTGAAACAGAAACAATCCCTTCCAACTTTATATGTTGTGAATTTAATTATATGGACAGCTATGTGCAGGTCCCTTTTTCACATTGAGGCTTGGTGAATTTGATCCGAAGGAGGAGACAAGAAAGAATATGCATTCGTTGAAAGACAAAGTCTCTAATCAGCTCTCTCGAATCTTTGCTGATTCTCCTAATCATAATTCTCCATCTTCACCTCCTGATAATTCTCAGGTAAAAGTTAGCTGTTTTCTTTGATGGGTTCTTGTTTTGTTTCCTTTGAAGAATGTTGGATTCGCTTTGTAATTTACAATGTCGTTATGTTGTTCAATTTGGTTCTTGATCTTGTTGATGATCATGTCATTTTATTGGCTAATTCTATTGACCTATTTATTCATAGTTTAATGGCCAACCTGGAATAGGGTCTTTTGGTTTGAGATTATTTGTAATGATGTATTCTTGATGCTGGAATATGTGGAAATGCTACGTAATGGTGGATCTGCTTTATATTTTACAATCTAGTTACGTGTGCTTATTTTGGGCATAAACAGTCCATAAGAAAGAGACCGTAAAGGTTTTCACTCTGTAGCTTAAGAAGCATAAGAGAAGACAAAGGTTCTAAAATTTAATTGGTATAGTTTTTTTTTTTTCCTTTGTAGCTTAAGAAACATGAGAAGACAATTTCTAGAATTTAATTGTTCTTTCTGAAGAAACCCAGGACTTAGAATCACTATTTTTGTGCTTTTAGCATTCTGCAAGATTATGGCTTTTCCTTTTCCATTTTACTTGGGAATTTTAGTAGTACTGGCTGTGAAGTGAGAATTTTTGAATGTGTAGGCCAGGCCATTTTCTAGTGGGGGAAAATCATTCTCTTCTTATTTTTCTTTTGGCGTCCCTTCATTAAACCTTGGTGGGTCTAAATCAAACAAGCAACAACAGGACTTAAAGCCACTTCAATCACTGCCTGTTAGATGGGGTAGTAAAGGTTTCAAACAGCAAGATGGTTACACAGTTAAGTATCATGAATGCAACACATTAAAAGAGAATGAGAATCTCCAATTATCTCGCACAGATGGTAAAGAAAGTAGCAAAATTTCAGTGAACAAAGGAACTGATAAAATCAATGACATCAATGAGAATGGTGAATCTGGAAGGAGCAGTAGTGACAGTGATATATTTGAGGAAGCACGTGAGCAGCAGACTCCACGGAGCTCTTTACCCGATCTCATGGAAGAATCATCTTTTATTTCCTCAGAATTGTATGAATTCCTGCAGTCTTCCCTTCCTAATATAGTGAAGGGATGCCAATGGGCTTTGTTATACAGGTAAATTCTGCTTATAACCAATAGCCTGCAGCACAGCTTAACTTCCGTACTTACATTTAGATCTTGATTCACTGTCAATTCTTTTAAATGAAGGGCAGTACGTTGAAGCATGGCATATCACTTCGGACTCTTATTCGCAAGAGTTCTGAGCTTTCTGGCCCTTGTTTGCTGGTATTATAAATTCCATGCCCTGATGATTCCCATGACAGTAGCATCTCATCTCATAATTGTTTCTTATTTAGAAAACATTGTGCGACTGTGTTGTGCAATTTCCAGATTGTTGGCGATAGACAAGGTGCTGTATTTGGCGGTCTGTTGGAATGTCCATTAAAACCCACACCCAAGAGGAAATATCAGGTAACTTTATCCATATTAAAATCTTGTACATTTTACATCCTTGTTTTCTTCCCTTCCTTTTTCCTTATACTATACAAAAGTTTTAGTAAAACCTTTGTCTTTATCCAACTCCACTGATAGGGGACAAACCAGTCATTTGTATTTACAACTATATATGGTGAACCAAGGCTATTTAGACCAACTGGTAAGCACTTTCTCCACTAATTATTTTGTCAGATAATGTAATGAATGAGTTCAAAAGAAATACATATAACTTTATTGAAACATGAGATTACTGGTTCTGCTTCCCGGATTTCAAGTCATTCATATTTGTGTACCATTTCCATTCACTGGTAACTTGATCAAGCCAGTCTCGGAAGAGCTTTTTGAGCGAGGCACTGGGGTTTCAGTACGCTCACCATTTTGAACCACCTATTTTGGGCCATGTTTTTTTTATAACACTTGGGTTATCATCTTGAGCATACTATTTTTTATTTTATCATTATTCCAGTGAACTTTATGAATCTTCAGCTTCTTTATGGTGAATAATAGATATCGGTTCAGAGAGAAGAAATCAACTGTCAGAATATAGAGTGAATCGTGATTGCTATAACCTACCAGGACTAAGATTATAATGAGCCTTTTATCAATTTGATTCTTGAAAAAGAGGCACTTTGAAGTCTCCACACCTCCAAGCCTCACACCCGCACTTCTAATTTTTTTGCTAGTAAAACAAAAGAAAAGTAATCCAACGAGGGTATTGTAATTTCTAGACAAAGAGGAAATTGTTTATGTTCTTTATTCAATTGCCTGGACAATTAATTAGGTCTTGGGATTAAACAGATTTACCAGTTACATATGTCTCAACACAGATAGTAAACTCTAAATAGATAATTTCTCATTTATTTTAAACTGATCTTGTGACTGATTGATGTAAACAGGTGCCAACCGTTATTACTACATGTGTTTAAATGATTTACTAGCACTTGGTGGAGCTGGCAATTTTGCTTTGTGTGTAGATGGAGACTTGTAAGTTGCTTTATCAAACATTCTTTTCTGAAATCTCTCCAATTGATGTAAAAAAATCTTTCAGATCTTTTATTCTTCCTTTCATGGTTCTAATTTTTCTTTTAATTTTTCTTTCCCTTTTTCCTGGAAATAGGTTAAATGGAACTAGTGGACCTTGTGATACATATGGGAACTTATGTCTGGCCCATAAACCAGAGTTTGAACTAAAAAATGTTGAGGTAATTCTAACTATTCTTAACCATGTGGTACGTGAAAACAATGCCTGGATCAAACTAGTGCTTGTTACTTGAGCAATTTTATTGAATTTTCTTCTTGGCTGTTCCTTCTTCTTATTATGAGCGACTTATTGAAGCACCACTGCAACTTAAATAAATCCATCCACTCTGTTTTTAAGAATTGTGCCTATTCAATGCTTGTTACCTTTGGTATACATATTATCTGAATTCAACTTACCTTATAATTACTGTACAGATGTCCATGCATTATATACATCCTACATCTTTGAGGCATGCTGAAATGATGGATGCTATTCTTGTCTGAAACTCTTAATTGAAGATACAAATTTAGACTTCCCAGGATACTTTTCTAAACTAAAGAAAGTGTACTTTAGATGGACATCAGCAAGTTGGTCTTGCTATTTATAAATGCAGTCTTATTTAAGTCGGTGTTTAACTGGTCAATCTTTTCATAGGACTTCAGATTTTTTTTCCTAAATGACGAAAAAGAATAAATAATGATCAGTATGCTAATTGCAATCAACAAACTACTTTTAGAGCATCACTAGAGCATGCCTGTGTTGTAGAATCCTATATCCGCAAGGAGGATTCTATCTTTCCACTTGGAATTGAATTCCTCCTTTTGACTCTCCCCTCAAACTATTGTCCACACGATTTCAGATATATTTTATCAGCATAAATCCTATTGCTAGAAGTATATGTGGGTCTAGCAGAGTTAACCCTTAATGCGCTGCATGCTTTCCCCAAATTGACTGGCCACAAGAACTGAGAAGGCGGATTAGTCAGACAAACAACTGTTACGCTCTTTAGAACCAATTCTTCATCATTTTTAACATATATTAATCGTATCTGCATGCTTGAATTTTCACACTACTGTCCCCTATGTTGACAATAAATTCTTGCATGTGCAGCTCTGGGGGTTTACACATTCATCAAAATACCTTACCTAACACAAGGAGATGGAAGCTTAACATTTGATCATCTTAATTATTTGTGATTTATTCTTTGTTCATTCAATCATGGAGTGCTCTGATTACGCAAAATTGGCTTCTAAAAACTACTAGGTTTAGAATGCTTGTGGTGTCGATTTGTCCACATGAATTTATTACCTGCTACTGAGATGTAATTTAGTCCTAATAGTTAATTTGGAATATGGTACCTCCTCTTGCCAGTAGCCAGCTTATTGTTGGAAACGCAACAGGGCAGTTCAAAAGGGAAACCCAAAAGAAGAAAACGAAAAGAAAGGAAAAAAAAAGAAAAATAGAAAAGAAAGCGGACACAAGAATGTTCATCTTGAGTATGATTTTTTCAAAGATAAAACTCTCATGTATCCTCAGATTCACCTATTTATGTGATTTCTAGCCTTCATATTCTTTGGTAGCATTTTATCATATATTGACGAGTATTTGGTTCAGAAGTTAGAATATTTGTTTCAATGTATGTAATGAAAGTACAGATGTGCAAATGTCCTTTGTCTAGTGGAAATGGAATTGTGATGACAACATTGGCGTTAGCAATGGTGGTATTGATGACAGCCTACTAGAGGTGATAGTGCGGTGGTGGTGCTGGCGACAAATTGGTGCAAACATAGTGGCACGGGTGCCAGACTACGAAGTGATGAACTGATAATTTTAATAGCAGCCGTACCGGTTGTGACACACAGATGCGGCAGCAGCAATGATGATAATGATACCAAGTATGAATACTAGGCGGTAACGATAATGGTGGTGATAGTGCCTATACATGTGTAGTAAATGGATGATATAACTAGTGTAGTGAGGGGCCATATGTGAGTAGCATGTTCTCCAAGGGAAAAAACAAAAGGCTATGTAGTCTTGCTGCTGGATCAGTGTCAATTCGAAGTACCCTAAACCTGAAGGTAGTAGCTTCAGGATTTTTTTTTTTCTTAATAAATTTTGGGGTGCATCAGAAAGTGTAGCTTCAGTTGTTAATTGATGTACCTCTTGCACAAATTATGATCCAAGTTTTTACCAAGCCTCAAATTTCCGTTGTACATTACAAGTTGAAAAACATAACCACATTGAGGAAATAAATATTCAGGACCAGATAATCCTTATCGCATATCGCATATAGCATATATCCTTGTATAGAAGACACCTCCTAAACATCAAACATCTAGTAAGTTTAGAATCACAACTAGACCAAAATTTACCATTAAAAGGTTACAAAAGTCGAATACTTTCGGAAATTTGGACATTCAAAGGGTGGAACAACTAATTTAATAAAATTCTTAGGCATCGCTGGTGGCATGTAAAGCCTTGGATTATACTAATTCATCATTACATTTTTAATGTAAGACTATATGTTCATAACTGAAACCAAACTGAAAGGATTAAGTCAGTACGGTAACGTAACAGTGAAAATAAGGATACATTTTACAGTAGATACACATTACAAATCTCAGAAGATTATCAATTTTAGTAGCAAGCGCTCTTCATCTAAAGCAAAATCTCATGGTGTAATTAAATGCAATGTCTATGTTCCAAAGATATTTAATACAAAAAGACCGACTAGTGATTCAATTTCACTTTGCTCAATCTCAGGTGACCCCACACCTAGGCACATGGCTCCATAGAATAGAAAATTGAATATGAGCCAATACTTTCACTTTGATATGGACTCAAGTTCTACCATTCACTCTATCAGTAAACTGAAGCTGTTAAGAATAACTGCAAGGAACATCGCGAGGCCCACTTCCCAAATCACGCCATGTTGCAGGCACTTCATGACTCCAGCTGACCTTCATCAGCAGGAAGACCAAATATCCGGAGGTTGCGATCCATTGAACCTACTGCTATGTATTTTGCATCAGGACCAAATTTCACGCAAGTTGCTTTTCCTGTCAATCAGAGCAGGATAATCTTTATCACTCCAATTTAAGAAGGATGCAACAATAAACTAATGGATAATGGGAAGGGGAAAAACCTGTGCCAGATAAATCAGGAAGAGTTTTCACACAATTCCAATCTGCTTTAACACTAGCAACTTGGAAAACCCTGCAGAAAGAACAAGCTACCAAATTAACTAAAGATATAACGGCAAGTCTTAAAAGTTATCAGAACAAGATTAAGAAATTTGCTAATGGGCAGCAGCAGGTAATATTATCTTTTGTAGAGCAAAACATTTTGCAAATGATCAAAGCATCCTGAATAATGACATTCCAACTTTATACAGCAACGAGAAAAAACTATGCAACACTGTACTCCAGAAAATAAATGTATTGTTTGAAAGTCCATAACACCTTATATCTGAGCCTGCAACTCCAAGGTAACATCCACTGTGGTCGAACTCAACTGCAAAAACCAGAATTAGAACTCTTAAGTAGATATTCCTTTTCATGAATGATTGATATGCGCAAGTAAATATTCAAAAGAAAAAAGAGAACATGAGGATTCTGCTAACTATCCATTCATTAAAAAGAATCATCTTGCCTGAAAAAAGATTCACTACTTCAAAAACTTTTCAAGAATAAAAGACAATGAAAAGCAAACAACACCAAATAAACTCCCTACTAACCAAGCTTAAGGTTTTTTAGCCTACAAGCCAGAAGAAATAGTCTACAGGAAGACGCCAAATAATTTGGGGATTCTCATACTATATTGGAAGTATGATATGAATGTAATCACTATTGTACTAAATGAGGCACTACAGGCATCATAGTAATAATACATTGGCACATACCGGAGTTTGTTGGTGTGTCTGAATCATATAGATTGAGTGTCCGGAAGTTCTTCAATTTGCGCAGATCCCATAATTTAACACTATCATATGCTGCAGTCTATCCAGTTTAACAACATAAATCAGAATGTGAGAATTCAGGTCATCTAACATCCATCCAGCGCACATTTGGTTAAAATACGTACTGCTAGGAAGTAACCATTTTCTGAGAAAGATATGGCAGTCACTGGCCCAACATGCCCTTCAAATTTTGCAACATTTGCCTGTCAATCAATAAAAGTAAAGTACAACATGCTTAAAAAAAAAAAAGCATAAAACAGAAGTAACTAGAGAACATTGAGTGTACATATTCTTCTTAATCTCACCCAAAAAGCAATGAACAATAAGGTTGATAATGGGAAATACCTGGCTTTTTACATCCCAAATTTTAACAACAGCATCTGAGGTGCCTGTTCCAAGGATAAGACCATCAGGATGAAAAGCTGCAGATGTATAGCCTTCAGGTGAAGAGCTGTCTGTGTCTGATTTCGAACTATCAGCAACCTGCAGAACCAAATACCATATAATTTATCCAGGACCAATATGTTGCAATTTTGGCACTGCATGTAAAACTAAAAGACTTCAAGCTAGTTAAAGCTCGAAATATCATAGCATTTGAAAGTACTACTTGCATGTAAGAAAACAACAGCAGACTTTAACACTGATAACTAGAACCTGAAGCATGCATTGTCATAATTATGCCACAACTACTATAAAGCACAAAAGCATGCCAGTCTGCTTGATTAAGTTGTTTGAAACATATATTTTATATTTACATACCTCAAATCAATACGAGACAGTAAATGAGAAGGAAATCATGGACAAACCAACACAATGAGGAGTAAGTGAGATAGAGGAGGATTGGGACCTGTGCCAAGCATAAGCCAGAAGAGATATCATAAAAGCACCATGTACTATCAAGAGAAGCAGTCACGAAGTAGTTGTTTGTGGCATGGACAGTGACAGCTTGCACCTGGTAAGAATGAAAAGCAAACCGCAGGTTATGTCAAAAAAATGGCATAAGATCAGAACAGCATCACAATCAGCTCAAGCAAAATGTTGAAAAAGGAATGTGCAAAAATAGGCTGGGGATCTTTTCCAGTGGTTCTGGTAAAAAAGCTAGCACCAAGTTGTAGTAACAGCAAATGCCTGTTGAAAAATAATTTGAAAGGCTGGGATTGCAGATCAAATCTACCATACATTCATTTCAGTACTGCTAATGTTCTGACAAGGCACACAAGAAATCTGGTAATTTCCTCAGAACTTCAATTTGGTAAGAACTCTGTGCTTTATGGGAAATCCTATTTTGCTCAGCATAAGGTGTGTGCATCTAAAGCAAATCACCCTGCCCAGACAACACACACACACACACACACACACATACACACAGAGCAAGCTGATGAAGCAAACAAGGATATATGCATCCAACCTAAAATTACTCCATCAATAAGTGCTTTGCGCGAGAATTATTACAAACCACAAGTTGACCTCAAGAACCTATTAATGGATTCATTAAAGAGGCCCAATTGGCTGGAGTTACCTGTTTATTCCCAATTTCCTAGATAACCTAAACACCTGGCTCTTTAGATACCAGTAAAATAGCAAACACTAAGAATATTCGCTAACAATATGCTTGATTTCATTAAAAGCAAGGCAACTTTTGGAATTAGTTCCGCATCTCAGACCATCCATCAGTCATTGGTCATCAAAAAAACGCATATTGAACAAGATTCACCTCAGCTGTATGATCCTTCAAGATGTGCCTGCAGTCATAGTTTCCATCTTCAGATCCTTGCCATACACGAACAGTCTGCACCGTTAAAAAGGAACAGAAAAGGTAAACACAGAGAACAAATGTAAAAAGTTGGATAATTAATCAGCGGAAGTGGATAAATAGGCTGGGAGCTGGGGAATTCTAAAAGAGAATGGTGGACAATAAAATAGCGAGCATTTAAATGCATTGATCAAAGTAACCTCCTTAATTGCAAAAGGATGGTTCACTTTAGAATTGGAGATGGAAAATAATAAGCACATTGCGTAACGGTTAAAATGGAGATACATGAAGTTGAACTTGACTTACCTTGTCTGCCGACCCAGTTAAAAATAAATCACCCTCAGCTACAAATCTCACACTAGTAACCTATGAAGCAAATGTTGTGATCAGCCAAAATTCCCTTCATTAAAGAGCCGCAGCCATAAAAATAGTAAAATATTAAAAATAATTTTTTTAAAAAAACCTTCTTGGAGTGTCCGCTGAGTGTAGATAGGATTTGCCCTGACGGTCGATCAAAGAGTACTGCAGTAGAATCGACCCCTCCAGTAGCAATTATGTCCTGAAGGTTAGAAAAGAGGTGTATAAATCTACTTAGCAGCAACACATTTGCCATAAATCAGCATCACATGATACACATGTGCATATGAGTTCATTGACATGTTCAAATTGCACAGATATCCTTACTTTGGAATACTGGATATCCATTGAGACAATGCCTGGCTTGTTAGTTTTGTGAAGGGGATGACTGGAAAGCTGTGTGTATCTCTCCACGGCGTCAACAGGAGCCAATGTTGAAGGAATCTAGATCACATTAAAAAGGCAAGATAAGAAATCAAAAAGTATAAAAGCACCCCACTTGATCACTCTTTTGTCCTCATCATCATATCAAGCCAAAAATTAGGGATATGAAAATCTATTGTTCCAGAATATTTACTCAAAATTCACAATCTATAAACTGGAATGGTTCCGTATTAAGGGAAGTAAGAATACCTGCCGTCTCTTTCGCTGTTGTGAAAGAGCTGCATTACAGTCCGTTAGCTCAGTAATGATTGTGACAGAAATTCCAGGACGTAATTTCTTTCCAGGTGGGCCCAAATCATCGTCCGCAGCAGCTACAGTTACATCAAGACCTAAATGAGGCATTGAAACAATATAATCAAACTATTAAATGAAGAGCACACAAGGAAAGACCTCTTTTTCCATTGCTAGCAGCATAGGCATTCTCTGTGGCAGCTGCCGTTACTGACAAAGGTATCTGCCTATCGGCCTGTGCAAGCAATGACCTTGCCTCATCCCTTTCTTTTTTAAGTCGTGCAATCACACGGCAAGCAGCATCATGCTGCCCAAAAACCAAACTCATAAAGTTTAGTCACTGTAGTTCTGTTAATACAATCCGCAATGGACTGCTAGCAAGGAAATCATTCTTACAATTATCCAATCCTACAACATATTCCATTTGTTACCCTGACAAACCCTAGCTAGACATCTATGCAGAAACATGTGGAATGATAAAAATGAAACTGTCGGGCTTGCAATCAGAACTACATGCTGAGGAACTCTTTTCCAATATCCATAGAAAGGAAAGACAATACACTACATGGGTAGACATTGCTTCAACATTAGAATCTGGAAATGGTGCTTTGATGCACAAGAAGAAACAACGCCGCATTCTTTGATATTTGATAGCATTATAAACTAATAGAAAATAATTATGCTTATTGTGAAGGAGTATCAATTACTGTAAAAATAAACAGAACCTTGAATTATGAGAGGGGAAGTAATACAGAAATAACTATGAATGAGATAGTTTAAAGAAGGCAATGCCCGTGTAACAGAAAAGGGGGGAGGAGACATCTATAAAGATAAACAAACATGAAACATGATTTGTCAAAATTAACAAAAAGGAAAAAAATAAAACAGGCAGCCATATAAAGCAGAAGATAAGCATGTAACAAAGTTCATTCACCTGGTATAATGCGTGGCTTAGCTCTTGCCTTGCTGTATGTAGTTGTTGCTCCAATGCGAAATTGGATAGCATCAGACCATCCCATTCCTATGATTAGAATAGTAGAATCACTTTACAAGTGATATGATATAAGAAAAAGGTATAGAAACTGTTCTCAATAACAAGGGTAGAGAAAACAAAGACCCCACTATAGCTAGCATATAGTAAACAGAACTAGTAAAAGAAAGCATCGAATAAGCAGCCTGCGGATACTATCAGATGATTGCACAGAAATAAGGTGTTATATATCCTTGTTTAAATGTTTAAGCCACACTACACTTCTGCATTCAAGATATGCAGTTTCAGCTGAACTTCTTAATTAAAACAACTTTTCGCTATTCACCATTATCTTCCCTAAAACAAATACAAGGGAGAAACAAAAACTAGAGAATTACTTAAGTAGATATACTCCATGGAAACATACATCCATTACCATAAATCATCAGTCCAGCAATAACCAAAAGGAATCCTTTGACATCTATTAAAATAAAAACAATGTAAAGCCATGTTTACAAGTTATTGAACAAGTCACATACTTTAAAACATGTGAAATTTATGAATGAAATATAAAACATAAGAGTGTTCAGTTTGTACATACATTCTGGAACATTCCGAGCATCCCAGGAATACTAGCAGACTGTATAGTTCTTGGCTTCACAATCTAAAAAGCAAGCAAAAGAAAACCTGGTCAATATATACATATATAAATCTTTGAACAAAAATCACAACAAAACAACAGCGACAGCACATACCTTCCCTGCTTTCATAGGTACAATATCATCAAGCGTGAGCGGTTCGGAAGTAATTGGACATTTTCCATAATCCTGATTAGATAATAAACAACAATTCATCAGCAGCCAAAGAGAGAGAAAAAATAATTAATTTTTTTAAAAAAAAATGAAAACTAAAACCCTAAACTACAGTCGGTAATAAGAAGCATACGGAAATGTGCCGTTCGATTAAGCGCTTCTCAAATAGAAGTCCAGACTTCTTCGAGACAACGGGCTCTTCCGGCACCTCGCCGGATACTATACAGTCCCAAAAAAGAAAAGGAAAAGCAGCATTAACTAAAAATCGAGATCCATGAAACACACGCACGCATTAAAAAGCGAAACAGAGAGAGAGAAAAAAGAAAGGGAGTTACTTGAGCAGTGCATTGCGAAGGGAGGGAGAGGTCGTGCTTTTGCTGTTAAGCTATAACTGCTGAAAATTTAAAGTAAGAAGGTTGATTTTGGTGAAGATTTGGAGCAGGAGCAGTATTGGCAGCAGCAGCAGCAGCAGCAGAAGAGGTAAAAAGAATTGAAATTAGGGATTGATCGAGCCGACTGAACTGTGACTAATGGGCTTCATGTATATTAGGCTTCGTTCTGGCCCACTCAATACTGTCCAAATTATTAATTTCCAATACATTACCACGATGGCAAGTATTTCGGTATCACGTGACACTGGTGGTGTTATCAAAATTTTGAACCATTTATATTTCTTACATTTAATCTAAACCATTGATTAAAAAAACTATTAGATAACTCTTTTTTTGTGGTAGAAGTTAGATATTAGATATTCAGTAAAACACCAAAATGATGGCGTCGTAGATGGAGATGCAGATCGAAAGGTTGGGCTACAGTGGATATTGCATCGGTTACACACACTCCCTATTTCCTCCTCATTAAGCAATATTGATTAAACCGTGTTTCTTTCCACACTTTCTTCTTCTTTCTTTTTATATGTTTTATCGTCAAAAATCAAAACCCTAGCAGCAAATCAATGTTTACAAAATCAAATTATTACTCAAGAAAAATAGCCTAACCGCTTCAAGCCCTTTCTTTTACTAAAATTCTATAAATTATTAAGAGGTGTTAGAGGTTAAACTCTTAAAGAAATTAAACAGAAGAGAAAAAAAAAATATACACTGAAATTTTGAAATGGGTTTTAATTTTTTTAACAGAATTCTTTAATGCTCGTCTTGAATCCATTAAAAATGTGATCATCCAAGTGGGTGTTGCAGCGTTAGCTCTATAATTGATAATTTGATGGGTTTAGCTCCATAAGAATATCAAAAAATCCAATTCTGCTTTCCTTTCTCATTACCCAGAAACGATTTATAATCACCCTCAACATAAGATTTCCTTTCGAATTTTCAATATACATTAAGAACTCAAAATAAAATTTTAAATCACAAAAGCTAGTTAAGTTCAAGAGAAAAGACAGACTTAGAAAAAGAAAGAAAGATATTCATGATGTGTTTGATTTAGAAAAAAAAATTAAAGAGAGAGAAGAAAAGCAAACACCAATATCACTTTAAGCTAATGATTAATGAGAAAGCTTTTAATGGTCTTGATTTTTTATTCCAGTTTATGTTTTCTAGGTAAAGAAGAAAGGATAAGAAAAGAAGAAAGAAACAAAAATGAAAAGGAAGAAAAAGAAAAAGAAGAAAGAATGTGAAGAAAAACATACGAATTGATTGTATATAAAGTTTTATTGACACCAGTGTCATTGTGATACTAAATAATGATCCTACTGCGATTTTAATTATTGATTATGAACATGTGGTTCAGTATTACTAAATTTAATATTAAACTTATATATCGAATTATTTTTATCTTAATTCATTTTAGTTTGTTTTGCTATTCATTGCAAACTAGTGTTGCACCCCTACAAGCTTGAATGGGAATTAATGGTGTTAATTTCTTAATGAGTTTGTAGTTAGGCCTAGGTTTGTGATAATGGGTATCGTATAGTTAGTCGAGCATGATGCTCTTTACATTTATGTCGAGTTGATTTATTCATATGATATAATTAGAATTAATATAAATATTATTTATTTATTAATCGTGTATAATATTTTTTATCTTAATATAGTATAAAATTAAATAGATTATATAAATATAACACGTATAATTTAGTTACTTATGTAGGTCGGCTTGGATTATAAAATCGATACAATCCATCTAAACCCGTATAACATTATAATTCAAAATTTATATTAAATTATAATTATAATTATAAATTCATATCAAACAATGGGCTTGCAATGAGAAAATAAATAGAAAGTCTCTTTAGAGGAAAAAAAGAAATAACTCTAACACAAAAAAAAAATTTAGCGAACCGTCCTCGGGTGTGAGACCTTTTCTGAGAGCTCTAATCCTCTGCATCAACCTCAGTTTATCATATAAAGCTAGAAACCCAATATAAGGATTCTAGCTGCAGAAACATAACTCTAGCTTGTATCAGCTCTTATTAAGATAGTCCCTTCTTGGGAATTTTACGGTTTCAAAATCAGGTTTGTGATTTTTTTTATTCAATTAATTATTTCCTCTGTTTTTTATAAACTATTTTTTTATTCAAATTTATTTTTGAAAAAGCATTAATCTATTTATTTTTTTTAAGAAAATAATTTTTAAAACTCAAAAGGCATATTTTGATTTAAAAGTATATTTCTATGATTTCTTTTTTTCTTTTCTTTTTTCTACTCATTACTTTTGATGTCGCAATCCTTATATTTTTATTATGATTTTGACAGCCTGGCTTAAAGAAACAGTCCGACGAGGGCGAAAAGTGGACGTCAGAGTAAAAATATGATGCTTGGACAATGAGTGATTTCTAGTAGGTTTTTAGAATGACAGCACTCTAAGGTACGGGAGCACATAAATGAATCGAATTACACATCGAAATAGGGTGGGAATGGTTGATAATATATATGTAAAGAGTTAGAACTGATCACATGAGGTGTCTTTTGATTATTTGGCTGTAGAGTTATAGAAACTCCAAAATTAAACGTGTTTGGTTCAGAGAAATTTCAGGATGAAGGACCTCCTATAAAGTTTTTAAACCTGATAAAGGGATAAAACCGTGAGGTCAGTGGGGGCTAAAACGGACAGTACCTCATATGATTTGGTTTCGAATCATTACAATGATAAGTTGCATGAATAGAGTGTACTACAAGAAATCAACACAATATTGAGCTTTTCAGAAATAGCCAAGGCATCATCTAAATTATTATGAAAGGAAGGGAAAATAAAAAAAGGTCAAATACTGAACCAGCAAAATCTTTTATGCATTTTTCTGTAACTAAATAATCTGCCCGAGAGACCGTACTCAATTACATTATATATATTAGTCCTAATTTCATTCTTTTTTATTTGATTGACTTAAAAGTTTGAACAATCAATTTTTATTAAATACATTTCATCAATTATCCAAAACTATTTGGAACTCTTTACACGGGCACACTTCTAGGCTTACATATTTAGCAATCTAAGACACAATAATTTGTGTAATAATTCATTAGATAAAATTAAAACATAAGTTATCTCAAAAAAGTAAAATAAAAACAGAAGCAATGTGATGTCTTATAAAAAAAAAACTAATTATTTAATTAGTCATTTTACAACTATCTGAGAATAATTTATTATATTTATCATTTTTCCTCTGCAAATAAGAGAAAAATTAAATTTTTTGACAATCTATATATATTAAAGTAAGAATTTAATAAAGACTGTCTTTTTTTTATATGGCATTCTCACTATCTTTTATGAAATTTTTTATTTAAAGGTATTGTGTAAATCTAAATTGAAATTTCTTTAACATCTCAAAATATTTTAATTTTTTATTTTTTTTTATTCTTAATGTTCTTTTTTAGCATGAATTTTTCTGTCTAAGTCAAACCCATTTTAATAAAATACTCACTACCTTTTTACTCTTTATTTTTTATATCCCTTTATTTATTCATATTTATATTCTGAATTTTAAACCTTTTTATTAGTCTTTATAGTTATTTACAATCTCAATTCGTTGTAGTGATATTCATACTTGTATAACATTTTATTTTTAATTAATCTTAAAAATTTATTCAAATACATATTTGCATCGCATGGGTATATATATGTAGTTGATTCTAGTTCTAGGTTTTGTTCCCAAACACTGCTTAAAAGTTGTACACTTGTACCAGACTTGTTCTTCCTACCCCACTTTGCAGTGGATTTTTTCTCTTTTTTCTTTTTCTTTACCAACTTGCAGAATATTTCTAATCCACGGACTACTCTAACTTTAGGATGAGACACTAACACAAATTCTCCTCTGCAACAGTTAAGAAAGGATTGACTAAAATCACCAGCTAGCGGAAATTCGGAATATATTAAATAATAGTTACATTTTCTCAATAATATTTATTTTGAAAAGTGACAAGTTTTGAATTTGAATTCTTTTTTTTTTTTGCATTAAATAAGTTTTTACTTTTATAATGAATATAAAAACGACGGCTAACCTATATTGTATAGTTCATGATCCATTAACCCTTTTAAGAATTAAAAAAAATATTACTTACTGCAACGAGAAAAATATTTAATAGGTTCTTTTTTATTTTCAAAAGGAATAATTACATGATCCGATTATTATTACATCTTAAAAGATGATTGCATTTTCTTTTCTAGCTTTGCACAATCAGGCAAGTAGACAATGCACGACGGCCATTTCTCTTTACACACACACACATGGAACCTTTTACTCGTAAACTTTTGTACGTGCTATTTGGAGAGAATGAATATTTACTTATCTTGTTGTATTAGCTGAGACCCCATTATAAATAAAGCCATATAAGAAAAAAAGAAGAGCATAACTTTATATTTTATGCGTAGATAGAGAGACATACGTACAAGGCTAGGCTTTTATCTAAATCAAGATGAACACCTTCGAGGCATACGCAAATTCATGTGCAAAAATTGTATGTTAACGTTGTGCAGCAGCCAAGTTGGTGGGTGGTTCTAATGAAAAGATGTTAGAAAAGGAAATTTTTTGTCTAGACTTGCCGTATATTTATTAGTTTTAAATAATAAAATATATTAAAGTGTAAAATATTTATATATATATATTACTTTCCTGTTAATCATGGTGTATACACCAGACTTATTTAAGAACTTCTGGTTAGTAAATATATATAAAAAAAGTAATTCTTACTTAAGCTTGATGTATACATCAAAATCAATAGAGTGACGTAGATTATAAGTATTTTATAATTTGGTATTTGATGATTGATATGATTAGATATTCTATTAGATTTTGAATATCTAAGACTCCTAAAATTCTAAGTTTTTAAGCACAAGTTAGATGCCTATTTTTCCTTCACCTGCAAAATTTAATCTTGTTTCTGTTATAATGATGTTTAGTCTTTTTCTTTATGATTGTGATCAAAGTCATCATGTGAATCAAGCACATATCTTGACATGCTTATAATTAACACCAATAGAATCTGCATTTCAGCTTTTGATCAGCGGCATCGAATTTCTGCAACTTTAGTGATGGAACATAAAAAGAAAAAAAGAAAAAAAACATGAATAACTTAACTTGGAGAAGTATGGACAGAGTTCTGGGAAGATATGCCTTAACAAGCTTTAGCTAAAGCAATATAATTACTCAGTTAGCTTAAACACCATGCATTTTCATTGATTCTTCTTTCTTTCTTTTTTAAGTACCAACAAATGCAGACGATGTTCGGCTGCCAAGTCTCCAAGAACACATAGCAACAGTTTTTATACATGTCATTTTGCAGCACAGGTATGTTTCTTATGATACCGGTAACTCAGATATCAAAACTAAAGTAGCACTAACCTCATGATGCATATAGGTAGGACGGTTCCATGACTATAATATGGTACTATTAATAATATATATATCAATATTGTGTTTCTTTCGCCTCATCCGATCCGATGAGTAGAAAGTCGGAATCACTAATTTCTTAACTTAATATTTTTAGTATTAATATTTCTTTTTTTTTATTTGTCGACTTATTTTTACTAAAATGACCGTTTGAAAATGAAATATTTATTAATTTACAACATTACAAATACTTACTCATTAATAACTTAAAAAATAAAATTTATTTTCAAATTTTTTCAAATTAGATCTTACGAGCTTTATAAGATATGTTATTGTTGATACGGCAAATCATTTAAAAATATTTTATTTTTGATATCACAGTAATAAAAATATCCCAAAAAATGTAATACAAGTCTAAGATTCAATTCAAAATCATGACAAAGTCTTATGGTCTTTAAAATCTCCAAAGTAAGGAAATAGAATATGATTAGAAAATATTGGGAGTCTAGATAGGAAGTAGCACGGGGCAATGTTCCAATTAAGCATCTTGGATAAACACGTTGTCATGCTATGATTGGTGGTTCGGTAGGAGTAGTATATAATATTATTTTGCTTACTCCTAAAACCTCCAACATTGCAGAGCATATTTCCCGTTTCATTATGAAACAAAGTAGACAAGAGTATTTTCTTTTTCTCTTTTTGTTTTTGAATTAAATTCTTTATAGACTTTCCATAAAACAAGGGAACTCCCGCCTTCTCAATCGAATTTTGCTCTAATTGGAAAAATGGAAGCTTTCTAGAAGCGAATTCCGCGTTACCAGATGTGGATAACAAAATTGATTTCAAGTGAAACAACCTCACTACAGCACTATATCTATCTATCTATCTATCTATATATTATATATTTGATTGATTAATATATATAATATTATTTAAAATGTACGATGGTATTAAAAGTCTAAATATCTATCTAAATTCGTAGGCCTATTTTTTTTTTAGTTTTTATTTAAATGGTATGATTTGACTAATTGATTATAATTTTATAACCAAATTAAAATTTCGATCAAGATTATATACTATTCTCTTTATTTTAGATACTAACCTCTTTTTTATTTTACTAATATCGTTTGCTTCTTAAAAAAAAAAAAAAAAACCACAGACGAATGTGAGGAAAGAAATGACTTCACCTCCCATTCTTTTTCTTGAATTATGATGTTCACTTGTCGTTCATTTTGTTGTTCATCTGTAACCTGACATTTATAACTCGTGTGTGATGTGTAAATATATATGACAGTGATATGTAAGTTGTTGATGATAACACGTCACCCTATTTTGACCGAAATTTTAATTTGACTATAATTATATGCCTGATAGACAAAAGGGTAAGGTTTTCTGCAAGCACTGTGCCTTATAAAACTGACAGCTAAGGTATCCTGTGCGATCTAAATTTGAAAGGAGATGATTTATTTTCTTTGGTTCAATGGTAGGTTGATGCAAAGAAACCTAGTAGATAAGACTTGTATTGATGGGTTCTTATGCAGTTGGTCTGTCTCTTTTTCTCACTCGGGGAATCCGAATAAGTGGAATCTTTTTCTTACACTGTTTTGAGCTTTGATTTTTTACTTTATTTCACTTCTCTTCCTAGGAAAATATTCAACTTTTTAGGGTGTAGTCTTGTACAATAAATCTTCAAGGGAACAACACATAATAGAAAGGTTTCGTGTCGATCGGAGAGACTAAGAGAAATCAATAAAAAAATATAAATAAAATTTAATAACATTTACTTAACGACGAAAGAATAAATATTTTAAAAAATATTTCAAAATCTGAACTGATAAACGAACAGTGAGCTCGTTTAATTTCATCAGTTCAATTTATTAAACTCCAAATCTAACTAATCTATTAAAAATTTGAATTTTAAATATTTTATAAAATAGCTGTTACAACTTTCATGTCCAATCAAATCCAATAACCTTTTCTCAATTGGTCTGAATTTTTGAAAACACTGCTTTAAACATATTAATTCTATTTGATATTCTAAGAGGCATGGAGTTGTAAGGTATTATGAATAGAAGTATGTTAGAAATTAGTACTAATTTATTTTAGATTGTGAACGAATAAATACAAGTACAATAGATTACAGAACTGTAGATTATAAAGATATGAGTAAAATAAAATAAAAGCTTTAATGAGTTTGGAGCTATATAACTAGCAATCTTTTTTCCTTTTTTTTTTCAATAAAACGTTCAAAATGCAAAAGCTAAACTAAGTATGGCAACATTGGATCAGTGGGAATAAAAAGCTTGATGAATAGATTAAATTGTTATTTGTGATGGGTACATGCTCACTATCACTGGTGATGTGCATTTATGCCAACTAGAATGGCAATGCACATGGGACTACCTACTATGTGAACTTGCACTGTCTTTCATTTCATTGTTTTTATAGGGAAATTTGATGCAGAAAGCATTTTATTTAAAGTTTATATATATATATAGCCATCTAAAGAAACTTTAGTAATTGGCAGTCACTTTCCAATTCTTTTTATTTTTTAGGCAATTAACCTACTTTGCATATAAAATCAAGACAATTCTAATATTTCCCTATTGAAACTTCGATTCATGGGCCATGAACCTCATTTTGGAGTGATTTATCTTTTTTTCCCTCCAAATAAAGACTCATAATGATTATACTTCAAATATAACTCTTAAGTAACATCGGTGGTGTTTATAGCCGTGAGATAGAAGTCTTGAGTTTAAGTTTTCACCTTTATATTGGATGAAATTTTATCTTTACGGTAAAATTTTACTTTTATGACAAGTGAAATGAAATAGTCATGTCGTCGTGAGTCCACAATCAATTGAACCTCTCATAAATAAATAAAAGAAAATTATATGATAAAACCTAGCTAAAAGTTAAGAAGATTAAATCAAATACTTGTCTTAAGAATATACTTGTAAAACTTTTTTTAACGATTTTGTAATTTGCTTCTTTATTTTTCTTTAAAAAAAAATAAAAACGAGTTATTCTGTTTCTACTTGCTTGGCAGGATGAAAGATGAAGAGTGATCTTACACAGGAGAAAATGCTCACCACTCTTCATCACCCACAATATTTCATGAATTCGGATTCCAGATAACAGCAGTGGTCATATAGGCAAAAAAGAAAAGAAATTGACTCTTATATCACTGTCACAAACTAGGTCCTCAAAGTTTCTTCTTTATCTTTCTTCTTTTCCATAAAGTTTTCAGCTAATAAAATGGTCCCTAATCAATCTGGCCTGCAGAATTGTATCTATGGACTTCAGATGCAATAGAATCAAAATCAAGATATGTTAACTTCATATTTTATCCTCTAATAATAGGACCCCCCCCCCCAAATTATTTATCAGTCAAAATTCCTTTCTCCAAAATTATTCTAGATACCTTTTTCTAATGGATATAATTAATGTCACACAAAATTAGCTTTCTGTAGCAATTCCTGCTGTCTTCATTAGTTAACTCTTAATAGAATTTTATATTCAAATTAAAAAAAAACCCTATTTAAAAATTAGAAATATAATTAATGTGAATAGGTTGATTTTGTTTTTTCCCTAAAAATCCTAAATAAGTGGAGTTGTATATCATTAATCTCTCACATATCATTACAAGGGAAAAAGAAAAAAGAAAAAACTCGGTCAACCCAATTTCTTGTCCTTTTGTACTTCACCATTCCAACTCCAATAAAAATGCCTCACCCACCACCGCCTCCTACGATCAAGACCTGCGCAGTCGCCACTTAACCACCGCGCCACGTCACCGAAAGGCAGACTAGGATCCACAACCCATTTGCCACATTAGCAGAATGAGCAAGAAGTAGAGGTCCCCCATGTTTCCCGGGTAGACCTAAAATAAAGAGAATGCCACGCTGGCACACCTGTACGGAACACCCCAAAAAACTACAAACCCTATTTCCCTCTATATATTTAACTAACTTTTAGGACACCCATATATAAGTACCTTCCCCCATTTTCTTGTTTTTTAACTAATTTTAACTTTACAATACAACGTTGTTCTTCTTCGGAACTGCTCATCATCGTAGTAATAATACTCTGTCTCTTTCTTCAATTGTTCTTCTTTTTCTTATTCCCTCTCTTTCCTTCTGTTTCTCGATTGTCTTTTTTCAGTTATAACGATGGAGTATTCGGATATATTAATTTAGTCATCACACATTTGAATGTGCTAAGAAGAGGTAGTCTTGTTGTCAAATGTTATCCATTTCTATATTTAAGGCATTTATCAATCTGAAAAGCTTCAGTTTTTCAAGGAGACAAAGACAAAAGAAAAATCAACAGCGGCAGCAGCAACATTCTTAACAAACAAAGAGCAAAACCATGTTGCAGAACGTGATTCATCCACCTCAAGAGCAGCTCTCAATTGTAATACTCTCCTTCAATTCTAATAAGTTCATTCTTTTATTTTTTATTTATGTTTCATGCATAATAATATAAATTATTAGCTTCATTATGAGCATATATGGGAGCACACGTTTTTTTCTTTTCCCTTTACACATTTTTTAACTTTATATTCATTATTATGCATGTGATTACGAATTTAAATCTTAAGATTAATGTTTGATATGATTAAAGGTTATCTTACTTTTTTGAAATTGTTTGGTTATGGCAAGGTTTTCATATACGTATATATATATTTGGGAATTCGAGTGGCATTTATTTAAGAGTATTTATTTGTTAAATGTTTCTAGTTGCTTTATTTTCAACTGTATGCATGATTGCTTTCTAATAGCACAAGCTGATAGTTTTGTTTCTTTTCACATTCATTACATGTAATTATCATTTTATATGAAGATATGGTCAAGCTTCAGACGTCTCTCAATGAGAGAATGTACAAAAATCTCACAACCAGGAATTAGATGCTTGATGGCTAAGTTAGCTTAGAGTCACTTGCAAAAAAGAAATATGTTCTTGTTGGTGTGGTTCCCTGTTGAATGGCTCATTAATATGGGTTAGTCAAAGCTTGTTTTGTACATCAATGGAGAGACAATATATATACATATATATATATATATATACACACACATATATTCAGTTTGAGTCCAGAAATATGCCCACCAAAGAAAACCCAAATGTCATTATCTTAAATGGTAACATCGATCACCACTGTAATTATCCTTACTTTTTCTGACAATAATTTCAACTTTCTTTCTAATAATTTTGGGAATATATGTGCTCCAGATTGCTCTAATCTTGGATTCTTTTTGTCACTTAATTAACACTTTCACATGGATAACTAAGTTGGGGCTCTTCTAATTTTCACTTTTCTTGGAACTTAGCTTCTTCTTTTTTTTTTTTTTTTTCTCTCTTTTGTTCCTATAGTTTGAGTGTAAAGAAAAAAGCATGTATACATTGGAGTTGCTTCTTGTTAATGCTATTTATTTATTTTTCTTGCTAATCTTGGATACACAACTTCCTACAAGGCACATGGAGCACAGATACACATCTTTTTCTACTTTGCACTTAAGATATCCACCATTATATTGTCCTTCTCTGTGGAATTGATGTGTTTTTAATCAAAAATGGAAACAAGATTGATGCTTGTTAACTACACTAAGAATTGAATACTAGTTCCATATTCAATTGAATTACTCCACTCCACTGTAACAAAGAGCAGACACATGCGATTATAATCTAGCAAAGCTTTATTGTGGACACCCTTGATAGCATTTAGACATAAAATCAGCTTGATTAAAAGAATATTACCCTTTTAAGCTTGATATCTTTATCAAATAATGGTCTACGTGAACAGACACATCGGATCGATTAAAGATCAAGAATTAGATCCAAGCCAATAAGCAATGAAGAATCATGCTTGGCGTGTGCCCAAGAAAGAGGTCATGACTTGTATATAATATAATAAATAATAGACATTACATATATATGTTGTTAATTGATTAGGTGATGAGTTAGAATTCATGATGATCTCAACATTGTTTTTCACTGTTTTACAGGATGATGTTTCAAGCCCACTTAGTGCTCAGATATTGGAGTTCTGTGATCCTGATTTCTTGGAAACCCTGCAAAACTCTGAAGTCACTTCAAGCTCAAACTGTTGCTATGAGGAGAATTCTCCTTACACAACTAATCTTGCATTACCACCTGATATAGAAAAGTTCAACAGTTGCCAAGATAATAATTGCAATAATACTAGCACCACAACTCCAACAACTACCAGCACTACCACCACGGCCACTACTACTACTAGCACCACCACCACTGCAGCTGCACATGCAAACAACAACATCAGTTGCAGCAATAATAACAATCTGTCAATAATTTTTGATTCACAAGATGAGCTTGACAACGAAATTTCTGCTTCTATAGACTTTTCCTCATCTCCTACGTTTTCTATCCCTCAATTTATCAATACTGATCAGCAAGACCACCAATTTGATTTCTCGTCTGTGCAACCTCAACTCTCAGTTTCATTAACTGATATGGTTACTGCAGATGGGCTAACTCAGTACCCTTCTGATTCTATTGCTCCACTTTTGGTGGGGCCTCCATTACCATCAGTTTTTGAAGAAGATTGTTTGTCTTCAGTTCCTTCTTATGTAACTTTAAACCCTTCTTCTCCTTCTTGTTCATTTCTTGGTCCTGCTATTAGCACATACATGTCCACTGCTGGGACTATGACTTCTGCATTATCTGCTGATAATTCTGGAATTTTTACTAGTGGTATTCTTGTTGGATCTGAATTGCAACCACAAGAATTGGAATATCAAGGTGATAGCGGTCCAATTTATTGCCCTGATTCTATCTTTAAACCTGGAGACCTACAGGTATTTTCGCTAGCAATACATAATTGTATAACATGTATTTTTTTTCCTTTAGTTGTTCTCTCTCTCTCTTTTTTCTTGTTAATGTTCTTATCTTGTTCTTTTAAAGGCACTTAGCAATGAGACTCAACAGTTTGTGAGTGGAACTGGGAGTTCTACTCCTTTAACATCCGAGATTTCAAGTTTGGAAGATTCTGCTTTTAAAGTAGGCAAACTCTCTGTTGAGCAGAGGAAGGAAAAGATTCATAGGTACATGAAGAAAAGAAATGAAAGGAATTTCAGCAAGAAAATCAAGGTTCATTCCCTCTTTCTATCAAAAATTCTTTGCATGTATATATGATTCCTTATATGTATATCAAGCTTGAAAGCGAGTTTTTGTGTTCATGTTACTAACAGTTGAAGAAAATTTTGCAGTATGCATGTCGTAAAACACTGGCAGATAGCCGGCCTCGAGTCAGAGGAAGGTTCGCAAAGAATGATGACTTTGGAGAGAATAATAGGGCTGTGTGCAGCAATCAAGAAGATGATGATGAAGATGAAGTAAGATTCTTTAATCTCTTATGCATCACAGATGTAATACCCAAAATATTAAAAATGTTTTAAATTTCTTTTTCCTGCAGATAATAGTGAAAGATGAAGAAGACATGGTGGATTCAGCAGATATTTTTGCTCATATCAGTGGTGTAAACTCCTTCAAATGCAACTATTCGATCCAGTCTTGGATTTAATTAGCTTTTTGAGGGCATTAAAACATCTCTACAATTTTGCAGATGGCCCTATTTCACCCAGGATTTACGTCTATCTGTCTATCTATCCTGGTTTAATATTACAAAGTAGAATAAATCGGGTCATTTAATATACATATATATTATGTATTAATGCAGTCAGGATAATCTAGAAACGTGCAATAACAATGTAATTTTTGTAGATACTCCCCATCCCTTTATTAAGATCCCATATACAATCTGTACAATCCTGTGTTGTATCTTATTGCTGGGCAGGAGTACTAGTTGCAACATGTCTATAATAGTTTGTTTCTGTTTATTGTTTTGTGTGACTTGTATCTCAGACAATCTGAAATATAGTTGATGATGACTTTACCACAAACTTCTTTGGAATCACATTCAGAACTTTCTTTTTTCCTCTTCTTCTTTTACTTTAATTTGTACTTTCACCAATCTGCTTGATTTACCTATATATCTTGGAATTGTTGATCTTTATTTGTGTGAATCATGAATAGCACAAGTGTCTTTCCATGCAGTTATGTCACAGAAACAGCCAATCTAAAAGGCTTGAATTTGTAAAGGAAAGTCTGCAGCACAACTTTAGTACCTCTAAATAACAGCAAAGAATTAAGAAAAAGAAATATTGCTCTGCACAAGTTATGCAATGGGTTTTCCTGATAATTAGTAACAGCATCTGCATGGCCCAGACAGAACACCGACGTAAATTTCTTACATATAAAATGGCATGGAATGGATCCTCGGATCTATAAAACTATATGGACTGAGGTCCATCTTATAACTTGCGCATTCAATTCATGCTTTCTGAGCCCTCCAATGGATCAAAAAGTAAACAAAATTCAGACCTGCCATTTCTGAACCCTCAGACCACCAGACAACCGTACAGTCGTGCCTGGTTCTTAAAGTACTGCAGTATAGTTGGGCTCAATAATGCCCAATGTATTACGACTTTGTGGGTCTGAGCATGACCACAGGCTTGGAACCGTCATAACCCAACTTCAACTGTGACTGGCACACAAGGGGACATTGCTTTGAGGTTATCAGGATTTTGTATAGTTTTCATCTTTAAAATTGGGAAACTGATATCTTCAAGCATATGACCGTAGCTTTAGCTCATCAAATCAGCTATTCAATAATGGAGTATCTTCTTACTGATCAAAGCTGAATACTTTTCCATTCTTGAAAATTCCTTACTCAAAGAGTAAATAATATGCTTTCAAGGAGATGGGATTAATACTTTAAAGGTTAAACCATTATAAAAAAAATATCAAGAATGGCAACCTAATTTAGAAAGTTAAAGGAAATAATAACTATAAATCTATAATATGAAAATTATAAATAAGGATTTGAGGCTTCTTTGATATTCACGAATACTAATAATTCTTTCTTTTTTTTTTTTCATTTAATCGATCGGCTAATATCATTACATTTCTTAAAACAAACGCAATATCTTTCATAAGCCAACAGACAAACTTCTTTTTCATTTGAAAAAATCCCATTACTTGTGTTGTGAAACACAACTTGTGATCTTGTTCTAATCAAAACCCGACAAACATAAACACATCTAGAATTGATGGAAAGATGAAAATTTAGGAAATGGGCTTAGATTTAAAGAGGTAAAGTGGTGACAAAAAATCAAAACGGAAAAAGAGGGGAAGAGAATAGTTAGTTAAATGTCGTTTTGTATCAAAATCTTATTGGTGATTTGAAAAGGTCATAGCCACCACATGAAATTTTAAAATTTTTTAAAGACAAAGTGCAACAATTTTGACAAAAACAAAAATGTTGACAAAATGCAAGGCTCTCAAGGTTAGGTATAAACCTTGGAATATAGACACTTTTTGTAGAACATATTATACTTAGCATCAAAAAAGACTTTCATTTTTTCAATATGTAGTTAGGGCTAGACCGGCTCCTAAAACTGTATAGCCTTTTTCTTTGAATTTTTTCCCTTTAGTAAAACTAAAAGGGTTGTTTTCGCTCAATTAATTATTTAAAAGTAATCAATTTAAGTCCACATTTGCCCTAATTGATTGAGTTGGTCCACTGTGTTTAAAAAAAAAAGAAAAAGTAAAATAAAATTTTGAAAGTTGGAATATTTTCAGAATTTCCGATTGCCGGGAATTTGGGATTGAAAGCAACCGATAATAATAAATAACATTTGCAGAAGCCGAAAGTAATAGCCTATTATTATTAGTATTGTTTTTCCAAATCATACTTCACCAATTCTTGCTACTAATATTTACATATGTATAGCTATATCTTAACTGGAATCAAAGAAAGTATCTTTAGTGACCAAACGTTTGAACCCTCTGTTAATAATTTACAAAGAAAGTATCTTTAGTGACCAAATGTTTGAACCCTCTGTTAATAATTTACAGAGAAAGTATTTAAAATTTCAACCCCCCACCCCACAGCTTTTTTCACATTAAAAAGAGAAAAAACACCCAAAATTAGGGATGTTAGTGTGATTGACATAAAGTGATGATTACTGTTAGACTTGTGATAGTATATAATATTGCTGCTTTCATATGAATCCTTTGACTGTTCCAGAGAACAGGTGTTCCATGACACATATATATGTTCTTGTTCCCAGCATTAATATAGTCAACCGCTGTGTTTGTTTGTCTTGCAGCAGAGGCCTGTTCACATGGATCCATCTTATTATATAAACCCATACATTGTTTGCGGCTCATTGCATGCAATTTTCATTACCAATGAGTGCCTCGAACATTAGTTACTCGTGAACTGCTCAAACAAGAACAAGGCTCGGTCGGGTTAAGCTCGAGTGGTTGCTTTATAAACTCATAAATTCAAACAACAATAACTTAATATTTGAATATACAATTTACATATTCTTTTAATAATAATAATAATAGTTATATGTTTAAATCTATTTACTATAATAGAATCGTAAATTTATTATAATATTTTATATAAACATTTAATTTTTTAATGAATGAATGGAATGTAATATCTAATTCGTAAAACATTAAGTCGGTTTAAATTCAATTAAATTTAATAATAAACAAGCTAATATATCGAAAACTCAAACTCGAGGGTTTTTTATAATTTTCATAATTTCTGTTATTCATCTTATCAGATGTCAGATGAACATGTCTTATGGTAGCACAAATATTTTGAATTTTATGGCATGTGAACATGGGACAGTGAGAAGTCGTTGCCTGATGGTCGTTCTGTAGAAGAAGAGAGTAATTTGGTAAAGATGTGACCAATCCTTTATACTTATCTTCTGAATACAGTTGCTGATGCATGTGTTAACCACACATGGCATATCCTAATGTTTCCCAATCACACTTCATACGTACATATTTATTTCTTTTTATTATTATTATTATAATTAAAAAGGAAAAATTGGTCATCTTCCATTCCGTGCATGGAATGTCAACACAACATATTGAGTTGAATATTAATCTTGTAATTAATTAATAAATATATTATCCACCATACTACTTAACAAAAATCAAATGATACCTGCATCCTCTCATTCCAAATCAATTATTTTAATCAAGCCTAAAACTCAATTTCTTTTACACTATTAATTGATTAATATCATATAATATGAAATGTAGAAAAAGAAAGAAAGTATATCCAAACCCTGATCATATTTTTCTAGATTCACATTTATATATGATTAACACATTAGTATATATTGATGTGTTAAAGAAAGAAAGTTTTGAACACAAAAAGTTCAACCCCGAGGTTAAGTGAGTGAAGATGGCTCTAATTTTAGATTTCATTATATAAGATAAAGGGAGAACAGAAGAAGTAAGAACCCACATGGTTTTCTTGGATGCCTGAAGTCAAATCCTCAAAATTAGAGTAAAAGAAATGGTAATTCTACACATTGAGATTCTTTCTTTCTCCCTAACACATGGCAGTGCCATTTTACACAACTCATCCCACATTATTGCTCCCACTGAATTTTAGCCTTTGAGACCATCAACCACTTTTCCTCAACACATCAAATTTTCTATTCACTCTCTTCATTTTTCTTTTCAAAAAAAAAAAAAAAAAAAAGAAAGAAAGATTATTTTGATGATGATGGTTTGGAAGAAAAATTGGATTATGAAGTGGAAATATTCCTTAGTCGAAATAATTAATGTATCTTAATCACATTAACATAATTGACCAAACCTTGTGTGTTTTACATATCCTTTGTGTGCCTTCCGTAAGTAATTTCTAGTTTTTAATAATTACAAGTTGATGATTTCGAAAATTATAATACTAATAATAATTACGAGTTGATAATTAAAAAAAATCATTTCATTTTATATATGAAATCTGAATATTTTTTAAAGGATTATAAATACCTGACAAGTCCATTTTTATTATCTAAACTTATATATAAATTTTTATTTTTTGTTATTCCACTTATTTTATAAAATATTTTATCTGGTTTAACAACAGCCACCTAATATTTAGGAAATTCTTTTCCAATACGGCTGTATCACCTCTTTTTCAAAAAGAGATAATGCTTGTTAGTTATTTTGGTTTGACACTGCTTCACACCTCAAAAAAGAAGTCTTTTTTCTCGACGGTAAAATAAGACTAAGTTCGTGAGCTTATTATTTTAGATGGGAATAAGTTGATAAGATTCTCTTTTTTCGTCTAATGCCTATATATATATATATATTATTAATAGAGATGTCTAATATTTTTAATTTAATCTTGATTTTAACATTTAATGTAGAAAACTGGTTTTTAAAATTTCATATAGAAAATGGTACTTTCAGTCATTTTTTGAATTAAGAATTGGCTAATAGAATGAAATACAAATTTAAAGGATAGAAAGTATAATATTTGTATAGAATACAGAAATGAAAATAGGAAATAGAGAAGTTGTAAATATTTTTAATCATAAAAAGTCAAAATTTAATTATATAACAATGTGACAATAACGGGAGAGTTTGCGTATGAAAACAAAATTTGTCAAGCCAATATGACAAAAATCTATGAACTAACTTTAGAGTGTTTATTACGCCTAACTTATATATTACCCAACCAAAATACTAATTTCAGTTAAAGATCTCATGTCCAAACAAGGGGCCATAATTCTATCTTTGTTTATACTCAATTTTTTAATAAAAATATATATTAGAATATTCTTAACAAATTATTCTTATTTACTATAAAAAGTATATTCAAAATTAAAATTTTAAAAAACTTTCCGATTCATTGATTCTTTTTTTTTTTTTTAAATTCTTTTAAGGATCACATTCTATTTCTTAATTTTTTATTTTTTAGAAATGACTCTTAAGTATTTATATAATTTATAAATTTTAAAATATAATTCTTTTAATATATGTCACTATTTTTTGACAAATAATTTTTATTTTAATACATAAATTTAAATTTACATGTAATTTTTATAAATTTATTAATTAATAAATTATATTATTAATTGAACAATAATTATATACAAAAATCATTTTAATTATATTTCTAATAATATATTAACTATAAATTAGTCTTCTAATTAGATAAAAATTTAAATTCTAAAATAAAATTTTAAATTATATATTTAATATTATATTTAATTAATAAATTAATTTTCTGTTTTATATAATAATTTCTAATTTTAAAAAAATAGTAATACCAACTATAGTTATATAATATTAAAAATTAATTAATAACATTTTCTAAAGTAATTTTTATTATTACATCAATAAAATATAAAAATATCAATTCAAGAAGCTATTTAAAAATATCTAATCTTTTATTATTACTCTCATTAAATTATTTTTATATCATAGTAACAACATGACTTGCGAATACAATTCAGATAATAATTTTTATTAATAAATATAAAAAGTTGTTGAATCGTCGCTAATTTAAACTGTAAAATCATATAACATATTGACTTTAATTCAATTTGACATGATAATATTAAGGAATAAGAATCAAAATAACAACAATAATAAATAATAAACAATAAATAATAAAAAGATAATAAAGGAGATACCGATACGCCGCCGTAATAATAAATAAGAGAGAGGCGAGAAGACATTAAAGGCAAACATCCTCAAACAACAACATTAACAGAAAAAAAAGAAAAGAAAACTAATAACAGTTCTGCAATGCAACCAACCAGAAACGGTCAAACGCAAACCCATCATCTAATCTCTGCCCTACCAATAATCTTTGCCTCTGTTTCCCTTTTTTTCCTTTACAATCCTTTTCTCTTCTCTCTCTCTCACGTGCCTTACAATTGTCATTCTAAAGATTGCGGGTATATTTATGAGGCAGAGCCTGAACTCACTACTATTAATTATATAAACTTAGAAAATGAAGTACTTAAGAATTGCAATTTGCAAAGCAAAACCGTGCCACTCGCGCCTATTTGGCAAGTGGAGAGTGGAACAGAAGAGTCCTGTCCTGTCTTGTTACTATCATGGGTACCAGCTCATTTTCTCATTTTCTCTTTCTTTCTATATTAATAATCAAACCTTTTTTCTCAGGAAAATAAATAAAAAAAATAAACCTTTATTTTTTCTTTATCATTGTTATATTGGACAGTGGACACACCGAGAAATTGCAGTACAAGAAAGAAGATGAACTGAATAAGAAAAAGAAAGCTATTGGAGTGGGTCCTACACGTAAAAACCTGGATTTTAGGGGGGTGTGGCTTCTGAGTAATTGTATTGCTATTTACTAAAATAATTCAACAACATCCAAACGTGGCTTACATCCACATTTTCATGTCTCTCTCACACACACACTCATTTCTCCATTGAGCTCCCCCACTAACTTTGTTTCAGTTTTTTTCTTTTTCTTTTTTTTTTTTCCCAAAGTTTTTCTCTCTGTCTAGAAAGGAAAAAGAAAAAAAAATCTATAGCATTGTCTAAAAACAGTTGCAACTTTTTGTTGAGTTAGATTTTAGAGAGACATTGTGGTTATAGTAATTTTTCTTACTTGTTTTTGTTTTTTAGTGCTTCCTTTCTGTTGTTTTTATCTCTTGTGTGTTCCTGGTTAGCTACTCTTTTTCTTGAAGATAAGCTCTAAATTGGAGGGTATCTAAAGTGTTCTGCTTTCTTGGGAATCAGAGTGTGATTTTGGAGTTGATTTCTGTTCTTGGATCCATTTCTTCTGGTAAGAGAAAAGTTGGTTTCTTGTTCTTTTAGTATAGTGTATTTATTATTGAAGTTTGCTCCTTTCTCTATAAATACTTATTTTAATACTTTCTTCTTGGAAGGATTTCTGATGGTTAATTAATTGTTATTTGTGGATTGTCCTTATAAAGTTGTACAAGAGAAAAAGATTTGATCTTTTGCTTCTATTTAATGCTTTTCTTTCAACAATTTTAAGGTATTCTTTTATATTAAATTTCTGAAGAAATGAACTTTAGGAACCCAAATGGGGGAAGAGAGGAGAGAGTTACTATGTGTGAGTGGAGTTGAATTAACGTGAGGCAGTTTGATTGATTGAAGCTGGAGTTATGTTTTGCAATTATTTATTTTAATGAGTTTGAGCAACCCCATCAATTTTTTTCAGCATGTGTATGATTTGATGAGTTACCATATGTATTCTCCGACCTCTGAGAAAAATGCAATCTAAGACTTCTTTTCCTTCATGTGTGATTTAGTTCCTATTTGCTTTTTGCTTCTTCCATGTCACTATTACCAGTCTTAACTTGTTCTTTCTAGATAACTTTGTGATTTCTACTTGGTAATTATGGGATGTTCTTCATTATCTTAAGTCCTTAACTTCTTGTTTCAGATAAGAAACATAGTAAAATCAACTAGGGAAACTACTTTGTGCTTTACTTGCTGTATTCGAGTCCAACATGGGTGCTTGTACTTCACCTTTTTCATGTTATCTCTCCGCGTAGTTTCTTAACAACTCGTGTTGATCTCTCTCTATCTTTCTAATTGATGTAACACTTGCTTATATTCTGATGTGAAATATATGATGCTTGACTTTTTTCTCACACATGCTTCCTTTTGCAATTATTTATGCCAACCACTCATTGCCCTTTTCAGATTCTTTTATGATATGGATAGTAAGAGACTTATCTAATATGATGGCTTTCGTGTTTAGTTGGGTACAGAAGATGGATAGAGAAGTTGTCTGCCATTAGTGTGCTTTATTAGATAGAAGGCTCAAGATGGAAGATACATTAGCTGGTGCTAAAAGAGGTGGCCATTCTAGAGAAGATTCATCATCTTATAGCTTCAACCATGATGAGGGAGTATTGGGTGACGATGAATTACATTGTTCAGAATCAAGATCAAAAAGGTTGGTGAGAAGGGTAAATTCACAAAACACTCTGGTTTCAAAATTTAAGCAATTACAACGAAGTAGAAGTTATATTAAGGAATCATTCCTTCGAAGCATTCGTGTCTTGGATAATTGGATCCCGAAGCATATGGTAACTGTAGATGAGAAATATCTTCGTCGTTGCCTAGAAATTATTCACGTTAGCACTTCAAAAGAAGTCCCTCGTGACCTCTCCCTAAACTTAGGATGGGGAGAAATGGGTGTTTTGTCTGATGGCTTGAGTCCAGCTAAAATTGGGAGTGAAAATACATGTGATTTTACTAGGTTTCATTTTGACTGTCCGTTGGCATCTGGGGATGGCAGTGTAGTCATTAGCCCTGCAGGACATTGGATTGTTGGTTCTATCATGGGTAGCAAGAGTATGGTAAATATACTCAACAGCCCTTTGTTTCGCAAATATGGTGCATATGATGGTGATGCCAATTTTGAGAAAGTTAGCTTCAGTGATGTTGATGGATCAATTTGTTATAATTTTATGAACTCTCCAAGTGTGTTAGGTAGTTATTCATCAAACAAGCTATATAAAGAAACACCAATTCCAGGAAAACAGAGATATAGATCTGAGACTCTGAATGAAAGGCCTGTTTCTATGTCAAGTACAAACTCTACATGTTCTGATCAGTCTTCTTCTTCTCTCTCTGGGACTGTTAGTCAAGGAATGCTCCAATGCACGTGGGAAGATGGGAACCCGCATTTTGTTTTCTCATTGGATGATCAAAAGGTGGTTTATGTGGCCAACTTGTGGAATAGTCAGTTGGCAGATGATATAGTTGTGGACTATACGTATCTATTCCATTTAAGAAAGGGTGATCAAAAGGAAAGTGAGATTCATGATACTGAGTCTCACCTTGTAGGTAAGATGAAAGTATCAACTTCATTTTCCCTTTGTCAGAACAATTCCAAAATCATGGAGAGAGAGTTCATTTTATTTGGCAGTAATGAAAATGTTAAACGAATGCAAACTTCAAGCCATGACCTCAGGAAGAATAAAGGACTGTCAAAGAAGGTGGCAGAAGTGTTCCGGACCAGTCACTCAATGAAGAAGAGAACTATTTCCAGATTAACGGGATCAAGTGCCATACTAGAGAGTTGTTCTTGGGAGCCACTCCAAGATACAGAGAACAACATCGATGCACATTCTGGGGTGAATCTCTTAGAAAAACATCTTCCTCCAAATCTTGAAATGGCTGCCATTGTTGTGAAGGAACATATTCCTGAGAAACGTAGGGAGAAAGGTGGAGGCTGGGGCTTGAATTTTCTCAAGAAATCAAGTGCCAAGCAAACTACTGATCTGATGGAATCCTCACAACATTATGGTTCTTGTGCAAGAAATACTGGGGACTGTTCGACGAGCATTGATATTCTAATTCCAGTTAGTCTTCATGGTGGTCCAAGAACCAGAAATGGCGGTCCTTCTGGTCTTACTGAAAGATGGAAATCAGGGGGATGCTGTGATTGTGGTGGCTGGGATCTAGGGTGTCCACTAACAGTGCTTAAGAGCAGATTGAGTAACAAAGAGCTTTCACCCCAAGCAGACATGCAGGGAGAGTGCAAGTTAATTGATTTAATCACACAGGTATTTCAGTCTCATATCCATTATGATTAAAATGGTCAATGTTATCAGTTTCATAATGTCTCAAAAAGCAAGACTTATACAATGTGGCCTTTTTTCTCCCTCCATTTATTTTCTCATTTTTGTTGCTTCTACACTACCTATGAATGTTTCAAAACGTTTTGTGTTTTGCTTCAGCATTTTATTATTACTTATAAACATTCCATGAACAGACTGATACTGGGCTCAATCTTTACTTTGATTTAATAAACAGTACTTCCATATCTGTCTATGAGATCATATCTTTGAATTTCTTGTAGGTAGTTTTAAGCATAATATAGCTTTAATTTTTTAAAAAAATCTTTTTATCACATACTTATAGCTATGGATGCTACGTGAACACTTAATGCGCTTGAAATTTATCACTTAGATAAGCATTTAGATTATCATAATCCAACTTCAATTTTTCAGGGTTCAGAGAACAGTGCCCCCCAGATGCGTATGGTCAACGTCCATGATGGCTTGTATTTTGTTCATTTTCAGTCAACCCTGTCAGCTTTGCAGTCTTTCTCAATTGCAGTGGCATTTATTCACAGCCAGAGTCCCACTCTCCGACCAGATAATGTACAGGAGTAAAAGTAGCAAAATTCAGTGTTGAGGTTTATGTAGTTGTTGTAACACGCTTACTGTATTACAGCACTTTGTAAGTTAATATTACGTACCTATACATAGATTTAGGTGTTAATTTGTCATATCCTGGTTAATTTGTTTGTGTAGTGTAAGATTGTTGCATTATCATAGGTTTGGTTGTTTCTGATAGTGATTGGGGATTGTTTATCCTTTGATTTTTCAGACAAGAAGACTGATGTAACCAACTCTTTCTTGATCGAGTTTGGAAGAAAATGTACAATTCTTTTAATGAAGAGAATCAAATTAAATGTCTTTTTGCCCATTTGTATATCGTTTGACTAGATGCTCTAATGTTTTGCTGATTAGTGGGAAGGAGATTCTGAGCATAGATACTGCTTATGAAGAAGTCACAGTGTGAATTTGTTCAATCCATTGATCATTTTTTAAATGGGAATGACAATAATCCTTTTTTGGCTAATGATGATCATTGCTAGTTTTGAATTCTGACCTTTCATTATGTGGCCTCTTGCGTTTGAAGGTAATTCTAAATTTCTTTTCTTGCACCTCTTATATTCATCGTGGAGCTGTTTTCCTTGTAATGATATCCTGCAGAGAATAGGTATCAATCTAAGGGCTCTTGTTGCAGACGAAAAGTATTGTCCTAATTGCTAGTTTGCATTTGACTTGGTGGAAGCATACAAGAATTATCTATCTGGGTCATTTCAGGTCACTCTACCAGCCTACCTCTAGTCAATGGCAAAAGCTAAGTTTCTGAGTTCTCAATAAGGTTGTGGTCACTAGTGGTTCGCTTTTTTCAACTTAATTCTATATAATTCTGTTGTTTCCTTGTACTATTTTTCTATTGTAATCACATGTTTTGATGGATATGTGCTAATAATAACTTGCTTTATGTGGACGGAGTAAGATATATTGATTGATATGTCAAGGGAGAACAGGGAAAGATTCCAACTCTTATTCTTCATCTGCATGTAGTATATGCAGTACAATATTACCTTCAACTGTGATTTGTTTTACATGCTGCTTTAGATTTGTTTGGGTTGTCATGTCGGTTCTGCTCCAAAACCAACTTCAAGCGGTCATGGTAAGCTCACAGCTCTTCCTGTTATTTTTCAATTAGGTTTTAAATTAAGATGCCCAATGAATTTCCTAATAATCCAGCTCACTAGAAATGAGAAGAAAAAAGGAAGAATGGTTCTTCTTGTTTACTGGAAAATGTGATGCGCACTGTTTTCCTTGACAGTGATTGGATATAATCCTGCAATGTTATTCGCTGGACTGATCTCAGAAGATGGTTTGAACTTTCTGTCACATTATCTTGCAATGTAGTTTCATGGTACTTTATCTGCACTTTAGGAATCTTAGTCCTCCAGCATCGCTCGTAGATTCATCATGATCTGCTGCAACGGCTTGAATATATCAGGCGTTCACGAAAAGGGTTGAATTATCAAATTGTATAATCATTGCCTTCTACGATCATTTCATATGTTCTGAAAACTGATGAAAGTGTAATTTATCTCATTTCTGAAACAAATTTAGGAAATGCTGTATTTCCACTACTTGTTTAGTCATTTTTTTCACCTGTGTTAGACTCATGATTGCTTTGTTGATAGACGAGGTCAAGCTGTGTATATTTTTCATTATAAGTAAATGTCTTGACTTCCACACCGCTGATTAGTGGCTTTTGTGAGTGGTTAGCACCTGGAACCAGGAAAAACAGAAGCCAGCCGATCATAGCTGATTCAGGAATCTGGTAAGCTAGCTGTTACATTTCTTCTTCACAGGTGCTGTACCTAAACAGGATCACATGGATATCTCTATTGTAGTTTCTTTTTCCTTATTTCCATGCATTATGTCCACAATGTCGTAACCAGGCTTCAAAGTTGATTTCACAAATTTTTATGCAGTGCTTTCTGAGTATTTACTAGGGCTTCTTCATCTATTTTGCATGAGTTTTACACAATGATTCTGAAGATCATTCTTCCTTATCAAGTACTAAGAGACATGCATGTTCCTGTTCCGCTTGTGCTGCACGCCATCCCGAAAACTCTCGGGGTTTCAAGTGTGTACATGCGGAGATTTACCCTATGTTTGGGAACTGTTTTATGGAGAAGAAAAAAATAAAATAAAAAGGGTAAATAAGTTTTATTTTTCTTCTCTTTTATTTTATTTAAATGGGGAGAAAATATCTAGTGAAAAATAATAAAAATTCAAGTTTCTTTTGGTTGAGGCAGGGTACATTGGTCGTACAAATGAAGCAATTAAAGGTGCTTTCTTGGTCAGCTGACTTATGCTTAAATGGTATCCCATCTTAAAGAGAGTGAAACCAAAAAAACTGTGTATGGAGATGTTGTAATGATACGGTACCACAAGCATCAAACCCACCCACCTGCCTGTAAAATCTATGCAACTGATGCTTATTCACCACCTGATGTATACAGCCTAGAAGGAAAGCCACTTAAGGTGTTCTTGAAAATATAAATTGTGCTAAAGTAACTTAACAGTATGTTATTATTCTATTTCAATGGTTCTAATGAGGAGACGTGAACTTTATTAGAATGAAACTGGTTTTTGATTAATAAGGTTAAAGATAAACCTCTTGCATTGCAAAACTGCAATTTAAAATTAAGAGGGTGAAAATTTAATCTTCGATTCCATATTTCAATTAATGAAAAATATTTTTGGTAATGCTCTTAAATTAATAAAAAATAAAATAAAGTATATTAAAATGGGACAGAAGAAATTAGAGAAAATCTTCTCTATCCATTCTGGAAAAAGAAAGAATGAGAATAGTTCATATTAATAATCTATAGTTTAGGGGGATGACACTCTGATACCTATGGTTTTTATTGTATCAATTTAACAGTAGGAGCTTTTTCTTAATGATAGCTAACTCATACCTTCAGGTCTCATTATTTGATTAAATTTAACTTTTGGTGCGTTGAATTCATTTTTTTTTTTTCAATTTCTAGTCAATTGTAATTATTGTTTCAAATAAATAATTATAAAATTTATTATATAGTTGTGATAATTGAAAATGCAATTTCAAAACCAACTTTGATATTTACTAGTGATAATTGCAAATTGCAAATTGCAAAGCTAGAAAAGAGAGAGAACAGAGATTACTCAAAAGACAATCTTTTTGGGTCATTTAATGGACATTATTGGTAACCTAAACGTTAAGCTACCTCAAAATTTACAATAACAAAATAGCCTGGAACTGGGTTTTGATTGATCGACTCCATTTCTTAGTCCGCAGAGAAATTTATTATTTATCATCCAAATTTATGTGTCAGAACAACATGTACAGAATTACAGATAGTAAAAATCAAGAAAAGCAGCCAAAACCCAGGAAAATGAACAGGCTCTCAAAACTCACTCATTAGACTCTAGGGTTTTACTTGCTGCTAAAGAAAAAGAAACCCACTTGGTATCCATGGCTCTTCTTGCTTGCTGAGCCTGAAATTTAAGGCCTTTGAAACAAGTGAACTCTTTCCTTGCTCAAATATGTAAAGAAATCCTACTTTGATGTCAAAGTGTTCTTTTTTCTTTTTTAATTTCTAGTTTTATCTGAAAATAATAGGTACTTTTAAGATATAAATTCAGTAGTGTCTCAAACCCACAAAAGAAAACATTTTGTCCGAGAAATTGAAGATTTTACTTGCTGTTTTTGTTTTACACTTTACTACTTCTTCTTAATCTCTTATCTTCTGGTAATTACTTTGTATTTTGAGACTACTAAAGTTCTTACTTTATTGTCTTTTGGGGAGACAACAATTGACAGTGGAGTGAGTGCATTCAGCATACTTGCTGATCTTTACTTTTTTCTTTTTTAACTGATTGCTTTTTGACGATGAAGTTGTGTTTGTTTTTTCCAAAATAAAATTATTCTTAAACGGTACAATAAGATCAGACCCTGCTTTTGCTTACGGTTGCCCGAAGCCATTTTATTGGAGATTGAAAAATCAACCCTGTTTGCTCGCAGTAAAAATGGAGAAAACTTAATTGTTCTGCTCTTCTAGAAACAGAAACTCTTGTGACTCTTTTTTTAGTACAGAAAATTTGAAAAGGAAAGGAAGAAAAACCAAAGTCACCGTTTCCTTGAAGAATTCAAAATCTAAATTCTGGAACTGGAATGTATGGATAGGTGTTTGTCATATTTGATTTATGTCCTGTCCCTGCAATTTTCATGTTCATTGAGGTTTCTTTCTGTCTATTGCTCTCTATTTAGTGATAGAATTAAAGAAAACAGAGAAGCCTTTTGTGGTCCCTTCATCCCTAACTTGTTGGAAATTTTTGAACCCCCAAGAGGCTATTCTGCTTCTTACATGGATAATTGGTGAAATGATAGTTATTGAATATTTTAGTGTGAGTTATTTGTCTCAGCTCTTGCATTTTTGTATGCAGTGCTTGTTTTGTATATTGCTAAACTGAACTACCTTTATCCACCTCTCTATTTAACAAATGTTAATAGAATTTCATGGAAACAATGTGAGATGACATTTAATACTTTTCATACCAAGGTTTCATGCATGAGTTACTAATTCAGTTGAAATTCCAGAAGATTATGCAACTAAATAAATCAAAAGCATTTATAATTCCAAGTAACATGTGCATAACTAATATATATATATTTTTTAATTTATGCAGGGAATAAATCTATTGATATATGATGTTTGGTTAAAAATATATGATTACAAACCAGACCAAGAAAGTTTATAAGAAGAGTGCCTCTCCATTTTTTAATATAAAGTATTCAAATAAGTGGAGTCCTTTAGCCATAGTCAGAATAAAAATAGATTTTGTTCGTAGTCAGAATAAAAATAGATTTTGTTCGTAGTCAATTTAGAAGAGATGAAATGAGCGCTTTAATATTTTTTAGAATTATTTACTAGTAATAATACCTGAAAGAGAATTCGGAATAAGTTTTATATTTTTTATTTTTATTTAAAATAGATTGTATTATCATTTTGCATTTCGTTTTATCTTTTTTGAAATTTTTTTTCTGATGGTTAGCTGTTAATTAACCTACAATAATATTTCTATTAGTGAATATTTATTATATGAAAAAAGTAAACTATAACTAAAATAGTAATTGCATAAAAAATAAAAATTAATCTAAGAAGTAATTATAAACACATATAATTACTTTAATTAAATATTAAGAGCAAATGTTCAAAGACAATATAAAATAACAAATTATATAAAACTAAAAAGTAAAATTTAAGATTAAAGATATATATTAAATTTTAATAATAATAACGAGTGAAAAGACAAATAATCACGTGCAAAACTGGTACTTTTAAGAATAGGAGATAACGACAGCAAATGCTTCATAATTAATGATTATGGAAAAGTGTTTGGAAGTTTAATAGTCATGTCATTTAATAATCATACTCAATTAATGCTGTTTATGCATGCAAATGCTTGACCTCTTAATTTTGATATTTTACATTGGTTCTGTTTAGATCCATAGAAGCTCTGGTGTTGAATGCACCTATTACTAATTCTGCCATTCTTAATGGAATCCGATTCCTCTTTATGATGAATTTGCTTCTTGTAGGAAGTGAAGGGAAGAAATAAAATTTAGATCCTGCTAAAATGTCTGAGAATTTCTTCATCAGTAACGACATCGAATAGGAGAATCCAACAGGCCTGCAAGGCACTGAAGCCTCTTGGCATCTCCAAAACTACAGTAACAAAAAAAGCTAAAGGGACTACTAGAACTCTATGATTATAACTGGAGCTTATTGAAGATGAGGGCTACAGAGTTCTGGTTGATGCTATAATGGAGAAGTCAGAGGAAACTCAGGTGCACCTTATTGCTTCTCGTTGCATATGATCTCTTTATAGTTTGTGGAGTTTGTTCATCAAATTTTGTAACTAATGAATTATCCATTTTCATAGGATTTATTCTTGTATTAGACTCAAATCATGCATTACTAACACAGCTACTATTCTATTGATTCACTTGTTATGTCCCTTGTACTTCCTGTGCTTGTACTAATGCCATATTTATACAAGTTTTTTTCCTCCTGCATAATCGATTGCTTCCTACCAAAAGCACAGGGAGTAGAGATGCACATGACTGCTGCATTCCTTTTTGTATATAATTTGTTCTGTATAGAAGCTTCTATGTTGAAAATTTGTCAAACGATAAGTGAATCTTTTCATGCGTATTGTTCTATAATGTATCAAATTCATGGTTCATTATTCGTTCAAGTTTCGTAATCACGATGGTCTTTTCCTTAACAGCGTCACAATGGTTTAGTTAGCTGCAAAATGAACCTCCAGATGTAGAGATTATGAATTTATCACATAATTTATCTACATTCTGTATGCTTTGCGCTGATTCCAGAGGCTGTGATCCTTCATGTACTTTATGATATGTTGCCGAATGATGTGTTTGACCAGGGAGTAAAGTCAAAGGAAAAAGCTTCGCCGCATCACAAGTCTCGAGCATCTGAACCTCCATTAAAAACAGTGTGCACAAGATATCAGAAAACAAAGGCTGCATCTAGACAATATGCATTGCAAGAGTCCGAAGAGTTTGAATCTCCAGTAAAAGATTTGTACCTGGGACAAAATAAAGAGGTTTCGGCTTCTGTTTCTGACTTCCACAAAGAAGCGGCGTGCCAGATTAGTGCTGAACCATCTTCAAAGTCTGAAGACTTCGAAATTCCATTGAAAAGATCAGGCATAAAATGCTGGTTTGAGCAATCTCCAATTTCGATGGATACTTCTCAATCGAAGTTTGAAATAGTTCCATACGGAAAGGGGCTACCGGATGATGATGAGTTGTCCAAAAGCTGCAATGACGAGGTAGTGGAGCCAATTTAGTTGCATTTTGGAGAGGAAAAAACTATTTTGGAGTGTATTTCATCATCAAAATATGAATCATATAATGCGAGTATTGGCTGGGTCATCAATATTGCTGCATGTTGCTCCTAAAATTAGTACAGGGTGCTGTGCGAGTTCAACTATTCTGCCTGCCATGAATTTGGCTCACTTAAAAAATATGCTCGACTTATATCATAACTCTTCTTTGGATGAGGTTCCTATATCTGTTATCCATCCTGGTATGACACCAATCTTATAGGCTATAGCATTACAAACTTCAAGAATATCTCTAAATTTATGGAAAACAGCAAGAAGAATCTAGTCATTTGACATGTAAACATTTTCTCTCTACAGTAACCTGCCACCACTACTTTTGTTTTTGGTTTAAGCATATTGAATTTGTGTGATGCATCATATCAGTTTTCTCCTTGAGCAGGGGTGGCAAACTAGCTGTTTTTGAACAAGTGCTTTCTATAAAATTTCTGGCCAAGTTGCACCTTGTTAAGCAATAGAATTAGACCTGATGTTGAGAGTGACACTAAGCGGCAAAGAGAGAATGGTTTCTTTTTGTGCTTCCTTCTCTGCTGGTATAAACAGTGCAGGATAAATATTCTATTTGAAAATCAGTGAGATTAAAAGGCTATATGCGTAATGGCTTTTAATCTCAGTTTTACTTGGGTGGAACAACATGAACATTTCAATTTTAGTCTTCTCAAACCGTGCAACTTATATTTAAATATATTGATATTGAATGCACTTTCTTCCTGAAATTATTTTAGTTCATTCATTTTTTAATGTCTTATATTCTTTTCATGAAATCTGTTCATTAAGTGGAAACATATCTGAATTCAAATATGTAAGCTGGCTAATTATAAAAAGTTCAGGTGTTTGAGGCATCAATTATGGTTTCCTGATGCATGCCCAGACACAGAGACACTACACATGAGCATGCATCAATAAATATAACTTGTGAATAACTGAAGTACTGTGGCATTCAAATACTGTATCATGATTTTACCTGGTCAGTCTACCCTTCATTTTCAGTTGGTATTTGGCATTAATTAAAGCTACTTTTACTTTTGTTTTCCTGTAGATCTTCCCTTGCTGTTATGCTACGATGGTGCTTCAAATGAGAATTATTCCAATTCCAAAGCAAATACTTTGAATTCATGGAGACCAAATTTGAATATGTGGAAGATAAAGGTGATAATATTTTTAAATTTACAATTTCATGTGGTTTGTTAACCTAAGGGTTAACTTCACCTTGTTTGTAAAGCTTCCATGCTGCACATGACCAAGGTGACATGCAAGCACATCTGCATGAAAATAACTTCTAAACTTCTGTGCCAATCAAATAATTATTATGGTTTTCCTTAGTCTTTCCTTAATATTCGACTGGCATAGACTGAAAATAACTTTTATTTATGTTTCTCTGTAGATCTTCCCCAGCTCTTACATGAGGACGGTTCAAGAAAGAACAATGTTAATGCCACAGCAGAAGATTTCAAATCCATGGACACAGAATCCATAGATTTGGGAGATAAGGTTGATAGTTTGTTGAATTCACATCTTAATGTTGCTTCATCTCCTGCGGGTGAGGTAAAATTAGATTTTCCACAGCTGTTATGTAAGGACGGTTCTTTAGAAAAGAACAATGTTAATACCAAAGCAGAAGGCTTGAAATCCACGGACACCAAATCCATAGATTTGGAAGTGGTATGTGAGGATGGTTCTTCAGAAAAGAACAATGTGAATGCCAAAGGCGTGGACAGAAAATCCATAGATTTTGAAGTTAAAGGTGATAGGTTTTCAAATTCGCAGTTTTATGTTGCTTCATCTTCTAAGGAGGAGGTGAAACTTTGCCTGATATGTGACACATCTTCGCAATCTGATTTCTGGATTCCTAGTATTGATGAAGTTGTAAAAGTAGTGGAAGATGAATGTATACAGAATTATGGAGCCTCAGTTCTCTTTGAGGACGGTAATGAAAGAATTGTGCGAACGTATTTTACAATTGGGTGCTGCCTCTTCTAGTAATATGCAAATTATACCACCAACCAAAATGATATCACCAAATGTATGTGATGCCACGGGATTCCTTGTCAGCTGATTTTTTTTTTTATTTCTTCAGACTTCTTAAATGGATAGGTCAAATTTAAAAACCTTCTTGAGGTGAAACCCAAATTCCTAATCACATTTCAATTGATTGGATTATCTTCATCCTATAAATGGTTTGAAGAAGTTAAATCTGCTGGAAGTCTCAGAATAACATTCATGCAGCAAGAAAGCTGGTCAGACTCAGTGTTGAAGAAGCTGTTAAAAGAAGCCCCAATACCTGTTGAAGATACACCAAAACCAAATAGCAACAATGTTCAACAAGTCAAAGACTGGCAGTAAGGACCAACAGTCTTTGACTGTTGGATATGGCCTCAGAACTCTAGATCATCACAGGCCTATTAGGAAAAAGGGAGCAACACCTCTCCCCTAAGGGAAAAGGCTACTTCTACCTTCCCCTAAGCTAGATTTGAACGTTGGAGTGCAACAAGCAACAAGAAATAGCAATAGGACCGTTGCATTCAAAACATGTATATAACTGGATCCTCATATCTCATGTAATCTCAGAATACACTTTTTTGTAAATGTTCATCATTGATCATAGAAATATAAACACAATTTCTACACCCAGCTTTTTCTTAGTTTGGAAAAACCCTATGCTTATCTTGATGACGTGACCATGGGTGAGAAAGGGTTAAGATTTCCGTTACAAAAGGGTGCAGTGGTAAAGCTTTGCCTCCTTTTGGTTACATTGCGCAAAATGTGGTTTATGACAAAGCTTCTGTGAAGTTTACATTTGCTTATATATCTAATGAAGATTGTTGTTCACAATGTATGGGAGACTGTTTAACCTCGGACATATCTTGTGCATGTGCTCGAGAAACTGGTGGCTAGTTTTCTTAGACAACGGGATTGGGTAAAGAAAAGCTTTTGAAAGAATGTATTTGTTTGTACGAAGACCCTAAAAAAGACTCTTATTTCTTCTGTCCAAGTTGCCCACTTGAAAGGTCAGAAAACAATGTGTCTAGCTCTTGCAAAGGCCATTTAGTGAGAAAGTGCATAAGGGAGTGCTGGTGTAAATATGGCTGCAATAAAAATTGTGGGAATCGTGTTGTTCAGAGGGGCATCACAGGGAATTTACAGGTAATTTTGCTTTGTTCATTAAGTTGGTGGTCCTCAGTAAATTGCTCTGTTAAGAAGTGATAACTAGGAACTGTCATCAAAAGTAACATAGTACTTCCTTTATGTTTCAGGTGTTTTGGATGCCTGAAGTGAATGGTTGGGGTCTTCAAACAGTTGAAAGTTTGCCAAGAGGGGCGTTTGTTTGCGAGTACATTGGAGAGATAGAAACCACTTTAGCCCCAATAATCGCAAGAACATATGTCCTGTGATACTTGATGCATCATGGGGTTCAGAGAATGTCTTAAAGGATGAAGAAGTCCTTTGTTTGGATGTTTCAAATTATGGTAACATTGCAAGGTTTATTGATCACATGTATTATTACATTATCCTTTGCATATTCAGCTTATTGATTGTTTAGACTGTTGTGTGGTTCGTGGTGTTATACATTGAAAAGATTGAAGTAGTTATCTATATGTTGATAGCAAAACTTGGAAATTTTATCCCTAAATATCAATTACACCATCACCTGTTGGTATTTTTTTCATCCTTTTTGATAATTTTGACCGAGAAAAGAAAGGCAGTTCATTTTGCTCATGCTGAATTATTCCAGAGGTTATGATGCTAACTTAATTGAGATTCCAGTTGAAGTGAAGACACCTAATCGTTGCCATTATCATGCATGTAATCTAGACATCTCAAGCACCATCCTTTTTTTACAGTACTCCTCATTTTAAGGAAGTGTTTCTTGGTAACTTCAGTAACTGTCTATGTTCTCTTCTTATGCAGCTTGCCTCTTTCACAAAAAGAGAGGTAGCTGCCATGGAAGAATTGATTTGGGTAAGTAGGCCACACCACCTCTATGGACTATGGAGTTGGATCTGAGATTATGATGCAGCTAAACCTGTGGGATCTCACCCTTGTGTTACAGGACTATGGTTATTGATTTCACGCATCTGGTTTAGGCTTTTTGATTGTCTATTTATGTGGAAGCTCGTCCTGGAATTAGTACTACTAGTAGACTTATTTTGTTTTCTTGATGTACTTGAGTCCTGATTTGGTAATTAAGTAGTATAGAAAGAGAAAAAGATTCATCTTGCTTATTTGTTTGCTTGATCGTTGAATTGAGTGCGTGATAAATGCTTTTGACTCAACCTCCCATTGCTCTATCGCCGGTAGCATGCAGCCGATAGATATATAGAAAGTGTGCAGTGAGGGATCTTTCTAGGTAACTAGTCTTTACTCGACCAAAGCAATGCCCAAAGACTCCGATGTTTTTGTTGATAGTTGGATTCAGTAGTTTTATTATGTTTTGAAGCAGTACTACAGTCTTTCTACTTGTGTCCCTGGAATGCTTTCCTTGTATCTAATTCCTAAAAGAATCACAGTTTTCTTGTCATTTGTAATGTTTCTATTGTTTACTAAATATTATATTTCGTTTTGAATGGGATCAATTGAAATTTTCATATTTTATCCCACATATTTCATTCAAATAGTCTTGTCAGTATAACTTATTAATCTAAAACTTCAACATCAAGCTATGATTTTCTTTATTTACAACAGAAGAGAATAAAATCTATTCACATATTATAAATTATTATTATTAATTATAATAATCTCAAGGTACTTAAAAATTTATTTAATTTAATAATAAAAATAAAACTGTGACATGGGAAATCTGACTATAAGGAAAAAGTCACAAATTGCGCTTAAACATCTTAAGTTTTTAGGACTGCATAAAAGCCCAATCAAAAGTACAGGCCCGGTACCTAATCTTAATAGCAACAGTGTTATAAACAAAGACCAGGGACAGAATCGGAATTACAAGCAAGAAAAAGAAAGAAAACCCTACTTTACAAAAGCCTTCTATATAAATCTCTCAAAACCCTAATTTCATTTCCTTTGTCTTCTCTTGAGCAGTCAAAAATGTCGAAGCGAGGTTACTGCTATTCTTTCAGTCTCAATGCTTTGTCTAACTTTCTCTAGAAGATGAAATTAACAGTTCGGTTTACTTGTTGATTTGCAGGACGTGGAGGATCAGCAGGAAACAAGTTCAGGATGTCACTAGGTTTACCAGTGGCGGCGACAGTGAACTGCGCCGATAACACTGGTGCAAAAAACCTCTATATTATCTCTGTGAAGGGAATCAAAGGCCGATTGAACCGATTGCCATCAGCATGCGTAGGGGATATGGTAATGGCTACTGTTAAGAAAGGGAAACCTGATCTCAGGAAGAAAGTTATGCCTGCTGTCATTGTTAGGCAGCGCAAACCTTGGCGTAGAAAGGACGGCGTTTACATGTACTTCGAAGGTCATTTTAGGAACTTCTATTTTTTAACTTTTTGATTTTGATTTCCTGTTTATTGGTGGATGCTTGGTTGCTTTTGTTAGTTTTTTCCGTATTTTCTGTTCTTAGTGATTTTTTATATTATGCCTAATTTGTGTTGTGTGCATAGCGGCCTATTCTTGAATCGTAATGGATGTATTATTGTGATATTAGCTTTGATTGTAGTTTAATGGGGATGCTGCATGAAGTTTTTTATGATGATTTTAGGTTTGACAATGACAGTAGGTCAACTTATTTTGCTCGTCAAGCTGTATGCATTTATTGTATATGTGTTAACTGCGATAAGGTTCTTCCTGAGACTAGTAATAGTGATCTACACCAGTTGAATTTTATACTGAGTGGGATATCTTTTCTTTCAATATATATATATGTATTTTGTGATGGCTCTATTATTAGAATGTTTTGACGGATATTTGGTTGATTTGCTGGCGATGTGGTGTTGAGGATTTTCTATTATAGTTCCTTGGCACTTCCCATAGCAACATCAAACTTACCAACTTTACCCCAAACCCAGATGGTAATTTCATTATCATCTCTGTCAAGGTTGGTACACCTATGGTGCTTTTGCCTTCACATGCTTTTATTGGTTAAGCAGGCATTAATAAGTAACATTTTCTTTGTTAAAGTAGTTGTAATTTTGTTTAACTATGTTGTTTGGAAATAATTTATAATCTTCTATCACCAGACATAAGTCATGGATCCTCCTAAATATCTAGTGGTTGATTCAGCTACACGTCTGGTAAATCATGTGTTCCTCGTTACAGATATGCAGAGTCTTCAATGCTCATATTTGCTCCATATGAACACTAGATCTTTTATCAAACAGCTTCCTTGATTTTGAATTCTGAGGTTACAATTGCATGTGTTGTAAGTTTGTATGTATGTTTCTGCGTTTGCCTTCTTGTTGCTAGTATTTGTTTCTTGATCACAGAAACTATTATTGTAGTAAGTTCCAAGTATTAACATGTTTTTGTTATCAATAACATGCTATCATGTGTTGTATCTTCACACACTTCAATAGACTTATATTTGGCATTTGTGCAGCCGGAACATTCACAGTTTTCAGTCTCTGTTGTTATTGTACATGTGTTTCAGTTGCAATGCCAACAGCTACTCTGTATGATAAATTTTTTTTGTCCAGACATTTAGCTGTTTTACACAAACTTTCAGTCCTTTTTGCAAACATTCTAGTCTGTGCATTAACTGTTAAGCTTACATTTTTGTTGCCAGTCACTAATAAATTTTATAGATCAATCTTCTAAACCAAAAGTTGTTTCTCATGCAGATAATGCTGGTGTTATTGTGAATCCTAAGGGTGAAATGAAAGGTACAGTCTTGACATGAAAAATTATTACTATTTCTGGTGAGCTCTTTAGTGTTGCAAGTAATACTATAAAATGGAATCTGTAGTGCTGTAATTCTCACATTGTATCGTTCACATTCGGCTTTTCAATTGTTTCCTGATCTTATTGTTTGATTGATGGATTTCTGTTGTTTTAGGATCTGCAATTACTGGTCCAATTGGGAAGGAATGCGCTGATCTGTGGCCAAGGATTGCAAGTGCAGCCAATGCCATAGTATAAGAGTTTATCCATCTGCTCTCTTTTCCCTCTTTAACTGGGAGCAGATATGGTCCCATTGTTACCTGGTTCTGTTATGACTAATGTAGGGGTGTTCTTTTTTGAAACTTGAGCAATTTTTTGTTTGTGAATCTTACATGCGGCTAACAACCGCATTGAAGTTATGCAGTAAAATATACTTTCGGTCTTATAACTTTGATTGTGTTGTTTTTTATTTCTTTATTTATGAATTCCAAATTTTTATGTTTTGGCCTGATGCATCCATGTGTCTCCCCTATTAGCAAGGTGCAATAATATTTATAAATAAATAAATTAATAAACTCTTTCGTCTGATTTGGTGTTATCGGAGAGCTGTTGTGGTATACTCTGCCCTATTCGGTGTTAAATTATGCCAATTGGTGCAAGAGCTGTGCTAGACTGCCAGTCTCTTTGTAAGTTTGTAACGCATACATAATAACTTAATCTTGGTGGTTGATTAGGGTTTCGTTAACGTGTACAGAGACGTGGATATTAATGGCATTTTTTATTTACAAGTGAATGAAAATAATGGCCTAAGCATCTTATACTCTTCAACATGTTTCATTATTTCCGAGATTACATTTGACGTGTAGGTCTTTTCTTGGTATATTCCAATACTCAAAAAGACAGCATTTTCTTCTGATCTGCTGACTAAAATGCAGTTGGTTATCTTTGTGATTTTCATAACTCGGTAACTAAAAATTGGAAGGGATCTTCATTACATCATGTTTAATCATCCAAACTAGCATGGAATGCGGACATTACATTGGATTATTTGTTTGCATTCCAGTTTTCATTTCCAAATGTCCCAAAAAACATCAATAAATATATAAGAACATCATGGTTTAAGGTGGTTGCCACCTTGTCTTGCATGTGGACCTGAGAGCAACTTAGTGGCTTGCAACTTCTTGTTCCAAATCCCATGTAACCAAGTTTAATCTAATTCCACTTACAGCTATTAATTACAAGCACCGCATTACCATCGATACATTCCAGACCTCCGAGAACAGAGAATGGGCGAGAATACAAGTTCTCTTATTGTGTTTCTCGAGTCTTTTCATTAATGTAGCAATTGCAGATTGGAACATTTTACATCTGAAAACGAAAAATGGGTTGGATATGAGCTTGAAAAATTACTGAGAGTTGGCGGATTAATGTTGAGCTCCACAACATTCAAGATTTCCAAGTTGTGCCTCAGGAATGTGCATCCTACATTGGAAAATATGTCGCATCAATCCAGTACCAGGTGGATTCTGAGAGAACGATTGAGGAGTGCCTAGTTTATCTTAGTACTAGCTGCAGTTTGAAGAACGATGGTAGAGATGCGTGGCTGTTTGATATTGATGATACCCTCCTATCTACTGTGCCTTATTTGAAGCAGCACCATTTTGGTTCGGTCTTTTTTCGTCTTTGTATTCCTTTTTCTTTCTCATGTTTCAATACATTCATGCTAACTGTAAGATGCCCTTCAGGACTGCCATGATCTTGAGCTACATCTTTCATATAACGTTGCAATTATTTCATTTTAAGACTGATTTGAGGATTCTGATTGTGAGCAGAGGGGAGAAAATGAACCAGTCATCACTTGAAGAATGGATGAATCAAGGCAAGGCACCAGCACTAGAACACTCTCTGAAATTCTTCAATGACATGAAATCCAGAGGAATCCAAACCATTTTAGTTTCTTCAAGAAGAGAACATCTTAGATCAGCCACAGTAGACAATCTTGTTGATGTTGGCTAATCATGGCTGGACTAGCCTCATATTAAGGTCAGTATCTCCCTTAGCTCTCCCAAATACATGCTGTTTCCGTCTTATATGCATCCACACCTCAAATAAATGTCTGGCTTTTAGTTTCTTGTGGGGGGCCGGACGATGAACTGAATGGAGTGAAGAAGCTCAAGGTCAATGTCAGAAAATAACTTACCAGTGATGGCTACCGCATTTGGGGCAATCTTGGTGACCAATATAGCAGCCTTAAAGGGCTTCCGAGTGCAAAACGAACATTCAAGCTCCCAAAACCATTGTACTATGTTTCTTGAAAAATCATCTATAATTGGTTCAAACTGTGCTAAAAAGGCCAGCAGACTTCTGTTGAATATTATGTATTGTTTACTAACGAACTTCTTTTAACTTGGGAAGTTGTATAAACCCGTAATAATAAAAAATACAAGCATCAAGAACACGGGAAGGGGAAACGAACCATAAACTTGGAATATTGATACGCAAGCTGAACAACCAAGAAAATACACACAAATACACCTATGTGACCATTTCCTTAATCTGGAAAATATGCACAGAGAGGAAAGAGCCATCTCTCACTTTATTAGCTTAGTTACAATCATTAGTTTTTATATGGTATTGCCTTTATTAACTCATCTTAGGCTTACTATCATTACTCAAGCTTCTATCTGGTATTGCCTTTATTAAGTCATCTTCCCATGTTCATTTTAGCACAATACTCGAACAAACTTCCATCAAAACAGCGCCGAACAGCTTCTTTAGACAGAAAACCTTCTTCATCTCTTGCAAGAATATAGAGGAGTCCCCACTCTAACTTGGCTGCAATCCTGTAGTCCAACACTTGCTTTAACATAAGGAGGTTTGAAATCAAGATACAATATGGTAATTAGATTTTAGTTTCGGAACAAACAAACCATCCAAAGATGTCGAAGGCAAGTCTCTGTCCCTCTGTCATGTCCCAGAGCTCCCCGAATGTCAATTTGTCAGGCACCGTATTAGAATACTTGCTGAAGATATTTTCAAGATTCACAGGCATATGTCTGCATATAAACATATATGTATAGGTAGATGTCTGGTGAGCATAGAGAGAGAGAGGCATGACAGTAAAAAACTGACAGTGTAATATGATTCAATTCAGTACCGTCCTTCAGTGTCATATGTTCCCGAGTCGCTGCCATGCTTGGCTTTATGTATATTGCCAATGTAAATGGGGAAAAGGGGCGAAGGAAACCAACCCTGCATAAATACAATAGATGATCAGCAATACTCTCTTCTGGCTGCAGAAAATGGAAATGCAAATGAATCTCTTATTCTAGAACCGAACAAATGTAACCTGACCTTGTGCATTTGGGATTCGAAGTTGGAATTTGAAAATATGTTATTTTGAATACTTAGGACCTCAAAAAAACATATGCTTAGTTGTTATTTTAAATCCAAGTCCAATGTGGTTTCCAAACAAAGTATTTGTTACCAATCGAAACTGATAGTTCAAATCTTGATATCCAAACAACATGAAAGTATAGTGAAGAATTTTCATGTTGAAACAGTTTTGAAAAGTAGCACAAAAGGGAAAATTACAAAGCAGATATAGAATCTTTCAGTTGAGTTTTTATTACTTACAGGGAGAGTAGGATAGCTCAAGGACACGTTGATAACAATGGCCATAACAAGAGAGGCAATTATATTAAAACCAATCGCACGCAACCCTGGTAATATCAAATGATAAGAAAAACAAGATAGCTGCACAAAGAAATTTCTATTTCCAGATATGAAAGAGAGGGAACCAATTCATGTCTCAATACCAATATATGTCTCCCAAGGGTAAACTATTCCATTGTCATCTTGATCAAAGAAGGCCACATGCTGCTGCAACACACTCAGCCCGTGATTCTTATGTCCTGGTGTTCCTGTAGGATGTTCTGTATCAGGAGCTACCAATGCTCTTGCCATATCTGTGTTTACAGACAAAACAGGTTCAACGCATGAAAAGGGGGGAGAAAAGAAAAAGAAAAATAAAAAACCTATCCAAAAACTAACCGCAAATGGCCCAAAAAGGTCAAATGACCAAATATTCTGTAAAATGATGCAACTTTGGATAACTTAATTTAGAGCTACTAGCTTGACAAATCTTATGAACCCTAAACTTCACATGAAAATTCAAGTTAATTTTACAGAAAGACTGTTCAATAACGATGCCAAGATTAAGAAAAGGGTACTGTTTAGACTGTTCAATAACGATGCCAAGATTAAGAAAAGGGTACTGCTTAGACTGTTCAATATCGATGCCAAGATTAAGAAAAGGGTATTGTTTTCTTTTTTCCATCTTCTTTCCAATGAACATATAAACCCTAAGAAATAAGAACAATTAAAAATCAAGAATCAAAACGACTTACAAGGCTTAGGAAGGGTAGTTTCCAGGTCATCACGAACAGGTCTCTCAAAAGTAACAGGAGCATAAGGAGCAGCTTGAGCCAATGAATCATCTATCTCACTGCCCATAGCCTTCCTTTTCTTGCTTTGTTTTTGTATAGTTTCTCTAATGGCTATTCTTCTAGTTTATACCACTTTTGTCTCTCTTAATGTTCATAGCTTTTGATCACCATGTAACGTTGCCACTATAAAGGGTTCAGTAAGGGACTCGTGGCAGCCATGCAGAGATTGATAGTTGCTTGTGGCATCTCCCTGTTTGCTTTTACCATGAAAATGTGGCAATTTCTAGTAAAGCATCAGTTCGCAGGATTTCAGGTGAATTTCGCGGTATCCTGAAATTTATATATATATAAAAAAAACTATTCTTGAGCAATTTACATAAAAAATATTAGTTTATAAAATCTCATATGAGATCTATACGTTAAAATTTCTTATACATAATTTAAGATTCTTATGAATTTTTATTAAATAAATATTTAAAGATTACTCCATTATAAAATTACAACATTCTAAAATATTTTTATTTATTATGTTTATTATCAAAACAATTTCACTAAGTTATCTTGTAGAAATATGAGAACCTTCTTTTAATGAATTGGATATTAGTAAAAAGCTGATAATAACTAGAAAACTGTACAATTATAAGATTAATTTGATGGTAACTCATGGTTTTAAGTTTGAGATAAACTAAGAAATATATGCTATTTCTTTGTTATATATGTATTGAATGCAACGTAAAAGTATTATAAGTTGGAGCTTTGTTTACGATGGGTGGTCGTATTGATCAAAACCCTCTGAAAATGCTAATATCTGAAAGAGGAAAGACACAATAATAGAATTATGTGAAATTTGCATCTTGTCTTTGTAAAGTAAAACACATAATTTATGGGTTTTATGTTTTTCTTGCATTTGCAAGTTTTAACTTTCAGGATATTGTCATTTGACTAAGGGATGAGATGTTTTCAGCAATTGTGATTACAAATTCACTTTCTCTGTGACCCAAAAGTGGTACTTTGTACTTGTAGAATTTTGTTAAGTTATCTTCCATTGCATATTTAAGGTAAAATGAAAAAGAGTATTTAATTCATTACTTAATAATTTGTCTTTCTCTTGTTGTTATGAATAGAAAAAAGAAAATGTTATCTATACCATTTTTACAGAAATTGACTAGCTGGACAAATACTTGAAACATTTTCCTTTTTTCATCACTTTGCATCTATAGAAAAAGATGTTGTGGCATTTCAAATTTTAGCAGAGAGGTACCCAATAAGGATACTTGCAAAATAGTCCAAATTGATAATATTAAAGGATGGGATGATTTCATTATACATGACTAGAGTCTAGGCATAATCTTAAAAAAATTGTTAACTAGACTTTCTTTAGTATGTTATTATTAGATAAAATAAATTATATAATGAAATATATTATTTATTAATTATTATATTTATATTGATTAAATTTTAATTATAAGTGATTAATTGTAATAACAAATAAACTAATATAAATATAATAAATTATATATTAATATGACTACAAACCAAGTAATATAAATGTAATAATTAATTATAATTTAATTTAATTATTATTATAATTAAAAATATTTACATTCTCAATTGACGGAAAATATATACCATTATAAAAAGTGTTAATGTCAATAAAAATAAAAATAAAGGGACCGAATAAATATAAATAAAATGCAGAGGGCAATAATTGAAAAAGGTAAAAGTGCAGGGGTGTTTCGAAAATTAAAATTCAAGAACAGCCATCAACATGGTAATTTGGGCCAATAAACTGCAATAGGCTAGAAGAAGCCCTATCTAACTCAACCCAGCCCAACCAAACCTGATCTTCTATTAGATCACACAAGAGAACTGAAAAAGAACCCCTTTGTTTTTCATCACTACTAAAAAAGACCCAAACTCCAGACAGAGCAAAGAGAAAGTAATAAAATGGCAACCGAAACAGCAATTGAAGGAACCACCGCCACAGAGATCGGAACTGAGAATCCGGCGCCGGCGCAGCAGCACAAGCTAGAGAGGAAGTGGACGTTTTGGTTCGATAACCAATCAAAGCCCAAACAAGGCGCCGCCTGGGGTACTTCTCTTCGTAAAGTGTACACCTTCGATACCGTTGAAGAATTTTGGTGGTACTTTTAATACCTTTCTCATTATAATCCATCTATTTCGATGCTTCTGGATCTGCTAATTCTTAATTTATTTATTAGGGTTTTTGTTTATGATTTATGTTTATCTAATTATGTATGCATTTATTGGATTAGGGAAGTAAAAAAGATACTTGCTTGTTCATGTGGCTTAATTTTGTTTTTGTTTTGTTGATGCAGTTTGTATGATCAGATATTCAAGCCGAGTAAGCTACCTGCAAGTGCTGATTTTCATTTATTTAAAGCTGGAGTTGAGCCTAAATGGGAAGATCCCGAGTGCGCTAATGGAGGCAAATGGTCTGTTACTTGTGGCAGGAAGGCTCTTCTTGATACTATGTGGCTTGAGACTGTAAATTTCTTTCTTTCTTTCTTTATTTTTAATTTAACTACTATTCTTAATTTTGTTAGTTATGAATGCTTCTTTTTAATTGGTAGTTGATGGCTTTGATTGGGGAACAATTTGACGACTCCGATGAGATATGTGGTGTGGTTGCAAGTGTTCGCCCAAGGGGGGATAAACTCGCATTATGGACAAGGACAGCAACAAATGAGGCTGCCCAGGTTATAATCTCTTTCTAACTATACCAGAAATTAAAGCATTTGATATGTATTGTCTATTTAAATGATGTCTATAAGCCATTATCTACAGTTTTTTCATTCTTTATTAACTAGTGATCCTACGACTGAAATGTATATCTTATATCATGTCTATAAGCAATTGATACAAATAAAATTACTAGTCTTCTCACTCTCCTTAGCAAAGTTTGGTCCCAACTGTCCAATTTTGTACATAATTGATTAACTTATGCATGTGGTTGGGAGTCTAGAACGTATGATGATGGTGGACTCTAGTTTTTGCAAACAATGCTGAATACCTAGTCATTCCTAGATTTGTTTAATATATTAGTCTTGCTGGCTTTTACAAAACCTTTACTTCTTTCTCTCTTGTACTTTTTGCTTATTTACTCTCTTTCTCCTGTTATCCTTCTGCTGCTATTATTAGGATTAGTTCTTTATGTGTATGAGTATGACAGTGATACCATCCCTGGTCTGTCTGTTTTACTTTATCACATGTTTGTTTAGTACCGTGATCTTGGTTGCTGAATATGTTACTGATACTACTATAATTTTCAGGATTAGCTCTTATATGCTTTTGGGTAAGAGACTATTATGTAACCAAGCCTCCTCTTTTCTTTTCTTTTTCTTTTTCTAAATTTTCTTACTTCATGAGATGTGAAATTTATCTAAGTTTCTGGATACGTTGCCATCATAACTCATTTTGTCCAGATGAATTACTGTTTGTCAGTTTGACCTCGGGCTGTGATATACTGTTATCTTGACTTTTTTTTTGTTCCTTTCAAAGGCCTTCCTATTCACCTTTTTTTCCTTTTGAAAGTTGGAAGTATGATGCAAATATAGATCGATTCACTAAATTTCAGTAGTTCCTCACTAACAAGCTAGACGTTTTGCCTTGTATTTTTTGAATGGTGTTTATCTTTCTTAATTGTAGGAGTATGCATTCTGTTTATTTTGGATCTCTACATGAATGTAGCTGAATATCATGATTGGAACTTGATTTTGCAGATGGGCGTCGGCAAGAAGTGGAAGGAGATCATTGATGTCACTGATAAGATCACTTACAGCTTCCATGTAATTTTATTTTGGCGTACTATCTGATTCTAGGAAAGGTTACTTCTCCTTTAAGTTCTAACTGTCTTGGTATTTGCAGGATGATTCTAGGAGGGAAAGATCTGTGAAAAGCCGATACAATGTATGAGCACTCCACTACTTTTGCAGTATGGCTATTGAGAACACCAAAACTTTTAAGAGTATTTCACGGGCGAACTTCTGGATGAATGTATTCGAATGCTTCACAATTTTGTTATTTGACAATTATCTACATTTACTGAAGTACTGTAGCATCTGGCAATATGTACGAGGGAGATGGAAAGAAAGGGAGAGGGGCAGAGATTGTTGTCCGTAATACATGGTCTTAGAAGAAAATTCCTTTTTTTCATTTGAAGTAATTATATTTATGACTCCAGCAACTCTAGTTTTGGAAACATAATGGTCGTTTTGCTTATCAAATGGGTGGATATGTTATTACCGTCGTAGCAACTACCACCTCACTGAAGTACTTGGTACTGTTTACTTGATTACCCATTTCACTTTTGGTTGAATGCACTGATTTCTTACAGCACCTGACCTGATGGGAGGCTTCTGGCAGTTAGAAGTAGAACCCTAGGGGATTATAAGGCTGCTTGAACCCTAGCCATAGCTTGTTTGCAAATAAATTGAACCTATCTTATGTGGTATCGTTGCAAGTCTATAATGAAGCCATCTATGCCGTGAAGGACCTGAAAGCTTACCTTGGGCATCAGGTTTTGTTAACCTATGCAAATCATGATATGACGAAGTCTTTAAGTTTATTTTTGATAACTTGAAGACGAGGTATTACAGCTAACATGAAGAATGACAGGGTTCTACAATAAAAAATAGTAATAAATATGGTTAACATTCTGATTCAAAAGGTATCCAGATGAAGAGAACATTTACATCTGCAAAGTCCTGAAAATAAAACTATAATTGTTTAAACGTTTCACTTTCACACGGTGATGACAAACTGCTGTTTTGTTTTGCCCTTTTGCTCAAGCAAGGAACCCAAGTCTTTCTCCATTCTTCTTTGCCAACCTTATCAGTCCTTGCCTTTGTTTTGAGTCTGCTCCTATTGATTTGCAGAATTCAGTAATCACCTGAACAGTTTCACATGTTCAAATAATAAGTTAAGCTACTTGTTCCAGAAACAAACAAATAACAACAAAAGAACTTGAAATCGTCTAAGATAAACACCAGAATAAAAGGAAACCACTAGAATGCAACAGCAGCAGACCATATAAAAAATGAGTGGTTTAAATTGAAGTTGATATTTCAGCTTGTGAAATCACACACACCAGGAAAAAGAAAAATAGACGATTACCAGTTATAGAACATTTTCACTAGGAACTTTTAGGAAATAAATAAACTATATAAAATATTCTCAATTAGCAGTTAATACTCCATAGACTAGGAAAAAAAGAAAGAAGAGATGCTGAATTTCATGGCTGACAAATTACTAATTAAGAAATAGAAGTAAAGAAATAAACCTGCGAGTGCAAGGCAATTGCTTTGCCTCTAAGCTGGTTAAACCTTTTTTTGCCAACTATCTGGCGAGTGACAACAACAAGAGGTGCAAAAACACCTTTTCCTTCATTAACATTCTTCATCATAGGAGGCAATCTTACTGGCTTTGCAACCCTAACATGGTTCGGCACTGACTTAACCAACATGCCATAATCTTCACCAACCTTAAATGAAGAAGTACCAAAACCTCCTTTAAACCCGGTTGCTGAAATTGAAGTTGCCATTGAAAAACAGCTTAGAAACAGTTACTACAAGTTTTCTTTAGCTCTAACTGGAAAATTAAGAGGGGTTTTCTTTATTTTTCCCTTATGTTCTTTTGGCTGTGGAGAGGATATTTTGTTGGTGTAAAATTTGAGAGCCTATGGTTTTTTATTGGAGGATGGTGTGAGAGAGAGTTTCATGGAACACTAGTAGCCACATATTGAGATGGCTTGGATTTTAGTGGAGATTTCTAAACACGTATATTACTTGTACAGCTCCTGTTAGAAAATTTCTGGTCCCCAATTAAGTTGGAGAAAATCTAGATCTAGAATTATAGTGGTTCTTTGTTCTAGATGGGGACCCATTTAGCCATTTGTTCAAACGTAGGATCAATGTTGGACAAATCTTGGCTCTTCAATTTAGGCTAGAAGATTACCTAATTAACAAGAAAAAGAAAATGAATAAAATTGGACGATTGGAATGGAGGTTGACTAGGGTCTTTAGAATTAGTGATCAAACTCAAATTGCATCTGCCGTTCCTATATTCTTGGATGTTGCCAAGTTGCTGCATATGAAGAACATGCTTGTAGAATCTTCTGTTGTATCTTTAGACTAAGCTGATATTCTTGACAAGTGGAATACTGCCAATGAAGAGAACATGAACTTTCAAGCTTTGATGTTTCGGTGCTTGAGTTTTGTTGAAAGTGCCATCGTATAAAGTTAGTTGAATATGTAATTTTGCACATGTTGTCATAGGCATGTGTATTACAAGGATGAGTGATTGATATACAGAAACTGCTAAGTGAATACTGTAAAAAATAGAAATACAAAATCACATAGAGAATGGTACAGAATATGTGTAGGGTTTATCATTCAAGGAACTTCCATTTTACAAGTGAAATTATGAAAAGTGGCCATTTAGGGTTGCAAGGATAAAGGAATTTGCTTATATTACTCCAATGGGTTTCACTTTTGCCAAAAACAAATAAAAAACTTCAGTGTAGCAACTTCCATCAATATTCCATCATATGGGGGCACATGTACCAAGATAACATTCACCAATCGCAATTCCTGCCCACAAGTGCAGATCTGCAGGAAATATGCAGAAGCAGCTCTTAAATTCACTGCAGTGTTCATGAACAAGAAAAAAAAATTCTGATGAAGAGCTGAAACTGGCTTAGCCTGCAAGAGCATGCCTATACATCATAAATCCTTATTAACCCTGCACATGCTTCAGCTGTGGCTAGCCCTAATCAATCTGACTACTAGCAAGGAAAATAAATGTCCTTTAAAATCCTTGAGCAACTTACTTAAGTTGCGTAGCTTCTGAAGCAATGGAATTTACCCATTTTCAATAAATATAGGCAGCTAACCAATTCCTTTAGATATCCTCTCAGACAAATCAGAAACAAGAGCAAATTTGTTGCTCTCATAACATGCAGTTGTAAATGCAGCTAAAGTTATCCGATCTACATTAAGGTCCTTGTCCAATAGCTTATGAAAGAATAATGCTGCGACACCAACTTTCTTCTCACTACAAAGCTTCCTGATCAACGTATTAACTGTCCGAATCCAGAGTTTTTTCTCTAGCCTCTCCAAGATAATCATTGCAGTAGCAGAATCACCTTGTTTACAGTACTCATACGCCAATGTAACCCTAGTAACTTCACATGGGGATAGCCCGTTGTCAATCATGGTTTCATACAACTGACAAGCCTCATCCAGCTTGGATTCATTGCATAATCCGCTTATCAAAGCTCCATAAGTAATGCTATCAGGTTTGCAGCCATAGTCTCTCATCTTATGAAAAAACTTAATAGCTGAACTGATATGTCCATCTCTACAGTACCCGCATATCATGGATGTGTATGTTTCCTTAGTTGGAAGCAAACCAAGCCCGACAGCTTCCTCAAAGAGTTTCTCACTTTCTTCCACTTTTTTTTGCCTACAGAAGGTTGCGATCAGCACATTGTATGTGTGCATATCCGGTTGTAGGCCAACTTTGAACATCCTACTGAAAATTGCAAGGGCCTGCTTATTATCAGTCTGTCTACAGAATTCAGATATGAGAATGGTATAGGTTACTTTATCAGCATGTAATCCAGATTTTAGTCCCCTCCTGAGCAGTTTATAAGCCTCAGGAAATCTTCCCTTCTTACAGAGGCCATCAATAATTGCATTATATGTAAAGATATTAGGCGTAAATCCTTCTTTACCCATTAAGTCCATTAACTCATATGCTCTTCCAAAGTTTCCTGCTTTACAGTGCCCATCTATGAGACAAGTATACGTGTTGGTGTTAGGAACCAATCCCTGTTCTTTCATCCTGATCAATAGCATCTCTGCTCGATTCAACTTTTCTTCCTTGCAGTACCCATTAATCATGCATGTATAAGTATATACATTTGGTTTATAATTATCACTCCTCACAAGCTTAAGAAATAGTCTAAATGCCTTTTCAGTCCATCCCTTCTTACATAAGCCATCAATCAATGCTGTATGAGTATACACATTAGGTTTCCAACCTTTCCTAACCATTTCCTCTAACATCTCAAATGCTTGCTTAATGCTGCCAATCTTACATAACCCATTAATCAAAGATGAAAAATTTATCAAATTTGGATTCAAACCCATCTGAACCCACTTCTTAAAGTACCAAAAAGCCCTGTTTACGAAACCTTTCTCAGAAAATGTGCTAATCATCAGAGTACAAGTAGCATTATCAACCGCATAACCTCTCTCGATCATATCCTTTAACCACCTATCAACATCAGAAATCCTACCCATTCTACAGTAACCAACAACCATCAACTTATAACTAGTAGAATCAGGAACCACAGCTCTGTCAAGCATTTCATCAAACACTTTTTCCGCATAATCAACAAAACCTAAAGCAAGAGCAACATCAATAACGAAGTTCAAGATCCGAGCTTTTAACACTAAACCATGATTTTGCATCTCAATAACCATATTAACAGCTTCTTTCAACTTCCCAATCTCAGAAAAACTCCTCACCATACATTGCATTACTTCAGTAGCTCTATCCAAATTATCATTATTAAGAAAAGTAGTAGCGCAAACTATGTATAGTCTCATAAAATGCCTAAATTTTGAAAACCCAATAACCCAATTGAAGAAACTCAATGATACTACTGAACCAGCTTCTTGTGCTAGAGAAGCAACAACAGTAATGACTTGTTCATGGGTCAAAGAATTGGGGTTTATCTCAAGATTGAGACTTGGAGATGATGGTTTTGAGAATGAGGTTTGTTGATAGGATTCACACACCAGTAAACAGATTGACCTGACGGAAGATTCCGGCGGCGGCGGCGCCAGTGACTGTGGCGGAGATGCAGGTAAAGGTGAAGTGGGTATAAAGGTAGTGTAACCATGGGTGTTAAAAGAGATGAATTTAGAAGAGAGAGATAATAAAGGAGAGTAAAGGGTTGGTGGAGAAGAGAGTTTAGAGGGAAAACCATTGGATTTGAGTATTAGAAGAGAAATCATCGACTAGCTACGAAGATGGCTAAAAGAACTGATTGTTATTGGCGATGGAGTTCTTAGCCTTAAACATGTCTCGAGGATGATAACGTCTTCTAACGATTTTCACGAAATTTAAAAGTTCTATAAAATTTAAAAGTTACGGTAATATTTAATAAAAATATTAAAAAATTTATAAATAAATATATTCTTATAAAATTTATAAAAATAAATTAGTATTTAAAAGGTAATTAATTTTTATAAACATAAGTTTTTATATATTTTTAATGAATTTTTATATATAGTTAATGATTAAAGATTATTAAATTTTTTCTATTTTTTTAAATTTAAATAGACTTTCTTTTTAAAAAAAATTATTTTTTTGAAATCCTTTTATCTTATTATCTTTATTTTTTCTAATATATTTTTTATCTTAAAATATATAAGAAATTGAATGAAATTCAAAAGTTAACAATTTATTTACTAAAAATATATTCTTATGCTAATTATATATTTTTAATAATTTTTATATATTTTTATAAATAAAAATTGTTAAAAAATCTCTTTCATTTTTTTTTAATTTGAATAGGCTTTTTTTTTTTTGAAAATTAAACTTTCTTCTTTTTCTCAAATTCTGTTATACTGTTGTCTTCATTTTTCTTCATTATATTATTCATTTAAAAAAATATAAAAAATTGAATAAAACTCAGAAACAAAATATTATTTACTAAAAATATTTTTTTTGCTAAAGAAAAATTTAATTGAAAAGGGTCCTCGTAAAAACATAAATTTTGAATGAAGCATTTGAGCAAACAACCCCACCATATAAGAACTTCTAAGTTTAATTAGGAGGATTATTTGGATAATAGTTCTATTAGTAAGCGTAATTTATTGTTGTTTTAGGTATTTATCAAATAATGGGTAAACGTAATTGTTGTTGCTTTAAATATTTATCAGATAAGTAATAAATAAAATATAATGAGCACGACATAAATTTAATGGTTTAATTAGAGATAAATTGTGATATAAATTTTCTTTTAAAAAAATTATTATCTTGACAAAAAAATTAGTATTCATATTCTAAGATAGAAAATTTAAAAATGATATCAGTTTAACACAACAATGAAATGAAATCTATTATTTATATATGAAATTGCATATAACATTATATGAAATAATATTTAAAGTAAACGCAGAGAAAAGAAAAAAAAATAAAAGTAAAATAATTAAATAATAAATATATAATAGTCTGTAAAAATTAATAAAAATCTATCAATGTCTATAAAAATATTTCTAAGTAAATTTTATGAAAGCCATTCATAAAATCATTAATTCTATAAAATTCACTAAAAACTCATGAACTTTTTAAAAATAATCACTTTAAAAAAATATTAAAATCTTTAAAATTTTTAATTAAATGTACTATTTTTAAAGTTTAAGATTAGATGAATAAAATAATATTAAAAATACCATTACTCTTCTATTAGAATATATGTCTGTATTAAATATAAATAAAGATTTTATCAATAAAAAGAAAATTAGATGAGAGAAGTATAAAATTTTATAAAGTTTAAATTCTTTTGATTTTTAGCCGGAATGTGGTACAGGGAAAAATTAATTACAAAAATCCACATTAGTTAAACCATGTGAAGATTAACTAATAGGCACTTTTTTTTTAAAAAATCAAATCAAGACTTGCATTAAACAGAAGGAGAAACATTCAAATGAAGAAATGACTCCACAAACATAGGAGCCTGGTGCCAAATATTTGGGCTAGGAAAGTGTAGCTCTAGCAATACTATGAACAACACTGTTTGCTTGCCTGCGAACACAAGATAAAGCAAAACCAATACCTTGGTTTAATAAGAAAAGACAATTTGAAACTAAAGATCCAAACTCAGAAAAATCTAAAGACAGGATGAGAGACAACCATGAACATAGAGAGAGCATCTATTTCAACATTTGGGATATGAAGTGAGAGAACCCAAGACAAAGCCTCTTATAATGCCGTGATATCAGCTTCTTTGATGAAAAGGTCCCATCTAACAGAGTTGTTTTCCCGTAGAGGAAACTACCCTGGTCATCTCGAATTACTATACCTAATCTTGTAATATTGGAGCTCGAGAATGAGGCAGCATCTACATTACACTTGAATGACCCCTGTGATGGAGAAATCCACTTTGAAACTATGCCAGGAACATGAGCCTTTGATATCAAGTAGTGTTTCTTCTGTTGAGCTTGAGTCCATGACTGAAGAAAATCCATGCACTTGTTGATCATTATAGTTGGAGGTTGCCTTGTATTCCACCAAATCTTCGAGTTCCGATTATTCCAAATGCCCCAAGCAACCATGCACAAACGATGAATAAGTTGAAGGTTATTACCTGCTAAAAAGAAACGAGAACCAATCGTGAAAAGACGAAGAATTCCCATTGGAAATAACAATCCTTATAACATTCCAGCAGGTCTTGGCATAAGGGCACAAAAATAACAAGTGCTAGAGAGACTCATAGGCTGCATTAGATAAAGGGCAAGTTGTGTCAGCATTAAGGCCACATTAACAGAGCTTGTCCTTATAAGGCAGAATTTCTCGACAAGCATGCCATATAAAATTCCTTACTCATTTTGGGATTTTTAATCCTCAGAACCTCGGCTAATTCCCATCAACTACGTGCACTCGAGAATCATTATGCATGGACCTTGCCACTCTATAACCTGACTTAACCCCATAAATCCCATTCGGTGTGAAGTGCCAGATCAACATGTCACTCTCAAATCTACTACTTAGGGGAGTACTAGGGATCCTTCCAAAATCACCCTGAATAAAAAGCTCGTGAAGCAGCTCAACATCCCATTCCCTATGCCTCGGGATTCATAGGTCTCAAGCAACTATATCCTATAGTCCATCAATTATTGGAAATTCAATCTTAAGGCTTGGAAAAATCTAAAATCCATATGTCCTTCCACATCTTGATACCCCTACTTTCCACTTACACCCCAACTTAGCTTGTCAAATGCTATTCCAAACATAACTTGAATTGTCACCCTTCTGGGCTGAAAGAAAATCCTTTTGTGGAAAATATTTAGATTTGAGGAATCGAGAAACAAGAGCATCTGGGTTGGTAATAAGGTTCCAACCATGCTTAGCCAATAGAGCTAAGTTAAAGGAGTGGAGGTCTCTAAATCCCATGCCCTCTTCATTCTTACGCATATACAATCTATTCCAATTTAACCAATGAATACCATGCCCATCTCTTTCATTCGAACCCTACCAAAAAGAGTTCATCATATGCTCAAGCTTCCGGCAAAGAGAAAGCGAGAACATAAATGAGCACATTGTGTAATTTGGGACTGCTTGTGCCATAAATTTCAGGAGAATCTCCTTCCCAACCTCTAGATAAAAGTCTACCTTTCCAGCCTTAGATTTTATGCCACATCTCTCTTACCTCTGCTAATAAGAGACGAGAGGCCTAGATATCTTCCAGTGTTTAAAGGCGATGTCACTCTTAGATTAGACCCAAGATCAGACACATTACCATCCGAAACATGAGAACTAAAAAAGATCCCCGACTTCTGAAAATTGATAGCTTGGCCCGAGGCTTCTTCATACAAAGAGAAGATCCTTTGTATTGTTCTACATTCTACTTCGTTTGCTTTGAAGAAAAAGAAGTTGTCATCAACAAACGGAAGATGAGGAATACCTGGTGCACCCCTGCAAATACGACATCTAGATAGAAGCCCTCTTCTTTCTTCCCTGGCAACCAGAGCTGACAAAACTTTAGCACACATGATACAAAGGTAAGGAGAAAGTGGGTCTCCCTGTCTCAACTAATAGGCACTTGAACAAATAGATTTAAATAAGAAAAGAATTGACATACTGAATTCATTGATGACCTTCTAGTATATTTTTACTAAAAAAATCATCTATTGCATGCACTAATTTCAAAAAATAAAGACAGATATATAAATAAATAAAGAAAGACTAATCGAAATTTTCATTTTCCAATGCCAAAAGATTTTTGCATTGAGCATTTGAACATAATAGTAAGATGACACTAATATCATGACCCAAATGGTTGACCATTAAATACCCATTTACACGCTGTCCATTATTTTTCAATTGTCATAAAAAAAAAAAGAAATAAAACAGAAGAAAAACCGCACAAGAAACTTAACTTCAAGTGATGTCAACATGACAAATTTATAAAATCAAGTTGAACTTGATATCAGTCTTAAATACAATTTAAAATATATTTTCTTTCAAATCTGAAACTTCAATTTGATGGAGGAAAAATTGAAATTCTATACAAACTTTGAGCTTAATTCTCGTTTTTATAAAGAGTTCACTCTTATAAAAAAATTCGAATAAACGAAAAATTTGATATAAAGAAGTTTTGACTTGCCATTATAAGACTTTGGATTGCAAGAGTGTTCTTTTAACTGAGAGAAGGGTCTTCTTAAATTTTTAAAATAACTATCGAGTAAAAAAAATGAAATTTAAATTGAGTTTTAGTTGGGCATGAAAAGAGAAATAATCTTTTGAAATAAGAAAGAGAGAGAAGTCAAATTTTGTATTTTAAAGTTTTAATGGGCTTATTTAAAATTAGACAAACTCCTTAGATGGACTTGAAGTCCATCATCTATCAAAATTAGCAAGGGTTCAGACGAAAGATTTGAGAGACAAATAGCTTTTAATTTCAACGGAAAAAAGGGTGAGGGACTCAGGTGACTATTCAGTGAAAAAGGAGGGGCAAATCTAAATATTTTCCCAATCTAAAATGGGAAAACGGTCAATTCAATAATTTTGATTTTGGATATTTATAAGTACCTGATGTTTGTTTTCCATATACTTTTGTTCACATACTTTTAAAAATTTCACATTTCATTCCTTACCTAAACTAATAGAATTAACCATTTAATATTTATTTATCTAATTTAACTTATACAATTTAAGGATAGTTAAATTAAATTCAAAATATAGCTTATTATGGGTTGAACTAAGAATTAAAGTTGCTACTAATATATTGAATATATTGAAAAGAACACAAGAATACAAATTTAAGTTCCCCTGGTCTCGATGGTAACCTTCTTGGACTTCAACAATGTTTGGGCAGCCAGCAATTATAGTTTAGGATTTACCTTTAAATTCATTTAAATCGTTTTAAAAATGATTAAAATTTAAGTGAAAATAATAAAATATTAAATATATCATAGTTTTTTAAATTTGGGAATGCAAAAAAGTCTAGTTTCATTAATATTTAAAGAATATATCACAAATCTTTCTTTATATAGTTTTAACTTCTTTCATTTTTAAAAATTTAATATTTAAATCCCATCAGTTGTGATACTCTATTGTGAGAATGCCTTGAATGCTTTTGGGTATTTTCTAATGGCAACAAAGCCAATTATCACTAAAAAAGAAAAAATATATATTTTATTTATAAAACTTTGTTGGTCGGTCCATCAATTTCCCTTTATATTATAATATATGGTTGGTCTACTTATATATATTTACAAAAGTACAAATAGGAACAGACAAAGATGTTTACAAAAACATTTTATTTGGTCAACTTTTAAATAATATAACTCCAAAATAAGGGAAAATGACATTCACCCACTTCCATTAGTCAACTTGCAGATAAGATGGTATGGTGGTTTTGCTATATAAGTCAAGCATCAAAGTCAAATCCAACAGCCAATTACAACTAATTTGATTGGTCATTTTGTACAGGGTGTGAAAGAGAAAAAAAAAAGAAAAAACAAATCTCAAATTTGTTAATAGTAATATTAGTAGGAACTAATCATAATTAACAATATTGGATTATGTAAAGTTCAAAGCATGATAGTTGTTGTATTTTTTTTTAATTACATATCACTCCTTCATTATATAAATTCATATATATAATAATATATACTTAAATATTTAAACTATAAAATTATTAATTTTAATAAAAGTGTAAAAAATTATAAAAGGAAAAAAGAAATATTTCTTCCCACCCATACTTTTATATATTACTCTATGTAGAGAGATCGCTGGCAACAGTTATGGTGCGAATCAGTCTATGATTTCAACAGGCGCAGCAAAAAAATCTTTTTCCAGAATTCCTTTTGTTTCTGTAAGCAAGTCATTGCCTCACCTTGTCGGCTAAGAGCCACCTTCTTCTCTGGTGTTTCTGCAACCGAGAAGCTCTTTAAATTCCAACTCAACCACATTCTGAGGTAAGCTTTCTATTTATGTATATGTTTTTTTAATAATTTCCATTTGTATTGCAACTCCAAGGACCATATAACAACGTGTCCATTGATGAGCAGTGATTAAGCTTGCTAACCACGTAGCTTATTGTTGGGGATCTTTAGTTATGTTTTTAGTCATGTTTTAACTGATTCTTTTATTGATTTTGGCTAATTATACTGTGATTTCGACATATATAAGAATGATCAAAGATCAATTCAGGTTGTCCGGCATGCAGTTCTTGAAGTCAACAGGCATCTCTTTTGAATCTTGGAATTGAAAAATTAAAAATGGCAGCAGAGCACACTGCTGTGCCTGAAACATTGCAGCCCTTGATTCCCTCATCTCAAAGTATTAGTTTCAAGATTTCCGATAGCGTCCCAGAATGGACGGATCAGATCACTTTTAGAGGATTAGTGGTGAGTGCTCTGCTAGGAACTGTGTTCTGCATTTTAGTTCATAGACTCAGTCTAGCAACAGGGATTATTCCTTCTGCGAATATAGCTGCCGCATTGGTTTCTTTCTTCGTTGTCAAGATATGGACTGGTTTTATATCGAAATTCGGGTTTTCTAACACCCCTTTTACTAGACAAGAAAATACTATAATCCAAACTTGTATTGTTGCTTGTTATGGTCTTGCTGCTAGTGGTGGATTCGGTACATATTTGCTTGCAATGGATGAAAAAATATATGAGCTTACTGGTGTTGATTACCCTGGAAATCGCTCGGAGGATGTCAAGAATCCAGGCTTAGGATGGATGGTTAGTTTCTTATTTGTTGTAAGTTTTCTTGGGCTTTTTAGCCTTGTTGCATTACGGAAGGTCATGATCTTAGATTATAAACTTACTTATCCTAGTGGAACTGCAACGGCAATTTTGATTAATAGCTTTCATACGAGCAAAGGAGCAGAACTTGCAGAGAAACAAGTGAGTTATTTGGGAAAATATTTTACCTTCAGTTTCTGTTGGAGTTGCTTCAAGTGGTTCTTTAGTGGTGTTGATGATTCTTGTGGATTTGATCATTTTCCAAGCCTTGGATTGACACTTTTCAAATATTCATTCTATTTTGATTTCAGTCCTAGCCTTGTTGGATGTGGCCTTATCTGTCCTCACCAAGTTAACTGCTCTATTCTTCTCGGGGCAATCATATTCCAGGGATTTCTGTTGCCATTCATTTCAAAACAATCCGGATATTGGTATTCGGCTAGCCTTCATGATAGTGATCTTAAAGGTCTTGGTGGATATAAAGTTATCATGTCGGTTTCACTTATTCTTGGAGATGGCCTTTACAATTTAATCAAGACTGTAACAATAACTCTGAAGAAAGTGCACAACAGTCCTAGACAAGATGGCATTCCAGTCTCCAATGAAGAAAGCTCGAGACAACTTGTGGAGCAGAATGGAAGAAATGATATATTCCTGAAAGACAGAATTCCCTCTTGGTTTGCAGCTTGTGGGTTCATGATTGTAACTATAATTTCAGCAATGACAATACCGATAATCTTTCCACAACTTAAGTGGTATGTAGTACTCATTTCTTGTGCTATTGCACCCATTTTCGCCTTCTGCAACTCTTATGGCACTGGACTTACAGACATGAGTATGCTCAGTACTTATGGGAAGATTGGCATTTTCATTATTGCTTCACTAGTCGGAAGAAATGGTGGTGTAATATCTGGATTGGCAGCTTGTGGTGCAATTGTAACAAGTGCCGCTACTGCAGCTGATTTAATGCAAGATTTCAGGACAGCTTACCTAACTCTTTCTTCTCCCAAGGCTATGTTTATAGGCCAGTTAGCAGGAACAACAATGGGTTGTGTTATTGCACCATTAACTTTCTGGTTATTTTGGACTGCATTTGATGTTGGATCACCCAATGGACCTTATCCAGCTCCATATGCAATTCTTTTTAGGCAAATGGCAATTCTTGGAATTTCCGGATTTTCTGAGTTGCCAAAGTATTCTTTAGTTATATTTTGCAGTCTCTTGGTCTTGGCTTTGATCATGAATGTCCTGAGAGATGTACTTCCATTGAAACTTTCAAGATATATTCCTATTCCAATGGCAATGGCTATCCCAGTTTTTGTAGGAGCTAACTTTGCCATTGACATGTTTATTGGGACTGCCCTATCATTTTTTTGGGAGAGAAGGAATCAGAAAGATGCAGATGATTATGTAGGTGCAGTTGCTTCAGGGTTGATATGTGGGGATGGATTATGGACAATACCATCTGCCATCCTCTCAATTTCAAGAATCAATCCACCTGTTTGCATGAACTTTAGGCCTTCTTTAAGGAGATGAAGAGAGAAGCATGTTCTTAATGTTGAGCTGCTGTAATTTCCTTTTTTAATTACATTACTAACTTGATCAGTGGATGTTCTGATCTTTTTTAAGTGAAGTCAAGTATTCAGTGCTTTCTCAATGCGCTGCCTTCTTAGCCACTGTCGCTACGGGCTTTCTTGCCAATTTCCTTAAAATTTCCAGTTGAAGTAGTTAATAGACTATGTTTGCTCAAATTTATAACTGTCTAAAATTACCAATAGAAAACCGAAGTCTACAATAACAAAACACCCTATTCATCAATCAATAAAACACTAAAATTATATACCAAAATTAGCTTACATGAGTTAATAATTAATTTTTTTTTTCTTATAAAAAGAAAGAAATTTGAAATTAAAAAATAATTCAATACTGTTAAACTAAAATCTCAAATTTGATAAATAGTTTAACATTTTAAATGACTAGAATTTATATATTATTTCTATTTATACACGTTAAATTTATAAATAATTAATATATATTTACTAATTTTAAATAATATAATATAATATTAATTATTTAATATTAAAATATAAAATTCATATATATATATATATATATATATATATATATATATATAATCTCTTATTAATTATGATACGCTTGCTATTTACACGAAGTTGAATCTTTATTTCAAACTTTAGGTCCGGTTTTGGTTCGAAGCTCTATGCACTATTAACCTGTTTGTTTGGACTGAGTTTCTGATCAGAATCAGAATCGGGCAGAGGAGTCCACACGGTTTCTTACCCGAAAGTATAATTATTAAAAGAATAATACTTGCCAAACGAAAGAACGTGTATGACATTTTCTCAAGACATTCTTGTAAGACAAATGGAGAATGCATAGTACAGAACATGAACAGAGAAAACAGCGACGTACGACCGAAAAAAAACACAAAAGAAAATGGCTTCAATGGCGACCCATTTCACGGCCACCCTTTTTCTCCTTCCTATAGGGCTGAGACGCCTCTACTGCTCCACCTCTCATTTCCTCAAGAACCCATCTCTTTTCAGATCCAAAAGTTGGTATCTTTCTGATCCTAAATGGAAAAATCTTGATTTATTTATCCTTACAATAGCTCTCCCAGTTGCTTCTTTCTCTGAAGTTTTCATTTTCTTGACATTTAATGGTCGCCCAACTTACCATTTCTCGTTCTTGCAACAAGCTTTGGTTCTTTTTCTTTACTGGGTTTTAACAATTTTGTTTCTTTTACATGGTAACGTTGACCCATTACTTGTTAATGATAGTTTCTTGTTTGTATGTTCTGGGATTGTTTTCTTTTTGGAGAATTTAGTAATTGGGAAAGGGATTTCTGGTCTTGTCAGTGAGGTTGTTTATCGTTTGTGTGGTGATTTGACTATCATTTGTGGTTGTTGTTGTCTGTACTTGGCTATTAAGCCTAGTGCTTTTTTTATCGAGTTTTGTTTGTGTTGTGGGTTGGTTCTTAAAGGGACTTGGTTTTTACAAGCTGGATTGTGTTTGTATACTGATGTTTTTGCTTTTAAAGGGTGTCATAAGATAACGGTTTTGATGGATAATGAAAATGCTGTATTAAAGTGCGATCTTGAAGAGGATGGATTAAGGGGCGTGGCATTGGTTAATTTGTTGTTTATTGGGCATGCCATTGGGGTCTTGCTTGTAAGCTTGGGGATGTTTGCTATATTATCAAGTCATCGGAATTCAAGGCATGGTGAGACAAGTGGTCCATTGCTGGCAGGGCTTGAATCTGATAGTACTTTGATGCGCACGCCTCCTGAATTTGAGCTGGAATGAAGTGTATGGCCTTTTTGCCTTTCTTTTATCTCCGTTGTATTTATGATACACAATTTTGCTTTCAAGTTTAACTATTTTTATTCTAGAAGGTTTGCATTCACAAAGAATATTGTTAAGTAGGTTAGCTGCAAGTTTTGGAAATATTACATGAGGTTAATGAATAATCCCACTAGTGTTCCTAGCTTCACATTGTTATTTGTCTAAGCTTATGATGCAAATGCCACAAAGAAGTCTGGTGCAATTTACAATTTGCGCAAAGTCCTCATATCCATTTGGCTTAATATGATATTAATGTTTTACAACAGAACCAAATGAAGTTTTCTGAATCTCTTTCTTTTTTTCGTTTCTTGTTCTAACTTCTAAAAGAAGGAGATATGGTTCAGAAGTTCTCTAATAATGTTTTATTAAAAGAAAAGATTGTCCATAATTTTAATACTGCCTCTGATAGAGTGCCGTCCCTTGAAGCAGTTTGAGCTCAACTCATTTATTATTGTACTTGTCTTGAGAGGTTTCATAAAGGAAATGAATGCAATGCCACTTACATGCAGGAGCCAGGAAATAATTTGTGAACATGTTGGTATTTGCTGATATCAACGTTAAAAAAGAAAAACATAAATCACAGATTTGACATCTAAAGATTTGAATTTTCAGTTCTTAGCTCAAATTTTACAGCCAAGGATTTTGGAGTGCAGAAGAGAGAAAAGAGATGCGCGTTACCCTAATTTTAGAGTGTCTAATAATCTAATATCAAAAAACCATGGTTCATATGATGGCATTTGTTAACATGGGCACATATAGCTTTACGAGGTCACATATGGAAAACACATATGGAGCATTCAGAAAATGAAGGGAAATGGATATCTCTTGAAGATTTTGGGATCCTCTTGGTTCATTTCACAGTTTATATTAGTCAAATTCCTTGGTTCCCTTTGTTTGAATACGACGGATGGCTTCATTTTATAGTTATAAAGAGAGAATGTTGTTAGAATCTAAGAAGTTAAATGGATGACATTAGCCACTGATTCATTAGGCTTCAGGAGATTGAACTGCAGTTTATTACTTTTTGATATTCGACTCCCACAAAATTTAGTAGATCTTAGTTCCCCGGTGACTAAGATTTCACCTGATAGCTAGGATGTAAAGTTTTACCTTATAGTTATCTTGTAGAGGATTTTTTGGCTACTGGGTTGCACCCCCTTGGTCTCCTTGGATATTAGCAAGACGAATCATCTCTCATTGAGGTTATAGTTCATAAGTGGAGAACTGCAAAATCTTTGTATCATCTTGCTGGGTTTTTAAATTCTTTCATCCCATTATGGTTCAATTTAAAGGCTCTTTGAAGCAATGCAAGTCTGCAAGGCATTCAATTCTCAGACTTACATAGCACTAGAGGCAGCAGGTATGTAAGATCCTTTCTAGTAAATGTCATAACATAGAAAAGTCATGCTTATTTATTCTGCTATTTCCTTTTTGTGCATTAATTGATATTTGCCATAAACTTCTTAGCATGTAATAGTTATCTGTATGGTTAATTAATACTTTAATATGCTTGCTCTGATGCTTCTAAAATCGCTTTGCTATAATCCAAGTAGACTTGAATAACATAAGAGTTCAGAATATACTGCTATGAGAAAAGGCTTTTACTAACAGTAGTGAAAAAATAAAATCCCACATGTGATACAGAATTACATATCGTGATTGCCAATAAAAATATTCAATATGGGATGTGAATTAATCTAGTTTAGTATATCCGAGTGGAGAAGAACATTTTGGCATTGTCAACCAACGTCTCCGAAAACGCCTAAATCCATGGATTTTAATTCGAAAACGAATTTGCTTGATCTTTCTGGTCAGCTCAGCACATCTCCGTTTAAGCATTACAGTTTTTGGAAAACTGACCAGTTTTTTAACATATTTACAACCTGCACTTGCTGCGAGGAAAACTAAATATGAATAGAATCAAAACATAAAATAAATCTTTTTTTGCTTGTAAAGGTTATGCTGATGAGACTAATCAGCAAATTAGTTATTAATGTAAAAGTCCTACTTCAATGAGTTCTCTTATCCAAGTATTTCTCAGCTCTGCATATAATTCAGGAACACCCACTGGCGAAGGCAGGGAATGAGGGGGACTATGGCCCCCGTAAGTGGGATAAATTCTAAAAGTGGGTATATTGATGTATGTATATATATTTTAAAATTTAGTTTTGTTGTGAAACTTTGGCCCCTTTAAATTTATTTCTGGCTCCACTAATGGGAACACCCTTTGGTGCCTTTGACAGAAGATAGTATGTGATTTGTCTTTCTTGAACTTATTGTCTAAGTTGTCTTTACAAACATCAATCAGCTGAGACATACCTTTAACCTTTGTACCATCCTCATTTTGTTCCGAATTTCCCTTTTGCAGGCCCTGCAAGTTGCAATAAAAGAATCAGTCTTGTTGCTTTCTTAGCTCAGTCTCTTGTTGACGGTCGCTGAAGTAATTTCATTTAGAACTTGCTATTTTGCAATTATTAAGTTGCTAGGCTCAGTCCAAAAACCAGCCTTTTTGTGTGTAGCAGAAAACTCTAAAAAGAAAAGTAAAAGAAAAAACCATGTTTCTTCGAGTACCTCAACCAAGCTTTCCAAACGCTTTTGCATCCTTCTCTGTATGAAACCTCTAGTGCACTGTTCAAAAACTCTTTGTCAGCCAAGATAATATGATTATATGCACTGCACTCTTCAACAAAATAAGCATACAAAAAAAACAATTCTTTTATAGAAATATTACCTTTACATGATTTTTCACATAGGCATAGAAGTTTAATAGACTCCATACAGTCTTATCTAGTTTTTTACCTTCAACATGCCGTGATGAAATATCTGAAACATGGCAATAAATATGTCAGTGTGAACATGCTCAACCTTGTCTTTTTCCTTTTATGTAGGGAAAAGAACTCAAACGTGGAAGGGAAAATTAAATTTTGTCATTTATTGTCAAAGGAAAGACGTATAGTCGTTGAATTTAGTATATGCAGTTTGTAAATTTGTATGTAAATTATGATTAGCCATCATGTCATTATACTCTGTTCATGATATTATTTTTCAGACTTATTGGTCATACTGCTTAAACCATGCTCTGTGTGATTTTAAGTTCAGGATAGGGAAACAGGATACCAAAAGAAACAAACCCTCCATTGGTGCTTAAATCTTCTAAAGTCTCTCCTCTCAGTTCTGGTGGAGGAATAGGGGACCAAGTACATGGCGGTGCTTTAGCCCATTTTTCTGAACTTCCAACATCCATGAGTTCCTATTGAATTTGAAGAAGGAAAGGAGATAAAATGATAAGATACTGTCATGTCCAAGTTAACCAAGAAGAGATATAGGGCTAAGAGAATGAGGATATCTGCAGTATAACAAACCTGAAAAAAGGCTGTCGCAATAATCACATCTGAAGGTTCTTTAAAGCGCATTGGAAATACTGCAGTGATTTTTTGTGTCTGTCCAGCACATTAATTTACTTTAGCTTTAGACAATCTTGTTTTGGATAAAATGCATAGGAATCTTTATGTATTAGAATTTGGAAGAAACCCTATTGCCAATCCTGAAAGGCGAGTGCAATATATTTTGAATCTTTGACTATATCAAGCAAGTGGATGGTTTTTGATTGTCTTTGACCTAGAACTTAGCTTTTGGTGAATCTTTCTCTAATCTGTTTTTAGCAGAGTTCTATGGATATTAGGCAGAGGCTATAAGCAGTTAAGCTCTTGTTAGGCTGCTCAAATATAAAATGCTTGGAATTGAAAAGAACTTTGTCTATGAGAAAGCGTGGACTGCTAGATTAGTTCATGAATTACTTTACAGGTATCAGGCTAGACTTTGGATTTATGGCATTCTGGAAAAATTAAGTGGTTGAAAAACTATTCTTATGAATTTCGTGATTATACAAAATTCTGAAATACTTGTAATTGCTTGGAATTGAAATAAACTTTGTCCATGGGAAAGTGTAGACTGCTAGCTTAGTTCATGAATTTACCTTAGAGGTATCTGGCTAGACCGTGGATTTATGGCATTCTGGAAAAGTTTAGTGGTTGAAAAAATAAATTCACGAACTTCAAGATTTTCTTAACAGGTTTGAGTTTATCATATATATGATGGGAAGATAAGGCTTATTGTGAGTTAAAATTATTGGTTTGACTAACATTTTTAAATTCTGGAAATTGTCATTTCCTCACGATATCTTTTCATGAAGTCTGATATGGTGAAGAACTAAAAGTACCTTGTGATGTAGAAATTACCTTTTTGACGACATAAAAGGGCTCTCTTGGGTGATAGACGAGTTTGATTGGTTTATTTGTCCCCTCAGACGTACCCTGGGAATTGACATTCTCCAACATTTCTTTCAGCTGGGAACTCAGTATTACTGCTTGCACTGAAGAAATTCGTCTAATCACTTTTTCAGAATCTGGACAGAAGCATATATGCAATGAGAATGAAAACAAGCCGAAAACTGTTGGGATAAAGGACAGCCATGTTGGAGCATAAGCTTCTCCAGTTGTCTACTATATCAAAATGGCAGGTGCAAACCCGTGATTAAAACTTTCTCTTGCCCTGTTAATTTTTCTTTTGGTTTTAGCACTCAGTCTACACTCATCTCTCTTGTTGGGTTTAGGATGAAATTGTTTTATTTTCAAGGTCTTGTTAGTTTCTCAGTCAGTTTATCATGCGGATATCTTTGGCGGCGTTTCTCATTCGCTTTATCAAGGTTTCTTACCCTTCTTTGCTTTAAGAGCTAAGTTTTCTATTCCTCTGCATATCGTAATTTTACCTTGTATTGCCCTAGTCATATCGTCTTTATCCTTCATATGGGTTAATAGGACTGGTAGAAAATTAATAAATTAGAAGTCAGTCTAGGATTACTCGAGAAACTATTTCAATTCGACTAAAAACTGCTCTTACATTTAGAAGCAATAGCATTCTCAGAAGTAAGCAAGGTAGGCTTTGAAAAATGTTCCTATGCAGTTGAACATATAGGGGGATTTAGAGTAGCAATAAACCTTTTTCACTTGGAATCTTGGCAAAGTTAAGTTTTAGAGTGAGCTGGTATCCTTCTCTTGGCGGTTCAACAATCTCTACAGCATCAGAGCAAACTTCCTTTATCATCCGTGTAGTGTATGGGGAGAACCCATATGATTGCAGAACTCCTTGGGACAGAAGCGGAGTTGATATTGACAGGAATTTATGATGTGGGTCTGTTGCTGAAGACTGTCAAACTCATCAGAGAAATTCTCAAATAGATTTTGGAGGCTAGTTAAAAAGTAAGAATAAAGACACCTACTATACATTAATGCACTTGCACGTGCATGGACTGTGAGAAGTAAGATAATAAAAATGTCTCTAACATCGAACCTCAGTTCTTTTCATTGAAAATGTTAGCCAACATTAATTTAATCAAGTGGAAAGTAGATGTTAAAAGAAGTCAAGTTCTGCAAGATTTACCTGAATGTGGTATTCTACAGACCCAAATTCATACAAGTGATGATCAATATCCAAAGGTTTTTTAGCACTGTCACGAAGAAAAAAGAATATCGATTGTCATGTACCTTTCTGTACAAAACGGAATGCATCTTCAGCTACAAGCCTAATTACTTGCTGAGAAGAAAGATTTTTCAAATTTTTCTTAGCAGCAATATTCTACTATTCGGCACAGCTTTTAGCTTTCCTTTTCATTTCCTCATCCAACCAAACAGGGTATTGAATATTCACATCTGATGTCTGCATGTGCAGAATGCTCATATGGAGACCTTAAAGCAGGGTTAAGATGATTCTATAGGGTATAAGGTAATATTATATTACGAGTGCCCAGAAATATAAGAAAAAATAAAAGAAATTCTAGCAGATACCATGACATCCCTTTGTAGGTGTTTTCCTCTCCCTCAAATAGGGTAAATTATGGAAAATAATACGTTATGCTTTTACCTTCAAAGTCAGAAAGTCAACTCAATTCAAATGTATTTTTCTATATTGCATTGTTCAATGTCAATGCTTTAGTGTTTGTTTTGTTTTACTTTTTTTGTTTCTGTTTTTGTTTGTTTTTCTGGTTATATGATACCATCCTGCGTAATATCATGTTTTGCTAAGAAACATAGAGAAAAAAGCTCATCAAACAGCTGTTTCCAATTTCTTTGCTATTGTGAATGTGTCAGGAGAAAATGTTGAGAAGTGGCAGTTGCTTGCCACAAGCTAGAGAATTGTTCACAGCAACTTTTAGTGAAGGAACTATTCGGATTTGCCCCTCCCACTAAACTACTGCAGCTTACTTAATTGCTTAATGGTTATCTACCTGGAACACACATCTTCCTCTCCATAAGCTATAAGGAAAGCTAACCCCAACAGCTTCCCTGGATAGTGATATTGTATTTGACTATTCCTTTATCTATAAAGACTTTTGCCAAATATTCAACAAGTACTTGAACATGATTAATCCTGAAAAACCTAGTCTCAAAATGAAGCTAGAAGAGGGGACACAGTTCAAGCAACAGAATTCTAAAATAATTATTTGAAGAGTACAAAGAGACTATTATATCTTATTACATGGATGAAATTTGCTTACCGATATAACTTGAGCAGGATCTCCTTCAGCGCGGGCGACGCCCTCTCGAAGCATGCCATGGTGAGCTCTGAGCAGGATCTCCCAGCCTCAAATGGGTGGTGAAAGTAAACCTTGAAAATTAATAACACCTAAAGATATCCATGTCTTTGAGGTTAAAATGGATTTGTCCATATGAACTTTGAGTACAAATTAAGTTTCAAGTGTAGCAATGATGCTTAGCTTCCTTTGAAGCAAGCACCTACTGCCACTCCATCTCTCTCTGTTTCTTCCCCGTCACTAGCTTTTCTTTGTAAAGGACGCCTGAATAGATCATCTGTCCATATCCTCTATAGTTGCATATTCTCTTTTTTATGTGGGTTTCACGTCCCCAAAATCAAATTGCTGCAATTACAGTCGATTTGCATTTCTCTTTTCCTTGCCAATATATATATATATATATATATGAAAAGGACTATATCAAGAAAAACCATTGTTTCTCAATCTTGGAGTAGGGTCTTTACCGTTTCCATGTTTATGATAAGAGTGCTTTCCTTTTCATTCTCAGGGCACTATCATAATCAAATTGCTGCAATTACAGTCGATTTGCTTTTATGATTCATATTCTAATTTCACACTCCATGAATTAGCTTTCAAATATATCAATATTTAGATTTAAACTATTTTATCAAACTAAAGATTACAAGTTATTTTTCACTTTTTATCTCTAAGAGAACCAAAATATATATATAAGATTTAGATTATTAAGCCACTAATATTTAATTTACTTTATTTATGATAAAAACAATTATTAAGTATTTTAGTATATTTATTATTAATTATTATCTTATTCTATTCCATTTTAGTTTATCAATTTAATTAATAAAATTTATTGATTAATTTTGTCATACCAAATGAATTACTACTAGAGTAATAATTACTACTAAGTATATTAGATTAATTCATGCAGTATTACTTTAATGTAATTATTAAAAGGAATCACACTATTGGTATGTCCCAGGATAAATACATGCTGTTTGTTTCAAGCTTGAGTTTTCATTCTGTTATTATTAAAAGAAGTTATTTTAGATAAAAAAATTAATATATTTAAATATGTGCATTAAAACCTTATTAAAACATCATGAATCAAAGGGGGAAACAATACCTTTTGACAGTGACATTAATAAATTTAAATTGACAAATGATTAAATAAATGCAGTTAAAAAAGAAAAGAAAAGAAAATTTAATCTGACAGCTAATCTTGTAAATCATCATAAGCGTAATAATAAGCCTTCGCACGTGCCACCACAACGAGATTAACTAACATGCGCCAGCAGTACAATTTTGGGCCCCACAGTCTATCTCATCACAGCCGTCGGATTGTCATACTAAGAATTTTTGACCAAATTAAATATTTTATCTAAGCTAGAAAAGTAAAACCCCCACTCTCTCATTCTCTCTGTATCTGTCTCTGTCTGTCCCTGTCTCTTCTAATTTGTTTCTTCCTTTTCTTCAAAATCTTTTTGATTGAGTTTTTCGAGATTGAAAGGATTGGGATTTTTTTTTTTTTTTTTTTTTGTGTTTGTGAATTTTGTTTTTTAAATGTTCTCTTTTTCAAGATTATTTGATCTTCTTTTCTGGTCAGTTAATCTATTGCTCTTTGCCTTATTGTTACTTTCATACATCTAATCTGATAAAAAGTGAAACTTCTTTTATCGTTCTTTTGCTTTGCTTTGTATTAAAGCCTTAAATTTTTCTTGTCAATTTTGTGTCATCTTGTCTCTTTAAATTTTCTTGTTGTTTTAGGTTTCTTGATTCTATCTTTTTTGAAGCTTGATCATTTCAAAATGAGCGTTGACTTTAAAGCTAGATTGTCAAATTTTGATGTGCTATCTTACTAAACTCAAGGAAGATTGAATTTTTGGTTTTGGGTTGGTTAATTCTTGATGTTTTAATCATCTGGGAAACTGGGGTTCTTGTTAAATAGCGAAGTCTTTGAACGTTTTGCTCATTTTTGTTTGATAAAGTCGGTTTTTTTTTTAAAAAGATATTTGGTGTTTGTGTGATTGCCAATGGATAAGGATGTTATGGATACTAATGGCTTCACAAATAAGCCTTTGATGACTGTAGACTCTGAAAAAGTTGAGAACCATAGCGATGATAGAGAAGATTATAGTGAATCCAACACTTTGTTGCCTCCTAGAACTGGAGGTATGTCAAGAAATCCAGAAAGAGTGAGGAGAAAAGTCCAGTGGAATGATAACAATGGGAATAAACTTGCTGAAGTTTTAGTATTTGAACCAAGGTAATTATAATTTTTGCTTTAAGTTAGAGTTTTCTTTTCTTTTCCCTTTTTCTGGATTTTTGCTCGCTGCTTTTGTTTTTATCTGATCAATGTGCTCATTGTAAGTAAACGAATCTAATTGCACAATATTCCAACAAATGGAATGTGGATGCATGTCTAATACGCTGCATCAGAATACGTCCAATTCAATAGTACATATGGATGGTTCTTAAATTACTGTACCCATGTTATGGAGATTTGTGGCTGTAAATGTCAGTATACCAGGTTATACTCCCTGGCTAAACATGTCATCTGCATGCATAATTGCAAGAATGAAGTGTCTATTGTGTGAACCTCTGTTTAGGGTTAGGTTTCAAGTTGTAACATGAGTTGACTTGAGGATGTCATTTTTGTTTCCTGAATTATCATGCTATTGTAGCTAGAGATGGCAGACCTGTTGGTAGTGATTTGCACTTAAATTTTTCTTTTGTTTTTAATTGGCATTTAGTGTTTGTCGAAACCTAATTTTGTATGTATTTGCTTTAGAAACTTGATGGTCTTGGTTATCCTATTTTTCTTATGTTTATCAACAGTTTATTTCCTTGCATGTAGCTGAGTACCTGTTGTGAGTTATGTGATTAATGGCCTCTCAATACACTTAGCGAGGTTGGTGTGTAGACCTAATTGTGAAAACTACCAAAAAAACTTAAATTCAGTAGCACCGTCAAATAGTAGATTATTTGAGTTCCATAGTTGAACCTCTTAGAGCAAAAGATTTACAAATATTTCATTAACTCAATTAAATTTTAGTAACTTAATTTTTAAGTAAGAAGTTAAAATTGGATTACGAATATTCTTTATTTGGGCATTATTAGTTTGATTACATATAAATATATCTTCTCTGTAATCCTCCAGCCAAAGCTTACCTAATTTATTCTAGAGTAAAAAAATTTATTTTCATTGAAGTTGCTCCTGAGAGTACTTGATTGGTCTATACAGTGTCCAGTCTACAGTTTTGTTTGGCTCCAGACTCCCTTTAAACTGCAATTGACTGTTAACCTGATGTTAGCTCTTTATGGAAGGGGAGATTTATTTGTCTATGCACACTTATGTGATATATAGAGAGTGCACAAAGCATAAGCTACAGTTAGGTTTTTTTGTATAGAGGAGAACGGTTGGCATAATCATGCCACTTTAACTTACACGCTTCTTTACTTTCAGTCAACGTTGTAGTTCTGTAATTTTTTTCTCTAGCTAGATTCACATTAAACGTATTGTTGAGTAGAGTTTTTTCTGGAAGAGCACAGATAAATGGTCTTTGAATGATGAAACTTTAATATAGGTGTTCACAGTCTTGTGTCCATTGCCTGCATGCCTCATCTCTCTAGTATCTGTTGTATGTTGTGAAAGCTCTTGGGTTCAGTTATCTATTTGACTTGTTCTTTTTTATAATAAATGTTAGAGGCAGTAGCGTCTACATCTCCCACCTGCTTATGTCTTTCAACAGACTCTTATAAAAAAATTATGAGGTTTTAAGAGATAAAAAATAAATCAGAGATGATAACTTGCCTTTCTTTGAATTCTAGATTACAAGTAATGTTATTCCAAGGATTGGACCAAATACATGGCATCAGGATTTTTCTCTCTGTCACTGACTCCCTTGTTGCATCACATTAACCTAGTTTCAATTCTGAACTACTGTGGCCAAGTGGGTTCTCTTTCTTTTACTTGTTTTTTGGTTCTCTTCACAGGTTTTGTTCTTTCTAGTAGACTTTATAGAGAATGGTCCTCTGTTTTTGAGTCGACTCATTGCAATTTAGTGGTATAGCTTATTTGATGTTCTAGTTATCATCAAGTAAACAAGAAGAAGGCACTATAGTGAGGATATAGTATTGCTACCAATCCTTACTCCTGAACTGCTGAATTTAGGCTCCTTTGGCAGTGAGAAATGAAATGAGTGAATGCTTTATCACATTGACTCTGCTCGCATTAAGTTGGAAAAAGAATTTTATTAAACTAGTTGTTTGCTGATTAAGAGGAACTTGCAAGAGAAGAAGTCAGAAGCGAATCAATTTATTTCCTAAAGCCATTGCCCACTCTGTGTTAAATATTTGGGAAGCTGAGAGCAGGGGATGTATTAGGAATTAGGACTGAGAAGAATGAGAGATGATAAGGAATGAAACTAAAAGCCGGTCTGGTAATTTTTTTTGTTCGAACATGACAACTGTCTCTTTGCTTCTTCTTTTTTTGTTCTATATTTGATTGATTCAAATTGGTGCTTTCTGATGAACAAACTCCTGTTATTCATGTTTCTCAGCCCATGTTTGTATTAAGTAGTTTGAGGCATAAATAAGTTGGCACTTTGTCTTGTAAAGCTGCATGAATTTACATTCCGGAGATTGAACAACATGTGGCTTCCAGTTGTAATTTAATCATAGCTCTCTGTTAGCGGCAAGTCCCTAGTGATATAATTTTCTATTGTCAGTTCTCATGACTTTAAATGTTGACCTGCTGTCCAGTGTAATATGGATATTTGCAGGACAAACTGGTGAGCGAATTTTAACTTAAAACATTCAGTGACTACGACACTCATGTCCAATCATGTTATTATGTTTGTAGCTGTAAAAACCCGGTGAACTACCTAAAAAAGAAAATTGATTGGTTGGGTACCTGGACCATTTGCTTACTCAGAATATCATCAATTCTGCTACTCTGCATTGATATATAACTGAAAAAGGCGACAACAGATGAAGTTCTGTGGTATTATTTACTAGATCATTGAATAGCTACCTGCAGATTTTAAAATTGATGACTTTATTTGCCCCTGACTCCTTGCTTTTTCTATTTGTGCCTGCAGTGACAACAGCGATTCTGATGAAGAGGAGACGGATTCTTGCATCTGTACCATAATGTAGATACTTTAGTATGATGATTTGTAGGTATCTGCAGGATAAGTCAATGAAGCATTCTTTTTATGACCACGCATTTGATAATTGGAAGTGAATGTGACAGGGCTACTTTTCAACTTCTTATTCAAGGACCAAACTTTTAAAGGCTGAGAAGGCAACATGTCATGCTTTCCCACATTTTTGTGCTGCTTGCCAAAGTGAGATTTAATACCAGTTCTTGACTTATGTGATAATTTTGATCACAAGCAGCTACAAACTGAGATGAATGTCATCTCAGGAACTGAAGAAGATAGCAATAATGCGACCAAGCTTGCATGATCACAAGCTGAACATGTGTGTAAGAATTAATCATTTTCAGCCTGACATGCTGATATGTGAGAGATGAAGACCACACCAGATTACTTTTGATGATTGTTTGCACAAGTTGCAGTTACTTCAAACTCTAATTATTTTATTTTGATTAGGAGCATCTTTTGTGTCAGATTAGGCCCTGCATGTTTACAGGATAAGTTATCAAGTTCTCCTCCATTGAACCTCGTTTCGCTAAGCTCCTGAGATGAGTATGAACTAATGTACATTTTGATTCAGTTATAGTGCCTATGCATTGTTTCTAGAAGCTTTCAGAAAACTTCACTAATTGATTCCTGATTCATAGTCTTAACAGATCCGAACCAATACCTCTTTTTTCTTTCAGACTCTTTAGTCGTGGTCCACAAGTGATGGCGATAAATTCTACTTTCACAATCGTTCAGGAAATCTTTTGCGAAAGGTTTTAACAGTACATTAAAAAAAAAAAAAAAAGAGGAATAATCTTTCTGATGGGCACACCTTTCATTTGAAGCAACGCTGCTATGCCGAACTTAAAGTGATTGGCCAGTTTTGCCACCCAAATGATTCTTCAGGTTAGCTTTTGAAACCAAATTTCCAAAATCTACTGCTCTACCCTTAAAATTCAGAATATGAATTATTTTGATATTCACTAAAATGGTAATTGTTCTCTTACTACTAGTTATGGAACAAACAGTGGGGAAGTAATGAAAAGAGTGAAAAATTCCAAGAAAATCAGCCCACTTTCTGAAGATTGCAGATCTGCTCAATAATAGAATTTTCCTCAAACCAACCAAAAGAAATGGATTAAAAGAATAAAAAATGGAGATACAAAGTACAAACAACACCCTGAAATTGTTTCACACTTGCCTTGTGTAGGCTGCATAAAAATAACAAGAGCAACTTCTAATGCACCTTTTAATTTACGGATCCATTCCAAACCTCATAAGACAACAACTATTTTCACATGTCTGTTCTATAGAATTACTCCAAGATTCAATCCATATCAATGTATAGTATAAACTTTCCAACTCAAAGAAGAACTTGAGCAATGTCAGTTACTTGTCAAACCTCCAAGTTTGTGATATCTAAAATTGGCATGTCATCTCTACTTCTCCATGGAAATGTCCTGTCAAATGAACTTTTCTTTGATGATATACTTTCAGTGCTACTCTTGGTAATGGATGCAGTTGTTGATTGACATGAATCAGTATTAAGTATCCAGTTTGAGAGGCTGGCATCAACTGAAATTTCTTGCGTCAACTGCGCTTGTTGCTCTAGTGCTACATTCTCCTTTCTCTGGCGCTTTACTTGTGGCATTCCTTTAGCCTTCGCAGCTTTCCACTGACTCAGATTCTCTATTGGATTCAACACAGAATGAACATACTGACTCCTATCTCGAGCATTTCTATTCATTCCCACCGAATTCAAATCTCCAAGGGGCCTCAAATTTTCAGAATTCTCTCTGGTCAAAGAATCTCTCATCTGTGAACTCAAAGACAAAGATTTGAATGTCTCAGAAAACTCATCTCGGCTTGTTGTTAAATTATCCATATCACCACCACTACCATAATCCTCATCAGAATCATCATCGTCGTTTTCATCCTCGTCATCATCCAAGTCACTTTCTTCATATGCTATTTCATCTTCATCATCATAGCTGTCAGTGCAGTTTCTATATCTATAACTTGATGGATAAGATGCCATTTTGGCCGCGACTGAATCGTCCTCAGAAAGAGACTTGGACTGACCCTCTTTTGCATTTTCTTTGCTAATTTCATCTCTCTTTTCTTCATCATCATTTTCCCAGAAATAATTTATGTTTTCATCTTCTTTTGGAATAGGCTCATAACTTTGTACATTCAAGTTAAAGCTGACTTTCTTCTTAATTTTATAGTTCAAAGGCTCCTTAGGCTTCTTACTGTCAACAACAAACACAAAAACAAGCAAGAATTCAGCACAGAGAAACGCATATTCATTAGATGAAAGGAGCCAAGACTTCTAAATCAATAACTGACCTGGATTCAGAGTCTTTACTAATGGGCTCTGCTTTAGCATCAAGATTCGTAGAAGCAGAATCAAGAGGTTCATAACTACCAAGTCTCTGCCAGATGAAAGACAAAACAAGAACATCAGCATTGAAATTATGCAACATCAATAAAAATGAAATTACAAATTGATGAATCTAGAAGGAGAGAAAAAGAAAAAAAAAAAAACAAAAAGCTTACATGATCTCCCGGTTGAACTCTATTGGCTGGTTTTCTTCTCTTTCTTTTTGAAGGAAAGCCGAAGCAGCCAAGAAAGCAACCCATTAAAGACACCTAAGTTTAAGAGCGATGAATATCTGGGTAGAGGTTGCTGGTCATGGTGAGAATGGCTAAAATAGAGACAGTAACAGAGAGAGAGAGAGATACAGAGGAGGAGAGAGTGTGTTTGTATGTGTCATGTGAGGTAAAAAGAATTGGCTCCAACGGTTTTTGAAAATAGGAACGTTGGACTTTAATAATGATGAAAAGAAGGAAGGTGGGTGCAAACAAATTTAATAAAGGAGGCACAGGCTTGAATTTTACAGCTTTGTCTCACTATCTCTACATTTTGCAAGATTGCGGGCTCTTTCTTTCTTCTCCCTTTTCTAAATACATTATTTTGGCCTGATGGAGAATGAAAGAACAGTAGGTTAGCTTGAGTTCAATATGGCATATGGAGTTGCATTAATTGGCCTTAAGCCCAAAAATTCAAATTTAAAGATTTCTTTCTTTGTTTTTTTAAGTAAAACCTACACATGATATGAACTCATGATTTTCACTCTAGCATAATTAATTGCTAACTATTTAAGATGTCCCATTCAAACCCTAAATATTTCCAAAACAGTTCAATTAAGCCCTTAAATTTTTTAGGTTAATTTAGTTAAGCTCCACCTTCGCTCCACTTTTTGGTTATTGTGCGTAGGGTCCACCCATCATTTTTCCAGCAACAATTATCAGCCAAATCAGTTTATCCATTGGTGGGTGTCCGATGGTAACTTCACTTATACCTCTTTAATCGTGAGAATTGAAATTTTGAAATAGCTGCTTTCTTTTCTTTATCACATTGTTTGCTAGTGAATCAATATATACCGTCGATTTTTCTAAATTACTGGATAGCCGCTCATCCTTTTTACTTTGTCTATTAAATAGTAATAGTTGCTAGTTTATAAGACGACATTTTTATGATTAATTAAATTATTTTTTAAATATAATTAAAGTCCTTTACTATAGATAGAAAGAGTTGCACAGACTCAAAATTTATCTTTTTCTTACACTGCATGCTCTTATTGATTTTTGAATTTTAAACAATAAAACAGACCAAATTAGACCATATAATCATATTATTAATAATTATTACTTTAAAGCGTATTTGTAGGTCGTTGATATTAATATGATGTGAGATTTTCAATTGTATATGTATATAAATAGTGAGAATATAGTTTGTGTAACCAAATCAATGAAACTCCTCTCTAAAAAAAAAAATGAAACTCCAAAAATTAAGAAATTGAACGTTTGAAACTTGTTAGCATTTAGAGAGATAAATATAATGTGCACACCATGTGATCAATATTTAAGCTGAGGTAGCAGTCGAGCTAGAAATGCACCTTTGTCAATTCTTGAAAAACGACAGAGTTTCATCTCCTGGAACCCCATCACAACAAATCTTGACCATTCATCTAAATCTGAATAAATCTCCACCCTCCGAATCGCATACATTACGCATTATCCCATGTCATATTCCCTCTCTTCTCCTTTCTCTATCTCTCGCATCGCCCCCAAAATACCAAACCCTTTCTTTCGGTTCTCATTTCCCTCTTCCACCAAAACCCCATCAAACCCAAAATCCCCAAATTGACAAAAACCCTGTATCATTTAAATCTCCAAAGGGGAGAAAACCAATATAAAGTTAGAAACTTTATATGGATTCAGATCAGGGGAAATTGTTTATTGGTGGAATTTCATGGGAAACAACTGAGGATAAGCTCAAAGACTACTTTGTTCAATACGGTGACGTTGTGCAAACTGTAGTAATGAGAGATAAGACTACTGGTAGACCTAGGGGATTTGGTTTTGTTGTTTTTGCAGATCCTAACATACTTGATAGGGTTCTTCAAGATAAGCATACTATTGATGGTAGAACGGTGAGATTAAAAAGTTCTAATCTTTTCGTTATTTGCTTGTGAGATGTCTGTTTTAGTGCTGTTTTAATAATGGGTTCTTGTTTTGCATCTGTTAATTTAATGATTTTGTTCATTAGTTGGGCTTATGGAATTTAGATTCAGTTTGTTAGTATTATTAATAATATTTGAGATAACTTTTTGTAGTTTTGCTTACGGGGATAGTCGTGTGGTACAGTTTTGGTAATGGGCTTTGCTTTGCTCGTGTTAATTGTATATTGGTTTTCGGAGTTGGGTTTATTGTAAAATATAGATTTAGCTCGTTAGTGTTAATGGTCTTTGAATTTTGCTGTTGATTTTATTTGGAATTAATGATTTAATTAGCTTATAGAGTTAATTTAATTGGGCGTAGGTGATTTATCTTGTTAGTGGTGGTGCTAGTGAACTGTGGTTTTCTGGTTTCCTTTATAATAATTAAGTACTAGTGGATCAGTTTTTCATCTTAAATGTTATTAGTTTTCCTGGTTTGTGTTTTTTTTTTTTTCATTTCTAGTTCTGACTTAGTGACTACTACTGATTCAGTGTTTTTATTGTCCTAGAAGATTTTGATTTGTTGTTTCATATTTCTGAATATTAATTTTAATTGTCCATTAGTTTGGAGTTAATTACTTCTATCTTTTGTTTTTACTTTTATTAACATTCAGGTGGAAATGATATTTTTAGGGAGTTTGCCCTTTTGATTCTCTTCATTAATTTAAGCTCCAAAATTTTGCTTGCTTTTATTCTATTATCAAATTGTATCTTATCAGCTCAATAGAAATCAGCCTAGCTGTTATTGTATTTTGATTATACCTTATGCTTTACTTGCTCAGCTTTTAGAGCTCAGAGCTCTATCCAATACCGTTTTCATCTACCTTCTACCAAATTGATCAGTGATCTTGTTAACTGGACCTCTGTAAACTCAGTTGATGTCCATAGAATACAGTTGTGTATTCCTGTTATTGTACTTCTGTTTTTCTAACTTCTATAAAACTCACTTGTGACATTATACATCCATTATATTTATATACATGGTCTGCTTGCTCCCTCTCTGTGACCACTAACCCTGCTGTCTAGATCGAAGAGAAGACAAGAAAATTGGTGACCACAATCCACTTTAAGACTGTTAAAATGTCCCTTTCTGTGGTTTGATTATCTGAGAAATGAATGTTCAATTCTTAATAGTTTATGCATATGAATTCAACTGATATTATATTGTTTCTTTATGCGGCAACCTATTGTTTTGCACATACCAAGTATCTTAATATCTTCAGCAGTTACTGAATCATTTTAAAATCATTCCATCACCTGTTTGTTCTTGCTTTTTACATTTTTGACCACTTATTTGCCTTTTCAGGTTGAAGCAAAGAAAGCCTTGTCAAGAGAAGAGCAGCAAACCAATGCCAGATCTGGAAACCTGAATCCTCCCAGAAATTCTGGCAGTGGCGGAAACATCAGGACCAAGAAGATATTTGTTGGGGGGTTGCCACCTGCTCTGACTGATGATGAATTCCGTCAGTATTTTGAAGCTTATGGCCTTGTTACTGATGTAGTAATAATGTATGACCAGAACACCCAAAGGCCTCGTGGATTTGGATTTATTTCCTTTGATAATGAGGATGCGGTTGACCGGGTCTTGCACAAAACTTTTCATGATTTGAATGGTAAGCAAGTTGAAGTGAAACGTGCTCTTCCTAAAGATGCTAATCCTGGTGGGGGAAATCGCTCTATGGGTGGGGGTGGCAACATTGGCGGCGGCGGCGGCGGCGGTGCTGGTGGTTATCAAGGGTATGGTGCTTCTGGAGGCAATGCAAGTTCATATGAAGGTCGAATTGATTCAAATAGGTATATGCAGTCTCAGGGCACCGGAGGTAGCTTTCCTCCTTATGGCTCATCTGGTTATAGTGGGCCTGGTTATGGATATGGTCCTGCCAATAATGGTGTTGGGTATGGTGGCTATGGCAGTTATGGTGGTGCTGGTGCTGGTTATGGAGGCCCAGCTGGTGCTGCCTATGGGAACCCAGCCGTCCCAAATGCTGGGTATGCAAGTGGTCCACCTGGTGCCCCCAGAAGCTCATGGAGCAGTCAAGCTCCTTCTGGTTATGGTGCTATGGGCTATGGAAATGCTGCTTCTTGGGGGGCAAATACTGGTGCTGGTAGTGGTGGTCCTGGTTCAGCACCTGCTGGCCAATCTCCTAGCGGAAGTGCTGGGTATGGGAATCAGGGTTATGGATATGGTAGTTATGGTGGAAATGATGGCTCTTATGGGAATCCTGCTGGATATAGTGCTGTTGGAGGGCGTTCGGGGGGTGCTCCAAATAGCAATGTTGGTGCAGGTGGAGAACTACAGGGGAGTGGTGGTGGCTACATGGGAAGTGACTATGGTGATGCAAATGGAAATCCAGGATATGGAACCGCAGGATGGAGATCCGATCCATCACAAGCTTCTGGAAATTATGGGACTCAAGCAAATGGACCTCATGGTGCGCAAGTTGGTTATGGTGGGGGCTATGGTGGTGCTCAGGCCCGACAAGGCCAACAACAATGATTGTAGACACATTGATGCCCACTGGATGTTCATTGTTGTTTGAAGGGTGCCTCTTGCTTTTGTCATGAGGTCCCTTGCAGATTTCTTGTTCCCAGCAGCAAGGAGCGGCTCATATTGGATGCTGATGCGCTTTGGGACCGGTTGGATTGCTTAAATCCCAATAGTTTGCATTATCTATTTGCTAGTTTACAATAAGTAGTTCCAGGCATACTAGATGCCCTTATTTTCTAATATTTTTGCTTACTGAGTGTAGTTTAAGTTTGGCTTGCTTTATAATTGTCTGCTAGCTGCTATGAAACTTTTCATTCTCTATCGTAGTGTTTAATCTATTGCGTGGTTAAATTGTGTTGTTTGACTGCAGTTGATTGTTCTTTTGTTAACACCTTACTAGCATTCACTTATTGCCCTTTCTGTCTAGAAATAAGAATGTAAAGGATATCTAGAATTTAGATATGCTTGATTAAGTATGATAAGTAGGCATACAGAGATGAATTGAGGTTTCTTTTTACTGATAGCAGTGGAGCCACTTGGGTTGATCACTTCGTAAATGGGTAGCGATAATCGTAGTGGTAGTTCACACTTTGAGGATGGCATAATCATTTTCCCCCTGTATTTGCCCTTGTGTTGTACAGGAGGAGATGCTCGAGTTGTAAGGTGGAGTGACGTGTCCACTCATGGCCGAGCTTCATAGTGGGTGTGTGTTCAGTTGGGGGTTTTTTTCAGCGTGGAATGGAATTTCAAGAGGACTTGTCGATTGATATTGTGAGTTAACTTGAGAAAGACCATTTTTCAGCTAATGGTCAATCTTCTTTTGCAGATTCTTGGCATTAAAAGTTATTAAGTTTCTCAACCATTCCAGTTCCTGGTGGCTAGTGAGGTCTTGCGGTACGATGATTTTTGCAGTTAGCCATCTCTTGATGCGAAGATGTGGAAACTTGATTGTTTAGGATATAGTGCATTGGAATAGATTAAATATGTCTTTCCAAACATTTAGAGATAGAAATTGTCAATAGTAATGGTGTTGATCGATTTTTGGAATGGAGCAAAAGACTTTGATTATAACTATAGTAAGTTATTTTATAAAGAAAAGGGTGAAAGGGCCAAGTGTGCATGCAAATGTTATTAGCTTATCTACTAATGATGGATTTTTATTAATACCACTGCGGACAGTTGAAATGGTTCAGGCTCTATAAGTGCACCTATTACTTCATTCTATTGATAGTTAGGAGAGTTTGGTTTTGTTTGCTTCCTTCCATGGTACTGAGGATTGTTGTGTGTTTTTTTGGCTTTATGCAGACATTCTTTTTTGTACTTGCCATGGAAAATGTCATCGCTTTTGGGTGGGTTAATACCGTTTCTAAGAGCGATGTATGTATGATTTAAGTTGAAGAAGGGATGTGCAATATTGTCAATTTATTCCGTAAAAACATCTGATTTATCTATTCTTAATTCTTTTGCCTATCCCTTGAAATCATTGATGATCATAAACTAATGTTCTTTTCAATTGAATTCTGTGACAATCGCAGATAAAGACGTGCTTTATTGCATTATAATATTATAAATCCCTGTGACTTAATATGTGAATGGGAGCTTGTAATTCTGCACCAAGTGAAGTTGACATAACATTTGATATTCTATTATTGAATACGTCTTAGAAGCCAACAACACAATGGTCGAAATAATAATAATAATACTTTGTCCGCTTTATAATAAACTTCTCATTTGAATACCATGACTAAGAATTTTCCTAGTATTAGCACAAAATCAAGACGAGGAACGTTCGGACAAGACCATAAATCGAAAATTATTATAGTATAGTAAAATCATGATTGGTTCCAGAAGAATCAGCACCATCTAGGAATAACATTGCACCTAGCCTTTGTTTTTGAATAAACTTTTACGCCCAAATCCAACATCACCAGGTACTTGTCTTAAATAGCATCCTTGGCTGATGCTATCTTGCATGAGACAAGCATCTGCCAGGAAAAATGTATTTCTCCAAAAATCTATGTCTCCCCTGAACTCGTCATAACCTTTGTCCGTATAGAATTGAAGATAATTATGAATTAAATGCAATGTCCAACAACCATAATATCCGCGTGGGCCATAAATTCTCTTATCTTTCTATTTCATTATTACTTCTACTAATACAGATTCACGCCAACCAAACATGCTCTAACATTCCACTCAAGAGATGACTGTTACATATCTATTTGGCATAAAATTTATTAATTGGACTTTGGCAACGAGAATCGCAAAACTCACCGGGCTGCGATCTCTGTCATATTTGTAAGATGCAATTCACAATACTCGTACAGGACAAAACTAATGTGGCCCGGATATCAGAATGCTGTTCAAACTTGATATCTTAGGCACATGCACACAAGGGGTAAACACCGTAAGACATTTGCGACCGCGAACTTTGAATGGAAGTTTCAGAGATATAACAAGGGAAACAGAGTCCAAGTTCTTAAACTATTATTCCCTCACAATTAATATCTAAAAGCCAGTTTGATTCACTTTTGCTTCTGCAACTTTTAGCTGTTCTTAAGATAGAGTGAAACTAGTTTATTTGTATCCGGTTTGTCTTGGCAACTTCAGCCGTTATGTTATACATGCATTTGACAATGATATCTAGCACATTAGCCACCTTGCACAATGCATACACATGTCACAAGCTAGCTGCTCTGTGTTTCCATGTGTCATATGCCAGTTGGCCTTATTCGTGCATGTTGCAATTAAAACTGACATATTTCTGGCTACAGTGAAATGATAAACTCGGTGTCCCTTTTGGGTATAATAGGATCAACAAGCCGCAGCAAATTCGTCGTATGGATTGCCCAGTGCAGCAACATTGCGAGGCCTCGATAGAACAACCTACATTGTACAGTAAATAAATTTAAAAAGATTGAGAGAGAGAAAGCTCAATAAAAGAGCTAAACTGAATCTTTATGAGTAAAATACCTGATAGTCTCCAAGTGTGCGTGTCTTAAACCCAGATGCACAATAATCAAAATAATACTCCCATGTTCTGATGAACTTCTCATTGAACCCCAAAGCCAGAATTTTGCTGACAACGCACCAGCATTAATTTTATTCTTTTTAAATAGTGAATAAGTTGAAAATAGAGAAACTCAAAAGTAACATGAAGGCTGTAAAAACTCAAAAGTAACATTCACCTCTTATTCTCCAGAAAATTCTTTCTCCAGTATCTGAGTGTTTGATAGTAATGAATTCCTATATTCTCCACATGCTCCATACTTTTGATACAGAAGAAAAGAAAAGTAAAATTACTTTATAGAATAAGAAAATCGGAGTAATTCATCAAGAAATTAAATTAAGCTGAAAGTGAAATTTATTATACCAGAGTCTTGTTGAAGAAGCCATGGCTGTTGTTATCCTTGTTAATGATGGTGCACATAAACCTGGGAATATATATTCCTTGAGAAATTCTGAGCTTTTCCTATACTCGTCATACCGTTCTTCTGGCATTGATATAAACTGAAGAAGCAGAAAAAAATTAAACATTAAACTGACATGGAAAAATGAAATTTTTGGTTTCTTCTCATTTTTTCATTAGTCGTTACCTGTAGAACAATAAGACCGTCTTTTGCTAATACTTATTCACAGCAGCCAAAATACTCCTCGATGTATTCATGTCCAACAGCTTCTATCATTTCACTGAACAAGACCGGTGAAAGTCATGTAATTTGTTCAGCATTTTATACTTGGATATAATTTTGGAAGGGGACAAGCTTACCATGATATGATTCTGTCACATTTGTAGGTATCAGGCAACTGGCGATAGTCACAGAGCTGAAATCTGATATTATCCTGATATCGTCAATAACTAAGGTTAAAAACCAATGATTTTTGGTGATCATTCTAGTAAGATGGTAGGCTCTAATGCAAGATGTTGTTGAGTGTAATTTGGACAAACCTTGTTGCGCTTAAATCTCAAGGGAGCTAAGGAATAAATACTTTCAGGAAAGTGGCAATTTTTCTTTGAGTTCATACCTGAAGACCAGCTTGCTTCACTCTTTCTTCTGCAAATTTTAGTTGCTCCTCCGATAGAGTGATACCAGTATATTTACATCCAGTTCGTTTGACAACCTCGATAGCTAATGTTCCCCAACCACAACCAATCTCAAGAACTTCATGTTCCTTATTGATTCTTGCCTGGATTGGTTAAAAAAATGAACATACGAATTGAATAATGCATGTCAGTAATTGTAACTTTTCCAAAATGGTCAAGCAACAGGATCACTCACTTTTTCAATCAGAAGTGAAATTTTTCTCATCTGTGCAGATTTCAAGTCTTCATCTTCCGTCTTTAAAGTAGCTCAGAAAAAAAAGGAAGAATATATCACAAGTTCAAATCATGCATCGTGTAAAATTATGTATCAGAATTCAGAAGGTTGATTTCTGACCTTAAATACTGCACAGGAATATGTCATTGTTTCATCCAAGAACATAGAAAACATCTCATTACTCTATAGACACAAAACAAGAAAAGGAACATAAGCTTTTCATCAGAACTTCTGAAACTAAAATGGAGTACCGCTTTCATGAAAACATGCACATATGCACTTGCTTTATAAAATTGTTGTTTCATTGTACATACATTTTCATCTGACTTAGTGACTCATCAACCATTTTCATCTGACTTAGTGACTCATCAACCTCCATTCATAATTCCTTTCCAGACATTCAAACATCAAAACAGATGGATGGAGGAGAAAGTTATAATTAATACGATCGTACCAGGTCATAATGACGAGAGATATTCCTGCGGGCCTGAGTAAGAGAATTTTTCCTTGAAACATGCCGAAAGAAAAATTTTGCAGATGCAATACTAGCTGTGACAAACATTGGTGTCCACCAACCCCTACACCAACAGATAGAGAAAACTCTATTACAAATCACTAATTCGGGAAACATTGGCTAGTACTATTATATTCCCAGAGTCAGTTATGGGGGCATACTTTTTCTTATTGCGTTCTGATACAGATATATTAGCATCTCTATTGGCAATGAGAACCTGCAGTTTAAATTATATGTGGAAGACAGTTCACTGAAAGTTCAAACAAAAAGATACACTTCAACGCAGGACCATGATCAATTGGCTCACCATGAAAAGTTTTAGAAGACCTTCATCTTTGTCAGGAAATGAAATATCACCACTGATATATGCATCTGCTAGGCCTAAATCAGCCTGTGTCATTATCTGTGACATTTTTATTGCTTGTCAGTGATGGTAATTTTTTGCACATGCTACATTTGATTTACAACCAGATGCTTCGAGTTTAAAGTTTTGCATATTAACGATAAATGACACCATGTTTCATCAAGGTCATGTGAATCCTATAAAATGAGATAAGAAAAGCACATACCTTCCAATAAAACTGGAGATTGTGAACTTTCAGAATAGATTTAGGGAAATACTTTTTAACGGTGCCCTGAAAGGTAAAAATTGTGCCTCCTTCCTCCAATAAACTGTCATACCACAATTTACATCTATCAATTTCTCCACATAATATTAAATTTAGGTCAACAGCATAGCATGGGAAAATATCAGGTAAGCAGACTGTATGAATGAAGTTAAATAGTATGGTGAAGTGGGATTGAGTTTTATTACCGCTAGAAAAGGTGCAACTCAAAATCTAGTAGTAATTGCAGCATGGGAAAGAAATTTATAGAGGCATAGAAAAAATAAGTTATTTTCTGCAACATTTACTTTAAAAGCCCAAGAAAACAGATTCTTAATAACATGTGTAATGCAAATTCAGCGATGTAAAAGATGTATGACGGCTAAGGCTTATATTAGATGTACGAACTTAGAAGAAGACAGAAATAGAAGTAACTGTGAATAATGTATAAAAGTACATTATCTTGGGAAGCTCGCTAAGTTGCAGCAACATGGAAAATAATGTAGATCAAAGTTGAAGGGATTCGTAGTACAATAGAAATGAAATAAAGAAATTCTCAAGACAGTGAGAGACAACATGGCAGTTTTGTAATTCAACAGATAGCATAATTCAACAATAGAATGCAAAAACCAGCCAAGTGATATGAGAAAGGATATGATTATCTTCATAGGTGAACTCACATTAAACAGCCAGTAGAGATATATTTTCCGAGAAATCTAGTGACAAAGAGGCGCGCCCCAGTTTCTAACAGAGAAGGTACCATATGTTTTGGATTGCTCAGAATAGTACAATGTCTTTCAAGCAAACTATGGGCAGCAACCATGCCAGACTGCAAGGAAACAACCACCTCAATTCTTAGTTGTAGAACGCCCATGAATTACTAAAATGAAAAGGAGAAGCAGAAAAGGCAGTATAAGTTTTATTGTCAGTTCCCCAGTTCCAAAAATAAGAGAAATAAATAAAAATTTCCAATACATTTTCCAGAGAACCTGTTTTCTCAAGGATATAGTTTTCAGGTGGAGCAAATACATATTTGGTTCCATTGCAACCCAGAAGTAAAGTCATTTATATACCTTAAGAAACTAATTCAAGTTATGATTAAGAAAAATGAGGAGCACTTATTAGTACCTTCAGTCCATCCTCATAGAAGCCATAACCTGAAAAAAGAAAATGTAACGTAGAGGACGCAATTGATGAATTGTAATGAAGCTAATTCGGAAATCCAAAATGTAAATATTCCTGAAAATCTAAGGTAAATTCTCATGGACATTTAACACGAATTAAATCCAGTAACTTACCCTGGTATGCTCCGCAAAACCAAAGTCCTCTCCTTCCTTGAATATGTACAAATTCAAGTGAAGCTTTTGATGCAGCTAAGGATAGGACTGGATGGCTTGCCGTCCACTTCAGTAAGGTATGTTCTGGTGTATGATCTGGATTGAGTGTCACCAGAAAAGGCGGATTTGTTTCACCAAGATTCTACAAGAGTTGACAGCATTAAAAAAGTCTATGGGTATATTTCACTTTCGATTCTGAATTGAGTTCTGGAACCAGCAATACACTTCATCTCCTCTAAGAAAACATGTTACAAACCTGAATCACATTAAGCCAGTATGTAAGGCATAATTTATTGTTTGTACTTCCTAAAAAATTCCATGCACTCCATGCCGCTGGAATTCGGGGCATAAATTTTTTATCGCAGTGAAGAAAGATTTCACTGAAATCAAGAGTTGAAGAATGTAATGCATACATATATTATACATCCAAAAGCAAATGATTGAGAAAGAAGCAGAAGAGTAAAAGCTTGTACTTATGCATATACTGGAAAGCACCAAGTAGTCTTTTTTCATCAAATGTTGCTTGGTTTCCTAATAGTTTCAAAGCATCTGGGGAATGAACAGCAATTATGCACCTACTGAACTGTTCTTCAGAACCATCTCCGCATAACACTGTGCAACCTGTTAAGAATTCTCAAGTTATATATATAGGAAACAGCATTATTGCTTGAATATATAATATTTCTCATTGCCAAGATTTCTTTACCCTTTTCCTAAGATATGCGCATTTTTTGTATTTATAGAATATACATCATAGTTACATTTGTATAATGATTTTGAGATTTATTATAAAACTTTGGATGTATTTAATATTGTGAAATTCTTCTTTTTCTCTTTTTGAAACTTTAATATTGAGAAATTCATTTGCTTTGCTCCAGTAAAATTTGGATATTTGTTATATTTAGTTGGCCAATTTGCAATGAAAATTATAAAAAGTATTTTATTTATTTCAGAATGACTTGATATTATTATAATATGGACTATATTCAAAGTTAATTAGCATTTAAAAAAACTAAATATATTAAATCATAATCCTTAATTATAATAAAGCATATAGTTATTATAATAAACGTTAGAAAAAAATATAAAATAAATAAAGTAAAAGCTTGATAAATTTAATTATTTTTAATATTATAGTTTTTATAATTCTGTAATTAAATTATTTACTATTTAAACTGGGAAGGAATTAATTAAAATCGTAATAAATTTAAATATTATATATATATATATATATATGAGCGTGCCGGGTTGAACTCTTGGTGGTAAAATATTTCTTTAAGAGTTTTTGACGGTGTGGAGTTCAAAACTAAATCTCTAAATCAATTGTGAAGTAATGATTAGAGGCAAATTGGGAATAATTTAAGCCTTTGCCAGATGTAATTACAGATACATCAAATTCAGGCAACGCACTTCTATTTTTTGTTAGACTGTAAGGAAATGTAATTCTGGAATTGTATATAATAGATTATTATGATAATACTGATGCTAAAATCAGTCGGTGATTTTTGCATTATTTATTTTTAAAGAAAACTTTATCCGTATATTTAATCCAGGGATTTGGGTATGACACTTTTTTTAGCATCGACCAGATTTTTATTTTCCAATGACATTAAGTTTTGATAATACATATAATGTCCACAAAAAAAAAAAAAAAAAAAAACAGAATTGCTTAATGTATTCAGCAATTTAAGTTCAGAAAATTAAAACTTAATACTAGTGCTTACTTTTATCATCCGTGGAAACAGAGTGTATCTCACATCCAGTTCTTATTGTACAGCCATAATTTTCCAGTTTTTCTCTGACCTGATTTATTTGCTTCTATAATTTAGTAGAATTTTTCTGAAAAGATTATTCAGAAACACAGAAACAAAGGAGATCTGCAACATTCTGAACGATTCGGCAAATACCTTGTTTACATAAGAATGTGATCTATGTTTCACAGTAAGCCATTGTGGGTGGCCAAAGAGCTGCGAAAGAATCGAGCTATATTTCATCAAAGTTTTGATAGACCAAATTCTTAATAACTTTACATCACTAACGATATAAATATATATTTATTTTACTTCTTTCAGAAAGAACTTTTACCTCAAATAAATGATGATTACGGCAATATGAGAGACTAGAGTAGGCAGAAAAACTCATAATCTTTTCTGAAGGACAGGACCATATTAAACCACATATTGGAACCTATACTGAAAATTTGGTTAACAGGATTCAAACAAAAACGAATTATACATTTGATAAATTGTAAGAAATTTCTCACCAGATAAGCCTTCTGAAATAACTCAGAATAACCCCGTGACCTAATAAAGTTCTCCAATGTTTCATTTCTGTCAATGTCGGGATTGTTCTCAAGCACCTCGAGATAACTGAGACAAAGAATTACTTGTCAGGATTGTTTTTAACCTTGTGATCACATAGAAGCAAACCTTAGACATTCCACTGCATGCATACTCATTAAAAACTTATAATGATAGTAAACTGGCTGACCTGAGGACATCATCCTTAAACTTGATGATTTCACGAATCATTTGCCAAAAGTATGGATTGATCGCATTCGTTTTCTGTGCAAACAAACCTGAAAGGCCATTTCTGCTACCCCATTCATAACCTTTACCATGGTCTAAGCTAACTGAGAATGACATATCAGATAACTCCAGATCTACCCCAAGACTTTCAAAGAACTCTGTCATATTTGGATATGTTACCTGTTTATTGATTCATGTCCATAATCAGTATCTTGTAACTATCATACTGCATTTGAGTATATGAACAGCACATGAATTACAGACTTTTTTGAGATAATGCCTTGGACCCTTTGGGCAAGTTAATCTCACTGTTACTTTAAATAAAAGAAACTTAATTTAAGGATGTTTTATACTTTAGTTATCAGATAAAGTACGTATGTGAAATTTAGGAAGCTAGGTTATTAAACCTGTGTACTTATTTGTTAAAGGCAGCAATGACCTTTAGAAGAGCAAGACTATCAGTATATTCACAAACCCCTTTTCTTTTTATTTTTGGTTAAATTTATTTTTCTTGAGCCCACTGGACTGTAAAAATGGAGAAAATAGGAGTAAAAGAGAACTAGAAAGGAAAAATAGCAAATGAAACGGAAGAAGGAAAATGGTGACTTACACGATTAAAGACCATGAAACCCAAGTCTAACTCAACACCATCAAAGCAGACAGTTTTAGCATGGCCGCCAATGTATTCCTCTTTCTCGTACAACACAACCTTAACTCCATTTCTTGCAAGAACATAAGTTGACACAAGTCCGCTTATTCCACCTCCAATCACTGCAACTTTCATTGTTTAAACTGAAAAATAACTCCGGGCCGTTACTCCCCAAAAGAAAATGCAAATGAATTATTTGGAATTTAGAAGAAAATAAAAAGCACAGAAATAATTAACATTCATATAACATTTGGAACATGCTAGAAATCATAATATCTTTTGTGTAATATAACACAAGTCTTCTTTGTTAAGGCTATATATACTTGAATTTTTTTGGCAAATGTCACTATTTTTAATATATAAATTTTTTTTAATATTTATATTTATTTTTTTTACACATAAAATTTAATTAATATATAATTTTATAATTTTTTTCATTAATGAATCAGTATTACTGTTATTGGTTCATTATTTTTTTCAGTTTATTTATCTTTGCTTTTTTTTCTTCTGTATCCAATAGCTTGGCATTTTACGTGGAAATGAGGATAAAAACGGATAGGAGCGTCTTTTAGTTAGTAGGCCTAGTATCTTTGGACCAACCTAATATCTAAATTAATATTAGTATTTTAAATATTTTTATGTCGGTTTTTTATTTTTATTCCACGTAATATTATTTATTTATCTTTACTAGTATAGTCCTCAAAAATATAATTTTGTTTGTTAATTTTTCATATTAAATAACTGAATTTATTTTCAAGTTTTCTAATGTTTTACATATTTAAAAATGGGTCCATGTACTTTATTGAACTATGGCTGTGCTTGCTGACTTTTGAGCTAATATATTAAATGCTATTTGGCGCAATCTCGCCGACACGTCACACTCCCATAAATTATTAGATAGATTTGGCGTAACAAATCTTTTATAAATTAAGCTAATTATTATGAGATGTGGTATCTTTTATTAAATATTATATTTATATAGATTGATTTTTAATTATAAATAGTAATAAAAAAATTAATTAATATAAATATAATATTGAATAAAAAATACTATATATCATCATATAATTAGTTTAATCTATAGATGACATGGCTGTCACGACCGGATTTGTAGCCGGTGTCGGACACTAGAGAATAGGTTGGTTTAAAGCCACCAAGATCCGTAGTGAGTATGACTAATCGACAATTCAAATATGCATGTATAAATATACTATAAAATCAACCCAACATGCCATTCACAAGTCTCTAACTAGACATTAATAATATTTCACAATTTGTTAAAGACTATATTAAACATAATATACCAGATATACTACTGCGAAGAGTCTAGAATTTTAAACAATTTAAAATACAAAAATATAAATTAATTACAATAGGCCCAATGGAGAAGGAAGTCGGTCTGTCAAAAGCAAGACGGCGGAGAACCTAACTGTCACCTGAAAAATTAAAATTGAAACTGTCAGCCTCAAGAGCGAGTTAAAATAATCCTATAACAATTGTAGTCTCCTCAATAAGATATTTATTATATCAAAATAACATATCATATTATACTAAAACACATGTCATATGCCATAATTCAGAAAAAAATACAATTCAAATACTTATGGGACAAGTGCCTCAGCAAAACTCTAACCTCATTACTAGTAGCCTTTCGGCTCTCTTATTCCAATAGGTCTGGCGCCCAGAGAGCAAAGCTCAACCAGGGTCCTTAAATCCAGCCTGGACACTTGATTTCCAAATAAGTCGGCGTTTAAAGAGCAACGTTCGACAAGGGACCTTCTTCCAGTAGTCAAACTTTCACAGCCTAGAGAATTATACTCAACTAGGACAAACCCAAAAATAACATTTATTACATGTCTCTGATTAATATTGGTGTACACGCGGTCCTGATACAACCCATAATATGGCAATGTTCTACTGCCGCCTCATCCCCATGTCACAATCCTAGAATCAATAATAATTATAAATAATATAATCATAGGTAAATATAGTTTATTCAATAACATATTAAGAATTTAAATTTAATAGTTTCGAGTATAGTAAACATGAAAATCAGATATAATAATAATAATAATAAATTAATAGTAAAAACAATAATGGTAATAATATTAATAATAGTATCGATAATAATAAAATTAAACCTTTTTATAATAATAATACTAAAAGTAATAATAATTATTATTAATTAATTAATAATGCATTTAAATTAGACATGACACAAAAGCAGTTGATCATATGACTTTAACTCACAGTTCTGTCGCGCTCTGCAGTCTACGTATATACCTCAGGTGGAGCTGGCTGGATGGACAGATTATCTATTCACGAAAATACTCAGTTAATAAGATATTCTTAATTTTTCCTAGATCTAGACTCCTAGAATAGATTGCCTAAGAAAATTCAGACTCAAAAATTCTACTGAAAATTCGGCAGAACCTCCTCTAAAATATAGAAGTTTACCCCTCGTATAATGGGTCCAAAACCTGCTAGAAACACTTCAAATCTTCTGCAATTAATTAATGGGAGTCAGGCCACCAAAACTACATTATTTTTTCGAACTCCACAATACCCCACATATCACAATTATCTTACAGACGGTCCAACATAATATTTATTTCGACAATCAACCCATACAAAATTTTCTGATAATTAAACTAATTCAACACAACCACATCTACCACAAAACAACACAATAATTAATCATACCAACTAATTTGTAATATTATATTTAAGACATAATTAATTAAATCTAATTAAATTAAATTATCTATAATTAATAATTAATAGCAACAATATTTTCTAAAATTATAAAATAATTTTTAAGGTCCAAATAAAATTATACCGAGCAAAAAATCTAAAGTTCAGCATTCGGAAAACACCGGGTTCCGAAAGCCGATACTGTCAATGGTGTCTACTAGGGAATGGGGAGGCTTAAGGCCACCAAAACCAGTAGTAAGCCTTACCGACCCATAAATCCAGATAATCAGTAAACAAATATAATTAATCATGAATACATTCATAAATAATTCTATCATGTTTTAATAGCATCGCACGTCCAATATGGACCAGGATAATCACGACAATTTTAAAGTTCACTACTACGGAAAATCTAGAGCAAATAATAACAAAAGTATAGTATTACAAGATGATTACAAAAGTCCGAGGAAGAAGAAGTCAGACTGTCAACAATGCAGAATGGCGAAGCACTTTAACTATCACCTGAAAAAATCACAACTGAGACTGTCACTCTCAGGAGTGAGTTAAAATCAAATAATCTATACACTATTGTAATCTTCACAGAAAATATCAATTATTTGAATCAGTATGACAGCCCTGAACATAAATACAAATCATAATATAATCATGCCATAATTTAAATAAATGAAATATATTTTTTACTTTTACGGGACGAGTGGCTCAGTAAAATCCTAACTCCAAATTCTAGTAGCCTTTCGGCTCTCTTAATCCAACAGGTCTGGCGCCCAGAGAGCAAAGCTCGACCAGGGTCCTTACCTCCAGCCTGAACACTTGATTCCAACCAAGCCGGCGCCCAGAGAGTATCGCTCGACCAGGGACCTTGCCTCCGGCCTGAACACTTGATTCCAACCAAGCCGGCGCCCAGAGAGCATCGCTCGACCAGGGACCTTACCTCCGGCAATTTACTTAAATCAGCCCAGATAGCCATGCTCGACCAGGGCAAAACTCATCATAATCTTATTACCTGTCCATGATTATTACCAGTGCGCACGCGATCCTGATGTAACCCATCAAGTGGCATGTTCTACAAAAGCCACATTCCCAACTTGCGATCATCACATTTAATAATAATCATTTTCTAACAAAATCATTTAATACATATTGAAGTAAAGACTATAAAATCTTAAGTAAAGCATCATGCAATCTGTATAGAAAAATAATAGTTTTTGTATCAATATAACATTACTAATATTAGTAATTAAATTATTATTAATAATTATTAATTGAATGAAATTATTTATATTGGAATACTATTAATCATATTGAATGAGAAGGAAGGAAAAGGTGAAGGAGAAGGGAGGGGGAGGGAGGAAGGAAAGGAGAGAGAGGGAGGAGGGAAAAGAGAGAGGGGGGATGGGGAAAAGGGGTTTATATATATATATAAATTATTGTTATAATAAATAAGAGTATTACATTCTACCCCCCTTAGAAAAAAATTCGACCTCGAATTTTAAAACATGATTCACTTAGGATTGATATAAATGAGGGTAGAGGCTTCTCATTTCCTGCTCGGTTTCCCAAGTACACTCTTCAGACAAATGATTCTGCCACAAAACCTTAACCATCGGAATAATTTTAGAGCGCAGCTGGCGAACTTGAGTATCCATGATCCTGACTGGCTGCTCCTCGTAAGTCAGATCTTCACCTACTTCTACAAATTGAGGTTGCAACACATGCGAAGGGTCTGAAATATACTTCCTTAACATCGATATGCGGAATACCGGATGCACGTGCGAGAAATTCGGTGGCAAGTCCAGCTTGTATGCCACATCTCCATTCTGTCAATAATCTCAAAGGGTCCCACATAACGAGGCACTAATTTGGCCTTCTTGTCAAACCGCATCACACCACGCATAGGAGACACCTTGAAGAACACATATTCCCCGACACTGAATTCCATGTGCTTCCGCTTTGGATCCGCATAACTTTTCTGCCTACTGAAAGCTGTCTTCAGTCGCTCGCTAATAACCGAAATCTTTTATGAAGTGATCTGAACTAACTCTGGTCCTGCTAACTTCCGTTTGCTAACCTCTTCCCAACATACGGGAGATCTACACTTCTGACCTTACAAAGCCTCGTAAGGTACCATTTCAATGCTTGCATGATAGCTGTTATTATACGCGAATTCGACCGATGGTAGATACCAATCCCATTGACCACTAAAATCTATCACGCACATCAGAAGCATATCCTCTAAAGTCTGAATAGTCCTTTCTGATTGTCCGTCCGTCTGAGGATGGAAGGCCGTACTGAAGTCCAACCTAGTACCAAGCTCTTCTTGTAGTTTTTCCTAAATCTTGAAGTAAACTGCGGCCCTGTATCAGACACTATGGAAACTGAAACGCCGTGAAGACTGACAATCCTTTCTAGATACACTCGTGCATACTTAGCCATAAAATAGGTAGTCTTTACCGGGAGAAAATGCACTGACTTAGTCAACCGATCCACAATCACCCAGATGGAGTCATAACCAGCGAAGGTCTTTGGTAAACTCGACACGAAATCCATAGTAATCCTTTCCCATTTCCACTCTGGTATAGGAAGCGGCTGCAATAACCCTGACGGCTTTTGATGCTCCAACTTAACCTGCTGACACGTCAGACATTTGGAGACAAACTCTGCTACATCTCTCTTCATCCCACTCCACCAATAATTTCCTTTCAAATCATGGTAAATCTTTGTGGAGCCCGGATGCACGCTGTAAGCTGTACAGTGAGCTTCTTCTAAAATCTCCTTCCTAAGATTATCCACATCGGGAACACACAGCCTAGAGCCCATCAAGAGGGTGCCATTATCATTTATAACAAAGTTATTAGCTCGACCCTGCTGCACATCTTCCAAGATTTTCTGTAACCGCAGGTCCCGATTCTGAGCCATCCTGATTCTATCAACTAGCACAGACCTAATCCTAAAATGTGCTAACAACACACCCGATTCCAATATCTCTATCTGTAGCCCTTGGTCGTACAGTTCATGCAACTCTTTAGCCAGCGATCTCTTCTCTGCACTGATATGAGCAAGACTACCTACCGACTTCCTGCTCAAAACATCTGTTACAACATTCACTTTACCTGGGTGGTACAAAATATTACAATCATAGTCCTTCAGAAGCTCTAACCATCTCCTCTGCCTCATATTTTATTTCTTTTGCTGGAAAATATACTTTAAACTCTTGTGATTCGTATAAATCTCACACGTCTCCCCATAGAGATAGTGTCTCCAAATCTTCAATGCAAAAATTACTGCTGCCATCTCCAAGTCGTGGGTCGGATAATTCTGCTCATGCTTCTTTAACTGTCTGGACGCATAAGCTACTACCTTCCCATTTTGCATTAAGACGCAACCCAGACCCACTCTAGAAGCGTCGCAATACGCCGTGATTCCACTAGTGCCAGAAGGTAAGGTCAACAACGGAGCTGAAGTCAAACAGTCTTTCAGCTTTTGAAAGCTTCTCTCACACACGTCAGTCCACTGAAACTTGACATTTTTCTGAGTCAGCTTAGTCAAAGGCGCTACTATCTTCGAAAAGTCTTACACAAATTGGTGGTAGTAGCCTGCCAACCCTAGGAAGCTGCGCACTTCAGACACCAAGGTCGGTCTCTGCCAATCAGTCACTGCCTCCACTTTCTTGGGGTCCATCTGAATACCCTCTCAAGACACAACGTGCCCCAGAACTAGAGCTACTGTAGCATGAACTCTATCCACTACCACTGAAGCCCTGACCAGGTCTGAATCCTCGGCTACTCCTCCGATTATGCCTACCCTTTCTATGGATACGGTGACTTCTCTGCTCGGTCTGCTAGTCGGTACCGCCAGAGTAACCTCCACTGCCGCAGTACGGCACGACAGGCTGCGCACTGGACTGATCCTCAACCCTGGTCTTCTTCTTCCTACCATCGTTAGTCCCCTGACCAAACCCTCGCAGCGACATCTCCATTTGTCTCGCCATGTCAGTCACTTCTAGGAAGCTGCTCCTCCTATACTGAACCAAGGAAAAAAACTCTGGACCGAGCCCTGAAATGTCCTTGATGTTCTTCTGCTCCTCGGTCCCTACAGCATAGGGTGCATACCTACTCAGCTGAACAAATTGCCTGGTGTATTCAGCCACTGATAGATCTCCCTTAACTAACCTTTCAAACCTCTCTCTGAACTCCTGCGTTAAACTAAAAGGGATGAAGTGCCCTTCGAATCTGTCTCTGAATTACCTCCACGACAAACCATCAAGAAAGGGGCAGATATAATCTCTGAACCACTGGGATGCTATTCCCTTCAAGGAAAATCCGGCCATCTCGATGGTCCTCTTGTCAGAACAGTGCAAATCAGACGCCCTCTTTTCAACCTCACCCAAAAAGTCCAGAGGGTCTCCAACTGTCCCATCAAACTCCACAGGTCTTAAATTGGTATACTCAGACATAGGGACATCGTCCGGATTCCTGATACCGGACCCACTAGCATGGCTTCCTGCACCCTGGGCAGCCTGCTACTGCTGGAAGGCTAGCAACTGCTCTAAGGCCCCCTACATCCCAGTCATACTGGACACAAAAGCCTCCACTGAGATTCCACCCGTACCATGTACCTCCTGAGCCTCGCCCTGATCTAGTTGGGCTGCTGCTCGAGGCCTACCTCACCTTCTAGTACCACGGGCTGGGTCCGGAAGATCCGTTTGAGTAGAAAACTCATCTTCGCCTTCCTGGGCCGATGCTGCAGCTGCAGTCGCTCGGGTTCTCGGCATGGCAAGAGCTGAAAATAAACAACAAGCTATTAAACCCAACAAACTCTCTAACGTACAACGCAGATACTAGAATCAACGAAACATGCAAGGACAGACTCGATTTCCCTAGTTTCCGCAGTAGTTTAGGAAGCTAACCTAGGTCGAAGGAAAACTAAACCTAAGCTCTGATACCAACTTTTCACGACCCATTATGTGGGCCCGTGACCGGCACTAGGAAATGGGTAGGCTTAAGGCCATCAAAACCCGTAGTAAGCCTTACCGACCCATAAATCCAGATAATCAGTAAACAAATATAATTAATCATGAATGACATTCATAAATAATTCTATCATGTTTTTATAGCATCGCACGTCCAATATGGACCGGGATAATCACGACAATTTTAAAGTTCACTACTGCGGAAAATCTAGAGCAAATAATAACAAAAGTATAGCATTACAAGATGATTACAAAAGTCCGAGGAAGAAGAAGTCAGACTGTCAACAATGCAGAATGGCGAAACACTTTAACTGTCACCTGAAAAAATTACAACTGAGACTGTCACTCTCGGGAGTGAGTTAAAATCAAATAATCTAGAGACTATTTTAATTTTCACATAAAATATCAATTATTTGAATCAGTATGACAACCCTGAACATAAATACAAATCATAATATAATCATGCCGTAATTTAAATAAATGAAATATATTTTTTACTTTTACAGGACGAGTGCCTCAATAGAATCCTAACCCCAAATTCTAGTAGCCTTTCGGCTCTCTTAATCCAACAGGTCTGGCGCCCAGAGAGCAAAGCTCGACCAGGGTCCTTACCTCCAGCCTGAACACTTGATTCCAACCAAGCCGACGCCCAGAGAGCATCGCTCGACCAGGGACCTTACCTCTGGCTTGAACACTTGATTCCAACCAAGTCGGCGCCCAGAGAGCATCGCTCGACCAGGGATCTTACCTCCGGCAATTTACTTAAATCAGCCCAGAGAGCCATGCTCGACCAGGGCAAAACTCATCATAATCTTATTACCTGTCCATGATCATTACCGGTGCGCAAGCGGTCCTGATGTAACCCATCAGGTGGCATGTTCTACAAAAGCCACATTCCCAACTTGCAATCATCACATTTAATAATAATCATTTTCTAACAAAATCATTCAATACATATTGAAGTAAAGACTATAAAATCTTAAGTAAAGCATCATGCAATCTGTGTAGAAAAATAATAGTTTTTGTATCAATATAACATTACTAATATTAGTAATTAAATTATTATCAATAATTATTAATTGAATGAAATTATTTATATTGGAATACTATTAATCATATGAACATAATTCCTAGCATAGCATATTAATTTCAGTCTCAGCAATAGTGCAACGATTAAGTGATTTTAACTCACAGATTTGATGCGTTCCGCAGTCCGCTCCTACGCCTCGGGTGGAGCTAGCAGGAAGGCTGAATTATCTAATAACAAAAGACATACAATTTATAGACATTTGAAAATTTTCCTAAACTTAGACCCTAGAGTAGACTGCCTAGAATTAAATTAGACTCGAGGAATCTGCTGAAAATTTGGCAAAACCTCCCCTAAATTACGGATATTTATCCCCCGTAAAACGGGTCCAGGACCTGTCAAAATACATCAAACATACTGAAATTTAATAACAGGAGTCGGGCCACAAGAACTACATTAATATTTTTTCCGACTCCTCAGCATCACAGCACAAGCAATTTAACTTCAACTTATTTTTAAATTAATTATCGCAAGCAAATAATAGCCACAATAATTTTTCTAAAATTATACAAAATTTTTAGAGTCTAAATAAAATTTTACCGAGCTGAAATTGAAATATTTCGTGCGTCCAGAAAACACCGGGGTCCGGAAGCCGGTCCTGCCAATGGTGTCGGAATTCGAATCCGGAAGCGCCTACACAAAGCTCGAGTTATAAGGAGTCCGGAAGTACAAGAGTTTTGGTCGAAAAATAGCCGGAAGGCAGCGGATCGGGGCCGAAAAGTTGCTGCTCACGCGACACTCTTCAAGATTGCCGGTGAGGATTTTCTAGCGGAAGAGGGCTTTTTCCGAGGTTTTCGGGGATGAGGAGCTCATTTCCGGCGTCAGATCGCTGAAAACACGCTGGCAAGAGGGCGAACGGCGAAGACAACCCCCTTGCTCTTGACGACGCCGATGGAAAAGGAGGAAAGGGAAGGGGGAGCTGCTGCTGGGTGGCAGAAGGGGAGGAGGGCGCTGGCGACGGCGTGCAGGCGGCAGGGAAGGGTGGGGCTGCCGGAGGGAGAAGGAAGGAAAAGGAGAAGGAGAGGGAGGAAGGAAAGGAGTGAGGGAGGAGGGAAAAGAGAGAGGGGGGGGGGGGGTGGGAAAAATGGGTTTATATATATAAATGAACAGTGCTTGTTTATCAGTGATATGATGCATATTAAAATGAGTTTAAAATCTTCTTTATGCAGATGATGTTTCTTTTCCGGAATCCAAATAGCTTTGATACCACAAGATAGAGATCAACATGATTTTAAAAGATTTTCAAATTGATAAAAAGCTTTTACATGAAGATTTTTATTCAAAGAAAAACCATTCTAAAAAACTTGGGTTTTTTAAGAATTCTTTACAAGAAAAATACAGTATTCAAGAAAGATACTATCAATTTTGCATTCAAAACAAAGTCCAAATCAAATTTTTTGATTGGTTTCAAATTTATTGCAAAGAAAATAGTATTCTTTATCCTTTCAAAGAAAAGCTTATTAGTCTTGTCACTGTTAGAAACAAGGCTCCAGAGTAGAAAGTCGGAGAAAACCAAACCATCCAGTCTGAACATCCTCCCCTTAGGAAGATAACTATTCCTTATGAAGAAAATAAAATAGAGGCTACACCTTACAAATTGGTAGGAGAAGATCTAGAGAAGAATGTCAAGAATATTGTTCAGCAGAACAATTTCATTCTATCTTAACACAACAGGGAAACAGCTTGTTAGGATAGAAAGCCATATCCAAAAACCTCCTATAGTCTTCACCTCTCCAATCCCCAACACTGAACACCCAAAAGAGATAAGCCAGTCGGAGAAGCTCAAAAATCCAGTCTTCAAATCCTACCAAATCTCAAAGCCTAGCCAAGATCAATTTCAAAAGCAAACTGAGTTTGCTAGAGCAGTCAGAGAACAACTTAGCAAATTAGCAACTTCTGAGTCTTCCAAAAATCTAGTGCTAGATACTCCTCAAAGTAGTAGGAATATCAGTGCTATAGATCAAGCCCATTGTGATAAATCAAATGATTCAGAGCTTGAAAGTGTCATTGACAAACCCTCCAACATCAACAGATTGGGATGCAAGCCCCTAGATTGACTTGGCATACTCCTAGGAATACTGCCCCAGATCTAGGAATAGAAAATAAGAACAATATCCTAACCCAATCTAGATTCAATGCCTCCTCCGTCTATGAATGGAATATAGATGGAATGTCAGAATACAATATCCTTGGTCTCTTGCAACAGATGACCATGGCAGCCAATGCTTACAAAACCCAAAGTGGTACCTCTGATAAAGCCATTGCTGAACTCCTTATAGCTGGATTTTCTGGCCAGCTTAAAGGATGGTGGGATTACCAGCTCCAAATCCTAGGTGCCATCCAAACCACAATAGAAGGGACCCCCATCTTAGATGAACTAGGAAATCCAATTGAGGATGTTGTGTCAACCTTAATCCTAACGATTTCCCTCCACTTCATAGGAGACTCTTCTCTTCTGAAATATAAGAATGCTGAGCTCCTTAGCAATCTAACCTGTAAAAAGCTTAGCAATTTCCAAGCCTACAAAGACACCTTCCTGACCAGAGTCATGCTTAGAGAAGATTCAAGCCAACCTTTCTGGAAAGAGAAATTCTTAGCCAGTTTACCTAAGATACTAGGTGAAAGAGTTAGGAATACCATAAGAGAAGCCCATAACGGCCAGATCCCTTATGATTTCTACACTTATGGTGAATTAGTGAGCCTTACCCAGAAAGAAGGATTGAAGATATGCCATGACCTTAAACTTCAAAGGCAACTCAAATGGAAAATGAAGAAGACTGGGCAAGAACTAGGTAGTTTTTGTAACCAGTTTGAATATAATCCCATAGAGCCTCCCCCTACCTGCAAAGAAAAATGCAAAGAAGATTTTTCCAAATCTCTTAAGAAAAAATATTTTTTTTCAAAAGTAGAAGGACTCCCAAATAACAAAGAGAATTTCTACAAAAAGCCATCCTCTTCAAAATTTCCAAAACAAAATTCCAAAAAAGATTTTAGCAAAATTACTTGCTATAAGTGTGGCAAAAAGGGCCATACTTCAAAATATTGCAAGTTTTCCAAAAAACTCCATGAGCTCCAAATAGAAGATGAAGTTTTAAGCAAAATTTCAGCTCTTCTTGTTGATTCCTCTGAATTAGAATTTTCAAATAGTGAGGAAGAGTTTCAAATTGATGAAATCAAAACCTCATTCGATTATTCTGAATTAGATTCTGAAGATATTTCAAAGAATATTAATATGCTCACTAGGCAACAAGAAGCTCTTCTTGAAGCCGTCAAGCATATTAATGATCCCCAAATCTAAAAACAAGTTTTGAAAGAAATCCTAAAAACTGAAACCCTTATCCCCTCTTCTAGTAAGAATACTTATGATCTTACTATGATCTTGGATAAAGGGAAAAAACTAAAAAACCCTCTTTCTACCGTTCAAGAACTTCAGAAAGAAATCAAAGCTATCAAAATTGAGCTCAAAGATTTGAAAAAAAAAATAACAAAATGATTATGTTTTACTCCAAAGCCTGATTCTCAAACAGAATAGTGATTCTGATTCTGAAGAAGAAAATGATTTTCAAAATCTTGAGGTTTCTGAAAGTGTTCCAGAAAACCTCATTAATGTTTTAAAGGAAATTACCTCAAGAAAATATTTGATTCAAATAAAACTCATTTTCCCTGGTCATTTCCAAATAGAAACCATCACTTTATTTGATACAGGAGCAGACCTCAATTGTATCAATTATGAGCTGGTTCCTAAAAGGTATCATCAAGAAACTAAAGAGAGGCTTACTTCAGCCAATAGTTCAAAGATTAGGATTGCGGGAAAAACTGAAGCTGCAATTCTAAATAATAATATTGCTTTAAAAAATGTTTTTATTTTTACAAAAGATCTTCAGCAAACAGTTATTTTGGGAACTCCTTTTAGCAATTTAATTACTCCTTTTAAAGTAACTGCTGCTGGTATTATTTTTAAAGCTAAAGATTCAATGATTATTTTTCCTTTTATAGAAAAACCCAAAAAGAGAAATCTCAATCTTATTAAAGCCCACTCAATTTATAATTTTGAAATAAATGCTTTGATCAAAGGAAAACAAACCTAGCTTTTCCATTTGAAACAAGATATGGGTTTGAAAAGAATCCAAAATCAAATGCAAAATGACTTTGTCCAAAGAAAAATCTCTGATTTGCAAACGAAGATTGAAAATGAAGTTTGTTCTGATCTTCCTAATGCTTTTTGGAGACAAAAACAACATATGGTAGACTTACCATATGAAAAAAAAATTTCTGATAAACAAATCTCATCCAAATGAATGAAACCCTAGAAAGCCGTGGCAGAATAGAAATAAAAGATTTAGAGCAAAAAGGTTTGATTACCAAATCTAGATCCCCCTGGTCATGTGCAGCTTTCTATGTCAACAAGAATAATGAGATAGAAAGAGGAACACCTAGGTTGGTGATTAATTACAAACCTTTAAATAAAGCCCTAAAGTGGATCAGATACCCAATTCCAAACAAAAAATATCTTCTTCAAAAGCTTCATTCTGCTTTTATTTTTTCAAAGTTTGATATGAAATTAGGATTTTGGCAAATCCAGATTCATCCAAAAGACAGGTACAAAACTGCTTTTACAGTTCCATTTGGCCAGTACGAATGGAATGTAATGCCCTTCGGATTAAAAAATGCTCCTTCTGAATTTTAAAAAATCATGAATGACATTTTCAATCCTTATTCAAAGTTTTGCATTGTCTACATTGATGATGTATTGATATTTTCAAATTCTCTAGAGCAACATTTCAAACACTTGGAGACATTTTTTTATGTTGTTAAGAAAAATGGTTTAGTGGTTTCAAAATTCAAGATATCTTTATTTCAAACAAAAATTAGATTTCTTGGACACTATATCTCCCGGGGAACTATCACCCCAATTGAAAGGTCTCTAGCATTTACTTCAAAGTTTTCAGACAAAATTTTAGAAAAAACACAATTACAAATATTCCTTGGTAGTTTAAATTATGTAATGGATTTTTATCCAAACTTGAACTGTATTGCAAAGCCCCTTCATGATAGGTTAAAGAAAAACCCCCCTGTATGGACCGATGAGCACACAAAGACTGTCCAAAGCATAAAAAAGCAAGTTTCTGAAATACCATGTTTACACCTAGCTGATCCATCTGCATTCAAAATTGTTGAAACTGATGCATCAAATCTAGGATATGGTGGGATTCTTAAGCAAGTCCAAAACAACAAAGAATGTATTGTCCAGTTTACTTCTGCACACTGGAATGATACACAAAAAAATTATTCAACTATCTAAAAAGAAATTCTTTCGATAGTTTTGTGCATTTCAAAATTTCAAAGCGATCTTTTAAACCAAAAATTTCTTTTAAGGATTGATTGTAAATCTGCTAAAGAAGTTTTACAAAAAGATGTTCAAAACATAGCTTCAAAATAAATTTTTGCCAGATGGCAAGCCATTCTTTCTGTTTTTGACTTTGAAATCGAATACATAAGAGGAGATTCGAATTCAATTCCAGACTTTCTAACTAGAGAGTTTCTTCAAAAACATGAGTGAAAATGCCAAGAAAATCAAAAGCAAAAAAAGAAAAATCGACAGCAAGTTCAAAGCCTGTCCAAAGTCCAAAGAAGGAAATTTTTCCTTCTTCTTCAAAGCCCATCAGAACCTGGACCGAAATCATCCAGGAAGAAATTGACCAAAGCAAGGTCGATCCGGCCCAACAACAGTTACAAATTCAGGAATGGTTTGCACAACAAGATCCTGAATTCCTGAAAAGGGTCGAAGAATATTCAAAGCAGTTGATACAACTTCAACCCGAAGCATCTCCAAAGTCATCCTCCTCTTCCAACAAGGGTAAAGGTATACTTTCTATCCCTTTTTCAAAACCTGAGATAGAAATTTTTTCTCAAAACCTATCTCAGAGCTCTAAAAGTATTTTAAAGCCCAACTCTCAACAAATAATTTTGTCACAAACAAAACTTTTTAAATCCAACGAATATATAGAAAAGCAAAATTATTAAAATATTTTGACTATTGAGGAAGGATTCTGTACAGAAAGCCCCTCAAAACTCATTTCAAAGATTTTCCCTCCAGGATGGTATTTCAAGCCCTGGAATATTTCAAAGCCTCAATTCTACTACCAGTCTATCCTTGAGGTAACTGGTTTTGCAAAGTTTAAACACTTCAAAAAATACAAAGACCATAAAGACCCTGCATATTCCACATGCACCATACAAAGAATCCTTCACCCTACAGATTGGGGAATGGATTTACACTCTTCAAGATCTTTCCCAACTTCCCTCCAAAGAACCTACCCATCAAGCCTAAACACTTCCTTCAACTATTGGGATTACCAACAAGCTTGGTTTAATACCTTTCTTCTTCAAAACGAAGGAAAAAGCCATTCTTGACTTTTCTACTTCGATACAAGCTCAATCCAAACTTCAAAGATCCCCTATTGGTTTAAACAATGGTGGAATTTTTATGGCAATGTTCCTGAGACCATAATTCCAGAAGTTCTACCTCTGTTTAACCTTTTCAAAGCCCACTACAAACCAAACAAAATAGAAAGACGTTTTCCCCCGTTATTTCTATTTTGTTCAAACTTTTTTCTCCCTTGTGTATGTGTTTGGTATTTCCATTTCAATCAAGTAGCAGATGGAGAAATCATCCTTACCCGAAGGTTCAAAGTCAAATGGTGGGATAAATTTAACCACCAAGAAAAATTATCACTAAAGTTGGTACAAAGTTTCCTTTCAAAAAATAGCTTCTTGTCACCTTCGAAAGAACAAACCACTTTCTTGGCACAGAAGTCCTTCATAATTCCAAAGCTAACAGTGACTCGGTGTAAGAGGATTTCTTATGATTGATCAAACAATTGTCGGAAACCGCCTCTTCCAAAGGAAAATCAAAAGCCTCATCTTCCTCTTCCAGCACCAGCTCGGCAGTAATAGACCTAGATGGTGACTCAAACGAAGATGACTGTTTTAGGATTTTCAAGCCCATTAAATGACACCTATGTAAAGCCCTTGGGTTGAAAACTAGAAATAGCAGCCCAAAATATTTATGTAATGGGCCAAAAGCCCAAAATAAAATTAAAAAAAAAAAGAAGAAGAAAGAAGACAAAAGAAAAGCAAAAGATTCTTTTTCAAAGCATGGCCGACAACTTCCACAAAAGGAGTGAAGCATCTTACTCCATTATCACAAGACTACAAGAAGAAGTGGAGCCCCCCTTTATTCCACTAAGTAGAGCATCCAAAGCTTCAAGAAGAGCATCCAAAGCTTCAAGACCTCTATAAATAGAGGAGTTTCCCTTAGAAGAGAGCAGACTGAAAAATACAAAGAACCTCTTGTATTCTTCAAGTCACACAAAGAAAAAATATAGTGAGAAAAGAGAGAGTATAGTGTGAGAGTTATATTGAGAAGAAACATTTTCCTCTTATATTCAATTTCTCCTCTTGTAAGTTATATTTCTCTAGTTTAAAGCTTTCATTTTAAAGCTTTTTCCAAAGTTTGTATATTTGTTCAAAGTTTATCAATAAATTTTTATCTTCTTATCTACAATTTTTAAGATTTAACAAGCGTATGCTCTATGCTTGCCTCGTCTGAGGATCCTGCACACCAGAAACTTGTTGATCTATTTCTGGTATATTTCTCTATCTTGTTATCAGAGCCATTTGGATTTCGGGAAAGAAACATCATCTGCATAAAGAAGATTTTAAACTCATTTTAATCTGCATTATATCACTGATAAACAAGCACTGATAAGTAAGTCCCGTCAGGTGTAAGGGCAATAAAACTGGTGGCTTGGTTCATGTTTGTTTAGAAAGTTATTTTGGTTTATTTTAAAATGAATTTAGAACCATTTTTCTGTAGATCTTCTTCTTTCTCAAACTCTTCTACCTCTGAATCTTCAAGGTACAAAGATTTAGTAAATAGTAAAGAAATCACTATTGAAGATTTTACAAAGCATATTGATGATTAGGAAATACCCAAAGTTCAAAAGAAACAAATTTATGAGTATTCAAAGTTTTCTCTCTTCAAAACTGAAGAAAGAGATATTCAGATTTCAAAGCCTTTTGAAGAAATTTATCTTTTAAATCCAAAGACCCTCCATAAGCATAAAGAAAAAGATTATAAGTATATCCATATAGGCCTTGTTCAGGTAGGAAGCCCCTTATCAGAGAAGGTTTAGATACTTCCATCTTAGTAGTCCTTAGAGATGCTAGGTTTACAAATTTTTATGATTTTTTATTAGGTACTGTCGAGTCGAGCATCAATAAAGGACCAATTTCTTTCAATTGTTTTCCAAACATCATAATTTCATTAAATGATAAAAATGTTTTAAAGAACATTGTTCTGCAAATAAAGACACATAATTACAAAATGCTTGAAGGATCTATTCCGATAGCATTGATTTTTAAAATACATTATAAAGCCATGATTTCTGCTTTTGGTTCAAAACACAAGCTCCATTCACCAAAAGGAGAAACCTTATTCCTACAAACAGATCTCTTCAAATCCAATGCAACAATTCCAAAAACCATTCAATGGAAAGACATCACTCTTCCAGAAGAATGGATCCTTGAAGGTGCAACTCAACCTGAATCACCAAAGTAAACAGAACCAAATACAAATCTCAAAAATATAACCCAATTTCCAGATGGAAAAGTAAAGCTCACGTTCAACAGAAAATCAACCTCTTCTAGATTTTCTGATGATGATTCTTCAACATCGACCATAGATATTGGAAGGGTATCAAAAATTCCTTCTATTATCTATGCTCCTTACAAAGAACCAACTCCATCTCAAACACAACCCAGATTTTCAACATCTGATATACCAAGCTCAAACAATATACTACAGAATGTTGATTACCAAAGCAATATCCCCAGACCAATCTACAATGAACCAAAGAAAGAAGATGAGGATATAGAGATCGTCTCTACCCCCTCTTCACCATATCCATCTGCTATATATATATAAATTATTGTCATAATAAATAAGAGTATTACAGTGTTAGAATTCGAATCCGGAAGCACCTATACGAAGCTTTTAGTTGTGGGGAGTCCGAAAATGCAAAAGCTTTGGCCGGAAACTCGCCGGAAGCCACTGGATTGAGGCCGGAAAGGCGCTGCTTCGGTGAGGCTTCACCGAGGCTTCAAGTGATGAAAAACAGCAGGGGAAGCTCGGCTTAGGGGTTTTCGATGATGAGGAGCTTGTTTCCGGCATTGGCTTTGCGAGGGGAGGGCGGTAGGTGGCTAGTTCGAAGGCGGTAGCTCCCTCTCTTCCGTGTTGACATCGGTAGCGATGAGGAAGGGAGGAAAAAGAGAACGACGCGGTGAGAGAGGGGAAGGAAGGAGGAGACAGTGGCAGCAACAGAAAGTGGGAGGTGGCAGCAGCTTGAAGGCGACGAGGGAGAAAGTAAGAAGAAGGAGAAGAGAAGAGAAAGGGGGGGGGGGAAGGGGGGGGAAACAGAAGAAATTCTTAAGAAAAAATTCTTTTCTTCTTCTTTTTTATTTTATTTATATATAATAATATAATATAATATTATTTATTTATTATACTAAGGTATTACAGTGTCATACCAAATCTATCTAAAAAGGTACGAATAAATCTTTTACGTTATATTCTCTGTTTCATATTAACTATTATTTTTAGCACTTCACTTAAATTAAAAAATATTTAATAAGTTTAATTATATATAAAAATTAATTATATTATATTAAATTATTTATTATAAATATTATAAAATTTGTTATATCTATTCTAATATAGAAATATAATTAAAAAATTTGATATTCTATAGATAAATAAAAAAATTTATTCTAAAAACTAAATAATATAAAATGAGGGAGTAGTCTATATCTCATATGGCAATTGATTGGATGGGACCAAGTGAAATCATGTATTCGTTCTTCAAGCTTTCTGCTCATCGGTGTCTCTAGTAGCACTCAGAAACATATCGCTAGTATCTTTTAGGTAGGCCCTGTTTGGTGGATTAATGAATGCCACTAGTAGTGGATAGTTGATAATTTAGTCATTCGTAGCTTATAAGTTAAATTATGTTTTAAATTTTATTAATAATTACTATTAATATATATTAAATAATTATTGTAAATATAATTTATTTTTAGATATTTTATTATATATTTTTTAATTATATTCATTAATAAAAATAGCTTATAATAAATAAGAATATTATAATTCATTTTATTTAGTTTAATTGTATTTATTATTAAAATATTTAGTAAAAATATTTTAAAATAGTAATTAAGATTTAAATTTTATTAATAAACTACAAATATTATAATTATTTTAAACATTAAGTATAATTTTAAATAATAATTATTTAATATAAATTATAAAATTAATTATATAAAATTAATATAAAATAAATATTATTAATAAAAAAATAATATTGTTCTCAAATTAATTATTGACTTATTAAAAAGCTTTTGATTAATTGAGACTGAATCAACTAACTTTTAAATTCTACTAAATAAATGTAATATAGTTGTTGAATTATACTAAATTTTTAAATTAAACACCTGCTTAACAAGTCATGTATTAGCAAAAAGCTTTTCTTGAAAATAAAAAATAAAATAGCATTTTGTTAAGGAAATCTGAATTAGCTAATGTATTTGAAATTATTATTAGATCTAAAAGAATTAGATTTAAATTTATTTTTTATTTAATAATATTATTTTTTAATTTCATTAATTGCTTTCGTTAAATTTTTTTTTCTTGAAAAGCATTAAAATAAGAGATATTCACTCAACATGAATAACTATTGTTTATTTAAAAATTAAAGAAATTGAATAAATGTAGAGAATTCAACAAATAAACCCTAACTCTAGTTTAGAAAATTTAGTTTATTGGTAAAGAAAATTAAACAAACTAAAATTACAGAATAAACATGGCAAAAAATATAGAAACGAATAAAAGAAAGAAAAAGAGGTTAGGGAACAAAAATTCTAAAGCTGATTTCTTCTCGCGGTAAACTTCTTTGCTTCTTCCTATTTTCCTTTCTCCTCTTTATGATTTTATATGCAAAAATTATCAGTTTTAGTATTTTTGTATACTAATAAGTGGGTAGGGAAATTTTTATCCTTTTGCTGTGAAAACAGTAAGGGTGAAATGACAATTTTCTCTTTATTTTTCAATAAATAATATCATTGTTCGGCAAGATTTTAATGATAAGGTCCACATAATTTAGTGCATGGTCCGATCCTGCATTATCTCATCTGTTCTAATTAATTGGGCCGACCCCTTACCTCTTATCCTTTTATAGTCACAGCCACAGCAATAATAACCAGGACTTGATTCTTTTTCTCTCAATATTATTTTATTTTATGTATTTTATTAAATCATATCTAATATTGATAAATATATTATCTTTTGAGATGGTGCGGTCCATAATAATTATGATATGTAAATTTGATAAATATATTATCTTTTGAGGTGGTACAATCTAGAATAATATGATATATGAATTAATTAAAAATATTTTATTTGAAATGCTATATCAATAAAAATGGATCGAAAAAGTTAAAAATATCATAACTAAAATATAAATATAAATATTTCTATACAAAAAAATTAAAATATCAATATTAATTAACTAAAATCTAAAATTTAGTCCTTAACAAATAACGCATAAATTTATCGAGCATATTAGCCATATTATGAAGGAGTTAATAAATGTCCTAAAAATATTTCTAGTGGTGCTTTTTATTTTAAAAATAGAATTTCTATAATAAAGATCATTTTAAGAAATATTCACTAATAAAAAGTAAAATATTTTATTTAAGTTCGGTAGATTTTTTATATTCTGTTTTATATTATGCTTTTTATTCCATAAGCATTAATAATTTTAATTTCTCTTTCTTTCTTTTTAAAAATTTTTACCAATAGAAAAATAAGAATTTTAAATCAATTAAATTATATGCATTGAAATTTGTAATACATTTATTAAATATAGAATAAAGAGACTCTATATGTAGAGAGCCAAATTATGAAGAAAATTAAATGAGCTTCATTTCATTCATTTATCATCAAAATACATAAGTAATAGTAGTTATAAAAACTAATGGGTTTCTAAAATACACCCCACCACCTATCCAAAGTACATCTTCAAATTAAGCAAATAAAAGTACATCTTCTAAATTAGAATCCCAACCACAGCATAAAAACTAAGCTTATATAGGTGCCTACTGCGCTTCATACTCCCTTTTTCTTCTTTCATTTTCTTCAGCTTTGAATTTAGCAAACTAACTCCATTTTTATGCACATTCAGCAGCTCACTTGTAATGTCAGATTCACCAGTGTCCATTCTTAACTTAACTCTCGCAACGTCACCAATGTCCTCTTATTAACCCATATGTAGTGTTAGTTAAAAAAAATGACAGCTGAAGAACCTGTACAAGAACAAACCTTCATTACAACAAAAAATATATCAATGTAAACTAAGGAAAACACTCTTATACTTACTATAAATTAGTATCTCCAAAACTTACGACTGAGTTTCCTTTCAGTTCGAGAGACGAACATTTTTGCAGGCATTCCACATGCACAGATAGAATTCTCAACTCCAAAAATATATTTCTCCGAGTTAAGCACACTTTTAGCTGTTTTCTTGCTATAAAATTTTAATTTGTTTCATTTTGGTGCCCCTCGTATTATTTCTGTTACTTCCGCCAGTACCAATGAGGATTCCGACAGTTATTTAATGATGTAGCTGCCAGATTTACAAAAGACTACAGATCTGTTGCAACATGTGTTGCTGACTCCTTTATTTTATCCTAGTCAGCAAATAAATAACCCTAAAATATTGGAGAATTATGGCATTATACCTTGAGCTAACCATTTTGTCTCCATTATACCCAAGAGTAACTGCTTTACCTTAGAAATCAACGAAAAATGTTATACTTCCATCTTCATTGTCAACACTCTTTGAGCTTCCACTTCATAGTTTCCTTACACAACTGTAGCTGCACATTGCGAGATTGGGGAGCAATGTCACTTGACTGGCGAGTAAGAGCGAAACGCGAAGACACACTAGATTACTATAAGTACATGCACCTGTATTTATCATATGGTTATTGAAAGAACTGAAGTTCTTTTCATGTTAAATTCGTATCTTTGTATGCGTATTGCATGCTGTATTATTTTGGAAGTTAATAATACAAGGGGCTAGGGTTTTCTCATTACTTGCTATTGGGAAGAAATCCTTTTTATCGATTGAATGTTGATGATGTTTATTAATACTGCTTCTGTTAAAGTAATTAATGTATGTTTAATTAATTTAATGTAATTGTATTTTACAGTGCCTAATTCCGAGTACTTTAGTTTGTATTGGCATGATTATGGAGTTGATGGTAGAGGTCAACCTAAGCTATGGAATGTGGGAGCTGTTGATTCTTGTAGTTGAGATAATATGTCTAGGTTAGAAATAGATTCATTGGCTAGAAAGCTAGGAATGACACCTAAAAAAAAAATTATTATGTGGAAGCATCCGAAGAAGAGTATGAATGTTGGATTGAGAAGTCTTGAAACTGATAGTGATGCTTCAGAAATGGCAATGTCTGTGGAGGATTGTAAAATGAAGCATATTTTTAGTAGGGATAAGTTTGAAGGAATAGAAGAAGTTGAGAAAGAAGTTGGAAAACCATATTCTAGTGAAGAGGTTGTAAGAAATATGTCTGAGATGGAAGGAGAGGAACCACAAAATGAACAAAATATTGATGATGACAGCTGTGAGAGTAATGAGCATAGTGATGCAGATTGAGAGGACAATGAGTTTGTGAACTCCGATTATGACCTCAGGGATGAAAATGTTAATGATGATGCCATGTTTGATAAGTTTGTTGATAAGGAGCTTGAGAGGGACAAACCATCTGGATCTGGTAGTGCTAGGCAACCTGCTGAGAAGTTGTGTGAAGATTCAGATGCGACATTATATGCTCCATCAGATGAGCTGCTGTGATGCTTTTCAACTGAAGACAATGATGCAGATTCAAGAAAGCACAGATGGCTTGAGTTTAATGAGGAGACTGATATGACGAACCCCAGCTTCAAGATTGGAATGCTATTCAATTACTTCAAACAGTTCAAGAATGCAGTTAAGAGCTCATCAATCAAAACTAGGAACCAGGTAATATTTGGACTAAATACATGGCAGAAATGCAAGCTAAGTGCAAGAAAAGATGCCAGTTCTTCATTTCGGCTTACTTGATGAATACAAACAAACAAACAGTGCAGATCAAGTCAGCTTGTTTGACTCACGACTATTCAAGAGAGGTATATAATAAGCATGTTAATGCCAAATGGGTAGTTGACTATTATGTTGAAAGGTTCAGAGCTGATCCCACTTGGGCAATTCAAGGGATTATACAAGTTGTGAAAGAAGACTGTGGTATTGATGTGTTCAAAGTTAAAGCATTGAGAGCAAGAATTGCTGCTTTAAAATTTATCAATGGTGATGAGACATAACAACTATCTAGACTTCATGATTACAAGCTAGAACTGTTGAGAAATAATCCAGGAAGCACTATGATTTTTGGAGTTACTGACTAAAGATTTGGAGATATCAAATAGTTATTATTGGGTGTTCATGACTGACAAGCAAAAGGTAAATAGTCTTCACATTTTCCTTTTCTAGTCCTTATATATATATGGTATTAATTATGTGTTGTGATTTGGAATAAGGTCTTATTCCTGCCATTGAAGAACTATTCCCTAATTCTAAACATAGATTTTGTGTTAGACATGTGCATAATAATTTTAAAAAGAAATTTAATAGTCTAGGACTAAAAGAACTTATGTGGGATGTTGCTAGGGCAAGTTATGTCTAGTTATTTGAAAAGATAATGGACAAGTTTGCATCAAAATCAAAACAAGGACACTACATGAATAGCATACCCTGTCATCATTGGTCTAAATCTCATTTTAGGATTGATGCTAAGTGTGACATGTTGTTAAACAACTTATGTGAGTGTTTTAACAATTTTATCTTAGATACTAGAACTAAGGATGTGATAGCTATGAATGAGGTTATAAGAACAAAATTAATGAAGAGGATACATAAGAAAAGGGATGATATGAAAAGAGTGGCCTCTGCTTACTGCTTTAAGATCTTGAAAAAAAATAGAAAAGGTAAGAGAATTTTGCTGGATGTTTAGAACATAGTAGTTTAGGGGTGAGAGGTTTCAAGTGGTTGGGCCAGGGGGACAATTTGTAGTTGACAAACAGGAAATGAGATGCACATGTAGGAGGTGGTATCTAACTGGTATACATTGTTGTCATGCTGTATGTGCAATTTGATATAATAATGAAAATCCTGAATTTTATACACATGACTATTACAAGGTCGAAACATACCTAAAATGCTATAGCCATTTTCTTGACCCAACTACCAGTAAAGAATTTTGACCCAAGGCAACTGTCCCATCAGTTCTACCCTCCAAACCAATCAAAAATAGAAAAGGCAGGCCTGCTACAAAGAGAAGGTTAGAGGAAGAAGAGATGGAAGCTCTAACAAAAAATGGAAAGATCACCAAGAAGGGCTCTGTGATGACATGCATAATTTGTGGTGTTAAAGGCCAAAACAAGAGGTTTCATGGTGATGGTGCTTCTACAAGGCAATAACAGAGGAGGGAAAAACTGTATATAAGTATTCAATTCTTCTTATTTACTTCTGCCTGCAATAAATGTCATATAAACTAATGTGAAAATTTTATACTATGTGATGAGGAAGACAAAAAAAATAGCAAAAGAAAAAGGAATTCAATGGTGAAAGTAGTGCACAGAATGTAAGCTACTAATATACTGCATGTAAATATTTTTGTTCTGGTTTACCAACCTTATGAGTTGTACTTACAGGTGCAAAGTGCTGCTGCCACTTGTTTTGATACACATGAAGATCATCATGAAGCTTCAAATGTGTTTGAAACACATGAAGATGATCACCCAGCTTCAAATGTGTTTGATATTGACAAACTTGAACATGAAGATGACCATGGAGTTCCTACAGGCACCGCTTCAAAATTTGATAATCTGTCACCATTAATACCATTATCTCAGGTAAGTAATCATTCACCTATAATATTTAGTTCAGTAATGTAAAATAGCGTTATGCTAACTTGAGATTTTATTATACAGTTATTTAATATAACACCATCAGCAATACAAGCAAGAACAGCTGTAGTTAAGCTTGGCATACCATCTTATTTAGTTGATTTTCAGGATTATGCTTCACAACGGAAATCACATTTACAGTCTATCACATCACCTTTAATAACTACCACCAAAAAGACTAAGAGCATTACTGATATGTTGAGTGAGCTACCACCAGATATGGGCATTGAAAGACTTTCACAGACAAAGAAAAGATGAAGTGCAAAAAAGCCAGCAATTGAATGTAAGGGAAAAAAAATACTTTTAAACCCCCAAAGTTGTTGAGAAAAGAGGTTGAGACTGAAGGAAGTGCTGCAATAAGTAAGAAAGGAGTTGGCACAACAACAAAGCTTCAATACAAAGGAAAAAAAAAAAGATTGATGGAAGTGTTTCAACAAAGAAGAGAGCTTAGGTGCCTCCAGAAAATACAGAGAACAAAGGAATTAGGAATGAAAAGAAGACTTAGATGAAGAAGACCTAACAAACAATTATTTTTTTATTTTTGAAACCCTAATTAATAATGTTTGTTATGGTTGTTGTCTTGTTAATATATGTGTGGACCTAACATGTGGTCCTTTGACAGATTTTTTTGTAATAGCTTTTGACAGCCTTGGGTGTAGGGTTCGTGTCTACAGGAATTCCATATCCATTCACTTTTTGTTCAAATAATTTATTATTTAAAGTAATCAACAGCCTCAGTTATTTAAATGACAATATGTTATTACTTATTTTTTAAATTGTCACTCAACTTGTATGTTTCCTAGCTTGCTTTATATAACAATTTGCTGTGCTTATTTATCATAACACAGGAAAAACCAAATGAAAGGAATCTATGAAGAAAATTAAATGAGCTTCATTTCATTCATTTATCATCAAAATACATAAGTAATAGTAGTTATAAAAACTAATGGGTTTCTAAAATACACCCCACCACCTATCCAAAGTACATCTTCAAATTAAGTAAATAAAAGTACATCTTCTAAATTAGAATCCCAACCACAGCATAAAAACTAAGCTTATATAGGTGCCTACTGCGCTTCATACTCCCTTTTTCTTCTTTCATTTTCTTCAGCTTTGAATTTAGCAAACTAACTCCATTTTTATGCACATTCAGCAGCTCACTTGTAATGTCAGATTCACCAGTGTCCATTCTTAACTTAACTCTCGCAACGTCACCAATGTCCTCTCATTCACCAGTGTTAGTTAAGAAAATGACAGCTGAAGAACCTGTACAAGAACAAACCTTCATTACAACAAAAAATATATCAATGTAAACTAAGGAAAACACTCTTATACTTACTATAAATTAGTATCTCCAAAACTTACGACTGAGTTTCCTTTCAGTTCGAGAGATGAACATTTTTGCAGGCATTCCACATGCACAGATAGAATTCTCAACTCCAAAAATATATTTCTCCGAGTTAAGCACACTTTTAGCTGTTTTCTTGCTCCATTTTTTGTGAAAAGATAAAGAACACTGAATCTTCATAATTGATTATGAGAGAAAGGAAAACATGGAGTAATTGGGAATACTAAGAATTAGGATTTGAAATTAAATATTTTTCTGATTTAGGGTTATTTATTTGGGGATGGGAGGTTATTTATTTACTGACTAGGATAAAATAAAAGAGTCAGCAACATATGTGGCAACACATCCCGGCAGCCACATCATTAAATAATTGCTGTAATCCTCATTGATACTGGCGGAAGTAACAAAAATAATATGAGGGGTACCAAAATGAAACAAATTGAAGATTTGGTATTAAATATATATAAGTGGCTAAAGTTTGATACCGGCAGAGCATTTTAACCTAGATGTTCTAAATATCTTCCTAAACAAGAAAACCCTATACATAATATCTAAATTACTTGATATAAGGACTTAAAAGTAATAAATTTATAAATTTAAGAATTGAATTATAATTACTGAACTTTAAGGAAGAAAAATGAGGGAAGCATTTAGATGGCAGATGACTTCTTCTTCTTCTTCTCCTTTCTGTCATTATTGGTAGCCGCTAAATGAGGAAAAGAGAGAGGCCGAGAGCTTGGCTGGAGGAAGAACTGGTGCCGGCGAATCTTCTAGTGGGCGATGACTACTACTAGCAGTTGACTCCTATCTTTATAGGAAACTTTTTTTATGGTGGCATTGTGGTCTATATTGCTAAACATAACAAGTGGCAATGGAGGGAGAGAATCAGAGGCTGATTGTTTTTTCTCGATTTCCATCTCAATTGGGAAATGGATGATCCGACCACATCAACACACACCACTCTTCACAAGCTTTCTAGCAAACTCAGCCCTACGAAGATCAGACTCCACTAAAAGTCTGACATCCGGAAATGATTAATGACTCAACTATCAACGGGTGACTCCAACTAAAAATCAGGCATCATAACTAGATGAAGAAACTATATACTTATTTAATGATCATATGGTCACATCGTTGGTATTAAATAGGATTTACGTCTTTGGCTACTACATAGTTTTTGAAACATAGAGTTGTGCTAATCCTCATTGTACCAACTGAGCAAGAAAGAAAGTAATTAGATTTACAAAAAGCAACAGAAAAGAAAATGTCTCCTTACCTTTTGTTGAAGTAGAACGAAAGTGTATATTTCAAAAAAATAAATAGAAAGAAAGTATACTTTATCTTCTCGTATGTCTTGTCATCATTATTGGGTTCCGAAAATTCAATTTCAAAAGGAGAAATCTTGTACTACGAATTTAGTTTTGTTACACTAAAATAATTAGCCCATATTTAACGAAACTAAACATCATGTGCTGCCTTCAATGGAATAATAGTCAATATCCCATTGTGGGTATAATAGGATCATCAGGCTGCAGGAAATTCGTTGTATGGATTGCCCAGTGCAGCAACATTGCCAGGCCTCGACAGAACAACCTACACGTTATACAATGAAATAAATTAAGAGAGCGCAGTAACAGAGCTTTAAAACTGAAACTGTGGCTCAAGGCTTGAAGTACCTGATAGTTTCCAAGTGTGAGTGTCTTGAACCCAGCTGCACAATAATCAAAATAATACTCCCATGTTCTGATGAACTTTTCATTGAATCCCAGAGCCGTAATTTTGCTGCCAAGAAATTAACGCACAGGCATTGATTTAAAAGGAAAAGAGAAAAATAAACTAAGGCTGTTAAAGTCTCAAAAAAGTATTTACCTCTTGCTCTCCAAGAAATTCTTTCTCCACAGTCTGAGTGTTTGATAGTAATGCATTCCAATATTCTCTACATGCTCCACACTTTCGATCCAAGAAAGAATAGTAAATTTAATTTATAGATTAAGAAAAATGGAATAATTCATCAATAAATCAAATTGAGCTGAAACTGAAATTTGTCATACCAGAGTCTTGTTGAAGCAGCCATGGCTATTGTTATTCTTGTTAATGATGGCACACATGTACCTGGGAATATATACTCCTTGATAACGTCTGAACTTCGCCTGTACTCCTCGTACCGTTCTTCTGGTATTGATGTGAACTGATGGCACTCTTAAACATTAAACTGACATAGAGAAAGGAATTCTTTTGTTTCTTCTCATTTTCTAATTAGTTGTTACCTGTAGAACAATAAGACCATCATCTGCTAATACTGATTCACAGCAGCCAAAATACTCCTCCATGTATTCATGTCCAACAGCTTCTAGCATTTCACTGAACAAGACCAGTAAAAGTCATGTAATTTGTTCAGCATTCTCTACTCGGATGCCAATTTTGGAAAGGGACAAGCTTACCATGATATGATTCTGTCACATTTGTAGGTATCAGGCAATTGGCGATAGTCACAAAGTTGAAATCTGATATTTTCCTGATATCATCATTGGCTAAGGTTAAAACCCATGACTTTTGGCGATTTTTCTAATACCATGATATGCTCTAATGCAAGATGTTCTTAAGTGCAATTTGGACAGACCTTGTTACGCTTAAATCTCAAAGGAGCTAAGGAATAAATGCATTTAGGAAAGTTGCAATTATTCTTTGAGTTCATACCTGGAGACCAGCTTGCTTCACTCTTTCTTCTGCAAATTTTAGTTGCTCCTCCGATAGAGTGATACCAGTATATTTACATCCAGTTCGTTTGACAACCTCGATAGCTAATGTTCCCCAACCACAACCAATCTCAAGAACTTCATGTTCCTTATTGATTCTTGCCTGGATTGATTAAAAAAAAATGAACATACGAATTGAATAGTGCATGTCAGTAATTGTAACTTTTCCAAAATGGTCAAGCAACAGGATCACTCACTTTTTCAATCAGAAGTGAAATTTTTCTCATCTGTGCAGATTTCAAGTCTTCATCTTCCGTCTTTAAAGTAGCTCGGAAAAAAAAAAGAAGAATATATCACAAGTTGAAATCATGCACTGTGTAAAATTATCAGAATTCACAAGGTTGACTTCTGACCTTAAATACTGCACAGGAATATGTCATTGTTTCATCCAAGAACATAGAAAACATCTCATTACTCTACAGATACAAAACAAGACAAGGAACATAAGCTTTTCATCAGAATTTCTGAAACTAAAATGGAGTACCGCTTTCATGAAGACATGCACATATGCACTTGCTTTATAAAATTGTTGTTTCATTGTACATACATTTTCATCTGACTCAGTGACTCATCAACTTCCTTTCATAATCCTTTCCAGACATTCAAACATCAAAACAGATGGATGGAGGAGAAAGTTATCATTAATACGATCGTACCAGGTCATAATGACGAGAGATATTCCTGCGGGCCTGAGTAAGAGAATTTTTCCTTGAAACATGCCGAAAGAAAAATTTTGCAGATGCAATACTAGCTGTGAGAAACATTGGTGTCCACCAACCCCTACACCAACAGATAGAGAAAACTCCATTCCAAATTACTAATTCGGGAAACATTGGCTAGTACTATTATATTACCAGAGTCAGTTATCGGGGCATACTTTTTCTTGTTGCGTTCTGATACAGATATATTAGCATCTCTATTGGCAATGAGAACCTGCGATTGAAATTATATGTGGAAGACAGTTCACTGAAAGTTCAAACAAAAAAAGATACACTTCAACGCAGGACCATGATCAATTGGCTCACCATGAAAAGGTTTAGAAGACCTTCATCTTTGTCGGGAAATGAAATATCACCACTGATATATGCATTTGCTAGGCCTAAATCAGCCTGTGTCATTATCTGTGACAGTTTTTATTGCCTGTCAGTGATGGTAATTTTTTGCATATGCTACATTTGATTTACAACCAGATGCTTCGAGTTCAAAGTTTTGCATATTAACGATAATGACACCATGTCTCATCAAGGTCATGTGAATCCTATAAAATGAGATAAGAAAAGCACATACCTTCCAATAAAACTGGGGATTGTGAACTTTCAGAATAGATTTAGGGAAATACTTTTTAACAGTACCCTGAAAGGTAAAAATTGTGCCTCCTTCCTCCAATAAGCTGTCATACCACAATTTACATCCATCAATTTCTCCATGTAATGTTAAATTTAGGTCAATAGCATGGCATGGGAAAAGATCAGGTAAGTAGACTGTATGAATGAAGTTAAATAGTATGGTGAAGTGCGATTGAGTTTAGTAACAGCTAGCAAGGTGCAACCCAAAATCTGGTAGTAATTGCAGCATAGGAAAGAAATTTATAGAGGCACATAGAAAATAAGTTATTTTTTGCAACATTTACTTTAAAAGCCCAAGAAAACACATTCTTAATAACATGTGTAATGCAAATTCAGCGGCGCCTATAGCTGACAAGTTAAAAGATGTGTGAGGGCTAAGGCTTATATTAGATATACGAACTTACAAGAAGACAGAAATAGAAGTAACTGTGAATAATGTATAAAAAACATTACCTTAGGAAGCTTGCTAAATTGCAGCAACATGGAAAATTATGTAGATCAAAGTTGAAGGGATTCGTAGTACCATAGAAATGAAATAAAGAATTCTCAAGACAGTGAGAGACAACATGGCAGTTTTGTAATTCAACAGTCTATTCTGTTTTAGAATGCAAAAACCAGCCAAGTGATATGAGAAAGGATATGATTATCTTCATAGGTGAACTCACATTAAACAGCCAGTAGAGATATATTTTCCAAGAAATCTAGTGACAAAGAGGCGCGCCCCAGTTTCTAACAGAGAAGGTACCATCTGTTTTGGATTGCTCAGAATAGCACACCTTTTTTCAAGCAAACTATGGCCAGCAACCATGCCAGACTGCAAGAAAAAAACCACCTCAATTCTGAGTTACAGAACGCCCATGAATTCTTAAAATGAAAAGAGGAAACAGCAAAGGCTATATTAGTTTTATTTTCAGCTTTCGAGTTCCAAAAATAAGAATAAATAAATAAAAATTTCCAATACATTTTCCTGAGAACATGTTTTGTTAAGGATATAGTTTTCAGGTGGAGCAAATACATGTTTGGTTCCATTGCATCCTAGAACTAAAGTAATTTCTATACCTTAACAAACTAATCCAACTTGTGATTAAGAAACATGAGGAGACCTTATCAGTACCTTCAGTCCATCCTCATGGAAGCAATAACCTGAAAAGAAATGTGACGTAGAAAACACAATAGATCAATGGTCAAGAAGCTATAATTGGAAATTCAAAATGTTCCTAAAAATCTAAGGTAAATTTTTCATGGAAAATTAACAAGAAAATACACCAGTAACTTACCCTGTTATGCTCCTTTAAACCAAAGTCCTCTCGTTCATTGAATGTGGTCAAATTCAAGTGAAGAGGAGATAAAAATATAAAGAAAAAAACTTTAAACAGAAAAATATTTCATAAATGTATATTTCTATAATCAAATTATATATAACATATTTTATCTCTTACGATAGTTATCACCTCTACCAAACTATTAACATTATAAACTATTTATAATAACATTTATATTACATTTTACTTACAAATTTAATTATTCATATTTATAATACTTAATAATCTAACATTTTATATATTTGAACCTTTAAGATAACTATAAATTTTTTATGTACTTTTACAACAATCGTTAACTCTTGAAATTTCTTGAACTGTGATACGAACCAAATTAGCACAACAAATCATACTCCAATAAGGAGTCTTGATGATGGAAATCCTACTAACTCAAGGAATTTTAATCCAATAAGGAGTCCTGACTCAACTGGGAATCCTAATCCTGGAAGGAGTCCTGATAATATTAGGAGTTCAAGCAACGAAAAGAATTCTAACTCAACTAGGAGTCATAGTTCAATTGAAATTGCAAGTCAATGAGCTTATCCAAAACATTTGGGCTAAGGACACATCAAAGCTTGAAGAATTAGATTTAAGTTCAAAACTCATTAATCTATTTCAATTTATTAGGCTTGAATGAATTTAATTGGGCTTAAAAAGACCAAAGATCCTGAATTAGAGCATATGAAGACTTTGGACCTAACTTGGCTTATGTTATAAGGTCCATCTATATGAATTGTGTAAATTAAGGTTTTATAGCTTATTTTGGGTGGTCACACATGTATTTTAACTTAATTAGGACTTTGTTTAAGTTATCTCTTTTAGTTATGAAGGTTATCTTTATCCTACCTTAGATGTAAATCCTTATTAGATAAGTAAGAGTTGTATTCTTACTAAGACTTTGGATATGTCTTTAAAACATGTCAAATTCATATGCCTTTAGCAGATTATGATTAATTAAAGTTTTTACTTCCTTTCAAGCCAAAATTGCTTGTATTTTGTGTTTTTGTTTGAATGCAAAATTTACTTATCAAAAGTTGACCTATCCTTGTAGCGTACTTAGGATTGGGGTTTAAGGGACTTAGTTTTCCTTATGTTCTAATTCTTGATCATCTTTCTAAGAAATCTATCTTTTAACTTTTCTTAGGGGTTGAATCAAATTAGTTCTTGGGGTTTTCATGTTAATGTGTTGGGGTATGCAATTTAAAAGGGGTTCTCAAGCTTATTCGTGGAGGTTCCATATCAAACTGAAAATAATAAATATTTAAGTTTACTATTTCTAACATATTCTGCAAGAGTTGACAACACACGGGTATATTTCAAATTTGATTCTGAAGTGAGTTCTGGAACCGGCAATAAACTTCATCTCCTCTGAAAAAACATGTTACAAACCTCAAGCACATTAAGCCGGGTAAAATGCCCCGCTAGTACCAAATCTTTGCTCTTGTTTCTATTTGGCACCAAACCTTCAATTTGTTTTATTTTGGTATCCCTTCTATTATTTCTCGTACCTTCGCCAATACCAATGAGGATTCTGGCAGTTAATTGATGATGTGGCTACCGGATTTATAAAAAAACACAGACCACTTGACATATGTTTTACTGACTTCTTTATTTAATCCTAGTCAGCAAATAAATAACCCTAAAATATTTAATACTTACCTTTACCTTTAGCTAAACAATTGAGACAAATTGTTTTACTTCCATTTTGTCTCCATTTTACCCAAGAGTAACGTCTTTCCTTTAGCTTAGATGAAAAACGTTTTACTTCCACCTTTATTGTCAAAACTCTCTGAGCTTCCTCTTCCTAGTTTCTTTACACAACTTTAGCTGCACATTTCTAGATTGGGTAGCAATGTCACTTGACTGGTGAGTAAGGGAGAAACACGAAGACCCACAATAATACTGTATGTAAATGCACCTCAAGTTCTTTTGTGGTAATTGAAAGAATTGAAGTTCTTTTCATCTTAAATTTGCATTTTTGTATGCGTATTGCATGCTACATTGCTCTAAAAGTTAATAATGCATGGGGCTTAGTTTTTCTCATTACTTGCTACTGTAAAGAAATCCCTTTTATGGATTGACTGTTGATGATGTTTATTAATACTACTTTTGTTAAAGTAATTAATGTATATTTAATTAATTTAGGGTAATTTTATTTTGCAGTGCCTAATTCCGAGTACTTTAATTTGTAGTGTCATTATTATGGAGTTGATGGTAAAGGTCAACCTAAGCTATGGGATGTGAGAGTTGTTGACTTTTGCAGTTTAGATCAAATCTCTAGGTTAAAAATTGATTCAATAGCTGGAAGCTAGGAATGAAACCTGAAAAGAAAATTATTATGTGGAAGCATCCTAAGAAGAGTATGAATGATGGATTGAGAAGCCTTGAAACTTATAATGATGCTTTAGAAATGACATTGTTTGTGGAGGATTGTAAAATGATGCATATTTTTAATAGAGATAAGTTTGAAGGAATAGAAGAAGTTGGGGAAGAAATTGGAAACCACATGCTAGTGAAGAGGCTCTCAAAAATATATTTGAGATGGAAGGAGACGAACCACAAAATGAACAAAATATTGATGATGATAACTAGATTTAAAGGACAATGAGTTTGTGGATTCTAATTATGATCTCAGGGATGAAGATATTGATGATGATGTCATGTTTGAGAAGTTTGTTAATAAGGAGCTTGAGAAGGACAGACCATCTGGATTTGGTAGTGCTAGACAACCTGCTGATGAGTTGTATGAAGATTCAAATGTGACAGTATATGCTCCATCAGATGAGCTATTGTCATGCTCTTGAACTGAAGGCAGTGATGTAGATTCGAGGAAGCACAAGTGGTCTATGTTTAATGAGGAGACTGACATATAGCGAATCTCAACTTCAAGATTGGAATACTATTCAGTTTCTTCAAACAATTCAAAGATACAGTTAAGAGCTCATCAATTAAAACTAGAAATCATGTAATATTTGGACCAAAATACAAGGCAGAAATGGAAAGCTAAATGCAAGAAAAGATATCAGTTCTTCATTTGGGCTTACCTGATGAACACAGACAAACAAACAGTGCAGATCAAGTTAGCTTGTTTGACTCACAACTGTTCAAGAGAGGCATACAATAGGTATCTTAATGCCAAATGGATAGCTAACCATTATGTTGAAAGGTTTAGAGCTGATCTCATCTGCGCAATTCAAGGGATCATACAGGCTGTGAAAGAAGACTGTGGTGCTGATATGTCTAGACTTAAAGCATGGAGAGCAAGAAATGCTGCCTTGAGATATATCAATAGTGATGAGACAGAATAATTTTCCAGACTTCATGATTACAAGCTAGAACTGGGAAATAATCCATGAAGCACTATAGTTTTTTATTTAAATAAAGGAATTTTTACCAATATGTATGTGTGCTTTGCTGCATTGAGGGAAGAACTTAAGTGTTGTAGGCCTTTGATATCTCTAGGTGAGTGTTAGCTTAAAGGATTATTTGGAGGACAACTTCTTACAACTATTGCTTTAAATGCAAATGACTGCATCTATCCAGTGGCATGGGTGTGTTATCCAGAAAGAAAACAAGCAATACTGGAAATGGTTTTTGGAACTATTGGTTAAAGATTTTGAGATATCAAACAGTTATCTACATAATTTTAATTTTTTCAGTACATAGTTTTATAAATTAATATCTAAAATTTAAATATATTTAATTTAAATTTTTTCAGCAAATAGCTTACTGAATTTGTATACAAAAATCAAATATATCCACTTTAATTTTTTTTTAAAAATAAATAACATTAAGGTTGAAGTCTACATGACTCGATCAATTTGATTAGGTTCAAAATATATCCGGCCAACTTTTAATAATAGCCAACAAATTTTAGTTTAATACTTTAGATAGGGTGTTCATAGTTAAGTTTTGTCGATTTAGAGTAAATATTTTTAATCAAACAAATAAAATCGGTGTTTACATATTTCAACTCTTAACCAAACTAATTAATACTGAAATATATTCAAATCATAACTATTTGGACTCGATTTGGATAGTCAGTTTGATTGGTTTGGTAAAAAATAAATATACAAATTAAAGAATTTAAAGATTATCATATGAATTTAATAAACATAGAAATAAAATAACATCATCAAATAATAATCAATTTTAACAATGCTATAAAAATACAAATTACAACACATTTTCAGTGCGACACCAATGGCAAAATTATTTTTTGCCATAAATACTTTTAATGATGCAATTTATATATTTTGTGGCGAAATATTCCCCCATAAAAAATATAATTTGTTGTATGTACTTGAAATTCTTAACATAAATAATTTAGAATAAAATATTTTTAAAAAGTTAGTAAAAATCAAAATAACATAATAAAAACTCTTCAACACATAGAATCATATATTAGTAAATAAATAACAAATAAATATCGAAAAAAATCAATTAAAACTTACTTTATTGATATGATAAGTCATTAACGATAGATTTAAGTAAATCTTATTTAAATTGTTATTATACAGCCACTATAAAAATATAGTTATGAAAATTGAAAATAGTAGAGTTATAAGATTGAGTTATTTAGTGCAACTTCTAAAGAATGAAAAATAAATTTGAAAAATCATGGATAGTTGGAGAGTTTGTAGTATAGATGTAACGACCCGAAACTAGATCACATGAGATATTGTCCGCTTTGGTTCCCATTGGCCTCACAGTTTTATTCCCTTGACGAATTCGAGAACTTTCCAGAAGGTCACCCATCTTGGAATTTTTTCAAACTAAACACGTTTAACTTTGGAGTTCCTATAACTCTAGAGCCAGACAATTAAAAGACGCCTTATGTGATTAGTTCCAACTCTTTACATATATGCTATCAACCTTTTTCCTATCTCGTCTCAATATGCAATTCGATTCATTCATGTGCTCTCGTATCTTAGAGTGCTGCTATCCTAGAAGCCTGCCAGAAATCGCTCCTTATCCAACGTCCTATCCTTTTCCCAGCATCCACTTCCCGCCCTCATCAGATTGCTTTTCTAGGCCAGGTTGTCACATGCCCACCAGCTTTCGCTTGGTTCGTCCTCGAACCACACATCTAGTAGAGGGTTCTTACTCTAATACCATTTGTAACAACCTGAAACCATATCAAATGAGATATTGTTAGCTTTGGCTCCCACTGGGCTCATGGTTTTATCCCTTTGGCGGATTCGAAAAATTTCCAAGAGGTCACCCATCCTACAATTTTTTCGAACCAAGTATGTTTAACTTTGGAATTCCTATAACTCTACAGCCAAACAACAAAAAGGCGTTTTATGTGATTAGTTCAAACTCTTTATACATATGTTATCAACCATTCTTTGCTCTGTTTCGATGTGCAATTCAATTCATTCATATACCCCAGTACCTTAGACTGCTGCATCCTAGAAGCCTGTCAGAAGCCGCTCCTTGCCCAAGCATCCTATTCTTGCCCCAGCGTCCACTTCCCGCCTTCATTTGATTGTTTCTTTAGGCCACACTGTCACAATGGAAAAAATAAGAAATTACTAGACTAAGATATATATTATCTAAAAATAACATAGTTTTATTGTATTATGGATTCAACTCAGTTTAATTAGATTTTTATTTTTTAAAATTGAAGCCAAACTAAAAGTTCGATGTATAAATATTTTAAAACCATATCTAATCATGATACTACTTAAACCATAATTTTTGATTTGAATTGAATTGGATCAAATCGGTTTGGTCAGTTTGATTAATTTTTATGCACTATAATTCTTGACTTTTGATGTAATTTAAGAATTATTTGAAATTAATTTTTAAGTGATGTTTTAAATTTTTTATATGTACATTTATCCAGTATGTTTATATATATTGCAGGAATGCTTTTAATTATTATTAAAAATAAAATTAAAAATATATTAGATTAAATTAAAAATCTAAAAATATTATAAATATTAGTCAATTAATTAAATATTACTTTATGTGTGTGTAGATCAATTGTTATAACATGACTCTAATCCATCATTCTATATGGACCAACGTCTATCAACATGTGTGGTGGTAAGGGGAGAGTAAAACATGCACTGATTTGGTGTGAAATTTTGCAAACTATTCTCCACTTCTTTTCAAATTGTATAATATGAGATTTTTGTTCCTTTTCTTTACTTATTGTTCTTTGAATTATTATACACTACGAATTTAAATTTTTTAGATTATAACAAAATAAATTTATAAAAATTAATATTATTAAATATTTTTATTTTGATATGTATATTTATTTTTGACACATAAAATTTTTATTTTTTAAATTATAATAAAATAAATTTAAAATTAATATATATCAAAAATAATATTTTAATAATATTTTTTATATATTGATAAAGCTAGTCATTTACCCGTCTATTCTATGACCGTCTTAATTATTTTGATTATAAATAATAATATAAACTAAATTTATATATAAAATTAAATAGATCTTTTAATTTTTTTAATTAATTAAAATATTTTTAAATGATAATAAATTAAATATTTTAATGTCTTTGTTATTTTTTATATTTTAAGATTTTATTAATAAAAAATATAAAATTTTAAATAAATTAAAAAAAAAACTATAAAATTACACAAATTTGAATTTTACGTGTCAATAATAAGTACATGTGTCAAAATTTAAAATCATATATATTAGAATATAGTAACACATGTCAAAAAGTTTTTATTAGACTAGATATATATTAATATTTTTTTGTTCATTTACATGTACTAAAATATTTATTTTCTATATGTATAATATCTATTAAAAATAATATTTTATAATAATTAATTATTTACATTTAAATATTTATTATCTGTGAACTTAATATTCATTATGATTAATTTTCATGTTCATATTTTTGATGTAGTATTCATCATTGTTAATATTAATATTTATTATTTAGTATTACAATGTTCATTGTCTTATATATAATGTTCATCAATATTTTTAAATAAAAATATTATTCTTTATAAAAGCTTTTATTGTTTTTACGATGAATGTTGAAAATTTTTCATGATTGATATAAACACTCATTATTTATAGGCATAACATTCATTAGTTTGTCAATAGATATTCACCGTTAATAAAACTCATACTACTAATCCATTCAAATGAATATAAACATAATATAAACATAATATAAATCACCCTTACACAATTGACAAATAAAAAAGATCAAGTTAAAGTTATATTACAGATATTTATATTATAGTACACATATTTTTTAATAAAATTAAATTAATAATAATAAATATTTCACGTTTAATAATATAAAAATTTAATATATATTTAATGAACATAAATTAATAAATATTTAAACAAAAATAGATCAACATAAACTATTTTTTAAAATAAATATATCTCATAAAGTTGTTTACTAATTAAACGGCACCTATAGATACCCAAATTCATAAAGCTATATCAGCGTCGGCTACCTTTTCTAATACTCCAATCCCTGCTTTATTTTCTCTTACTTGACAAGAGAAAAAAGAAAAAGTGAGAAAGCAATTATGTGGGTCCACTAATATTTAATCATTATAATTTAGAAAGAAAAACAGTATTTTGCTTTAGTTATTGAATTTCTAAATCAATTTATATAGTTATTCCATAAAACATATTTTTTAATTACAGTTTTTGTGTATGAATGAATATAATATCTTAAATATTTTTTAATTTTAATTTTTAAATATAATAAAACTTCATTATATTTAATTTCCTCTCTCTCAACTTTATTTTTAAATAAAAAAATCAAAAACGTCTTCCCTCATTTTCTCAAACCTAACTTTCTTCTTTTTCCCTTTCTCTCCATCTATTTTCTTCTCCCAAATACCCAAAAAAAAGAAAAGAACAAACAAACAAGCAAACAGACAAATAAACTGAAAAAGACAGCAAAGCCAATAATAAATGGAAAACAATACCTACTGATTCATGTGTCGTGAAAAGAAGATCGATTATGGTGACTATCCGACGGTATGCATATCTTCTGTGTCTGTACGTGGACAAACGTGGGGAAGAAGAAGCCAAAAATCACATGGGACAACGGAGAAATCAATATCAACTTTTTATTTTTCTTGGCTCCATTGTTGATATATATCATCAAGAAGATGGACATTTATAAAAAGAAAAAAAAAAAAAAAGAGAACAATTCAGCTTTAGAGTGACCTGTAATTTTAGTTTGTTTAATTTTCTATACCAATAAACTGAATTTTCTAAACTAGAGTTATGATGTTAATAATAGTTAAGTTTCCTTGTTTAATTTTCTACATATATTAATTTTTAAATAAGTAATAATTATTCATTTTTTTTAATGATTTTAATACTTTTGATTGTTTGATCAACTATTAAATGATTTTTGTTTATATGCTGAGACTGAAAAGAGATATATAATAGATTTGCATCTATTATAATAGTTATTGAGACTAGAGTATATGGTTAGATATGGATATATTTAGTATAATTTAAGAAAATATATTAAATAGTTTTTTTTTATAAAATAATTTAGATAGATTTAATTATCATATGAATTAATTAGTTAGCTGACATCTTGATAAAAAAAGAAACTAATAGAAATCAATATCAACTTTTTGTTTTTCTTGGCTCCATTGTTGATATATCATCAATTTGGTGTTAATAAGAGTTAAGGTTTACTTGTTTAATTTTTCTACATATACTAATTTTCATCTAATATCATAGTTATTGTGACAACCTGCCTAGAAAAGTAATATGATGAGAGCGAAAAATGAATACCGAGGCAAGGATAGAATGTCTAAACAAGAAGCGGCTTCTAGTAGGCTTTTAGAATGACAGCACTTTAAGGTATGGGGGTATATGAGTAAATTAAATTGCATATCGAAATAAGGTGAGAATGGTTGACAACATATATGTAAAGAGTTGAAACTAATCATATGAGGCGTTTTTTAGTTGTTTGATTTTAGAGTTATAAAAACTATAAAATTAAACGTGCTTTATTTGAGAAAATTCTAGGATGACTGAGTTGTAAAGAGTTATGATTTAATAATAATTAAAGTTTCTTTGTTTAAATTTCTACATATATTAATTTTCAAATAAGTAATAGTTATTTCTTTTTTTATTTTTTTATGATTTTAGTGCTTTTGATTGTTTGATCAACTATTAAATGATTTTTGTTTATATGCTAAGACTGAAAAGAGATATATAATAAATTTACATCTATTATAATAGTTATTGAGACTAGAGTATATGGTTAAATATGGATATATTTAGTATAACCGGAGAAAATGCATTAAATAATTTAGACAGATTTTTTATAAGATAATTTAGATAGATTTGATTATCAGATGAATTAGACATCTTGATGAAAAAAACAAAAGAAACTAATGGAAATAATTAGGTGAAATTCAATAATACTCTATCCATTGGTTAATTGTGATATTCTTTTATTAATTAGTTAATTAGTCTTGTTTTGTAAATTTAGTCTATTACATCATTAAATTGGAATTTGGGTATCTAGATAAAATCATTTCAATACATACTATTAATTGTCCGCACAAGATAAATATCAATCTTATCTAATATTACTTGTGCCAATCGTATTGATGAGTTGCGTAGAGGTTTCATTTGGGGTAGTGAGGCAACTCCATTTGGTTCCCTGGGACAAGTTCTGCCAGCTAAGGGATATAGGTGGGCCTAGTATCAGAGAGGCCATAAGTGCTAATGAGGCTTTCTTAATGAAAGTGGCATGGGGGGTGTTTTATGGTAGCCAGACATTATGGCCAGCGTGTTAAGACATAAATATATTCATGACGGCAACAAGCTAAAGCATTCCTCTAATTATGGCTCGGATTGGTTCAGTTCGATTATCTATAAATCACTTGTACCATATCAAATTTTGATTTTTTTTAAAATTAAAGGTACCAGTATCATATCAAACATAAATGGATCTGTACCGTATTGTACCAATTTTTATGGATAAATACAATTCGGTTCGGTGCTATTTTCGGTTCTAAAATTTTTTAGAAAATACAACTTTAAATCTCATCTTTAATCAAATATATTTAGAGAAAATACGATTACTGACATAAAGAAAGTAGCATGAAAATCTGAATTAAAATTGCAATCACATTCTTAAACAATTTGTTTTGCAATTCAATCACTTGCAATAATAATAATTCATTTAATGTCAAAATACAAATCATTAAAATATATATTACTGCTAGCATAAAAATATTTTACAGATAGTAATCATTAAAACAAATAAATTTACAAATTTTATATAGCACTAAAATACAAGTCTAAAACATTATAGGTGTGGCGGTGGCTGTTGTAGTATGTGGTAAGTGAAAAATGTATTAGAGTTTAAGTTAGTAGATAGTAAATTAAAAATTTAATATTGTAGTATATATACTAGTATCAATATATTATATGATATATTAATATATATAATTTATATTTTTATAAAGTATAAAGTACATTATAATATTATAGTTATTTTTAATAGGTATTATTTTTATATATAAATAATTATTAATAAATATAGCTAAATAATTTAGCTAGAAAATCCAAATAAACCGGCCAAAATAGTAAAAGTGAACAAATCAACAAACATAAACACAATTTGAAACAATCTTCAAAATTTCAATTGCAAAAATAAAGAAAAACAATAGAAACAGAAGTCTATACATACCCAAAATACCAAACTTTGCTTACTCCTAGACAATATTCAAGAAACAACATAAAAAATTGAAATTTAGAAATAAAAAAAAAAAGTAAAAGACAAATTAGAAATAAAAACAAAAGTAAAAACAGAGAAGTGTTCTTAACTGTAGGAAATAGAAAATTGGATAGTGAATATCTTTGGATAGTTATTTATGCAGATAAAAAACGTGATACAAAAGAGAGTTTTGTTTTTTCTTCTTTTATTTTTTAGTGTATGAAAAGTATAAAGAGAAGAGTTTTAGATGAGAAGTAAATCTCTTTTTGTTTATTGACAATCATTAAACACCGAGGAAAATTGACATTTTTTATGTTCCTTTTCTTTTCTTTTTATAAAAAAAATATAATTTATTTTCTTATTTCGATAATAATTGCTTAAATTATATAAAATGATAAATATAAAATAATTTTCTTATAGAGTATAAAGTATTTTATAATATTATAGTTATTTTTAGTCGGTATTATTTATATAAATATAAATAATTATTAATAGATATATGTAAAAAATTCGGTTCTACAGTTTGGTTCGGATCAGTATAAGACAGATCGGTTATGGTACGATTATGGTATGGTTTTTACTAAAGAACTAGTACCATACAATAATAGTAAAAAAATTCGGATCAGTTCAATTTGGTTATAAAAAATTTCGGTTATTTCGATTCTGATATTTTTCAAGAAATTCACCATCTCTAATACAGACGGAATCCAATAATGATAATATATCGTTTTGGGGCTTAAGTCCGTTAGAGCTCTTTAGTGTTAAATCGGCTTACGATAGTTTGAGAAGCTACGACTGGAGTGATGTGGACACCAGGTGAAAACTGTGTGGAAATGGATAGGGCCTAAAAGGGTGAAGTTTTTCTTTAGCTTGCCATGCATGACTGATTGCTCACTAATGGACAGAGGTTTCGTCGGTATCTAGTGGATACTGAGAATTGTCCGTTATGTCATGATAGGAATGAGTAAACGATTCATGTGTTGAGGGACTGTGGGATGGCACCGACGTTGTGGTTAAAACTTGTGCCCCAGACTCGCTGGAATTCCTTTTTCTCCATGGATTTGAAGGAGTGGCTATCTCATAATCTCACCTTAAAAACGTTGGACTCTTCGACGGGCTTAAGATAGGCTGCCATTTTTGGTGTGGCATGTTGGTTATTGTGGAGCTGGAGGAACCAAGAGATTTATATAGTAAGCACGTAAACTAAATGGAATCGTTAAGAAATAGTCATTATTAAGAAGTAGTCCAGTGTCAATTGCACTTGAACAAAATATATATATACTCTTTCCGAAAAATATATTCTAGAGCATAACATTCTCATATATTATCAATTTATAGTAGAACTTTTCAAATTTAATAGCCATAACAAATATTTTCTATAAAATACTTAATTTCTTATATTATAGTCATTAAATATTTCGAGATATAAACTTTTTTTGACATTTGTTAGATTGATATATGCATTTATTTTTAACACATGAATTTTAAATCTATGTGTAATTATATAATTTATTTATATTAATTTGTTAATTAATTAATTACTTTTTAATTAAATAATAAACCTAGTTATGATAAATACAAATTTAATTATATTTTCAATAGTAATATTAATTAATAAATTAAATAATAATTTAAATTTAAAAAATAAAATCCTACTTATATTTATAATATTATATTAACTAATAAGTTAGTATGTTAAGCATATAATAACTTTTCATTATAAGAAATATAATATCATAATTGAGAAATTAATTAATAAATATTTTGAAATAAATTTTAATATATTATAATTTTTTAAATACACTTAAAAATATTTTAGATTATTATAATTTTCAAATTATAATTAATAATTATATTAATATATTTAAAATAAGATAATGATATAAATGGTCATTAAATTTATACTTAATTTTATTTTAGTCATAAAATTTTAATTTATTTTGTTATAGTCATTTAATTTTAATTTTATTTCAATTTAAAAACTTTACAAATAAAAATTGACACAGCGAAAACAATCAATAAAAAGAATAATTAAAAAAATAACATGTTGATTTTCTGTAGCAAGATGACTAAATTACAGCTAAAATTAAAATTGAATTACTAAAATAAATCAAATTAAAATTTTATAACTAATATAAAACTAAAACTAAACTTAGTAATCATTTACATCATTATTGCTTTAAAAATATAAATACTATAGTGATTGCAAATATATTATATTATTTATTTTTATATAATAAAAATATCTAGAAAAACAGAATACGTTTCCCACAACATAACTTAGATATTGTACTTCCATTCCTATTGTTTCTGTTCTCTTTCCTTCTCGCTTAATGGTCACATATTTCCCATATTTAACCCCTCAAACTCTTCTATTAGAGCGTGCGATTATATTGACATAAAAGATCCAACTATTATTATTATTTTAATTATTTATAATAATATAAAATAAATTAATATAAGTTTAATAAATTTTTAATATTTTATAATTATTTATTATATTTAAAAATAATAGTATTTTAAAATATTTTTATACATCTTTTTTAAAAATATTTTAAAATTTTAAAATTTGTTTAATACAATAACATAAAATTATTTTAAAATTTATTAATTAATTTTTTAATTATATATAAATCTAATATTATTTTCATGACCGTATAATTAAAAATTGACTTATTAATTAATATAATATTAAAAATATAAATTAAAAATACTATTTTTTAGAATTACAATTATTATTTAGTTAAAAATAATTTATTGATAAATAAATTAATAAAAAACCTATAAAATTACATCTCTGTTTGAATTTTATGTGTTAAAAAAATTATACATATATAAAAAAAAATATATGTCAATATAACAACACATACCAAAAAAATTTTATGTCGTGATTTAATATTTGTATAAGGCTTTTTTGCCTAGGCTTGGTATAAGTCTCAATTTATATACTAAATCGTTAGATAATTGACATATATTCATTAATTTTAAATGATAAAGTATATGTTAATCATCAAATATTAAAGTGTAAAGTATTCATACGTACGCATCACTCTTCTATTAGTTGTGGTGTATATAAATTTCGGTAAAAATATCATCTATATTTAGATGGATAGGCTTTACAAGGGAGACTTGTTATATTACATAAAAGATGTTATGATTTCTAGCATATTCCAAATTTTATATGAATGTTAATTAATTCTGCGCTTTCTATTTTCTTTTAAATTCCAAATAATTCAGGGTTATATAGCATTTGCATTTTCTTTTGGGGAGTAACAGCCCGGAGTTATTTAATTTAAACAATGAAAGTTGCAGTGGTTGGAGGTGGAATAAGCGGACTTGTGTCAGCTTATGTTCTTGCAAGAGATAGAGTTAAGGTTATGTTGTACGAGAAAGAGGAATACATCGGCGGCCATGCTAAAACTGTCTGCTTTGATGGTGTTGAGTTAGACTTGGGTTTCATGGTCTTTAATCGTGTAAGTCACCATTTTCCTTCTTCCGTTTCGTTTGCTATTTTTTCCTTTCTAGTTCTTTTTTACTCCTATCATCTCCATTTTTACAGTCCAATAGGCTCAAGAAAAAGAAATTTAACCAAAAAAAAAAAGAAAAGGGGTTTGTGAATATACTGATAGTCTTGCTCTTCTGAAGGTCATTGCTGTCTTTAAACAAATAAGTACACAGGTTTAATAACCTAGCTGCCTAAATTTCACATACATACTTTATCTGACAACTAAGCATAAAACATCCTTAAATTAAGTTTTTTTTTTTTTAAAGTAACAGTGAAATTAACTTCCCAAAGTGTCTTAGGCATTATCTCAACGAATGTCTATAATTCATGTGCTGTTCATATACTCAAATGCAGTATGATAATTACAAGATACTGACTATGGACATTAATCAATGAACAGGTAACATATCCACTATGATGGAGTTCTTTGAAAGTCTTGGGGTAGATCTGGAGTTATCCGATATGTCATTCTCAGTTAGCTTAGACCATGGTAAAGGTTATGAATGGGGTAGCAGAAATGGCCTGTCAGGTTTGTTTGCACAGAAAACGAATGCGATCAATCCATACTTTTGGCAAATGATTCGTGAAATTATCAAGTTTATTATCATTATAAGTTTAAGGATGATGTCCTCAGGTCAGCCAGTTTATTATCATTATAAGTTTTTAACGAGCATGCGTGCAGTGGAATGTCTAAGGTTTGCTTCTATGTGATCACAAGGTTAAAAACAATCCTGATAAGTAATTCTTTGTCTCAGTTATCTCGAGGTGCTTGAGAACAATCCTGACATTGACAGGAATGAAACATTGGGAAATTTTATTAGGTCACGGGGTTATTCTGAATTATTTCAGAAGGCTTATCTTGTAAGAAATTTATTTTAGTCTTTCAACCTTATGATTCGTTTTTATTTGAATTCTATTAACTAAATATTCATTATAGGTTCCAATGTGTGATTCAATATGGTCATGCCCTTCAGAAAAAGTTATGAACTTTTCTGCTTACTCTATTCTCTCATTTTGCCGTAATCATCATTTGCTTCAGGTACAAATTCTTTTATTTTTTTGATAATTAGTTTCAAAATTTGAGATTCAAGAAATTGACGATGAAATTTATGTTATTTAAAACAGGTACAAATTCTTTATGAAAGAAATATACATATATATATATAGTTATTCATGCAAAGTTTTTAAGAGTTTGATCTATCAAAATTTTTATGAAATATCGTTTGCTTCTTTTTGCAGCTCTTTGGCCGCCCACAATGGTTTACTGTGAAACATAGCTCACATTCTTATGTAAACAAGGTACTTGCTTAATTGTTCAGAATATTGCAGGTTTTATATTTTCTGTACTTTTGCATAATCTTTTTAAAAAGTTTTACTAAATTATAGAAGCAAATAAATCAGGTCAGGGAAAAGCTGGAAAATTATGGCTGTATGTGAGGTCCACTCTATTTCCACAGATGATAAAGGTAAGCTAAGTTGTAACATTAAGTCTTATGAAATTTCTGCGAGATCAAGTGTAACCTATACACTAAACGGACACGTATTCATTAGTTTTAATTAAAAAAATTATAAATTTGATATTTTAATTTTTTATTGTTTTATTTTGGTGTCTATACTATTTTTTTTATTTAATTAAGTATTTGAACCTGTTAAAAATATCCAATATTGTGCATCTAGTAGGTTAAAATTTTTATTTGACTTATTTTGAATAATATATTGACTTAGATACTCTCATTTAAAATAATACCATAATTCTTTTTATTTTCTCTTTTTATTTTATTTAATTTTTATCCATTTTCAGCACTATCTTTTTTAAGTTTCATTTTTTTTAAAGATTAAAAGAAAAAAAAAGTAAAATTATTTTATCTTTTCTAATTCATTCAAACAAAAATAAAATAAAATAAAATTTCATTTACTTATTCTTTTATCTTTATGCATACACCTTAAAACATAAAAATATAATATATTATTTCACTTCAAAACAATCAAAAGAGAAACAAGAAGATGTTAAGTGTTCTCAAAAAATAAATTTTAGAAATAAAAAAATGATGAGTAAATTTAAAATAAATAAATAAATAAAAATTAAAAGAATTTAATTCAATATTTTCTTTGGTGTTAAAAGAAGATTTAATAAAAAATAAAAAAAATTAAGAAAATAGAAAAAAAAGAAAGAAATTATAAATAAGGATGAATAGGGATAGTTTAGATTATTCTGTTAATAATTACTTTAACCTGTAAGATTTGTAGAGACCATATAATATATATAAATTACCAGGTTCAAATACTTAATTAAAAAATAATAATTCAAATACTGAAACAGGAAAAAATAAAATATTTAAGAACTAAATTTATAATTATTCCTTTAATTAATAAAATATGTATTAATTATTCAACATTAAAATATAAAATTTATATATATATATATATATATATATATATATATATATATATATATTATTGTGATATATATATATATCTATTATAGTTAAATTTGTGAATATATTAAGCAATAAGATATTAATGGTAATTTTTTGTGGACATTGTATGTATTATCAAAAATGGGGTTAACCATCTAAGACAATGTTGAATTGAACCGCAAAGAGTTCTGGGAAATATAATGTAAAAATTACAACTGATATGAGCATTATATCTATATATTCTTTATATTATTTGTACCCGTAACCGGTTTATGGATAAGCACTCTTAGAGTAGTCGGTCTGACGCTGAATTTACGTGCCTATGACTTCGTTTCTCTCTCTCTCTCTATATATATATATATATATATATATCTTCCCTATGAGTTCTAGTCTCAATAAGAATGCTAGTTCTTACTGTTCATATGTTATGATATGAATATACCACACCAATTCGTTATGTATGGATGATGAGATTCTATTGATACAGAGCCAATTCCAGTAGACTTATTGGAGGGTCCATTGGCGTGCATCCAGTAGGAATTGAACTGACGAATTCGCCAATTATGAGTTGAGCACTTTAACCATTCAAATTTATGAATGCTTAGCGGGGATTCTCGTACACGGTGAATAACCAAATTCCAATTGAATATATATATATATATATATATATATATATATATATATATATATATATATATATATATATATATATTCTTACAAAGGATCTTCAAAGAAATCGTTAACTTAGGGACTCCGTTTATCAATTTGATAACTCCCTTTAAAGTGACAACTGCTGGAATCATTTTCAAAGCTAAAGATTCAAAGATTGTTTTTCCTTTTCTAGCCAAATTAGAACGAGATCTAGGAAATAGAAGGAAATATTAAGCAGTGAAGATTTAGATCTAAGTTCGTGGCGTTGTAACCAGATTCACGCTTTAAGCAGCCTGTAGGAGCTTTAAATGCTCTTGCAGAATCTGTTTTCCAGCCTATAAACTTATAGATCTGAAAATAAATTTGAACAGAAACAATCAACAAGTTTCTGATGTGCAGGATCCTCTTACGAGGCAAGCACAGAGCATACGCTTGATGATGGGGAAAGAAGAAGAAGATAAATAAAGAAGATAAACTTTGAATGCTTTATTGATAATAACAGGCTTTGAACATAAACATATAAACAATTTTGAAAGCTTTAAATAAACATACAACTTTGAAAAACTTTGAAACAGAAGAATATAGACTTACAAGAGGAGTTACAAGATTTCTCTCTCTCTCACTCACTCTTTTCACTCTAATTTCTTCTGTGAGAATTAGACTCAGGAAGAGCTTTCTTTCTTTCTCTCTTCTATCTTCTACTGAATTCTGAATTCTAAATTCTGAGGGATGAAGAAGGAGGACTCCTCTATATATAGAGGTCTTGGAGCTTTGGATACTTGTCACGGGCTTTGGATGCTTTGCTTAGTGGAGAAGAAATGATTCCACTTGTCTTTGGAGTCTTGTGGAGATGCTTCACATGCTTTGGAGTCTTTTGATAATGCCAACCGTCTTTTGAGAAAGTTGTCGGCCATGCTTTGAAGGAATCTTTTGACTTTTCTTTTTTTTTCTTTTGTCTTTTGTCTTTTTCTTTTCTTTTCTTTTCTTTTTCTTTTTCTTTTTTTCTTTTCTTTTTCTTTTTTCTTTTCTTTTTCTTTTCTTTTTCTTTTTTCTTTTCTGGGCTTTAGTGTGGGCTTTTTGGCCCAACACAAATAACCTTGGGCTACCATTTCTGGTTTTTAACCCATGGGCTTTCAAAGAAGGAGATAATATTTATGAGATTTTGAGTATCCCATAACAATCGTCTCCCGCTGGGTCATCCAAATCGAATGCAGCAGTACTAGCGCTGGAAGAGGATGAAGATGAGGCTTTGGATTTGCCTTTAGAAGAAGTCGCCCTGACAAACTGTTTTATAAGTTGTAGGAAATCTTCTCTGGTTTGGGTCATGCAAGCTTTGGAAGCAGAAAAGACTTCTGTGCCAAGAACGTTGTTTGTTCTTTAGGAGGAGGCAAGAAGCTATGTTTGGTCAAGAAGTTTTGAACGGCTTTTAGGGACAGTTTGTCTTGGTGGTTGAATTTATCCCACCATTTTACTTTGAATCGACGGATAAGTGTAATCTCACCATCCAGGCGATTGGAAGTGAAAGTACCATACACATACCCGGGGTAAAAAGAAATTTGAGCGGGAAAGGAGAAGCGGGGAAAATGCTTTCCATGGAATTTGGTTTGTAATTTGTTTTGAATAGGTTGAACAGGGGTAAGACTTCGGAATAAGAGTCTCAGGGCATTACCGTAGTAATTCCACCCACCGTTTAAACCAGTAAGGATTTTGGAGGTTTGGATATTGGTGTCAAGTAGAATAGCCGGAGTGGCTTCTTCCTTCGTTTTGGATAAGAATGTATTGAACCGAGGCTTCGTAATCCCAATAGGAGAAAGAGGTGTTAAGATTTGAAGGGTAGGTTCTTTTTAGAAGTAGGGAAGGAACGAAGAGAGTGTAAATCCATACCCCAATCGGACGGGTGAAGGATTCTTTGGATTGTGCATGTTGAATATGCAGGGTCTTTATGGGCTTTGTCTTTTTGAAATGCTTGAATTTGGCTGAACCAAGTAACCTCAAGGATTGGATCGTAATAAGCCCGAGGCTTTGAAATATTCCAGGTTTAAAAACCAACTGGAGGGAAAATCTTTGAAACCAGTTTTGAGGGGCTTTCTGTGCAGAATCCTTCCTCAATGGTTAAAACATTTTGAAAAATAGGTTTTTCCAAATACTCATTTGATTTAAAACGTTTTGATTGCGTCAAAACAATCTCCTGAGAGTTTGGCTTTGAAAGACTATTTGAGTTTTGAGATAGATTTGGAGGGAAAATCTCTATCTCGGTATTTTGAAAAGGGATAGATAATATACCTTTACCCTTTGTGGAGGAAGATGACGACTTTGGAGTAATTTGCTTTGTAGATGGTTCAGACAGGGATTGAACCATTTGTCTTTTGTATTCTTCTACTCTTTGAATGAATTCAGGGTCTTGCTGGGCAAGCCATTCCTGAATTTGTTTGGCTTGATCGGCTTTGAAGGGATCCATTTGTTGTTGAACTGGATCCGGTTGATTAATTTCTTCTTGGATTATCTCAGTCCAAGTCCTGATGGGCTTTGAAGTTGAAGGGAGAACTTCCTTCACTGGGCTTTGGATTTGGGCCGGCCATTTGTGGTCGTGGACTTTTCTTCTTTGGATTTTGACTTTCTTGGCATTTTGTATCACTCCTGTTTTTGTAAGAACTCTCTGGTTAGAAAGTCAGGAATAGAATTTGATTCTCCTCGAATAAATTCAATCTCAAAATCAAAAACAGATAAGATAGCTTGCCAACGGGCGAAAATCTATTTTGAAGCTATATTTTGGACATCTTTTTGTAAAACTTCTTTTGCAGATTTGCAATTAATCCTTAAAAGAAATTTTTGATTTAAAAGATCGCTTTGAAATTTAGAAATACAGAGGACTATCGAAAGGATTTCCTTTTTGATAGTAGAGTAATTCTTTTGGGTATCGTTCCAGTGAGCAGAAGTAAACTGGACAATACATTCTTTGGAATTTTGAACTTGCTTTAGAATCCCACCGTATCCTAACTCTGATGCATCTGTTTCTACAATCTTAAATGCGAAGGATCACGGTAGATGCGTGCAAGGAATTTCTAAAACTTGTTTTTTAATGCTTTGGACTATCTTTGTATGCTGATCAGACCAAGGAGGAGGGTTTTTCCTTAGCTTATCATGCAGGGGCTTTGCAAGACAGTTTAAATTAGGATAAAAATCCATAATATAATTTAAACTACCAAGAAATCTTCGTCGGGTTTTTCCAAAATTTTATCCGGAAACTTTGGAAGTGAATGCAAGGGATCTCTCAATTGGAGTAATTGTACCCCGAGAGATGTAATGACCAAGAAATCTAATTTTCGTTTGAAAAAGAGATATCTTAGACTTTGAAACCATTAAACCATTTTTCTTAACAACATAGAAAAACGTTTCTAGGTGTTTAAAATGTCGCTCAATGGAATTTGAAAAGATTAAAACATCATCTATGTAGACAATGCGAACTTTGAAATGGATTAAAAATGTCATTCATGATTTTCCGAAATTCGGAAGGGCATTTTTAATCCAAAAGGCATGACATTCCACTCATATTGACCGAATGGGACTGTGAAATGCCGTTTTGTAACGATCTTTGGATCAATCTGGATTTGCCAAAATCCTGATTTTATGTCAAACTTTGAAAAGATGAATGCAGAATGCAGTTTTTGTAAAAGATCTTTCTTATTTGGAATAGGATACCTAATCCACTTAAGAGCTTTGTTCAAGGGTTTGTAGTTGATCACTAGCCTAGGAGTTCCTCTTTCTATCTCGCTATTCTTATTGACATAGAAAGCTGCACAAGACCAAGGTGATCTAGACTTTGAAATTAAACCTTTAGACTCAAGATCTTTAATCTCTAATCTGCAATGGCTTTCTAAAGACTCATTCATCTGAATGGGTCTGGCTTTAGTAGGGATTTGCTTATCTGAAAAATCATTTTCATATGGCAAATCTACCATATGTTGCTTTCGATTCCAAAAAGCATTTGGAAGATCAGAATAGAGTTCATTCTCAATCTTCATTTGAAAATCAGAAATTTTGCTTTGAACAAAATCATTTTGCAGTTGATCTAGAATTCTCTTCAAACCCACATCTTGTTGAAGATGAGAAAGATGGGTTTGTTTTCCTTTGATCAAAGCATTGATTTCAAAATTGTAAATGGAATGTGCTTTGATAAGATTCAAATTTCCCTTTTTTGGTTTTTCTAGAAAAGGAAAAACAATCTTTGAATCTTTAGCTTTGAAAATGATTCCAGCAGTTGTCACTTTAAAGGGAGTTATCAAATTGATAAACGGAGTCCCTAAGATAACAGTTTGCTGAAGATCCTTTGTAAGAATAAAAACATTCTTTAAAGCAATGTTATTATTAAGAATTGCGGCTTCAGTTTTACCAGCAATCTTAATCTTTGAAGAATTGGCTGAAGTTAGCCTTTCTTTGGTTTCTTGATGAAACCTTTTAGGAACCAGTTCGCAGTTGATACAATTGAGGTCTGCTCCTGTATCAAACAACGCGATGGTTTCTATCTGGAAATCACCAGGAAAAGCAAGTTTTATTTGAATCAAATATTTTCTTGAAGTAATTTCCTTTAAAACATTGATAAAGTTTTCAGGAACTTTTTCAGAAACTTCAAGGTTTTGAAAATCATTTTCCTCATCAGAATCAGAATCACTATTCTGTTTGAGGATCAGGCTTTGGAGCAAAACAGAATCATTTTGTTGTTTTTCTTTCAACTCTTTGAGTTCTGTTTTGATGGTTTTAATCTCCTTTTGGAGTTCCTGAACAGTAGGAAGAGGGTTTTTCAACTTCTTCCCTTTGTCCAAAATCATAGTAAGATCATAAGTATTCTTACTAGAAGAAGGAACCAGAGATTCAGTTTTTAAAATTTCTTTTAAAACCTGTTTTTGAATAAGAGGGTCACTAATATGCTTTACAGCTTCAAGAAGAGCTTCTTGTTGCCTAGTGAGCATATTAATGCCTTTAGAAGAGCTCTCTGAATCTGTCTCAGAACAATCAGTTGAGGTTTTGATTTCATCAATTTGAAATTCTTCCTCACTGTTTAAGAACTCTGATTCAGATGAATCAACTAGAAGAGCGTAAATCTTTGCAAAACTTCTTCTTCTATTTGAAGCTCTTGGAGTCTTTTTGAAAATTTACAATACTTTGAAGTGTGGCCTTTCTTACCACATTTAAAGCATGTAATTTTTGAAAAATCTTTTTTAGAATCTTTCTTTGGAAATTTAGAATGAAATTTGGAAGAAGATGGCTTTTTATAGAAATTCTCCTTGCTTTTAGAAGGCTTTCTATATTTGGAAAATCGTTTCTTTTTGAAAGACTTTGAATAGAAATCTTCATGCAAGAGTTTTTTATCAATTTCAAACTCTTTTGAAATCATGTTGATCTCTGCTTCAAGGTTTTGGGTAATGGCTGATGGTGATGGTGAAGAGGGGGTAGAGGTTATCTCTATATCTTCGTCATCATTCTTTGGATCAGTGTAGACTAGTCTGGGGATGTTGCTTTGATAATCAACATTCTGGAGTGTTTTTGGAATATCAGATGTTGAAAATCTGGGTTGAGTTTGAGATGGAATTGGTTCTTTGTAAGGAGCATAGATAACAGAAGGAATTTTGGATACCCTTCCAATATCTATGGTCGAGGTTGAAGAACCATCATCAGAAAATCTAGAGGAAGTTGACTTTCTGTTGAATGTGATCTTTACCTTTCCATCTGGATATTGGGCTATGTGTTTAAGGTTTGTGTTTGGTTCTGTTTGCTTTGGAGAAGTAGGTTGGATTGCACCTTCAAGGATCCATTCTTCTGGAAGTGTAATGTCTTTCCATTGAATGGTCTTTGGAATGGTTGTATTTGATTTGGATAGATCTGTTTGAAGGAACAGGGTTTCTCCTTTTGGTGAGTGTAGCTTGTGTTTGGAACCAAAGGCGAAATCATAGCTTTGTAATGAATTTTGAAAATTAATGCTATCGGAATAGATCCTTCAATCATTTTGTAATTGTGAGTTTTGATTTGAAGAACGATGCTCTTTAAAACATTTTTATCGTTTAAAGAAATCGTGATATTTGGAAAACAATTGAAAGAAATAGGTCCTTTATTGAGGCTCGACTCAGCGATTACCTAACAGGGAATCATAGAAATTTGTAAACCTAGCATCCCTAAGGACGGCTAATATGGAAGTATCTAGACCTTCTATGGTAAGGGGCTTAATACCTACCTGGACTAGACCTATGTGGATATACTTATAATCCTTTTCCATATGCTTTTGGAGGGTCTTTGGATTTAAGAGATAAATCTCTTCAAAAGGTTTTGAAATTTGGATATCTCTTTCTTGATCTTGATTGTAAAATCAGTCTTGAAGAGAGGGAACTTTGAAAACTCATAAATTTGTTTCTTTTGGACTTTGGGTATTTCCCAATCGTCGATATGCTTTGAAAAATCTTCAATAGTGATTTCTTCACTATTTACTAGACCTTGTACCTCGATGATTCAGAGGCGGAAGAATTTGAGAAAGAAGAAGATCTACAAGGAAAGGTTCTAAGTTCATTTTAACCTAAACCAAAATAACTTTCTAGACAAGCACGGACCACGACTCTCGCTTTACCGTCGTCGGGACTTACTCACAGATAAAATGAGCAGAACTTGCCTATAGGAAACTGATGCGATCTAAAATGAATGTAAAATCTTTGTAATGTAGATATGCTTCTAATCCCGGAACCCAATTGGCTCTGATACCAAATTAGAACGAGATCTAGGAAATAGAAGGAAATATTAAGCAGTGAAGATTTAGATCTAAGTTCGTGGCGTTGTAACCAGATTCACGCTTTAAGCAGCCTGTAGGAGCTTTAAATGCTCTTGCAGAATCATTTTCCGACCCTATAAACTTATAGATCTGAAAATAAATTTGAGCGAAACAATCAACAAGTTTCCGATGTGCAGGATCCTCTTACGAGGCAAGCCGCGAGCATACGCTTGATGATGGGAAAGAAGAAGAAGATAAATAAAGAAGATAAACTTTGAATGCTTTATTGATAATAACAGGCTTTGAACATAAACATATAAACAACTTTGAAAGCTTTAAATAAACATACAACTTTGAAAAACTTTGAATAAGAATCAACTTTGCATTTTCCTTTGCAACTAGACACGGGCTCTATTGGGTTGTACTCAGGCTAGTTCTGAAACTACCTAGTTCACCTTGAGTCTTTTCATCTCCCATTTGAGTTTGTCTTTGAAGCTTAAGGTCATGACAAATCTTTAAACCTTCTTTCGGGTTAGACTAACTAACTCACGTAAGTGTAGAAATCATAAGGGATTTGGCGTATGGGCTTCTCTTATGGTATTCCTAACTCTTTCACCTAAAATCTTAGGTAAACCGGCTAAGAACTTTTCTTTCCGGAAGGTTGGCTAGAATCTTCCCTAAGCATGACTCGGTTAGGAAAGTATCTTTGTAACTTTGGAAATTTCTAAGCTTCTTACGGTGAGGTTGCTAAGGAGCTCGGCATTTTGTCTTTGGCGGAGAAGGGTCTCCTATGAAATGTAGGGAAATAGTGAGGATTAGGGTTGAAACCGCATCCTCAATTGGATTTCCTATTTCATCTAGGATTGGGGTTCCTTCATTGTTTGGATAGCTCATGGGATTTGGAGTTCTTTGTGCTTGAGTGAGATGATAATCCCACCATCCTTTTCGGAAAATCCGGTATCGGGAGCTCGTGATGGCTCTATCGGAGGTACCACTTTGGGTTTTGTAGGCATTGCTCGCCATGGTCATCATTGCGAGACCAAGGATGTTGTATTCGGACATTCCATCTATATTCCATTCATAGGCGGAGGCGTTGAATCTAGGCGGGTTAGGATGTTGTTCCTATTTTCAATTCCTAGATGCAGAGCGTACTCCTAGGAGTATTCCAGTTAATCTAGGGGCTTGGATTCCCAATCATTGATGTTGAAGGGTTTTGAAATGGGGCTTTCAAGCCTGAATCATCCGATTCATCGCTTTGGGCTTGTCCTATTGCACTGATATTCCTACTACTTTGGGAGTATCCGGCACTAGATTTTGGACGACTCGGAGGTTGCTAATCGCCATTTGTTCTCGACTACTTTGGCAAACTCGACTTGCTTTTGGAAATGGTCTTGGCTCGGCTTTGCCGATAAGGCTTAAAAACTGGGTTTTTAGCTTTTCGGTAGTTCGACTCTTTTGGTTGACGATGCTAGGGATTGGAGATGTCACCACGGGGGCTTTTGAATCTGGTTTTCTATTCTAACCGGTTGCTTTCCTATAGTGTTTAGACAGTGTTCGAATAATTGTTCGTTGAACAATATTCTTGACATTCTTTTCAAGGTCTTCGCTACCAATTTGTAAGGTGTAGCCTCTATCTCACTCTCCATAAGGAATGGTTATCTTCCTAAGGGAGGATGTTGGGCGGTTAGGTTTTCTCCTACCTTCCACTCGGGGCTTTATTCCTTCTGTGGCGGGACTAATGGACTTATCCTTAAAGGGATAAAGGATACCATTTTCTTTGCAGTTAATTTGAAACCAATCAAAAAATTTAATTTGGGCTTTGTTTTGAATACAAAATTGATAGTATTTTTCCTGAATACTATCTTTTTCTTTTAAAAAATTCTTAAAAAACCAAAGTTTCTTAAGATGGTTTTTCTTTGAATAGAAATCTTCATGCAAGAGTTTTTTATCAATTTCAAACTCTTTTGAAATCATGTTGATGGCTGGATTTGAATACAAACCTCTACCCCCTCTTCACCATCACCATCAGCCATTACCCAAAACCTTGAAGCAGAGATCAACATGATTTCAAAAGAGTTTGAAATTGATAAAAAAACTCTTGCATGAAGATTTCTATTCAAAGAAAAACCATCTTAAGAAACTTTGGTTTTTTAAGAATTTTTAAAAGAAAAAGATAGTATTCGTGAAAAATACTATCAATTTTGTATTCAAAACAAAGCCCAAATTAAATTTTTTGATTGGTTTCAAATTAACTGCAAAGAAAATGGTATCCTTTATCCCTTTAAGGATAAGTCCATTAGTCCTGTCACAGTAAGGAACAAAGCCCCTGAGTGGAAGGTAGGAGAAAACCTAACTGTCCAGTCTGAACATCCTCCCTTAGAAGATAACCATTCCTTATGGAGAGAGTGATAGAGGCTACACCTTACAAATTGGTAGCTAAGACCTTGAAAAGAATGTCAAGAATATTGTTCAATGTAACAATTATTCGAACACCGCCTAAACACTATAGGAAAGCAACCGGTTAGAATAGAAAACCGATTCAAAAGCCCCCCGTAGTGTGACATCTCCATCCCTAGCATCGGTCAACCAAAAGAGTCGAACTAAATAAAAGCTAAAAACCCAGCTTTTAAGCCTTATCACCATAAAAGCCGCAGCCAAGACCATTTCCAAAAGCAAGTCGAGTTTGCAAAGTAGTCGAGAACAAATGACGATTAAGAACCTCTCCGAGTCGTCTAAAATCTAGCGCCGTATACTCCCCAAAGTAGTAGGAATATCGCAATAGACAAGCCCAAAGCGATGAATCGATGATTCAGGCTTGAAAGCCCCATTTCAAAACCCTTCAACATCAACAGATTGGGAATCCAAGCCCTAGATTAACTCGAATACCTCTAGGAGTACCGCTCGCATCTAGGAATCGAGAATAGGAACAACATCCTAACCCGCCTAGATTCAATGCCTCCGCCTATGAATGGAATATAGATGGAATGTCCGAGTACAACATCCTTGGTCTCTCGCACAGATGACCATGGCAGCCAATGCCTACAAAACCCAAAGTGGTACTCCGATAGAGCTATCACGAGCTCCCGAGTACTGGATTTTCCGCCGCTAAAAGGATGGCGGGATTATCATCTCACCAAGCACAAAGAACTCCAAATCCTAGTGCTATCCAAACCACAGTAGAAGGAACTCCCATTCTAGATGAAATAGGAAATCCAATCAGGATGCAGTGTCAACTCTAATCCTCACTATTTCTCTCATTTCATAGGAGACCCTTCTCCGCTCAAAGACAAAAATGCCGAGCTCCTTAGCAACCTTACCTGTAAGAAGCTTAGCAATTTCCAAAGTTACAAAGACACTTTCCTAACCAGAGTCATGCTTAGGGAAGATTCTAGCCAACCTTTCTGGAAAGAAAAGTTCTTAGCCTAGCTTACCTAAGATTTTAGGTGAAAGAGTTAGGAATACCATAAGAGAAGCCCATAGCGGTCAAATCCCTTATGATTTCTACACTTATGGTGAGTTAGTTAGTCTAACCCAGAAAGAAGGTTTAAAGATTTGTCATGACCTTAAGCTTCAAAGACAACTCAAATGGGAGATGAAAAAGACTAGGCAGGAACTAGGTAGTTTCTATAACCAGTTTGAGTACAACCCAATAGAGCCCGTGTCTAGTTGCAAAGGGAAATGCAAAGTTGATTCTTATTCAAAGTCTTTCAAAAAGAAACGATTTTCCAAATATAGAAAGCCTTCTAAAAGCAAGGAGAATTTCTATAAAAAGCCATCTTCTTCCAAATTTCATTCTAAATTTCCAAAGAAATATTCTAAAAAAGATTTTTCAAAAATTACATGCTTTAAATGTGGTAAGAAAGGCCACACTTCAAAGTATTGTAAATTTTCAAAAAGACTCCAAGAGCTTCAAATAGAAGAAGAAGTTTTGCAAAAGATTTCTGCTCTTCTAGTTGATTCATCTGAATCAGAGTTCTTAAACAGTGAGGAAGAATTTCAAATTGATGAAATCAAAACCTCAACTGATTGTTCTGAGACAGATTCAGAGAGCTCTTCTAAAGGCATTAATATGCTCACTAGGCAACAAGAAGCTCTTCTTGAAGCTGTAAAGCATATTAGTGACCCTCTTATTCAAAAACAGGTTTTAAAAGAAATTTTAAAAACTGAATCTCTGGTTCCTTCTTCTAGTAAGAATACTTATGATCTTACTATGATTTTGGACAAAGGGAAGAAGTTGAAAAACCCTCTTCCTACTGTTCAGGAACTCCAAAAGGAGATTAAAACCATCAAAACAGAACTCAAAGAGTTGAAAGAAAAACAACAAAATGATTCTGTTTTGCTCCAAAGCCTGATCCTCAAACAGAATAGTGATTCTGATTCTGATGAGGAAAATGATTTTCAAAACCTTGAAGTTTCTGAAAAAGTTCCTGAAAACTTTATCAATGTTTTAAAGGAAATTACTTCAAGAAAATATTTGATTCAAATAAAGCTTGTTTTTCCTGGTGATTTCCAGATAGAAACCATCGCGTTGTTTGATGAGCGACCTCAATTGTATCAATCGCGAATCGGTTCCTAAAAGGTTTCATCAAGAAACCAAAGAAAGGCTAACTTCAGCCAATTCTTCAAAGATTAAGATTCGTGAAGCCGCAATTCTTAATAATAACATTGCTTTAAAGAATGTTTTTATTCTTACAAAGGATCTTCAGCAAACTGTTATCTTAGGGACTCCGTTTATCAATTTGATAACTCCCTTTAAAGTGACAACTGCTGGAATCATTTTCAAAGCTAAAGATTCAAAGATTGTTTTTCCTTTCTAGAAAAACCAAAAAAGAGAAATTTGAATCTTATCAAAGCACATTCCATTTACAATTTTGAAATCAATGCTTTGATCAAAGGAAAACAAACCCATCTTTCTCATCTTCAACAAGATGTGGGTTTGAAGAGAATTCTAGATCAACTGCAAAATGATTTTGTTCAAAGAAAAATTTCTGATTTTCAAATGAAGATTGAGAATGAACTCTGTTCTGATCTTCCAAATGCTTTTTGGAATCGAAAGCAACATATGGTAGATTTGCCATATGAAAATGATTTTTCAGATAAGCAAATCCCTACTAAAGCCAGACCCATTCAGATGAATGAGTCTTTAGAAAGCCATTGCAGATTAGAGATTAAAGATCTTGAGTCTAAAGGTTTAATTTCAAAGTCTAGATCACCTTGGTCTTGTGCAGCTTTCTATGTCAATAAGAATAGCGAGATAGAAAGAGGAACTCCTAGGCTAGTGATCAACTACAAACCCTTGAACAAAGCTCTTAAGTGGATTAGGTATCCTATTCCAAATAAGAAAGATCTTTTACAAAACTCGATTCGCATTCATCTTTTCAAAGTTTGACATGAAATCGGGATTTTGGCAAATCCAGATTGATCCAAAAGATCATTACAAAACGGCATTTACAAATTCCATTCGGTCAATATGAGTGGAATGTCATGCCTTTTGGATTAAAAATGCCCTTCTAAATTTCGGAAAATCATGAATGACATTTTTAATCCATTTTCAAAGTTCGCATTGTCTACATAGATGATGTTTTAATCTTTTCAAATTCCATTGAAAGATTTTAAACACCTAGAAACATTTTTCTATGTTGTTAAGAAAAATGGTTTAGTGGTTTCAAAGTCTAAGATATCTCTTTCAAACGAAATTAGATTTCTTGGTCATTTCATCTCTCGGGGTACAATTACTCCAATTGAGAGATCCCTTGCATTCACTTCCAAAGTTTCCGGATAAAATTTTGGAAAAACCCAGCCTAAAGATTTCTTGGTAGTTTAAATTATGTTATGGATTTTTATCCTAATTTAAACTGTCTTGCAAAGCCCCTGCATGATAGGCTAAGGAAAAACCCTCCTCCTTGGTCTGATCAGCATACAAAGATAGTCCAAAGCATTAAAAACAAGTTTTAGAAATTCCCGTCAGATCTACCTGATCCTTCCGCATTTAAGATTGTAGAAACAGATGCATCGAGTTAGGATACGGTGGGATTCTAAAGCAAGTTCAAAATTCCAAAGAATGTATTGTCCGGTTTACTCGCCACCGGAACGATACCCAAAAGAATTACTCTACTATCAAAAAGGAAATCCTTTCGATAGTCCTCTGTATTTCTAAATTTCAAAGCGATCTTTTAAATCAAAAATTTCTTTTAAGGATTAATTGCAAATCTGCAAAAGAAGTTTTACAAAAAGATGTCCAAAATATAGCTTCAAAATGATTGCTTGGCAAGCTATCTTATCTGTTTTTTATTTTGAGATTGAATTTATTCGAGGAGAATCAAATTCTATTCCTGACTTTCTAACCAGAGAGTTCTTACAAAAACAGGAGTGATACAAAATGCCAAGAAAGTCAAAATCCAAAGAAGAAAAGTCCACTAGCCACTTCAAAGCCTACCAAATCCAAAGCCCAAAGTGAAGGAAGTTCTCCCTTCAACTTCAAAGCCCATCGGGACTTGGACCGAGATAATCCAAGAAGAAATTAATCAACCGGATCCAGTTCAACAACAAATGGATCCCTTCAAAGCCGATCAAGCCAAACAAATTCAGGAATGGCTTGCCCAAAGAAGACCCCTGAATTCATTCAAAGAGTAGAAGAATGCAAAGACAAATGGTTCAATCCCTGTCAACCATCTACAAAGCAAATTATTCCAAAGCTAGAAGCAACTCCAAAGTCGCCATCTTCCTCCACAAAGGGTAAAGGTATATTATCTATCCCTTTTCAAAATACCGAGATAGAGATTTTCCCTCCAAATCTATCTCAAAACTCAAATAGTCTTTCAAAGCCAAACTCTCGCGGAGATTGTTTTGACGCAATCAAAACGTTTTTAAATCAAATGAGTATTTGGAAAAACCTATTTTCAAAATGTTTTAACCATTGAGGAAGGATTCGCATGAAAGCCCCTCAAAACTGGTTTCAAAGATTTTCCCTCCAGTTGGTTTTTTAAACCCTGGAATATTTCAAAGCCTCGTGCTTATTACCAATCCCTTGAGGTTACCGGTTCAGCCAAATTCAAGCATTTCCAAAAAGACAAAGCCCATAAAGACCCTGCATATTCAACATGCACAATCCAAAGAATCCTTCACCCGACTGGGTATGGATTTACACTCTCTTCGCTCCTTCCCTACTTCTCTAAAAAAGAACCTACCCTTCAAATCTTAACACCTCTTTCTCCTATCGGGATTACCGTGAAGCCCTGGTTCAATACCTTTCTTATCCAAAACGAAGGAAGAAGCCACTCCTGGCTATTCTACTTGACACCAATATCCAAACCTCCAAAATCCCTTACTTGGTTTAAAAGGTGGAATTACTACCAGTAATGCCCCCGAGACTCTTATGCCCAAGTCTTACCCCCGCTCAACCTATTCAAAACAAATTACAAACCAAATTCCATGGAAAAGCGTTTTCCCTCGCCTTCTCCTTTTCCTGTTCAAATTTCTTTTACCCTGGGTATGTATGGTACTTTCACTTCAACTGCCCGATGGTGAGATTACACTTATCCGTCGATTCAAAGTAAAATGGTGGGATAAATTCAACCACCAAGACAAACCGTCCCTAAAAGCCGCTCAAAACTTCTTGACCAAACATAGCTTCTTGCCTCCTCCTAAAGAACAAACAACGTTCTTGGCACGTAAGTCTTTTCCGCCCAAAGCTTGCCTCAAACCAAGAAGATTTCCTACAACTTATAAAACAGTTTGTCCGAGATGTTCTTCTAAAGGCAAATCCAAAGCCTCATCTTCATCCTCTTCCAAATTCGATTTGGATGACCCAGCGGGAGACGATTGTTATGGGATACTCAAAATCTCATAAATATTATCTCCTTCTTTGAAAGCCCATGGGTTAAAAACCAGAAATGGTAGCCCAAGGTTATTTGTGTTGGGCCAAAAAGCCCACACTAAAGCCCAGAAAAGAAAAGAAAAGAAAAGAAAAGAAAAGAAAAGAAAAGAAAAAGAAAAAGAAAAGAAAAGAAAAGAAAAGAAAAAGACAAAAGGCAAAAGAAAAAAAAAAGAAAAGTCAAAAGATTCCTTCAAAGCATGGCCGACAACTTTCTCAAAAGACGGTTGGCATTATCAAAAGACTCCAAAGCATGTGAAGCATCTCCACAAGACTCCAAAGACAAGTGGAATCATTTCTTCTCCACTAAGCAAAGCATCCAAAGCCCGTGACAAGTATCCAAAGCTCCAAGACCTCTATATATAGAGGAGTCCTCCTTCTTCATCCCTCAGAATTTAGAATTCAGAATTCAGTAGAAGATAGAAGAGAGAAAGAAAGAAAGCTCTTCCTGAGTCTAATTCTCACAGAAGAAATTAGAGTGAAAAGAGTGAGTGAGAGAGAAATCTTGTAACTCCTCTTGTAAGTCTATATTCTTCCCGCTTCAAAGTTTTCAAAGTTGTATGTTTATTTAAAGCTTTCAAAGTTGTTTATATGTTTATGTTCAAAGCCTGTTATTATCAATAAAGCATTCAAAGTTTATCTTCTTTATTTATCTTCTTCTTCTTTCCCCATCATCAAGCGTATGCTCTGTGCTTGCCTCGTAAGAGGATCCTGCACATCAGAAACTTGTTGATTGTTTCGCTCAAATTTATTTCGGATCTATAAGTTTATAGGTCGGAAAACAGTTCGCAAGAGCATTTAAAGCTCCTACAGGCTGCTTAAAGCGTGAATCTGGTTACAACGCCACGAACTTAGATCTAAATCTTCACTGCTTAATATTTCCATCTATTTCTTAGATCTCGTTTCTAATTTGGTATCAGAGCCAATTGGGTTCCGGATTAGAAGCATATCTACATTACAAAGATTTTACATTCATTTTAGACTGCATCAGGTTTCCTATAGGCAAGTTCTGTTCATTTTATGCTAGGTAGTAAGTCCCGACGGACAGTGAAATATATATATATATATATATATATATATGTATATATATATATATATGTATATATATATATATATATGTATATATATATATATATATGTATATATATATATATATATATGTATATATATATATATATATGTCGTATAGTATAAATATATTTAGAATGACATTTTGAACAGTATATGTATAATCTAATAAGAAATAGAAGTATGTTGGTGCAATTAAAAATATCTATATATTTTATTATAGTTAAGAATCATAAATATATTAAATTTTTTAAGTGTTACTTAAACTTAAATCTAACTAAATATTTCAATAATATCAAGTCATTCAAACATTAAATAAAATATTTCTACAATTCTAATTGACGAAACCCAGCAAATTAGAGAACTAAATATAATAAAGATTCAAGTTTTACTAGAGCAAAGTAAATAAATATAGTAGAGCTGAATTGGATCAAATTTAAGAACTTAACTTTTCTAATTAATATTTTTATTTTATTTTTTCTTTAAAGGCCAAATCGGTTTAAACCGATAGCATCAATTCAGGCCGATTTATATTTGACATAATGTTGAATCTTAACCTGCTCGTATCACTTAAAATTCATAGATCAATTTGTGAAACTAAATCGTTAACTAAGAAAGATTTTTAAATTAACTGATTTAATTCTAGTCCAATTCATAATTTGAAATTAGTTCTATCTTTTATAATTTAAAAGACATTACAAAATTTTCTTTCTCTGTTCTTTTCTCCTTTTGTTTTTCCATTCAAAACACATCCATTCATTTATTTCCTTTTTCTTTTTTCTTTTTAAGTGACATTCTTTAAAGAAGTTATTAAAATATTTATAAATTTAAAATTCAATAAAATTTCAATTCTTTCTTTTCTAATCTTATCTTATTAAAAGTGAAAAATAATTCATAAAAATAAAGTAAAAAAATACTTAATACATTTAGTTTAAGTGTTTCTAAGAATACAACCTAATTAATAGTTGTTTCTTAATTTTTGTATACACCAAAAGATATTACCGAAATGGAGGAAGTATTACTGTATTAGCTATGATGACAAGTGGCAGAAATTGTCACTTATTTGTTTTGCTCAATAATTCTCAATTGGTCTTCACATTTTAGCAGTTACTTATAAATTACAATTAAATTTATAAATAAAATATAAATAACTCCTCAAAACATATACAAAGTTTACATTTTAGCCTAAATCATAAATTTCACTAATGTTTATTAATATTTTATATATTCAATAAATCTCAAAATAATTGTACAAATGTAAAACATATGATATATATATTTTATAAATACAAAAAATGCGCATTTCTCAGAAAAAGGGTAAAGAAAGCTAGAGAGAAATAATATATTGACTTTCCTATAAATGTAACTTTAGAATGCTTTAACAGGTTGCACAGTGCTATGCGGAGATGGTTCTGAAGAACAGTACAGTAGGTGCATAATTGCTGTTCATGCCCCAGATGCTTTGAAACTATTAGGAAACCAAACAACATTTGATGAAATAAGAGTACTTGGTGCTTTCCAGTATGTGTATAGGTACAAGTTTTTACTCTTCTGCTTCTTTCTCCATCATTGTTTTGGATGTACCGTTCATCTTAACAGGTAACCACACTATTTTAGTCAATATATGCATTACATTCTTCAACTCTTGATTTCAGTGAAATCTTTCTTCACCGAGATAAAAAGTTTATGCCCCAAGTCCCAACGGCATGGAGTGCATGGAATTTCTTAGGAAATACAGACAATAAAGGATGCCTTACATACTGGCTTAATGTGCTTCAGGTTTGTAACATGTTTTCTTAGAGGAAATGAAGTGCATTGCCGGTTCCAGAATTCACTTCAGAATCAAATGTGAAATATACCCATAGACTTTTTAATGCTGTCAACTCTTGCAGAATCTTGGTGAAACAAATCTACCTTTTCTTATCACACTCAATCCAGATCATACACCAGACCATACCTTACTGAAGTGGACAGCTGGTCATCCAGTCCCATGCTTAGCTGCATCAAAAGCTTCACTTGAATTTGAACATATTCAAGGAAGGAGAGGACTTTGGTTTTGCGGAGCATACCAAGGTAAGTTACTGGATTTTATTCTTGTTAAATTTCCATGAGAATTTGCCTCAGATTTGTAGAGTAATGAGATGTTTTCTATGTTCTTGGATGAAACAATGTCATATTCCTGTGCAGTATTTAAGGTCAGAAGTCAACCTTGTGAATTCTAATACATAATTTTATACAGTACATGATTTCAACTTGTGATATATTCTTCTTTTTTTCTCTGAGCTACTTTAAAGACGGAAGATGAAGACTTGAAATCTGCACAGATGAGAAAAATTTCACTTCTGATTGAAAAAGTGAGTGATCCTGTTGCTTGACCATTTTACAATTACTGACATGCATTATTCAATTCGTATGTTCATTTTTTTTAACCAATCCAGGCAAGAATCAATAAGGAACGTGAATTTCTTGAGATTGGTTGTGGTTGGGGAACATTAGCTATCGAGGTTGTCAAACGAACTGGATGTAAATATACTGGTATCACTCTATCGAAGGAGCAACTAAAATTTGCAGAAGAAAGAGTGAATGAAGCTGGTCTCCAGGTATGAACTCAAAGAATAATTGCAACTTTCCTATATGCATTTATTCCTTAGCTCCTTTGAGATTTAAGCGCAACAAGATTTGTCCAAATTGCACTTAAGAACATCTTGCATTAGAGCATATCATGGTATTAGAAAAATTACCAAAAGTCATGGGTTTTTGTTGAGAATAAGCCCAAAGCACAACTAACAAGGACCAACAGTCCAAGACCTCCAGAAAGAACCAACAGACAAAGACTGTTGGTCATGGCCTCAAACTGGATCATCATAGGCAGGGAAAAGGAGCAACCTTTCTTCCCTAAGGAATTAAGGTTACTTCCACCTTTCCCAAGCTAGAAAGGAACGTTAGAATATGATCACAGATAGCAAAAGAACCGTTGCAAGTATACATGTATATAACATAACACATATACTCAAATAATCTTAGAATTCATATCAATAAATCATCACATATTAATATTCAACTGTATTTCTTCAGTTTTAACCTTAGCCAATGATGATATTAGGAAAATATCAGATTTCAACTCTGTGACCATCGCCAGTTGCCTGATACCTACAAATGTGACGGAATCATATCATGGTAAGCTTGTCCCCTTCCAGAATTGCATCCGAGTAGAGAATTCTGAACAAATAACATGACTTTTACTGGTCTTGTTCAGTGAAATGCTAGAAGCTGTTGGACATGAATACATGGAGGAGTATTTTGGCTGCTGTGAATCAGTATTAGCAAAAGATGGGATTATTGTTTTACAGGTAACGACTGATAAAAAGATGAGAAGAGACAAAAGAATTCCTTTCACTATGTCAGTTTTGATGTTTAAGAGTGCATTTCTTTTTCCTGCTCCTCCAGTTCTCATCAATGCCAGAATAACGGTATGACGAGTACAGGAGAAATTCAGAATTTATCAAGGAGTATGTATTCCCAGGTTTATGTGCGCCATCATTAACAAGGATAACAACAGCCATGGCTACTTCTACAAGACTCGGGTATAAAAAATTTCACTTTCAGCCCAATTTAATTTATTGATGAGTTACTCCATTTTTCTTATTCTATAAAGTAATTTTACTTTATTCTTTTTCCTTCTGTATCAAAAGTGTGGAGCATGTGGAGAATATAGGAATTCATTTCTATCGAACATTCAAATTATGGAGAAAGAATTTCTTGGAGAACAAGAGGCAAATATTACTTTTGAAACTGAAACAGTCTTAGTTTATTATAATAATAACTATTATTATTATTATTATTCTTTTAAAATAATGCTGGTACATTCATTTCTTGTCAGCAAAATTTTGGCTCTGGGGTTCAATGAAAAGTTCATCAGGACATGTTTTTATCAAACGTTATGTCAACTTCACTTGGTGCAGAATTACAAGCTCCATTCACATATTAACTCACAAGGATTTATAATATTATGATGTAATAAAGCATGTTTTTATCTGTGTTTTTCACAGAACTTAATTGAAAAGTAGAACATTAGTTTATGATCATCAGTGATTTCAAAGGATAGGCAAAAGAATTAAGAATAAATAAATCAGATGTTTTTACGGATTAAATTGACAATAGTGCACATCCCTTCTCCAACTTAAAGCATACAAATATAAATATCATCGAAGTAATCTCACTATTAAAACCGGTATTAAACCACCAAAAGCCGATGACATTTTCCATGACAAGTAAAAATAATATGCCTGCAACTCCAAAACACACAACAATTCTCACTACCATGGAAGGAAGCAAATAAAACCAAATTCCGCATCCATATTTTTAAATGTTCAATCCCTATCTATCAATAGAATTAAGTAATAGGTGCAACTTATATCCTGAAGCATTTCAACTTTCAGCAGTGGTATTAATAAAAATCCTATCATTAGTGGATAAGCTAATAAAATTTGCATGCACACTTGGCCCTTTCACCCTTTTCTTTATAAGCTTCATTCCAAAAATCTATCAACACTGCTGCTATTGACAATTTCTATCTCTAAACATTTGGAAAGACATATTTAATCTATTCCAATGCACTATATCCTAAACAATCAAGCTTCCACATCTTCGCACCAAGAGATGGCTAACTGCGAAAGACGACGTACGGCAAGAACTCACTAGCCACCAGGAACTGGAATGGTTGAGAAACTTAATAGTTTTTAATGCCAAGAATCTGCAAAAGAAGATTGACCATTAGCTGAAAAATGGTCTTTCTCAAGTTAACTCACAATATCAATCAACAAGTCCTCTTTAAATTCCATTCGACGCTGAAAAAACCCCCAACCGAACGCACACCCACTATGAAGCTCGGCCATGAGTGGACAGGTCACTCCACCTTACAACTCGAGCATCTCCTCCCGTACAAAACAAGGACAAATACAGTGGGAAATGATTATGCCATCCTCAAAGACCAAATGATTAGGAAATCAAGCAACATTTGATGAAAAAGACTACTTGGTCTTTCCAGTCTGTGTATAGGTACAAGCTTTTACTCTTCTGCTTCTTTCTCAATCATTGTTTTGGATGGACAGTTCATCACTCTTGATTTCAGCGAAATCTTTCTTCACCGAGATAAAAAGTTTACGTCCCAAGGTCGAACGGCATGGACTGCATGGAATTTCTTAGGAAATACGGACAATAAAGGATGGCTTAATGTGGGTAAAATGTCCTACTGGTACCAAACTTTTACTTTTTGTTTTGATTTGGTATAAAATATTCAATTTGTTTCATCTTGGGATCCTTCCTATTATCTCTGCTACTTCCGTCAGTACCAATAAGGATTTCGATAGTTAATTGATGATGTGGCTGCCAGATTTACAAAAAAACCACAGACCACTTGACACATATTTTGCTTACTCCTTTATTTAATCCTAATCAGCAAATCACTTGTGTTCCACCCCCAAATAAATAATCTTAAATAAAAAAAAAAACTCAATTTCATAATTTGGCTCGATTCACTCTCTGGGCTCCCCTTTCTCTCATAATCGATTCTTAAGTTTCCTTGTACTTTACCTTGTTGAAAAAGAGGAGCAAGAAACAGCTGAAAGTGCGTTTAACCTGGAGGAATATACTTTTGGAGTTAAGGATTCTAACTGTGTATTTGGAAGGCCAGCAAAATTGTTCGTCTCTCGAACTGAAAGGAAACTCGGTTGCAAGTTTTGGGGATGCTCATTTGTAGTAAGTATAAGAGTGATTTCGTTAGTTTATATTGCTATGGTTTTGGTGGTAATGAAGGTTTGTTCTTGTACATATTCTTCAGCTGTGGTTTTTTTAAGTGACACTACATATGGGTTAATGAGAGGACACTAGTGATGTTGCGAGAGTTAAGTTAAGAATGAATACTGGTGAATCTGATATTACAAGTAAGCTGCTGAATGAGCACAAGAATAGAGTTAGTTTGCTAAATTCAAAATTGAGGAAAATAAAAGAAGAAAAAGGGAGCATGAAGCGCAATAGGAACCTGTATAAGCTTGGTTTTTATGCTATGGTTGGGATTCTGATTTACAATATGTACTTTTGTTAGCTTAATTTGAAGATGTACTTTGGATAAGTGGTGCGGTGTATTTTGGAAACAGAAGTAGTTAGGTGGTAATGGGGTGTATATTTTGGACACAGTAGTTTTATAACTACTATTACTTTTGTATTTTGATGATGAATGAATGAAATGAAATGAAATGAAATGTGATGTTCTTTATAGATTCCTGTGTTTTCTCCTGTGATTTTTATTTTAATGTTATGATAAAAAAAGCATAGCAAATTGTTATATAAATCAAGCTAGAAAACAGACAAATTGAGTGACAATTTAATAATAAGTATAGCAACAATATGTTGTCATTTAAATAATATAGATTGTTGATTACTTTAAATAATTAAATATTTGAACAAAAAGTGAATAGGCGTGGAATTCCTATGCAGATGACCCTACACTCAAGGCTGTCAAAAGCCATTATAAAAGAATTTGTCAAAGGACCACATGTTAGGTCCACACAGATAATAACAACAAAACAACCAAAACGAACAGTATTTATTAGGGTTTCAAAAACATAAAACAATTGTTTCTTAGGTCTTTTTCATCTAAGTCTTCTTCCAATCTGAATTCCTTTATTCTCTGCAATTCCTAGAGGCACTCAAGCTCTCTTCTTTGTTGAAACATTTCCATCAATCTTTTGTTTTCCTTTGTCTTGAAGCTTCGCTATTGTGCCAACTCCTTTCTTACTTATTGCAGCACTTTCTTCAGTCCTAATCTCTTTGCTTAACAACCTTGGGGGTTTGAAGTCTTTTTTTCTCATAGCTTTAGTTGTTAGCTTTTTTGCACTTCCTTCTTTCTGTGTCTGTGAAAGTCTTCCAATGCCCAGATCTGGTAGTAGCTCACTCAACAGATCAGTAATGTTCTTAGTCTTCTTGGTGGTAGTTATTGAAGGTGATGTGATAAATTGTAAATGTGATTTCCATTGTGAAGCATAATCCTAGAAATCAACTAAATGAGCTGGTATGCCAAACTCAACTGCAGTTGTCTTTGCTTGTGTTGCTAATGGTGTTACATTGAATAATTGTATAATAAAATCTAATTTACCATACCACTATTTTACATTACTCAACTAAATATTAAAGGTGACAGATTACTTACCTGTGATAATAGTATTAATGGTGACAGATTATCAAATGTTGAAGCTGTCCCTAAAGGAGTTGTGCCTGTAAGAGCTCCCTGGTCAACTTCATGATCAGGTTCGTCTGTATCAAACACATTTGGAGCTCCATGATCATCTTCATGTGTATCAAAACAAGTGGCAGCAACACTTTGCACCTGTAAGTATAACTCACAAGCTTAGTAAACCAAAATAAAAATACACATACCTTAATACAAGCAAAAGTATATACAATATATTAGTAGCTTACATTCTATGCACTACTTTCACCATTGGATCCCTTTTCCTTTTGTTGTTTTTGTGTCTTCTTCATCATCTAGTATAAAATTTTCACATTAGTCATATGATATTTATTGCAGGCAGAAGTATATGAGAGGAATACTTACAGATAGTTTTTCCCTCCTCTGTTGTTACCTTGTAGAAGTACCAGCACCATGAAATCTCTTATTGTAGCCTTTAGCACCATAAATTGTGCATGTCATCGCATAGCCCTTCTTTGTGATTTTGTCATTTTTTATTAGAGCTTCCATCTCTTCTTCCTCTAATCTTCTTTTTCTAGCAAGCTTGCCTTTTCTAAGTTTGATTGGTTGGGGGTAGGACTGGTGGGGCAGTTGCCTTGGGCAAAGATTTTTTACTAGTAGTTGGATTAAGCAAATAGCTATAGTATTTTAAGTCTGTTTTAACCTTGTAGTACTCATGTATATAGAATTTAGGGTTTTCATTGTTATACCAAATTGCATATAAAACATGACAACAAGGTATACCAGTTAGATCTCACCTCCTAAAGTGCATATCATTTCCTATTTGTCAACTACAAACTGTCCCCATGGCCTAACCACTTAAAACCTTTCATCCCCATACCACTCTGTTCTAAACATCCAACAAAATTCTTTTGACTTTTCTAGTTTTTTCAGGATCTTAGGGCAATAAGCACAGGCCATTCTTTTCATAGTATTCCTTTTTTTATATATCCTCTTTATTAATTTTGTTCTTATAACCTCATTCATAGCTATCATACCTTTGGTTCTAGCATCTAAGATAAAATTATTAAAATACTCACATAAGTTGTTTAATAATATGTCACACTCAGCATCAGTCCTAAAATGAGATCTAGACCAGTGATGAGGGAGGAATGTTATTCATGTAGCTATGTCCTTATTTTGATTATGATGCAAACTTGTTTATTATTTTTCAAATAATTGGACATAACTTGTCCTAGCAGCACCTCACACAAGTTTTTTCAACCATATGTTCATAATTAGGAAATAGTTCTTCAATGGCAGAAATAAGACTCTATTCTAAAATCAAAACACAAAATTAATACTATATATATATATATATATATATATATATATATATATATATATATATATATATATATATATATATAATTTCTTTTAAAAAGGAAAATGTAAAGAATATTTATCTTCTGTTTGTCACTCATAAACACCTAATGGATCACAAGTTATTGCCTGGTACGATCCTGCACCGTGAGTTGCGTTTCACAGTAGTTTTTATCTCCCACACGCTTATTTATTCTAATTGATTGGATCGAGACCCTACCGGTTTAAAGGACAATTTTTCTCTTGAATTTAGAGTCAATAAACAATTAATTCATATTTTAATTTTTTTAGTCATTAAAAACCCACTAACTTGCAAAAGGTGGCTATTTTATCTATTAATTAGCTCTAAACTACCGCGTGACTTGCAAACTCAAATTTACTAATTTAAAATATATATATATATGAACCATCGCTCTTTCTCTCTCTCTCTCCTCTTCGCTCATATATTTCTAACAATAAATTTATGCAGAATAAAAGCTAAATTGATTCAGTCTTCATGCCAATTTTTTGGGTTTGTGCCCATTTTCTTCTAATCCCTTCTAAGCTATCCAAATCAGAGAGTTCATCAACAAAAGGATTTTTTATATAGATCAAGATTACAAAATCAGAAAAATAGAATGTTATCGACAAAAAGGAAAAAAAAAAATAGAACATAAAAGAGAACAGAATCAAAAATCTGATTTTGCAAATTTGATGGTGGAAATTATGACGGTAATGTTGGCGATAGAAGATGATATAAAGGACGACAAAAAGATAAGAAAATGGCGATGTTGGATTTTATGTAAGAGATGGGATACTGCTTGCAGGATTATTTGTAAACAAGGGTTGAATTTAATTTCAATTTGTTATGTTGATTTTGAGATTTTTTTTTTCGTTATTAGTTTTGATTTCAGATAGACAAAAAGTTTTGGTGTTTGCTGGTTTTTAGTTTTGGGTCATAAAAATATCAATATTTTATTTAAATATTTCTTTTGTTTATTATGATTTTATTTTAGTTAAAATAAAATAATGAGAAATTGTATTTCTTTAATCAATTTTTTTTATAAAATATTATCTAAAAAAAAAAAAGAATTTCACACTTCAAAATGAAACTGAATCTCACGCATTAGTTTCAAACTAAAAAATGAATATTTTGACCACTTTTGGTAAATATATGAGTTAATTGGTCAGAAAATTAAAAAATAAGTAAATTGGCTATCATGTTCAAGTTTGAGGGACAAATTGGCCTTTAAGCCGACACCAAAACCTCATCATTTTATAGCCACAGCAACAAGGATAAGATCAAAGTGTGAATTTGCTTCATGAAAGTTAATAGGCAATTACTTTATAATTTAATTTTCTGATTAATTTATCCAATAATTTAGAAAAAATAGTTAATTTAATCCAATCAAAAGATCAAACCAATATAAAAAATTCAATTTGATTCTTGAACTTCATAATAAATATCAAATTTTATAAAAATAATTTTGTATTAAATTAGAATAAAATTATTTAATTTTAATATAAATATTAATTGATGTTAAACTAAAACTTTTTTAAATCACTTAAACTAACATATCACAAATTTAATATTGCTAAAATATTTTATTTCACAATATTATTTATATTCTTTATATGAATTATAAATTTCATGTGATACGATACGTGATTCTACTTTTAGTTTTAAATATTTAATATTTTTAATAATTTATTTAACTAATAATCACTTATGATATACTTTATAAAAATCAAAGGGCGAACTTTTCTTTTATATTTTTCCTTTTGTCTATTCTCCATTAACATTATAATGATCATGTCTCTTCGTCTAGGGTATTTTTTTTTATTAAAATATAAATTCTTGAGAATTTAAAGTATTGAGAATTATAATTCTCAAAATTTTTAATTCTTAAGGATTTAAATTTTATTACTTTTGATAGATAAGCTTTAAAATTTTATCTTTTATATTTAAAATTTCATTCTTCTTTATATTAAAAATTATATAAATATTTTGTAATAAATAAATGGTTTACATATTTTAATATTATGAAACATATGCTAATATGATCTTAGCTTTTAATTATCAAATCTTATTTTTTAAAATATATTAGTATTTGTATTAAAAATCACAGTCTGAAATAAAAAATAAAAATATAATATAGAAAAATAAGAAAAATAATTTTTTAAATAATAATGTCTTATTATTAAAAAATATTTATCAACTAAGAATTTAATTTCAATATATACATTTAAGTCTTATTTTTTTGAATTTAAAGTAATATTACTGCTCCAAAATTCTAGAGTGATATTTAAAAAGTCTAGACTAAAATTTTTTTAGCAATTATCTTTTTTATATAACTAAACTTATGTTTTCAGATTTAAATACTTATGAATTTAAATTTCAACCTTTCATTGTCTAAAAATAGTAAAATTTGTAAATTTGTTCACAACTCAATTTTATTATTATTTTTCCATTAAAAGGACAGATCCTAATAAAGTTCTATTTCCAGTGAACTTTTATCTTTTGGAATATAGACTTGTGCTAATCCTCATTTTACCAACCGAGCAAGAAAGAAAGGAAGTTTTCAATAACCAACATAATAATAAAATGTCTCCTTACATTTTGTCTGAAATAGAAAGAAAGTGTATTTTGCAACCCGTTTGACAGGCAAATCTACTGACTCATTCTTTCGTCTTTCTGACTGAACTCAGCCATATCGTGGCTGACTCTAATCTGCCCGTATGTCTCGTCATCATTATTGGGTTTTGAAAATTGAATTACAAGAGGTGATACGAATTTCGTTTTGTTACACTAAAATAATTGACCAAAATACAAATTCTGTGTTGCCTTAGTCAGTATCCCATTGTGGGTATAAATATAATAGGATCAACAAGCTGCAGGAAATTCTTTGTATGGATTGCCCAGTGCAGCAACATTGCCAGGCCTCGACAGAACAACCTACACATTATACAATGAAATAAATTAAGAGAGCGCAGTAACAGAGCTTTAAAACTGACACTGTGGCTTAAGGCTTGAAGTACCTGATAGTTTCCAAGTGTGAGTGTCTTGAACCCAGCTGCACAGTAATCAAAATAATACTCCCATGTTCTGATGAACTTTTCATTGAATCCCAGAGCCATAATTTTGCTGACAATAAATTAAGGCACAAGCATTGATTTAAAAAGATTAAAAATAGAGAAAGCAAGGCTGTTTTATAAAAGTCAAAAGTAATATTCACCTCTTATTCTCCACGAAATTCTTTCTCCAATATCTGAGTGTTTGATAGTAATGAATTCCTATATTCTCCACATGCTCCACGCTTTTGTATACAGGAGAAAAGAATTGTAAAGTTACTTCATAGAAAAAGATTATGGAGTAAATCGGCAATAAAATTGAGCTGATGATGGTTGTTTATTATACCAGAGTCTTGTTGAAGCAGCCATGGCCGTTGTTATCCTTGTTAATGATGGCAAACATCCACCTGGGAATATATATTCCTTAATAAAGTCTGAACTTCTCCTGTACTCCTCATACCGTTCTTCTGGAATTGAAATGAACTGAAGAAGCAGAAATACAAAATTTTAAAAGAGAAAAGCACTAATAAACATAATCCTGACACGGAGATCGGAATTCTTTTGTTTCTTTTCATTTTGTCTTTACCTGTAGAACGATAACCCCATCTTTAGCTAATACTGATTCGCAGCAACTGAAAAACTTTTCCATGTATTCATGTCCAACAGCTTCTATCATTTCACTGAAAAAATTAAAGACCGGTATAAAGTCATGTAATTTATGTAGCATTCTGCACTGAGATCTAATTTTAGAAGTGGAAAAGCTTACCATGATATGATTCTGTCATATTTGCAAGTATCAGGCAACTGGCGATAGTCACGGAGTTGAAATCTGATACTATCCTGATATCATAGTGGTTAAGCTTAAGAGCAAAGTTTTTTTTTACTATTACCAAGATATGCTTTTACGCAAGATGTCCTTAAATGCAACTCGGACAAAGCTTATTGCGCTTAAATTTCAAATAGCTAAGGAATAAATACTTTCAGGAAAGTCGCAATTATTCTTTTGAGTTCATACCTGGAGACCAGCTTCCTTCACTCTTTCTTCTGCATATTTTAGTTGCTCCTCAGATAGAGTGATACCAGTGTATTTACATCCAGTTCGTTTGACAACCTCGATAGCTAAGGTTCCCCAACCACAACCAATCTCAAGAATTTCATGTTCCTTATTGATTCTTGCCTGGATTGGTTTCAGAATAAACATACAAAATGAATAATGTCTGTCAGAAAAATCTTGTAACTTCTCCAAAATTGTCAAGGAACATACTAACTCACTTTTCCAATCAGAAGTGAAATTTTTCGCATCTGTGCAGCTTTCAAGTCTTCATCTTCTGTCTTTAAAGTAAATATATCACAAGTTCATGTCATGCACTGTGTAAAATTAAATATTAGAATTTAGAAGGTTGGACTTCTGACCTTAAATACAGCAGAGGAGTATGTCATTGTTTCATCCAAGAACAGAGAAAACAAATCATTACTCTAAAACAGAAAACAAGAAAAGGGTTGTAAGCTTTTCATCCAAAACTTCTTCTGAGACTAAAAATGAGTACTGATTTATGATAACAATGCACGCGTGCACTTGCTTTATAAAAGAATTATTTCAAAGTAAAACATATTTCACATCGACTATTATCAACTTTGATTTATAATTCGCTTTTCTTCTTTACATTAAAATATCAAAGAAGATAGAGGACAAAGCTAAAGTACTATCATACCAGGTCATAATGACGAGAGATATTCCTGCGAGCCTGTGTAAGAGAATTTTGCCTCGAAACGTGCCGAAAGAAAAATTTTGCAGATGCAATACTAGCTGTGAATAACATTGGAGTCCACCAACCCCTATACCAACATAAATAATATTATATTATAATTCATATTTCAGGAAACGTCGGCTAGTACTATCATATTTTCAGAGAGTTAACGGGGCATTACTTTCTCTTATTCAATTCCGATTCAGGTTTATTAGCATCTCTATTGACAATGAGAACCTGCAATTTAAATTATAGAAGAAAGTTCATTTAAAGTTTTAACAAAAGGACACTTCAACAGAGGACCCTGATTAATTTGCTCACCATGAAAAGGTTTAGAAGGCCCTCATCTTTGTCAACAAATGAAAAATCGCCATTGATATATGCATCTGCTAGGCCTAAATCAGCCTGTGTCATTATCTGAGAAAATTTCAATTGTCTGTCAATGATGGTAAGAAATTTTTGCATACAGTAAATTCGATTTACAAACAGATTCTTGGCGTTCGAATTTTTCCGACTAATGATGATTGCACCATGTCTCTTCAGGGCCTTATGATATTTCTAAATGAGACAAGGAAAGCATATACCTTCCAGTAAAACTGGGGATTGTGAACTTTCATAACAGTTTGCGAGAAACACTTTTTCGCAGTGCCCTCAAAGGTAAAAATCGTGCCTCCTTCCTCCAATAAACTGTCATATCACGATTCACATCCATCAAAATGGTAAAATTTATGTCAGTAGCAAGACATGGGAACAAAGAAAGGGACTGTATGAATGAAGTTATATAGTAGTGAAGTGCAATAGAGTTTAGTGATAAAGTTGCAATTTGAAATTTTTTAGTAAATAGTATATCTAATTTGAAGAGATTTCTAGTACAGCAGAAAGGAAGCACAGAATGCTCAAGACAGGAACAACATGGTAGTTTGTAATTCAACAGATAAAGAGACAAGTAATGAAGCCTTAGTTAGCTGAATTTTGTGAGCATAATTCAACAGTTTATTTTGTTCTTGTAGAAAAACTAGCAAAGTGATATGAGAAAGGATGTGATTGACTTCATAATCGAACTCACATTACACGGCCAGTAGAGATATATTGTCCAAGAAATCTAGAAACAAAAAGGCGCGCCCCAGTTTCTAACAGAGAAGGTACCATGTGTTTTGGATTGCTCAGAATAGCACAACTTTTTTCAAGCAAACTATGGGCCGCAACCATGCCAGACTGCAAGGAAATAAACCTCAGTTATGGGTTGCAGTTGCAGAACGCTCATGAATTCTTAAAAGAAGACCATGAAAAGGTTATACAGAAAAAGGCTCTTTTAATTTTGATTTCAGTTTCCCATTTTCAAATGTAGGAAAAAGAAATTACAAAATTCTAAAACATTTTCCTGAGAATCTGTTACCTGTTTTCCTAAGGATATAATTTTCAAGGAAGAGCAACTACATGGTACCATTGCATCCTAGAACTAAAGTCAATTCTCCACCTTAATAAACTTGTTAAACTTATGATAAGAAACGCGAGGAGCACTTAATTAGTACCTTCAGTCCATCCTCATGGAAGCCATAACCTAAAAAATATGTGACATATAAGACAATTGATCAATTGTCATGGAGTTAATTGGAAATTCAAAATGTAGGAAACTAAATAGCTCCGAACATTTGAAGTAAATACCCATGAAGATTTAACAAAGATCTAATCCAATAACTTACCCTGGTATGCTCCACAAAACCAAAGTCCTCTTCTTCCTTGAATATGTTCAAGTTCAAGTGAAGCTTTTGATGCAGCTACGGATGGGACTGGATGGCCAGTTGTCCACTTTAGTAAGGTATTATCTGGTGTATGATCCGGATTTAGTGTCACAAGGAAAGGTAGATTTGTTTCACCAAGATTCTGCAGGAGTTGACAACATTAAAAAGTCTATGGGTGTATTTCACATTCGTTTCACAGGAAATCCCGAAATCAGCAATATATTTCCTTTTAATAAAACACGATACAAACCTGAAGCACATTAAGCCAGTATGTCAGGCATACTTTATTATCCGTATTTCCTAAAAAATTCCATGCACTCCATGCTGTTGGCTTTTGGGGCATAAACTTTTTATCGCGGTGAAGAAAGATCTCACTGACATCAAGAATTGAGGAACGCAATGCACATTTTGGGTAAATGATGTGTATTTCCTGGTTAAGATGAATGGTACAGGGAAAAAAGTGATCGAAAATAAAGCAGAAGAGCAAAAGCTGGCACCTGTACAGATACTGGAAAGCACCAAGTACTCTTTTTTCATCAAATGTTGCTTGGTTTCCTAATAATTTTAAAGCATCTGGGGCATGAACACCAATTATACACCTACTGTACTGTTCTTCAGAACCATCTCCACATAACACTGTGCAACCTGTTACAGCATACTAAAGTTAGATATGTATAGAGAAAAGCATTATCGCTTGAATAAATAGTTATTCCCACAGTCAGAATTTTCTTTTACTTATACTTTTCTTGGCATCTAGAAGAGTCTTAATTTTCAAAATTCTCACTCTGATTTTAGAACACCTTGCAGTTTCCAAGTTAATAACATTGTCTTAGGTAACTCAATTTTTGGTAGTGGATACATTTTGCACTTGGTAATGTGGAATTTCAACCGAAACTTAACCATTAATATTTTATTGCCTATCCTATTAATCAGAAGTTTAAGTTTAAAGTTTTCTTTAAAAATAATAATTAATAGAAATTGATTAATGCTACTGCTTACCCTTATCATTAGTGGAAACTAAGTGTACCTCGTGGCCAGTTCTTATTACACAGCCCCAGCTTTCCAGCTTTTCTCTGACCTGATTTCAATTGCTTCTAGAATTTAGTAGAGACTTATTCAAAAGATTGTACAAAAGAGAAAAGAAAAAAAAAAAGAAGAAAAGAGAATATGAAACTTGCAGTATTCTCAACAGTCAAGCAAGCACCTTATGGACATAAGAATGTGATCTACATTTAACAGTAAGCCACTGTGGACGGCCAAAGAGCTGCAAAAAGAACCAAACACCATATTGTGAAAATTTTGATAGATCAATTTGTAAGAACTCTGCATCAACAATGATATGAGTATAATACTCTACTTCTTTTACAAGGAACGTGTACCTGAAGTAAATGGTGGTTACGGCAAAATGAGAGAATAGAGTAAGCAGAGAAGCTCATAACTTTTTCTGAAGGGCAGGACCATATTGAACCACACATTGGAACCTATTCACAACATTTGATTATAACATGATTGAAATAGAAACAAATCATAAGGTTGAAAGAATGTAAGAGATTTCTCACAAGATAAGCCTTTTGAAATAACTCAGAGTAACCCCGTGACTTGATAAAATTCCCTAATGTTTCATTTCTATCAATGTCAGGATTGTTCTCAAGCACCTCAAGATAACTGAGCAAAAGAATTACTTGTCAGGATTATTCTCAACATTGTGATCGCATAGAAGCAAATCTTAGACATTGCACTGCATGCGTACTCATTAAGAATTTATAATGATAATAAAGTGGCTGACCTGAGGACATCATCTTTAAACTTGATGACTTCACGAATCATTTGCCAAAAGTATGGATTGAATGCATTCGTTTTCTGAGCAAACAAACCTGGCAGGCCATTTCTGCTGCCCCATTCATAACCTTTACCGTTGTCTAAGCTAACCGAGAATGACATATCAGATAATTCCATATCTACTCCAAGACTTTCAAAGAACTCCATCATATTTGGATATGTTACCTGTTCATTAATTGATGACACATCAGATAATACATATCTACTCAAAGAACTACGGTAACTGTGGTGTTGAAATTGATTACTATGTTTCTCTTGGATCGGATTCAATAGCTACAACTTGCAAACCATGACACTTGACAAAAGCAAATTAATGAGCAGATATCAATAGCTAATTTTTTTTCTTTTAATTGTTTTCCTTTTGCCTTGGGGATAATTAAGAATTCATATTGACTGGCTACTGGGCTTTCTTTCCTGGGGATTATTATCACTAGATTGAAGATGAAAGACTTTTCTGACCCGTTTCAACATTGGATTTTCTCTTAAGAAGTGGTACCAAGATTTCATATCATTCTTTCTGTCAGTTTCAGTTTCTGAAGTAAACCTCTATGGTTTTCTCCTTGTCTTTCAGTTTTCTCCTTGATTAGAGAGATAAAATGTCCAAATTTTGACGCAAGAACAAGTGTCGATTATTCCAAATATAGGAAATTACTTCTTTCTCAAAATGTTACTCTGAAAATTTCAAGAAATAATTGACTGCGTTTACAAGAATGCAAATTGATGGCAAAAGATACATAAAAGCCCCTGAGCGAATTGAGAAAATACATTTAAACTCTAATGCTTCAAAACGTTTTAAATAAACACTTCAACTTTTTAAAAGTAATTAATTAAATCCAAATCGATAATGGTGTTAACTACTATGTTAATTGCGATATCTATTAAAAATAAACACCAATAATAAAACGACACAAGTCTTTTGTTTATTTTTTAAGGTAAAAAGAATTAAATTGACTAAATTAAAGCTAGAATTTGCAAACCATAACACTTGACAAAAGTTGGTTCGATAAGTTACAAAATTGTAAAATAGCGAGTCTTTTATATATTATTTTATAACAATATGAGTCCTACAAATAAATAAGTGTAGAAAGTACTTAATATAGGTCCCACAAATAATTATCACTATTTTTATAATAGCCCCCTACTCAATAACCTTATGACAACAACTGCTTTCCTTAATTGTTAATTAATGAGCAGAACAAGTATACCGCAAGATGATTATTTCAAATATATATGTAAAAACTATAACATTATTTACACTCATTCTATTTAAAAAATATTTTATTTTTTTATAATTTTTATATCAAAAATATAATTATTATATGTTAGTTGTTAATATCAGAAGGAACGAAGAATTTTTGGATAAGCCGTTTTGGATCCCACTTTTCACTCAACCGAGAATTAACTCCATAAGAAGTCGTAAGAAATCTCAAACTCGAAACCGCTATCTCCAACCACTAATGATAAGCTTAGTAAAAAAAAATGCTCTTATGATTTTAGTTAGGCTTCAAATATGATAAGCTTAGTTCTTTCTTTTCAGAGAAATATTATAGCAATTAGAATATAATTCTTTCCATCTTTATATAAAACAATAATTGAAAAAGAATAAAATCATATCAAAAGTAACGTTGTTTTACAAAAATGGGAGCGAATCACAGTGCATAGTTCTTTTCTTCTTTTTCTTTTAATTTCCGAATCAAGACAAATTTGGAAAAAATGCAGTTGAAATTTCTGCTACTCATTTTGCGGCAATCATGGAGACAAGTCTCTAGTTTACCCAACTTGCACTACCTGACGTGGGAAATGCTACATCATTCATATATACCAAAACCGGACACGTGGCAGAAATGCAACCGTTTCATCCTATTTGTCCTTTTAATAATTTTGTATTACTTATTCTAATAATTTTACACCAAATCTTTTACTGTATATAATTTGTCAGAAATATCATATTGGCTTGTGATTTATATAATATCTTCTTATTTGTTTAATTTTTTATTTAATAATTTAACACAAGTAATATACAAACTATTGACTGCCAAAAATAAAATTTTATTTATTGTACCATATGTTTATTTTATTTTTTTAAAAGAATTATATATATTTTAAAATTGTTGATTCCTCTAAAATTTTAGGAGAATATGTTTCTTAGATAGTAACCTATTTAATTTTTTCTCTACTATATATATAATGCATTATGGGAAATATACTTTATTCTAATAATAATAAAAATAAGAAAATATATAATGACTTGAAAAATCAGTTGAACATTATTGTTGATACCTGTTTTTAGGAATTTAGATTATTTTATTTTAGGAAAAAAATAGATAAGAAAAAACAAAAAGCGATGCCATGCCAGACTTGCATTGACAGGTCAAGCCTGTCGTTCCACAAAATTATAAAAGCCTTTGTATAGTAAAGCCAAATGAATTAAATATTTAAATGTAATAACATGAAATAATTCATCTTAGACCTTCGCCCTTTTCTGTTTTTTCCTTGTCTTCTTATCTTTGGGTTAAGTATGTAGATGGTGGAGGGTGAAAGAAGAGAGTAAAAAAATGGCAAAAGGAAAATGTTGACTTACACAATTGAAGACCATGAAACCCAAGTCTAAATCTACACCGTCGAAGCAGACAGTTTTAGCATGGCCGCCAAGGTATTCCTCTTTCTCGTACAACACAACCTCAACTCCATCTTTTGCAAGAACATAAGCTGAAACAAGCCCGCTTATTCCACCTCCAACCACTGCAACTCTCATTCTTCAGTCCAAACGCTATGTAACCCTGAATTATTTGGAATACTTAATTTAACAGAAAAAGAAATGTGTCCAAACGAAAGATAGAAAAAGCAGTAATTAACATTTATCATAACAATGACAAGTCACCTTTGCAAAGGCTATACAGTGTGTGCGTGCGTGCGTATAGAAGGAAGATCCAAAAGATGAGCGAGTTTAAGGGAGTGGATTGATTAATCTGTCAAATGGCGAACTGGCATTCATTAATTAAAGAAGCTATGAAAATGGGAAGATGAAAAAGCAGAAAGGAAGGATTTCCTGTGACTTGTTTGTGTTATCAGTAATGAGTGAGAGAAGGAAAGGCAAAAAGAAAGAAAGAAGAGAAAGGATAAGCCAATAATGTGGGAATGGAATGGATGGTCTGTTCTTTTTCAAAAGCATATATATTTGCTCTGCACAAACTTTTGAATTACTGGCACTTTACAGGAGATAGTATGTGTTTAATAATTTAATGGAAAAATATTAAATATTAAAAATTAAATAAAAAAAAGAATGTACCTTATATTGAAAAAGAAAAACGAAATAACTATGTACCTTCTGCTTTTTGTGATACTTCTGTTTCGCCTGTTTTTTTCCCAGCTATAGTACAATCTAAGGAAATAAATTTTCTTCGTGTAATTCTTGCCCCACTCTGTTCCAGGCATTGCTTTTTATCAGGCGAAATACTTACGGGTGATAGAATATTATTTTAAAAATTTTAATACAGCTGTTCAAAGCTCGAACTCGTAATTAAGCTAAAAAAAAACCATTATTATCTCATTTATGTTCTAATTCACATATTACTTTTTTAATTTAACTTATTGATATCTATTTTATATATTTAGATTTTAACGCCCGAAAAATAAACTAACGTCATCAATATATTAATCTTTTTAATAATAATATATCTCATAATTTTATATCATTATAACTAAATTTATAAACAAAATGAATTTCTCGCAAGTTACTTGAAGCTTAACTTGATTATAAATCATTTCTAACTCATTTAATAAAGCTCATTTAATAAACAAACTATGTAGGTAGTACATGAATTAGCTCATAACAATAGTTTTAATAATTTGATATTTAATTTGTAATTTAAATTGTTACTACCATATTTTTAGAAACGTCTATTTAAATTTATTTGTTATAATAAAATTATAACATTTAGTAAATATAATTATAATTTAAAAATTAAATTTTATTTTTGATAAATTGATGAGTGATTAATTTATAAGTAATTATTAAGTTTTATTCAAACTTGATTAAGCTCAAAATAAGTTTAGTGATTTAAGCTTAAATTTCGCTTGATAATAAGTGAGTCAAGTTCAAATTAGTCAAGCTTGCCTTTACTTGTTTTGATTATAATCCTAATCCTTATGAATACATTGGAAATTTATAAAAAGATTCGTTTCTTGATTTATTCAAAAAAATTGAGAAGTCCAATTTTTCTTTTATTTGGCGAGTCTATTCACAATTTAGAAACCTTTTTTAAGTTTATTGAAATTTAATATTATATCAGTATTTGCATCATACAGAAAAATACATGTGGGAAGAAAAAATATAAAATCATAAAATACTTTTTTCTATATAACTTTTGCTTATCTATTTATCAAGAATTAGCTTGAATTTCACGACTAAAACATCAACAAAACGATATGTTTTCTGAATTTCATATCGTGACAATTTTTGTATTGATAGGTTGATATTATGTATATATAATTAAAGTATTTTAGTAATTTATTGATATATTTTATATATGTAATATGTAGAAATATGTATTTTTTATCTCATTTTAATTTTTTTGTCTAATTTCATGTAATAATAGCCAAAAAAGGAAAATATGAGCTAAAAAAAATGCATGAATGGGTTTTAATTGAATTGCGGCAGTAAAAGGCTTGGAATAAAGACACGTGGATTACTAAAATTGCAGGCATGACCGAATTTATCAAGACCCATGAAGGGAGAATTAATTAGTTATGATGTAATTAAGGATAATTATCTTTTAAGTTGTTTATTTTATTTAGTACAGTTAAGAGAATAACTATAGTGGTATTATACCGAGAGAATGACTCTGAAAAAATAATTTCTACAAGAAGTAGAGGTCAATTAAATAAGAGAGGGGATATATTATTCTTCTTTTTGCGAATTTCCTACGGTTTATCTTCTACAACATTTTATTAGTTTTTGCATTGTTCTTTCAATAATTAGAGAAGCTTTTGAGGACGTAGAGAGTGATGATTAACATTCTTCACTCCTTGAAGAACTTTTCAATTTTAAGAGAGTTTTTAATTTCCAGTTTTATATATCTTGTGTCTTTCTGTTTACTTATAATGATTATTGGATTAAATATGTCAAGCTAAGTTTCATAAGTATTTAGTTTGGTTTTTTATTTATGTATGAACCTTATATATTATGAGTTTAATGAATGATTTCTTTACCTTCATACATATATTAGTTTCATTTATTATTGTTGATTGACCATCATATCAATTTAATAGTAACATTTGTTATGAAAATTTTTAGGTTAAAAGTATTAGAAACATCATTTTTACTTTAATATATGTTGGTATAAGAAACATAGATTGCATCATTAGTTTGAGTGACTTAGGAAAAATACACATCACCGTCTTATTCATTAGATTTGAACTTAAAGAAAATAAGAAAATTACTAAGTATAAGATAGATTAAATGTTATTTTATTATATAGTTTACATTAATAATTTACTAAGTATAAGCTAGATTAAATATTATTTTATCATATAGTATTAGATTAATCATTTTAGTTGCATATTTATTTTCTAATTATTTAAATTTTTTTTATAAACTTTAAAATTATTCTCAAAATATTGGTTTAGAATGCTTAAATTTATTTTTAATATTTTATGTGATAGTTGACCTTTATAATATATGTTCTATCATTCCTTATGAGATCGATCTTGTGGAGAACTTGCCAAATTATTATTTGGTTCGTACATTTGCAAGTATTAAATTTTAGACATCACTTATAATTAGACATAAGAAAACAAATTTTTTTTTAAAGAAAATTATAAGAATTTGGGCGTAAATGCTAATGGGGTTATGAATGAGATATACACACAAATCTCAGGGCAGCCAAGTGGTCTTCATTAGAGTTTTTTCATTAACAAAACATTTTAACTAGCATAAAATCGGTGAATTTCTTGGTAAATGTAAAAAGAAATGATAGTATGAGAGGTTGATGATGGTGTTGTGGGTTAGTGATAATTAAATTTGTCATTACCTTATAAGCTCTTTTTCTCTATTTATATTTTATGTATTTAAGAAATGATAGAAAAATAAATAGAGAATTGGAATTTCGAAAGCATCTAATTGAAGAATTAAAACTTTTGGAGACAAATGCAGGATTCATTATTTGGGAAAAAGATTTATTGTGTTTTACATCATTAAAAAAATCCAGTCACACTTGATTTCAAACGATTAATTGGACTCTTAAGTAGAAGTTTGGATCTATTCATCAAAATAGTTTAAACTTATAAGTTATTTAATCCTTGATATAAATTAGGGGAGGCAAAAAGACTCTCTGCCCATTGTACGGGCATCTATCACTATTCCAATCCAACCAACCTGGCCATCCATGTCTTTTGTGTCAGTTTGAGACGACATGTGCTATAAAATAATCTGTTGTCTGCAGCATTAATTAAAAAATTAATTAACAGAAGATAACAATAATTAATTCAACTTGAATATCTTTTATCAAGATTCCACAATCTACTCGTTACCATCCTTTGAAAAGGTTTTGCATTTAATTTGGACCGATTACAATATTAATAATAATGGGACTATCCATAATAATACATGTACATTGTACACACTCAAACTCTACTAGTAACAACAAATCCAAATGATTTTTTAAAATTTCTTGATCTTGGTCCCTGCTTTGGTTGAAAACAGCGGAAGACAAATAGATTGTTTAAATATAAATTTGTCAGATTATTTCAAAAAAAAATAATAATATTCTAATAGTAATATCAGAGGATTGAGTCAATGAAATTAAAGTAAGGATGGATAGTAAGAGAGTTCTCTCTTTGCTGGAAAGTTAAGATCCGCCGTGAATTTCTAAGAATGAGACACCACCCACCTTGAAATATATATATATCAGTAAATGGAGTTAATAATTAGTGCGTTAGGTTGGAAAAAAAAAAAAAAATTCTCTTTTTATAAAATAGGAATAAACCATCGTACTTAAAAAAAATATCAAACTCGAAACTCCAATCTCCACCGCTAATTATCGAATTACCATAATAAACTCTGACAATTTGTAGGCGGCTGACTCTCCACAAAAAGCGAAAGAGCTTCTCCATTCAATGAATCAAAGGCATCAGTTTTTTTTGGTGTTGATCTACTTGTGCAATATCAGGCCTTGGCAAGCTCACAATTCCAACAGGCCAACAATGTTTACTGTTATTATTACTGCCTTTATTTGGCCTTCATGTTCATTTACATCGCGCGCACAATCTGAACTAAACTAAAACCATTACAATCAAGTTACATTCGAGAAATTTGATAATTAAAAATCTTAATTCATTTTAAATTCTTAATTGCTACCCAATAAGATTTTCTTTAGGTATTTTATATTTAATCTTAATAATATTACTAAATTTATTTTATTATCTCAAAAAGAAAAATTTGTATACATTCAGTTTCATTTTCATCCTATTTGTAAGACTTAAAAGGAAGCACTATTCACATCAGTTGGCCGATATTTATCTTATGTAACAATAGTTGTATTCTACCCAATAGACTTAATTCAACTTTTAACATTTGAAGCCTGTTTTCTTTTTCTTTCTTTTTTTTCTGATTATATTCTAAGTTGAATGGACCTTTCTATGTTGTATATTCACCCACAAAAAGAAAAAGAAAAAAAAAATGAGTATATATATATTTTGGTAGAACAAAGAAGGTAAAGGCCCTAAACAAAGAAACAGACACCAAGTAACACTGTCTCTATGCCTAACACCAGCAAGAGCATCACTTGACAGAAAAGGAAATATGAAAATCGGAGGCCGATCCAGCACTTGCACTTCCAAGCTTGAACCATGAGCTAAATTAATTAGCTAACCAGTTCGCACAAATGTTGGCTTCTCTAAACACATGAGTGCAATTAACATCCCATGACCGATCCATAGGAGTCTTAATTTGCATCAGCAAAGAGCCACAGTTGCCCATCAGCAAAGAAGAAGCTTCTTGCTGGCATTAATAGAGCTCATGAGCATTATTATTATATTCAATTCAATAAGAAACTTTTAGATCAACTCTATGTTATGGTTACACCTAAGAGTTTCTGCAATTCAACTTAGGAAGTTTAACTGATTGATGGAATTTACATTGGCCACGAGCCTGAGCTATTGGCAGATAAAATTTGCAGAACCTGAAGAGCAGGCCTACCAGGAAGACAGATTATCCTGACATCTGTTAATTTGATGTACTTTCTATTTTCCGAAATTAAAATTATAACAAAATCAAATTCTCCATAACTTATAATATATAAACTAAAACTAAAAAAAAGAAAAGAAAAAGCAACCAACTCTTTTTCATTTTTCAGTAATTTAGAGTAATCCACGTCCTACCGAGCATCTTAAGAAGTTTTAAGAAAAAAGTATTAAAATATATTTTGTGGTTAGGCACTTTTATATTTAGAGGATTGTGGTTTATTTGGTAATAAAAAAGTATTTTATGATTTAATTTTACTATATTTTTAATACTTACAAATTAATATCTTTAGATTTTTATGATCTAATATTAGTATAATATCAATTTCAATAATAAAATTATTTTATAGGTGATTTACCATCAAATCAACTAAGAAGATATTTTTAAAAATATTATAATTTTATTTTAAAAAATATTAATTCCTAATAAAATTAAATATATATATTAATTTTATAATATTAATTTGACGTAGTTAGTTATATGCTAAATCACTTAATAAGTGATTTTATTGTTGGCAATGAGTATTATACTAATATTAAATTATAAAAATTTAAATATATTAACTTATAAAGTAATAAAATTGTAAGAAAACTAAGTCACATTGTACTTATTTGTCAGCGAAAAAAGTACCAAATTATAGGGTATTTTTTTCTATACTTTTTCCAAGTTTTAATACAGCTCAAACTGATGTTTCCAGTTTATATTTTTCTCCTTTTAAATGGAATTGGCAATGAACTATAATAATAAGAAAACCAAGTTGCGCTGATAGAATGGATGCCAAAAGAGAAAGGATAGGATAAGTGTGAATTGCTACCAACAAATCAATTTAATTTGACTAATTATTTAGGTTGATATAAATTAAGTCGATGAGTTTGCTTATATCTTATAATTTCTTTTATATTTTTGTCTTATAAAGTGCTGTAATTTTTTTGTAATTATTGAATGAGAGATAATTACCATAGATATTTTTCTTTTAATTTTATTTTTAAACTTGCAAATGCCGTGGCTCACAAACTTGCTTGTTATGCTTTTTCGGTGTAATCAGGAAGAGCTTGTTTGGCTTGCGTAGGTGTCTCCTACTCTTAGGGATTTTGTAAATCAGGACATAAACAGATTCTGATTAATGAAGTCTCAGTTTTTCAACACTTCGTAATTAAGACAGGGTACACTTGATAGCGATGAATAAATCTAGCTTAGCACAAAGATAATTATAAGTCTATGATCCTTTTACAGGATTTTTTTTCCAGGACATTATTGATATTTAGGGATTTGTATCTCTCCCATATTGCTAAGTTATTAATTTTGAGGAGTATTCCTCCTACATTGCTAAATTAACAATCTTGAGATATCTTCCAAGCCTATATAATAAAGGTCTCACTTTGCTATTCATTCATTCAAAAAATAAGAGAAAAATATTAGAGAGTTAAGCAATTATTTTTCTTCTATTATAAAGAGAGAATTTTAATATTTTCTCCTTTATAAATAGAGAGATTGTAACTCCTATTATTTTTTTATAGTGAAATTCTTCTATCCTTACCCGTGGTTTTTACCCTAATTTGTTTAGGGGTTTTTCATGTAAATTTGTGTGTTCTATTGGTGTATTTTATTTTTCATTTATCTTTATTTTCTCAAATTATTAGTTGTGATTTTGTTATATCAGGTTCATATTTTTCTACAATTGGTATCAGAGCCTAGTTGACAAGAAATTCCTTAAAATTCTGTGGTTGCAGCTCAGTCTGATCTTTCACATCAAAAAGGATTTTGAGGTTTTCTTTGGTGCAAAAAAGCTTATGTGGAGTAGTAAGAACACTTACAATTTAGGGAAGGTTCTATCTAAGTAGATTGGTATTTAAGAGGTCCGCTTATGACCCTCCAGTCTTTCCTGGGAACTTACCTTGTGAGTTGTGTTCATTACTGCGGTTCATTTTACAAGCTAAAAGGCACCGTTTGTGATAGAAGCAATGGCGGCAAAATATGAGATTGAAAAGTTCAATGGGAGTAATTTCTCACTGTGGAAATTAAAGATAAAGGCTGTATTGAGAAAAGACAATTGTCTTGCGGCTATCGTTGAACGGTATCACAACACTCACAGGATGATAATAAGTGGAACGAGATGGATGGGAATGCTATTGCAAACCTTCATCTGGCACTTGCAGATGGGATCTTGTCCAGTATAGAAGAAAAGAAAACGGCAAAGGAGATTTGGGACCACCTCACTAGAATGTACGAAGCCAAGTCATTACATAACAAAATTTTCCTTAAGATGAAACTTTACACCTTAAGAATGTCCGAATCTACTTCAGTGACAGAGCACCTTAATGTCTTGAATACTCTATTTTCTCAACTCACATCTTTGGGCTATAAAATAGAGTCACAAGAACGAGCAGAACTTCTACTCCAAAGTCTACCTAATTCGTATGATCAACTCATTATCAGTTTGACAAATAATGTTGTTACCGAAATTCTAGTCTTTGATGATATAGCAGCCGCTATTCTTGAAGAAGAAAAATCGGCGAAGGAACAAGGAAGACAAGCAGGCAGGTTCACAACAGGTGGAAGCCTTGATGGTGATGAGAGGGAGATCAACAGTACGTGGTCCAAATGGGAGTCACAATCATGGTAGATCAAAATCAAAAAGTAAGAAGAATTATAAATGCAACCATTGTGGTAAGAAAAGTCACCTGAAGAATTCCAATCCTCAAGGGAATATGGCATGCACTTCGGATGATGGAAATGTATTGTGCTGTGAAGCAGCAATATCAACTGAGAGCAGGAAGAGATTTGTTGATGTATGGCTTCTTGACTCAGAAGCAACTTATCACATGACCTCTCGAAGAGAATGGTTCCATCATTATGAACCTATCTTAGGAGGATCTGTGTATAGTTATGAAGATAATGCCTTAAAGATCATAGGCATTGGAACCATCAGGTTGAAGATGCACGACGGTACAGTCCGTACTATTCAAGGAGTGCGACATGTGGAAGGTCTGAAGAAGAATTTATTATCTCTGGGACAGCTGGATGCTCTTAATTGCATCATCAAAGTTTAGAAAAGAATCATGAAGATTAGCCGAGGAGCGCTTGTAATTATGAAAGGAGAAAAAATTCCTCCTAATTTGTATATGTTTTTGGTAGAGACTGTGCATGAAGCAGAAGCATCTGTTGCTTCAAGTAGTTCGATCGAGAGATTTGTAATGGTGTGGCATCAGAAGCTTGGACATATGTATGAACAAGGTATGAAGGTTCTTGCTGAGAAAAATCTACTTCCTGGTCTACAAAAGTGTCATTACCCTTTTATGAGCATTACATAATAAGCAAGCAGCATCGACTACAGTTCAATACATCCAATTCTAGAAGCAAGGATGTTCTAGAATTAGTTCACTCTGATGTATGGCAAGCACCAGTTTCATCACTAGGAGGAGCTAAGTACTTTGTGTCCTTCATCGATGATTACTCCAGGAGATGTTGGGTGTATCCTATCAAGAGAAGGAGCAAGGGAGATGTATTTACAGTTTTCAAAACTTACAAAGCGCGAGTTGAACTTGATTCAGGCAATAAGATCAAGTGTTTGAGGACAGATAATGGAGGAGAATATACAGGTAATAAATTTGATAGCTTTTGTAAGCAAGAAGGCAGCAAGAGGCAGTTTACTACGGCATACATTCCTCAACAAAATGGAGTGGCAGAGCAGATGAACAAAACTCTGTTAGAAAGAACTAGAGCAATGTTGGGAGCTGCAGGCCTGAATAAGGCATTCTGGGCTGAGGCAGTTAACACCATATGTTATGTGATTAACCGGTCTCCATCTACAGTAATTGAACAAAAGACACTGATGGAGATGTGGACTGGGAAGTCAGTTGATTATTTAAACCTCCATATATTTCGAAGTCCTGTGTATGTGATGTATAATACCCAAGAAACTACAAAACTGGATCCAAAATCCAGGAAGTGTTTATTCTTGGGATATGCTGATGGTGTGAAGGGGTATCGCCTGTGGGATCCCACTGCCCACAAGGTTATAATCAGCAGGGATGTAATCTTCTTAGAAGATAAATTGAAGGGAGAAGATGATAGCACTTCAAAAGAAAATTCAGAGACTACAACTATACAGGTGGTAAGAAAGTCTACAGAAAAAGATTCTTCTGAAGCAGCACCAGAGCACGAAGAGGAAGAACCAGTCGAGTTTGAAGAGCCAGCCGAGTCTGAAGAGTCAGAACTTAGAAAGGGAAAACGTACAAAATTTACACTAACCTAGCAGAAACATTATGATATATGCAGCAATGTCGCATACTGTCTTCTAACTAAGGAAGGGGAGCCATCAACTCTCCAAGAAGCAATGAGTAGTTCAGATGCATCTCAGTGGATGGCAGCAATGCAAGAAGAGATGGAAGCTCTGCATAAGAATAAGACTTGGGAGCTTGTGTCACTACCACAAGGAAGAAAGGCCATTGGCAACAAATGGGTCTTTAAGATCAAAAGAAATAGTGATGATCAAGTGGAGCGGTTTCGTGCAAGAATGGTGGTGAAAGGATATGCTCATATGGAGGGGATTGACTTCAACAAAATATTTTCCCCTGTGGTTCGGTTAACAACTATTCAAGTAGTCTTGGCGATGTGTGCTACATTTGACTTACATCTAGAGCAGCTAGATATGAAAACAGCTTTTCTTCATGGAGATCTTGAGGAAGAAATTTATATGCTCCAGCCATAAGGTTTTGAAGAAAAAGGAAAGCGAAATACAGACGCCGAGGTGTTGGTATAAGAGATTTGGTTCCTTCATCATGAGCCTTGGATACAACAGACTTAATACAGACCCTTGTGCATATTTCAAGAGGTTTGGTAAACATGATTTTATTATCTTACTGTTGTATGTAGATGACATGTTGGTAGCAGGCCCCAACAAAGATCATATTGAAGAACTAAAGGCACAATTGGCTAGGGAATTTAAAATGAAGGACTTGGGACCAACAAATAAGATTTTAGGGATGCAAATTTACTGAGACAGAAACAATAGGAAGATTTGGCTTTCTCAGAAAGATTATTTGAAGAAGGTCTTGCGACGCTTCAATATGCAAGATTGTAAGTCAACTTCTACTCCACTTCCTGTTAGTTTCAAATTATCCTCCAATACGAGTCCTAGCAGTGAAGAAGGAAGGATGGAAATGTCTCGAGTACTGTATGCATCAGTAGTGGGGAGTTTAATATTCGCAATGAATTGTATATGACCAGACATTGCACATGCAGTGGGAGTAGTAAGTCGATACATGGCGAATCCTAGCAGAGAGCATTGGAATACTGTAAAGAGGATCTTAAGATATGTTAGGGGGACCTCAGATATTGCATTATGTTATGGAGTGTCACGACCCCACCCGTGGGCCCTTGACCGGCACTAGGGAATAGGTAGGCGTAAGGCCACCGAAACCCGTAGTAAGCCTGACACTCACTGACTTAAACAAATCTCATCTCAAATTAATATTATTAAAGCCACAATTTATCTTAATAGTTACACTTTACAAAATTACTTCGGTCTACTAAAAAAACTAGGCGAGACCCGAAGCTCAGAAAAATTTACCACTGATACATTTACTATTACTACTGCGGAGAATCTAAGATTTACCAATTTACGTACCAAATCAAATACATCACCCGATGATGAAGGAGTCGGGTTATCAATAAGAGTCATGGAGAACTAATAAATACGAACTGAAAAAAAAATGGAGATCCTAGAGTGAGTTAAAATCAAATAATCTAGAGACTATTGCTTCTTCTAAAAAAAAACATAGATTATTCAAATCAGTATATCAAACCATACTATAATCATACCCTACTATTTCCATCACATAAAATATTAATCATTCGAATCAAAATGTCAACCATGCACGTAAATACAATCCATATTATAATCATACCATAATAAATTAATAAATAAATAAATATAAATATATTTTTACTTTTACGGGACGAGTGACTCGGTAGAACCCTAAACCCCAAAATCTAGTAGCCATTTGGCTCTCTTAATCCAATAAGATCAAGGCCATGAGAGCAATGCTCGACCGGGGACCTTACCTCTAGTCCGGTCACTTAAGTATCCAAATAAGAAATCTAGTAGCCATTCGGCTCTCTTAATCCAATAAGATCGGGCGCCCCGAGAGCAATGCTCGACCGGGGACCTTACCTCCGGTCACTTAAGTATCCAAATAAGCCGGCCCCCGAGAGCAATGCTCGACCAGGGACCTTACCTCCGTAATTTACACAATCAGCCCAGAGCCATGCTCGACCAGTGGCAAACCCATAAAAAATCCTGATTACATGTCCATGATCATTAATGGCAAGACGCTGTCCCGATGTAACCCATCGAGCGGCATGTTCTACGAAAGCCACATCCCCAAATCGAAATCATCACATATAATAAATATCATTGTATAATGAAATCATTCAACCATATCAAAATAACAATTAATAATTAAGAGTAAGACATCGTGCAACTCATGTGGAAAATCGATAATATATGGTATTATCATAACATTACTATAATAATACTTATATTACTTTTAATAATGAATAATTCAGTTGAAATTATTTACGCTATGATACTAATAACCATATTAAGCATGAACTTTCAAAATAGCATATTAAAATCAAACTTAGCAATAGCGAATGATTAAATGACTTTAACTCACGAATTGGGCGACCTCCTAGCTCGCTCCGGTGCCTCGGTTGGAGCGAGCCGAATGCATGATCATCTAATCACGGAAAACAATTTATCAAAATGCTGAGACAATCGATCATTAATCCTAGGTCTAGACTCTTAGGACTGACTGTCTAAGAATCTCGACTCAGGAGAATTCTACCGAAAATCCGGCAGAACCTCCCCTACAACACGAACATTACCCCCCATAAAAACGGGTCCAGGACCTGCCAGAAAAACACTCCAAATATCCAACAATTTAAACAACGGGAGTCGGGTCCCCAAACTTCACTATTTCCCGACTCCGCCACACAGCACAAAATACGAGGCAAGCAAACTGACAGACAATTATTTATGACTCACAAATATCATCAAATACTCAATATAACCCAATAAACACAAATTTAAAATCAAAGGATTTCCAAGATCAACGGCCAGAGAAAATTACCGAGACGCTCAATCGACTCGCCTCCGGCCGCCGGAGTCCGATCGACGATCTGGACACACCATCGGACTCACAACGACGCTACCGATGACGATCCCCGCCCGATTTTCGAGCCGACACCCGATCATCCGGAGAATTTGCGGACGATCACGGCCGACGGTAAACGAAGCCCGATCGCCACGAAACCAAAGGCCATCGCTGAAGCCGAGAAGAGTCGGGATACGCCCTCCGATCGTCCATCCTCCCACGGATCTCGTCGGAAAAACCCAAAAACGGCCGCCACCATTTTCTCTCTCCACCGGATCTTCCGCCTCCGCCACCACAGCGCCGGCCGCTAAAAGAAAGCTCGCCGAGAGAGCCGATCGCCACCCGACTTCGGCCGCCAACAATGCCGTAAACGGTCGAAAACACGCCTGAAGCCGCCGCCAGGCTTCCACCGCCTGCCAGCTTGTTGCCATTGCGCCACAAGCCTCTCGGCCACGCCGCCACCGACGCCTGCAGCCTCTCTCTTCCGCTACTCTCTCTCTCTCTCCTCCTTTCTTCTTCCCCGATTTTCTTTCCTTTCAATATCGACATTAGGGCCCCGAACTTTTCCTTATTGCAATTTGGTCCCTTAACTTTCTTAATTACTTACAATTGCATCCTGCAGAATTCCAATTTAACCCCCAAACTTTCCTTTAGCCTTTCAATTAAGCCCTTAACTAATTAATTTGGGCCAAATCCGAATTATTGAAAATACACAATTACAAAAATACCCCTGACCGACATATTTATTTACAAAAATACCAAGCTCACAAATTTCCATTAAAACCCCATAAAAATAACATTATACTTTCAATCCTTATTCCAAAATAAATTTCCAATTTAGTCCTAACACACAATTAAATTAAATAATCAATTTCCAACTTAAAATTTAATACTACTAATCAATTATAATACCAATTTTTCCAAAATTCTTTTATAAACATCCTTTACAATTCTACCATAATTTTCCAATATATAATTTTACTTATATAAATATACATTTGGAAAAAAATTTGAATAACCAAAATATAATCATTTCTCAAATAGTTTACTTAATTACTCCTTAAAAATCAAACTAATTGGATATGGAAAATAACTCATTTATTTATCTAACATGAACATTCAAAATTTGTATTTAAATCATTACAATTAAACCGAATAAAAATAAAGCTAAAATTAACTTAAATAAAAACTCATTATTAAATATATAAAAAATTTCGGGTGTTACATGGAGGATCAGACTTTATTATCAGAGGATATATTGACTCAGATTATGCAGGTGATCTTGATAAAAGCAAATCTACTACAGGGTATGTGTTCACACTTACTGGCGGAGCTGTTAGCTGGGTATCAAAACTGCAGTCAGTTGTGGCGACATCAATAACAAAAGCAAAATATGTAGTAGCTACACAAGCTAGTAAGGAAGCAGTATGGTTGAAAATGATGATGGAGGAACTGGGGCACGAACAAGAGCATATTCCTATGTTCTGTGACAGTTAGAGTGCCTTGCATCTCGCAAGGAATCCGGCTTTTCATTCAAAGTCAAAGCACATATGAGTCCAATATCACTTCGTTCGTGAAAAAAGTGGAAGAGGGCACTGTGGATATGCAGAAAATTCATACTAAAGACAACTTAGCATATTTTTTGACGAAGGCAGTTAACACTGATAAATTTATTTGGTGTCAATCCTCAAGTGGCCTGATAAAAGCATAAGCAACATGGAAAGGCAAGGAAGAAAGAACGGTATAAAGATCTGACTGATCCTCAATCAAATCTTCAAGTGGGAGATTGTTGATATTTAGGGATTTGTATCTCTCCTACATTGCTAAGTTATTAATTTTGAGGAGTATTTCTCCCACATTGCTAAGTTAACAATCTTAAGGTACCTTCCAAGCCTATATAATAGAGGCCTCACTTTGTTATTCATTCATTCCAAAAATAAGAGAAAAATATTATAGAGTTAAGCAATTATTTTTTTCATATTATAAAGAGAGAATTTTAATGTTTTCTCCTTTATAAATAGAGAGATTGTAACTCCTATTATTTTCTTATAGTGAAATTCTTCTATCATTGCCCGTGGTTTTTACCCTAATTTGTTTAGGGATTTTCCACGTAAATCTGTGTGTTCTATTGGTGTATTTTATTTTTCCTTTATCTTTATTTTCTCAAATTATTAGTTGTGATTTTGCTCTATCAGATTCATATTTTTCTACAGACATTACTATGAAATAAAACATATTAATTTGAACATAAGAATAAGTGTTGGAAATTATTGTGCCATATGCTTAGAGATACATAGTTCAATGTGCATATAAAAACCCAAGTGCATATATGAAAGCAAGGTTGATAAACTTGCTTTCTTTCTCTTCACAAGATTTTTTTTTTATGATTTTTATATTATTTATTTAAATTGTGATGAGTTCAAGAATTTAAATAGAAAAAAAAACTACTAAAAAATAATAATTGTATTACTATTAAAGAAGTGTATTAACTATTCTAGAAAGATATATATTAATTAGTATTAAAAGTATTATAATTTTATATTTAACCATTTAATTACTTTAAATTATTTTTCTCACCCTATCATCATAAGAATTATTTCAAAATTTTTAATCTATTTCTTGAAATTATAAATTTAATCTAATTTTTATAAAAAATCTCTATGATTTTTCTCTAATTTATTTAATTATTTCGAAGTTTTTTCCTTACTCTCTTTCATAAGAATTATACTAAGATTTTTAATATATTTTTTAATTTAATTTTTATATTTTTTTGTTTGATTTAAATAAAAACTCTAATTTCATATTTAAATATTAAAAATTTGTATATATATGTAAATAACTTATGATTAATAAATCACTACATCCATATTAATATCTAATTCACATAAATATTATGGCTAAATACATAAATGGATCTTTGAACTTGTTCCGTTTTTGCAAGTGGTCCTCCGAACTCAATTTTGATTCAATTGGACTTTTCAACTTTACGGGTCGTTATTTTTAACCTCTCCACTAACGGTTGTAATAAAAAATTAATATTTTCACTAACAACGTTACTTATAATTGGCAAAATATATATATTTAAACTATTGAACTTGTCTTATTTTCGTAATTGGTCCTCTAAACTCAACTTTGATTCAATTGCATATATGAACTTCACGAGTTGTTATATTTAAATCCTTCACATACAAAAATTAAGCGCTTTGGATTAACCTATTGTGAAAAGTGTGTTCCATTAATTCTAATATATTGTTTATTGTACATTAAAATTAATTTATTAATTTACTAAATAGAATAAAAAATATATATTTTTCAAAGGACTATAATAAACCATTATAATTGTTCAACTTTTCTGTTATCAAGTTCTTCTTTTTATTTTCACAGGCTAATACCCATACCAGTAACCATAGCAATGAAATATTTAACAGATATTAAAAAACGACAAATTTTGTTAGAGAACTAAAACTCATTGTTTTACTTTTTTATTTTATTTATTTATTTTATATTTTAATTATATTATTATTTTATTCGAACTTAAATATTTTTTAGATGGCATAAAATACATGCCCTTAATGTCTATAATTGAAAGATTTAAAACTAAAACAAATTTAGAAAGCCATTTATGTATTTAGCCGTTTTTTATATTTTAAATATATTATTATTTTATTCAAACTTTTACATTTTTAGATAGCGTAAAATATACGTGCATAGAGTTTGTGATTGAAGGATAATCCATAAAATTGAGAAATCTAATTGAATTAAAATTAAAATCGTGCGACCAATTGTAAAAATGAGACAAGTTCAGGAACCCATTTATGTATCTAGCTATATTTTATTCGTATAAAATAACTTCTGCTCAAAGAACGGGCACTAAACTATTTTATTACTGTAATCAATTTATTAATGGCTATATTTTATTTATATATTCTACTTTTATCTTCAAATATAATTAAAGTACAAGTAAGTAAGAAAGTTTAAGAAAATTATTTCTAAAATATATTATAAAATTTATAATTTTCAAATAATAAGATCTATAATTTATAAAATAATTTATATCGTATACTTATTTCAATTAAAAATTTAATACTTTTTATGTATTAAAAAATTTAATTTCATATTTTTGTATAAATTTATATTTGTATTCAAATAATTTATTTTTAATAACACCGTAAGCGTTCATATTAAAATTAATTAATATTAATATTTTATTTATGGAAAATGATTTGTACAATATTGCATTAGCTATCTTATATAATTGTGGAGTGTTCCCTAATATTTATAGGAGTTGCCATGGAGGTTAATCCTCTCATAAATCATGGATAGTGGTCCTAGAAAGATCGACAGTCAGAAACTCGTCATGCTTTCTTGTTATATAAATATACAATAAAGTAGGTGATTTACATATGTTAGTTGAGTTTCTAAACTAATAATATTTTTAGTCTTTCTATTATAAATTCTTTTATATTTTTACAATTTAAATTCTTCAATACTTAAAAACTCTCTTTATAATATAAATAACGAGACACATCTGAAATTTACCATTTAATCATGACTAATAATATATAAAAAAGAAAAAGGAAAATACTAGTAATAAATTATAATAAATTAGTCGTTTATTCGTAGATTACACGACTATTATTATTATTTTAATTATAAAATTAATTTAATAAATACAATTTAATAAATTTTTTGATATTTAGTATTTGATGTATAAAATCTTAAAAAATAATAGCAAACTAACTATTTCTAAATATCATTATTTTTAAAATTTTATTAATGCAATAATATAAAGATTATTTATTAATTAATTTAAATATTATATAAATTAATATATCAATACAATTATTTTTTTTTTAAATCAAGAATTTATTAAATAATTAAAAAAACAATTTATTATTGAATATAATATTAAAAATATAATTTAAGATATTATCTTCTAGAACTGGAATTATTATCTAATTATAAAACTAGTTTATTAGTTAATATAATATTAAAATAAAATTGATATATGTTATTTTTTATGATAGAATTAGTATCATTATCTGATTATGAAACTATTTATTAGTTAAATTAAAATATAATTAATATGTTATTCTTTAAAATTAGAGTTAATATTTAATTAGAAATGTAACTTATAAATCAATAAATTAATAGAATAAATTATAAATTTACACATAAGCTTGAATCCTGTGTATCAAAAGTAAATATATATATATCAAAATTAAAATTTTATATGTCAAAAATTAAGTATACATATCAAAAAAAATTTAAATCTCAGAAATTAATATATACTAGTCGTGTATCGATGCATCGCACAGACGTTATTATTAATTCAATTATAAAATTAAGTTAATAAATATGATTTAATAATTTGTTATTATTGATATTAATCTATAATATTTTAAAATATTATAGCAAACTAATTATATTTAAATATTCTTTTTAATTTTTTTAAAAAGTTAGATTTTTATTAGTATAATAATATAAGAATTATTTCAAAAATATTTATTAATTAACTTTAATATTACATAAATTAATACTATCAATATAATTAATATTACTAATTTTTTAAAATTAGAAACTTATTATATAATTAAAAAATTAATTTATTATTAAATAACATATTAAAATATTATTATTTAGAATTAAAATTATTATATAATTAAAAAATTAATGTATTAATTAATATATTATTAAAATATAATTAATATGTTATTTTATGATATTAGTATTATTATCTGATTATGAAATTATTTATTAACTAATATAATATTAATATAATTAATATTTTATTTCTTAGAATTATATTCAGCATTAAATTAAAAATATAACAAATTAATTGATAAATTAATAGAAAAAACGATAAAACTATACATAAGCTTGAATCTTATGTGTTAAAAGATAATATTCGTGTCAAAACAAAAAAATTTATATATCAAAAATTATTATATAAATATAGATAAAACAAGAAGCGATAGTTATGTTTTACTTCCATAAAGGAATTTATAGGAAAATAAGAAGAATACAGAGAGAAAAGAAAAGGAAACGAAAATTAGCAGAAATAGTCGGAGCAGCAAATGCTAATATTTGCAAAGACACATAATTCACCACCAAAAAATGTTCGTTTTCTTCGCTTAAAACAACAACGTTGCCTCCTACCCATCAAAACCTTCTCTCTCATTTTTCTTAATCTATTGGTACTTTACATATCTCAATTTGATCTGTCGGCAGTTAATATTTCAATTTTGGCAATTTTTTAAATTTAATTATGGCCTAATTTGTAAATTAAATAAATAATATTACAAAAATAGCTGTAAAAATAACTAACAACTAACAAAACTACCATAACTTCCATATCTACATATTCATTCTCTCTCTATCCCTTTCTTTCTTTCTTCCCTCTCTCTCTTAATAATAAAATGCCCAGCTTCTCTCCCTACCCGCTCCCGCCGGCCATGATCACCATCTAACCAAAGAAAAAAAAAAAAACTATTTTCTTTTTTCTTTCTTTGTTTATTTGTGTGCTATTAGCTCCTAAATGGCCCACCAAAACCCAACAAAGGACACCTTCTCTGGTCCACTCCTTTCAGGTCCCGCTGCCTGTGACCCATCGGAGACAGACCTCACATGGCCTTTCGGTGACATACACGGACTAGACCGCGACGACATTAGAGAGACAGCTTATGAGGTTTTCTTTACAGCTTGTAGATCATCTCCAGGCTTTGGTGGTGGCAGAAACAATATTACGTTTTATTCAAACCACCACCACCACCATCATGGTGGTGGTGGTGATGCTAATAATGGAGGAGGAGGAGGACCCATGTCACCATCAGGGTCTTCTAGCGGCGGGAGGGTAGGTGCTGGTGGTGGAGGAGGAGCAGGAGGAGGAGGAGGAGCTGTAGTTGTGTTGACACCAACAAGCAGGATAAAACGTGCGCTAGGGTTAAAGATGATAAGGAGGTCGCCGTCACGGAGGATGTCAAGTGGCGGAGGAGGTGGCGCAGGGTCAGGGCCGGGGTCTCCTAATGCGCCGCCGCATAACCATAATGGTGGTGGGTATAGCCCTGGTACTGGGTTCAATACCGTTCCGGCTTCCAGACCAAGAAGGCCTTTGACTTCTGCGGAGATTATGAAATTGCAAATGCGAGTCACTGAGCAGAGTGATAATAGATTGAGAAAGACGCTTATGAGGACTCTTGTTGGCCAAGTACGTAATGCTGCATTTTTTTTATATTTTCTATGATGATTATAATATACTATATCATACGATTATTTATTGATATCTTGCATGTAATGATTTTAAGTTCTGTTGATAATCTGGAAAGGTTGAATTTTTTTCCTTCTGTTGTAAAAAAAATGCTAGTGATTTCTTGATTTGAATATGAGTTATCATTATCATGCCTGCTATGAGATTTGGACTTGCTTGAGAAGAAAAAGTACAAACATTAATATTGTAAACTACTTTGAAATGAATTTTTAATATTGCAAACTTTTGTTCTTGAAAAGATCTATCTATCATTGACGTCTTCTCAATCTTCCACAGATGGGAAGAAGAGCAGAGACAATAATCCTCCCACTAGAGCTGCTCCGCCACCTTAAACCATCAGAATTCAATGATATGCATGAGTATCATCTCTGGCAAAGGCGTCAGCTAAAAATCCTAGAAACCGGCCTTCTCCTCCACCCAGCAGTTCCACTAGAAAAATCAAACTCCTTTGCTATGCGCCTTCGCGAAATCATTCGCGCCAGCGACACAAAATCCATTGACACTAGCAAAAACTCTGATACCATGAGAACCTTATGCAACAGTGTTGTTTCCTTGTCTTGGCGTAGCCCTAATGGTGCACCTACAGATGTTTGTCATTGGGCTGATGGGTTCCCCCTCAACCTTCATATATATACTTGCCTCCTTCAAGCAATATTTGATTTCAGGGATGAGACATTAGTCCTTGATGAGGTTGATGAGCTTGTAGAATTAATAAAGAAGACATGGTCTACATTAGGAATCAATAGACCTATACACAATCTTTGCTTCACTTGGGTGCTTTTCCAACAATATGTAGTAACTTCACAAACTGAGCCTGATCTTCTTTACGCTGCACACGCAATGTTGTCAACGGAGGTGGCTAATGATGCAAAAAAGCCTGACAGAGAGGCTACTTATGTTAAGCTTTTGGCTTCTATGTTAGCTTCGATGCAAGGGTGGGCCGAGAGGAGATTACTTCATTACCATGACTATTTCCAGAGGGGAAATGTTTTCTTGATCGAGAATCTTTTGCCTTTGGCTTTGTCAGCATCAAAGATTTTGGGTGAGGATGTTACCATTACGGAAGGAGCAGGGAAACAACCCACAAGAATAGTTGATTCATCTGGAGATCGTGTCGATCACTATATTCGAGCTTCTATAAAGAATGCATTTGCAAAGGTTGGTGCCTTTATTGTATAAAGGATTAGTAAAGGTTGAATATTGGATGCAGCATTCTGTTTTCTCTAATCTATATAGTTTATTCGCGGTTACAGATAATAGAAACAGGAAGCTATAAAAGTACAAGTGTGGAAGTGAAAGATGAGGCGAGCGAGGCTCTTCTGCAATTAGCTAAAGAAACTGAGGATTTGGCCTCGAGAGAGAGGGAAAGCTTTAGTCCCATACTGAAGAAATGGCAATCAATTGCAGCTAGCGTTGCGGCTGTAACACTACACCATTGCTATGGGGCAGTCTTCAAGCAGTATCTTGCCGGAATGTCCACGCTTAATTATGAGTCAGTTGAAGTATTGCAGAGGGCAGGAAAGCTTGAAAAGTTCTTGGTTCAAATGGTAGTTGAAGATTCTGCGGATTGTGAGGACGGAGGTAAATCCATCGTGCGAGAGATGGTTCCATTTGAAGTTGATTCAGTCATAATGAGGGTCATGAAACAATGGATTGAGGATAAGATGAAAAAAGGGAGAGAATGTTTTATCCGAGCAAGAGATTCAGAAGTAAGTTCTTTTATTGAAGCATTTAGTAGAATCTATGTAACTAAGTTTATAAATTATATGAATAAGACTGTATTTCATTTTATGCTAAAAGTACCAGAGAATGAATGGTGCAATCTATGTTACAGACATGGAATCCGAAGTCTAAAAACGAGCCGTATGCGCAGTCAGTTGTGGAGTTGATGAAAATAGCCAAGGAAACTCTGGACGAATTCTTTGAAATTCCTGTTGGAATTACTGATGATCTTGTTTGTGATCTCGCCGAAGGTTTAGAGCATCTCTTCCAAGAATACATCAAATTTGTAGAAGCTTGTGGTAAGAATTGGTATACTTACCCTTGCTACTATCCTGAATGATTTTCTATTATGACTCGTTTGCTTAATTAGAACTTTTCCTAAAGCTCGGTGTTCTGATTTCAATGTCTTTCCAGGATCAAAACAGAGCTATGTCCCCACACTACCTCCCCTAACAAGATGCAACCGCGATTCGAAGTTCTACAAGCTGTGGAAGAAGGCTACTCCGTGCAGTGTTGGCACAGAAGAGATGTACCAACATGGAGGAGCAACAGAAGCTCACCATCCTAGACCATCAACAAGCCGCGGAACGCAACGCCTTTATATCCGACTCAATACTTTGCATTATCTTCTTTCTCACCTCCATTCTCTAGACAAGACCCTTGCCCTTGCTCCAAGAACTGTTGCTTCAGCCCGTACTCGTCATGCCAGCCATCGCAGGCACCGCTCTAATGCCTCTTCTTACTTCGAACAAACCCATGCGGCTATCCAATCTGCTTGTCAACATGTGTCAGAAGTTGCTGCATACCGTTTAATCTTCCTTGATTCAAATTCTGTATTTTATGAAACTCTCTATCTCGGTGATGTAGCAAATGCTAGGATCAGGCCTGCATTGAGAACTCTCAAGCAGAATCTTACTCTTTTGACAGCAATTCTCACTGACCGAGCTCAAGCTTTGGCTCTGAGAGAAGTAATGAGAGCCACATTTAAGGCTTTCCTCATGGTTTTGCTTGCTGGAGGGTGCTCTAGGGTGTTTTATCGATCTGATCACCCAATGATTGAGGAGGATTTTGAGAATCTAAAGCGTGTGTTTTGTGTGTGTGGTGAAGGATTGATAAATGAAGAGTTAGTAGAGAGGGAAGCTGACATAGTTGAGGGGGTAATAGCATTAATGGGTGAATGTACGGAGCAACTAATGGAAGATTTCAGCATTGTGACTTGTGAAACAAGTGGTATAGGAGTAATGGGTTCCGGCCAAAAACTACCCATGCCGCCAACAACTGGAAGATGGAATAGAGCAGATCCAAACACAATCTTGAGAGTGCTGTGTTACAGAAATGATAAAGCAGCAAATCACTTCTTGAAGAAATCATTCCAATTGGCAAAGAGGAAATAAAAGAAGAAGATAAGATGAACTTCTTTTTTGACATCTTGTACATTACAGCCAAGGTGATTATAAATATTATGGTTCATTCTGATGTTAGTTCTTCCGGCAATGTAACAGAACAAACATTAAAAACAAATGGAAATGTGAGAGGGATTACTGTATACAGGATTCAGTTAAAAGTTAAATGCTATATCAAAGATCTAATAGCGGGGGGTCGACAGAGTATTGACATGTACTTGTTTTCGGCATTAATTCTTTGTAGGAATAGGAACTGTTAATGAATCTGTGTGGTGGGGAACATTTTCGTTAGGGAAAAAGGAGCATGTGCAGATATTCTTTCATTTTATTCATTTAATTTTCACTTTTTTTGTTGTCATTTGCTGATTTAATATTTTTATATTACTTTTAAGGCCATGAAATTGAGAAAAAAGGAACAGTAGTTTTAAGATGTAAAGCATAGTTGTCTTGTTGGTGCGGTTACTATATTTCTGTTGAGTCAATTAGTTAAGAAAATGAATTGCAAACTGAAAAATAAGTACAGTGAAAATCATACCGAAGTACTAACCGATCTCATTTCTGATATCCAGAAAGACAGAATAATACGGAGCTTATCCATGATTCTTCACAACCTGCACCTCAGCTTAGCAGTAAAGTTTTAGGAGTGGCGCAGAATCTAAATCGAATCAGTATTAAGACGAACATTTTGCAAGTTTTCAAATATTCTTTTTCTTTTTTTTCCTTTTCATTGCAACATGTAGAATACACATAATTTCCTTTTTCTATTCATTTTTCTTTTGTCAAGGGTCACTGCAGAAAATGCAGCATACAATTAAGTATCAAGTTACCATAACCTCCAAGCAAATTTTTCACTCCTTTGCAGACTTCCAAGCTGGTCGACCAAGGAGTTTGCGGTTTGCAGCAAAATGATCACCCTGTAATCTTCAACTTTGACTCTGACTTCTGTATAGGCTAGCTTTTTCTTCTCCATAATCTATACTCTTAATTCAGTATTGTATTAGACACTTCCTGATTTGGTGCTTGCAATCTCATCCCCTTCAATTGTTCAGCTAGTACTTCCATTGAGTCTGAAGCTTCAGCTTTATACACATAAAACTTGATCACAACTAAGAAGAAAAGGAAGTTAAAGAAGTTCAATATTGCGAAGAACGCATAATAATAGTCAAGATGAGAAGCATTCAAGTTGTTCAATATCCATCCCTGGTGACCATTTTTGCTTGTGAGACGAGAAACTGTCGACAGAAGGAAACTGCTAAGAAAGTTTCCGATTCCAAGACTAGTAGTTGAATAAGAAGTGCCAAGACTCTTCATGCTTTCAGGTGCTTGATCATAGAAGAATTCGAGCTTGGCCACCTCTAGAAATGCATCAGCCATTCCCATAAGGACAAATTGTGGAAGTAAGATGAATATTGTTAAAGGCACTTGTCCTCCATTTTCAACTAATCCATGTTCTTTTGCCACACTAAGTCTGTACCTTTCTATAAGGGATGCAATAATCATGATTATGATATGGAAAACAATGCCTATTCCCATCCTCTGAAGAAGAGTAACCCCTCTAGGATTATTCGTCAATTTTCGCGTTATCCTGACAAAGAATCTATCGTACAGAACGACAGAGATAAGCATTGCTATGGTCACAAATCCTGATAAACTTGCTGGAGGGATTTTAAAGCTGCCAATATTTCTATCAAGGGTAGTGCCTTGCTTGACAAAAAGGGTACTGATCTGAGCAATCATTGTGCTGGGAACAAAAGTGGCAATTAAGACTGGTATCATTCTTAGCATTTGTTTAGTCTCCTCCACTTGAGTTACTGAGCAAAGCATCCATGGATCAGTTGAACCTGTTCTCACTGCTGCTTTATTGAGAAACCTGCATATAATTTAAGTGCATAAGATACCATTAAAAAAAAGAAAAGAAATATTGAGACTTGGAGAGCCATCTGACATGATATGTAAGTTTTCTAGTACTTATATATGTAGGACTATAGATGCACACCTCAAGCCAGGTGTGGAGTCAATCCTAAACTTCCCATTTCTTGCGTATTCTTCCAAGTCAAGCTCATAGAGTTCTTTAGGATCATTAGGAATTGGCATCTTTATTTTTCTTATGGCAGCTACAATGGCCATTGCCATCCTTGTAAAAGGGCTGCCAGCGGGTATCTTGTGTCTATAGTAAGGTGTACCAGCCAGGAAAATAGAAATAGATATGAGAAGGCCAAGAGTTGGAAGCCCATAGCCTAATGCCCACCCAACGTTATCTTGAATATAAACAAGTACTGTATTAGCAAAGAGTGTCCCAAAGAAAATGCTAAACATCCACCAGTTGAAAAATGATAGCTTATGATCCTTCTCTTTAGGGTCGAAATCATCGAACTGATCGGCGCCGATCGTTGAGATGTTCGGCTTGGTTCCTCCGGTGCCTATGGCTAGTGTGTAAAGGGCACCGAAAAATACTGCTAATTGTAACGGTGAGGCCTTTCGGCAATCGTCAACATTGGCTTCCTTACATGGGGGTGGTCTTAGTGCTGGAAGTGATACTGATAGTGTTAGCACAGACATCCCCTGCAATCAGATTAAAGATATTAATAGTGAATTAGTGCTGATAATAGTAATTAGTAGTCGCCTCAAACTTCAATTAAAGAAAAAAGGGATTACTGATTAAACAATATTTGAAATCTCACTTAATAGTTTAAATTGTTGAATGGTGTACTTTTTCTTTTTTCAAAAGTTTTAGAATTCCATCCTCAGTCACTCTCATATTTACTAGTTAAGTATCTCATAAAAAGATAAAACGAGCATTCATTTTATCTATGCTTCAAAGTCAGTTGGTATTCTGAGGTGGGATTAATGTATTATAAATATGGTACTAGAGTCCAGTATAATTTTAATAAAAAGCTTGACTTAATAACTTAAACAAATATTTTATAATACAAGATCTGTTCAAACTTCAAGTCCCATGAACTGTTTTAAAACGGAGTTATCCACATAGACATTTGATGACCAAATATCAGTTTTCCTGATAATATATATATGCAAGTGGGTGCATCTGTATGCTAGAGTAACATGCAAAAACTTGACTTAGAGAGTTGAAAGCTACAAAAACGAAACGGAAAAATCTGTCGACAATATATGAAAGCCTAAGCTTATCAAGTGAAGACAAAATTAAAATTAATTGAGTTGAAGTTGTGGTGTAAAAAATAAGCGCAGCTGTGGTCCTACTTGCCAAGTTGTCATACTATTCAAATCATCAAAATGACCAAACGACACGTTCACACCACCTAACAAGACATTTTTTTATAGTTATTCTGCCGTATAAAAAACACCAAATCCTGAGAAGTCAAAGCATTCACCCAAAAGAAGTTTACTAATTTCAATTAAAAATCGTCCCTTCAATCCATTTTATTCACCAAAAGAAAATGAAAAACAATAACACATGCAGCAAAACATAACGCTTGAAATAACAGAGAGAGTAATAAAGTAACGTACAGAGAGATAGATGATGCATGAGATGACAAAGGTCCAGTAGCGGCCAAGATGAGCATCGGCAACATACGCACCCAAAATAGGAGTCATCCATATGGTACCCACCCAGTTCGTGACATTGTTTGCTGATTTCACAGTCCCTTCATGGAGCTTTTTCGTCAAGTACAGAACCAGATTACTTGATATTCCATAATATGCCATCCTTTCAAATACCTCGTACACTGCATCCCCACACAACACCATCTTCCCTTAGTTATTTACCACATTTTAATATTAATAATTTCAGGGTCCAAGATTCCCTCCCCCAGCTGACGTTTTTTTATTTTAATATATATTGCCAGTGTTACCAGAAGAAGATTCAATTTCTGAAATTTATAGCTAAGTGTATGAAAAGAAGATAGGGAGTGTAACTGACAAGTAAATTAATTTGATGACAAGGATAAAAGGTCTAATACTGTAGCCTGTCCATTATAATCATTTAAGCTAATTTTATTTTTTATTTTTTTTAACAGAAGGTAGGAATTCATTGATAGGGACTATTCTTTTTTAAGCTAATAATTGACTATACTGTTAAAGATTATATTTTCACATTGAAAGGATTAATTTGTTTGCATGCAAAAGTCCAACTTCTGCCCAAGATATGATTTTAGTGTATCATCTTTTGGCATACTATTCAAACATTATGGGACTAGAATAATTGAATGTGAGTTGGCCTTGATTTGATTCTAGTATCATCTTTTGATATAATAATATATATAAACATCATGTACTAGATTAGTTGAATGCGCTTTCATTTCCTTATATATATATATATATAATTTATATTTAAAAAAAAGAAAAGAAATATATATAGATTTGGTGAAGGAGTTGCTCTTTGAGTTTAAAGCACAATCAATATATAGAACAAAAAGGCAGGTGTATATTTGAGAAATGTATTAATTTCACATTGGGTACGTACAAAAATTGCACATGCTCTTTTTTTAACAATAAAACTTGTGCTAGGGAGAGGATGAGGTTGGTCTAAACCGAACATTTATTATCCTTTTATTCTCAACAACACAGCAGAAATTGTTGAAAGAAACAGTGAAACTAAATCAATGAAATGAAATAAATTAGCTATTTCAAATTGGTGATTCCACCTCTTTAATTAACCCTTTTTCTGGAAAATCAACAGCATTTTTGAGTTGTTCATTAACAGAAATCCCTGTTAGGCTTTCTGTAAAAATTTATCTACATATAACCCAATTGAATGAGTTGATAAATGAGAGTTCATGCCTTCTTTAAACTTTGTCCTACAATGATAAAAGTGACCCTCGTTTCACAGACTTTCCTTGCCCTTATACTTCCAAGTTTCAAGGAACTTAAGAGATAAGATTTGGTTGACCAACTTTAGAACAAAGAAAAAAAGAAAAGGTACATGCCCTAGATAGAGAAAAAAGGAAGGACAGAGAAGGAGAAGATCTAGAAAGAAGGAATATAGAGAGTGAGAGAGAGATCATTACCAACAATGAAAGAGCAAGCTTTCCATCCACCTCTCTTGGATCTAAGAACAGGGTTTCCTTTGAGATCCACAGTTCCATCTTGTGTGTAATTATTATCAGCACCTCCTTCTTCTACCATTGCCATTTGAACTGAACTTTAGAATATACCCAACCTTTTCCTCTTTGTTTTCAGTTTTCTTTTTAGCTTTCTTTTGCTCTAACTAGCTATATGGCACTGCATATGTGTGCTAAATTTGTGTATGCATACAGCTCTTTTATAGAGCTCAAATAAACTTAGCCATTATAATATTATTCGTGTAATAATTCCCTTTCGCTTATTGTGGCCAATCATCAGCTTCCTCTTACCACCAAACTTTCATTTTCGGTTCAAACGACAGATATGACCTCATATTTTTTTTTTTTTCTCTTTTAAGAAAATTACCAAATGGCGGTATAAAGTCATGATGTCTATTTTGTTAATATAGGAATGCCATAAGTTCAAACCTAACAAACCTAACTAGCTAATAAATTTTAATTTATGGTTTTTTTTATTATACGAAGTAGTGTAAAAATTATGTTTTCAATGAATTTTTTAATTTATTATTTTTTTAACATGATTTAAAGTTCATTTAAAAGTATATTATTTTATTTTATTTTTTTACTTATTTCTTTCTCTTTTTATTTTATTAATAAAAAGTAATTAAAAAGTAAAATATTTTATATTATTGAAAAATATGCAGAAATATTAAAATAAAAAATTAATTATTTAATAGAAAGACATATAGAGAATATTAAATTACTTCTTGAATAAATTCTTGCCTGCGAAAGAATTACTTGACATCTTTTATAAAAGATATATATTTTGAGACAAATTTTAAAATGTATCTAGGTATATGTCAAATAATCTACTTAAAAAAATTACTAGTTAATTTTTTACTTATTATCTAAATTAACGGATTCTAATATTTTCAAATATATAATAATTTATAATAATAAAGACAGACTACATTAAATTTTAAAATTGAGCTAAATAAGAAATGAGTAATGCTGCACAATTTTTACTCACTTGATGTGGCAATATATTATTGTATTAAAACTATAATTTAATATTAAAATATTAAGAAACAGTTTAATAAAAATAATATATGACACATTAAGTTGGTAAGAATTGAAAGATATTTAGTATTTTTCTTAAAATGATTAATGTCATTAATTATGTAGACTTACATAATTAGTTACGTTTGTGACGGTAACAATTATAGAAACAAAAATACAAAAAAATGAAAAGTTTCACCAAATTAAATATGGAAATTAAAGGAATAAATATAATGAATTTCGTACAAATAATTACAAAAAAAAAATAATAATAATAATAAGGCAAGTTCTTTTTCTTCCTTCTAAATTTGTGTTGGTTATATCTTATCTCTTCAAGAAAAACATTGAAAATGGAAACAAACAAAATGAATTTCTTACATATCAGATAATTAAGGAAACCAACGCAATCTAAACTGGAATTCGTACTTAAAAAGGTATGAGAAATACTGAAAAAGGACAATTTTCCTCCTTCCTTCTATCTGTATAATTGTTTTTTTTTTATATATTTTTTTTTCTATCTATATGGTTTATAGAAGGACAGTAATTTAAACATAACCATAAGAGATAAGATGGTAGTTATAGAATTAATCATAAACATAAACGAGGAAAAAGAAAAGAAGGAGTAATCTTATCATTTGTGACATACATTAATCAATAATGATAATTAAGGAATATAAAATGAAGAGCTTGGACATTCAGATCTATAAATATAGACAAGTCTTATGAAATCTATTTTCCTAAGTCAATAATATAAAGAAAATGGATAAGATAGACAAATCGTTAATTTTTCAATTTGGAGAAGAACCCAATCCGTATTATGGAAACTTCGACTCACCAAAAAAGCCCTGGAATGAAATGGTTTTGCAATTGCAATTCAAGTAACTTCTAAGTATTAATCTTTCAGAAAAAATTGAATGATTATACAGCAAGCTTAATGGGGGTTGTGGAAATTATGATTCTCTGTTTGTGCATTTATGTTAGCCTCCAGAATTTAACACATCTTTAACTCACTTTGACTCTTTTGCTCCTTTAAGCTCTTTTAGTCAATTACAATAATAATTATCCTTTTCTTTTTCTCCTAAGATAATTAGAAAGAATTTGTTTCTTATAATCATAAAGTCTGCGACAACAATAATACACTTTTAAATAGTCATAATTATTTTTATATTTATTAGTCTTTAATTCTTATCTAATTTAGGGGATTTACAAAAATCATTAAGCCATATTGAAAATTTAGATAAGGTTTCTTGTTTGAACTATGGAATCCTCCACCACCAGAGTTTGACTCCCTTGTTCTCCGTCTCTATCTGTTTGTCACGTTTTTCTTTGATTGAAAATATCACAGCTTTTATATATATAAAAAAAAAAATTGAATAAATAAATCCATGTGTGGTATTCTAAATGATAATACATAAGAGTACTTCAAAATGAGTAGTTCTTTTATAAGAGAAAAATGGGCTAAAACCTTCATTAGGTCTCTATAATTTTGTCCATTATCGATTAATTTGGTTTTAAAGAGTCCTTATTCTTTAATTCTTGGTTTTACTTGGCTCTTAATTGACGAAGCACATGTTTATATATTATGGCTAACAAAGCGGTTAAATAATTTCCATCCAAGCGGTTTAAATTTAATTCATTTTATAAACCTTTCATGAAAATTAGGGAATAATTAAAATTTTATCAATTTTTGTTAAATTCTTTTGCAATTTAGATGAGAATGGTATCCATGAAAATGACTGGGATCATTTTTTAATTATGTAGTAGCTTAATTGAAAAAATTCATTGAATGGAAAAAGTTTTGACATCATTTTCATAACTCTGTCCAGTAGTGTATGCTTGTTAGTGTCTCATACAAACCATATCCTTGTTAAAATTCAAAACCATTGAATGGATGAGAAGTACATTTATCATCTTTTTTAGTTTCATAGTTTATGAATAATGAAGTTGGTAGGGCAAAAATTTGACAAAAACAAATGTCAAGAGTTCACACACATGATATATATATTGAACTTTAATACCCACCAGATGATGACATTTTTGTATTTATTAGACAATGTTGATAAAGATTAATGATAGATTTTTTTATTTTCCTGAGATTCATAATTTATATTGTCCAAAGAGAAATTAAAAGAGATATATAAATAAAAGTTTGTTTCTAAGCCATCCGCATTAAGGATCTGTTTAGTTCAGTCTTAGGAGTGGCAATAAAAAAAGAGAGAATAAGAATAGTTATATTTTATATATTATTTGATCGAGTATAGAATGAAAATTAAATTTATTTATTATTGACATAATCATAATACTTAATTATAATTAAAAATAATATATAATTTATAATTATTATATATAATAAATATATAAAAGTAGTGTTTACATGAAAAATAAGTTATTATTTCATTTAGTTAACTATTTATAATTGATTCAATTTGATTTTTTTTTTTTTGGAGATAAATTTTTTATTTTTAAGAGAAATGAGAGAATAGATGATTTCTATTAGTAGAGTATCTCATTTCGATTTGAGAGTAATTTGTAACGAACCAAATACTAATATTTCAAGTCTCATTTCCATTTTTATTTTCACTCTATTTTTTCGCAAATCAAATGACCTTTAAATGAATACTATAAAAAATTTAATTTTTAAGATATTATTTCTATGAAAAGTTAAATAGAGAATCAAAAATTTAATTAAAATCAAATATAATTATATATACATAAATGCATTTTTTTGTAAAAGAAATAAAGAGTATGATGATACTTCTCTAAATTGATTTTGTAATAATTAATATTATTAGAGTATTTAATAAATTTGTTGAATCTATTTTATTGAGAACGTATGCTTTAATTATAATTGATAATCTCTCTCATTAAATATTAAGAATAATAATAATTAAATACTTTTCTATATATTGCAGCATCAAACATATAATTGGTAGTACAATAATACCAAGAATGGAATGAGGAAATGCAAAGACCATTTTCTTTTTTCTCATCTTTTACAGGGCCCTGAAGTTAAGGCCCAACCAAACATGCAAAGTTTTTGCTTTCAATTTCTTTTTAAAAGGATGATTAACTTTGATTTTCACCTAATAAAGAACTTTGAAATTTTGATTCTTTTTAATTTTCATTTAAATGTGAAGTTTCACACACTGAATATAATTTAATGGTTAACTTTAGTTCCAATGAGTATTTTAATTATATGTAAGCATTGGATTGCTTTAATTTAAAACTAATTTTAAATTACAAATATGCTATTTTGTTTAATTGTTAAATAAAATAATTTATTATTTACCTTTTAATAATTAAAATAAACTTATATATAAAACTCATATATTATAAAAATATAATTATTAAACTAAAAAACATGTTTAAATATAGGAAATGATACTTGTTATTTTGGAAGAATAAAGATACTAACTGTACTGATACATTAATTAACATCTTAAAACAACTGACATTATAAACTTAATAAAAACAATAAGGATAACTATTTTAGTATACATAATTAGATTGATTTAATATTATAATTAATAATTAATGAGTATATAATTAACTCTAAAAGTTAATTTTAAGTTAATAATAATTTTAATTCTAAAAATAAATAATTATATATGTAATATTATATTAACTAATAATTATTTTTTAATTATATAATAATTTTTAGTTAAAAATAATAATTTATCTATTTATATTAATTTAATATTAATGTAATAAGTAGAAAATTAAAATAAAATTTTACAGCAACAATAATAGTACATAAAAAAAAGATAATGTTGAAAAATGTAATACATACAATTTTGATATATAAAATTATATTAATTTGTAGTTTATTATAATAAAAAAAAAGTATACATCAAGATAATATCTATTCTAATGATAATATTTTTTTAGAAAAATTAAGAATATTATCAATAAAAATTAAATATTAAATTTTTATTACAATTATATTTAAATTAATCACAAAAAAATATAATAATTACAAAAAGCATATATTATTTAAATTATCTTCTCACAGGAAAATATAATAATCAGATTTAAAATCTGTTGATATAGGTTCATGTATATAGTTATTTCATAATAATAATAATAATAGAATAAGTTAGTTTTATAGATTTTAAAGTGTTTGTTTTTATTTTATTTTATTATAAAATAATCCTAGTTTTAAAATTTAAATAATATATTTTTAGAAAATGTGTCAATTTATTTTAACGATAAATACTTTCTATTTATTATTATCTATAAAATAATTAGAATCATGAATTATAAATATACATATTTATAGATAAATTCACAGAAATTTTGTTATTGTTTAATATTTTTGAGTGATAACAAATTAAATAGTTAATATGTATATAAGTAAAACCTGTTACTTCCAAAAAGAAATTAAGAGAATTATTAGCATTCCATTACATTAATAATCCTGACTTTATTCTCTTAAAAGATAATCATAACTTTATAATAAAATAAATATGACATTAAATGTTAATAAAAATAAGAAAAATGAAACAGAAAAAAAGAATTATAGTTATATAAAAATATCTAAAGAATATGTTTCAGAAATCCATTTCTCCTTTCCTTAGGTTTCTTTTCTTATTTAGTGCATTGCAGCCATTGTACGGACGGCCAACAACACTCGCCACCGCAAAAACCCGCAATTTATTCAGTTTCAGTCCGGCAACTGCTTTTCAAGGTAAATCAGCACAACCAATTCTAGTGAAGTAAGCTTTGTTTTCTAGTAAATGGCATTTTATTAATTATATTACTTGCTAAATTTTGCCCTAATGTGTTCTTTTATGCTTTCATCTTTATCTTAGACATTTATTTTAAGTTTTTATTTTAATGTTGTGAAATATTGGATTAGTAGAAGCTGTTTTTGATAATTTTTAAAAGGGAAAGAAAAGGGTTTAAAGGAGCTTGTTTTTGTATTTCTCTAATTTAATTCTTAAGATAGGTTTGCTGGTTGCTTGTGGTTACTGGTTCTGTTCCAGTGGAAAAGTTTGTCTTCTTCTCAGTTATATATTGATGCATTGTTCTTCTTTTAAGAGTTGTTATTGCATATAGCATGACATAGTTTACAATGGGAATGCGGAGATGTGATAACTGAATGCACACAGTAGCATCATCTTTAAAATTATTATAATTAGTGAATTTCTTTCGGGTAACATTTGCTTGCTGCTTGTTTATTGTTTATCCTTTAGTTGCAGTCATATTTTGCAAAGAGACTCTGTATAGCAGCTCATTCACCGACTTTCCTGGAATTTTATGGTTTTAGTCTAGATTAGCGTGGCCTGAGTGTTTTCCTTAATGTACTAAGGCAGGAGAACTTGTTAAGACATACTTGGTTTGTATTGGAATAAGGATGAGCAGATCTAGCCGGCACAAAGAAAAGCATGGAAAAAGCAGCGAGATTAGCACGGATTACTATAATGATGGAACTGCTGCCAGGACGAGGCCTTTAAGTTTTGATGAGATTATGTTAAAAAGAAAAGACAAAAAGAAACTGTTTGATAGTGAGAACAAGGGATTTGCAGAAGGCATGTCAGAAGATGGAACTACTGAAAAAGTTTCAGAAAGGGGTAATGGACGAAGTAAAGATGAGCATATGAAAATAATTTCAGAAAGGAGTAATAGGCGAAGCAAAGATGAGAATACAGAAGGAGTTTCAGAAAGGGGTGATAGACGAAGCAAAGATGAGAGTACAGAAAAAGTTTCAGAAATGGGTGATAGACGAAGCAAAGATGAGAGTACAAAAAAAGTTTCAGAAAGGGGTGATAGACGAAGCAAAGATGAGCACTTGGAAATAGTTTCAGAAAGGGGTAGTAGACGAACCAAAGATGAGAAGGCAGAAAAAGTTTCAGAAAGAATTGATAGACGAAGCAAAGGTGAGAATACTGAAAAAGTTTCAGAAAGGGGTAATAGGCGAAGCAAAGATGAGAATACGGAAAAAATGTCAGAAAGGGGTAACAGAAGAAGCAAAGATGAGAATACTGAAAAGGTTTCAGAAAGGGGTAATAGAAGAAACAGAAATGGGAATACAGAAAATGCTTCAGAAAGGGGTAATAAACGAAGCAAAGATGAAAATACCGAAAAAGTTCCAGAAAGGGGTAATGCACGAAGCAAATATTCTTCATATGTTGTCCGAGAGCATTTGTTGGAGAGAGATGCAAAGGCCATTTCCAAAGAGAAAGAGGAGAAGACTTCCATGAAGGATGAATATATAACTAAAAGCAAAGATAGGGAAATTCAGGATTCAGAAGTCAAATTGAAGTCCGAAGTGCACAGAGATCTGAAACCTAAAGGCAGGGCTGGCGAAGAAATATATGACAGGAGAAAAAGTGATGAACAGCGTAGCAATAATGTTAAAAATGAAGATTTAAAGAAGCATCCAAGACATTTAACAGAAAGGGTTAGACATGAGGATGGAAGCAGAGGAGTCTCTGAAAGAGAAGACAAGAGTAAATATCGAAAAGGAGTTGATGAGAAAAATAAAGATAGGCTTCCCACAAGGAAACATGATCTAGGAAAAGGCCATGACTCAGAAAATTTAGACAAAAAGGAAAAAGATGAATTATCAAAATCTCATTATGAAGAAATAAAGCTGAAAAGCAGACGGTCAAGGAGCCGAGAGCGTGAGGACAGAAAGAGAAGATCTATTTCGCCCTTGCCAAGGTCACGAAAACATGCTTCTTATCATGATAGGGAGCATGGGGAGCCATCCTTGCATTTCCTGAAAGGGAAATCTGGACAGCAGCATTCTGACATTGACAGGAATAAGATTACTAATAATGGTTCAACTGGCCATTATAAGAGACATGGTGGCTCCGCAAGTCGTCTTGGTGGCTATTCACCCAGAAAGAGAAGAAGTGAGGCTGCTGCAAGGACACCGTCCCCAACTAAACACTCACCAGAGAAGAAAAAGGCTAAATGGGACCTTGCACCAGAAGGCGCAGACAGCACCTTTTCTGTGTCAGTCCCTCCTATATTTAAATTGTCAAATCAAATTGCATCCTTAAATGCTCGTGCAACAGTCAGTGCAGTGCCTGTTGCTTCAATCCCAGTCAAGCCTCTTTCAGGGGTTTCATCCAATATATTATTGACCAATAAGAATGACACCATTGACTCTGTTCAGCTAACACAAGCTACCCGTCCAATGAGGAGGCTTTATGTGGAAAATATACCGGCTGAAGCCTCTGAGAAAGCTGTATTGGAGCGTCTTAATAATCTTTTAATTTCTTCTGGTGTCAACCATATACAAGGAACCCAGCCATGTATTAGCTGCATTGTGAGTTTCTATTTTCCAATAATGTGCTTCTTATTCTTATCAAGTCTATTGTCACAATTTGAGGTATTGTCTTGTGTTACTATTACCATGTTATAACTGCAGATACACAAAGAAAAGGGCCAAGCTCTTGTGGAATTTCTTACACCTGAGGATGCTTCAGCAGCTCTTTCTTTTGACGGCAGTTACTTCTCTGGTTCCACAATCAAAATCAGGCGTCCCAAAGACTTTGTTGAAATGGCAGTAAGAATGACTATTACTATTACCTTTTTCCTTTGTTTTATGGCCTTGAATTGATCTTTTGCAATTTTTATTTATCTAACTAATTTGTGAGGTCTTATTTTGTGGGATTTGTTTTTTTTTTTCTTTTTGATATTCTCCATTTCGAAGACACTTGTGCAATGGCAAATGCTCAGGAATGCTCAGCTTGTTGATAATCTATTCTTGTATTTCTCTGTTGATATTGCTTTACTCTTACATCCATGTGTGCCTGCTTAATATTTTGATTTTGTGATATAACTGCTATAGGATTCCTTGAAATGTGATTACATAACTTCTCCTCTCATCTTTTTATATTCTAGCATTACTTGGGCAAGCAAAACTTGCTGTTTGGTGATCGTGACTGCTACATGGAAGTCAGAATATTTGTGCATTTGCATCTTCATGTCATTTCAGTTGAAGAATGTATAGATTCTTAATTCTGATCAGTCATGTTCATAGTGAGTTCCTAGAGCTGATTTTAATAGCTGGAGTATAAACAAAAGCCTGCATCAAAACATGTTCGCCCCTACTCTTATAAATGGATGGATTCCATGATCTTTTGAATCTATCTTTGAGACGAGATTTGGTATTTAAAGTTGTATTGAATTTTACAGGTGTTGATTTGGTGACTAGTAATGCAAGGGCAAAATTACAAAAACTGCAAATTAGTTTTTTTTTATGAATTTATTAATTCCTCTCAAACATCTATCTGCTCATTCCATACATTCTTGCTTTTGTTAAAATGGGACCTTATAAAGTCAACATCATAAAGTTTGTATAGATAGGTTAACAAAATTGAGGGTGTATCAAATGATATTGGGTTCATGACAATGAGATTATTTTCATACATACATATATTTTCTGTGTGTGTATCACTTTACTTATTTAATACTACTATCAAAAAGATGGTCATAGCACCTACAGTTACTTGTATGATGGTTGCTTTTGTCTGTATTTTAATGCAATGGTTTAGAGTTGAGTGCTTTTAACATGAAAAAGACTTTTATATGGCTTGCTTTCAGATATGAGCTAAATAGTTAAGATTATAGCTAATATTTCAAATTGGGAGAATTTTTAAATCTGACTGATTCAGATGAAATGAAGTCACTTCTAATGTACATATATCCAGATCTCTTTCACAATTTCCAAAGTTCTTGGCTTCGAAACTCTAGTTTATGGAAGAAATATGATTAGATAATGGCATAACCCTGGATTTTTTGCCATCAACTTTGTATGCCTTTTCAGTATGATCCATGAACAACTATCTCATGCAATCAAATTATTGGAATGATAAAGATACTGTCCATCTATCCCTTCTGTTGAGCTAGTCTATGGTGCTGACTTGGAGCTATTTAGAATATTCTGTTTGTCTAGTTGCATGGGAATTATTCTGACTGTATGTTGGAATCTCTTAAATAGGGTGTTTATATTGGGTGTGTCATATTTCACATACTGGATGGTGATGAAGCTGTCGCCTAATAAGAAGATATCCAGGTGTAGTGACAAGTTTGATGTGCATGGAGCTTCTTGTTCTGGCATTGGCTTTGGGCCCCTGATGTAGGCTGCTCAAGAAGTAACATTTCCTGGATAAAATATAGTGTACTATGTTCTTCATTTTATATTTAAATATTAACATGTTGAGATGTGTTAATTTAGGATATTTGGTTTTTCCAGGCAACTTAGACTTTGAGATGAATGGATGGCACTGTCCAAAAGTTCTTATGATTGTTTAAATGAAATCTTATTCTTTTTCATCCATAATGTGGCTGTAGAAAATTTAGTAAGCTAAAATGCTTTATGGATATGTAGTTTTCAAAGGAGATGGTTCGCTGCAGTTCTATTCAGATTATATAGTGATTTATATGCTTGGGAGAGAGTTAGTATTTATGGATATACGACTAATTGCTACAATTTTCTTAATGCAAATAAATTTCTGCGTGTTTGATATACTTTTTATTTGGAATATTTCTAGTGGGAGTTGTTGGTCAATAATCATATTCTCTTAATGTTTGCCACGTAATCAGTTTTCTAGTATATTACCTTTCAGAATTGTATCTACTATAATACAGTGCTTAAGACATGTCATGTTTTTATCTTCGCACATGCTGATATGTGGGTAGATTCTCATGATATAGGTCTAATGCCCTCTTTGGCAATACATTTCGAATTATCAGGGAGTTGTTGGTTGTCATTATGGAACCGGCACCATGCATTTTCATTATTCTCATACACTTGACATTTCCATAAATTATGCTGATGTGCTTATATTTCCATTATTTGGGAGAAAATGCTGTTCTGAAGGTTTTTGCTGTAAAAGCATTTTTGCTGTAAAAGCAACCATTACTTTAACTCAAATAGTATTTTGATCTTTGCATTTCTATGCTGCTTTCATTTTCTGAGGTATATTGTGGTTATTATCCATGAAGCAGGTTTTCAGACAGTTGCTATTTTCATGCAGACTGGTGAACCGGGGAAATCAGTGGCTACAGTCAATGCAATAAGAAATACTGTGAAGGATTCACCACAGAAGGTATGTATCATCATCTTCTGTAATTTTGTTTTGCCTTTTGGTGTGTGTCTTTCCTTCTAATCCTGGTTGACATACCTGCATATGGTCCTTAAAACATCAGCAAATATCAGGATTCCCGTTTCACTTTCTGATTTTGTACTGTAGTTTGTGATTTATTGGTGGCAATTTTCAATGTCTATGCATCTGTTGGTGGCAATTTTCAATGCCTATGCATCTGTTTCAGTGCGACTAAGAAAAGAACTTCCACCAGTCGATTTAAATATGTCCACAAGTTGTGGATTCTCAGGAATTTACCTCCAGTTTACTGTGGATTTGGTCATGTTTGACTTGTTTTAGCTCGACTTGCATCTTCTAACTTAATATCTTTCTCACGTTTTAATTGAAGGGAAGTTCTAGAGTTACAACTGAACTTGCCTGCTTAAAACTTGTTGCATGAGGCACTTTGATTGAAGATCTGTACTTGTGATGTATTCTATCTTTGCAATGTGAAGGAAGGATTAAATCGGATCTGTTCCTTGCGCTTCTATAAGAGGAAAAAAAGAAGGATAAATTTAAAGGATTCTATAGATTTTTGCTATTACTAATGTCTAATCATTGTACCTTTTCTTTATTGGATTAGCAATTTATTTAATCTCCTCTATGTGAGTTGGTACTGCTTGCATGAGGCTGTATCTACTTGCCCCAATTTACATTGCAATTTTTTAATTATTTTTAAAATCTCATGATTTATTGCAGATCTTCATTGGTGGCATTTCAAAGGCTCTTTCTTCTGAAATGGTAAGATACTTGAGAGTCTCTGATCTTTTGCATATGCTTTCTAGAGGGACCTATAGGATTCTTATGTTCCTTCCTACCTGCTACTCTCCCTTCTGTCTTCTCTAGTCTCCTCTCTCTCACTCTAAGCCCCTTGCATTCTCTCCTTGTTCAATTTGTCTTTTATTTCATACCTGTACTCTGCCCATTGTCTTAGCAGATTATACTTTTTTGGGTGTTTTTCTAGATTATGGAGATTGCAAGCACTTTTGGACCTTTGAAGGCATACCATTTTGAAAACATTGATGATGTTAATGGGCCATGTGCTTTTGTAGAGGTAATGGAGCATGGTTGTGATCTTTCTTTATGGTTTTCTCCAAGAGGTGGCATGTGTTATACATAAATATATTAAATGGTGCCTCCATTTCTTATTATTTATTTTTTCCTTGTTATTGATCCTTTGTGTCTGAGAACCACTACAATTTCTTCATCTCAGTATGCAGACCAATCAGTTACTTTCAGAGCTTGTGCGGGTCTAAATGGTATGAAGTTAGGAGGGCAGGTCATAAGTGCTGTTCAAGTTATTCCTAATGCATCGACCTTGGTACTATATGTCCACTGATTTCTCTATAGATTTTTAGTTGATAGACTATTTATTTATGTGAATAATCACTGACCTAAATAACAATATATGTAGGAGATTGATGGAAAGCAACCATTTTATGGGGTTCCTGAGCAGGCAAAGCCACTTCTTGATAAGCCTACACAAGTTTTAAAGCTTAAAAATCTGGTACGGTGCATGTTACTTAAATTTAGTTATTTGGTGACTTTTCATGTTTTTCTTTCTTCCTGTGCTGTATGTAAAAGATCATTGTCAAATTTGACTACAATTTTCCTAAACTACCTCTATGATTTTTTGTTTGTGGAAACGAATTAGTTTGATCCAGAGACCTTACCATCACTGTCTCGTATAGAAATTGAGGAAGTACTGGAAGATGTACGACTAGAGTGTGCAAGGTTTGAGATCAAAACCTTTCATTATTTAGATTTTAAATCAGTAGTAGTTAAACATTGCAAGATACATGCTAATCTCTGTGTCCTGCAGATTTGGCACTGTTAAATCTGTCAATGTAGTTCGGAATGGTCCAATTCCCATCTTTACTTCAGAAGCATGTAAAATGAATGAGGATATGGATTCTGCTGGCCCTCAGCAAAACTTAGGGGGCGATGAAACAAATGCTGAAACAGAGAAAACCATAGGAGATATTCACCACGAACCTGTGGAAGCAAATGATACTGATGATGATAAACCTGTGGAAGGCAATGGTGTTGAGGATGATAAACCTGCAGATGATCTTATGGAGGATGAGTCATCTCAACTGGGTCAGTTTGATAGCAATATGGCTGTTGAAAACCTTTCTGGCGATGGTGTACCAGAACCTCAGGAGCCCATTCCCATTCAGCAGACCTCAAAAGATGAATCAGACTGCCTTCATGGCAAGGTCACTGATGATGTTCAGATGAAGGATACAATTGCGGAACACAAATTGCCTATCCAACAAGAATTGAAGGAATCTTTTACGAATGATCATGCAGTAGAATCAGATGCAACTGGGAAGGGAGACCACGAGGAACATAATTGTGATCTTAGCTACATTTTTTATCCGAGCTGTGTTTTTGTAGAATTTGGAAGAACGGAAGCTTCATGTATAGCTGCCCATTGTTTGCATGGACGTTTATATGATGGCCGCACTGTGACAGTGGGATACATACCTCTCGACGTCTACCGGTCCAGGTTTCCAAAATGAATATGTTGACTATGAAACTAGTTGATTACAGCACGTATGCCGAAAGAGAAGTTAAAAGAGAAAGACAAGGTCTGCTGTCCCTGCATGGCAGTACGACTCATTTCAATTGCTAGAGTATGAACATTGCGCATATCACCTACCTTTTGCCTAACATGTAGGAAACGATTAGGTTCCAAGCTGTTTGTAAAATGCTAAAAACCTAACTGAATGACTGGAGCTGATCTGGTCAGGGGGACCAAGCTGATCTGAACCAGTGAAATGTACCAATTTGAGTTGCTAAGGGCCCCTCTTTTGATACATAAAAGTGAAATATACCATTCTAGTTACTATATCTATTTTTGTCTATAGGGTGGTGGTCAGTCGGATAAATTCACCATCTCTCCTCACCATTGCACTTACATGTCAATCCATTTTGATGTAGTTGAACAACTTGCTACTAGTCTCAAAAGATTGGCAGGTTCGCTGATATGTGTTGCATTATGTGAATGCCAACAACTCCATGTTGTGGAGATGACATATAGCTTCTTAATTTGGGTCACGAATGGGTTGTTTACTCTTCTATTGAAGGCAACCAAACATCGCTGAACACAGTCAAGCTGGGATATCGACAAGTATGTTCTAGAATTATTCTAGTCTTGCAGTTACATTCACTTTTTTATCATATAAAAACTTTGTTTGTAGTATTATCCCAACAATCAGAGTGGCGCAGCGGAAGCGTGGTGGGCCCATAACCCACAGGTCCCAGGATCGAAACCTGGCTCTGATAAAGAGAAGGCTTCCTAGTGTTCATTCCATTTTTTCACTTTTTTTTTTTCTTTTTTTTCAAAATTATTCTAATGGGCCGTTTTCAGCCCATGAAATACGCATACACAGAGCACAGAAGCATCATTGTATGGAATTAACTACAAGACTACCATGTCACCGCACCACCCATTTTGTTGTTGAAAACACTCGTAGCAAACAGATAACATTAAAAAACAGAAAGCAAGAAAAGCAAATGGCAATGGCAACAGCATCATCTGGATTATTATGCTTTCGCAGGCCATACTTACCAACAAAATTGGCTTCCTCTTCAAAGACCAGTGCTGTTTCTGAAATTGGGTTTGTTACTTCTCAGTTGAGTGGCATCAAAATTTCCTATAACTTACCTTATCTCTCAAACCCTACCACTCCTCCTCTACAGTCTATTGTTGCCCGTAATTCTCTCTTCACTTCCTTTTCTTTTCTCTTAATTACTTTTAATGTACCTGTAGTGCTGGTTTCTTCTTGATTTTATAGGTTTTCTGTTTTTTCTTAATTAACATTATCCATTTTTGGTTGATTAACCCGAGAAAGGGAAAAAAAGGACTGAAGAAGTACAAATCTTTTAGCACTTTTCTTTTCTGGGTCTTAACATTGCTTATGGATAAGTGTTTCTGTTGATTGATTTAACCTCACTGGGTGTTCTGAAGGTGTTTAATGCATAAAGCATACGAGGTGTGATGGGTGGGTGAAAGTTTTGAATTTTATGTATTTCATTGCTAATTATGGGTTCGAATGTGAATACCGAATTCCCTTTTTGAACCAGCTCATAAATGTTAAAATTAGAAGTGAAAACTTGAATTCCGCATAACTATATGAGAAAGAAAGAGATACAAGAGTACTCTTTTGTTTGAAAAAACACTGCTAACTGTATGTATGGCATTGCCTGTTACATGATGTACTCATTTCCTACTTCATGGAGGCATCTGCCTTTCCAATTATGTTTTGAATAATGGGTTCTGTTTTAACTGCAACATGCTGGCCTATTATATTGGGCATACCAAATTCTTGTTTATCTAGCTCTCTGTTCTTCATGGCATTTGGTAATTATTCTGTTGTATTGGCCATCACTAGCATCATTTAGTTGATTGGTTTTATACTTTGGTTCATTTTTATCTTTTCAGGTAGAGTGTGCCCTTTTACTGGCAAGAAAGCCAACAGGGCAAACAAAGTTTCCTTTTCAAATCACAAGACAAAGAAGTTGCAGTTTGTCAACTTGCAGTACAAGAAGATTTGGTGGGAAGCGGGTAAGCGTTATGTCAAACTGAGATTATCAACAAAGGCATTAAAGACCATAGAAAAGAATGGGTTGGATGCTGTTGCTAAGAAAGCAGGCATAGATCTTAGCAAAAAGTAGTAGATTTGTACCAATTTTTCATTGCATTTTGGTGTTATTTAGCTCTGAGTTTCTTCCCTTTGTCTTTTGACTTGTTCTGTTAACTTGTGTAATATATCACTATTACATCCTGCAAGTTTTATAAATTCACTTATCTCTGAAGATCTATTGCTTCTTTTGATTTATGATTCTAATTAATAGCCTACAAGGTACTTGAACTACTCTGAAATATAATGTGCCTCGTGCCCCTTGCATTCCATATAGAATCAAATGAATTAACAATCATACATCTCTTTCAGAATTTACCAGTTCAGATATCTGACACCCTCAGATATGTATCAGGGTTGTTCCTGAATAACCTGATGACAGAACCCTTGTACAAGGGGCCAAATTACTGATTTGGAATTGCAATAATAAAACTCATCTTTTGGGATGGTAATTGCAAACAAATAGGTATTTTATCAAGAATTGTCATGAAGATTTTCCTGTCAGAACTTTGCTTTTGCTTGCAACTGCTTTACGTTGGTGGAGACACAATGTATAACAGAAGGCATAAAAATAAAAATAAAATAGAGAAAAAAAAAAAGAAAAAGAAAAACGAATGAGTGTTATTATCTCTCATCAAGAGCCCCACCAGTAGCAGAAATCATAATAAACTAAAATCCTTATCTCAGGTTTCTTTTCTCCCCTTCTTGCATTTGTATAATATCCAATGATCTGCAACTAAGCTGTGCCTGCGAAAGGATGAAAACAGAAATAATCAATTTGCATGTAGTTTTGAAACCGATACTAATTAACTTATCAGAAATACAGAATTCCACCTTTTAAGCAGCAGATGGCTCTTACAGAATCAAATCATTAGCAGAGTAATAATCAGCAAGAAGCCGGAACATAAAAGAAGGGTTATGTCCTCCTCTGCAAAAGGATTTGAATATGATCAGAAATAGCTCAACTATTATAAAGGTAAAGAACGTCTTTAGCATGTGATATAAGCGAATGAGATAGGAACTAAAATCTCTCATTTCTGATTGTGTAAAACTGGAAATAAATGTATGAAGAAACTGAATAATTGATGGTAAAAACAACAAACTTTAGAAGACAGAATATATTGTGAAATTTTACCACTTTCCTCCAGCTTTTTACATAGCAGTTTTCAATTTGCTTCAGATCAAAATGAAAAATTATGTAACTGAATTAATATCAGCGGTCCCAGTACATAGAATAGTCTTACATGTCTGTGATGAAGAGACTGACTAGCTCTGGGGGAACATAATCAAATGCAGGATTGACAATATGAATCAAAGGAACACCACTGCCATTTCCAAAGTCCAAGCAATCTGACAATCCTCCAAAATCCAAGAGATCCGATGGGCATTTCATTTCATTCAAGATGACCCTTGGATCTTGAGGATACAATGGACACAACTGTCATACAAAAAAATCAAACTCAAAGTTAGTGCCTGGAGAAAAAGAAAAGGGTTTCTGTTATTGCAATTTATCCATACCAGAGAACCCAAAATCAACCATACGTTTTGAATCCTGTCTGTTGTGTCAACTACTTGATTGTGCATTATAACTACTGTCTCCTGCTATGATCCCGTATAAAGCTTTTATTTGGACGTTTCAATTTAGAGAACTTAAAACCTAAGCTTTCAATAATGATTTTGGAAGACCGCAATTTTCAAGATTCGGATGATCGTAGGGAGCTGAAGAAATAAAATGCACTAAACTTCCAGCATACCTTGTGAGTACCAGCAACCACAACAAATGGTACAGCATGCTTCCGAGCAGCCAGTGCAACCATATTCAAGCCAACTTGGCCTAAAACACCGCCATTAGCCATCACAGCATGGACTCCTACTATGACCTTTATCAAGAGTTCCAATTGTAAGCATTCGACTTTTATCTAGTATATCATAATAGGAAAATATGTTGAAGTTGGCTATTACCATATTCACTCGGGAAATCATTGCAAAAACTGCAGAATCAGGAATCAAGGTAGTTTGTAAACCTCTTTCAGCCAACTCTCTTGCAAGGACATGACCATGATACCTAATTTTTCACCAAATAGCTATAAAGCATGAGGCAGAAAAAGTATATATGTAAGCTACAAAGAGAACATTTCTAATGCTTTTGCATTCTGATTAGTAGGACGAGATATGTACAGACTTTGGAGCCCCCTCTACAACAAAAACCCGAAATGATCTTCTTTTCTCCTTTGCAGCGAACAGGAACTCCATCACAGTTCTTGAACGACCTAAAGTTAATATCACCTCACTGAAAAATACAGACAACTAGTCAAATTATTGCACGATTAACAACTGTGGAAGAACAAGAACCAACGAATGCACACTAGAAGGATGGGATGTTCAGAGATCTGAGGACCAAGAGGCTTACGTTCATTATATAAAATAAGGATTAGTGATTACATGGTAGTATTGACGCAAAAGTTCTATTGCTATAACTGAAACCTTGACTCTATGCACAGGAGAAATATAAGTGACAACAGTACAGCACAGCAAAAACAGCTCAAGAATTCAAAGAACCTTAAAGTAAAAAAGAATATTAAGTCATAATAGTATATACTTTTGGTGAATAAGCTCCACTGCCTGTTCTGCAATATGTTCATGGCAATTGTTTAATTCTTGAATGAGTTCATTAATTCCCTCTATCACATCATTCTTCAATTTCCAGATCTTTGAACTTCTTTCTGATGCTGTAAGGAATAAAACATACCACTAAATCAGCATCAAATATCACAACTACGTCCTGAATATTTCTTTTGCTGGAAACAATTAACCACTCAAATTTAGCACCTCAGAGAAATTGAAATCATGGATGCATATGTAACCTCTCACAAACTTAGAATACAATAATGAGGGAAAATTTGGTGTGTTAGAGAACCTAAAACCAACTTATCGACTTACATTTGCCTTTTACTTCAAAACCTTCTCCTATAGGATATAAGTCATCTGTTATGGTTGAGTCAGGCTTGCAGTCTAGAAGGGTATGCAGAGAAGGTTGGCGCAACAAGCTTCTACCAGCAGTGGACTGAATATGGGAATCTTCCTTCTTCATAACTTCTTCATCATTTGTGACAAGTGAAAGTTCCTCCTCCCTAATTATATGCAGAACCCTCCTTACAATGTTCCCAGTTGCAAGCTCTGTAATCTCATCCATTTGATACTTTCAGCAACAATACACTACAAAAAGATAATAAGCTACACCAAATCCGCATAAGTTCTGATCTCAAACCGTATTCAAGATTCTCCAGAAGAATGTTCAAGCAACAATATTGTGTGATTAAGCATGCAAATCGAATTACATAAGAGAAACACAATGCTCTAAAATACAACGATTAAAATCTTGATTCTATCCCTGGCTCAGCTAAATTGAATCATCCCATCAAACTACATAAAGAATTAATACAAGCTTTTGTGTGATTTAAACATTCTTTTAGATTCAATTACATTGTACAAAAAGATGAACTTATATCTGATCAAACAAAACAATGAATTTACACTGAAAACATACCAGCAGGATTAGCAGCAATGAGCTGCACTCCAACATTTTTGACGGCGTCAATAAGAGCAGAAGCCTGGTTGGCTTGTGGTGCCTTCAAATGGGATATTACTGATCTAAGTAATTCTGCTGTCCTTAAAGCTGTAGCTTGTGAACCGTCAATCTTCCTGCCATTAGATTAGATACCATATATACAAAAATACTGATCACCAAGAACAGTTTCTTAAACAATTCCAACATACTTCATCAAAACTACACATTACAACACTGACAGGTAACAGACAATTTAATTATTTTTTGACGACTGCCTTTCACATGCACATTAAAATCAAGAAAAATTATGTAGACAATCAGCAACATAAAGTTCTAATCTTTTATTACGTGAACATCACAGAAATAGTGAACAAAAAAAATACAGACAAAAACTCACCGTTTTCTAAGGTTGGTCACAAACTCATTGATGAGTGTTTGTGTTTCTGGCATTTTCTAGACCTAAATCAAGTTCAAAAAGATTTTCTTTCTAAACAAATCACTTGAGCCAAAGATTTTAGATAGAGATTCTCTCATAACTAACCATTAAATAATTTTAAGGTTAAAATTTTATTATTCAATAAATAACCATCCAAAATTAAATTTTATCTTTTAATAAAGTCTTAATATTTTGGCTCAGAAAAAAGAAAAGAAAAAGCATATCATTTATGTTGATAGTTGTATTTAGTTTATTGGTTTAGTCTCATTCAGTTAGTTAATGCTTCTTTGGATTGTACTTATGTTGGTTACTGCTCTAAGTAGCTTGTACACCAGCTTGTATTTAAGTTGGTTAGACAGCAGCATTTTACTTTTAACATGTGACATTGAAGTTTAATCAATATAAAGAAAATTCCCAAATCTCTTTTACTCTTAAGAAATTTACAATTTAGATTATATCTACAATATTAGGAACTACTTATGCATCAAATAATGTTAAACACTTGAGAGATTTGTACATTATGAGATCTTAATATTTGAATTAAACTTTTGATATTGTTATAATCCTAATTAAAAAATAATAATTTTAATCATGCAATATGATTCATTTTGCAACATTCCAAATAATCACACTTTGTCATTGTTCCCTAAATTTCTCCAATTTTATATCTTCTCCTTCTTCTTCAATTCGCTTGCAGCTTCTTAATGATCAGGGCCATGGCTGCTGCTGCTGCTGTTCCTGCGCCAATACATATACACATGCATATACAGAGAGAGTAATTAGTTACTCCTGTTAGTGTCAGGATAAGTGCTCTATTATCCCTCTGAAACTGTAATTCCTAAATCCTGTAAGAAAGAGTATTTCTGAGATTTAGAAATCATCAGCCACTAGATCTTGACTTCGTTAATTATGAGACCAAATCCAAAAACTAATATTATAAGAAGCTTTTTGTAGAGGGCAAAGAGGTATTAAGTATTATATTCTAAATAATGGGAAAACGTACAAATGCAGTACCCTCGATTCCTGTTCCCAAAAGGCATAAAATACCCGTTTAATAGCAACGGATATCCGAATCCAAAACCAAACGCCTATATTAGCTTCATCAAGTTTTGGGTGATGGAGGATTTGTTGATGCGACTGTACAGGAAATAGAAATGCCCCTCTGACAAGCAGATGTTACCCTTAAAATTCACAAGTCCAAGTAATATAAGCTCCAAAAGGAACAATATAATTATATCCTTTCTTTACTCAAGAGATGACAACAAATAAAATCTAACTTTCGAGTGAACCAAGCCACAATATGACACCTCTATCTTCTGTTTTTCTTTTGTTTCCCTATTCTTTTTTCACATTTTTGCACTATTATACAACATATTTCAACCACAAGATGCCTAAGTTGCGAGGAACAAATTTTCTTGGAGTAACAATTTACATCTAGATGTGGGCTTATAGAGACAAGATTTACATTTGGAGTCATCTGAAGGGTTCAACAGGTGCAGATTCTTCCAGAATTGCTGCAGCCTCGAAGCATTCGGCTGCCTCGAGTGCTGATGCACTGGCATCAGCCTTGTAGAGCAGCCCAAGATTATACCATGCTGAATGGTTCATTTTGTCCAGTCTTAGAGCGTCGGTAAGAAAGCTTCTGATAATTGGTATGGACTGGCTACCAAATTGTCTAAGGACACTGGCAGTAGATATCAAGCTTGGAACATGAGTAGGATCGACATCTAATGCTGCTCTGAATGCTCTCAAAGCTTCTTGGTGTGAGCCCTTTGCTTCATAGAGTAAACCTAACAAAATCACCATATTTTTTGAATATTAGAACACATATGGGTTCTGCAGAAAATGCAATTTGCTATGCATAGAGCATTTATGGAATGTACATATTTCATACTAGATAAAAACCACATGCAGCTGTGCTTGTCACGTCAATTGGACATGCCCATACTGATGTACAGTAGTCGGGTGCAAGTGAAACGTCTATGAACCATTTATTTACCTGCAGCATGCCATCTTGAAGCAGAATAAGGACTGATAGCCTTGGATTTCGAAAGGCAGACCTCAGCATCCCGCCACTGAGACAAACTTGTGTACACGTTGGCTAAGTCATGCCATGTTTCCATTTCCAACCTTCTATCATGATTTCCCCTACTCTGGGATAGAATCCGAAAGGAAAATGAGTTATGGCATCTAATACTACTTTAAGCCTCAGCATAGACTCATGAGTTTTGAACTATCAAGAACTAACATTTCATGAGAGTTAAAATCCTCAATTTGTAATCAAATTAATAAACCTTATGGCTACTAAAACAGACGCCCGATACATTATCAATTCACAAGAAAATAAACTCTAGAATCTAGATGCTTCAAAAGATTGATGTCAAAAATCAATAATGAACTTTCATTTTTTCATGTACCAATGACTTAGTTGACTAGTTGCGAAGAAAAGAGTCCATTTCTCGCAGGAAAAAAGTTTTTCCAACCAGACACTATCCAAACTGTCTTATTCTAAAATCTTTTCAAGATATCACAAGCCAAGGTGCATATCAATCTATCTGCATACCTTTAACAGCCTCTTCCCACCAGCAAAGGTTTTAGTTCGAACTTGGACAACAGCAAGAAGATGAGTATAGGTCTGTATGGCATTCTTCAACTGGCCTTGTGCAATCTGGAGTTTAGCTTTGGTTCGCAACAATTCTCCTTGGTCCCACTTCCCAGTCTGATCTAGAGCAGCATTGACTACCGTCTCCGCATCAACAAACCGTTTTTGAGCTGACAATATTCGGGCCAACAGGATGTATGTTCTAACACTAGATCCTGCCTCCAGTTTCAAAAGACGCTTAGCAAAAGAAAGTGCAATATCCAACTTCCTCTGCTCAGCATTTTCTAAGCTAAGATGGTATATGATTTGTGGATCTCTTTCTCTCATTACTTTGTGAGCAGTTTCAAGTGCCTCAAGTGCTTCAGACTGCTTACAAGTCCTCTCAGAGTCAGAAGCAACTGATCTGGACTGAGCTGACAGTAAAAGACCCTGTAAGCAGTTTGCAACACTTACCATCTGGTCACATCTTCCATGCAATTCAGAAAGAGCTTTGGAAGTGTAAGTCATCCCTTCCTCAACAGAAATCATTTTCTCTGCACAAATCCTTGAAGCCAGTAATAATTCCATTATGCAATCTGGATTCTCTCTGTTATTTAATAAGTTCCTCAAAAGATTCAAAGCCACCACATCCTCACCCTCCCCATGGTAGCAGAGAGCTAGAGTGCAATATCGTTCTCTTCTCTCTAGGATTCCTGGAAGTAACTCTTCTATCTGATGAGCTAGCGCTCTTAGTTCTCCGGAAACAGACAAGGCAAAAGAAAGATGATCGATGATTGTTGGGTCCCATCCAATCCTTCTGTAAGCAAATTTTCTTAATAGAATCAATAGTAGAAGAACAGCCTCTTCTACGTTGTTTCTTGGCACAAATGAGCCATCCATCTGTGACCGAAGATTTGGAGGGTTCGCATCAGTACCACTATACAAAAGGAAAACAGCAAATTCTTTTTCTATCTTGGCTTTGATCTCTGCTTCCAGATTCCAATTATAGAGAAGCGCCTGTCGGTATGATAAGATAGCTTCCTGGGGAGCCCTAGCAAGTTTCCAGAGCTCTGGAAGCAATTCAACAGCTCTACTTAGAATTTCTTGTAGTTTACAATCTGCAGAAACACTTTCAGGTAGGCCATCTGGCAATGCAGACTCAACAGTATCCAAAATGATTTTGCATGATTGAGCAGCGTCTGCACAAATGGGTCAGAAAGAGATGTCAGCCACAGAATAGAGGCAACACAGGATTCGCTGAACTGCAAGCTTTAACTTATAATTTTGTTTCTCCTTTCATTATTCTTTTTCTTCAGTCTTCGGTAACTGTGTGCACAGGCACTCAGATCATACGTGCACAGACACAAAGACACAGACAGAGAACAACCATACAGATAGCAAGAGATATTATTAAAAGCAGCCAACATATCTATGTGATATGTGCGGTTAAAAAGTGTCAGCTTCCAAACCAGTTAAAAGATAATGATCAGGTACATGCCTTCATGTTCAACTAATATTCTCTTAAAGTATATGACCAATTTCATCACTTTGTTCATCCTTAATATTTTTACTAGAAATGTATTTCTTATTTGTTTGTATTTATATTTAACAAACTCATAACCAGAAGCATGTAAAAGCAATGACTTTTAAAAGAACTTCATAACCCACAGTTGATCCTACCAGCCTGGGGTTCTTCAAGGGTTAATCTGCCAGAGGAGACTCGCAAGACAAAGACCTACAAATCTCATGCTCGGCTGCAGCAAGTTTTTATAACTCTCTGCCAACTAAAGATGATAGAGTAATTAACAGTAGAAAGTGAATGTAAGATGAAGACTATACCTCCAAACCTTCCAAGACCCTGTAGTGATTTTACTTTAAGAAAAATAGCTTCAAGGAGTAGACTAATAGCATGCATAGACATAGGTTGGACAGCATCACTTTGAGAACGACGTCGGTTTTGTTCACATCTTCTAGAAAGGGAGACTTTCATCTTGGAAGTCACAGCAGCAATATCAATTCCTTCAAACACATGCAGTGCTGCTTCTATATTACCCTTCTGAAACTCAAGCCTTCCCAATAATGCCCTTGCTTCCTACGAAATAAGATGGCATTTTAGTTTTTTGACACATTCAGATTTCGGAAGGCATCACATACAGTTGATCATACCAAAAATTGCAACATGATAACAACAGATCAAGGTGTCAAAATTTCTAAAGAACCATATCAAAAATCAGTATTTATCTCATATTCAAAATTTAACACTGAGATCCAAATTTCATGCAGAACTTAGTTAAACCATTTAAATTTTATGCCATAAGCATTTATTGTATAAAACATAAGGAGTAGAACTAGACGCATTAAACGTATGACACGTGAACAAGCATGTTTTACAAAGCCCAATTTACAAGTGGTCCAGCAAGAGGAAATGTTGCCTCCAGAATTTCATAAAACACATGAGAAACCAGAGTTTCTTCTACAACCGACTGAAAGCAATAGAGATCGTCTCCATATAATTTTATCAGTAAGATTAGTGGAAACATACTATCACCATTTTCATCATTAAATCGATCCCTTTACAGCATTTCAGAATAGTTGGAGAATTCTTCGCATGACCTTCACTGGTCGAAAAGAAGAGCATAAATTTTTATTTAATATCCGCACTTTTACAAATCTCTTTGCCTCTATGCATAAGATGATAAATTAAATATGTCTATCATATTACTTAAAGCAACCTTTTTAATGGAAAACTGCAAGTAGATTTAACAGTGATAATATGCCTATGACTAAGCCAAACTGTAACTATTTGTAAGTAATGGACCTTTTGACATGTACAAACTGAAGTTCCTAAGAGGTGGAGAAAACAAAGGGGTTAGCATTAACAGGTGTATGTAACTTATACTTGAAATTACCATTTAAGAATCAAAAGTTCCTTCCAAGAAAAGATACTAAAAGGACACATTTGATTGAAAAATGTCCATGGAACAAAGCGTCTAGCCTCGCTGATCCCCGTCTCTTCTTTTTCACTCCATGTGTGTTTGAGTGCATGTGAGAGTTGTACAGTATGCATGTAATTTAGAGATTTAATGCATAAAATTGTAATGACAATCTTCTTGTCAATATATTACATTGCAAATGAGCAGGCACATATTCTCTATTACTTTGTCTCAATGAACTTCGTCTATAAAATACTTTGCTTTCAATACTTATAAGCTCAGGTGAGTTATAAAATTTTTCTGAAGTAACATTTCTGGAATTTGATATCTTGATGGTCGTGATTTTTCCAAAATCAATACTAACCATCTCCAAAATGAAAAAGCATAACAAATAACTAGAGAGCTATTCTTCCCACGAAGATGGATGTCGAATAACTTAAAGGTTATGATATAAACCGTATGTACTATTTTTTGCTAGAGGAAGATGCTACTCTCAAAATCGTTCCTCCACTGGCCCATTAAGAAACACGATAATTGATCAAAGGCATTTTCATTATCTAGACCTGACAAGAACATCTATGGCTAAATAACTAAGACATGGAGAATTTTGTCATAACCTTTTCCAATTACTTTAGTTGGACAACAAAGTCCACTCTCAAGGAAGAAAATGGTATAATCCATACATGTCCTACACTCATTCCAGCAGCCAACATAAACACAAAAGTTGTCGTTCTACCATCCTTTTTCATATATGACACAGAGCAGAAGCCATGATTCTTCCACGGGTTAAAACTTTTACAAGTAGCAGTTTGCACACACCAGAAGACCAATATATATATATATATATATAGAAAGAAAAAGAGAGAGAGAGAGAGAGAGAGAGAGGAGGAAAATGAAGCAAAAAGTACCAACCTCATAGTTGAGATAACCACTCTCACGAAGAGATGACTCTGCTTCCTCAATGTTACTATTGTCAATCTTTGTATCTACCTCACCAGCTCGAGAAGAATAGCCACTCGCTGAGTAGTCCCTAGTCGCCAAGGACTCAGATGAAGCAACCATCTCATCTACTCTTAACTGCTCCCCGGAACGAATACACTTCATCATCTTCCACACTTTCCCTCTAATGTCAAGTCCCCAAGATTTCGTCCAATTTTTAAGTCTCATGATGTTTTAAGACGCTTGATATTCTTCTATAATAGCATAGATAGTAAGACATACAAAATTAGAAGTGCTTTAGAAACTTAAACAGCATAAAGTCTATGTACATATTACTTGCATTGTTCTTTGATGAGAAAAAAAGAAAACGCAAGCACCTGACCAGTTAAAGAGTAAAGTTCAGTACTTTCCTACCAAAAGAGAAAAAATGAAGTTGACCTTCCTAATAAAGAAGGAACAGAATTTGAGAAACAAACCCAGAAAGCTATTTTAATGAAACTTATCCAGAGTTTTTAGCACTGAAACTCCATAAAACCAGAAACAAGGAATTCAATCGTCCAAATGATTTCTTAAAAAATGAGAATCCATCAAATACCTTTCAATTACATTCCACAAATACACCACGATCAACCCAAAAAACAACAATTACACCAATAACTGAATAAAGATGAGCAGAAAGGTGAAAGAAAAGGGAAGCTTCAACACCCAGAAAAATCCAGGCAAACCCAGACGAATTAGAGCACAACATACGCCACAAATGAACAAAAGATCATGATTGATAACACTATAGTAGAAAGTGAAACAAAACCATTACTGCATAGACAAAAGTAACAGCTGGGATCAAAAAAAAAAAAATTCAAAAAAATAGTACCTTTCATAGCAAAAAAGCATTGACTGAGCCCACAACACATCAAAACCACCACAGTGCATCTCCACAAATTCAACTTAAGAATCCAAAGCTCCAAAAAAAATAGTATCTTTTCCGTTCACTCTTTTTTGCTAATTCTCACCCTTCTCTTTCTATAGACTTTTCTTTTTCTCTTTAATAAATCTTCGGTTAGCTTATTATTAGCTCTGCTGTAGTTGTTGAAGTTTCAAACAGTACAAGGGTATTAAAATACTAAATTCGATTAAAGAAAATATATACACACTGATATATTCTTTCTGTTTCTGTAAACGGGATGGGTGTGAACAGAGTGAAGATTTGGGAAGTGATTAAAATAACAATAAAATCATAGTTAATTCATTATTTTAAGGGAAAAGGAAAAAAAGAAAAAGAAGAAATGATCAGCAAGATTGTTGGATTGGACGAAGGAATGAATGGGACCCAGTTTTAATGAAATCTATCACTCGCACTTTAGTCAAATACCAGCCCCATCAAAGCCATTGCTTTGTTTCTGTGGCTTATTATTAATAAGTATGTTTCTTGCACTAGTGGAAAAGCAATTGTTTAATCATGATGTGATACTCTTTCCTACCCTCTTTTAGACTATAAATAGATTTGGCTTAGCTGGATTCATTACATTTTTTTATAAATGCTAATAACAGCATACTGTCTCTGTATAATTTAGATAAGGAAACAGGACAGAGATCTGATCAAGAGCGTATCTTTTTATACACTGTGTTCAATGCCAATGTTAATACTTCCAGTTCCTCATCAGGGCTATGATGTGATGAGGACACCTTGTGGAACTTGAGGCAATTCTGGTGAGCCTACCACATAAGCATCAAGCAAAGCTAGAAACCATGCACACAATTTAGTAGCATCCTTCTGTTAACTTTTTGTACGGGTTTGGAAGATTATTAAGTTAAGTTTGTATTCATCTAGTGATTAAGTTGATGATAAATTCAGTAATTCATTAATTTAACATGGTTGTCCAACCTGTCGAACCCACGTCGAATTGGATTTTGTTTTTGAGGAAATACTGAACTATATTATACATTTAATAGGTCGGATGTAATCAATTTATTCTTTAATAAGGAGAAGGATGCAACCCAAACCAGTAATCCAAGTGTCAATGTAACGAGTCTAAAATCAAATTCGCGGAGAAAGACTTACAAAAACTTTTTATATATTGCGTCTGATTGGGGGTAGCTGTTCCCGTAGCAGATGGGAATTTCTAGATTGGTCTGCTAATGCTCCGAAAATGAGTTTCAACAGAATTGCATTTAATGGGCAAAGGAGAGATATTAAGGGAAGCTCGTAGATATAGATGAAGACTTGAGGTTGGGGCTATTAGGAGGTTGCATTTCCTTAATACACATAACACTTTGTTTCCATATTTGGATGTTTAAGGGAGATCAAGTTTTCTTTGTCTTCTTATTTGCCTATTTTTTTGTCTCTCCTCCTTTTCCGTTGTATACTCTGGAAATTGTGATGTCGAAATTTGGTGTCAAGGCTCTTGTTACTGTACCAATAGGGTATATATATATATATATATATATATATATAACAATGACCCGTTTGACCTGCTAATTCTTACTCTAATTTACAAAATTAATCCGAAATCACCTATTTCTCTGAAATCAGGATGGTGCTAATCAAAGATTGTCAGCTTATATCACATTTTTAGTTTATGAATTATAGTTTGTCTGCATATCCATTGAGACATGTTTCAGATGCACAATATTTCACAATTAGGACCTGAAACATTAATCTGAAAAGCAAAGGCGACTGATGAATAAATTAAACACAGTTTATTTTCATTTAATTCCAACATCTTATAACTTGCACTGTCCTGCAATTCATGCAGTACACTAGCACAGACGGTACAACAACTTTCTTGGAGTCTAGTTTTATTTGGGACTCCGAATTTGAATTGTCATGTCGTTGGAACTCAAATTTCTTGAATCTTGATTGTATCCTGTACACTCGTTTCTAGTAAGTTGAGTCCTCCAGATTATAAAATAATCTCAGAGATTCTACATTATAGAGAGCCAGTCTTGGATTTGGCAATAGCTTACACATAAACTACTGGTAACGTGCAAGTTTTGTATATAACCACAACCTAGTCAACGAAGCTGCTTGATCCTTTTAAAATCCTTGTCCAGCAGCAAACCAAGACCAGTTTGCGGGGATGCTATTAATCCTGATGAAACTAGGGGGACAAGGAATAGTTACCCATTAGAGCGAGCTCTTGTCAGCACACATTTGTCAGCTAGTCTTTTTTATTTCGAACAGTAATTGTCAGCTGTTACTCCTGGACAGTTTATACACTGATGATCGTGAAAAATGAGTTTAAATATATGAAAGTAAGGAGGTTACAGTTGCCAGCACAAAATTGTCAGCTGTGAGTGCCAAGTACAGTTCTGACCAGACCTATTCTCTTTTGGTTGTGCAAGTGCTGGCACAAAATATTTTTTCTATTAGTCGCAATGCAGAATTTTGAGTGAAGAGCATAAGCCCTCCAAGTCCATTCTCAATTCTGGTTAGCCCTCTTGTTTGAACTGAATTCTGTAGCTCTGATGTCTATCTAACATTCCGTGTGATACCATCTTAACAAGCTCAAAGGTGTAAAACAACAATGACAGATATCCGTCAAGCAACAAGCAGATGTTAGCTAGCGCAAAGATCAGAGTATGACAAAATAGTTTTGAGATAAAAATTTGGAATTAATCAGTCTCAAGAGCCAACTTCAGGAAAGCTAATTTATTTGCCTGGCAGATAGGCAATTAATTTGTGACTATGTAGATTTCGGTAGCTGGATTCATTAAATTTGATAAAAGCTAATAGCAACATATATAATGAAGCATCATAATACATTAGCTAGCTTGTATATAATGCAACTCTTCTTGACATTATTAATGAATTAAATAGGATGAGGGTATAATTAACTTAGATATAATTTAATATTTTATTTCTTGGTTAATTGAGAGAGGGCAGACTTCAACTTAATCCATCTTAATTTTATGTACTATGTATACCATTGAATTGTTATTAGTTAACCAGATTAACATTTGAAAATAGATTTCCATTGAAGCATCCTTTCATAAATGGAGTTCACTGAGGTATTATATAATGTCGTTTTCGGCTCCAATTGAATTCTTTTGCCTATCTTTTCTTTCTTCACAATTAACAAATGGTGTTATTATTTCAGACCCTCCTTCCAACTTCACGTCCCATCAGTTTGTGTTTTAGGTTGAAGTAGGCTGAATTAACTACCAATTTAGTACCATGGGTTAAGTTAGGGATATAATTATAAAGATTCAGAGGCAATGACACATCTCAAAGTAGCAAATAATATTAGACTTCTAATTCTGATGCAATGACAAATTGTATTGTAGTTATACCATCTCAGTTTGATGAGGGACAAACTATTTCTGAGAGAGAATGGCCAAATCTTTTCCTTGCTCAATATGATTAAAGTGCACGCCTTACTAACTCACGCAAGCTTGTGATTTTGCAAATTATTCCAATATCAAATGACTTTGTTCTTATTGATGAAGCCTAAAATCAAATAAGTTCCCCTACTGAAGAAAGAGTCAAAAGTAGTACAAGAAGATGCACGCATTGCCAAATCTTCATCTTTACTCTTTGAAGTCATTAATTTGCTGGGGCATTTTTCCTCAATCTTCCATTGTACATAAAATTAAAAATTTTGAAGCCAATTAGAAAATGGTATGTTTGATATTTTTGTTTACATTATTTTTTTGTCACCATTAATGGGTGTTTATCATATTTATGAAAAATATAAAGTAGTAGCTGTTCTTCTTTTTTTCTTTTTTAATTTAACCAACGGTGGTTGAGCATCCAAATTTTTAAAAGAAAAAGAATTATAAAAATATATATTGGAGAAAGAAAACAGCCCCATGTAATAATAACTGATCTCATAATTCTGAAAGAGTACTACTGTCTACATAGTCGACAAGTTATGAGTGCACTGTTGCCACTGAAGTAGTGAATAAGTGAAAGTGACAAAAAAGAAAACATTGAATTTGAAGATTATTACAACTTGGTAGCAAGACGAAGGATATGTCATAATTGAGGAGCTAGTACAAAGGACACATAGGCATCTAGTTGGTGAAATTTTGAGTTTTTTAGCATTAAGTGCTATGGAGACCACTATTGTGCAGCAGCAGCAGCACATAACAGAAGCAAGCACGAGCCAAAGCCACAGCCAATGAACAAAACCTAATTGAGCAAATCAGTGATTTAGTTTCCTATGTACATGCATATATTATATCAGGGAAGTTGGATAAAAAATTGAACGTAAATTGTTAGCTCCATTAATGGCTCTTCTAAATTCTACTGGTTAGCTTGATTCACCCAGGAAAAAGCCCTGAAGTCCTGATGTCAATCTGCTACCGGTTTGATGGGGCTTACTTGAGCTTGTATACCCTGCTAAACCATAAAATTCTTGGCCAATTCAGATCAAACATTACTATTATTTTTTAATCAAAAGTCTTAATACTTTATGACTTCATATGACCTCGTAGTTTGTTCTAATTTAGATCATGTCAACATTTTTTTTGCATTAAAAAATTAATAACTATATTCTTAGATTTAATTTTAACTTATAATTATGGATATAGTATTGTATGGGTGCAAAAGAAATGTGTTCGCTTAATTAGCTGCTAAACTCGAATTAATTCCTGCAAAGATTAGCTTATTGAAGAGAGCGGTAGCAACTGGTAAGAGAGACTGTTACTACGTAACATTACAACTTTCACAAAAATATTAAAGTACAAGACAAACTGCAAATATGATGATTTTTTGATAATCCAAACCAAAAAATAAAAATACTCCGATGGTCTAATTACTAAAATAATATTGCATGCATGCAACGTTGATGTTTAATGGCGTCCGACTCCCCCACCCCCACCACCTCCGAACCCACCTCCTCCTCCAAACCCACCTCCTGAACCACCTCCTACTCCTCCTCCAAACCCTCCTCCTTTGCCAAATCCACCGCCAGAGCCACCTCCAAATCCACCACCTCCACCAAACCCACCACCTTTTCCAATTCCTCCACCAAATCCACCGCCTTTGCCAAAACCTCCACCAGCACCAGCTCCACCACCTCCGCCGACCCCTCCTCCAGCACCACCTCCAAATCCACCACCTTTTCCAATCCCTCCTCCGACACCACCACCTTTGCCGAAACCTCCACCAGCTCCACCACCTTTGCCTATCCCACCTCCAAGACCACCGCCCTTACCAATTCCACCACCTAGCCCTCCACCTTTTCCAATTCCACCACCAATGCCACCACCTTTTCCTATCCCACCTCCAAGGCCACCGCCCTTACCTATCCCACCACCAACGCCACCACCCTTCCCAATGCCACCACCTTTTCCTATCCCACCTCCAAGGCCACCGCCCTTACCTATCCCACCACCAATGCCACCACCTTTTCCTATCCCACCTCCAAGGCCGCCGCCCTTACCTATCCCACCACCAACGCCACCACCTTTTCCAATTCCGCCACCAAGACCACCGCCCTTACCTATCCCACCACCTTTTCCTATTCCACCACCTAGTCCTCCTCCCTTTCCAATTCCACCACCGTGTCCTCCACCCTTTCCAATTCCACCACCTAAGCCGCCACCTTTTCCTATCCCACCACCCTTTCCAATTCCACCACCTAGGCCTCCACCTTTCCCAATCCCTCCACCAGCACCTCCACCTGCTCCACCACCAAATCCACCACCTGCACCACCTCCAAAGCCACCGCCACCCCCACCTCCACCACCAAATCCTCCACCTCCCCCAGCACCACCACCTCCGCCAGCTCCACCACCAAAACCACCGCCTCCACCAGCACCTCCTCCGCCACCAAAACCACCTCCGAATCCACCACCCTTTCCAATGCCTAAGAACTTCTCATCCTCATCGTTCCTTACGGACACAGCATCTCTGGCAAGCACACCCACTACAAGAATATGAATACAAAGCAATGACAACAAAGCTACTCTCCTCTTGACTCGTACCATTTTGTTAGTATCTTTAAAAGAGTGATCAGCTAGCTCATTGATGAGAAATTAACCCTTAACAAAAGGGTCTTTATAGCCCCTTTTCAAATTTGCATTAAATCATCTCAACTACCAACTGTTCATCACATTTAATACAAGAACCACTTTTAATTGTCATCACACGTCCTGTTGTAGCTGTAATATGCCCACCTCCTTATCTTCACTAAAGAAAATTCTAAACGAAAGATATCAAACAAACCTTAAACAAATGTAACATGCACCTGTCTCTGCCTGTACTATTACTTACCTTAAACCGTTAAACGATGTAACATGCCCTTATGTGTGTGTTTGTTTCTATTACTTCTTCAAGAATAATATTTTTCGCGGTTAATTTATATATGCAAACTAAGGATATATATACCTGACGATGTATGCCGATAGAATTTTTTCATTACAATGCCATCGATTATGTCTACTTAATCATGTAACTAAAATATGATACTGTCACTTGCGACAATTTCATTTCTCAATTCAAATAAAAATCCAAAATAATATGAGTTTTCCTTTCAACTTTTGTAAGATATATTAGAAGAAAAAAAAACATGTAACTTACATTTTAGTGGCGTACTTTGGATATATCGTAGAGATGAGATTATTCGCAGTCTATGATCCATGTAAATATTTATGCATATATTTGACTGGATATAATTCTTGAAAGCCTGCTGAATTATGACATTAGAAATTTCATTAGATATGTTTTGACATTTCCTTACATTTCCCTGCTGTCAGTTGAAGTACTAATATATTGTAATAAGATTATAACAATTTGATAATAGAATCATGGGCAACATTAAAAGTTGAGTTAAATTCTTAAAGAGTTAAGACTAATTAGTATCAGAATATGTTGATTATTTTTTTGAATTTTTTGTTATTAATTTATGATTTCTTGTTTTAAAAGTAACAATTTAATGTTTAGTATTTCTCCAATCCTAATTATTAACTACGGTTTCTCGTGTCCTGATCAAAATAAGATTGCTAAAATTGTAAAATAATTTAACATCTTTGTACTGCCATGATTTATTATCTATAATCCCTGGCTGAGTTTTCACTTTTAAACATGTAAACTACAAAGATTTGACATTTACTACGTATTAATAATCTTCTATACCTAACTCTCTTGCTGATTTGTTGTAGGAAGAATACCAATCTCACTGCCAATTCCATAAAACAAAGCCTTCTTAGAAAATGTAATGGAGATCTTTCTAAAAAGAAATCCGACACCAAGCTATGTGGAGAGCAAATTCTTGAATCTTGAACAGCACCATGGATTCTTACTATAACAAAGAAAAGAGGAAAGTATAATTGACAAAATTAAATTATGGGTAGACATACGAAAATCCATGCCATGCAAGCTCAAATATATAAATTTCTCTTTTTTGGATAATTTCAAATACATAGATTTTTATATAATGTTTTTGTTCCAGCTAGCTTGGTTTGACGAAACTCTGAGTAGTAGGTATTCTTCGTGGACCATTCCATGTGCTTGGTAGATGGTATTTTAATTGCAGTTTCTCTCCTTTTCAGTGGGCATCCAGCTCTAATCAATTGTTAATTTTTCTTTTTTTTTTAAAAAAAAAAAAATCTTCCTTCTATCAATTTTCTTATAAATACATGCTATCCTTTTGAATACGTTTTTCCATTTAATAGACCAGACGTCAGATCCATATCTAGCTAGTTTCAAGTACTAACAGTAGCATTACTTAAAAAATTGTTTGGTGCCTCCTAATTAATGATATGGTAGTGTCTGTTCAATAATTGAAGAAGTTTGATATATATGAACCGAAAAAATTGGATATATTTGAGGCCATGTAATAAGTCGGTATCTGACTATGCAAACTCTTAGTAAATTTCATTGCGATTGGTCCAATTATAGAAAGAACATTTAATTCACAACCCATAAACTAACTCTTTCAGGGATTCATATGATGATTAATCTTTAAGCTTTTACTGTTTATGTATACGAAGAAGAAGGAGGAGGAGGCCTGACTTTTGCTTCTATGTTATAACATATTTCCATAAAAACACCCTTGAGTGAGTAAATTAATACGAATGATGATGTCCATGTACCCTGGAGATATACAAATTCACCAAGCTTTTGTTAGGTTCAGATTCTTTAGCTGGAAAGCTAATTGAATTTAAAGCATTGACAAATTCATGCCTCCTTTAAATTGTACTGGGAAGTAATTCACAAAAAGAGAAAGCATTTGCATGCATAAAGTGGAGCGCATATTATTAACGTGAAGGAAAGCATTTGCCAAAATTGTCTGGACAATTATGGGGATGGAGGGCTGGAGGCCCATTTGCAAATGTCACATGCGGTATCATTGTCAAAGTTCTGGGTGGCCAGTAGCCCAGGAATTATAAAGGTTAAAACAACCAGGCTCTGCAAGTTGTAAATGATAGATATATTGATGAGGTTGGTCAGTAAGGATGAGCTTAGGATACTAACACTTTTTTTTATAATGGAGAATTATTAGAACTAAAATTACCAAGCACATGATCCAACTGCTTTGAAAGGAAACTTCTAGAATTTTTCTCTCTTGATGTGCATCTGTTTCTCATGAAATATTGTGATTCTTTTTTTTCTTTACTCTAGATATAGTTAATATGTTAAGTTCGAAAAAAAATATTTTTATAAAATATGAAATAAACTACTACATTTAAAAAAAAAAGTTCAAATTTGAAATCTGTGTCGATCTGAAATATTAAATGTCTAGCCATCGGATAATAGAAATGAATAAGCCTACCTCGAAGTAACTAAATAGGCTTAGCCATGATGATTCTCTTGAAAAGGAGCCCCAAGCGGAAAATCCACTACACAAACCTGCTGGTTGCACTAATCTCTGCCACTTTTTTAAAACATGGTTTCTCATTTCCTTTCCTTTTGTTCTTTTTCTTCTTCTGTTTTGACTACAATGTTTTTAAATCTTCTTGTCGTAGGCCAGCTGGCAATGGATACGTGGACCTAGCTAGGAGGCTTTTTGATTTGCTATGTAGCCAATGGGTGAATTTGAAGTGGGCTATATGAGGGTGCAATTTGGGCTCATTTATATCTTTTATCTCAATGCCGTACTCTGGCCCGCTATAACATGAAAATCTCTTTGTTTTCTTTTCCATTCTTGTTTGTTTCTATATTTCTGAAGTTATTTTTAGTTACTGTGACATTATGGTAAAAGGCTTTTTTTCTTTGTTTTTTTTTTTTTAATTTCCAATTTCATTATCAACCGTGGGGTAAATATCCAACAGACATCCCTCGTCACCAGCCTCAATTGCATGCCACTACATAAATGGTAATTGTATAGGGTTAGGGGCTGTGGAAGCATGGAATATTTCCCATCTCCGAGAATATTTTTGATTGGACATGGCAAATTTTGGGCCTTGTATAAAAGCACTTGAATGTGACAATTGACATAATACTCATAAATCAATTGTTTTTGGGTAATGGACAAATCTTTCTTTTCCATCTTAACTCGAGCGATACATGACCACCTCAGAATGAGAATGAGAAGGTCTCCCTCTAATCTCCATTGAGTTTTGTATTCTATAAACTTGTGTTTTCACTTACTAATGACATCAAAGATTTATGAAGTTTCACCAATTTTTATTTTTTATTAGTTTTGTTTTGGTAGATCAGATCCAAAACCTATAAAAGAATAGGCCTAATAAATAGAGAAAAAAAAAACAGAAGCTGAAAGGGTCATATATTCACATAGTTAATCAGTTAATAATAAAATCTATATATAAAAATGTTGTAACACATAAAGAAAATTTTAATATGTGGTAAAACCTTTTTATAATGATATTCTATATAAAAATAATACCTATATAGTAATTAAAGTTTCAATTCCAATTTAGACTAATTATAAATAAAAATAAATTATAATTTTTTTTAAAAAAATATTTTTTAATATAATAATTTTATATATAAATATAAATATTATATTATATTTTATATTACTATATAATTATTTTATTTTATTAATTTTATTTATATAATATAGTAAGATATTAACATAGTTACTCTCATTTTTAGATAAAAAGTTAATAAAAGAATTTGAATAGTAATATTTTTTACAGGGACATAGATTCCTTCTTAAGCATGAAGTAGTCATAATTTGGTGAGACGCAGGTAATTAGTGGGGCCAGGCTACCATCGTCGTCAGACATGGTTAATTCAATTTAATAATTAGTACAATCGGTCGTTAATAGTGTTAGCAACATGCTCTGTAATTTCTATTATCATTATTTGTAGTTAAAGAATGGATTTGTCTGCCAATACGAAATATATATGCTGAAGAACAGTATTTTATATATATATATATATATATTAGTATTTTCAATCTCTTTCTCAACACATGCATACACTTTTCCTCACAACATTCCATTACTTGATTGTCTCCTGATTCGATATTTCTCCCTTTTCATACTAAACATTTTTCTTTTTAATTACCATTATGATCTAATCTCATATCTTTAATTTCCCTCTTGACAAAAATAAAATAATAAAATATTTCATTTATTATCATAAACAGACATATTAATCGTTTCACTGTCTAATTAGACTTTAGTTAACATTATTCAATAAAATATGAATATCACTTTAATATTATTTGAATTACATATATAAATTTAATATGTTTCAGATTTTTATTTTGTTTTTTCTCAATGTTAGTTAATTCAGAAGGAAAAAATCGACTGGAAATTTTTTTTATATGACTATAATTTATGATAGACTATTTTATTTAAATATAAATCTTAATATTTATAGTTTACCATAAATATTAGAATTTATATGAGCTAATGGTCATGAACAAAATAACTAAACATGACGATATTAATAATTTTAAATTTATATATATATATATATATTATAATTTTATATTGACAACTATTAAGAATGATCGTTACGAGAGTCATTAGCAGATGAAGATTTTTCAAATTTAGATAGATATAATATATCATATTTCAACAATTTATTTTTTTCTACTTTTTCATTTATTTTCTTATTATTATACAATTATAAGATTTAAAAATTATATCACAATTGTTAATTTCATATTAAATGGATAGAATTATTAAAGCATGACCTTCATATTTACTTAATGCGGAGGATCCTAATCCAAAATATAGGGTGTCAAACGATGCTGACTGCACAAGAGATGCTAAGATGGAGGATGGATATGTTGCCACGTGTTAAGAGTATGAAAATAACAGGGAAACAAAAAAAAAAGAGATAAAGCACGAAAAGAGACGCGCCTCGCCATTCGTGTGTCGCTACCGTCCCACAATTCTCTTTCTCTCTCTTTGCCAAAGACAATAAGCACGCCCCTTCTTCTAAAATGACCATTAACTCCTCCCTTCAATTTCCATATGTGATTTTGTTTCTTTTTTTTTTTTTTGGAGAATCCATGCTTTTATCTGTATCTTTGGAAATATTATAACAATGCTTACAACAATTACTATCTTTTCCATATCTTATTATATATGATTTTTGAAATTAATGTCTTTACTTAAAGTAAATAAATGGTTTTTACTTTGGAAGATAAAATAAATAGTTATTATAATTAAAGTAAAACGAGAACGAGAGATGAATTATCATTTATTTTTTATTCAATTCTTCAATTAGAGAGAGATGTGGAAAATTTTAATTACAAATAAATTAAAATTTTAGGATGTAAATAATTTATTTATTTTAAAATTTGAAACTCATTTTAAGATTTAAAAGTTGAATTTAGAATTTATTATTAGAGACTGAATTTTATACAAATTTCAATGTACTTTATACAATTTTTATTTTGATATATTGGAATATTTGTATAGCCTCAATTGTTATATCAAATTCATCTGATCAAAATTCCAATTGTAAATCAAATAAAAGATTTTAAAAAGCTTATGATATTTGCTCGTTAAAAATATTAAATTTATAAAAAAGTTTAAAATTTGTGAAATTATATATTATTATTATATTTTATTATTAGTCATTTACCTGTATATTACACTTTGTTATTACTGTCTTAATTATAGATACTAATATAAAATAAATTTATATAAAGATTGATAATTCTTTTTGATATTTTATAATTATTCATCAAATTTTAGATAACAATAATAGTTTAAGATATGTTTAAATGTTTCTCCTAATAAGATTTCTAATATTTTAGGATTTTATCAATATGATAAATATAAAATTGAAATAATTTTAATTAATTTATTATTTATATGAAAATTAATACTACAAATCTAACTGATATACTTCTTAGAATTAAAAATTATTTTATAATTATACAAACTTATTAGTTATTATATATATATAACTATTAATTTTTAGAATTACAATCATCATTTAATTAAAAAAGTTAATTTATGAATAATATATTAATTATACATAAATATACAAAGTATGTATTATGTCTTAATTTGTTAATTACATATGTATAATTAGTACTAAAAATATGATTAAAATGTTTTTTTAAATTATAAATTATTATATAATTAAGAGAATTATTTAGTTAATTTAATATTAACAATATAATTAAAATATTATTTTTAGGATTATAATCTTTGATTAATTTTGAAATTCTTATAAATTAGTGAATCAACTATATAATAAATATTAAAAATACATCAATATGACGTTTATGAATCAAAAGAGAGCATATATAAACACCATATAAAAAGTACATATATTGGAAGAGTTAAATTATGCATAAAAAATAAGTATAAATATAATAAAAAAACTTCATATTTTTAGCATTTATATTATACATATATATTGAAAAATAACTAAATAGAAATTCGTGTTAAATTGTTAACAAATATTTTGTAAGATGGATTGTTTAAAAAATTTATTAATTAATGTAGTAATTTGATTTATATACAGTAATATCAAAATTATAATATCTATATTTTGCTATCTTTTAAATAAGAAATTAAGATTCAATTAAGAAAATATATTTAGATTATCCTATTTTTATGATAAGAAATCATAATATTCCAATTTTTTATTTTTTATCAAAATAAAAAGTGTTTATTATTTAATATAATCTCATAACACAATTTTCCTATGAGATTTGTCGAAACTTGCTAATCCCATTATATTTTGATCACATGTAAATATAAAAAAAAATTATTTAAGTTTGATATATATTCTCACTTATATATAAATCCGGTAAATATTTAAATAATAAAAATATGTATCAATTATTCAATATTAAAATATAAAACACACATATATATATATATATTTATTTATTTATTTATCTTATTAGTTATAGTGTATATATAAATAATATAAAATTTCTTTCTAAAATTATAATGAGAGAGAGAGAGAGAGAGAGAGAGAGAGAGAGAGAGAGAGAGAGAGGTGCTTTCAACCTGTGATTGACAATGAATTTAGACACTAACACGGTAATACATAATCTTTTTATGAGGAACATATAAAAATTTAACAAGAAAAAGGGAGATATAAAATGGGAAATTTTTTTTTTCATTGAAAAAAGAAAGCAATTATGTATTGAATTCTTCTATTTACAAATATGACCTATTATTTCATGTTATTTTTTATTTTTAAAAATTAAATAAATTATTTTTTTTAAAAATAAAATTTAAATTTTATATAGCGAGTGATGTTTTATTAAATAATAAAATTCAATCACTAAATTAAAATTTAATGATTAAAATCCTATATATATTGATTCATCATATTATTTAATACATGATAAAATTCCGAACTCCTTGGTTTATTTTTAATTTTGGGGTTCTCAGATGAAGGAAGAAATTGAGTGGTTGTGTTGATTACAAACCCATTTTAAACAATCCCAACAAAAACTGAATTGACTGTGAAAGGGTGTGCCACTGTTTCTGCAAAATTTTCAAAGGCATGAAATGAAGTCATGCAATGGCAATTTAGGTATTTTGTTAAAATAAGAGGGTATTTTAGCATTCATAGCTATATAAATTTGAACACCACCAGTTGCTCTCATTTCTCTTCCGCATATCTTTCCTCATTCTCTCCTTTTCTCTTTTTCCTCCTTCTCCCCTCTCTATTTTCACTATCGATCTCTTCCTCTCACCGCCGGCGAAATTAGCGGCGTGCAACAGCCCGGATTCCGGCCGGTCACCGTCCGACGATCTTATTATTATCTTTAATTCGAATCTCAACTCCCACCAACTCTATTCTCTCTGTTCTGATTTTCATTTTTTATACTTGTTAAAATGTTTGTGGAACCATTTTTACTTTTTTAACCTTCCACTTGGCGGTTTTACCATTTTATTTCTCTTTTTCCTCTTGTCCATTTTGGACGTTTTCGCTCATTTTTGGATAAAGAAGACTTGACACTTTTACCCCCCTCCAAAAGAAACAGAAAAATCATTGAATTTACGCTTTTGTCCAATAATTAACTCTGGTTTAACGGTTTTACTATTTTAGCCCTTAGGGTTTCCTTTTCTTTCTTTTTTCTTAAAAAAATTATTCTTATTACGGATAGTGACGTGGCATGTTATAATTCCAAAGATGAGCTATCACTCTCATAGGATTTTGACACCTGGAGCTTCGAGGAAGCGGAAAGAGGGAGAGGCATTTTATCCATTGAAGCCGACATCAGTAGCTTATTCGGCTAAGCATGGAGCTAGGCCAGCAGCCGTTATAAAAGCAGAGGAGGCCGTTTCTTCTAATAAATTACTAGCTGGGTACATGGCATATGAGTATTTGACCAAGGGGACTTTATTCGGACAAAAATTCGACCCGGGCAGAGCAGAGGCGGTGGCGTTAGCCGGCGGCTTAGTCGAGTCGAAGAGGGGGAGTAAAGCGATTGAAATGGAGACACGGTGGAAGAAAGAGCATAAGAGTTATGCTGAGGTGGCAGGCATATTGAAGACTGAAGGGGCCCACTTACCAGGGATCGTTAATCCTACTCAACTAGCTAGGTGGATCCAGATGTGAGTTGGAGTTGTTGCTGGTGCTGTGTACGTGGTAGGAGAGAATACATGGGTAGTGATGCACTCGATTGGCAACTCCCGCTTTCGAGGTGATGAGTCTGTATCACTACCAAAAAAAACAATGAACAAGAAAGCCACTGTTACAAGGAAGATTGAACTTGGGTCAGATCTCCTTTGACCAGTTGTAGTATTTTTATGTTTAATTTTATTTTTGTTTGTTGTTGATGTTGTTAGCTTCTTGATTTAGAATTCATATCATGTTAATATGATTAACTTTGATGTTGTTGTTTCTTGATATTATCATCATCATCATCATCATCTTATATTCAAATGTGTGCGCGTGTGGGAATGATTGCATTTATATGTCTTCTGCATGAATACGTGAGCCATCTTGTGGACGTTGAGAGGGATAATATGGGTGACATTTTGTGTGGGTCAGATTAAATTTATACAAGGCGCAGGTGGTGGTGGTGGTGGTGGTGGTGGTGGAGGAGGAGTGCATGGTGTGAGTTAGTGGGTGCATGTACTGTTATCGTGCATTTTGATTTGTATTATTTGATGAAAACCTTGGGCGTTGCTATCTTTTTAAGTTGATCGAAGTTGGCACTTACTATAAGATCTCGTAAAGATATTACACGGCACAGTCGTGGTTTAAGGTGAATAGGTGGGATGTTATTTCATATATGTTCTTTCCAAGGCATACTCCCAGTAAACAAAATTGACAATTCCGGTTTGCAATTTCTTAATTGGAGTTGGAGGCTCATTTATCAGCTCTATAGTTGTTCCTTATCTATACGTTAATTATCATCTCCATATGTGTGATAGAACTTCACTTGGGTTCATTAATCAGCTGTGGAGAATAAAAAAGAATACTTGGGAAAAGAGTAGCACAATTCTTTACTTTAAAATTTTGCCCATTACTTTTGTTAATGGAAGACTTATTTTCGTTTTTAAATCTTTAAATCCCAAACCTCAACAACGAAGGATAGTCTTGTCGAACAAATACACCTGTAATCATCGCATTCGATGTGGTAAGTAAGACATTTAGAAGGAAGAGATCCAATAACTCAGAGTCTGCCCAATTTTTACTATTTTTAAAGTTTAAATACTCCTAAAGAAAAGGGTGTAGCATCAAAATGATAAAATTTGTTAACAAAAAGGATAGCTTCTCATTAACTGAATTATGGATCCATATGGAAAATCTTTCCCGTAAAGGCAACTATCTGTCCTAATTACCAATAACTCATTTGCTAAAACTCTAATTTTCTGACAAAGGGATAGAAATTTCCTTAAGGCTCTCCTCTCTTTTTCTCTTTGGGATTTTTCCTTCTCATTAATCTTGATACCAGACACAATTTAGAAGCTTCCATGGGCTTTCCTTGTGTAAAAAATTGTTACTAATACTAGTTGCCCACATATAATATTTACGTGTGTAAAGTGTATATTACGATTATTTATAGTTTCATATTTAATAATTGACAGATAATTAATTATTTAAAATTTATAAATATATATCTATTATCTGTCAATTTAGTATATAAATAAAAATACACCTAGTATGCTAGACAAGAACCCATGTGATATATTAGCAATTTCCTTTTTTGCTAGTTATGAATTATCTTTTAATGACCTGTTCTGTTAACCGTTATTAATGAACCAAAGAACTTCCTTCTGCGTCCTTTTTGGTTAGCCACAGGAATCTATTTGTACTTTTGCCTAATTGGAGTCGATGACGTTAATTAATAACAATTTAAAAGCTTAATTCATAAAAGCTATTTCTTTCCCTTTGAAATTTCTTTTAATGAAATAATTATGGACAGAAAGAGACCCACCCACACCCACTTGTCAGTGTTCTTATTAAAATAAGGCATCATTTGTTGATATAATAATGGGGGTCTGAACGTTCAAATTTTGTTTGTTTAACTATGGAGTTTCTTTTTTTTTTTTTCAACGTTCAAATTTCTGATACCTACTTTAATTATATATCTGGGTTGCAATGAAGCTTGGAGAGTAAGATGAAGACCCTTTCGTGCATTCATCAATCAACGAAAATTCTCCGAGGATGTTCAGCCTCGCGTTAGAGCTATAAAGGGTTGATTGCCCTTTTTGATCTTTACATTGGAAAACTAATATATGCCTAAAATTACAAGGAGGCTATGACGTACTCAATTAGCTATTTTCTTTGACATTTTTATTTTTTGAGGTTCGAAACTTAATATCCACTGAAGTTTATATATATATATATATATATATAATGGATTGTAAAATTTTATTTATTATAGTTTGATTTTTTTCTATTTTACGATTTAAGATCTGAAATTTTTTATGTATGTTTTTTTTTTTATAAAAAATTCTATTATCCTATTAGTATATTATTAATATTTATTTTACTATTTTTTAATATAATTTTTCTTAATAAAATTATAATGGTATTATCTTTATCTTTCATCTTTTCATTGTCATAACAATACAGTTTTATTTTAATTACATTTTCATGTATTTTTAATTTTATTTTAATATATTTTTTAAAACACACATTTTCATGTCATTAAAACATACTAACTGCTATAAAAAATATATAATATTCTTCAATACATGAATAGCAAATTAACAATAGAAAAATAAAAACAATAAATCTATCCTATTTGGTTGGTTTTACAACGATGCAAGTTAAATGATATTTTTTCAGTATCTTTTATATATATTTGTAGTATCTTTTTCTTAATAAAGTATTAAAAAAATAAAAATCTTAAACACAAAAAATCTTGAAACCATAAAAGATGAAAAGAAAAAGTCACAAAAATAGAATTTAAAAAAAAAAAAAAACCGTATCCCATGAAATTTCATATGACATTAGCTCCTTACGATCGATAATAAAATAAAAATTAAAAATATATTTATAATTTTTACTTGATTAAAAAAAGTATATATTATGGTTTTAATTTTATAAAAGAAAAAAAAAGTAAAAAAAAATCAAGAAATTGAAAAAAAGAAATCATTGAAAGATTTCTCCCTTTATTTTAGTATTTGCATTCTTGCCATGGCCTGTTTTAAATTTGTTTGATTCAACAAATGTGAATAATGCATAAACACTGTAAAAGAAGAAGTGATTCACGATAAATTAAAAAAAAAAAAAAGGCCTTAACCAAATCGAATTAAACTTTCGTGATTAACATGGGAAACACATGCTATCTGCTTATCCATTCGGCCAATCTTTTGTAGAATATTAACACAGCTGACAATTAATTGGCTAATAATTTTGATTTTCTCTTTTTCAATCCTGTAATTGGCTAATGATAACGGTTGCAAATGTTATGATATAATAGCGTATCCACTGTGTGCGTGTGTTTTTTTTCTAAATTTTAATTTATTAACTTTATTGAGGGAGAAGTAGGACCTTGACATTAGGACATGATGAGGACAACCTTATCTTGTATTCATCTCAGACTTTAGTGTTATTAAACAAAGTAATTAATAGTTTACTTCAAACACATCTAATTCAAGCTTTCCTGAACTCTTTCCTTTTTAAAAAATAAAAAATAAAACGATTTTTCTGAATATTATATAATCATCTCAATATCTATAATCGGCATTCGATCAACGCTGGTGATTCCTTTCCCGATTTGGATTGAGGGGTTGAGATCCCTTATGCACGAATTATTGAATAAGCCATCTTCCTATCAAGGTTAAGGAGTCAAGTGAGCTTATATTGTTTTACCAGTAATATTCAGTGATCATTAGGACAAAAAATTCTCATATTAATGAACTATCTACAGGAATGAGTTTCTGGCCTTAAGAAATAGATCTATACTTCACTTTTAATGATACTTGGAGGTTGTTTTTTTAGATACAGTAACTGATGAAACAAAAAAATATAAATTTGCACAGGATAAGCGGAGTTGCAGCTTCCAAGCAGTTGTTATTAGATACAGTGTTTGGCATGCAGAGTGAGAATGTAGAGGGAAGGTAAGCCCGGAAAATAGGTTACGCTGAATTAGCACTCACTGATATGAATAACCCATCAAAATTAAATTGAAACTAGACAAGCCCCGAGAGATGAACACCAACACAGAATAATCCTTTTAATTATACTCTACGGATATATCACTCTAAGGATCTTAAAGCGAATGGAAATTGGCTTGAATCGAGAATCAAGTCTCATGAAACCAGCAGCAGTAACCAAATTATACGTATAATACAACCCATCGTTTCTTACTATGCTAGCAAAATTCGTAGCACTATGCTAACAGTTCAGAGAGATAGTTAGGGGACAAAGGTCACTCCATTCTACGCCTGCTTAATTGTGGTGGATCTTGCTTTCAGATTCAGAAAGATTCCCCTGAAATCATTAAGCAGTACCAAGACTGTGTTAGTAATCTAGTCTGCTCAATTCCATACAAAAACTAACTTTCAAAATGTCTATGAATAATGAAAAGACGAACTGGAAAATGCTGATAATATTTGTGAATCTATTCAGTTAGCTAGCAAGTAGCAAGCAAACTAGATTTGGAGAAGCCCAAACCCGAAATGTAGCATTACACAGACTTTAAGATTTTTTACTAGCTTTAGCTACAAATTGTGCAGTTTCTGGGATTTTGTAATTTTATTTAGAGTCTGTCCACATATAGTTGCTTCACCTAGCTATTACGGTAATTATATGAAGTATCTTCAAGATCAGGAGCTGAAGAAAGAGCTTCATTAAAAATCATTGCATGCTTGAACAAAAGATTGGAAGAAAATACACCACATGCATAGATACATACATTGAATAAAATCTAATTCTTTTCTATTTTCAAGTAAAGAAGAATAGAAGATATTCCTTTTCATATAAGAAATAAATCTGAAAAAACAGATTTCATGAATTGTCCTGGAGCATCATAAGACAGCTGCGACTTCCTTTCAATTGAATTAACCAAATTATTTTGAGTTTTCCGTTGCAAATGCTTAAAAATCAGTTGACTTTGCATTTCTTAATTTATATGCCAAAAATGCTAGACAGAGTGTTAAGTTAGTAATTACAGTTTAATATTAACAATGCATTTATCTATCCAAACTTAATAACAAAGTAGACTAAGATGGAGTAAGTTCAAGGAACTGAAATGAAATGATTTAGTGAAACAAGAGACTAAAGGTGAAAGATAGAGACGCACCAGCATGCAGAAACAATGCTATGAAATAGAACACGGAGCTGCAATGGCATATACTGGTGATTCACCCAACCAACTATAGGCCAGAACTGCAAGTAATAATCATCATATTTTAGTGTAGCAAATTTGAATTACAGCTTAATGTTGCCTTGTGTCTCAGTTTACTGGGAACATTAAGAAAAAAAATCAAAATACAAGAATAATAAGAACATAATATATCTGTACCTTCCATGCTGTCAATTGAATAGAAGGGTAGTCCTTCCGAACCTTACCCTTGACTAAACCCCATGGTCTTCCTGCAATGACAAACAAAAGTTTCTAGATGAGGCTCTATTGATAGAACATAGTTAATTTTCTGCCTTTAACATCATTTTTTGCTCAACACTTGATGGTATAGTCAATCTTCATGAAACAAATCTGTCAAGATTTTGATGATTTTTAGCTGGCAAAAAGATGTGGAGTAACAAAGACAAGAACAGGGTTTTCCAGAGAAGTATGCATAACATAGAGATTACTTTTTGGTTCAATGAATGTCCCAGAGATATTGACATGTTTTTTACTTTTGAGGAATGAATACAAACAAGAAAATATCAAAGCATGCTGGGGTATACACTTGAACGGAATTAACACAAACATGTCTTTTAGATGTGCAAGCAACTTCGCGGGATCTATTGCTCACTCAAAAACTACTGCCCATTATAAACTCTTCCTGCCCATTTAAAGAGGTGATTACATGTTAGATCAAGTTCTAACACAATTATATATATTATTACTGCACTTGTGGAAATTCATAGTTAAAACAAGGTAGCAATCAGAATAACAATTACTAGAGAAGGTTGAACTTAAGCTAGAAGCAAACCAATCTTACTGCTCATGGGACATGTGAGAAGGACTGGACTTTCTAACAACTTATTTTTATTGCTAATCATCCTTAGCAGCATAGAGATTGGAATATTTTTGCTGCTGCCCTACTATATAAAGGTTTTGAAGAGGAGACCATGTTGATATATTTACAGATATGCCTGGGAAAGGGTTTTCAGTAACTTAATCGTGGAAAAGAAATGACATCTACAACAAGAATAACAAAGCCACTATAGGATGGGAAGACCATAAATTGAGAAAAGGCACATTGTAGCAAGTCAATGAACCACAAAATCTGTAGTTTATCATGGAAATACCCCAACTAGATTTAAGAACATCAAAAAATCAAATGGACACAATCCATCAACATAGGATGCCGAGATTACTTCATAGATGCACATACCTTCAACTATCAAGCCATAGTACATCATGAAAAACATGTTGTTCCAAGGAGAAGAAACTAATTGCTCCAGTAATACCTTTTAAGTAACCAGGAAAACTGTCAATATCAAGTCTTAAAGTAAGAAGAAAAGCACATCTCGCAAACTCAACTTCGCTCAAGTTAGTGGTGAAAACATCCACCGGGTGCAGTAAAACTGATATCCCACATATGAAGCTTACCTTCTTAGCAACAGTTTTGCTGTCCTTTTTTCCCTTAAATATCCCGTCCATCAATTTATGAAGGAAGTGGCCAAATGGTCCCCCGTATGCAAAGCCATAAAGCTGCAGAAAATGCAACTCATTAACATGCACATGATCATATTCGCAAAACACAAAGACAACTACCAACTTCATTTTTGGTCCTTGTCTGTTTGGATACTGTGAAGTAAACTTTTAGCCTCCAATAAAAATCCAAGAAAGCATTACTAAGCCTCAAAATTGCAATCTTTTTTCTCTTCATATGACGAGAAGCAGATTCAATCCAATACAAGTGATAAAAGGCCAAGAATAAATTTTGAGATTGAAACAATTCATAGAGAAAGTCAACGTACCGTGATGAGAAGCAATCTTCTCAACTGAAGCCTTTTGACCCCAGAAATCTTTTGAGCAATTGTATCACTACATCCGGCTAAGACCCCAGCAGTAATTGCCTGACAAAACCCACCAAAATATCAATCATTTGAGAAAAAATAACTTCGATTAAATTCAGCTCTAAACAATATGAAAGACACTCTTCTCAAAAAAAAAAAAAAAACAATATGAAAGACAAAACTTAGAAACGCGGTTGATCAAGAAATGTAAAAAAAAGACCTTAGTTCTAAGAGGGTGGGCTTGAAGTTGAATCAGATATTTTCTCCATGCTTCTTTGGCGGTGTCAGACATGATGCGATCAACTCAAAAACGCCCCCTCCCTCTCTCTCTCTCTTTCCTTAAAATTGGGTTTGAGGATTTATAGAGAGAGAGAAGGAGAGAATTGAATTGACCCGGTAGTGTGTACGTCTACGCAAGGAAATAAAAAAGGTTGGTAGGTAATTAGTGTGCATTTGCAGAGTGAGCAGCAATGCCAAGACCCAACACTTGACTATTTACATTTACTCACATTTTTCTGTTACTTTTATTGCCATTGTCTTTGTCAGTCACCAGCTGGGTTTCTTCACATTTTATTTAGATTTTAATTTTCTGATTAATTTATCTGGCAATTTGCTAAGCATGGAAAGTTCACTCCAATTGAAAAACTTGACGCATAAAAAAAATTCAATTTACTCACTGGATTATATTAAGCATCATATTTTATTTTAATAGAAATATTTACAAGCTTAGATTAACAGTTCCTCTTTTATCATTTGTACTTAAGGAAAAGATAAATAAATAACTTTCTAATCAATTAAAAATCAATTCTTCTATTTTTGATGTGGGCTTTTAAAAGTTGACTAATTTAATTCTTGATGTGGAAAAATAAATTCTGAGTGGAAATATAATTGTGTTTAAAAGGGTGTAATTGGTGTTCAGTATAGTAGTCTTAATTGTGATTAGGTGAGGACTAAACAAACTGAGTCAAAAGTCAAATTACTTTGATGCAGCTTCTTGACACTTACTAATGCTTTTCATGGTTTCTGTACCACGAAGCTGCGGTTGCATGTAATCATCATCATCATCATCATCATCATCATCAAACAAGGAAAAAAACAAGAAAAGATAACATAAGTACAATAAGCATGTGGCCTTACATTAACACATGATTCATATGAAAAACAGCATTGAAGCCCATTAGCCCAAACTTACCCGGTAGATGCAAAGAAGAGAAACGACAATGGGCACCTTCATCTTTAAAACTAGGAAACAGAATGACCTAGTCTTGATGTTTTGGTACATCTCAGAACCAAGAGTGGAAGTCCATTAATAAAGATGATGGTTAACTTTGCAACCCAATAGAGAGAGAGAATAAGCTAGTGTTTCATAATTAATATATGTGATGACTTGAAGGCCCTTCTGAGCATGGAGGACTAAAAAGACGCATGGAACAAAGTATAATCGATAGCATATTCATATATTTATCTGGAAGAAAAATCAATGGTCAATGATTTTTCGAGATAAAAAAGAAAAGATTATAACCAAAAGCTAGTGAAGATAATAATATCATTCTTTGATTTGATATTAAGTGTATACTGAACTAATCTAGTGCAATATAATATAGGTATCAGATTTAATGCAAATTAATAAATAAAACAATTCGAGAATATATAGATGAAACGGTAAAATTTAAAACTATCATCTAACTCCTAATAATAATAACGTAAACTATGCGATTGTTGAAGAATGGGATCCCTTTGCACATTCTGATAATAATTTATCGAACTCCTCTGTGGTGCATTGAGGAAGTAGTATCGGCCCATCAATAGTGCAGTCATATTCACCATCCTCCGGTAACTTTACACCTCTTTTAAATGTCGGAAAGTTTAAGTACTCCACTGGAACTTCATATTTCTTTTGCTTCCTGCCAACGTACATGCTTACATGACCTTGCCTAGGTTTCTTTTGGCGGATGAGGCCAACTTTCTTGAAAAAAAGAAGTGAACCACATGATATGTTCCAAACTTGTGTATTGACCAACGAAAGAAGAAGACTGATGTAACCCAATTGCTGAAGGGAAGATCTATAATTCTTTGCTAAGGGTTTAGGGGAACTTGTGTTGTGTGTAGCTATGAAGGAAAGTAGCAATATGCAAGTAAATTATAGTAGAATTTATTGTTTAGGAAGTTCTAATTTCAATTTTATTGTTTAATTTAGAAGAATTAACTTAACCAGGAAAGTCGGTCTCTCTTTCTTTTTCTAGCTGAATTTTTAATTTCCTATTGTACAATGAATTTTAACTGTGCTCTGGGAGCTCAGGGATATTGAGCAAGTATTAGAATTTTTCACATTGAAGCATTTAAAATAGACAAAGAATGACTAATCTGTGCATATAATAATGGAAGGAGTTTCAATTTGTGAAGAATCTGAAAGAATCTCTAATACGATTTACTGAAAAACATGAAATTCACTTTATATTTTATTACCTTCATTAATGGAAATGCTAAATAAATCTCAGAATTGGAAATTTTAGTATGATCTAAGTGATTCTAAGCCGCATGCAAAGCTGTTTCTGAAATTGATCTATTTATTTTATAGATACATATAGAACCATCAAACAGATTATCAATTAATGGCTTCTAACTTAAATCTTTTCTATAATAACAATTACGATATAAATTACACCTCAAAAAGAACACAGAGTAATATCAAACCCTACACTTTAAAAGATTGTATGTATGATACTTAGATTCCTTGGCCTTGGCACATTCTAATAAGACTTGATCGAAATTCTTAGTAGTGCACGTAAGCTTTATGGCCCCATCAATAATGTAGTCGAATTCTTCACCTTCTTGCGATAGCTTCAGAAGCTCTTGGACCTTCAAAAAATTGAGATAATCCACCGGAACTTCATATCGCTTGAGCTCCTTGCCTACGTACATGGCTACAAAGCCTTTCCGAATATGGTGGTGTCTGGTTTTTGCATGGCGATGGTGATCATGATCGGTTGCAAGCGGTTTAGACCTATGCCCAGAGACAGATGCTTTTGGATGATGATGGGTAAATAAGCTGATATTTTCTTGACGAAAGAAGTTTATTAACTTGCGGGAAGATTGCATGATTATTGTCGAAAGAAGACAGATAAAAGCTTCCTTTACTAGGGTTTTTGGGAGAAAAAAAAGGAAGGAAGATGATTGATGGGGAACTTTGAGAGAAAGTAGCTAGGCTAGGGTTTGATTTATACTCGTACAATCTTTGCTGGATTGATTGTAACGCGGTTCAATCTATCCAACAAGGAAATTGGATTCCTTTTACTACTAGTACTACCTTCTCTAAGTATTACTCTGTATCTATTTTCACCCAACTTTGATTCTCTTGAGAAGTGTTTTTCTTTATCACGTTTGTCATGGACAAAAGCTTACTTAAGATAGATTGAGAAGCCCACTATTACCGTGTTGGGTTGCTTTCTTTCAATAGCCCATTTTTAATCTTTGGATCATAGCCTAGGCTCTGTTGGCTTAATTCATTATTAGGTTATGTACTTCAACTGTGAACAAAATTGATGATAATTCTGACCATTACGATTGAATATTGAAGATTGGGTAATAACGAGTGATCTTAAACAAATCAGGCATGTGCTGTGATCATATTGATTTCTTTTTTAACAAGCTATGATCATATTGAGTAGTGGAATATAAGTAATTAATTAAACTTAGATTTGATGTATGCATTACAACTAATAAGAGAGTGACATATATGTATAATTATTTTAAACTTTGGTATTAGATTATTGATATATAATTTTTAATTTAAAACTATTAAATATTTATCAATAATCTATCAGTTTGGTATAAAGGTGAAAACATATAACAAGTTTAGGCAAAAATTTTCTTAGACAATATGCATTTATAGAATTTATATCTAGACTCAGTATATACACTACAATTAATAAGAGAGAGACATATACGTGCGAGTATTTTACATTTTAAAATTAGATAATTGACATATACTATATTATTTAAAATTAATAAATATATTTCAATCATCTATGATTTGGTACATAGATGGGATATAAATAATAATTTTCCATGCAGTTTAAATACCAACTATAATTCAACAATTCAAAGATTTTCCTTCGATCTTCAGCTCATAATCTGTTAGTCTTGATAATCAATTTATTGACTAAGAAGTTTAATCTTTATAAGAAACTTTAATTGGCTGCAAACGCGAGAAAAGTAGCTTGACCACGAAAGGCCTTCCTTTTTTTTTTTTTTTTTTCTTTAAAAAAGAACAAATCTTTCTAGTTTCCGTTCCACCAGTCTAATTATGCAACAATCACAAAACTCGGCTTCCTACCTCTTTAAGCAAAGTTGGCTTGGATATACCCTGTGGTAGGAAGCTTTTGTACACATCCGTGCACTGTCTTCTCTTCTGTACCCATTGTTGTACATATACTTGCAGCATTTTGATTTATAATTAACTCAAGATATCACTTACCTATTTGCATGCAGTATCAACGTTAGCACATTGCATATCTTTCAGTTAGCATTTAAGAAGATACATAATCAAGAAATCACTCAAAGAAGAGAAGAAGGAAAAAATCATGATGGCTCTTACATTTTCTTATAATAATAAAGTGTCAAGAAAAATGTTTAAATACATATATTACAATGTGATATGAATATTATATGATAAGTACAGACTTAAACCCTAAGTCTAAAGATTGTGCAATTATTTGATTGTATACGCAGCACACTCTTCTAAAACTTGATCAAAAACCTCAGCAGTGCATAGAAGCACTATTGGCCCATCAATCCTGCACTCGAGTTCTCCATCTTGTAATAGCTTCTTCATAAGATCTTTGAGCATGGGATAGTTGAGATAAGTAACCGGAATTTCATATCTCTTCCGCTCCTTGCCGATGTACATGAACACAAAACCTCTTTGTGGCTTTTGGGTTTCTACATTGTGATGATAAGTATGATCAGTCCTTGCAAGCCGCTTATACGCTGATGAAGCCATTGGATGATGGGTTTGGCTAATTATGCCCATCGTCTTGACGAAAGAAGTGAGTCTACAAGCAAGAGTTTTTGAAGATCGCATGATTAATCGGTGTTTTTATGTTGCAAATGAATTGATGAATATTGATTATGAAAGAGCTTCCTTTAGAAGGATTTTGGGAAGTCTGAGAGAAAAGGGAAGGAAGATGATTGATGAAGATTTTTGTTTCCTAGGGTTAGAGAGTAAGCTAGCTAGGGTTTGATTTTTATATATTTATAGAGATGTGTAACTTTAGCTAGAAGTTTTGATTAACTCCTTGACAAGGAAGTATAATATCTCTAAAAAGATATGATTAGCTACCCTGTTGTTAAATCAAATCCCAAAGTTGAATTTCTTCTGAAGATCTTTATTTATATCTAATTTCATGGAACTTTAGCAATGTACGGATATGTAATCTTTTTTTTTTTTTACAATCATTTTTGCTCTACTAGAATACAATTAATCAAGTGCATCTCTAAGTTTAATTAATCAACTTAATTTACATTTTTTGGGCAACCAATAAGTCCATGAGCCTACTAATGATTTACAATGGAAGCACATTGGGTGTAATACCCGAAAATTTTCTTTAATAATAGTTTTATTAATAATAATTAATAAATAATTTTTGATTTAAATTAATTTTATTTTATTTTTATTTGGTTTAATTTGGAATGATGTAATGGAAATTTTAATGTTAGGCAAATAAATGAGTTATTTTCCATATCCAATTAGTTTGATTTTTAAGGAGTTAATTAAGTAAATTATTTGAGGAATAAATTATATTTTGGTTATTCAAATTTTTCCAAATGAATATATTTAATTAAATTATATATTGAAGAATTATGGAAGAGTTTGTAAAGGATGTTTTTATAAAAGAACTATTGGAGAAAATGATATTTTAATTAGTTAATGGTGTTAAATTTAATTGAAAAAATATTTAGCAATTTAATTAATTAAATTAATTGTATAATAAGGATTAAAAGTATAATTTTATTATTATTGGGGTTTTAATGGAAAATTTGTATGTTTGGTATTTTTGTAATTAAATATGTCGGCCAGGGGTATATATGTAATTATATATTTTCAATAATTCTAATTTGGCCCAAATTAAATAGTTAGGGGTTTAATTGAAAGGCTAAAAATAAGTTTAGGGGTTAATTAAAATTTTTACAAAACGAAATTGCAGTAATTAAAAAAGGTGAGGGACCAAATGGTAAGAAAGAAAAGTTAAGGGACTTAATGTCGATATTGATCGAAGGAAAAGAAAAGAAGAAAGAGGAAGAAGAAGAAGAAAGGAGGAGGAAGGCGAGAGTGCGAGAGGTGGCAGTTTTTCTGCTTTTGATCTGGTCGCGATCTTGTCAAATTGACCGGTGACTTGAAGGCTTTCTTTTGGGAGTGGCGGCGTCGGCTTTAGTGGTCGGAGGAGGAGTTCGCGAAGCCGAGCTATGGATGATCGGAGGACGTATTCCGACTCTCCTCAACTCAAGCTTCGCAGTGGCACCGGTTTCGTAACGATCGGGCTCCCTTTGCAAATCGACGGCCGAGATCGTCTGCAAATCTCTCCTGATGATCGGGGATCGGATTGGAAAATCGGAAGCGGAGGTCGTTATCGGCGCTTCATTTCAGGCGAGTCGACCGAGCGATCAAGCGTCTCGATAATCCGTCTGTTCGGCTCTCTCCAACCGAGGCACCGGAGCAGAGCTAGGAGGTCGCCAAAGCTATCTGTGACTGTTAGTCTTCTTATGACTCTTATCTAGTAACCCAACTCCTTCATCATCGGGTAATGTATTTGATTTGGTATGTTAATTTATAAAATCTTAGATTCTCCGCAGTAGTAATAGTAGATGTATCAGTTGTAAATTTTCTGAGTTTCGGGTCTCGCCAAATTCTTTTGGTAGGCCGAATTAATTGTGTAAAATTTAATGGTTCCGATAAATTATGGCATTAATAACATTAATTGAGATGAGATTTAATTGATTTTATGAGTGTCAGGGTTACTATGGGATTCGGTAGCCTTACACCTACTCATTCCCTAGTACCGGTCATTGGCCCATAAATTGGGTCTCTCTACTTCAGTTAGTTTATTTTTTAAATTGGATACCAACCAAAGTTCATATAAGATCAAAATGCTTAATTTCACGTACTATTATCAATAAATCGCCTTTCAGAAAAAAAAAAAGAAGCTGGAAAAAAGGAAAAGAAAAATAAAATCAATATGTCTTTATGGAAAATAAAGAAAACCATCTAGAAATTGTAATTTATAAACTTAAATTCAATATTATTATGTACTTGAGATGTGAATTAGACTTATAAGTTTTCATAAGAGGCCGTAGAAGATTGAGTTGATTTCATGTATGTATTAAGCAAGACTTATCTTAAAGTAGATTAGGTATTGTACATATAAGCTACGAGAAATTGCAAGAGGCATACTAATTAAATAATAATTAAAACTCGCCTATTTAAAAAAAAAAATTCATTGGAGGGCTAACAAGCCATAGACTATACAACAGAAGGTATAGTCATCTCATTACACTTGTTATAAAAATGAAAATTCACTTAGTGCATAAAAAATGACTCAACCTCGAGACCTCTCATTCTCAAAAGCAAACACTCTTGCTACTTGAACTAGATAATAAATTTAAATTTATTAGAGAATAGCTTACCGGTCGATTTCTTAATTTATAATATAACAATATTATTATTTTTAAAAATTGATGAGTTTTAAATTTAAGTATTCTCATCTATATCCACCGGTAGTGATATAAATTTATAAATGTTAAAGTAAATAATAAGATATTGTTATTCCTATTATATAACCCACTGCTCATTTCACCTTCCATTAAGAAAAAGGCTTAAGCTAAACAAAGAAAATCATTGGCTAATGATCAAATGGGTGCATATTGAACATTATTGGTGGTCCTTTTACACATATATGCACATACATTGGCAAGATATTTTTCTTTTTTTTTTTGTTAATTTTTTTTCTTTCTAAATTCAACAACACTAGGAAACATTGGACTCAAATCCACAACAACTGTAGGAACCCATTTTCAATATTTTAAGAAAATGCTTGGTACTATGAAGTTGAATGATAGACCAGTACAAGTGACCTTTGCATAAATATAGGACTTATATTAGAAGTGGTGTGGCTTTACAGCTTGGCCGATATCGAAAAGCTAAATTTGTTCCTTCCTGCTCTAGAACATTGAATGAATCCACCCCTTCCTTTCCTCAAAGGACTTGGGGAAAAACCCACTTGTAAACTACTCCATGATGGGTTCACTTCTCATGTGTCTTTCTTCCATTCACATTTTCATCCATCATCATCATGATAATCGCGTCTTGATAATCTCATGAACAACACTATAAACTGAAAACAATAGTACATGCCACTAAACCATCAATAATTAATAATCATGTCTGTATTTACAGGAAGTGTAAACACTAATATACCTGTGTAACTATGCAATTTCTTTCAATACTCCAAAGCTGAACAATTCCGGTTGACCTTTTAATAACACTATTTATAGAATAATTCACTACCCTTCTCTTTCGAAACTTTATTCTATAATTGATGCGTATGATCTCATTGCTTTAGTGCTTCTACTGTTAAGAAATAATATAAATTATGTAATGGATTCTTCGGTGTATTACATATTTTAGTTTTCATTCAGAGTATTATTCACCATGTAAATATGAGATTAATTTGTATTCGGATTGAAATATTAAAACCAATAAAGTCTTCCGTATAAGTGGAACTCTAAAATTTCAATTTATAACTTTTAGCTAGAGAACATTATAAAGTCTAGCCAGCGGACACAGTGTAACTCCAAAACTTTGAATTTATAACTTTTAATCAGAGAATATTTTAAAGTCCAGCCAACACATTGTTAAATTAACACCACATTGGTAGTATATTACGCATTTCAATCACCATTTTGATGAAAGAGTTAAATAATTGTTCATAGATAAAATTCTAGTGACATCACCATTCAATTTCACATCAAAATTATTGGTCGAACAGTCTTAATATCATTGACTAATATAATCCATTTTTAATTAGTAAATAGGAAGCGTATCTTAATCATTTTGCTTAGTTAATTTATAGTAATTGGGGTTGTTAGGTCTTGAGAGGTTAGTGTTCTGATAGACCCACTATAAATAAAAAGAAAGGAGGGAGAGCCAAAGGAAAAACTCTTTATTGTACCCACCAGAACTCTATATGTTTTCCTTCTCTTTTCTGATCACTTGATTTAGTGGTAGAGTCTCTTTCAATAATGTTTGATAAAAGACTCCACTATAAATATATGTATAATATATATACTGATGAGTGGTCTTGGCTTCCCCTTATTAGTCCTAACACAAAGCATTTCATTGTTCCCCACTTAATGGTTAAGGAGTATATTTGTAATCTCCAATTGGCTACAGCTTGATCCAGGCTGCCTAGCTAGGTGAAATTTTAACTAAATTTTGGGTTTCAATTCATAGCTATATTTAAATTACTTGGATTTTCATTAGAAATAGTTATGGTGCACAATAACATTTTGCATTGCAGATTTTGTATATGTTTGTTCAGAAATTTACTTTTGCGATGTGTTTGAAATTATTAATTTACCTCAAAATTAATTCAGTCTCGTGCAGCAGAAAGATTTGGTTCTAAGCTATCTAGTTACTTGAAAAAGGTGATTTTGACATTAATCTATCCACTATAATTCAGTTGTGAATCTATACAAGTAATTGATAATAAAAAGAACTATACAAGTAGAGTTCAACTTTAGTTAGTTTGAGTTTGATATACTTATTATCAAAGTAAATTTGAACTAAATTCATTAGACTAACTAGAGTTTAATTGAGTCTAAACAAACTTAATAAATACAACTCAAAAATAAATGATTTATCATTCATTAAAAATAAATGTTATACTGTGAAAATATGATATATTACTAAAGTTTAGGATTTTTAATCAAACAACTAAGTTTAAATAAGTATATCTATAATATGTAACTTAAAATATAAAAATTATAATTAAATATTAAATTATCAACTATAATTTATTAACTAGCTTACAAATATATTAATAAGTCGATTCATGAATTTACAAGTTAATTTTTGTTTAATTGGAATTTAATTCATTTATTAAATGAAAATTTTAATAGAACTAAAAGGATATTTAATGCCTTATTTAACAGTAATCATTATCAAGGAAGAAAGAAAAATAAAACATATGCATGGAAATGTACAAGTGTCGAAGTGTGTGAAAATGGGCTTGAGATGGATTTTGGTTGGTCGGATTGCATGCGGCTCCATGATGCTTTGACAAAGTTGCCAAAAAAAAAGAACTATTTAAGAAGCAATATCTTGTACAATTAATTACTGTGACCCTAAACGGGTAATGCGTGGAAAAAATAAATATTAATGTTATGTTTGGTTAGTATTTATAGAAAATTTATTTTATTTAAAATATATTTATAAAATAAAATAAAATAAAATATTTTAATGTTATAAAATTTATTAATTTTATTAAATTTTTATTAATTTAGTTAGAACCTAGTTTAATTATAATTAATTTTATATAGATTTAATTATATAAAATATTAAATTAATATTTATTTAATATAAAATAATATAAAATTTTAAATTTATAAATAAATTTTATAATTTTATAAATTTCAACAAACATTATATAAAACAGGTTAGAAATCTTCTTTAAACTTTAGAATAGATAGACATTTATATTTTACATATGTATTATTTTAATATATTAAATTTTAATATAATTTAATATATATCTCAATTTATTATTATTTTGTAACTTTTAACTCTTATATATATATATATATCATTCACATGTAATTTATTTTAGTGTTTTTAATTATTATTAAAAAGTATATGTTATATGCTAAATAAAAAGTTAATAATTTTAAATATTAAAAAATTAAATTTTAAAATTTATTAAATTAAATAAAAAATTAAATTTTGAATTCATTTATTAAATGAAATTCACACATTTAACATAAGTTTTATATTTTGGCCATCTATACATTGAAAATGGAGCACATTATTAAAACTATCACTTTAATTTTTTCAAATTCACGCTTAGATGAACAAAATCGTTTTTATATTTTCTTTAAAAAAAATTATATCTTAGTTCGTATCATATTTTAATCCATCATTTTTCAATTAATTGTATTTTACTTTTTCATACTGTAAAAATAAAATTATATTTTAATCCTTACTATTTTGGGAAAACTAATCTTTAGTATCTTATTTATTAATTTTTAATATACAAAGGGTAGTCTCATTCGATTTTTAAAAAAGTGGAGGAAAACTTTTAGATTTTTGGTAAAGAAATTAGTTCTAAAATAATCCTGAAATTCCTTATATACTGGGTACTGATAGAAGTTTTGATTTTCATTTTTTTTTTTTTTTTTTGACTGTTGGATCCAATTGACTTCATGGGACATCAGATTTATGAGCATATATAATATAGCTATCTAAATAGCAAAAATATGTTCTTGTTTAGAAAGAGGGGTCAAAATTTGAATCTCAATAGACTTAAATGGAAACAAAAGAAAAAGATTGCAATGCTATCATGACTTGGATAAATTTTCATGTGGCAATACATACATAATGCTGGACATCAATGAGAATAAGATTAAAAGACAAAAATGTGCGACATGTTAAGATTGGCTGCATGCCCTTCAATTGCTGCCACTCCATCCTTCATTAAGATAAGAAAAAGGAATAATGTGCCTTATCATCCATTATAACTTTCTTACGAGCTATAGCTACCAGTTCAATTTTACTTCTTTTATCTACAATACAACTTTAGATACCGAATCTGATCGTGAATTATAAGATGCTCATGCAGCTGCTACCAGTTCTGAAATGGAATACTTCATTTTCTTTTGTGTTCGGCCTGTTAGAATGAACTGTGGTCGAACAACTCGGCCTAACCATTCATTTACATATGTTTCATCACAAAAGCTAAAAATAATGTAATTTCAATTAGTATTAGTAAATTATAAATAAAAAGACTCACTCTATCGAGATTTTCTCACTTATTATGACAAGTGTGAATGTTAATTTTATATCTCTATAATTTTCTTTTATTTAATTTAGATGGCATAGCCATATTAAATAAGCTAATGCATGGTGAAAAAATCAACATTATCCGAGGTACAGCAGAAGTATGCTCCAAAATCAAACCTCTCTGCTACTTATAGAATTTCGTTTCCCTTTAATTTTCAACTCCCATTTTCTCTGCACAAGGAAAACAAGTTCATAGAATATAAGTTAATTTTTTTTTTTCTACTTCCGATTATGGATACAGTTTAAATTCTTGCATATTAACTTTCTCCAAATTAATTGGTCGAGTAAGATAAGAAACAATACTGTATGCACATCATCCCCAGTTGGTGACACTATTTCCTACGTCCACAAAAGAATCTCATATTGTATGCACATCATTTACTTGAAGACTCATTTGTGGCCGAAGACTTGCCCACTAATTGAGGACGACAAAGTATACTTTTTATGTCTGCATCTACACTGTTGCCTTATCAATAATTTCAACTCCAGAAACAAAGACAAAACACAACTAGAAGAAGAATTAATGAATAAGAAGGGTATTTTAGCAATCTTCTCCAATTCTGTTATAATGTATTTTAAAGTTGCCTTTCATTCTGATCTCTAATAGAATTCATTTGTAAATAAAGTTTGGTGTTTAAGAATGAATTAAGCATAAAATTCAGTAATCTTGCTGTAACTATAAAAAATGTTGAGCTTGAACTCTTTATTGATTTTTAAAAAGATAAACTCAAATTTCTTATTTACAAAAGCGATCTAAAATCTTACAGAAGGAAGAGTAAATTTGTATGTAATGAATGAATTAAGAAAAAGAAGTTGGTGTTGGTAAGCACAAGACGTAGATTGTGCTGTTTCTAGACTTTGTGGTATTCTTGTCAACGATCTATTAATGTTAGCTCAAGAAAAATGACAACTCTTTCATGGAGTCTTTCTCTACAACTGCAGATATCAAACACTGAATTCATTTGACATGTGCTGGTTGCACAAGATGGCGTGTAATGCACCAGCCTATAGTTGTACAATCTTCAATGGGTATCACGCAACCTCTCTATAAATTTATTTTCCTAGGCAATTGAGGCTCTGAAATTGCAACCCAGTCTTAGGTTTTGGGTGCTAAATGACTCGGCAATTTACTGCTTACCTTTTTTTTTCTTTATTTAATCTTAAAATTTTACGTGAGCAATGTTTCTGAATCGTCCCTGGATTGTATTTAGAAATAAAATTTAAAATATAAGTACTTATATTATGAAAAAAAAGCATCAGAAATTACATAATTTCTGATTTTCTAAATAACTAGGCCAATCCATATATCAAACACTGATCTAATTTTATATGTATTGGTTCTACAAGAAGGCATGTAATCTACCATGTAACATACCAACCCTAGTTGCATAATCTCGAAGGCAAGGCATCATGCAACCTATCTATATTTCTACTTTTGTAGGCAATTGAGGATGAAAATTTGCAATCCCCAGTGTTGCAACGTTTTGGATGCCCTAGATGAGTCAGCAATGTTTTATTAATTTTATTGGTTTTACACTACATTTATATGTAAGCAACAGTCACTGTGTTTTTAAATTCATTTGTCCCCGAATTGTAATTCTAAAAAAGAATTAATTATATGTGTATTGGTTTCATAAGATGGCGTGTAATGCACCAAACAATAGCTGCACAATCGAGAAGGCAAGGCATCAACCTCTCTGTTTTTATCTTTGTTGGCAGTTGAGGATGACAAATTGGAACCATAGTTTTGCGATCTAATTAAAGGTTCTATTGGTAAGCTGCCTAATCGATTACACTATGAAAAATAAGAGTACTCCTGAAATATATATATATTTTAAATGTAATTACAACCAATAAAAATCTAATAAACGGCATAATAACTAATATCAGAAAAGGAAAATTATTTTTGAATAATGTTCTCTCTTTATAAAAAAAATAAATTATGAAATGATAATATTATTAAAAATGAAGAATCGTAGTCAAATTTGCATGTCTTCTGGATGATAATAAAATGCTGCTTTTATTAAACTCATGTTATCCTTTAAAAGCAGGTTCTGTGCATTGTGGAATTTGGTCGTGAGGTAGAGTCAGAGAAGCAATTTGAGTACCCTTAATATATCAATTTAACAAATAATTAATATTAATATATATTTGCATATCCCAAAACGGATTAGTATCTTACTTTAGGTTACATTTTCTTATTTGAAAACGAAAACCTATCCTATATACACCTCATATTTTTATTGAGTCAACTCATATTTCACCATGTGTGCTAAGTTGAAAGGAAAAAGAAGCTTTCTTTTCACCTGTAAGATTATTTATTCATATTGTGTTTCTGTTTGCTCTCAATTTTTTATTTATTTAGAAAGTAGCCTAATTGATAATTCAATCTGATAAATTTTTTTAAAAAAGTCTTAAAGTTGGATATTTCTGTTTTTTATTTATCATCTTTATAATTAGATGACTATCATATTATATAGCTTTTAACTCATTAGATTTTGAATGGATAGTGTTTTTCTTTAAGAAAATCATTTTCATATAACTCATTTTGTTCTGGGTAAGTTGTAAAGTTCTTGTTCTTGGGATGGATTAGGTTTGCGTGAGAAAATCCATAAGTTGCCTCTCATGTGGGCACTCTTACTAAAACATTATCCGTTAAAAAGGATTTTAAAATATTGAGAATCGAAAAGGTCAAATAAACGAAGGAGAACAAGGGATGCAGATGCAGCAGACTAAATTAAACAAAAATGTATTTCTCAGTAAAAGAAAATGCACATGCAGTAGAGGCTCCTTTAGTGGGAGATGCATCCTCTTCTTTTTGGATTCTGAAAAAGAAGTACGTTTTAATGGAAAAGATGACCGGGAGAAAAGCCTCCAAAAGTCCTAACACAGTTAGACAAAATTAATTCTCCTCCTGCGGTGGAAAGTGAGCACTCATGTTCATATTATAACAGAGACAAAAACAGATACATAAATGTTCTTTTATTTCCTTTTTACTATTTTATTTTTTGTGGGTTTTGTTTCTTGACAGTAGTTTAGACCGGGAAAGGGGTCAACTGCATGCAGATCTGGCTCTGACTCTCATGGCAACCATGGAGTCATCTGTGCTGTCAACTTTATTTGGCTCCTCGACTGCCTTAATTATGAATTCTTTCCAAACATTTTATTTATGAAAATTAAAATTAATATATTTCTCTATTTATATTTTAAATTAATAAATAATTAATAAATATATAATAAACTCGAAAGCTCTCCATCTTTATAATAAAACCAATCGACCTGGTCATTGATCCGCATTTCAAATTGATTTTAAAACACTAAAATATACTTACGACGGATTCCATAGAGCCATGATATTCCGATCCCACCTCAAGCAAAGGGAATCTTTTCAAACTCCAAAATGTCCGTGGATCACTAAAACATTCTCTCAAAGGTTGACTTCATTTCCGACTTTAATCCCATGATGTCCTTAAAAAGGCTATGTAGCAGTATCCCTTGAATTAGATAATTGTGCTGCCCCAAGTTGATTATGGACCTCCTTTTATAAACAAATGGAATTTAAATATAGCACTCGACTTTTTAAAGCTTAATTAAAACCCTGAACATGTTTTTCTAGTTATCCACGAAAAAAGGGAAAAAAAAAGAAAAAGAAAAAGAAAAAGAAAGAACCCACCTGCACATATCCCATTAACAAGCCATCCAATGAAAACAATGAACTAAAACATGTTATTTGAACACTCAGGAGGAAAAATAAAGTTCTTAAAAGAAAATACGACTCTAACTAAAATGTTTTTATATATTTAGAAAGATATAACTAAATCTAATTAACTTGAGATTAACGTTTAGTTCAGGTCAGTTGAATTGATTTGATATTAAATCATATAATGGATTGTTCGAACATCATGCAAAGATGAAAAGAGATGTTTTTATTTTTGGCATTGGCTCAACAGTTTATTTCATCAGCAGATCCCACTACAAACAGTATCTGTTTCTGGCCCTATATTAGTGTATTTACTACTAATATATTCTACTGTGTAATACAACTCCGACACAGGGCATAGATCCTTCAGAATTAATTTCCTAATTGGCAACTGGGTCATATACATATTCTGGCAAGGAATCTATACACGTGTTTAAAACCCACCGAAAGAGCCACCACTTCTCCACTACTACTTCCTTGTTTTTCTGGGTTTAATTAATGCTCATATCAAATGTGATTTCAGATTTCTTTTTCTTCTTTTTGTTAGAGAGAAGAACAAAACATATGTAATAGTCTTTAATTAGTCCTGTAATTAACCACCGTGGCGATTGCATTTTGGATTCAAATAATGCTACGGAATGTATCTTTATTTGTCTCGATTTTTATCGTTTTGATGTGATATATAATATTTTTATTAAATTATTTTTAATATTTTAAAATTAAAAAAATAAAATTTTCCTAATAAATTTTATTTGTATTTTCTAAAATATAAGTTATAAATCCATTAATTTAAGTCTTTTTATTATGATATCGATAAAACGCTATCGGAATTCAAGTAGGAAGAAGACTATTAAAAGAAAAAAAATAATTCAGAGCTAAATTTTTTGTGGGACCTTTTGCTTATCCAGTTCTTTAAATCCACAATGAAAAAGGAGATAAACGAAAGGGAAAAGGTAATATGATCGCTGTAATTTATTTATTTGTTTGCCGGTTGCGGCATGACATTTCTCTTATCAAGCACAAGCACTGACTGTTGATTGTGGAAGATGAGTTAGCAATGCAGAAGCAAGCAATATAAATGGTGACATTGCATGAGGCCAGGATTGTACCATTATAGTACTAACTTATTAATACTGATTTTATAGGTAATGCTGTTAAGTGCTTTCCCACCCAAATTTACCTTTCACTAATATAAATTTCTTTTTTTGGAATATTCTCTGAGTGGATACTTGCACTAAAGCATGAACTCTTTTGGATCTCTAGCAATAGTGGGATTTAAAAAAGAAAGAAAAAACCTAATTTCTTTTTTCAAGAAAAAGATTTCATGCACATTCTAATCAGAAGCATTAAGCCTTGATTTCATTTGTTAAAACATTGATTTTCAAACAAAAAACAATTGATCTAGAGACCATAATTTATATGCCAATGCTTTCTTGCCACTACCATTATGGTGGGGACTTCGGATTATGTCAAACTGCTGAAATAATATAAAGAAAAGATGAAAAAAATAAAAATAAAAATTTGGTATTATTGGCTTAATTCATTTTATTTAGAAAATTTGTCTTTTTTTTTTTTTCCATAAACCCCAATTACCTTGAGCTTAATTATACAATAGCTTGCTTTGAAACATATACAAATTAATTTGGATGTTTGATTTATTGTACCCAAGCAAGGGGCTTTTAGCATCCAAAAACCAGCTAATATGGATTCAGATTCTGAATCTGACCTAATAAATCTCAATATGTGCAAACATCAAAAGTAAATTCAGAAGCCACTTTAAAGCATACAATTGTTTTTAGGCCTTACCCACTAGCTATCCTCAAGCATGGATGGAACTTTGGTAAATCAGCTTTCTCAAATACTTTTCTGAACAATGCTTTCTGAAATACTTAAAAAATAAAACACAAAAATCTCAGACATGTATATTAGCTGGTTTAGTTAGTGGTGGTAACTTTACTAAAACAAACATTTATTGGTCAAGTTTGATAGTCAATCCAATTTAAAATATATAATTCAATTTTAATTTACATATAGATTTGAAATCTTAATTTATTAAATATATAATCTGTCGCCTTTTTTATAATATCTTATTAAACTTTTTATTAAAGTAGAAATTTTAAAAATAAAATATAAAAATTAATTACATGTAATATTCTTTGACACGACATATAATACGATTTATGTTAATTAATAGAAAATATGTTTAACAATTACTAAATTATTAATTAGAAAATTATAATTTAGAATAAATAAAAAAAGAAAATATTTTTTTCCTTTTTTAGAACGAAACGAGTATATAACGATTTTGACTTTTTTTAGAACGAAACGAGTATATAACGATTTTGACTTGTTTGAATTTGAGACTGTGTAAAAGTATTTCTATTACATTTTTTATATATGTCAAATTTTTTATTTAAAAGAGTCATAGCATGAAATGACATTCCAATGTATTTTTTATTTTTTAAATAAAAGTAACAAATCAATTTGACTCTTTATATATGGAGAGTAAAACTTCATTCTATATTCTATATTTAATAAATGCATTAAATTTCACTCTCTACTCTAAATTTAGTACATGCATTGTAAGTTTTTATGTATTTAATTTAAGAAAAAACTTCATTAAACTACTTTGTAGTTTAATGTATTTTCCCTTTAGAGTCTGTAATTTACTTTTTTTTGTTTTGTTTTAGTATCCTATAACTATGACTGTTAGCAAATAACGATCAAATTATATAATAACATTAAGAAATTCTGATGTGGCACACAATAGTCACAGTTCTTCCAACTGCTATTTCATCACTTGCTAATAGAGTTATGCAATTTTATTATTATTTGCTAACAGTTATATTCACAGGATACCAACGTGACAAAAAGCAAATCACATACTCTAAAATAAAAATACGTTGAATCACAAGATAGATTACTAATTTTTTTTTATTTAATTGATATTTATAATTTTTATTTTTTATTATTAAAAGTTAAAAAAATTAAAACTATTAATATTTATAGAAATAAAAATAAAAAATAAAATAAAATAAAATAAAATATAAAAAATTTATTAAATTTAAATAAAATATTTTATTTTTATATATAAATATTTCTTAACATGTCTTTATTGTAAAAATTACACTTTTTAAAATAAAAAATACCATTAAAATGCTTTAACATCAGAATTAGGTCAAAATCCTTAGGAATAGTTAATTACCTCTTTGCTAACTTACAAGCACCTAGATCAAACGTCTAGATTATTGTGCTCTTGAACACGTGCATTCAAAAATAATTAATTAAAATACACATTAAAAATACTTTAAATATAATTTTATTAGTGTAAATACTTTTTTTTTATCCGTAAGGAAATTCAATGGTTAATAGCTATATGATAGGAGTAGCTATTTATTTACATTTATTATAAAAATAAAAACTTACTTAGTACATAGCTAGAAATTGAATTCAAAATCTCTTTCAACATTAAGTAAATCACATTAGTGTAAATATTGATTCATAGTTACTAAGTTATATAATATATACAGTAAAATCTCACTATAATCATATACTTGAGATTAAATAAAATTTATGATTATGGGCTTTAGTACTAATTTTTTTTTTCGAACTTAATATTTAATTTTATAAATAAAATGAGAGAAACTAAAAATAAAAAATATTAGTATCTTGTCATTTTATATAAATAGAATTTGAGATAAAACCCATACTACGATAAGATAAAACATAGCATAACTTCTATTTTTTAAGATTATATATATATATATATATATATATATATATATATATTTACTATATAAATAAATACTTTTTAAGATGAGATTTAATTTTTTTCAATTTATTACAATAGAATTTTTATTTAAAATTTTTCTAAATTGGAACCGTAATTTTTTTATCACTATGCTATAAAATATCACTATAAAGAGGATTGCTTTCTTTTTATATATAAATATAAATAAATATATATAATTAACACCAATAATTAACTCTTTTAGGGACTTTTTTGGCTGCCATTATTGATATTAATCTGAATTTGTCATTTCAATATGAGTATAAGAAAATAATATTTTAAAAAGCTCTAATATTATTATAACAACAATCATAAAATCTCTAATAAATTAAGAATAAAAGCAGCCAAAGACATAGAGGTTAATAAATGATTACTAAGAGAAACTCCACTTGGGTAAATTAATATTTATGCTTAGTCATTTTCCACGAATAAAATCAACCAATTAATACTCCTTCTTTTGATTATCTAATATTACTGGTCACTACCAACATACTCTATCTGTTTTCTTTAAAAAAAAAAATTATGAATATACAAACTTTATTTATCTTTTTTATAGAATAATCATTTAAAATTATTTTTACCTTTGGGGTAAATTCTTTATAACTAAAAACATATACTTTTTTACATTTGAAATATTTAAATAAATGAACTCTTATATCTATATTATTGAAGGATGAATAAAGAAACTCAAACTCAACATTTTATCACTTTTCATTTTAAAGATTGTAAAAATATCAAAAAAATTACTCATCAATTGCAAGCTATATTTGATATTATATTAATGTCACTAGAATAAATAAGAAATGTCAACGTTCTTATAAAGAAAAAGGAAACTTACCCCTATCACTAGAAGAAATGTAACATGCCTGGCATATGTAAATCTTTAGAATTTATGAAAAAGAATTTGTATGTAGTGTATGTGTATGTCCTTAATTATATGTTAAATTCATATAATAATTGACACACTTTTATAAATATAATCGACACATTTTTTATAAATATAATTGGCATATATTTATTAGTATTAAATAATTAAATATCTCTTAATCATTTAATATCAAAATATAAAAAATTATTTATTTATTGCGGTATATACATTTAGTGTATGTAAAGATTAGCCAACTTTATAAACATGAACTTGAAGCAATTCACCATAAGTACATATCACATAACGTTTTAGGTAAAGGCTGCCTCGCCAAAAATATTTAGGGTTTGGCCAATTTATAATCATCTATTGCAATTAAGATCCAAAAAGAGAGGAAATATGTCAACTTTGCAATTTGCTAGAAAGATATTCCCAGAATATTCTCAAAATCAAATTTTGTATATGAATGGCTTTTACTATTTAATTAATACAATAGTACTAAAGCAAGGTTTTTGATGAAGAAATAAGATGAAGAATATATCGAAAACACTTAGAAGAAAACTAATGTAATTAAAAGGGGCTTATAATGTAAGAGAGGTCAATGAAGAGGAATTATTGAATAAGCCATCTTTCTATCAAGGTTACGGAGTCAATTGAGCATCTCAGCAGTGGGATTGAATACCCGGATCGAATTAGAGTTCACGCCGCCCGTCCTGAATAAATAGGAGGCGTGGGCCACAGGTCGCACATAAGCAGCCGGGCATCGAATTAGCAGGTATATAATTGTCGGGATGCCCTGAGAGGGTTTAAAAGAAAAGAGAGTGAGCAAGAATTTTTCTTATTGATAAAATACTTTCCTTTCAATTTTTATCACAATTCTTTTAATTAATTCAACTCGAGTTCTTTTCCTTTTTTTTTTTTTATAGAAATTCAACTTGAGTTTGAGTTCTAAATCTTAGAGTATCAAAGATAACTCAAAACCTATTAAGTTAACCCGATTGGGTTTCATTAGGATTTTTATACGAATTTAACTGGTATTGAAATTTTTTTCTCTTATGTAGACAATTGGAAGAATTGTACAAAGAAATCCTCAAAAGTTGACTGATTTTTTTTCTCTTTTTGGTATCTAGATGGAGTGTCAAGATCTTTTTAGTATTAAATGATTAATATATATTTGATTATCTTAAATTAATAATATATATTTTTCATCTATCGATTTAGTATATAAAGAAACCCAGAGCTAGTAAGAGTTTTGCTAGGTAGATAGTGTGTTCATGGAGTATCACTGACAGAAGAAATAACTCCGTCGATATTCTTTCTACAAGGCACAAGAAAGAAAGGAATATAGGAGATATAAACTGGAAAAACAAAGTCAATTTACTAGTGAAATTAACTTGTGATACAATTATTAGAGAAATAATAGAAAGTAACATTAGAAGAATAGCCAAGTAAACATAAATACCATCTTACTTCTTTAATTACAACAACAAGTTAAACGTTTATTAATTGTGATAGGGGACTTTATAAAAAAAAAAAGTTAATAAACTATGCAAAGAACCATAGTCATATATTTAAAAAAAGTTAATATATATTTTTTTTCTGTATGATTCACTTTTTAGCAAATAGTACATAAGGAAAAGATTGTTAAATGTTAGCAAAAAATAACAAAAAAGATTATCCATTATTTATTAACAAGGAACCTCTCTTCTTCACTTTCTCCTTACGTCTCTCTCTCTCTCTCTCTCTGTCTCGTTTCATATATATATATATATATATATGTGTATAAACCTCTCCTAATCCTCTCTCACGCCTCTAACAATCTCTTCTCTCTCGTTCGCTCTCTGTCCCTCGCTCGCTAGCTTTGCTTCCTTTGAGAGAGTAGAAGAAGAGGAAGAAGAAGAAGAAGAAGAAAATGGTGAAGTTCTCAAAGGAACTTGAAGCTCAGCTAATTCCAGAATGGAAAGAAGCATTTGTAAATTACTGGCAACTCAAGAAACAGATAAAGAAGATCAAGCTTTCAAGAATACCAAAACAACCTCCTCAACTTCACTATGAATTTGGTGCTTCCATTTTCGATCCCATTCGCTTCCTCGCTTCCAAATTCTCTAACCATTTCTTTCCTTCCGATCCCAAAACTACTGAAATCATTCAGGTACTTATGTATAAATATTTTTCTATTTATTAAAATCGGTATTGTTTCGGGCTAATAGCGTGAGAGCAAAATGGCATCATTTTTAGGCGAAAAATAAATCCATCTATCGCACAGTTCATAACAGCAAGTAACCAATAAAACGAAATATTATATTCTTTTTTCTTTTATTTTGGGTTCATTCCGATATTTCAATCTCTTGCGTACTTCACTTTTGTCATTCTCAAGTCTCGGCGATAAGCGCCAGGCTTTCTTTCTGTCTGTGCTTACGTACCATTTCACCATCTTTTCTTCACAAAACTTTGGGTTGGTTGTTCTGTTTTTTCCTTCTTTTTTTTTTTTAAACAAAAGATAATTTATATTTTATAGTATTAAAGACGACTGCATTAGTTAAAAAATTTCTACTTTCGTAAGAAAAATGAATTAATTACCACTTAGTGGAGTCGACCCTTTTCATTCAATCTTTTACGGAAGGTTCATTTTGAAGTGACTTATGACATTAGAAGCAATACTAATTAACCTTATGATTGTTATTTCTTTATTTTCATGACATTTGCAAATGGTCAGTAATGAACTAATATTGGCAAAAAAAGAAAAAGAAAAAAAGTAATGAACTAATAGAGTAAATTAGAAAAAGAAAAAGAAATTGGACACGTTTAAGTCTCTTTAAATTGTTGGGTTAATGCGTGAACGAAGTGGCACCATTGATGGGTATTGTTGTTAGTGTTATAAATTTGGAAATGTTGTCATATTCCAGCAAGCATAGTCCCTCTTTTTTGGGACTTTTTTATTTTTTTTTATTATACGTTCTTTTAGTTGCTCAATAACATTAAGTGGGTCTTTTTATTATATCATTTTTTCTTCTTTATTAATTTTTAAAAAAAGAATTTCCATATCTCTCACGAAATCAAGGAAAACGGTTATGTATGGATGCACAATATCACGAAACTATCGTGAAATAACAGGGAGAAAACAAGGCCCCATGCCCTAAAAAGATCCATAAAAAGGACACTGAAAAGACAAATCAAGAGAGGTTGTTGCATTTTCTATTATATATACACAATTATATATTTGTGTGTGAAGTAGTAACATCAATTTTAATTCTGTTGGTTACAGGTGAGAAGAAAAACTATGGAAGGTGGAGATGAAGAAGAAGAAGTGTATCAAACTGAACTTGTTCAGCTGTTTTCTGAGGAAGATGAGGTATATACATAGTCTCCACTCTTATTTAGCAGATACAAGTTCAAGCTCCAATTTATGCATATTATATATATGTTTTGTCCATGTAACAGGTGAGAGTGTTTTTCGAGAAACTGGATGAAGAATTGAACAAAGTTAACCAGTTTTATAAGGCTAGAGAGAGCGAGTTGCTTGAGAGAGGAGAAGTTCTTAACAAGCAGCTAGAGATTTTGTTAGATCTCAAGCAAATTCTCAACAGCCGGCGGGGGAAGCTGAATACCGGAAATTTTCCTCCTTCATGGTCATCTTCTCCTAGGAACTCTGATTATTCTGGTGAGCTTCTTTACTTTCTTTCTTTATATACGCTCGCGCACACACAGAAAGTCTTCTTTGTATCTATATATTTATGATTTGATTTGTGGATGTGGATGTTGCGTACTGTTTGTATGTGAAATATATGGTCCGAAATTTAAATTGGAAGTTAGATTTAGTATACAAATATATATTTATTGAATTTAAATTAAATACGCTTATAAATGGATAAATCTAGTCCGACTATTTTATTAAATAAATTAATAAAATTTACTATCCATTCTAATTATTAGTTATTATAGATGGGAGTTGTCTTTCTACAAAAGAAGTAGATATTAATTAGGAATAAGACTACTTATCCATTAGAAATTGACGTATGTTTTATATATGATGAGAATTTAAGACAAAAATATCTTCCTATTTTTATATGTAAGAAAAACTCAAACAATAATAAGAATTGTTTTTCTTTTCTTAGAGCAAAAGTGATTATCAACTTTGAATTGGTGACAACATAATTGTGTAAATAAATAAAAAGATATAAAATTAAGAGATTTAAAAATTATTCGATTAGTATTTATGTTTGGCAAGTGGCAAGTAACATGTGTAACTAGCAATGATTTATATCTCAATTGGAATATAATATTTTTCATTTATTATTTATTAAAGAAATAAAATAAAACAAACGTCTCAAAGTAACAAGAAAGTGGATGTCATTTGTGATATATCATTTCCTTTATTTTGTTTTTATTTGATTGACATATGTATTTTCTTTGTTATTGCGTTGATATAGTCATTTATGATAATTCAAATCCAAAAAAAGAAAAGCAAAAATGGATGCCTCTCCATATTTGGCAAGTAATTGATCTTAATTACCATGTAAACGTCTATTTTTAATTTAAAAATAAGGTTTAGTTATCGTATTCATTTAATTTATATGTTTAGTTAATAAGATTTATTATGTCAACAAACGTGTATTCATTTCAAGATAACATTAAATCAAGAAAAAGAATGAAAGAAATCATACTAAGTGGTCACTTTCCAAAAAGAGAATTTCGTTTCTGGGCCTTAATTACATGATTTGCTTAGAGATGTGACATAGACAAAAGATGATGATAACTTTGTGCATCAGCAGTTTTCCTGTTGTCCTTCATATCCCATACTCATCACCATTATCTGTCCAAGGTTGACAATTTTTCTTTTTTCAAAAGATTTTCCCTTCTTTGTTCAAACCCTTTTTGTTTAAGCATTTTTTTTTTAATTTTTCAATTTCAAGCATCTCTATATATAGAAAGTCATACAGCATATGTTTATGTAATTTCATATTTGTGTGCTTCTTTTTACATGGCCTGCATTTATGCACCAACTGAGCTAACACGTAGTTTTACGTTCATGTATCAAGTACCAGTTGCAGCAACTCCGATATTAATAGAAAATACCCATTTAAATTACGCAAGTTCTTTTATGCTTAATTTATTGTATCAATTAATGCAGAGACCACAGTAGAGTCGAATAACAACCCGGAAGATTCATCAGAGACAGATGAAGTAATCGCAGCACTGGAGAAAAAAGGTGTACATTTTATTAACTCGGCAACAGCAAGGTCCAAAACAAAGAAAGGAAAACCTAAAATGGCAATGAGAATTGACATTCCTGCAACAACACCAACACGAACAATCTCAGCGATTACATCGATGCTTTGGGAAGATTTGGTTAATAATCCCAAGAAAGAAGGCCCTGGAGATTTCATTAACAGGAAGAAAATTCAATGTGCTGAAAAAATGATTAGAGGTGCTTTTGTCGAGCTCTACCGCGGACTTGGCCTACTCAAAACTTACAGGTATTTAACATTACATGAAGCAAAAGGAAAAAGAAAAAGAATTCACATCAGAACAACTATGTTGCTTCTATAGTTGAATCTCTTGAATTAGAGCTAAACATATAAATAACAGTTGTCAATTTGGAAGTGGAACAATTATAACATGATAATCTGCATGACAGTTCATATTCCACGTAAGGCTTACATATTTATTTAAGGTTGGTGATTTAGATATGCATTTGCCCTTTTGACAAAGGAACCGATAGAGGCCTAGAAAAAACTATGTCTAGAAAATATGGGTACACACTTTGGAAAAGGATGCATTTGAAGTCTTTTACATCAAAGAGAGCCACCAGATTGTTACGTTGATTTTACGTATAATCCAGATTTTCTGTTGTACTAACCTGAGTTTGATTGGCGTGATTGGATAAACTAAGACATGACACGTGTTTTTATTTTATTTGTGAGATATTAATTTATTTTTGTCCACCGCATAAAACTGCTCTCTATATTTACTAGAATGCTATTAAATATTTCTTTCTAGTTTCTTTATAACGAAAACAATTGAAATATCTAAATTAAAGTCATTCAAATAAATTAAATACTTAAAATAAAATTAGTACGGAATTAACATTTTATTTATCGCTGCTACAAGCTTTAAAAATCAATTAATACTTATAAACATATATCTCAATCTTATTATAGAACAGTAATTTTATTTATTTGTTTACTGATTAATTTGAATAAAGTAAAAATAGAAAAGATAAAACAATTGCAAGATTCTCCCTATATACTTTAGATTTTTTCATTTAGTCCCTCTTAAATAATCTGGCCTCTTTTGAACTTGTGGCTCCGGCCTTTGCCCTAATGTTTTACTCAGCATGTCTTTTTTGCTGTATTAATCAGTTTCTAATCTATATACGACTTCTGGACTGCAGCTCATTGAACATGGTGGCTTTTACAAAAATCCTCAAGAAATTTGACAAGGTAATGTATTCAAGGCTGTTCCAAAAAATGCATAATCTACAGGAGAACCATAGGGTATTGGGTAATTTTAATTTCTTATAATATGCTGAAAAGATATAAAGAAGACGAACAGAGACCCCATGAGAAATATCCTGCATCTGCGAACATATATATTTAGCAACCAGCTTCCCTTGATGAAGAAAATGATATCTATCTGTATATGCACACCTCACATGAAGAGTGTGAGACTAGCAACCTGTTCTCCAAAATTATGTGCCAACAATACTTGTTCTAACCACTCTCCATTCATAATATTGGACCTCTTACCTTATAAAAATTCTTTTACTTATATATAAGATTATAATTAAGTTCAAATTCTAATTAAACTCAATTAAAAAGAAAAATAAAAGAAAACAAAGTTCTTCCTTATGTGCAAATGATTCTTATCTTCGACTCACTTTGTATTTATTTTCTACACAAAGCAGGTCTCAAACCAGCAGACATCAGCAAGTTATCTAAAAGTAGTGAAGAGATCTCACTTCATTAGCTCAGATAAGGTAAGATATTATTATTATTTTTCTCCCAGTGTAGCAATGCATAAATGGCTCGTTGTTGTGCACGCAGTGCTTGAAAAAGCTAGCTATCTATGCACATGATCTTTGGTTTTTCTGATTTATGCACCCACCAGAAAATGTCTGTACCCAAATAAGAATTTCTTGTGTGGCATAGTCACTAAACCACAACTTTTCAATATCTTATCATGAAGATTTCCTTTCTATATCCTCAGTGGTTAAAAACGTTTTGTTGCTTTATCTTACTATTGGTAAGTACTGGTGGAGAATAATAATGGGATTAGGTTAATGGTTTTCTCAGTAAGCCTTATGCGAGATATTTATGCATATTATATTTGATTGATAAGGTTGTTAGACTAATGGATGAAGTGGAGTCCATATTCACAAAGCACTTCGCCAACAATGACAGGAAAAAAGCTATGAAGTTCCTTAGACCACAACAGCAGAAGGAGTCTCACATGGTCACCTTTTTTGTTGGTAAATTAATTAAATCACCAATGGCAATACTTATTTCTAACCGCATTCCTACAAGTTGGCCTTTTATAAGCACCCAACATAAAATAGTATTTATTTCTGAATTAAATTACATGTTAAAGGAGTAGCAGAAAATTTCAGAAGACAATTTCACTTTTGATATTGTCATGAAAAATAACAATTTTGCACTAGAAGCATTGAGAGTGCCTATCGATATTGACATGGCATGCTATCAATGCAACAAGTACTATAATGCAAAATAAAGTTTGAAAGCAGCATCAATCTCTTTGTGTTATAATGCAATACATAATTTAATTAGGCCCTTTCTTAGTTCTTTCACTCTATCGGCAAAGAGCAGCCGCATATATATGAATTCTTTTACATAGACAACAAAACATGCTAGGCCGCTAATCCCACTACTATGCTACTTTATAAGACACGTTAGTGCAATCTAAGGATGACCCACCAAACAATGTTGCTTTATTATGTTCCAAAAGAAAACAATTCATGTAAAACTGCTCTATCGAAATGTGATCTTTTTCTTTACCTCTCCTTTATGTTTCTTGCTTGTTTGCAGGTCTGTTTACTGGTTGTTTCGTGTCGCTGTTTAGTGTATATGCAATCTTGGCACATTTGTCTGGAATTTTTAGGCCTAACAATGAAAGATCGTATGTGGAAACTGTCTACCCTGTTTTCAGGTGCTTATTGCTTCTATATTGTACTTAAATTCCTCACTTTGTAGCTCCTCACATATTGTTTCATGTACTACATATTGTTTCATGTACTAACGGTATGTAATTTATTATTTTATTTCTCATATTATTTTTTTTAGTACGTTTAGACTTCAAATGAATTATACAATTAGGGCATTTTTAACTTCATGTTTACCAACTAGTTTAGTTAGTTTCACTTTTAAGTTGCCAAAGTAGCCTCTGAAAATGTCTACATTTATTGCACCAGCAAATTTTTCCAATCCTTTCACTCTATATATTTACATTTAAATAGAAAAAAATTTAGAGAGGGTCGGTCTATTACATCGTGTGTCCAATAAAAATATGCCATATATCATATGACACTGAGTTAATTAATTTTAAATTTTTTTATTACTTGTGTTATAAAATCAAATGCCTCAAATAGTATAACATTATTTATTGACGATTTTGATTAACTTATTACCGGATACATCAGGCAGTGAAAATGCATTAAACTTAGAAAAGACTTTCTGTGCAACAAATGGAGACTCCTTATATGCAAATGATGAACTAAAACTTTATCTTAATAATTTTTGTTGCAGTGTGTTTGCGTTATTAAGCTTGCACTTGTTCATGTATGGGTGCAACCTCTTTATGTGGAAAAGTACAAGGATCAACTACAATTTCATTTTTGAATTTCAACCAAGTACAGCCCTCAAGTACAGAGATGCATTTCTCATTTGTACTACTTTCATGACCTCTGTTGTTTCGGCTATGGTAGTCCATCTTCTCTTAAGGGCTAATGGCTTTTCACCTACACATGTTGATGCGATACCTGGAATTTTCCTCCTAGTAAGTTTTGATGCTACTTTTAGTTAAACTTCCTATTTGATTGATTCTTTCTTTAACGACATTTTTTTACTAATTTCTGTCAAATAACCAGATTTTCATGGCCTTGCTCATTTGCCCATTCGACTTCTTTTATCGCCCAACACGTTACTGTTTCCTTCGTATTATTCGTAACATAGTCTTCTCTCCATTTTATAAGGTACATTTGCTTTAATTCCTTTCTGATTGTATTCAGTATTCAGATTTATTTTTCTCCGAACGATGCATGTTAAGTAATAAAAAATTTGGAACTTCACTCCTATAGGTTTTGATGGTGGACTTTTTCATGGCAGACCAACTTACCAGTCAGGTGATTTCTCTAGCCATATTATACTCCTTTGTATTACACTCATAAATATAGATATATCTTTTAGCTTGAACAAATACTCAATTTAGAACTTGCATCCGCAACGACTGTGATTTCTTTCCCTCGTTTCTTATGATTATGTAATCTTATATACAGATTCCACTGCTCAGGCACTTGGAATCTACAGCATGCTACTTTCTAGCGGGGAGTTTCAAGACAAACAGATTTGAAACCTGCAATAGTGGAAGATTATACAGGGAACTTGCTTATGTCATTTCATTTTTGCCATACTATTGGCGAGCAATGCAGGTAACAAGACTTAACAGCTTGGCAAGTTTCTTGCAAAAAATTTCTGCATATGCAGCTAATTAACTCGATATTATTCTCCATGAAGTGTGCTAGAAGATGGTTTGATGAATGTGACCTGAATCATTTGGCAAACATGGGGAAATATGTTTCTGCCATGGTAGCAGCCGGTGCCAGACTAACTTATGCTAGGCAAGAGAATCATCTATGGCTTGGTATAGTCTTAGTTACTTCTCTTATTGCTACAGTTTATCAGTTGTACTGGGATTTTGTTAAGGATTGGGGCCTTCTCCACCGAAACTCCAAGAACAAATGGTTAAGAGATGATTTGATCCTAAAGAACAAAAGCATTTACTACATTTCCATTGTGAGTCCTCTTTCAAGTCATTCCAATTTCACCTTCTTTTGAAAAATTGAAGTATTCAAGTTCTTAACAGATTGAGAAAAACATTGTATTATTGCAGGCCTTCAACATAGCTCTGAGAGTTGTTTGGTTGGAGACTGTGATGCGATTCCGTTTCACTATCATTGAGTCACGTATGTTGGACTTTTTCTTGGCTTCTTTAGAGGTTATTCGTCGAGGCCACTGGAATTTCTACAGGTTTGTATATATGTTCCTTGAAAGAAAAAGAAGAGAGACTATAATCAATCTTCTAATGGTTTCGAAATATTACTGAACAGGTTGGAGAATGAGCATTTGAACAATGTTGGCAAGTTCAGGGCAGTAAAAGCAGTTCCCTTACCATTCCGCGAGACAGATTCTGATGGCTGAGATGGTTTTACTTGGAGGTTTGGTTGCAAGTCCTTGCCAATTTCATCCTGAGTGAAGTCCTTAGTGTGCTGGAACTAAGGGGCATTCGATGCTTTGCTGCTATGAACCATTAGACCAGGATCAAGATCCTGTATGAAAAAAGAACAAAAGAAAAAAAGAAAGGAATGCGTGATTACCCTTGTCATTCTTCACAGATCAAATTCATTCTGTGAATTGTATAGCTCCAAGTGAAATGAAGCAAGTGAGCATCAAATAACATTTGATTTGAAGTCTTGTACATTTGAGAACTCTAACTTCAATTCGATGATAAAAATCCATCGATTACCTTTCAGAATTCTTCCTTTCATATTATGATAATGAAACTTGGAAAGTATCAACACAAAAGAATGTATAACATGAAACAAGAAAGCATTATACGTGATAACTATTGTAATGAAATATAAGCTACATAACTTCACATGTCCCTTTGTTCTGAAATAGACCGGGGGATAAGTAATTCGACTCATTCACATCCAGATCATAAATGTTTGAAATCCATATTTTCGGAAAATTTCCAAACGAACAATTTCAACGAAATCTTTCAATTTCTTATTTTACTATGTTCACTTCACATGTCCCTTTGTTCTGAATAGGTAATATTTGAGTAATAATGCAATTTTTTTATTCTAAAAAAGTTCTATAGCAATAAGTATGAAGTACATCAAATGCATTTCCCTATAGAAGCTTCTTTTCTTTGTGTATGAGAAGATAAGAAAACTAGGGTTCACTAAGCTCGCTAAGGCTGTTTTGTCCTTAAATACTTGGATATTCTCTCCGACAGACAGTAAGCAGTAGACTGGATAGTGATCATAGGATTGACACCAATGGCACTAGGTAGTACACTAGCATCACAAACAAATAAGCCTTCTGCTTCCCAACTCTCCCCATTCTCATCAACCGCACCTTCCTTTTCGCTAATCCCCATCCTGCAGCTCCCCAGTTGATGTGCAGAAGTGTAGGCCACCCAATCCTTTCCTGGTGACAGTGGCCCTCTTGGTGGAGAAACTGTATCTAGAAATTCTTCCAACTGTTTTTTAGTAATGCCTTGGCATTTAAGTCTCTGCCCATCACTTCTATGAGTACCAACTTCGACAGCTCCTGCAGCTACTAATATCCTGAGTGATTGCCTGAGACCTGCCTTGAGATTTTCTATGTCTAGTGCATCAAAGTTATAGGCTATCCTTCCTTCTGACTTGACTTCGCCAGAACCACGATCTCTTATTATTGTTATCAGGTTAGCAGTTCTTGAATATTTAAGCAGTCTTTCCTTAAAGTCAAGTACAGACTCCCAAGGACATAATGCTGCGAATGATGCAGGCCCTAATTGAGGAGTTTCTATGATGGCCCTAACATTAGAATCTTCTGATGCCACTTTATGGACTGATGTAATAATCCCTCCTTCAAAGGATTTTCCTTTAAACACTGTATTCGAATCAGGAAAATAACCCCATGTCATTAGAACAGGATGGAGATGAAGATTTCGACCGATGTTCGGATTATTTAACCCGCTAGAGATCATTAATGGGGGAGTGGAAAGAGCACCACAAGCAGAGATTGTTACCCTTGCCTCAATTTGTAATCTCATCCAAATATTGTCATTCTTCAGGATTTTGGCAATCACTCCTAAGCATTTCTTTTTCCTTTGACTTCCACCACTCTTTTTATTATTTTCTTCTAATATGAATCTTTCTGCCTTGCATCCTGTTAAGATCACTGCACCATTGTTAACAGCATCAACTAGCCAAGTACTATCAGTCCCCTTTTTATCTCCTGTTTGACAACCATAGCCACATGATCCACAATAATGTTTCTCCGATGAATTTCGAGGTACCGTATTGATTTCAAGGCCAAGATTTTCACATCCTTTTCTGATAACTTGATTCTGAAATCCTTCCTCGACACAATTCTCTGTAACTCCAATTCTCTTACAAACGATATCCATCGCAGAAAGATATTCGGGACTACCAAAGAGCTGGATTTTATGATTCTCAGCCCATTCTTTAAGTACATAGTTTGGCGTATTGATACAAGCTGACCAATTAACAGCAGAACCTCCACCAACTACAGATCCTGCCAAAATTATAAATTTCGCATCAGCACTTGGCATGAGACCTCCTGCTTCATACAGATGATTGTAAGAAGGACCTTCAAGACCTGAAAAATCTTTGGCAGTAAAATAGTTTCCTTTCTCAAGAACAAGAACCTTTTGTCCTGAAGCTGCAAGTACAGCAGCAGCAACTCCTCCACCGCAGCCAGAGCCAACAATGACAACATCGCATTTAATCTTGCAGAGATTATGTCCTGGAACGTGTGCAACTTTAAGGCCTTTTTGAGCAATGGAATTGAGAAAGGTTGAGTCAGATTCGTGCATAGTTTCTACTATTCCTTTCTCGAGAGGCCTCTCTTTTGGAACTTGTGTTGCATTCTCTTCGTTTTGTACTTTATAGCCAATGGCTTCCCATGCCGGGTTGTTTCCATTTTCATCGATCTGCACCAAATCAAAAAAAAAAAAACAAAAAAACAAAAACAAAAACAAACAAAACAAAAGCACAGCTAAATTTAAGAATTAAGGAAACTATAAAGAAATGCAATAATAATTATCCCTTGTATTTATAAACCTCATAAATACTTAATTACCAATTAAATCTTAGTTACACCTTTTAATGATTTTATTCAATTATTTTAAAATCTTAAAATAAATATTTAGATTTTTAATTTATTTCTAAAAAAACTCTCTAACGATAATTTTTAAATTTTTACAATAAAAAAATAATTTAAAAAGCTAATTATGCTTACTAAAAAAATAATAGTTATAAATCAGTAAAAATAATTTATCATAAACTTAATAATATAATCATTAACAGTTTTGTATATGTGCATCTTTTTACATATTTTACATCTCTATGTAATAAATTTTTTGTTGACTCGTTGATTTTTATATTAATAAACAGAATTAATTTGACATATTTTTTTATTATAAAATTTAAAAATTATTAATAAAAGATATTTTTAGAAGCATATATATTTATTTTAAAATTTTAAAATAATCAAATAAAATTATTAAAAATCTAATTTAATTAGTAGTTGAGCGTTTCATAAAAGAAAAGGATGGTTATTAGTACTGTCTTGCTTTATTACTTATTGCTTGGCGATGTAACAATTCCTTCTTTCTTTATCTTTCTTTTAACGAAGGAGGATTATTGCTCATCTGTGTAATCTTGTATAGCAACTAGCTAGGTCTATATATAGCTTCTTTGTTCATAAATGCATGCTTCTTTCCATCAAACTCAGAATTAATTGCCCAGTTAGACCATTCAGTAATGTGATAACACAATAGAGAAAATAATTTAAATTTAAATTTTTTATTTCTGAAAATAAATATTTTTGCCATTTGAATTATATTTTAATTATATAACTTTATCTTATTTATTTTTATTTATTATAACATTCTATAATAATTTTTTTAATTTTTTCTTTTTGAAAAATACCGGCGTCGGTCTTTCGAGACGCGAATGGAAAAATAGAACCACACTACTTTTATCTTAATATTCTAATAAGATAAAAATGAACCTTAATGTGTAAACATTTACTAAAGAGATTCTAAAACATAAAGAACTTAAAACTATTTCTAGAGAGAAAAAAATATGAAAAAGAAAATATGAGAAAAATAATTTAAAAGAAATTTTATTTGTTTTTTGGAGCCGCATAAAAGAAATTTAAAATATTTATATGCATGTTGGACCGACTGTTAATTGAAAAATAATAAAAAGATTTTCCGAAATCCATTTAATAATTGGTTGCAGAACTATTTCAGTACCTAAAAATTAAATGCAAGAAAAGGGCAAAAGAAATACATAAATATGAAAACAGCTTTAATTGAGTGTTTTCACATGGCTCTGCTTAATTCCAATGAAAAAGAAAGCAAGTGAATGCGCTAGCAACTCATTTAACTTAATCAAGGACCTCTTTGTATTTGCTTTTAGATATTAAAAAAAAAAAGTGGATATAGAAATATTTTAATTTTATTTGATTTTCTTAAATTTCAAACTATGTTTACAAAATTTTCTAAATTCATAAATTAAAATATAAATTTAATATAAATAATAAATTTTCTTCTTTGCCTTAGAGAAAAAGTAAATGAAGATAATTAAACCATATTCTTTTTTATTATTATTATTTTCTCTTCTTTCCTTCAAAGCATAAGCTAAAATGATTTTGCTTCTATTCCACAATTAGATAGTGAAAGAACTCTCTGGCAACAATTTGCACTTCAGTATCACTTGTCATTTCAATACATAAAACAAACGCTGGGGCAATAATACCATTATTTTATTCTTTAAATATAGTAATTTTCTACAATTATCAGAATAAATAAATAGATCCAAAAGTCTTCCTAAATCAACTTTAATGCTGCAAAAAAAGTCTTCTCTTTGGGCTCCAATAGAAATTTTATTTTATTAAAAAAAATACTAATAACTTATAAGGATAATAATGCAGCCAATTAAGTGATTAAATTTCGGTCGTTTTGATATTTATTGAACTTAAATTGCAAATCTATTAATTAGTTTTTAATATTTTTTAATTTATTTAACTCTGATATTAATCAATCAATTTAATTTTATAATATAAATATTATAACAAGGAAGGCTCGGTTTTTTAATTTTTTGGCTTGCCGTCTAAATGTCTAATCCCAACATCTTAGTTTTAGTTCGGTGTTACTATTGTGTTGCAATTAAATTTCAAGTTTCAAGGAGTGACTTTCAATTTCAAATAACAATTGAACGTGATAGTCAAATTCCAATTGTATTTAAAAGGGAGTATTAGAAATTTTACAACAAATATCGACGAGTTCAATCAATTAAACAGCTAGTTATAATCATTTTGAAATTAATTGAACCTGAATTCACATTTGTTAATTAAGGTTTAATATACTCTAATTTATTTAATTCTTATCTTAATTAATCAATTCAATATCATAATATACGATCCTCTTAAAACCCACATACTACATAAACCATTTGTCCTAAGCCTTAATTATAAAACAATTATTTCTTTAATTTAACTATAACAATGAAGAAATAAATCAATCAATTATCATTTAAATTGATCTTCATCTACATTTCCGACGGAAGACTTGAATTAAAATTTATTACTATTGAACTAAAATTTTATTAGTCAAACCATGAATCTTTTAAAAGGCGAAATATATAATTTTATTTCCAAACTTTACTAGTTTACCATATGATATTACTCAACTATTACTTTAATATATGACATTTCTTAATCTTTTTCGCATCTTATTAATCCAAACTTTACTAGTTTACCATATGATATTACTCAACTATTACTTTAATATATGACATTTCTTAATCTTTTTCGTTTTTCTAAGACATAATCAGTCTATATGTCACCAACATATTTTCTTCATAAACGAAAAAATGGAGGACTTACCTGAGTGAAGAAAACATGGAGGCAAATGGCCTTAACATAAAAGAAAGCAAGTCTGATAGGTGTCAGAAACCGATGCCTAAGCCATTTCTGCAATACCTTTTCTCTCTTTTCCACAGGAATACTTGAAAACTTATTTATAAATGGCCATTTCTCTCCAAAACAAAGTGACCCGGAAAGCAATAACGTCCCTAATCTTGTCGATAACAGCAACAATACCAATCTAACAACCATCACTGCTTCTATCAGCCCTCTCATCGCTATAAGCTCTGCAACCTGTTAATTTTTATTTTTATTTTTATTTTTAAATGAAAGAAAGAATAACAGGAGAATTGGATTCCTTCAGAAACATAATTTCAAATTTTTATATGTGGAAAATGAACCTGATCGATTACAGTACTAATAATATTTGATGATGTAAACCCACCTCATCGGGTAAAGGGTATTGAGAGCCTGATGCTTTAAAGAATTCCTGAACTGCAGGATTTGCAGGTTCTTGATTATGATGCTGAGCAGCAGAAATTGGTGGCCAAATAGTATGGCATAAGCTAGCAAGAGAATCCATTTCAGCTGAAGAGAAGCCATGTCTGTATTTCTTTGTCTCTTCTGTTTTTCCTCTCAATAAAGGATGGCAATCTTTTCTCATCCTGTCTTTGCTTTTGTTTGTATTATTTGTCTTTCTCCTCTGCTCTACGTTTCTTCGGTTGTGAATGTCATGGACTTTATAGGGCTGTGATGGTGGGAGGAAAAGTTTCTAATTATTGCTTCTGTTATGACCAATAATACAAACTCATGACTTTTCTGGAGTTATGTGCATAGAACTGCCAAACCCGGTCTATTTATTTATGATATATCAAAGATGTTAGAAAAAAAAATTACAGTTAATGTCACAAAATATCCTAAAATCTAAATATATCAATTATATTCTTAAAATAAATCACTAGACATAAGCCTTTTATATATAACAGCTCTTTTTTTTTTTTTGAGAAAATCAACTATAATCTCATAGAAATAAGAATCTCAAAGAGATAAAAGGAATAAAGTAAATAAATGAGTAGAACTCATGGCTTCGGGAAAATGAAAGGCAGACGTGGGTTCTGTTTGATTGGTTGATAAATTAAATCATTTGATAAAATTTTATTAGCGGTTGTTGTTAGAATGTTAAATGACCATTGATGGTATAATTAATCGTTAAATATATTTTATTTTATTATATTATATTCGATAATATAAGTTAATAAAAATAATTTATAGTAATTAAAAATATTATAGTTAATTTTATTAAAGAAATTTAAAAATTATTTTAAAAGTAGAAATTTAAATTTAAATTCTACTAATAAAAATTTTTAATTTCAAATACCATAATTATAAATATTTTACTTATTTAATTATTAAAAATAATTTTAAAATAATATTATTTATTATAAAATATAAAAATATAATTATATGATATCAATTTATAGTAAATTATTATTAATAAATTTTAATAAGGATAATAGTATCTAAATAAATAAAAAAATCAAATCACTGTCAGCTAATAAAAAAAATTAAAATACAACTGATATAATCAATAACTCAATAAATCAATTATCAGTTTCTATTTTTTAAATTTTTATCAAGAATCTTAATATAAATCTTTAAACTAACAACTATCATGCCAAAGGCAAAGACCATGATAAGATGTTGCCATACCCTTTTTTTCCCTTCTTTCTACTTCAATGAAACTTTTCCAAAAATGATCCACCATATTTTATTTTACCTGAAATGAGAAGGTATCCTTGGTCCTTTGGGACCCATGTAACATAAAAAAAATATATATATATTACATAATAATAATACTCTTAGAACAATTATTTAACGTCACATGGAAACGAGGTAAATGGTGATTGGGTTTAAGGAATAAATATCCTAACCTTGTCTCGCCTAATTAGTTAATCTGGATCAGGTGTAACTGAAATTAAATGATGAAGAATTACAGGTTAGTTCCTGAATGTTCTCTGCGTTAGTTTTCTCATTTTCTGGGTTTTAGTCAGGAATTATTATCCATTTCATTCCTTTTTGGTCCGAACAGTTTTTTGCACTTCTCATAAATTTCGACCATTTCATTTCCTATGGTTGAAGATTTTCAGTACAATTAAGTACCTCAACTTATTGAATTTAAAAATGGTAGATAGTGTCTTTAACTCAAGAAGGGATCAAATATGTAATTCCAAAATCTTGCATGTCAAAAAATTAAAATAGAATTGCAAATATGATTAAGAAGCTGAAGAGCAAAAATGCTTTTTCAGTCGAAAAGACAGGTATCTGTCATATGATACTAACTATATATAAAAATAGCTAAAAGAAAATTATAAGGCCAATGTTATCCCTTTATCCTTACATTTATTATATTTTCTGAAAAGAACAAAAGAAATATAATTATATGGTTGGATAAGTCTCAAACTCAATCTGATTTTCTTTCTAGACAACTCCAATCATCAAGACTTTATGTAAGATCTAATTTCATATGCTCTATAATATATATATTAAAAATTTTATTTTTTAAGTGTCTTTCTGATTACTTATACATATACATTGAAGGAGTATTAAAGTTCTGATATACGTCCCAATCCATCTGTTCTCCTTGCAGATAGAAATATGGCGAATAATAATGTGTTGTGTTTTTAGTACCTGAAATAATAATAAAAAGAATTATCAGAGAAATGGAGTGGAGGGCTGTGCTATTAAAGCAAATATGAGGACCGCATCTGCTTTTTTGTCTCATGGAATTTATTGGAAGAAGAGGGTGTTGCTTTCTGCTCACTTTTTAGATGCAATTTAAGTTTGTTTATGAATTTAAGTTTTCTTGTTGCAGGAGTGTGAGGCAAGCAGATTGTTAAAATCCCCTTTTTTTTTCTTTTTCTTTTCTGTTGTTGACTCTTTATAGAAACTCAATTAAACACTAAAATTTAATTTTCTTGCATTCAAATCTTAAATTTTTCTTAAAACGGGTAATATTTTTATTTAATGGTGAGACTTCAAAAATAAAATAAAAATTATATAATAAAACACAATAAATTTCTTAATAAAATAATTACCTCAAAATTACGAAAACACCTATGCATTTCATACATTAATCTTTTAAAAAATATAAAAATATTAAAGTCGCAACAACAAGTACAATCAAAAAAATGTCAAGAACGTTCATTCTTGAGAGTGAGAGGTCTCGCGTTCGAATTTTTTCCTTCATACTATATGAATTTTTGTTTTTATAGCGAGTGTAGGGAGATAACTATCTATGTTGTATAATCTATGGTTATTTGGCCGTCTTATGAATAAAAAAAATTAAAAAAATACCAATATCATTAATTAGAATGTATATATGAACTTGCATGTATTGGTGTTTATGCATTTTAAAATTTATAATATATGTGTTATTACAATATTGATTTCATTTTAGTAGGTTAACATGTTAGCAATTAGAATTTAATTGAGTTATTCTAAAAAGGCATAAAGTCTAAGTGCACCAAAACAAATATTAGATACTTAATTGACTTTTTCTAAAAATACAAGAGTTAATTTCTTTTGGCGTTTTGCCAAAAAGTACCCTATGGGATTGAATAGATATGTTTTTTCTTTTTTTTTTTTTGTATATACCTTATTTTTCTTAACAAATCAAATTTCTTAGTTTATTCTATTAGTTTTTTAAGTATATCACTCCAACACCATTAGTAATTGATAATGTATCATCAACGCCACATCAGCCAAAAAAACAAAATAGAATACATTAGTTCCACATCATTAATTGTTGATGGTGTTTCCTCTCTCTATAACTTGCAAAAGTTTTCATATAATTTCAAATAAGAGCATACTCAATCAAGATATATAACAGGAGACGGTCCATTTACTATATATGTCATCTATGTTGTCCACAATAATTTTAAGAATATTTCGACTAATACATTTAATTTGTGTATTTAATGATTTATCAAGATAAGAATTGGTAATATTATATAATTCCTACTCAAAATAAAATCAAAATCGAAAAACTAAGTGGATTTTTTTTTTAAGTTCACTATAAACTAATTGTTTTATATATATATAATAATCTCATGTTATTATTAAATGGAAAACATAAAATAATAATAAATATAATTAATATTTAATAAATTATTTTCTCCATTCAATATTAAGAGTAACTTTTAAGAGGTTATTTGGATTAAGAAAGAATTTAATAAAAAAAAAAAAAAAATTAATGATTCATTTAATATATAAAAATAATAAATAATTGAAATTTTATTAATTTTTTTAAAAAAATTAAATATGAAATGAATTGAGTAATAAGTCAGACTTACATATTAATTTTGATTGGAGCGTCGTACTGGGGGACGACAACCCTAGCGAGGGCGTACACACACTTACTACATCGATCAATTATCACTATATGTGTTGGTAGCCACGTGTACAGGAAGCAGGAGTAGTTGAGAGAAAGTAGGAGGGGTGTTGTTATCATAAATTTCTTTTTACAGACGTTGACAGAAGAAGCATCGATGATTTGGCTGCTTTGCCACCACATCGATCCTAAGCAAATTTATGAAATCACATTTCTTGCCTAACTCGAAATGCTAAAGAAACCCTCAAAGTTTTTTATTGTTATTATGTAGTCGTTAGGAATTAAATTTTGTGCTGACATAGATATTCAACTATTATTATTTCTCACGCATGCAAAATGTGATCACAATGGATAAAAAGTTCCTTTTTTGCATATAGTTAAAAGCCCTTTTTTTTTCCCTTTTTCTTTTGCTAAAACAAAATTGGTCCAATCTGTCAGCTTTCCTTTGAATTATCCTGCAAATGTCAGAATGTCATGCTATGTTGGTGATAAAACATTTATAAAATATTCCATTCCGTTGCCGGGAATCGAACCCGGGTCTCTCGGGTGAGAGCCGAGTATCCTGACCGACTAGACTACAACGGATTGTTGGGCATTTATCTTAGATATATCTATAAATTATATAGCCATTTAGTTCGAAGATCAAATGCTAAGCAAATTTTAGCTACACATGGGCACACAAGCCTATACAGTTTTCATCGTCAATCAACCGTTCTTATTTTACATTCATAATCATCAGGGATAAGGCATTCCCACTTCTGATAACTAAGAAAAAAATATACATGTGGTCTCTGTACTCTAGATCCTGTTTGTATCTAAATAAGCTTTGCTTCGATATATAGCATCGTTCTTAATCTCACATAACATACAAATACAGTAGAACATAACAGAGCTGCTGCCGGCAATGCTGGCCGTGCTCTTATCTGATACAAATTACACCAACAGTATCCAGCATAATATTATACCTATGACAAGTGCCTCCATAGTGCTGGACGATCTCTAGATATAAGGAGGACACGAGATGACAAGTAGTCAAAAGAAGGGGAATACAAGTCATCTGGGCCAATAACATCTTTAACATTTTGGGTACAACTCTGATCAGCAGTGACAGACTGCACTCCGTCATCCTCCAAGGCATCAAAGACGAACAGCCCCAGCCCACAAACACCCATCACAAAATCTGAATTTCCCCAAACCTGTGTTATGGCCGTGTAATGTGGGTGAGCGTTAGATTCTGGCATCGAGTAAGTGCTGACCAAACTCTGTTTGCGCAATGAGAACTGTTGCACCTGTGCACAAGGTTGCTTTTTCCCTGCAGACCTTGTATTAGTACAGCCGATGTACACCGAGTCTCCACGAGTGAAAACTGACTGTACACCGGCACCAAGTTTTGGTATCTTTAAACCAATCCCAGATGGATGGCGAAAGTCTAAAATATTAATAGAGTCGGGGGAGCAGAACACGCCATCATTCCCTTCAGCTTCTGCAGAACTTACTCTGCATTGAAAAAATAAAAAATCAATTACTTAACAATCAGGTGCATTTTGCTATAACTTCACCATGCATGCCCTCAAAATGCAGAATCTGAAGAATAAATCCAGCCCGTATAACAGTACAACTATCTCTACCCGTCTCCCAATTAATAAAAACAAAATCAAGACCATTGAAGTGAGAGAAGCAAACAACTGGACAAAGAATGATATTTATAAATCACTGGTGCAAAGCATGTTCATATTCCAATAAAGACTTCGGCAACAGTAGGAAGCTTTTCCAAAAAAATAACAAACTCATTCAGATGTCCATCGATTCACAATTGGTAATACCAAATACACGCACATGACATACGGACGTAAATGTATAAATACGTACATACTTTTTAGAGAGATGGTACGCATGATTAAGAGCAAAGATAGATAACATGACGTGAGATATACTATTTTCAGAAACAGGGCTTCAAAATCAAGATAACATGATGGCTTCTGGTAGAACAGGACATGAAAGAATAACAATCCACACATCAGAAAATAGCACCATGAAAAATTTAATAAATTCCATTTTGGTCAAGTGCAAATCGTATCTTCATATCAGAATAGAGTAACTGCATACAAGTAGAAGAAACAAAATGAAAAAAGAAAAAAGCCAATCAGGACTATAGAAAAAACAGAGAGGAGAACTTAAACAGACACTAGACTAAGCATTAGTCGAGTTGATTTGACCAATTGAATTAAATAAGAATCATGATGCAAAACAGGCTTCCATCGGGTTCTTCAGCTTTACCAACTTATAGAATAATTTCAATATCAAGTATCACACAAAATTTTAAAGAAAATCACCATGGCTTCTTTTTGGGCTCTTGATATTATAATAAGACAATATGTCCTAATCAGAAACACTTGACCCTCATCATCCTTGGGAAATAATTGGCTGAAAGAAAAATTGACCAAAAAACACCAAACTAATTGAGGCCTAAAGACTTGAATATCAATCATTCAGGAACAACCCATCATCCAGAGCCAAGTGAAGGAGGAAATACAGACAATATTAAAAAAATATAAGACTAGTGAACCTAGTAAAGTTTTACCTTTGCCGAACTCCACCACCTAATTCAGCATCGGTGTTAACCACATGAAGAGCAGAGACTTTTCGACCACACAGAGAAATAGATAATAGTGATTGTTGGTTAAGAGAGTTGACATCCCAAACTGAAATTGTATCTGCTTCAGCTATTACCACTTTTCCTCTGTTTCTCCACTGCACAGGACTTGAATTATCCATTGCTAAAACAGGCCTCTGCACCTCCCATTTCATTATTTGCTCCCCATCGCGTACATCAAATATTTTGACCCCCCTTTGGGTGGTGGCAGTGGATATAATTAGAGGCCCACATGGTCTATACCACCACTGACGAGCTTCTGGCAACAATGAGCTGGACAAAGAATTTCTTCTAGATGTAGCACTGTTGGGTAAAGTACCTAGTACTGTTCTTGAAGTGGTTGTTTCTCCATCCTCCATGTGAAATGCTCGCACATCTTTGGTATAGAAATCCCATGAACAAAAACCTGAATCAAGAGTACCCCCAGCAGATGCAGCCAGAACATACCTCCCTGAGCATCCATCAGCACTAGGTGCACGGATTATCCAGCAATCTCTCCAAATATTAGGTGAGACTCCCACTGGAGGTTTGTATACAGCCTTTTCCTGAAATAAATCATGGGCCATTATCGACAATATAATTCTTACACGCTGCTAACTAAATCGCTGAATGCACAAAATGCAAGACGACCAGAAGAATGGTACAAAATGTAAATTCCTCATCAAACAGAAAAGTAGAAATAGGACTCGGTACATACCTCACAATTAGCTATATCGTAAAAGGTGCATGACCCATCATCATGAGCAAGAAGAACAGACTCTCCCTCCGACACAAACCATCCTCCTGTCGAACTTTTAGTGCCTATTTCATTCACTTGATAGACACAGGTATCTTCAGTCTCCTCACCGATTACAAGCACAGGTCTATTTTCCTGGTCATCAAACTCATCAAATGTCTCATCAGTCGTGAGAACAACCTCCTCCTCTCTCTTCCCGTAGGACATGCTTGAAGAATCTTGTCTTCCTGAAGGTGCAGCATCATCAGTTTCTTTAACTTCTCTATTTTCAAAATCCACTGTTGTCTCTCTGAGAGTTACTTTCGTGTCCTCCTTATTAAGTGAAGCCAAAAACTCTAGTGCTATTGGATTTTCTTCAATGGGACTCAACAACTTCTCCTTGACCTTTGATTCACTAGTTGATTCAGGAACAATAGAGTCCTCGCAACCCTGTGAACTTCCGGATGGTTCTTTCAATAATGTTCGGTTTCTAAGCAACTTATGATGAGGTAAAAGCCTTGCTTCAAGTTCCTCATTGTTCAGCCCTTTAATTGAACCCTTCACCTGATCCACTTTCTCATCTTTATTTTTCCCGACAACATTATTTTCTCCACCTTCATTTCCACCAGTTCTGGACGAATCGCCACCCCCGACATTTCCAATTGCCTTCTCAATCCCTGAAATCTTGTCCTGAATATCAGAAAGTACCACCTTGGATGCATCAGGATTATTCATATCCAACATCTCCTTAGTCCTCTTAATATCAGATGCAATCCTCTTCACTTTCCCCTCTAAAAAAGCAAGCTTCTCGTGAAGTTTGCTTGGATATTTAACACCAATCTTGTTGCCAGTACCCTCTTCAATCAAACCCTTTTCTTTAATATTCTCCGAAACCTTAATTTTACTAGTGTTATCACTCGGCTCCTTAAAGCTATCAACTTTGATATCAGACCCAGAATTATCTGCACATAACTTATCTAACTTAACACCTTTTAGTACTTTTGAATCTAAATTTGAATCACTCACATCACTAACCTCTCTTGATTTTGCCACTTTATTTAAATTACCACTAGAAGCTTTAAAACCATTCTCGTTTTCCTCGACTTTCACATCATTCAAATCGCAAAATCCACTCTTTTTCACTGTTGCAACACTAAGCCCGCTACTTTCTTCACAATCTTTAACATTTCTATTCTTTTTCCCTGCACTCAACACCACGCGATTGTCACTCTCTCCTTTAGAAACCCTGGAGTCTCTGAAAACCCTAATGAACTCGGACGGACTTGAACTCCTACCTCTGGGCACCGACGACGTTGACCACCGCATCCGCCCTTCACCGCCATCACTTCCCGGAACTACCGCCGCCGCTGCAGCCTTATCCACACGTGGAACGGGTTTGATCGTGGGCTTCTGGATCCGAGAATTGAGCCTGGGATTCTCTTTTGCGGAAGCTGATTTTTTGAGAGCGGAATCAGGGTTTGGACTTGAGTTTGAAATTGGGGTTAGGGATTTTGCGGGTTTTTGGACGGCGGAGATTTTCGCTCCGGTGGTGCCATTTCGGTCTTTAAGACGGCGAGTAGATGGGGCTGACATGTTTTTCTTTTCTTTTCTTTTTTTTGAAAGATTAATTAATTAAGTAGAAAATAAATCAACAGTAGAGTTGGGTTCTTAATTTGAAATGAATTCAAGAGAGATGATCTTTTACACTTCTTTTAGGGTTTTGGAAATAGATGAAATTAATGTAAAATTATGAATTTTTATGAGTTTAAAATTGGCAGGGTTCGTTTTTGGGCGGGAAATGGAACTTGTTTTGAGTTTTGAATTTTTGTTTTTATTTTTTCTTAATGTTTTGTTTTCTGCGGTTTCTTTCTTACTTTTCTTTCAACTTCAAGTGGGTAAAATGGTCAGCCCAAAACAAAAAGGTGGTTGAAATGGGTGGGCTACTATTTATTTCTTTTTCTCTTTTTAAAAATAAAAAATTTAATTTTTAGAATATTTTCAGTTTTTATTTTTATTTTTTTCCTTTTGAGTGAACAAATTGGTCCATCAATTTTACATTTATTTTGACGGATAATTTTCCCTAAAAATTTAAGTTTTATTGGAAATCAAATAAGTTTTAACCGAAAGTTACTGACGATAGCCTAAGGTAAATGATTGCTTAGTGGAGTGCTAAGAGTGAAGCCTTTGAATTAAAAGGTAACAGGTTCAAATTCTACTATTTTAAATAGTAAAACGTTCGAGTCAAAATATTTTCTGATATATTTTACCATTTGAGGCTTAGATTATTTTTTACCTCAGTGTTTACTTTTTGATACATTATATAATCTTATGGCTGTTCTTAATTTATTAATTAATATGTCACTTCAATTATTTTAGCTTTAGAAAAATAGTAATTATAAAATAATTTATAATTATGTTGGTAACATCAATTTAATTTATATTTAATTTAGGATATAAACCATAATTTATAAATTTATAAATTTTATAAATTAAAAAAAGCATGCGCATATTTGGAATACATGTATTAATATTTTGTTATTTATACATTAGGAATTTATCATTCGATGTATATTTAAATTTTATAAATATAATTTAGAATTTATAAATTAAATAATAAATTCATGTATAGAAATATGAAAATTAGTAAAAGTTAGAAGAAAACACACGTTATTTTTAACTAATATCTTATATTATTAATCACTAATATTCACTTTGCAAATAATAATTCTAAACCTTATGCTGGATGAATATATGATATATACTTTATAATTACTATTAATTAAATGTCTATGTAAAAAAGGAAAAATAGAAAACATCAAAAACCTAAAATTACTAAAAGAAAAACTTTCTGTATCTAAACAAAAGATGAAAGTTTATTCCTAAAAAAATAAAATTATATTAATAATTTGAGTTATTAAATATTTTGTGATAATTATTTTTGAATAAAAGTAAATAACTATTAAAATTAGAAAACACAAGAAAAATGAAAAATTTATATTTGATAATAAAAAGAAGAAAAATATATTTTAATTATAGAAATTAATTGGAAGAATTACAAATAAAGTGGTAGTTTGCAAATGAGTTTATTAAAAAGAAACGTGTAAAATGGTAATTGATAGAAGTGCAAAACGCTAGAAGATAATGAAGATGCCGTCCATATACGAAAGAGAAGACGACATGCTGTCGGCGTGAGCCACCACACAGCGATCTCTCTCTCTCTCTCTCCCTCTAATAGCTATTAAGACATCCACTCGTCCAACAAAGGCTAAAAGACCAAATAAACCCAAATATTTTGATATTTTTTCAGATTTACTCAAATCTTTTAATTTTGACAATTTTATCCTAATTTGGAAAATTGATTTCAATTATATCCAACTAAATTAAATTAATAAATTGGCTTGTGTTTATGGTTGACGTGTCTGCTGATCGGTCCAAATTATATATAGATATTTAAAGTTATTTTAGAGCTCTATACATAAAATTGTGAAAATATGTGTTTTTACTCCACTTAAGGTTAATTATCTATTTTCAGTAATATTAGCAAAAATGAGAAAATATGGAGCTAAAAAAAACTTAATTAGACATGTTCGTATCAAGGCCCAAGATTAAGACGCATGGACTGCTAATTACAAGGTCCAAGGGACATTTTATATAATTATTGGAATTTATATTAACAATTATTTATGGGATAGTATTTGGTGGAGATAAAGATACTTAAAGTCTTATTTATTAGATATACTTATATTAGTATACTTATCTCTATGAAGATTTATATAGAGGAAAACTCTTCTCTCTCTATATATATATATATATATATATATATATCTGGAAAATTCTAATTCAGAAAAATGAGAGTTTTCTCCTATTTGCTCTCTATACCTGCCCACCATTATTCTCTCCATAATTCTCTACAATTTTTCATAGACATTTTAGCCTAGTTCGCATTACTCTTTTAAGATCTAAGGGGTTTTTCGAGAAAAGGAGATTGAGGACCAATCTTCTTCCTACTTGAAGAAATTATGGATCTAGATGGAGTTTTTTACATTATTATTTTTTATCTTTCTATTTAATACCATGATCATTGGGTTAATTGGGTTAAATATATTATGCTAGTTTTCATAAGTGTTTAGTTTAGTCCTTTCACTTTTGTACGAACCTTGTTATTTATTTATTTAATGAATGATTTCTTTACCTTCATATATGTATTAGTTTTATCTATTATTATTGGTTGACTATCATATCAATTAGTAATAATATTTGTTATAAAAATATTTAGGTTAAAAGTATTAGAAATATCATATTTACTTTAATCTATGTTAGTATAAGAAACCTAAGTTGCATCATTAGCTTGAGTGATTTAGGAAAAAAGTCACATCATCACCTCATTCATTAGATCTAAGCTTAAAATAAAAAAAAAATTATTAAGTAAATGACCAGATTAAATACTGTTTTTAGTATATAGTTTTAGATCAATAAGTATTTACATTTGCATTGTATATTTATTTATTATTTAGTTACTTTACTTTATAAATATTATCATTCAACATATTGATTTAGAGTGTTTAGATTTACTTTTATTATTTTATGTTGATAATAGTCTTTATAATAAGTAGCATCATAGTTCTTTGAGAGATCGACCTCGTGGTGAACTTACTCGTACTATAAGAACTGTTCGTGTATTTACGAGTACTAAAAAAGACACATCATCTGCCACTTGGAAAAAGAATAAGTTTTTTTAATTATGTATATTATTTATGACATGAAACTCAGAGGAAGCCTCTATTTGGCAAAGGAAGACGAGGCCTTAGAAGTCGGCAATAAAGAGCTTTAGCTATGGATATCGCTGGAAGACTTACCCAGGAATAAAAAGGAGAGTATAATTTAAAGTTTTTTTTTTATTATCAATTATCAATTTTAATTTTTGGATTGAAGAATATCATGAATTGAGTGAGGATCGCAGTAGCTTAAAGTTTCATAAAAGAGGTTTATATTATATGCCACGTAAGTAATGATATTATTGAAAATACTCTTCATTTTTCCTAGTTGACAGACACGTAAACCAAACACACAACTTAAAATTCTTAATTTAACCTAGTTGGATACAATTGAAATTAAGTTTTCAAATTAGAGTAAAATTATAAAAAGAAATAAGAGATTTAGATAAAATTGAGAAAACGCAAAAAAAATTGGATTTATTTAGTAATTAACCCTACAATAAAATAGGAAACACGCGAATCATCACCGCCATGGAAATAAGGAATTCAGATTCCAAAAGCAAAAGCTAACCCCATTCATTTCTCCTCCTTATTTATATTTACATTTTTCATTTTGATTTTCTTTAGCCACAAAATTGAACCCAAAAAAAGGAGAAAAGAAAATGGATACTCTAACCTCTCTTCTTCACCCACCTTCTTTTTCTTCTTCATTTATCAATCACTCTTCTTCTTCTTCTTCTTCTTCATTTACTATTAAAGCCTTCCCCAAACGCCGTCTTTTTTACATCAACAATAACACCGGAAAAAGTCTTCCTGTTGTTAAGTCAGCTCTTGACGAGGTTCCTGTCCTGGACCCCCCCCCTCCTCCTCCTCCTCCTCCTTTTGGAAATGAAAGGGAAAATAATAAGCTCGTTGCTTCTTTGAAGCTCAAGTTGCTGGTTAGTCCCTTCTTTTTGGAATAGTTACTTTCTTCTTAGCTGCTTTCTTTATTTTCTGACATCATGGCTGTAAATTTGTGAATTCCAGATTTCCAGTGCTTCTATTCTATGTTGAGTATGATTCTGTTGCATATACTTGATTGATTGCCTATGCAATCCTTTTTCCCCATTTCATTCCTCTCTTTTTTGAGTGGTGAAATTTCTTTATTAACTTTTATACTTTGTTTGGGATTCATTATTTCCTTCCGCAATTGACAAAGCTCATTTCTTTACTCCAGAAATCAGCTGCTGCCTCTGTAATTCTTTGATACAAATGAGTAAAATAGATAAGTTAGTAAGAACAGCCTTCACTTGCGAACAAGTATAGGTTAGAGATGATTCTGATCATGGAAGTCAAGGCCACTTTTAGTACTATATGAGGTGTTTGATAATTTATTAACCTTTTTTCTAATTTTTTCTTTTTGAATTTTTCATGGAAGGGTGTTTGAATTGTCCCGTTGAAACCTAAACCCCTATAGCTGCATCAATTGAACCATGGCTGTTTAATATATCAGTATGATTTGGGAAGATTCTGTAAACACTTTTTATGGTGGCGTTCATACAAATATTGATTCTTTGTTGCGCTATTTGTAGTTATTATACCTGTTAGCGTACCTAATTTTTTGTCCTATAGAAATTGAATCTTGAACATCGGAAATGTAGACAGTTCTAAATCTTGGTTGCAACAAATGTGAGAATATTTTATCTTCTGGGTTCTTATCTTGATTTGTTGGTGATCAATTGCAGAGTATTGTTTCTGGTCTGAACAGAGGTCTAGCTGCTAGTGAAGATGATCTACAGAAGGCAGATGCTGCTGCCAAGGAGCTTGAAGCTGTAGGAGGACTAGTAGATCTCTCAAATGATATTGATAAATTGCAAGGAAGATGGAAGCTGATATACAGCAGTGCATTCTCCTCTCGCACCCTGGGTGGAAGTCGTCCTGGTCCTCCCACTGGAAGGCTGCTTCCTATAACTCTAGGCCAGGTGTGCTGGGAGCATTCATTTATCTGTTACTTCCAACACTACTTCTGAAATCTCTTTTTATTTGGAGGTGTTTCCAGTGCATGAAAGTAGATACTCGAGTCTTAGAGTTAGACAAGTATTCAGTTCTTCAAGTTTCTTATTTTGATGATTGGTGAATCATAGCCTACAATGAAATGTGCTTGTAGCATGCTGTCAATCCTTATTCAAATGTATCTCTAATTTGAAGTCCTGAAAATGTTATTGCCTGACACTATGAGCCAACAACATATAAGGAATACTGTATACAGCAATATTACTGAATTTATTGTTTTCCTGCCTTGTAAATGTCTTATCTTGGTTTCTTGATTAGGTCTTTCAACGCATTGATGTCTTAAACAAAGATTTCGACAATATCGTAGAGCTTCAATTAGGTGCTCCATGGCCATTACCACCTGTTGAAGTTACTGCCACATTAGCCCACAAATTTGAACTCATAGGTATGTCTTTCTTGCACATTTCTCCTATTGTTTTGTTGCTGTTATTATTATTATTATTATTATTTCAAGAGGTCTATTGAATGTTTTATTAGTTGTTTGGATTCTGTTACTGGCATGATATTTCCTTCCAGTAAAGTACAGAAAAATATAATGTATCTGAATGCTCTTGCTTGTCTTGCTAATAGGATCTGCCAAGGTTAAAATAACATTCGAGAAAACAACTGTAAAGACAACCGGAAACTTATCACAACTTCCTCCTTTAGAAATACCTCGAATCCCAGACGCATTAAGGCCTCCATCCAATACTGGCAGTGGTGATTTCGAAGTAACCTATGTTGATGCTGATACTCGTATCACCAGAGGAGACAGAGGGGAGCTGAGGGTTTTTGTTATTGCATAGTTTCTTTTCCTGTGCAGTTTCTTCAACACCCCTCATGAAACTTTGAGGAAGTCTGTATATCAAAAGCATCTTGCCCATCCTTTTGGGTTCTGCTGTACAATTGTAAATTTTCTACACATAAACAGAGAACTCTTATCTGTTTCTGATGCCATTTAAATTATGAATGGAACAAAGCCATTATCTGGTTCAAGAACCTCTGTGTTGTAGGGTGTTTAGCTGGTTATTGTGAATTGTTACATCCCATTAAAACCTTTTAGCTAGAGATATTAGAGGGTGTTAGAAAGATCTAATTAAATATTCACTATTTTTCTCCATTCCTGTGCTCCGATTGCAGAATGCAGGGGAAAGTTCAGACTTGATTGAATAGTCTCTGATATCTTTTCGTGTCCGGCATATTTTTATGCAAGATTCACATTTATTAGTAACGTCTTTTTCCGTAGGCCATCTTAATCACTGGATTACTAGTTTAACTACCAATTACTATCTGTATATTTTCTAATTAGCTTCATCAGTGAGTAATTCTCTGATCAATATTTTTTTAACAATTAAACTTCTTCTAAGTGGCCATAATTTGCAACAACTTGAGATGCCGGGTCACAAGACATTGGGCCTATTTATTTCAAACCTGTACATAGTAAAGTTTGTATAAGATCAGCCTCTAAAAGAAAAGGAAAAATAAAAAATAAAGAGAGAGAGAGAAAAAAAAGCCGTTGGATGTCAACGGCTATATCTAATTTTAAACTTCAAAAACCCTAATTTCAAAATCCTTTCTATTTTCTTTCCGTTTCTGCTGTTTCAGCTCTCTCTTTCTTTCTTCTCCTTAACTCAAAGTTCTGATCTTTCTTTGTCTCTCTCTCCTACTTAGTTCTTGAAGAAAATTAGAGGTCGGTTCTTTTAAAAAGCCCTGAAAAGTCGAAGCTTGAACTAATCCAAGAAACCAAAAATGGCACCTACACCTTCTTCTTCGTCAAAATTAAACCAAACTCACATATTCAAGACTCCACAATCCAAACATCGTCTAACTTTTAATTCAGCAAGAACCCCAATTCCGCATCCGCATCCGCATCCATCTCCAAACGTAAATGCAACACTCAAAGAACCAACAACACAGGGAGACCACCCAATTGAAGTTGTTGGCAGAATACGTGACTATCCAGAAAAAAGGGAAAAACCCACTTCATCAATCTTGCAAGTAAATCCGGATAACCAGACTCTTCGGATCCGTGCTGATATTGGGTATAGAGATTTTTCTCTTGATGGGATTTCTTTCTCTGAGGAAGAAGATCTTGATTCCTTTTACAAGAAGTTCGTCCAGTCAAGAATTAATGGTGTTAAACTGGGTAATAAATGTACTATAATGATGTATGGACCGACGGGTTCGGGTAAGAGTCATACTATGTTTGGGTGCTCAAAGCAGCCTGGGATTGTGTACAAGTCATTAAAGGATATATTGGGAGATGGAGAAGATGGGAGTGATGGAGAGAGATTGGGGATGTCTACTGCATTTGTGCAAGTTACTGTTTTGGAGATATACAATGAGGAAATTTATGATCTCTTGTCAAGTAATGGTGGTGGTGGTGGGTTCGGAATTGGCTGGCCTAAGGGTGGCAGCGCATCCAAGGTAACTATAGAGTTTGCTTATGCAATGTTTCGCTCATCTCTTTATAGTAAGTACAAAATTATGTTGTTTTAGATCCTATATGTTTAACTGGGTACTTTTGGTTCTTCATTCATTTTACTTTCACATAAATGTGCTGCTGTTGGGACTTCGAATTCAGTGTTGATTTGCCAAGTCTAGGTGGGATAGCAATCTGTGTTATAACATGTGCTGCCATTCGAAGAAAGATTACTTTCTAGAAACTGGGGTTCTTTCTTTCTAATTTGAGCTTCAAGAAAGCTGTGACCTTTGACGTTCATAGGGACAGGTTGATTAAAATGAACGTGAACTTTATTTTGTTGCTTGTGATATTAGCTGATGGGAAGTTTCAGGTTATCCTCTTTGTTGAAACTATTGTCCTAAAGAAGATTTAATTCAGTTTCCCTTTCTTGAAGAAGTGAGAAGCACTACACTAATAGCAATTCTAGGCTGGCCTCATGTTCTCCTAAGCGAGCTCTAAGTTTGCAATCTACATTTGCAGGTAAGACTTGAAGTAATGGGAAAAAAGGCCAAAAATGCTACTTACATATCTGGGACTGAAGCTGGAAAAATTTCCAAGGAGATTCAGAAAGTGGAGAAGCGAAGGATAGTTAAGAGTACCCTCTGTAATGACCGCAGTTCTAGGAGCCACTGCATGGTACGATTCTTTTGGAACTTAGTTCAAAGTCCAACTGAATTCTTTTACTAACCCAAAATGATATGCTCTTCTGAGGAAAGATAACATATGCTCTTATTATTGCTTGTTTGTACAGATAATCCTGGATGTTCCAACTGTGGGGGGACGGCTTATGTTGGTTGATATGGCAGGCTCAGAGAATATAGAAGCAGCAGGACAAAACAATTTTGAAGCAAAGATGCAGGTTAACTTTCTCCCTCCCCCCCCCCCCCCCCCCCCCCATCCTTCTGGTTTTTCTTTCCTTAATTTTCTCATCTAAAGTTAAGAAGGAAGAATGATATAGCATTTATTAATTTGCAACAACAGACAGCGAAAATTAACCAAGGAAATATAGCATTGAAAAGGGTGGTTGAATCTATTGCTAATGGAGATTCTCATGTGCCCTTTAGAGACAGCAAGTTGACTATGCTGCTCCAGGTAAATTCTCTTTCATTTTGGTCATAGCACTTTGTTAACATAGTCTGTCTGGAATCTAATGCACGAGTTTTTTCCTCTCTTTTTGTCTAGGATTCTTTTGAGGATGATAAAACCAAAATTTTGATGATACTGTGTGCAAGTCCAGACCCAAAGGAGATACATAAGACCATATGCACCCTTGAATATGGAGCAAAAGCAAAGTGTATTGTTCGTGGTCCTCATACACCCACTAAGGATAAAGTTGGCACTGATGATTCTTCAGCAGTAATCTTAGGATCCAAAATAGCAGCCATGGACCAGTTTATATATAAGTTACAGATGGAGAACAAACTCAGAGAGAAAGAAAGAAATGAAGCTCACAAACAGCTCAAAAAGAAAGAAGAGGAGGTTGCTGCACTGAGAGCACTTATTGAAGGGAAAGGATCTGTAGCAAGTGAAGAGGAGATCAACTTGAAGGTGAATGAGCGCACAAGGCTCTTGAAAGTTGCATTGGAAAAGAAGTTGGAGGAGTGTCAGAAAATGGCTGAAGAGTTTGTTGAATTGGAGAGGAGGAGAATGGAGGAGAAAATACTGCAACAGCAGCAAGAAGTTGAAATGCTCAGAAGGCGCTTGGAGGAAATTGAATCTGAGCTGTGCCGTTCGAGGGATGATGGATCAAAAGACATAGATGGAAGTAGCTTTGCCAGAAGGCTGTTGGGAGTTTATGCTGATGATGGGGCAGACATGGTGAAATCGATGGATTTGGACATGGGTGATCAAGAATCATCTATTCTATATGGGAATCAAACATTGTCTAGCTATCCTCATTCAAACAATTTGAATCAGGTTATTGATCATAACTCTTTTACAACAACATATAGTGGTAAAGTATGTCTGAGCACTGTATTTGAGGAGGAAGAAGTAGAAGACGAGGAACATAAAGAGAAAGTGGAAGATGAGGTAGAGGAAAAAGAAGTAATAGAGGTAAAGAGGATTGTTGGTGGTTCTGGCTCTGGGATAACTATTGATACAGATGCAGCCTCTTCTCCTCAGAAATATGAAGCCTCTAGCAGAAATGTAGAGGAATTTGATAATGCTGATGCATCCTCTTCTAGACTAGTAAGAATCCAGAACATATTTACACTTTGTGGGAACTACAGAGAGCTCTCTCAACACAGTAATACCCGAGTGCCTGCAACTAAGATGTTTGAAGACACTAATCCTCAGTCATCTCTATTAATGACACCTGGGGAGGATTGTGCCATAAGGAATTCAGGGAAAGAGAACTCACCAATCCAGAAAAATCCTCAGTCATCTCTATTAATGACACCTGGGGAGGATTGTGCCATAAGGAATTCAGGGAAAGAGAACTCACCAATCCAGAAAAATCTATATGATATAATGACATTGGCTTCAAAAGAGAATCACAATCCCTCGAAAGAAAGCAATGATGGACAGATAGATGTGCATGTGAAATGGGAGGCATCGAAAGGAAATAATGGCAAATTCATTACCACACTTAAGGTTGTGAAGGATGCCACACTTGCTGATCTGAGAAAGCTGATTGAAATCTATCTTGCTGCAGATAATCAACCGTTCAGTTTTATCGTGCTTGGGGTAAGATATCATTGAATTGATATTCCTTAAGGAATCATTAATTTTCAGACAGACTTCATTTGGAATATGGTTAACATGCCTAATTCTTATCTTTGCTTTCTGTATTCTTTTTGTTGCAGGATCCAACTGGAGCACCTGTTCCAAAGGAGAAAGAATCAACACTCCATGCCATCAAACTCCCCATTTGCAACAACCAGTCTCATGGTTACCTTGCTTGCTTGCGACCCGCAAATCATCTCCCACTAAGCCCTGTTCCAGCAACTCCGCTGGAAAGCAAACTACTCCCAGTGACTCCCCTGGAAAACAAAATGCCATTGGCTTCCCTCGAAAACAAGTTACCACTCACGCCAAGTTCTTGCTCGCCAGTGCAATGTGATGGTTTATCACCCAAACTAGCTCAGCACCTAAATTCCACTCCCTTCATCACGCTTAGAAGATATTAGCTGTTTGTTATGGTGTTGAATCTGCACATTAGCGATCTGAGTATATATATGCTAATGTACTCTTTTTTGTTTATGCTTAAATTGTGAAATTGTTAATATGTGAAGTGACATTGCAATGCAACTATGCTATATATTATATAATAGTAGTAAGTCTGCTTAGCCCACTATAATTCATCTTGTGATTGCTTCTATGAAAGGTACAGGATTGAGAATTTCAAATCACAAACGAGATATCATTATCGGAACAATAAATTGCAACTTTGTGATTAAAATTATATAGGAATAAAATTGGATATTTATTTATTTTCAAAGAAGGAAAGGGTTACATTGAACAAATCATCAAACTAGCTAAACTGCTACTGCATTAACAAACACTCAATATCACTTTCTTTCACAAACTAAACGACCCAATTAAGCAAGATAATAATAATAAAAAAATTCTACTAGACACGAAAAGCTAATTAAATAGCTTTTCTTCAGGTGAATTTCTAAAGAGGTTTTTCACACCACAACAAAATAAACTATTTCACAATTATTTCTTTTTAAAAAAGGAAAAAGGAAACTCATCTTTATCTCTTTAGAGTCTACTCTCCAAAAAGAAATTGAATTACCCAGTGAGGGAAATATTGTCACCTTCACACAAAAAAAAAAAAAAAAAAAAAAGCATCCTCTCGAATACTACGACATTGAAAATGACAAAGCATTGTGTTATCAGTGTCATTCCATTATGATATCTATCTATGTTAAGTGAATGTTGGTAGTGAGAGTTACATATTAAATTATGTGATGGACTATCTTTCTTCCTGTTTTGATCCTTGGATCTTGGTATGTTTCGTTTATTCTTTATTGGAAATAAGAGAACAGTCCATCATCTTCATATTTATACTTTGGTACCATCATTTTTATTTTTATGAAATACGACAATGTTCTGCAATAATATTACTCGGTTACATATTTTATGCACTCTTTCAGTGTTGCTAATGCTCTCCACTTTGCAGGATACATATAGAAATGATAACAATAAGAGGGGGGAAAAGGAAAAAAAAACAAAAAAAACAAACCAACAATAACAGATTGCTTCATATATGTTTATCTGTCATATTTTGATTTCTACTGATTAGGAAAGCCTATCGACAATAATAGGTCGCTGGATTGCTGTGAATTGCAAATTCCGCTCAGACTAAAGTTGGGGCATGTAGGAGCAACGCTGAGGCACTCCATCCGCCGTATGACTTCACAATACTAAGTCTGCCTATGAATTCGTTCACCCTTGCAAACCACCAGCACTTTCTCATTCTTAGCATCTGATTTTGGAAAACTTGAGTTCTCTATCCTGTCTTCAAACTTTGTCCTGTTGTGTCCGTGATTTGGAGACACATATCAACAGATAAAAGAATAACAACTGAGTTTTTTGTTATAAAAGAAAAACCTTCATAGTAGAGCATAATGTTCAATCTCTAATCTATAAATCACTGAATTTCTCTCATACCTCTTCTTCATATAACTCCAAAACTGAAGTTAGATGGCTAGCGTAACTCTTTGTACCCTGCACTTGTACGGATTCAGACCCCTCAGGTCCACGATCAGAGGAAGGGAGCATGTCCTGTGAAGAGTTCTTGTCCTTAAATCTTGATGGTTCCTTGGTTTTTCTTCCACGAGTATGTTTTGGGATGGAGGGCTGGTCGCGGACAGGTGATTCAACACCAAGATCTGATGTCTGGAGCCGTCTTGTGCCTCGAGCACTGCCAGAATCCCTGCTTGGGGAATCCATTGAGGTATTTGAAGAGCGGTTGCGCCTAGAATTCTTGGGTGGGGAATTTAAAGGTGACTCGATACCAGTGGTTGTTTGACGCCTAGAATGCTTTGATCCATCGCTGCTTTTTCGATTTGGGGAGTTAAGAGGTGACCCAAGAGCATTCGTTTGACGTCTTGACCTACGTTTCTGCTTTTCACCCTGGTTAGCATCTACAGGAGGCAAGCAACATTAGTAATGAAGATCAGACTTCTTAAATCCTTACGTATATATGCTTGTCAGAAAACAATAAAAACCTGATGACAGGGAAAGTACTGAACGGCTCTTCACTTCTTCCATAGAATTCGATGTCCCATTTGAGATCTCTGGAGCAGATTGAAAGTCATTCATCTGCAGATATCAGGATAGAATGAATTCACATTGCAGTTTCTACATGGGAGAGATATAATGCTTGACAATTATTTTTGACAGTTTCTACAAGGTAACGAGAGGATATGTCTTCTTCTCTTTGTTTTTGTAATAGATGAATTGTCTCAAATGAGGCGAAAGGAAGCATACCCAGCTTGGCTTAGATGCAGAGGGACCATCCCATCCAATGTGAGCAACATGCTTTACATCTGTAGGATATCCAATTTCCATTTCTGGTTCTTTCTCATCTGCAAAATTCAAGAAAAGACTTTTAACTGTACATAGTTTGGATTTTTTTTCTTTTCCGTAGAACAATAAAAAGAAAAATAAAAAAAGGATCATTCTTAGAAAAGGAATATACACACAGACACATACATACCAAATATTTGTGAAATGTATCTTAAACCTCTCAAGAGACCTTTCATCTTTTGTTCTTATGCAGCCAAATTAGGCTGTATAAATAGCTTTAACTCTACGATGCAGAAATGGATAGGAAAAAGAAATTATATGAAAAAAAGAAGGGAAAAAAGGATTAAAACCATAAGATTGTCATCTTCATGCAACCTATCTATGTGTATCGTTGAATTAAATTTGAGTAATAAGAGATTAAAAATAAAAATTTTAAATTTCTTGTTTTGTTAAAGTGAAAAGAAAGAAGAGGCCAAATTTGCAATTGAAAGAGAAGAGAGTTTTGCTTCTTCTTTTTTTCTTAGATTGACGGCCGGGTGGAGACGCGGTTTCCATTCGAGAGATGTGCGTAGGAAATCAAGAGTAGAAGATGAGCTATTTTTGAGGGTAAAATCCAGGGGAGAAAACCAGAAATCTCGATTCCTATTTTGCTATAATTGGATACAGTGTTTCTTGTATGAAAACGCGGGAAAAGCGGTTATCAAACAATGGTTCTGACAAGCCCCCCTCCCTCTTAATTAAATGTTCTATATTCCCAACTCAGACTCATTATATTTTAGTACTTCTTTTATTTTTTAATTTAAATAGAGGAGGAGGTGGAGGATTGAAAGTAGTGGAATTAAAATATACATACCTATATATTATACGCTACAGTTAGTTTATTAAGAATACAAAAAACACTATAACCATGTTCTGTTCTGTCAGATCCCAGTGGTCTATATGTGATCTCTATAAAATGTGCCGTGATATATCATGCAAATACAGTTAAAGAGTTTTTTTTTGAAAAAGAATTCTGTAATGGCGCTGAGGCCTGAGAAATAAATACAAAGGGAGAATACATGAAGGGCGGAAGCAGGCCTGGCTTTTCAATTGCACAGGTTTGACAGTATATCTATGCCTGCTTTGTCCATTTCGACCTGAGGGGTCAGCACACACAAGCACCAGACCGTGCATTTCTTAACTAACTCAAAACTCTCGACCACAGTGACATGCGTGTTTTACTTCTCATCAAATAGTCAAGACGCAATTTGAAAAACCGGAAAGTGGAAAAGAAGACAAGAGTCAAATCAAACCGTACAATAAGAACAAGCAAAATGACTGGATTAAGAGATTGGAATAGTTACTATAATAAGCTGCATACGGCGTGTAATTTGAAATAGATGGTTAAACCAAATTTTGTTATTAAGTTTTATTTTTACATGCCAATGCAATATGAGCAAAAAGTAACAGAAAGCCACTGCCGCGCATCAGAAAGGCCTCTTCCACTATGAAGCTTTCAGATCATCCATGCCAATACTAGCCTGCATCAACCAATGTGATTTGGTCAGCAAACTTGAGCTGGTATTTCAAGCTCATGGTAAAGAAAGAATGGGGAAAATCTCCACTGATCTACTAAACTCTCCGGTCCTTTCCCTTGGGCTCACACCTCCAAATTCTGAACTCAAGATTTCTTGTTTCTTTTGTGAGAAGTGCGTGTCTTTCCACAAGTGGCAAGCGTAATTCACCATTTGTCATACATTCTAAATAGAATAACAGTGCAATTATTTATAAGTTAGGACCACAGATAGATCTCCTACTCTTTATTTAACTGATTTGGTCCCTTAAGGCATTTACATTTGCTGTTAGTTTAAATCTCAAAAGTACTGCTAATTCAAAATCAAGCATTTTGCTGTCTAGTCTTGCACCATTAAAGGGCAAGGAGAAAGCAGCAATCATCAGGGATTTTGGACTAAGTCATTCAATTCCTAAAATTTCTTACCAAGAATTTGTGATTCTCTTGAAGAAATGGCGAAAAGGACGAACAAAAATTTTCCATGTCAGCAGCAATATCACCTGAGCCTGCTATCACATCCATGAACTTCTTCCTATCTGGCGCAAGCTTCATAGCAACCTGCAGAACAGCATCCAGTAATATAATTAAGGAGCCTTAATATGTCATATATGCTGATTAACCGATCAAGTGATGGAGAGAGAAGAGAGTAACAAAGGACTGATATGGATTCAGCAGAAAACAAAGGCAACGCTTGCTTTAATTGCCTAAACTTCGGCATTTTAGAATTCATCCTCATTTTTCCTTTTCTTTAAGGGTGAGAAAATCTGTTAGATTGAAAAATCACCATATGTCAAGAAATGCACTTGAGGAGCCAGTTAACAGTTAAGTCGTGATACTAATAAGCAAGGCACCTTATAAAACAAATCTGCTTTGACAAAGAAAATTTTCAAATTTCAATTTACACAGAAATAGAAAACATTACAGTGAATTACTCTAAAATAAGAAAACATTACAGTGAAACTTGAACTTGCAAGCCAGCCATGGAATTTTTTCAGCGTTTTGCCATAGGAATCTGTGCAGGCTTGTGACATTGACCAATCTTGATGAGCAAGTAGATTACGAAACAGTTCCACCAGGAAATCCATTGCTCTGAGGAATTCTCAAAGATTAATAAGATTATGAGAATATGCGACTGTCAATTGCATAAGAATAAAAATAAAACCAATTACCTGCAGTTCATCCAATGTCACTTGGAAACAAACCAAAATAGTTTCACATCAAAATATAAATGTGCCAAAAATGTCAATCAAAGGTTAGAATTCTACACTTACTTTCTCGTTCTCTTAATTGCAATTGATTTCATCTAGTTTAACAACAATGAAACGATGCAATTCCAGTAAAAGATTTTCAAAACATTTCTTGTACTTCATTTGATTTCTCAAAATGTACAAAGCTCCTAAGCAATTTTTTCACTCAACAAATCTTAGCATCACTTAATTCCACAATGATAAACGCATTATACATTTCAATCTTCTTATATCATTTATAACAAAGATAAAAGCCAAAAAAGCAGCCCCAAATTAAACAAATGACAAACACATTAGCAAATATGAATTACCTGGTTAGCCAAAGAAGACCATTGGTACAGCTAGAAGAACCTTTGGCTGTCTTAGCGTCAATCTCCTCTTGAACCATAGTGTACAAGTGAGTGTATTTAGTCGGATCACAAGAATATTTAGTTTCCAATCTCTAAATAATTAAAAGAAAAACAAAAAAGTTCAGTTATTTGTTCTTTTTCTAGCATAAACACCATTTACAATAAGAAAGAGTCTGTCTTTACCGTTATGTTACCACCAATATCAGATTTTACAAGTGCCATAGCAGCTCCAAACTTATCTGTATATATTCAAGATACAAACTTTTATGAATTAGCAAATGAAATTGAAATAAAAGAAAGTGTAAAATCATGAGAGATTTTAACCTATAACAGGCAAAATCAACTTGCAGACATCCAAGAAAGGCTTTGTTAGCATCTCTCCTTGTTCAGATTTCACATGTTTCATTCCTTCTAGTGATGGTGTAAACACTGTTCCTTCACTCGCCATTTAATTTTTCTCTATTCTTCAGAAACAAAAACAAGAATTTATAAATCATAAGCTGAATAACTCAAAATTAGCATTGGATTGATCAGATCTGTTACCAATTATAAAGATCAGAGTCTGCAGATAAAAAAAAAAAAAAAGAGATCTGTGAAACGGTACCGTAGAAGAGATCGAAGAAGTTGAAGATAGACAATTGAAGAGGATGATGAGTGAATAATGGAATCAGAAATGCAATGGAAGACGGAGATGGAATTTCGAAAGGTGAAAATAAGTGAGAATTAGATTCTTTTTGAATTTTAGTTTAATTAGAGTGTGACCGGCCGTGCCGGTTACTTGGTCTCACGTCCGCTCCAGCCCTCCAGCTCTTCACTAACACCCGTAGTGGACTAATTTAGTTAGTCAACGACAGGTCGTTTGTTTGTTTGTCGTCCATGAAGGAATTCTTACGTCGACCTAATAAATTTGTAAAAAACAAACTCCTATCTGTCTGTAATAAATATAAACATTATTTTAGATTGATCTTTCATAAATATAAAAAGCGATTAATTGATTTCATTCTATTTTATAAGGAAATTTGTGAATCTTTTATTGCATAATATAGAGTCCAATTTTTTTTAAGAATTTATGAAGCAATTTTCTTTTCCAGAGAGAAAATAGATTTAATTTTATATGTATCTCAATTAATTTAATATTTTTTTTAATGAATGAGCATTATTTTCATTAAAAGAAAAAAAGAAAATAAGAGACACAACATAATAGAATATGGAATTCAGGCTTTTCGATTGCAGAACAAAATTAAAATTTCAAATTTTAGTTACTCCAGATTGGAATTGTGAATTATAGTATTAATTAACATAAGTAGTTAAAGGAGAAGGGAAATGCCTTGGCTCAGAACTTTAGTTATATTTCTGCAACCAAGCATAAGCAACAAATTACTATCGTCCCAATAATAAAATGGAATGGCTAAAATAAAAGGAATTAAACAAATTAAATTTATACACAAGGATTTTGACACTTTCGCCCCCGTTTGTACTTGGTACTATGTTCTTTTTTGCCCAACCCTCTGCTGTACATCATGAGTAAGGTTTTTTTTTTGTATATGGTACTAAAAAATTGAAATTAATTCCGATTAAAGGCAAATCTTTTTAATCAAAGACAGAGAACATCCGAGGGAAAAGTTCCAGAATAGGGTCCATTAATTGGACCTTTTGTAGCTGGCCTGTTTGGCTTCAAAAAATAATATAGGCATATGAAAATCTCACAAACTTCACAAAAGATGCTCAGCAAAGGCGAAGTCTACTACTTTATTAAAAGTTCACTATGAAAACTCCATCAAAATTATGATTTCTTCAAGCTCACCAAGCAAGAACAAGTAAAACAAATCCTTACCCCTCAAAAAGAAAAGAAAAAAGAAAGGAGTAAATTGTTTTTCAGTATATCTTATCAGCAGGGTATTTGATAGCATTCTTGACAATTTTCTTGGCAGCAGCATCGCCAAGATCAATGCCGCAAATATCAGCCAATCTAATGAGGTAAAGCAGCACATCAGACAACTCTTCTCCTAGATGCTCCTTGTCTGATGCTTTCCAATTTGGCAAACCTTTGTCCACCTCTCCTCTCCATTGGAATATTTCTGATAGCTCTCCTACTTCTCCAACCTGTTATATTAACCCATCATATATACACAAAGATAAATCAATTTATCAAGATCAAATAATAATAATAGCACTTGTTCTTAGATGTCTTTATAACATGTCTTAATTGTGCATACTTTTGTACCTTGTCTTTTTATCTAACTAATGGTATAAACATATAAACTTAGCTTTGGAAGGACATCGTCTGAATCATTCTGATGAAACTCGGACCATAAAATCGGCAGAGTGCATGTTGCTAAACATTTATAGAGGAAAGAGGATTCACAAAAATAGACCAAGCAAATCAGCAGCATCCCGAATCACGTGTGAGAATTAAGAACATACACATACGAAAATCATAAAAGGATATGTACACATGGAAAATAAAAAAAAAATCAAGTGGCAAGAAAGATTGTGATTACAGTTAATTACCATAGCAAGAAGAAGATTCCTTGGACTATGGTACTTTTCCCAGTCTCTGGCCTGAGCAAATTCCTCAAGTTTCCTTGAAAGATCCTTGAGACTAATGTCCAACACTTTCTCTTGCACAGCAGTCACTTCTCCTCCTTCTACTTCTACTTCTCCCATTCTTCACCTCTTTTTTTGGTGGTCTGTTTCAAAGAGAAGAGGGATATTTATAGCCTAAAAAGGGGAGAACAAGGTAAAATCAATAAAAATATTTCTAGAAATACATGAATCTTAATTGGAAATAGAATTGAAAAGGATTGGGCAAAAAAAGCAACAACAGAATGCCTTCCATATTAATATAATTAGGACAAGAAATGATTATTCGTTTGCAGTCCCCACCATGCAAAATGGCCAACTTCAATAGCATGATATTAATTAAGAATATTCCAAATTAAGTATTAGCTCTTGCTTTATATATCTAAGTACGCTTGATTCCGCGGCTTAACACCACTAGATTTAAATTGAAATTTCTACACGTATCAGATACAGATTTCGGGTCATTCATTTTATGATTTTAACTACTTATTTTGGTTTAGGTTGCCAATTTAGTGCGATAACATATATATATAGAGATAGCATGTCATTTGTTTTTTTACCTATTAATATTATACTAATGTATAATTTATATGTTTATAATAATAATGAAAAATAATTTTAATTTTATAAAGTAGCATTTTAATTATTATTTTTTATTTTTTATTAAATAATATTTTATTATTATTCAATAGCATATTAATTATATTTATCATTTTAATTTTACATAATTAATAATTCAATTAGTAAATTTTTTAAAGTCATCTTCACATTTAGTGCATTAATAAGATTATACAAAGGAAGTCAATTAAAAATATTTTAAAACTATTATTATATTCTAAAATAAAATAAATACTCATAAAATATTAAAAAATTTATTAATCTTATAAATTCATTTTATATCAAATAATAACATTAGCCATACAATATTTAATGCATAAGTAAATCATTAGTGTAAATTAAAATTTTTATTTTTCATTTTTGAAAGTTATATAATTATAATATCCAATATTTATGCCAAAAATTAAAATTTTAAAAGTTTAGAGAAATTTCAATAACTCATTTTAGATAATTAAAATTTTATAAAAAGAAAAATGGAATATAATATTATCCAAAACGTAAATATAATGATTGAGATGATGGAGAGGGCAATATATTAGATTGTAAATGATAATTGTCAAGATATATATGTATGGTCCAAATTTTTTATAAATTGGGTAGTCACAGGTAGCATAAGATGGAGCTTAGTAGTTTTCTACAAGGAATAAATGCTTTAAGAATTGTTCTTTAGGATTTGAACCCAGAATTTTATAGTTCCATTAAAACACTTTTACTATTAGGTCACCACCCTAAATGGTCTCTTTTTAATTTTATGAAGCCGATAATGGATTAAGCTATAAAGACTAATTCCCTAAAATATATTTTTTATTCCCAAAACATTTATAGAAAGTTCCTCCATTCCTTAGAAAGACATGTTTCACATTGGATTCTAATCATGCTTTATTTGCCACTACCATAAGTGCTGGCTCTATTATTCCAATAATCGAATCAAAATCATATGTATGAGCTTGGGGTCATTGGCATGCATAATGATGTACGAAGCAAAATTGGATGGTGATTATGGAAGAATATCTGTATGGAGACTAGACTTTGGGATCGGTCTTCTTAACCTATTTTGCTGATTGAAGTTTAAAATTCCAGAGACGAGAGACAACACAGGAACAAATCATGTATTTAGCCTTGAAAGATACCCTTCCTACAATATGCTGTGTTACATTTATATCTAGTGAAAAAAAAATTAAAATGGAAAAGAAGAAAAAAAAAAAGCATCAATGATACTAAGTGTAATCACCACCAAAGGTGGTAGCATGGTGGGATGGCTTTCACCAAACCGCTTCAAATTTTCGATTTAATTCTTAGAAGGACGGCTTCTTAAAAATATTTCTTCGCCTTGGTTGAATTTTTTCTTTTGGTCTCGAGATTGGTGTTACGGTGACGGGCTTGAGTTGTTCGCGCAACTGTTGGTCGCGTTCTCCCTCTTTTTCTCCAAAAAAAAAAAAAGATACTAGGCATAATCTATTCTTTCTATAGTGTTAGTGACAGCATATGAACAACTCAATGGCTCACGAGGGCAAAGATGGGAATCAAATGTTGGGTGGACGATGGTGAAAGAACCTGCATTTTAGCTATCATTGTATGATGTCTTCCATAGTCGAGAGCATATCCCTATTCCTGGGGCGGAGCCCCAGTTACAGCTGGGTACAAATGTCGATTTTTATTAACATGTGTTATAGATATTAAATTATTTGAAGGAATGAATTGTTGTGAGTCGAAAATCATGTATAGCCTCCTACATTATAAGGTAAACAATTAACCACTCTATTACAATTAGCCCTCAACAAATTCCTGTCTGTTATTTCTATATCTGTCCTTCTACTTTTTCAAGTTTCTGCATATGCATGCCCCTCGCTTTTGTAAAGAATATCGAAAGCTGCAATGTCAAAATATTGACGTCTTTTTTATGTATATCAGATAGTTATAATATATTAATGAGAATATCTTTTCAGGGCAATTCAATGATTCCAAAGTATAGAATTAAAATTCTTGAATCTATAACAAATTCTATAATCGTTTTCGTACGAGTTCCAATTCAGAGGGTTGAAGTCCCACGCTCCCATGGAAATGATTACGTAACCTCAACTTTGAACTGGGAATAAAGTTTTTGATAAAAAAAGGTTCAATATGGAAGAAATTCAAAAGTGAAAGCATCAATTCTTGATGTTGTTAGGATAAACAAGTAATATCGGCAGACCGCTCTATTTTGTAGATGCCATAAGATAGACTAATGATGCCTCAAGATAAGATTTTTTTTAAAAAAAATATATATATATGATTCTGTAATACTAAATTTTTTGTTAATGAACAAACAAAGAACTTCCATTTGTTGCACTACAAAATTATACAAAGTAGTATTTTATGTTAAAATAAACAACAAGTCTAAGATTCTAAGACAGCAGTATGGTAGTAAGAAAAAAAGAACTATCTATTAGAAGTTTGATGCAACTGATAGTTGTTTCTTATTAATTAACTATATTAAAACGTCTAGTAAAGACTTAAAAAATAACAGTTGATAGCTGATCTAATCCCAATCAATTGCTGATTGTATCCGCTCTATTTTAAAGTTTTTTCTTATCAACTGATAGTTGCTTTGATTTTCTTATTTATTTGGACAATGTTATCCTTATTAAGACTTATTAACAATAATTTAATTTAAATTAATTTCATATAATTAGATTTTTATATTTTAAAATAAATAATTATTATAAAATTATTCTTAATAGTTATATAATTATAATATTTAAAATTATGGTGTTTGAAATTCAAAATTTTATTACTAGAATTTAAATTTAAATTTCTATTTTTAAAATAATTTTTATAAATATTTTTAATAATAAATACAATTAATCTAAAGAAATTAACTATAATATTTTTAATTATTATAAGTTATTTTTATTAATTTATATTATTAGTCATTAGCTACTAATTATCGTACCATCAACTATCGGTACCTACCAAAGCTATATTCATCAACTGAACCAAACACACCCAGCATACAAATAAAAGCTTAAGATACGAATGAAAGCTTAAGATGTGGCCTGGTTCGTCCCTCCTCTCCATTTCTTTAGTGTGACATATTAACATGTTTTCAGCTGCTGTTAAAAAAGCACAAGACTGAATGATTTCGAAACAAGCTATGTACAAGTACTTGAAGCTAATCAAGCCTTCATATATCAGAGTATTAAAGGAAGACTTACATGGTAAATCATCTTCTCCTTCCAAGCATTGTTAACAATATGCTATTGCTGATTTAAGAATTAATCTAGTAGGAATTCTAAGGCTTTTTATGTAACATATTGTCTCATATTGGAAGGTGAGACAATATCAAAAACAACATCAACAGCAAGAACATAAAAAAATGAATCAAAATAATCAATAAATAACAAGAATTGAATCCAAACCAACCACAAAAATTCTCCGCTACCAACTATTATTACTCTCACCTTTACTTAGTAAATTATGCTTAAAGTTACAATCTGGACCCATTTGTATTTTCCTTTTATGAGAAAATCATCACTACACCTCTTAGTGACTTCTTTAAGTGGAGTTGTTTGCTTTATGAATGTATAAGGGGATAAGGTTAAAAGGCTTCACGCTAATCTCTTTAGATGTCATTATAAATCTTGGAGAAATTGCATGGATAAATTTCTGAGAAACAAGTGCATAACCGTTTCTCCTTTATTACCTCTCCTCCCTGACAATGCAAATGAAAGAGATGGTGGTGATTTTGAGAAGGAGATGGCAATAGGTGTTGATGATTTTAAGATCGATTTTTCTATTAATAAAGAAGGACATTAGCTTGAACTGATTCTAGGTGTTGATTTCAAATTAATTTGAATGTTGTTAGGTTGATTCATGGATGGTAAAGTGGAGTGATTTGTGATTAAAGAAGAGGAAGAAGTGAAAAGAAAATTGAATTTAATATTAATTAATACAACTATGAAATTTATAAAACACGCTATTTTGATTTTCGAAAATAGGAAATTTATAAAACACGCTATTTTGATTTTCTAAAATAGGGATTATTTGAGCCAAAGATGACAAGTTATTTGCTAAATTGATCCAAAAAGATCAAAATGGTGGATTTATCTTTTTAGTAAGTTTGGAGGTAAATTGAAACTTATTTCTTTATAAAAAAAATACATAATTCTCAAGTTAACAATTTTAAATAGCAATATTTAAAATCCAAAGCTAGAGTAAAAATATTATATAACTTTCAATTTCGTCTAAGCTTTTAGCAAAGTCCCTACTTATTTACATCAGCAAAATAGTATATTATATTGGTAATATTTTTTAAAGAAACATAATAGTTTATTTGTTCTCTCTTTCTAATATAATTTAATACATATTATTTTTTAAAATATTGAAATAAGTTAAAAGAAAAATAAATAAATTAAATGCCTTAATTTGTTTCCAAAAAAGAAAAATAGATGCCTTAATGGAATAAAATAAATTATAATAATAGAGATTATTAAAAGTGGAATTCCCTGTCCGGGAGTGAGATTGGGCCAAATCTGGGTTTCGCTAAGCAACTTCCTTGTCCAAGCACTACGCAACATGGCCCGACCCATTAAAATTAAGAACAGCAAAAAAGAAAAGAAAAACCCTAGATCCGACGGTCCAAAACCCTCTATATAAAAACACGGCATATAAAAATAAACCCTAACCCCTTCTCATTTCTCTTCCTCTTCCATTACTCTCCGCCTCTCTCAATACTTTCTGCTTCCACACTCGCACACCACCACACAATTCCAAAATGGTGAGTTCTTTGTGATCTCTTTTTATTTTATTTCATTTGATTTTTTTCTCTTCAAATTTATAATATTCTGTCTTTTAAATGGCGATGTTATTTTGCAGCCGTTCAAGAGATACGTAGAGATCGGAAGGGTAGCACTTGTCAACTACGGCAAGGACTATGGAAAGCTCGTCGTTATCGTCGATGTCATTGACCAGAACCGAGTATGTAGTTGTTTATACGCATTTCTCTAATCAATCGTTAACCGGGTTATGAGTTATGTACCTGTCTTTTTCGAATAATTAGAGTTTTAGCTATGATTAATCAAACTGTGATATGCTTAATTAATTTGCTTAGAGCAGCTGTATTATTCTTTTACATGTTAATGGGATGCTGCTTGGACTTTGTTTCATTGTTCTTAAATTTTAGAAAATATAGAACTGAACTAAAACAATTTAGCAAGTAGTTTTGCAAATTTAATAAATAATGAAGTGTATTAGGAATTTTTTGCTGATTAGCTTCTAAGTAAATTTTTGTGTGGGGTTATATAAAGTTATTAAATGCTTATGTAAGATTTGCTTAAATTGTATTTTTGTATAGCCTTACCTGAGATAATGTTTTATTTTCTTTTCTGACAAGTGTTCGTATATGAATCATTTTGTATGACAGTGCTCATTTTGTGTTGGAGGGTCTTAATTAATTGTTTTTTGTGTTTTGTTTGTTGGTAATTTTATTGAGAAGTTTTTGGATGGTTGTCACAGGCTCTTGTTGATGCTCCAGATATGGTGAGGAGCCAAATGAATTTCAAGAGGCTTCAACTCACTGATATCAAGATTGACATTAACAGGGTCCCAAAGAAGAAGAATCTCATTGAAGCTATGGAGAAAGCTGGTATGCTCTGGCCATCCTTGTACAAAGTTGAATGTGTTTTTTTGGTCTTGATGTAAGATTGTAATTTAATTGTGTTTGAGTTTTCAGATGTCAAGAACAAGTGGGAGAGTAGCTCATGGGGAAGAAAGCTGATTGTCCAGAAGAGAAGGGCAGCTCTCAATGACTTTGACAGGTTCAAGTTGATGTTGGCTAAGATCAAGGTTGGTCTATTTTTATTGTGATTACGTTATATTGTGATTCTCTTTACAATAGCCCAGAAGTTGAATTGGTTTACTTTATCGTTTAACATGCTATTTTATTTAGTTTATATGGGTTATAAGCTTATTGGTTCCCATAGTAGTAGCACAAATTTGCTACCATGTTTTTACTCGGGCTAGGTTTAACTTCTAAACATGTATATGCAGAGGGGTGGATTGATCAGGCAAGAGCTTGCAAAGCTGAAGAAAGAGACTGCAGCCTAAAAAAGTTTTCTTTTTAAGTAGTTCTCAATTTTGTTATCAATATCCTCAAGTTGTTCTTTTGGGATTCTATCTTTTGTTTATTTTCCTATTTACTTAGAGATTGAGAAGAAATTTAAGGAAAACTTTCATTATTTCACAGATTTTGTAGTGAGCTCCATTGTGCAACCTTTGCTTTGACAGCGTGTTCTTGATACTTTATGTTCATTCTTATGTGGTATTTCATGGATTGTCTATTTTCTTGGGTTACATTAAAAGATCAGTGGAGTGAGGCTTGTTGAACCGACGTATTCTATAACCACAACCAGCAATGCTTAATGTTTCAAGGGATTAAAATATTTTCTTTGCTATGTTTTTACCTGTGCTCTAATTGAAATGGTCTGTAGAAGGTCATTGCTTTGTGAAACTGGCACGAATTGAATATGGGTTAAGGCATGACTGATTTAACAATACAACTGTTCTATTTTGATTTTGGCTAATTTGATTCTGTAAAAGAGCATGTAACTTCGAACTTTTCTCATCTGTATTTGTATTGAACTGCAGTAATTCCATTGCTACCCAAGGCTGAAATGGGTCAAATATTTTCATTTATCCTTGAATTGTTTTCTGAGCTTAACAATTGCCTTACTATTTGTTCAAGGGGTAACTATAACTGATAAATGAGGCATGCCAAATCAACAAAATTATATTTTATTAAAAGCTCAAAACGGGTTAAGCAATATCATTGGAATAAAAACAACTCCTCTAAATCTATATAAACCTATAAAACAATTAAAAAGAAAAAAAAAAAGTCATGCTTATTTATTTATTTTATCATTGCCAAGGTTTTATATTAATAACAAAAACAGCATTACCATTGCATTTGGCAAAGAGGATTTAGAGCCATCACATTGTAAAATGTAATGTAAAGACATGCACAGTAATCTTTAAAGCTGCTAATCTTATATTTCCTTCATTAAATTTCGCCCGTATTCTTCTAAAACCAAATTTAGCATGACTATGGCTTTTATAGAATTGGTTGGTAATTTGGTGAAGTGTCTTTTTTTTTGTTGTTTTCTCCATCTTAATTGCTTATTATTGTATCTCTTGCGAATGGTTGCATATGCAACCAACGCCTTTGAGCCAACACTAACTTGGCAAACTCTTTTCCGATCAAACATTTTTTTTCTTCTTTTGTGGTGGCTTAAATTGTGCACTTGCACATGCCATGCCCCAGGAGTAATGCTGCATGCATAGCCTACCATTTTTCATCTCATTTCTTATCTATTTAATGTGACATCTGTTATTTTTATAAAACTATTTTTTAATATTTTAAAATCAAGAATAATTTTATAAAAATATAAAACAAAAAATAATAAGATGTCTAGCATTTTTACATGCACCAGCATATATAAAGTAACGAGAATAAAACAATGTGGCCGGGTTATAGACTACACATGGAATCAACAATGAGAAACGTAAATAAGAGCATTGATGGTGTTTCTTATAGCTTAGGTTTGCTTAGTTAGCATTTCACCACAAATGCCAGGTTACTTTTATGCGTAGAGACTAATCCACTTTACTTACGAGTTTACTAAACTCATCCCTCACATCCGCCTACACATTTAACCAGAACCCCAGAAAGAAAAACCATCGCTACAATTAAATGCCAGTCTAGTTTTATGCGTAGAATCATATTTTTTATGAATCGTGATTTCTGGCAAAGAAAAAAAGATGGGATGTGTTTAAAATTCAATAGGCTAAGAATTACATGGAAAAGACAACACAAATATGTCGTTTAATATAATTTATAAAATTTGTGGATGTTCATGATTGGATTTTAAGAATAGATGTTAGAATTTAAATTTTATCAATTCTAAAAATATATTTCAAGCTTTTCCTTTTTTTCCTTTTTTAAACTTATCATAATTAATATTGCCAAGAAAGCAATTTATGTTGCCAACACAGAGTCAAACGCTAATGACATTGAGGGTTCCAATTTCGAAGTGGAGGTATTTGGTATCCTATTTACGACTTACCAAAGTGACATTGAGAAGACAACTCTTTCTTTCTTTCTTTCTTTTTTTTTTTCTTCATAATTTTCTATTCAAAGTCACTTACTGGGTGGGTGAGTATTTACCTGACTTTTTTTTTTGTTTTAATTAAGGAAAGATTAAAAAAAAAAAAAAAGAAGAAGGAAGTAGAAAAAGACTGTTACATGCTTAATTTTCCTCAACAAATACAATCAAAGTCAATCAATTTTTCCCATTGACCTAAAAGAAAAACTCAAAAGCTTTAGACTTTTATTGACTTCAAACTTCTCTCTTAAATTCCTCACCATAATTTTATACATCTCTAAACTTTCCTTTACCAAATAAGACTCTCTCTCACCCCACCTCCTTTCTGTTTAATCTGATTGTCTTCTTCAAAACTATTATACTCAAGTTATTTACAAAGGGTCTGTTATCATAATTCTGAGAGATAAATATGGGACTTAAGGATCTTCATCTCAAGCTCAAGGTATGCCTATGATTTCTCTGCTTATGCTTCTCTTCTATTTATCAAGATCATATGCATCTTACTCAAATCTTTTTAGATTATAATCAAGAGTGTTCTTTCTAATGTTGCAAAATTTCCCCACATGCTAATAATTTCCATTTTGTTTCTCCATTTTGGACAAAAGAAAAAGTTAAAAAAGAAAAAGGTGACGAGTTCTCGATTGCTTTTCTAGTGCTAGAAACAGTTTCATGATTAATACCAATATTGAATTTTCCTATATACATATGTATATGAAAAAATATTATATGAAGTTTAAATTTTTTTGATATCGTTAAGCCATGGTGAACGACTGTTAATGTGTTTTTGTTGAAAAAGGCATTTCGGCTTAAACGTTTTCTCATAAGAGATGGAGGCAAGAAAAGAACGTCTAATATGACAAAGAAGCCATCATGGGCGATGCCAATATTTCATGGCTATCATGTTGTTGAGGATCAGTCCTTTGGAGGAGGCTCAGATTATTCAAATTCCGCTTCAGTTGTAGTTCAAAGAGAGCAAATTCAGGAGCTGGAGTTGTGGCTTTTCGGTGTCTTTGATGCTCGAATTGGCGATGGAGTCACCAAGTACCTCCAATCCCATCTGTTTGATAGAAACCCCAAAGAGGTGGCTTCAATACCGGCATTTATATTTATTTTTGGAATTTCTATCTCGAAAAAATATTGGAGTAACCGCAGCAACGATGGTGTTGCTGCAATGAGAAATTAAATATTGATATAATAGAAGCTAAAGCCGCAGCAGGCTTCAAAGATACATCATTCTTTTTTCGAATTTGCTTTAAAGAGTCGTTACAGTACTAGCAGGTGCAATGCCCGTCTATAGCTTTGTAGTTTCATACTGTTGCTTGCAGTCTCAAATAAGAAGAAAGAGTAAAGAGACAATGAGGAAAGCTTATCTCGGAGCGAGAGCGAAGATCAAGGAGACGACGAAATCAGAAGATGAGACATGGAGAGTGGGTTCAGCATCTGTGATGGTGATTAATGGCGAGAAACTTGTGATAGCCAATATGGGTGACTATAGAGTTGTGGTTTGCAGAGATGGTGTGGCTCATCAGGTGAGGAGTAAGCACCAGGAAACAACCAAAAGACACTGGTCTCGCAGACTCTTTCCTGGTATGGGACACCTTCACCTCTTCCCATCTATTTTTAAATTCTAATGACAACCTAAAACACTGAGTTCCTTGAATATCCAAAAAAACAGGAACTTAATGGAACCAACTCAGATAGGTCTGTGAATAGCAAATTCCACATTGCTCTAATAATAACCCACTAGTTTTAGTGCAAATGCAAGCTTTATTCTGGCGCTCTTTGGATTAGCTTTATCGGAACTTTTCGCATTATAGCAGCTAATTGAGCTTCAAACATAACAATCATTAATTGGTAAAGCTTTATTTATTTATCAAATACGAAGATGCAGCTGTTGGCTCAAATAACTTTAATGGCTATCACACGATGATGTATCAATCATGTGTTGACAATGATGGTATCAAAATTATGGCTACGATTTGTACTTGTGAACTGTTGTGTCTGTGTAATTAAGCAGGCATGTTGGCACTGAAATTCAGCAAAGCAGGAGGCAGTAAAGAGTCGAAAGGCTCGGAGCTTGTGATTGGAGCAGAAAAGATTGACAGTGATACTGAATTTGTCATCATAGCAAGCACTGGCATATGGGAGGTACAGAGGGAGCCGAGAGCTGTTCATGGCATAATCCTCATGCTGTAAACTCAAAGCATGGACAGATCCTCAAGTTAAGACACAAGCGGCCTCTTGCCATGGGGGTCTTTCTACTCTTTTGGATCTTTAAATTAGCTGAGTTAGCTCTTTTGGATTACACCAGAAACAGATCGTAGCAACTATTAGAACATTGCCATTGGATCAAGAGAAGAGAAATGAGAAAGTTAGAAAGCCATAAGAGAGTGTAGAAGAGAGAGAGTTTTCTTAGAGAAACTTGCTTATCTTTTATTTCAAAGACCTCCCCTTATATAGAGTGGAGAGTCGGTAGAAAATCTCCAAAGGTTAGTGGGTATCCCACTAAGACTAATAATACAGCACTATCAAACAAAAGTTAGTGGATATCCCACTAAGACTAATAATACAGCACTATCAAACAAAAGTTAGTGGATATCCCACTAAGACTAATAATACAGCACTATCAAACAAAGGTTAGTGGGTATCCCACTAAGACTAATAATACACTTCACTTTCATAATAGGGACAAACAATAATATAAAAGAGTGGCCGACAGTTGTATGTGGTCAGAAGACGTCATCATATGAGTCATCATCCATTGGCTGGGAGTCTTGCTTCACTTTCATAATAGGGACAAACAATAATATAAAAGAGTGGCCGACAGTTGTATGTGGTCAGAAGACGTCATCATATGAGTCATCATCCATTGGCTGGGAGTCTTGCATGAGGGCTTCTTGTTGTGCCCTGGTTAAGGTAGGGTCATCCAGAGGAGTTGGAAGATCAGAGAAACAGAAATGTTCAATGGATTGTTCAGTTGATTGATGTCCATTGAAGGTGCAGACTAATGGTGTAGACACATTAGCTGTCCTTAATTCATTTCTGTATTGCAGGGCCCGTTTTAGTTCTTCTGTGATTGGTGGAGGAGCAAGATGTAAAGGACTATCAAGTGTTCTCCAATAGTGACAGATATTTTGAGTTGCATAGGTGTCTTCTGATAGTCGGAGATAAGGCCTGTGTAATATGAAAATAGCATGGTATTCCGAAGCTCTGGAATTATTGTCTGAGAATAACTGGTGCCCATGAATAAGTTTAAGGAGATCTCTTGTCCATTGGTATGGAGTTTTGAACCAGGTAAGGAATCTCCATGGATAAGACCCCGAGTTAGTTTCATTATTGAAGAAGTGTAAGAGGTTCATAATAGGCACCTCTATAGCATGATGACAGACTGTAGATAGGCACCATAGAAACCATAACTCACTTTCATGCTTTGGATGTTCAGGGGATAAGTGGTAAATCAAACACCAAGGGTAGTCTGGAAAGAAGAAGTTGGGTTGGATTGGGAGTGAGAAGATTTGTTGAAAAGTTGCCAAATAATGGAACATCATGTTTCGGGCAAAGTCTGTGACTTGTTTGGTCGTAAGGTTGTTGGGAAGGTCTGGAGGTGAAGGAGGTTGCAGGTTGGATGAGGAGGCCATAAAGATTATGGGAAGATTTATTGTAGAGGTGAGAAGAACTATAGGCTGATTTTGAGGCTTAGTAAGTCTGGATAAGAAATCCGGGATTAGGTTTCTTATCCCTTTTATATGCTCAACCTTAAAGTCATACCTGCTGAACCATGATTTTAATCGCAATAGTTGGGGCTCAGGCAAGGTCTTCTGGTTGGATTCAAGAATCTTGGGGAAGGAAGAGTTGTCCATCCGAACCAGGAAGTGCTGTCCAATCAGGAAGAATTCAAACTTTTTTATCCCGTAGTTGACTGCCAGAATTTCCTTGTAGGTCGTGTGATAATGTTTTTCTGAAGAGGAAAACTGACCCGATGCATATCCACACAGTTGTTCTTTGTCATGGAGCTTTTCTAGGAGGATGGCCCCCCATGCATAATCAGATGCATCAGTTTGGAGAATAAGTTCTCCTGCTGACGGGATTGTAAGAGGTGGCGGATTGTGGGCCAGCTCTTTTAATTTTTTGACAGCTGTTGTTTGTTCCGCTCCCCATGGAGGAGGGTTCTTCTTGAGCATCTTTGAGAGGTGGCACGTGTAACTAGATAGGTGTGGAATGGCCTCTCGAACATAATTCAGGATTCCAAGGAACTGTTGAATTTGTTTTGCTGATAAATTTTCTTCCGGAAAATTATCAAGTTCCTTTGTCAGGTGGGGACCATATGTGTCTTGGCCATTCTTGAAATGCATTCAGAAATTCAATTTCTCGTTGGCCAATAAAGCTCTTCTTTCGGATAGCATAATGCCATATTTTTGGATAATGGCAAGGAAACTGTAACAGTTGGTGATGGTCCTCTCATTTCCGAAAATAGAAGGATGTCGTCGATATAGATCAAAGAAGAGTAAAGGATAGGCCCAAAAATCTCAATCATTGTCTTCTGGAATTGAGATGGGGCCGTCTTGAGCCCAAAAGGCATAACAGTCCACTGGTATTGGGCATTAGGGATACAAAATGCAGTTTTGTATCTCTCTGTGGGCTGGATACCGAGTTGCCAAAAGCCTGCCTTTAGGTCAAATTTGGAATAGTACTGGGCCTTTTGGATGTGGACCTTGAGATTTGAGATTCGAGGGAGAGGGAATTTGTTGTCTTGAAGGAAATGGTTTAAGGGTTTGTAGTCTATGACAAGCCTTTTCTTTCCTCGGATTCTTTCAGACCTTTTCTCCACATAAAAGGCTTGGCAAGCCCATTGTGAAGTAGTGGGCTCAATTAAACCTTCATGTGGTCGGGGCATTCCGATCGGGCAAGGGCTAGGTCTCATGGGAGACATTCCCATGTGTGTGGCTTTAGTAGGGTTAATGTCTTCATTAAGTTTGAAGGGAGGCTGATATAGAATTGTGGATTTTTCCACGGAGGAAGAGGATGTTGGAAATGTGAATGGGATTCGAAGGAATTTTTCCCGTGTATGAAAGGAATGGAGGAATAGTATTCAAATCTTTTGAACTTTATACCGGTTGGAAGGATTTGGAGCTTTTGAGCTTGGTGATAAACATCAAATCCTATCGAATATCCTTGCTTGGAAGATCTGAACCAATGATGTGCGTCCATACAACGCAATCGGAAAGAACCTGAATTAGATCTTGTCTTGTGATCAGTGGTTTGAAGGTTTGCCGTTGGGCGCCAAGAACGATCATGGGGCTTCCAATACTCGATGGGAGAACCATTGGGTTCATCATGCTTCTTTGAGCTCCAAAGGTCAAAGAAAGCTATTCACCGGAACAGTTTGGAGTATTTTGAGATGATGTCCGTATGGGAATATATGGGACTGGAGGAGGTTTTGTAGTAAATTGAAAAGTTTCAGGAGGTGGAGGAGAAACAAAGAAGGAAGATAATAGGGTTGGAGAGAGAGGATATTGTATTGCATCTTCCAGAATATTCTTCTGACTCTCTTCATGCAGACCAATCATCAAGATTGGTATTTCACCATCGTCTGAATCCGAAGAAGATTCTTGTGAAGACTCTGTGGAGTCTGAGGACTCCATTTCTAACCCAAATAAGCTTTCTGGGGTAAGATCTTCTTGCTCTGAAAGTAGGGACTCTATTTCCTCTTCAAAAGAGTCTGCAAGAGATAAGGACATGCTAACTTGTTGTATCATCTTTGCTGACTTTTCTGGATTCTTGGGACAATTTTTTGCATAATGTCCCTTCCTTTTGCAGATGAAACATCTGTCAGACTTGTACCCCTGGTTCCGTTTTTTACGGAAGTATTTGAATCTCTTTGGGTTCTTTTCCCTGAACTTCTTGTTGCTGCGCGTGTATTTCTGGAAATGGTGTCCAGATTTCTTCTTGTGATTTGTACAGACGCAGTTGGCGGCTTTGCATTTGATTTTTAGGTGGTTTTTGTTGCAAGCCTTTTGGACAATCAAGTCCCTTTGAGACAACCTTTTGAATAATTCCTGTTGATCACACAGTCTCTTAATGGAAGAGAGTGTGAATTGCCAGATTTCTCCAAGTGTAATAGAGGTGACTGGTCTCTTTGTAGCCGCAATCATATTGTTAACCTCAGGTTGTATCTCATCTGGCAGAGAGGTGATGAAGGTATACTTTAGTGTATCATCACCATCATGTCCTCCAATGACATAGTAGAGCTTGGACATAGCCGAATAGTGTTTTTCCAGATCCTTCATCTTGAATGAACAGCATTTTCGATCAAAGAACTCTTGTTTCTGCTGTCTTATGACAAGGTCATAGCTTCCAAGAAACTGGTTATGGAGGATCGTTACTGCCGCTGATGGAGTCGGCAGAGTGACAAATTGAAGCCTAGTGTATTCAGGCTGAGACTGAAACCAATCTCTTAAGCTTCCGGTAAACCTTGTGACAAATTCGGCAAGGACTTTTTTGAGTGTGGCCCCTTCAAGGGTCATCTGAAGATCAATCCATGCCAAGAATTCCGAAAGCTTATCCTTCCATTTTGATGGTGGCAAGTCATCAAAAGTGAACCAAGGTCCTGCGCTAGCTGGTTTTGGCCTTGGGTTTGGAGCTCCAGTGGGAGCAAAGAATGACTGAGCATCTTCATCTTCAGGTTCTACTACTTCTGGACTGGGATCAGTAGCAGAAGTGTTCATGAGAATTTCAGTGATGTCCGCCATCTCTGAATTGTCCGAAGAAGATTCTGAATCATACGGACTGATGAGAGATTGCTCTGGAAATTTGTCTTTAGGTGCTAGAGGAGAAGAGGTTTTCTTTTGCTGGGTTTCTGAGGTTTTTGGGTAAAGGTGAGAGAATGTGCCAAAGGGCTGATAAAGGGTTTCTTGTGGTTGTTCTGGTTGTGAAAGAAAAGGGAAAGAAGAAAAGTATGAAGGAGTAATAGCTGAGTGATGTTGGCGATATGAATGTTGGAATTGCAGACCGGTCTTTCCCGAGATCATTTTCAATTTGATCTATTTGCTTCTTCAGCCGGAAATTTCCTTTTGCTTTTGCATGAAAGAGGGGGTAATTGGTACGAGGTATCCGGGAGTTCTTTGTCCAGGAGCTTGATACTTTCTGTCGGGGATGAGTTGCAAGACTTCTTGTGAGAAAGTATCTAGCTTGTGATCCATGTTTTGAACCAAGTGTAGTGCTTGATCCAGTTTGCCATCTATCTTCTTCAAGTAAGTGTTTTGGACAATAGAATTAGATGTCCGCCAGTTAAGAACTTCTTCGGGGGGTGTCACGGTTCTAAGTTTCCGAAGTGAAATCCGTGTAGAAGGATTTCAGATCTTTGTTCTCTGCTTTCCCAAGGGAGGGAAATCCTCCGGTTGTAACATGAAACATTCTTGAACCAAGGGTTGTACTGACATACTGATGAGATGAAGTAGGTCCAAAAGTTCGTGGCGTTGTTATACCTGGCCCAACGTTTTGTACCTCCTGTACAAAACTGGACGAGTACCGGGTTTCCAGCCTATAAACCTTTGGATCTGACTCAATCTCCATTCTGCAAGTTGCAGAAGGGGGTTTGCCATATTCAATGTTGAGTTGTGCCATAATTTCTTTGAACTCATCATAAGAAACGTCAATGACCGTTTTTCCTTCTTTGGCAAGAAACTCAATTGCCTCATCGAACATTGGCAGTGGCTTTTTATTCTTTCTCTGGGAACCATCTGGATCTCGATCGTCTGACTTAGGATGAATCTCTGAACAAGAAGTATCCAGAGACATCTTTTTTGGATTCTTCTGTTGATGCTGAAAACAGGGTTCAACATAATCCATGTCATCTTGACATAGGCATTCTGGCTTGCACATTTCTGGGGCTACATCCCAGACAAAGTGTCCTCTGACTTGTGCAGCATAAATCTGGTTGCCAGATGCTTGAAAGGAGTGAATAGGGATCTTCTCCTTAGGCCGCGATACTGGTTGTATCATTGATGCTTGGAAAATCGATGGTGCCGAGGAAGATTCCTCAGTTCTTGTAAAGATCGTCTTAATACCCCATCCTCATTGTATAAGAGAGGGATCGTGGCTTGAATCGGTTTTGATTGAGATGCCTGGAGCTTCTCATAATTTGTTACCCACTCAATAGGAATTAGTTTCCGTAGATCTTCTTTTTCAAGCTGTCGAGGAGCTTGAACTATTGTAGGGGTCTGACCAGAATCAGCCATGATGTACAAAGCATCTGATGAGGCTTGAAGCCCGGATCCGCAGTTAAGTGCATGATCCTGCAATCGATAAACGATCTGATGGTGAAGAGTCGCGGAGAGAGCATTTTCAACTTGACTAGCTCCCGTGATTTGGACTTGTACTTTCAAGGCAGTGGATAGATAAGGATCACTTAGAGAGAGGTTAAAGTTTGGGAAGAAAGTCAAAACAACACTACCAGTGTTGAGTGTTGTGACTATTGTCCCAATCACTGCATGCTCGTACTTAAGGTAACGAGTGTCCAAAAGCGACATCCGTGCTGTAACAGGCAATCCCATCCTTCCATGATAGGAAAGGACAAGTCTCACAGCTCCGAGATGGATATGAGAATAGCCTTGCTTCCGCCATTGTTCTATGAAAGAAGTGGGGATTTCTAAAGTAACATAACGCTTGCTCTTGAGAAGTAGCAGTAAGTGAACACTGAGAAAGTGAGGAGGATTGAACATATTCTTTTATGGTGAGGGGTTTTTTGTGGATGATTTGGTTAAAGGCTTTTTTGACAAAATTTTGTTTCTTGAATATGTTGTAAGGGTTGATGATAGGTACTAGAGTATCTTCTATCTGTACGTTATCAGGAATATGGGAGATCTCAACAAGATGTTCTATCTTGTTAGATATAGTTTTCTTACAAGAGGGAGATAATTGAAGGGTAGAAGTATGAGAGGTAATTTCAGTTGACATGGTGTTTTAGGGTTTTCTCTTCTTCTATCACCAAGGCTCTGATACCAAGAGGGAGCCGAGAGTCACATTCATGGCATAATCCTCATGTCAGAACTCAAAGCATGGATGATCCTCAAGTTAAGACACAAGCGGCCTCGCCATGGGGTCTTTCACTCTTTTGGATCTTTAAATTAGGCCGAGTTAGCTCTTTGGATTACACGAAATGATCGTAGCAACTATTAGAACATTGCCATTGGATCAAGAGAAGAGAAATGAGAAAGTTAGAAAGCCATAAGAGAGTGTAGAAGAGAGAGAGTTTTCTTAGAGAAACTTGCTTATCTTTTATTTCAAAGACCTCCCCTTATATAGAGTGGAGAGTCGGTAGAAAATCTCCAAAGGTTAGTGGGTATCCCACTAAGACTAATAATACAAAGACTATCAAACAAAAGTTAGTGGATATCCCACTAAGACTAATAATGACGCTATCGAACAAAAGTTAGTGGATATCCCACTAAGACTAATAATATGACTATCAACAAAGGTTAGTGGGTATCCCACTAAGACTAATAATACACTTCACTTTCATAATAGGGACAAACAATAATATAAAAGAGTGGTATGTGGTCAAGACGTCATCATATGAGTCATCATCCATTGGCTGGGAGTCTTGCTTCACTTTCATAATAGGGACAAACAATAATATAAAAGAGTGGCCGACAGTTGTATGTGGTCAGAAGACGTCATCATATGAGTCATCATCCATTGGCTGGGAGTCTTGCATGAGGGCTTCTTGTTGTGCCCTGGTTAAGGTAGGGTCATCCAGAGGAGTTGGAAGATCAGAGAAACAGAAATGTTCAATGGATTGTTCAGTTGATTGATGTCCATTGAAGGTGCAGACTAATGGTGTAGACACATTAGCTGTCCTTAATTCATTTCTGTATTGCAGGGCCCGTTTTAGTTCTTCTGTGATTGGTGGAGGAGCAAGATGTAAAGGACTATCAAGTGTTCTCCAATAGTGACAGATATTTTGAGTTGCATAGGTGTCTTCTGATAGTCGGAGATAAGGCCTGTAATATGAAAATAGCATGGTATTCAAGCTCCTGGAATTATTGTCCGAGAATAATCGGTGCCCATGAATAAGTTTAAGGAGATCTCTTGTCCATTGGTATGGAGTTTTGAACCGGTAAGGAATCTCCATGGATAAGACCCCGAGTTAGTTTCATTATTGAAGAAGTGTAAGAGGTTCATAATAGGCACCTCTATAGCATGATGTGATCGTAGATAGGCACCATAGAAACCATAACTCACTTTCATGCTTTGGATGTTCAGGGGATAAGTGGTAAATCAAACACCAAGGGTAGTCTGGAAAGAAGAAGTTGGGTTGGATTGGGAGTGAGAAGATTTGTTGAAAAGTTGCCAAATAATGGAACATCATGTTTCGCAAAGTCCGTGACTTGTTTGGTCGTAAGGTTGTTGGGAAGGTCCTGGAGGTGAAGGAGGTTGCAGGGTTGGATGAGGAGGCCATAAAGATTATGGGAAGATTTATTGTAGAGGTGAGAAGAACTATAGGCTGATTTTGAGGCTTAGTAAGTCTGGATAAGAAATCCGGGATTAGGTTTCTTATCCCTTTTATATGCTCAACCTTAAAGTCATACCACGAACCATGATTTTAATCGCAATAGTTGGGGCTCGTGCAAGGTCTTCCGGTTGGATTCAAGAATCTTGGGAAGGAAGAGTTGTCCATCCGAACCGGGGAAGTCTTTGTCCAATCGGGAAGAATTCAAACTTTTTATCCCGTAGTTGACCGCTGAATTTCCTTGTAGGTCGTGTGATAATGTTTTTCCAAGAGGAAAACTGACCCGATGCATATCCACACAGTTGTTCTTTGTCATGGAGCTTTTCTAGGAGGATGGCCCCCATGCATAATCGGGATGCATCAGTTTGGAGAATAAGTTCTCCTGGCCGACGGGATTGTAAGAGGTGGCGGATTGTGGGCCAGCTCTTTTAATTTTTTGACAGCTGTTGTTTGTTCCGCTCCCCATGGAGGAGGGTTCTTCTTGAGCATCTTTGAGAGGTGGCACGTGTAACTAGATAGGTGTGGAATGGCCTCTCGAACATAATTCAGGATTCCAAGGAACTGTTGAATTTGTTTTGCTGATAAATTTTCTTCCGGAAAATTATCAAGTTCCTTTGTCAGGTGGGGACCATATGTGTACTGGCCATTCTTGAAATGCATTCCGAGAAATTCAATTTCTCGTTGGCCAATAAAGCTCTTCTTTTCAGATAGCATAATGCCATATTTTTGGATAATGGCAAGGAACTGTTGTAACAGTTGGTGATGGTCCTCTGCTGTTTCTGAAAATAGAAGGATGTCGTCGATATAGATCAAAGAAGAGTAAAGGATAGGCCCAAAAATCTCAATCATTGTCTTCTGGAATTGAGATGGGGCCGTCTTGAGCCCAAAAGGCATAACAGTCCACTGGTATTGGGCATTAGGGATACAAAATGCAGTTTTGTATCTCTCTGTGGGCTGGATACCGAGTTGCCAAAAGCCTGCCTTTAGGTCAAATTTGGAATAGTACTGGGCCTTTTGGATGTGGACCTTGAGATTTGAGATTCGAGGGAGAGGGAATTTGTTGTCTTGAAGGAAATGGTTTAAGGGTTTGTAGTCTATGACAAGCCTTTTCTTTCCTGATTCTTTCGGACCTTTCTCCACATAAAAGGCTTGGCAAGCCCATTGTGAAGTAGTGGGCTCAATTAAACCTTCATGTGATGTCGGGCATTCCGATCGGGCAAGGGCTAGGTCTGTGGGAGACATTCCCATGTGTGTGGCTTTAGTAGGGTTAATGTCTTCATTAAGTTTGAAGGGGAGGCCGATATAGAATTGTGGATTTTTCCACGGAGGAAGAGGATGTTGGAAATGTGAATGGGATTCGATGAATCAAGGAATTTTTCCCGTGTATGAAAGGAATGGAGGAATAGTATTCGTCACATGTAAAACAGATTGAAGTTTCAGTGTATGACCGAAGCTTTTGAACTTTATACCGGTTGGAAGGATTTGGAGCTTTTGAGCTTGGTGATAAACATCAAATCCTATCGAATATCCTTGCTTGGAAGATCTGAACCAATGATGTGCGTCCATACAACGCAATCGGGGAAAGAACTGAATTCGATCTTCCATCTTGTGATCGAGTGGTTTTGAAGGTTTGACCGCCACGCCTGAAGAACTGATCATGGGGCTTCCAATACTCGATGGGAGAACCATTGGGTTCATCATGCTTCTTTGAGCTCCAGTGTCAAAGAAAGCTATTATCGAACAGTTTGGAGTATTTTGAGGATGATTCGTATGGGAATATATGGGATCTGGAGGAGGTTTTGTAGTAAATTGAAAAGTTTCGGAGGTGGAGGAGAAACAAAGAAGGAAGATAATAGGGTTTGGAGAGAGGATATTGTATTGCATCTTCCGAATATTCTTCCGACTCTCTTCATGCGTACCAATCATCAAGATTGGTATTTCACCATCGTCCGAATCAAGAAGATTCTTGTGAAGACTCTGTGGAGTCCGAGGACTCCATTCTAACCCAAATAAGCTTTCGGGGTAAGATCTTCTTGCCTCCGAAAGTAGGGACTCTATTTCCTCTTCAAAAGAGTCCTGCAAGAGATAAGGACATGCTAACTTGTTGTATCATCTTTCACGACTTTTCCGGATTCTTGGGACAATTTTTGCATAATGTCCTTCCTTTCGCAGATGAAACATCTGTCGGACTTGTACCGGTTCCGTTTTTTACGGAAGTATTTGAATCTCTTTGGGTTCTTTTCCACGAACTTCTTGTTGCTGCGCGTGTATTTCTGGAAATGGTGTCCAGATTTCTTCTTGTGATTTGTACAGACGCATTGGCGGCTTTGCATTTGATTTTTAGGTGGTTTTTGTTGCAAGCCTTTTGGACAATCAAGTCCCTTTGAGACAACCTTTGAATAATTCCGCTGATCACACAGGCCTCTTAATGGAAGAGAGTGTGAATTGCCAGAGATTTCTCCAAGTGTAATAGAGGTGGTAGTCTCTTTAATCATATTGTTAACCTCAGTTGTATCTCATCCGCGAGAGGTGATGAAGGTATACTTTAGTGTATCATCACCATCATGTCCTCCAAATGACATAGTAGAGCTTGGACATAGCCGAATAGTGTTTTCCGGATCCTTCATCTTGAATGAACAGCATTTTCGATCAAAGAACTCTTGTTTCACTGTCTTATGACAAGGTCATAGCTTCCAAGAAACCGGTTACGCCTACCGATGGAGTCGGCAGAGTGACAAATTGAAGCCTAGTGTATTCAGTCGAGATCGAAACCAATCTCTTAAGCTTCCCAGAACCTTGTGACAAATTCGCAAGGACTTTTTGAGTGTGGCCCTTGAAGGGTCATCCGAAGATCAATCCATGCCAAGAATTCCGAAGCTTATCCTTCCATTTGATGGTGGCAAGTCATCAAAAGTGAACCAAGGTCCGCTACTGGTTTTGGCCTTGGGTTTGGAGCTCCAGTGGGAGCAAAGAATGACTGAGCATCTTCATCTTCAGGTTCTACTACTTCTGGACTGGGATCAGTGCCAGAAGTGTTCATGAGAATTTCAGTGATGTCCGCTTATCTCTCGAATTGTCCAAGAAGATTCTGAATCATACTGGATGATCACGAGAGATTGCTCTGGAAATTTGTCTTTAGGTGCTAGAGGAGAAGAGGTTTTCTTTTGCTGGGTTTCTGAGGTTTTTGGGTAAAGGTGAGAGAATGTGCCAAAGGGCTGATAAAGGGTTTCTTGTGGTTGTTCTGGTTGTGAAAGAAAAGGGAAAGAAGAAAAGTATGAAGGAGTAATAGCCGATGATGTTGAAGCTGCCGATATGAATGTTGGAATTGCAGCAGACTGGTCTTTCCTGAGATCATTTTCAATTTGATCTATTTGCTTCTTCAGCCGGGAAATTTCCTTTTGCTTTTGCATGAAAGAGGGGGTAATTGGCTGAGGTATCCGGAGTTCTTTGTCCAGAGCTTGATACTTTGCTGTCAGGGATGAGTACAGTTGCAAGACTTCTTGTGAGAAAGTATCTAGCTTGTGATCCATGTTTTGAACCAAGTGTAGTGCTTGATCCAGTTTGCCATCTATCTTCTTCAAGTAAGTGTTTTGGACAATAGAATTAGATGTCTGCCAGTTAAGAACTTCTTCAGGGGGTGTCAGCGGTTCTAAGTTTCCAGAAGGTGAAATCCGTGTAGGAAGGATTTCAGATCTTTTGTTCTCTGTTTTCCCAAGGAGGAAATCCTCCGATTGTAACATGAAACATTCTTGAACCAAGGGTTGTATCACGTCTGATTGTGAGATGAAGTAGGTCCAAAAGTTCGTGGCGTTGTTATACTGGCCCAACGTTTTGTACCTCCCTGACAAAACCGATTCGGCACGGTTTCAACTATAAACCTTCGATCTCGATCTCCATTCCGCAAGTCGAGAAGGGGTTTGCCATATTCAATGTTGAGTTGTGCCATAATTTCTTTGAACTCATCATAAGAAACGCCAATGACCGCTTTTCCTTCTTTGGCAAGAAACTCAATTGCCTCATCGAACATTGGCGTTGGCTTTTTATTCTTTCTCCGGGAACCATCCGGATCTCGATCGTCCGACTTAGGATGAATCTCTGAACAAGAAGTATCCAGAGACATCTTTTTGGATTCTTCCGCTGATGTTTGAAAATGTGGTTCAACATAATCCATGTCATCTTGACATAGGCATTCGGCTTGCACATTTCTGGGCTACATCCCGGACAAAGTGTCCTCTAACTCAGGCAAGATAAACTGGTTGCCGGGATGCTTGAAAGGAGTGAATAGGATCTTCCCAGGCCGCGATAATCGGTTGTATCATTGATGCTTGGAAAATCGATGGTGCCGAGGGAAGATTCCTCGATTCTTGTAAAGATCGTCTTAACAATTCCCATCCTTTTCTGTATAAAGAGGGATCCGTGGCTTGAATCGGTTTTGATTGAGATGCCTGGAGCTTCTCATAATTTGTTACCCACTCAATAGGAATTAGTTTCCGTAGATCTTCCTTTCGTCGCCGAGGAGCTTGAACTATTGTAGGGTCCGACCGAATCGGCCATGATGTACAAAGCATCAGATGAGGCTTGGAAGCCTGGGATCTGCAAGGTTAAGTGCATGATCCTGCAATCGATAAACGATCTGATGGTGAAGAGTCGCGGAGAGAGCATTTTCAACTTGACTAGCTCCCGTGATTTGGACTTGTACTTTCAAGGCAGTGGATAGATAAGGATCACTTAGAGAGAGGTTAAAGTTTGGGAAGAAAGTCAAAACAACACTACCAGTGTTGAGTGTTGTGACTATTGTCCCAATCAACGCATGCTCGTACTTAAGGTAACGAGTGTCCAAAAGCGACATCCGTGCTGTAACAGGCAATCCCATCCTTCCATGATAGGAAAGGACAAGTCTCACAGCTACGAGATGGAGATGAGAATAGCCTTGCTTCCGCCATTGTTCTATGAAAGAAGTGGGGATTTCTAAAGTAACATAACGCTCGAGAAGTAGCGTTAAGTGAACACTGAGAAAGTGAGGAGGATTGAACATATTCTTTTATGGTGAGGGGTTTTTTGTGGATGATTTGGTTAAAGGCTTTTTTGACAAAATTTTGTTTCTTGAATATGTTGTAAGGGTTGATGATAGGTACTAGAGTATCTTCTATCTGTACGTTATCAGGAATATGGGAGATCTCAACAAGATGTTCTATCTTGTTAGATATAGTTTTCTTACAAGAGGGAGATAATTGAAGGGTAGAAGTATGAGAGGTAATTTCAGTTGAGATCTCCCACCTAAAGACAAATTTCCAGAGCAATCTCTCATCAGTCCGTATGATTCAGAATCTTCTTCGACATAATCTCGCAGATGGCGACATCACCGAAATTTCATGAACACTTCACATCGATCCCACCGTAAGTAGTAGAACCTGAAGATGAAGATGCTCGGTCATTCTTTGCTCCCACTGGAGCTCCAAACCCAAGTACAAAACCAGTAGGACCTTGGTTCACTTTGATGACTTGCCACCATCAGAAATGGAAGGATAAGCTTTGAATTCTTGGCATGGATTGATCTTCGGATGACCCTTGAAGGGGCCACACTCAAAAAGTCCTGCCAATTTGTCACAAGGTTTACCTAAGCTTAAGAGATTGGTTTCGCCTGAATACACTAGGCTTCAATTTGTCACTCACCGACTCCATCACGAACGATCCTCCATAACCGCTTTGGAAGCTATGACCTTGTCATAAGACAAAGCAGTAAACAAGAGTTCTTTGATCGAAATGCCGCTCATTCAAGATGAAGGATCCGAAAAACACTATTCGGCCATGTCCAAGCTCTACTATGTCATTTGGAGGACATGATGGTGATGATACACTAAAGTATACCTTCATCACCTCTCCGCCGGATGAGATACAACTGAGGTTAACAATATGATTCGCGGCTAAAGAGACCACCACCTCTATTACACTTGGAGAAATCTGGCAATTCACACTCTCTTCCATTAAGAGACTGTGATCAACAGGAATTATTCAAAAGGTTGTCTCAAAGGGACTTGATTGTCCAAAAGGCTTGCAACAAAAACCACCTAAAAATCAAATGCAAAGCCGCCAACCCATTCGCATAAATCACAAGAAGAAATCCGGACATCATTTCCGGAAATACACGCTAAAGAACAAGAAGTTCAGGAAAAGAACCCAAAGAGATTCAAATACTCCGTAAAAACGGAACCAGGGTATAAGTCCGACAGATGTTTCATCTGCAAAAGGAAGGACATTATGCAAAAATTGTCCCAAGAATCCGGAAAAGTCGGCAAAGATGATACAACAAGTTAGCATGTCCTTATCTCTGCAGACTCTTTCAAGAGGAAATAGAGTCCCTACTTTCGGAAAGCAAGAAGATCTTACCCCGTGAAAGCTTATTCGGGTTAGAATGGAGTCCTCGGACTCCACAGAGTCTTCACAAGAATCTTCTTGATTCGGACGATGGTGAAATACCAATCTTGATGATTGGTCCGCATGAAGAGAGTCGGAAGAATATTCGGAAGATGCAATACAATATCCTCTCTCTCCAACCCTATTATCTTCCTTCTTTGTTTCTCCTCCACCTCCTCAAACTTTTCAATTTACTACAAAACCTCCTCCAAATTCCATATATTCCCATACATGATCATCTCAAAATACTCCAAACTGTTCAGTATAGCTTTCGACATCTTTGGAGCTCAAAGAAGCATGATGAACCCAATGGTTCTCCCATCGAGTATTGAAGCCCCATGATCGCTCTTGTGGCACCACTGGCCAAACCTTCAAAACCACTCTGATCAAGAGGAGGAAGATCGGAATTCGGCTCTTCCGATTGCGTTGTATGGACGCACATCATTGGTCTGAGATCTTCCAAGCAAGGATATTCGATAGGATTTGATGTTTATCACCAAGCTCAAAAGCTCCAAATCCTTCCAAATCGGTATAAAGTTCAAAAGACAGTTTTGGCCATACACCAAACTTCAAATCATTTCGTGACGAATACTATTCCTCCATTCCTTTCATACACGTAAAATTCCTTCACCATTCGTAATCCCATTCACATTTCCAACATCCTCTTCCTCCGTGGAAAAATCCACAATTCTATATCGGCCTCCCCTTCAAACTTAATGAAGACATTAACCCTACTAAAGCCACACACATGGGAATGTCTCCCATGACCTAGCCCTTGCCCGATCGGGAATGCCCGACATCACATGCGAAGGTTTAATTGAGCCCACTACTTCACAATGGGCTTGCCAAGCCTTTTATGTGGAGAAAAGGTCTGAAAGAATCCGAGGAAAGAAAAGGCTTGTCATAGACTACAAACCCTTAAACCATTTCCTTCAAGACAACAAATTCCCTCTCCCTCGAATCTCAAATCTCAAGGTCCACATCCAAAAGGCCCAAGATTATTCCAAATTTGACCTAAAGGCGGGCTTTTGGCAACTCGGTATCCAAATTTACGAGAGATACAAAACTGCATTTTGTATCCCTAATGCCCAATACCGGGATCATATGCCTTTTGGGCTCAAGACGGCCCCATCTCAATTCCAGAAGACAATGATTGAGATTTTTGGGCCTATCCTTTACTCTTCTTTGATCTATATCGACGACATCCTTCTATTTTCAGAAACAGCAGAGGACCATCACCAATCACATAACAGCCTCGCCATTATCCAAAAATATGGCATTATGCTATCCGAAAAGAAGAGCTTTATTGATAACGAGAAATTGAATTTCTGAATGCATTTCAAGAATGGCCGACACATATGGTCCCCACTGACAAAGGAACTTGATAATTTTCCTAAGAAAATTTATCAAAGAAACAAATTCAACAGTTCCTTGGAATCACGAATTATGTTCGAGAGGCCATTCCACACCTATCTAGTTACACGTGCCACCTCTCAAAGATGCTCAAGAAGAACCTCCTCCATGGGGCTTGAACAAACAACGGTATCGAAAAATTAAAAGAGCTCGGCCCACAATCCGCCACCTCTTACAATCCCGCTCGCCAGGAGAACTTATTCTCCAAACTGATGCATCCCGATTATGCATGGGGGCCATCCTCCTAGAAAAGCTCCATGACAAAGAACAACTGTGTGGATATGCATCGGGTCAGTTTTCCTCTTGGGAAAAACATTATCACACGACCTACAAGGAAATTCGCACAACTACGGGATAAAAAGTTTGAATTCTTCCCGATTGGACAAAGACTTCCCGGTTCTTGATGGACAACTCTTCCTTCCCAAGATTCTTGAATCCAACCGGAAGACCTTGCCTCGAGCCCCAACTATTGCGATTAAAATCATGGTTCAGCAGGTATGACTTTAAGGTTGAGCATATAAAAGGGATAAGAAACCTAATCCCGGATTTCTTATCCAGACTTACTAAGCCTCAAAATCAGCCTATAGTTCTTCTCACCTCTACAATAAATCTTCCCATAATCTTTATGGCCTCCTCATCCAACCTGCAACCTCCTTCACCTCCAGACCTTCCCAACAACCTTACGACCAAACAAGTCACAGACTTTGCCCGAAACATGATGTTCCATTATTTGGCAACTTTTCAACAAATCTTCTCACTCCCAATCCAACCCAACTTCTTCTTTCCAGACTACCCTTGGTGTTTGATTTACCACTTATCCCCTGAACATCCAAAGCATGAAAGTGAGTTATGGTTTCTATGGTGCCTATCTACAGTCTGTCATCATGCTATAGAGGTGCCTATTATGAACCTCTTACACTTCTTCAATAATGAAACTAACTCGGGGTCTTATCCATGGAGATTCCTTACCTGGTTCAAAACTCCATACCAATGGACAAGAGATCTCCTTAAACTTATTCATGGGCACCAGTTATTCTCAGACAATAATTCCAGAGCTTCGGAATACCATGCTATTTTCATATTACACAGGCCTTATCTCCGACTATCAGAAGACACCTATGCAACTCAAAATATCCGTCACTATTGGAGAACACTTGATAGTCCTTTACATCTTGCTCCTCCACCAATCACGGGAAGAACTAAAACGGGCCCTGCAATACAGAAATGAATTAAGGACAGCTAATGTGTCTACACCATTAGTCTGCACCTTCAATGGACATCAATCAACTGAACAATCCATTGAACATTTCTGTTTCTCTGATCTTCCAACTCCTCTGGATGACCCTACCTTAACCAGGGCACAACAAGAAGCCCTCATGCAAGACTCCCAGCCAATGGATGATGACTCATATGATGACGTCTTCTGACCACATACAACTGTAGGCCACTCTTTTATATTATTGTTTGTCCCTATTATGAAAGTGAAGTGTATTATTAGTCTTAGTGGGATACCCACTAACCTTTGTTTGATAGTGCTGTATTATTAGTCTTAGTGGGATATCCACTAACTTTTGTTTGATAGTGCTGTATTATTAGTCTTAGTGGGATATCCACTAACTTTTGTTCGATAGTGTCAGATTATTAGTCTTAGTGGGATACCCACTAACCTTTGGAGATTTTCTACCGACTCTCCACTCTATATAAGGGGAGGTCTTTGAAATAAAAGATAAGCAAGTTTCTCTAAGAAAACTCTCTCTCTTCTACACTCTCTTATGGCTTTCTAACTTTCTCATTTCTCTTCTCTTGATCCAATGGCAATGTTCTAATAGTTGCTACGATCTGTTTCTGGTGTAATCCAAAAGAGCTAACTCAGCTAATTTAAAGATCCAAAAGAGTAGAAAGACCCCCATGGCAAGAGGCCGTTTGTGTCTTAACTTGAGGATCTGTCCATGCTTTGAGTTTACAGCATGAGGATTATGCCATGAACAGCTCTCGGCTCCCTCTTGGTATCAGAGCCTTGGTGATAGAAGAAGAGAAAACCCTAAAACACCATGTCAACTGAAATTACCTCTCATACTTCTACCATTCAATTATCTCCCTCTTGTAAGAAAACTATATCTAACAAGATAGAACATCTTGTTGAGATCTCCCATATTCCTGATAACGTACAGATAGAAGATACTCTAGTACCTATCATCAACCCTTACAACATATTCAAGAAACAAAATTTTGTCAAAAAAGCCTTTAACCAAATCATCCACAAAAAACCCCTCACCATAAAAGAATATGTTCAATCCTCCTCACTTTCTCAGTGTTCACTTACTGCTACTTCTCAAGAGCAGTATGTTACTTTAGAAATCCCCACTTCTTTCATAGAACAATGGCGGAAGCAAGGCTATTCTCATCTCCATCTCGGAGCTGTGAGACTTGTCCTTTCCTATCATGGAAGGATGGGATTGCCTGTTACAGCACGGATGTCGCTTTTGGACACTCGTTACCTTAAGTACGAGCATGCAGTGATTGGGACAATAGTCACAACACTCAACACTGGTAGTGTTGTTTTGACTTTCTTCCCAAACTTTAACCTCTCTCTAAGTGATCCTTATCTATCCACTGCCTTGAAAGTACAAGTCCAAATCACGGGAGCTAGTCAAGTTGAAAATGCTCTCTCCGCGACTCTTCACCATCATATCGTTTATCGATTGCAGGATCATGCACTTAACCTACAGATCCCAGGCTTCCAAGCCTCATCAGATGCTTTGTACATCATGGCTGATTCTGGTCAGACCCCTACAATAGTTCAAGCTCCTCGACAGCTTGAAAAGGAAGATCTACGGAAACTAATTCCTATTGGAGGGTAATAAATTATGAGAAGCTCCAGCATCTCAATCAAAACTGATTCAAGCCACGTATCCCCTCTTTATACAGCAAAAGGATGGGACTGTTAAGACGATCTTTACAAGAACTGAGGAATCTTCCTCGGCACCATCGATTTTCCAAGCATCAATGATACAACCAGTATCGCGGCCTAGGGAGAAGATCCCTATTCACTCCTTTCAAGCATCTGGCAACCAGATTTATGCTGCACAAGTCAGAGGACACTTTGTCTGGGATGTAGCCCCAGAAATGTGCAAGCCGGAATGCCTATGTCAAGATGACATGGATTATGTCTTGAACCACATTTTCGGCGATCAATGTAAGAATCCAAAAAGATGTCTCTGGATACTTCTTGTTCGGAGATTCATCCTAAGTCGGACGATCGAGATCCGGATGGTTCCCGGAGAAAGAATAAAAAGCCACTGCCAATGTTCACGAGGCAATTGAGTTTCTTGCCAAAGAAGGAAAAACGGCCATTGGCGTTTCTTATGATGAGTTCAAAGAAATTATGGCACAACTCAACATTGAATATGGCAAACCCCTTCCTGCAACTTGCGAGAATGGAGATTGAGTCGATCGAGGTTTATATTTGGAAACCGGTGCCCATCGGGCCTTTGTGGGGAGGTACAAAACGTTGGGCCAGTATAACAACGCCACGAACTTTGGACCTACTTCATCTCTGTGTTGTCAATCAGATCACGGTACAACCCTTGGTTCAAGAATGTTTCATGTTACAACCGGAGGATTTCCCTCCCTTGGGAAAACAGAGAACAAAAGATCCGAAATCCTTCCGACACGGATTTCACCTTCCGGAAACTTAGAACTGACACCCCCTCAAGAAGTTCTTAACTGGCGGACATCTAATTCTATTGTCCAAAACACTTACTTGAAGAAGATAGATGGCAAACTGGATCAAGCACTACACTTGGTTCAAAACATGGATCACAAGCTAGATACTTTTTCACAAGAAGTCTTGCAATCACTCATCCCCACAAAGAAAGTATCAAGCTCGGACAAAGAACTCCCGGATACCTCGACCAATTACCCCCTCTTTCATGCAAAAGCAAAACGAAATTTCCGGTACCAAGAAGCAAATAGATCAAATTGAAAATGATCTCGGAAAGACCGGTCTGCTGCAATTCCAACATTCATATCGGCAGCTTCAACATCACTTCCGGCTATTACTCCTTCATACTTTTCTTCTTTCCCTTTTCTTTCACAACCGAACAACCACAAGAAACCCTTTATCGGCCCCTTTGGCACATTCTCTCACCTTTACCCAAAAACCCTCGAAACCCAGTAAAAGAAAACCTCTTCTCCTCTAGCACCTAAAGACAAATTTCCAGAGCAATCTCTCATCGGTCCGTATGATTCGGAATCTTCTTGGACAATTCGGAGATGGCGACATCACCGAAATTCTCATGAACACTTCCGCACCGATCCCACCCGGAAGTAGTAGAACCCGAAGATGAAGATGCTCGGTCATTCTTTGCTCCCATCGGAGCTCCAAACCCAGGCCAAAACCAAAGCGCAGACTTGGTTCACTTTGATGACTTGCCACCATCAAATGGAAGGATAAGCTTTGAATTCTTGGCATGGATTGATCTTCGGATGACCCTTGAAGGGCCACACTCAAAAAGTCCTTGCCGAATTTGTCACAAGGTTTACCGGAAGCTTAAGAGATTGGTTTCAGTCTCAGCCTGAATACACTAGGCTTCAATTTGTCACTCTGCCGACTCCATCAGCGGCGGTAACGATCCTCCATAACCAGTTTCTTGGAAGCTATGACCTTGTCATAAGACAGTAGAAACAAGAGTTCTTTGATCGAAATGCCGCTCATTCAAGATGAAGGATCTGGAAAAACACTATTCGGCTATGTCCAAGCTCTACTATGTCATTGGAGGACATGATGGTGATGATACACTAAAGTATACCTTCATCACCTCTCTGCCAGATGAGATACAACCTGAGGTTAACAATATGATTGCGGCTACAAAGAGACCACCACCTCTATTACACTTGAGAAATCGGCAATTCACTCTCTTCCATTAAGAGACTGTGTGATCAATGTGAATTATTCAAAAGGTTGTCTCAAAGGGACTTGATTGTCCAAAAGGCTTGCAACAAAAACCACCTAAAAATCAAATGCAAAGCCGCCAACTGCGTCTGTACAAATCACAAGAAGAAATCTGGACACCATTTCCAGAAATACACGCGCAGCAACAAGAAGTTCAGGGAAAAGAACCCAAAGAGATTCAAATACTTCCGTAAAAAGCGGAACCGAAGTCCGACAGGGATGTTTCATCTGCAAAAGGAAGGGACATTATGCAAAAAATTGTCCCAAGAATCCAGAAAAGTCAGCAAAGATGATACAACAAGTTAGCATGTCCTTATCTCTTGCAGACTCTTTTGAAGAGGAAATAGAGTCCCTACTTTCAGAGCAAGAAGATCTTACCCCGGAAAGCTTATTCGGGTTAGAATGGAGTCCTCGGACTCCACAGAGTCTTCAAGAATCTTCTTGATTCGGACGATGGTGAAATACCAATCTTGATGATTGGTGCATGAAGAGAGTCGGAAGAATATTCGGAAGATGCAATACAATATCCTCTCTCCAACCCTATTATCTTCCTTCTTTGTTTCTCCTCCACCTCCTCAAACTTTTCAATTTACTACAAAACCTCCTCCAAATTCCATATATTCCCACATGATCATCGGCCCTCAAAATACTCCAAACTGTTCCAGAATAGCTTTCTTTGACCGGAGCTCAAAGAAGCATGATGAACCCAATGGTTCTCCCATCGAGTATTGAAGCCCATGATCGTTCTTCAGGCGTACCAACGGCCAAACCTTCAAACCACTGATCACGGGAAGATCGAATTGATTCTTTCCCGATTGCGTTGTATGGACGCACATCATTGGTTCGGATCTTCCAAGCAAGGATATTCGATAGGATTTGATGTTTATCACCAAGCTCAAAAGCTCCAAATCCTTCCAACCGGTATAAAGTTCAAAAGAGCGGTTTCGGTCATACATCAAACTTCAACTGCTTTGACGTGAATACTATTCCTCCATTCCTTTCATACGGGAAAAATTCCTTCGATTCCTCCGAATCCCATTCACATTTCCAACATCCTCTTCCTCCGTGGAAAAATCCACAATTCTATATCGGCCTCCCTTCAAACTTAATGAAGACATTAACCCTACTAAAGCCACACACATGGGAATGTCTCCCATGACCTAGCCACTTGCCCGATCGGTAATGCCCGACCTTTAAAGAAGGTTTAATTGAGCCCACTACTTCACAATGGGCTTGCCAAGCCTTTTATGTGGAGAAAAGGTCCGAAAGAATCCGAGGAAAGAAAAGGCTTGTCATAGACTACAAACCCTTAAACCATTTCCTTCAAGACAACAAATTCCCTCTCCCTCGAATCTCAAATCTCAAGGTCCACATCCAAAAGGCCCAAGATTATTCCAAATTTGACCTAAAGGCGGGCTTTTGGCAACTCTAGATCCAAATTTACGAGAGATACAAAGCGCATTTTGTATCCCTAATGCCCAATACCGATTGGATCATATGCCTTTTGGGCTCGAGACGGCCCCATCTCAATTCAAGACAATGATTGAGATTTTGGGCCTATCCTTTACTCTTCTTTGATCTATATCGACGACATCCTTCTATTTTCGAAATGCAAGAGGACCATCACCAATCACATAACAGTTTCCTTGCCATTATCCAAAAATATGGCATTATGCTATCCGAAAAGAAGAGCTTTGATTGGCCAACGAGAAATTGAATTTCTGAATGCATTTCAAGAATGGCCAGTACACATATGGTCCCCACTGACAAAGGAACTTGATAATTTTCCTAAGAAAATTTATCAAAGAAACAAATTCAACAGTTCTCGGAATCCTGAATTATGTTCGAGAGGCCATTCCACACCTATCTAGTTACACGTGCCACCTCTCAAAGATGCTCAAGAAGAACCCTCCTCCATGGGAGCGGAACAAACAACACAAAATTAAAGAGCGGCCCTGACAATCCGCCACCTCTCATAATCCGTCGTGCCAGGAGAACTTATTCTCCAAACTGATGCATCCCGATTATGCATGGGGGGCCATCCTCCTAGAAAAGCTCCATGACAAAGAACAACTGTGTGGATATGCATCGGGTCGGTTTTCCTCTTGGGAAAAACATTATCACACGACCTACAAGGAAATTCCAACTACGGGATAAAAAGTTTGAATTCTTCCCGATTGGATGACACTTCCCGGTTCGGATGGACAACTCTTCCTTCCCAAGATTCTTGAATCCAACCGGGAAGACCTTGCCCGAGCCCCAACTATTGCGATTAAAATCATGGTTCGGTATGACTTTAAGGTTGAGCATATAAAAGGGATAAGAAACCTAATCCCGGATTTCTTATCCGGACTTACTAAGCCTCAAAATCAGCCCTATAGTTCTTCTCACCCTCACAATAAATCTTCCCATAATCTTTATGGCCTCCTCATCCAACCTGCAACCTCCTTCACCTCCAGACCTTCCCAACAACCCTACGACCAAACAAGTCACAGACTTTGCCCGAAACATGATGTTCCATTATTTGGCAACTTTTCAACAAATCTTCTCACTCCCAATCCAACCCAACTTCTTCTTTCCAGACTACCCTTGGTGTTTGATTTACCACTTATCCCCTGAACATCCAAAGCATGAAAGTGAGTTATGGTTTCTATGGTGCCTATCTACAGTCTGTCATCATGCTATAGAGGTGCCTATTATGAACCTCTTACACTTCTTCAATAATGAAACTAACTCGGGGTCTTATCCATGGAGATTCCTTACCTGGTTCAAAACTCCATACCAATGGACAAGAGATCTCCTTAAACTTATTCATGGGCACCAGTTATTCTCAGACAATAATTCCAGAGCTTCGGAATACCATGCTATTTTCATATTACACAGGCCTTATCTCCGACTATCAGAAGACACCTATGCAACTCAAAATATCTGTCACTATTGGAGAACACTTGATAGTCCTTTACATCTTGCTCCTCCACCAATCACAGAAGAACTAAAACGGGCCCTGCAATACAGAAATGAATTAAGGACAGCTAATGTGTCTACACCATTAGTCTGCACCTTCAATGGACATCAATCAACTGAACAATCCATTGAATATTTCTGTTTCTCTGATCTTCCAACTCCTCTGGATGACCCTACCTTAACCAGGGCACAACAAGAAGCCCTCATGCAAGACTCCCAGCCAATGGATGATGACTCATATGATGACGTCTTCTGACCACATACAACTGTCGGCCACTCTTTTATATTATTGTTTGTCCCTATTATGAAAGTGAAGTGTATTATTAGTCTTAGTGGGATACCCACTAACCTTTGTTTGATAGTGCTGTATTATTAGTCTTAGTGGGATATCCACTAACTTTTGTTTGATAGTGCTGTATTATTAGTCTTAGTGGGATATCCACTAACTTTTGTTTGATAGTGCTGTATTATTAGTCTTAGTGGGATACCCACTAACCTTTGGAGATTTTCTACCGACTCTCCACTCTATATAAGGGGAGGTCTTTGAAATAAAAGATAAGCAAGTTTCTCTAAGAAAACTCTCTCTCTACACTCTTATGGCTTTCTAACTTTCTCATTTCTCTTCTCGATCCAATGGCAATGTTCTAATAGTTCTTCGATCATGTTACTGTGTAATCCAAAAAGCTAACTCGGTAATTTAAAGATCCAAAGAGTAGAAAGACCCCCATGGCAAGAGGCCGTTTGTGTCTTAACTTGAGGATCTGTCCATGCTTTGAGTTTACAGCATGAGGATTATGCCATGAACAGCTCTCGGCTCCCTGGGTAGAAAGATATTTATGCTTTTGATTTATTATTTATGCATCCAAAGCTCGATAAATATAGTATCCCCTTTTTGGGCTAAAAATCCTAAGTTCTACTGTACAACTTTTCAAATTATTACCAGATATGTGGAGATGAGATTAAGATAAGCTCAATGGGGAATAAAAGTTTGGGAATTACGTGTGGTAATTTTAATCCTAAAGATTTGTGTTTGGTAAAAATATTAGATGGGAATGGAGAGATGATACTTTTCATCAATAAAAAGAATAACTGTATGCATGACATCCTCCTTCAAAAAGATGAAAACAAATTCAAAATAGAAATATATGCATATGCATGGAATTCTCAGTTTCAAGCTTTAACTTAGTACCTCAATATCAAAAAAAAAAAAAAAAAAAAAAGGACATTAAAATCATTTAATCATGAGTGGTTGCAAATTAGCCTATCGCATACCAGCACACCACCCTAATACTGACTGTAGCGGGAGAAAAATAGAGACTCATTTTTAGCACCAATATCCAAAATTTACTTAATATTTACTACTAGTTGTCAAGCTTGCCATGCTAAAGGGAACTTCCTCTCTAGGTTAATTTAGGGTATCAAGCAGAAGCTGGTTAATATAGGCTGTTAAACAGAAAGCTATTTACCCAAGAAGGGCTCTGAAATTGGAAGAGAACTTCCATTAATGAACTAGTCAGTTCAAGAGGAGCTGCAAACGGATTTACTGTATCAAACTTACAAAAACTAAACAAGGATTAATTAGTAATTACCATGCTGAGCCATGCAACTGACTGGAAGAAGACATCACAAAATTAAATTCACCAAAAGAACTTTAAAATTGAAAATGAATGTACGAAGATCAAGTACAGCAACACTGTTACAGGGCAACAATTTTAACACAACATCTGCAATGATTCACAACCTAACTGGTGTAGATCAAGACATGCTTTACCTTCAAATTTAACAGTATTCACATTGTCAAGTGGCTTCTTTTCACTAGTCTTGCTTCTGCAAGGACATGATTGCTGCTTTCTCACCTTCAAATATACAGTATTCACATTGTCAAGTACTCAGCTTTTTTTCACTAGTCTTGCTTCTGAACGGCGATAACAAGGAGAAATGGCGAGAAGCTGCAAAAGAATTGTTCTTTTTTAGTAATTAATGGAGTTCGAGAACATAGAGAAATAGTTGATCAAACAGTGAAGCTTACTCTTCTGAGGAGTTATGCTAGCAGTGGGGGTTTCATCTTGAGAGATCAGATTCTTCAGCGTATGAACTGGTGGGAATTACAACCAAACATGGTCAGCTTGCAGGAAAGATGACAGGCTAATTGAAGGCATAAATAAGTATCTTTAGCAAGCTCGTTATGCTATTGTAATATTTGACTGATTTCACTTATAGGAGTCAACATACACATGAATGATGATTAGTGTATCCTGGAAGACACTTTTCCGGGCCGGGTCTTATATAGACCATGAGAGATGAAGTGGGCCCCATTTGCCCGTTCTATCCCAATAGAAAGTGAAATATGTTGGACATCATATAATCTTTTATATCCGAACATTTATCAATATTTCAGAGTTAGCACCTTTATGCTACTCAAGATTCTCCTCATATTTTAGTGGACCTTAAAACCAGATACTAGAACTATTTCAGATCTTGTCATTCATTATACAGCAGGGTGGGAGTATAATGCTATTACCTTCGCTAGAAGAAGCAATGTTTGCAACATTATCATCTGCCTCGGAACCATTCAGACTGACACTGTCCGATTCAGCATTGCGATCACTGGTAGCATGACTCTTTTTTCCAAACTTCAGCAGCCGTCGAAACCCTTTTGATGATTCCTTCGTTTGAGACTTATCTAATGCTTCAGGGATCTTTTCTAACTTCACGCTTTTAGGATCAGATATCTGAGCTTTGAAAGTCTCCATTCCTGCCGTTACTGTCTCTAAGCTTGTTGGAGGTGCTTTGCCATAATCTGAATTTCTAGTAGATGGATCTTCCAAAGAAGAGACTCTAGCAAAAGGAGCTTGGTATGGTTTTTCAGAAATGGTTATTCTTGAAGTATTTGGCACTTCCTTCTCTACATTACTTACATTTTCAGTTGTGGCCTGACAGCACAAGTTTTCAGAAAAAGAAAAAAAATCAAATTATTAGGAATTTTGCTCTGCTCAAGCTTTCTTGCAATTTATTAACACATAGATAGCTATCAACTAGTTGTAATAGGTGCTATAATCCAATAATAATATCATTCTTACATGTTCAATAAACTGAAATTCTCCAATGTTTATTTTACTGTACTGCTATAGTACATCTGAGAATTGTTAGGTGCACATATTGTCATCAAACTACAAGATGCATTGTGCACGGAAGTATATATTAGATGTCAAAGAAATCAGGTGTGAAGAACATTAATAACAATACATGTAAACGCAGTTGGGTCCACAAACCCAAATTTAGAGTTCTTGACCTACCTTATATGCACTGGATATTGCTGGTAACTGATGTTCGCTGGGTTCTTTATCAACATCCATGGTAAGTGGCGAAACTGGTGCTCGAATAGCTGCACAGTCCGGTAGCGCCTCAGTTTTCTCCCCTGTTACATAACCACTGGATGTGTGCACAGCAGGAATGGAGGGCTTCTCACATTCTAGCACCACAACATTTTTTTCAATTATTGGGTTATCATCCGCATCACTATGATGGGAAACTTTGTCACTACTCCTTTTCACTTCAGCACCTATAGAAATGGTATTAGACTTGCCTTCATTAGGCTTATGCACCATTTCTTTCCCAGCTGAATTTCCTTGTGCAACATCAGGTGCTTTTGTGGTTTTAATTTTCAGTTCTGGGAGAGATGCAGTCTTGTTCTTATCATAGTTCACAATTGCAGATAGTTTCTTGCTATCAGATCCATTGGCTACTTTCGGCTTTGATGCTGGTTCAGTATTTCGTGGCTTAACTGAAGTAACACGATTGCTGCTACTTACTTTAGGCTCTGATAATCTTCTAATTCGAGCCATGGATGCCTTTGCCTCAGGAGTTGTACCACCAGTCTCTTTCTTTGGTTCAGGCAATGATGATACTGACCGGCTTAACCTATTTCCTGCCGAGTGACTACCGGGACTCAATTTGCTGGGTTTAGAAGCTTTAAGAGAGCCACTAGATCCTGCAGAGATGGTTCTCACAGGGAACCTTTGCAGAGGAGATGCTGATCCAGGCTCTGAATCACTAAACTTTGATCCTTTATGAGGGCTTGGAGAAAGTTTAGCAGGTAAAGATTTTCTAGTTTGAGCAGGAATGGAGCTGCCTCTGGCAGCAATTCTCTTTTGCCTTTCTAACTTTAATGCCTCTAAACGTTTTATCTGCTCCTCTTCCTACAAAAAAAGAAAAGGAATTAAGAGAGAGCAGACTAAATTTATTAACTAGCTGGGCACAGAAATAAATCATATTTTAACAGATAATACAGTTTTTGGCCACGCAACTGGACATAAAAAGTTGGATAAATTTTGTAGCCAGTTAAGCAGCCACTTTGCTGCAATTGTGAAATTTTTGAATATGGAAGTGAATGCTTACTGAAAAGGACAGGAAATGTACCTTCTCCTTCTTCATTTTCAGAAGATCAGCTTTAAAGGTTCTTAGCCTCTCAGCACGTGCCTTGGCTTCATCAAGAGGACTAAATTTTGAAGGTTTACCTTTTCTTATTGGTCCCACTGTCTTCTTTTTATCTGAAGCATCCAGAATAAGTTTTGATTTCCGCTCCTTGTCTACCTTTTTAGTACCTTGCTTGACACCAGTCACTGCCTCCTTATTTTTCTTATCTAATGAACCACCATTTTCAGCAAGAACCTGCATTTCATAATCTAAAGCAGGGTCATAACCAACAGTTCCTTTTTCTGATGCACGCTCAGGCATCAAACTTAAATCATCTGGTTCATATTTGACTTGGCTCGCAAGCCGGGTAGATAAGTTCTCAGCCTGAGATGATGGGAACTCAGAATCCATGTCAATTGCAGGTCTTCCAACAGTTCCATTTTGATCTACTGAGGTTGACCTCAGTGAAACCACATAAGAATCATCATCCATATTATGTGATGAACTCCTGTTTAAATTCTTGTTTGCATGCACAGCTCCATTCATAACCAGCGGGTCTGGTGGCGAATCCATGTAACCGGACTGGTTTTCTCGCTTATGCACCATAAAATCATCATTTAATGATCTACACCTACCTCTCCTGCCATCTACTTCTGCAGATTGTATATCCATCTGACCATCCATGAAGCTTCCATCATCACTAGTTTCACCCATCCTTCTCGACATCAATGATGCATCATTTGAAACCCTAGTCATATGGCCCAAGTTTCCACTAATTCTTTGCATATCTGTCATATTACCATCTTGATTATCACCCGCATCTCGCCCTTTAAAAAGTAGAGGATCATGACCTGCTATATTTTGCCGCCTTTTGACTTGATCATTTTCCATTGCGAACATACCTTTATCTGCAGCATGTTCAGCTTCATCAGCACCTTTTAGTAAATGACTTTGAAATGCTTGCCAGTGGCCACCATCTGCCTCGTTCCCATTAATTATTCCTTCCATATCAGCTGAATCTAACTTATTTGTAGATTTGGTATAGTTACCTTTCCTTTTTGAGGATCTAAGGGAGTTCTTATGCTTGATACTTGTAGTTGCTGATAAATCTTCCTTTTCCTCATCAGTTTCAGAACCAGAAGCTGACTCTGATTCACTACCAGATGATTCCTGCCTCCTAGAAGTGATATAATTTATGTTCCGAATAACGACCATTCCGGATTGTTTTTTACTTGATCGACTAGACTTTTTCTCTGATTCTCGATTTCCTGAAGTTTCCTTCTCCAACTCCACATCCACATCCCCAGTTTCCGAATCAGTGTTACCATCTCCATTATCCATAGAATGCCGTCTATGTCCCTTTCTTTGACCAGCATTAAGTCTCATATCTTCCCCTGATGGATATGGTGGCTGGTAATAGGGGCCATTTCCTGGATAATTCTGATAGTAAGGAATGCCTTGCATAGGATATCCTTGAAACACAGGTAATGCACCAGGTGGAGAATGCATAGGCCAATGGGGGTACATAGGATGTGGAAAATGGCCTTGAGAATATTCTTGCTGGCTTGGAGATGGCTGTTGATCCATGGGATGAACGTCTACTGCATGAATAGACAATTTCCTTTCAATTGAATAATAAAGCAGACGGAGAAAAGCACAAACAGAAAGATGATGCTATGCTACAAATATAATAATGATACTAATTATGTTAAAGAAACATGAAAACAAGGATATTAAGCAAGCATAGCAAGTCACATTTTTGCTTGCTTAGGAATTTGGGACTTTTTTAGACCTGTGTTACTATCAGTTTATTTAAGATGCTATGAGAAATAACATATTAGGGTGTTGAGACCAAGGACAACTTTTTGTTATAATGTTCAAACACCACATTATAAGCTTGTACTTTTACAGGAGTCAATACCTGCTTCCCCATTACTCTCTGGAGTTCCAGGCCATTGCTTGTTAGTTGCACTAGAAAGAACAATGCCAGATGCATTCATAACAGCAAAGTCTGACCGACTAGACATTGCTTCAGCAGCTTCAATTTCAACCCATTGGCCAGTTTCATGCTTTCTTTTCCACAAGTCCATAAATCTCACACATGCATCCCTGTCGAGATTGATGAATGAAACCACATTATATGTGATTCTCTAGAAAATACAAATTTTACTACAAAACAAATGATGGTAGATAATATTTTAATCTAAAAAAGATTTACATGACCAGGACAAAGAATGTTGCTTACATTAAACGTGTGGCCCCAAAACTTTCAGCAAATGACATCAAAGGTGCCATATGATCAATGTCATAACCAGCAGCTACAGCACGTGCAAAGGCCATGCCTTGCTCTTTCTGCAGCACAGTTTTGCGTGTCTCCAGAACTTTCATAAGCTGGACTCTGATAATACAAACCAGGAACGTTTTCATTAGCCTTGTTTTACTGGACAAAGCAAAACTACTAAAGGACAGTGGCAAGAACTGCTGGCACTTTGCAGTCACCACAATCCCAAAATTCAACATGATAATCAGCTAGCCATTCATGATAATGCAAAATCATGATATTGCAATATACATACTTTGAATTTCCCTCGTGTGCTGCTGATCCATTTGCTTCAAGTGGATGTGAACCCGGCTGCCAGATAACAAAGAGAAAAAAGTTAGAAGTTCAATGGTTTGTAAAGCAACGAGGATTATTGTGTCCACACACCTTATAGAGGACAATTGCTTTCTCCTCATTAGAATCTAGAAGAGCCTTGCTACCTGCAATCAAAAGGCATTTTCAGTGTAATTCCACAACCAATTCAAATATAATCAAAGCTAGAAGCTTAAGTTTCTGAGAATCTATTTCTTGAATGTAATATAACACGTTAGACTAGGAAGTGCTAATATATAAAGTAAGCACCAATTAAAAAGCCTTGGAAAAGCAGAAAGCTTCTAGATAACATATATATATATATAGATATATATATTATACACACGCCAAGTTCATCCCTTCGCCTCCCACTAGAGAGAGCAGAAAGTAAGAAAATGAAGAAAAATCAATTGACAGATAACAGGAACAGAACAATATCTAGAAAAGTTTCCAGTAGATTAAAAGAGAAAATTTAATGTTCACTAAATGATAAATAGTATGGCTGGATGGCTTCTCTAAGAATACCTTCAATGCGTGCCACAGGTTTAGCTTGATGATTTTCTACCTGTGAAACCAAAAGGCAATTGAAATTAAATTCTAGGATCTGATTTATAGGTCATAAGTTTCTTAAAGATTTTGCTTACCATGTTCAACCCTATGTCGTTGTTACTTTGAATGGCTATTGCCTCCTCAATCTGCAAAATTTCAGATTCTAAGGTGTGCACCCGCTCCAAGATCTCTGGAGTGCTCACAAAACGAACAAACCTAGATATCCAAAATGTATAAGTTTTCAACACCAATGTCAGGGGAATACTACATCAATACATGTTCATTAATAATTATATAGGATACATGAAAATATTTCTATTATTATGCAAAGATTTAAAAATGAAGATTAGAATCAACAGTCATGACCAAAAGAAGAAAAAAAAAAACTGATCATCAACTATCAAATTAGGAGAAGACTGTAAACTGAACCCATTGAAAACCTATTGAAAAACTGATCATCAACTATCAAATTAGGAGAAAGACTGTACACTGAACCTATTGAAAACCTACCATCCTAATAAATTATTACAGCATCCAGTATAATTAAGTTCATATATTCTTTCTATGCTCAAGTGCCTATTCCACAATAGATTAGAAGACTTCTACTAAGTAACCTTTCTAGTCTAGAAATGACAAATAAAGGGATCACTTCCATTTTGTTATAGCAATTAATTACTTATTTTAAGCATCCCTCATTCTTTAATAATCTCTGTTATTCCAAACTTCTTATTAACTCTTTTGCCACAAATCGTAAGATTGGTCACGGCTGATTTCCATATTAGCTTAACCAAATTCACTAAATAATACAATGCAAAACCACCAACAATAATTAACAAACCACACAATAAGGGAGGAACATGAAATGAAGAGGCCAACCTCTCAACTGTCTCTTTGGTGAACCATGTTGCGCCAGTTCCAGGCTCTGGCTCAAGAATAATTGAGTAACCTCCCTTCGCCATCTGATCTTGTGCAGTCTTCAAGTGGGCAAGAAATGGATTAACCAAACCAGAAGCTATTTTCTCGGTCTTTCCATTTGCAGATATAACCAATTCACATCTGATAATTATAAAAAAAAAAAAAAAATTAAAACCAACACAAAATTCAAGTTTTCTTAGTACAAATGCAAAACCCACAATTGGATTTTGCTGGTAAACTCTATAGCTAGTAATTTTACTAATTACTCATACTTCAAGACCAATGCACTAAACACTAAATATACTTTAAAAGAAAAAGTTGAAAATCCCATGTATTAATCTCCAGGAGAATGAGGAAAGAATTGACAGTCAATCTTTAAGATAACATATATGCAATACAACCACTTTCAGGAGTGAAACAGTTTCAAGTTCCCCAAAGTAATGTCAGTAATAAGTAATCAAAGGAAAGAAAAAGAATTAAAAAATGAAATGAATTGAAAAACCCAGTGACATGGTAGAATTTAGCATGTAGCAAATATCAAATACCATAAAATTAATACTTACTAATCACCAACTTAGATCGCTTGAAACATAAGTAGCTTTCCAAAAATAGGAACCACAATTACTAATTAATAAATAAAAAGGATGCTCCAGTAAGACAGTATAAGCTGCATGTGTAATATAAGCAAGCTCACAATCAAAAAACAAGAAATGACAAAGACATTAACATAATACCTGGTCCGAGTTGGAGTGAGTTGAAAAACAGCTGAGTCAAGCCGAGTTGAATACTTCATTTCTTTTTTGTTTTGACTAAAAGAATCGATCTTTACTCACCTGAACTCAGAAACAAGATCAAAGGAAAACCCAAAAAAAAAAAAAAAAAAAGAGTAGCTAAAGACTTAACATTTATATAAAAAAAACCTCTAGTAAACAAAAGAGATTTTTTCAGCTCTCTGCATCAAAAAGAGAGCTAAAGAAACTAAAGTGAAGTTGCAGAACCCAAAAGAGGAAAGTTTAGAGAGAGAAAAAGAGCTCTCCTGTAGAGAGAGAAAGATAGAAACTTTGGATGCCCAAAAAGAAGAAGAAGAAAAAGAACAAGAAAGGGTGACGTTACTTGTTGCTTGTTGAATTATGTATGGTAAATAAGAGAAAATTTTAAGGGTAAAACGGGGCATTGGGGTTAAAGTTGACAGAATCACTGTGGGAAACGTAAAAACTGTAACAGGACAAATGTTGTATGGCGATTCGTGAAGTTTAAGTTACTAAATTGACCCTTGATTTTTCAACGTTACCGTTGAGGATGCTCCACTTAGACTGTAGCCGTTAAGTGGAGATAGTCAAATGTGTCGCGAAATTGAGAGTGACTATTAAACAAGGGAATCAACGGGGAATAGGAGGAGCTTCCATAATGTAAATAAAAGTTTTTATTTTATGTAATTTTTGTTGTTTTTATTATCAGTGTGTCGTGTGTTACTTGTTTAATAAATACATCGTGGATAGATAAATTTTGACATGATCATATCGAATTTGAATCAATTCAAATTGTATTATATGACTCATTAACACGAATTGACACCTCTAAAAATAAAATTGCACAAACTCTCTTATGTTCTGATTCTTGAAGGTTTATTACTTCCCACATTCGAGCTTTTTAGAAGCATCTCTTGGCCACAACCCAAGTTTCATATAGCGAAGCACATATGCAACTCAATCGGTAGTTAAGGAGGGATGTCGATTGCAGGTGAATAGTGATGTTTTGAAGTTGCTTTTAGGGATTCTTAGTTTAATGATGAGAATCCATATGTTACATTTGAGATATTAGAAGAAATGGAGAATACGACTGTTAATCAATTAATGGCGGATGAGGCTTGGAGTTGGAATGTTGAGTTAATTTAAGGATATTTTTAATCCAAGATACGAAGTTCTTATCTTCCAAACTGCTTTAAGTTCCATAAATGCGCTTGATAAATAGATTTAGAGGCATGATTCAAAAGGAGTATACTCTATTCGAAGTTGTTATAAAGTCAAGAATAAGGAATTTGAAGATCAAAATTTGATGGGTCATTCCTCTTTTTAGAAAAAGCTCTGGAAAACGAAAGCTCCTCCAAAGACTAAGAATATGCTTTGGAGAGCTTCAACAAGTTATCTTCCATCTATTAAATTGTTGAATTCTAGATATGTTGATATCCATTGCTTGTGCCCTCAATGCCATTGTGATAAAGAAACAATCATGCATATTCTGGTGGCATGTCCGTTTGCAGCGAGATGTTGGTTCTTACAAGGTGTTTTCTTACTTTTTCTTATTTCAGTTAATTTCTATGATTGATTGGTGATGGTGTTGGATCAATTGAATGCTAACGATTGTGCTTTGGTTATGGTTATTACTTGGGTGATTTGGTGAGCCCATAACGACTTATTGTAGAATTCCAAAGTTTACTCTCCAATCCAACTTGTTAACTTTGCAGGCTCTTATCTTTTTAACTGGAAGGAGGTTCAACATAGGCAGGATTTGCAACTGCTAATGTCTTTGGTGTAGGTATTAATCATGGTTCTCTTTGTTGGATTAGGCCAACTATTGAGTGGTTGAAACTCAACGTTGATGTTGCTCTTTTTCGAAGTTTGAGTAGAATCGGATTAGGCATGATAGTAAGGAATGCAACAGGTAATTTTATGGCAGCTAAAATTGTAATTCTTGATGGATGTCTTGAGGTTAAAGTGGCTAAAGCGGTCGGTGTTTGTGAAGCTTTAAGTTTGGTAAAGGAAAATGGTTGGGCTTCGGTTATTGTGGAGATGGATGGTCTTTCAATTTTTCAAGCGCTGCAAAGTAAGGAGCATGATATTTTTGAGTTTGACAATATTATTGATGATTGCTTAGTGTTAATTTTTGAATTAAACAGTATGGATATATCTTTTGTGCGGCAATCTAAATCATGTAGTTCATTGTCTTACTAGAGCTACTAATTCTATGACAGGTTCTGTTGGAAAAACATATGCAGTAGCACAACGGAAGCTTTAAACATTTCACATCTCATAGAAATTAAGGTTACAAATTGTAATTGATGATTTAAGTTTAGAAAAAGAAATAACTTTTCTTTTATGAACGTGAAAAACACAAAGAAAAAGACTACAATCTTTGAAAAGCAAAATTTAATTCTTGATTGTTGATGATGTTTCTGTTAGAGAATCAAATAGAAATTCGCAATTGTAAATCCTCTAAATTATCTCACACAACTAATCTCAAGCATAGTTGTTCAATCCTTGAAGATGAAGAACTATTTCTCCTCTCTCAAATTTGCTATTATGATAATAGTAAGTATATCAAATTATTTATCTTCTTCTTATGATAATATGAATAAAAAACTCTCTTATATAGTGTTAAGAATACATAATCCTTAATACAGTTATACAAACACATGTCATCACAAAACTCTTTTGTGATGACATATGTCAAGTAGTATTGACAGTGTCAAGCTATATTGGCACCACGTGTCAAGCTGCTTTTTTAACACATGTCATCATAGAAACCTCTTGGTGATGAGGATCATGGAATAGTCAAATCCACTAACTTGGTTCTATGACCAAATCCATGATACAATATCCCGGTTCGTGCATCTTTTTATTATATTAAAGCCCCTTGAATTTTAATAAAACTAACTAATATTTCCTTCTGTGTTAGTCAAATGACTAGACTGATAATTAAAGACTACAACTCGATCATTGAACTTATTATCAAGTATCAAACTCATTTAAAATTAATTTTATTATCAAATTAGAGTAAAATTTTATTTTTAGCACAAGTTAGTTCTAGTATCTAATTAAAATAAATTTAATACGAGTAAATTTTTTTATTTTTAATATAATTTAATTTTAATGTCTAATAAAAATAATAAGTTTTAACTATTTATTTTATTTAGGGTTAATTGCAAAAGAATTCTCGACCTTTGGCGGTTTTCTCAATTTAATCATGTGTTTTTAATTGTAACAATGTCATGAGTGACATTATCAATTTTGTCAAATCGATATATAAATGAAATTTCTGGTAAAATTTATTCACTGTGAAATTTATTCCACATGGCTACCGGCGCTCTGGTAACTTAAATACGTAGATACGGTGCGTTTTAAATCAAAAGCATAGTAACTATTTGTTCCATTCTGAAGCAAATCCATGGTCATACAAATCCATGAAAAGCTGTGTTTAGCCGCAACTGGTTGACCATCAATTCCATCAACATAATTGCATCTCTTTTGTCTGGCTGCAAAAGGGTAATCATCTTATCTTTATTTCATCATGAACTATAAATCTAGTTTTAATGTAATCTGATTTTTCATCTTTTGATCAGCTCAAGACATTAGACAGAAGTTTTTGAGTATATTTATAGTGTGTGAATTCGTGGTTTGGCGGACAGGATAGGCAAATATGTTTTCATTCTTCGGAAACAGCAAGTATGAGAAAGTCGGTTGCCTTAAATAATGGCAGAGTTAATCTTGTCCGTTGCTTCTCCGTTAAAGAGTTTCAGAATGCAACAAATAGTTACTCTGTTTTTGTTTTAAAACGCACCGTATCTACGTGTTTAAGGTACTAGAGCACCGTCAGCCACGTGAAATAAATTTCACCGGAAATTTTATTTATGTATCGATTTGACAAAATTGATAATGTCACGCATAACATTATTACAATTAAAAACACATGATTAAATTGAAAAAACCGCCAAAGGTCGAGAATTCTTTTGCAATTAACTCTTTTATTTAAAATAAACTACATAATAATTTAATTTTTTTAGAATTAAAATATAGTAAAAAAAATAAAAGATATAAACAAATAAATAATATTAAATATATTATTCTAATTAGATCTTAGAATCTTTTATAAAGAAAAAATTTGTTCGTTTTTATGGTGATCAACAGCTGAAGTTGGTTATAAATTATAGTATTTGGAGTCATCAAGGAAACAATAATAGAAGGAAAAGAAAAAAACATGGGACATGGCATGAAATTGGACGGGAGATATAAACCCAGGTTTCAGGTTTGAATGATCTCGAGTTTGTAGCCATGAGCAGCAACTATTATTCCATTGCCCATTCCGAGGACAAAGAATCTTTATTATTTCTTACACTGTATAATGGAATAATAATTGGTTTCCCCTTACATTCACTCTCTTTTTCTTTTTTCTTTTTTCTTTTTCAATTTTGTCCTCATGATTTGAAGTCCATATTCCCAATCATATCATGATTTTAAAAAATTATGATAAATTATATAATAATTCCTTTTTATACTTTCTCAAAATATTTAACACATTCACAAGTAATTGCAAATAAGACTCCATCTTTTTGTAAAAGAAAAAAATAGACTTGAGCAGTTCCACATCCCAACCAAAAATAACATAAAACTACAGAAGTAACCCACTCCAATCCAAAATCACCAATGTCAGAATATAACCAAAAAAAGAAAAAGAAAAAGGAAAAACAGGGAAAGAAAACTATTGGACTGTTACAACTAACAAAATGGACATATATTTTCTATTGCACAAGTGGCCACATAATTAGAATAAATCACGAGCATCATTGGCGGTGCCTTTTTGCTCCCTATAGTATTTATATATTATAATAAATATCCAATATAAATATAAAATCTAAATAAAAATTTTATATTTAAAACTAGATTGAGGGCATTCACTTGCTTTTATGGTGGGTGCTTTATTTTTATTATTATTATTATTTGTTATTGTTTTTTTCTTCAGTTGCGGGTCCATATGTGTTTGAAGATCTGGACATGGAGCTGAACTGGATTTAATTGATTCCTTGCAGCAATTAATTTGATAATGCAACTTCTATATATAAAAAAAAAACTATTTAGTCATCGGGGTTAGGTTTACCCTTGAAAAGTAATTAATTGTTAAATTCTTTTTCTTTCATTCCTTTATGCTAGAAAAAATAAAGTAACAAAATAAAATTTTAAAATTATTTTTTATTTGTAAATTTGTAAAATCAAGCTATTCGAATTTAGTTTGATGAGTCTTTTGTCAGATTTATGTTAAATTTTTTTATACGAAAAGAAAATATTTATCTTTTTCATTTTCATGTAGTATAGATTTTAGTCGATTATATTGTTAACGAATAAAATCTAAAATAAAATATTGGATATTAATAAAGAATTTACCTATCGTATTAAGTGAAATTTACAACGAGTATATAAAAATCTATTGTTTCTGTTTTATAATTTATAGCTACTTGACCCTTTAATAATTAAGAAAATATTT